>NC_069073.1:83859633-86319642 GCF_025698485.1 Gossypium arboreum
ACATTCACGCCACTGCAGCTGGCAGCATCTGTTTTAAGGTAGGTCTTACCTATTTGGTAGTCTCCATGAACCAACTAGTCTTGCCATACATAGGTTCATATATGATCATTTTAACCATGCCAATGGCTGATCATATGACCAACATTCCCATTTCCAATCCATAGCCACATCATGACACCAAATATATACATACAAACCACAATTAGTCTAAGTTCATGCTTCCTTTTCGAGCCATTTTCGCATGGCCGTACATACTTACATTACAACATATTTAACAAACAAGAGGTAGTCCTATACATGCCATCTCAAGTTCAACCAAAAATTTATACCAAAATGGAGGCTTGATAGTGTGGATGACTTCGACTTCAACGATCCCGAATCCGATTGCTATCGAGCGAAATCTAGAAAACGAGAGCCAAAGCGGAGTAAGCATTTTATGCTTAGTAAGTCTCAAGGAATATAATCAACTCTAATTACAGCAATACATTCACATAGTTAAATGCATCATTTCATTAATGCACATTCACATAATCATACTTACTTCACCATCCCAACTCTTATGTTCATACACAAATAACGGCTTCATTAAGGCCGATAACTCGCTCCATCATAAGAGCGGATATTCATACGCCTTACTCCTAGCCGCAAAGCACACACCGCACTTACCTTATCATTGGGAAATTTCACAAGTGCATTAGCTGAAATTTTCCAGCAAGCTCATAATTTTCAAATTACATACCTTGAGTTTATCCAGATGTCGGTACTCGTTCAATCGCCTTCGGGACATAGCCGGTTATGGTAACCCGCACCAAGGCCTCACGGACTTTACCGGATATCACGATTTGCACAAATGCCTTGGTCTTAGCCGGATTTAACAACTTGCACGAATGCCTTGGTCTTAGCCGGATATAGCTACTAGCACAATTGCCTTCGGTCTTAACCGGATATAAATTTCAGCATAATTGTCTTGGGCTTAGCCCGGATATCATTCAATTTCTCATGCACACATACATCAATAATCATTGGACATACATATTTCATTTTCAGTTACTAAGGCTCAAACACAATTATAATCATTAGCATATTCGCCTTGGACTTAGCCGGTGGAATTCAAATACTCATACACACATGATCAATAATCATACACATCCATGTTTCATCTTACATAATTCAAGTAAGGTCACTTCTTGAGGACTTACCTCGGATGTTGTCGAACGGCTTTTTCGGCTATTCGATCACCTTTTCCTTCCCTTGTCCAATTGTGGCCCTCTTAGCTCTTGAGCTAATTCAAACAAATTCGATTTATTAAAACCTCATTGTGCTTGCTTATGGCGAATATGACAAGGATTTTAAATGGTCATATGGCCACTCTTTAGCTTGAATACACAATGGTCATGCACATTTTATACTACATCAAGCAATTCAATACAATTTATTTGAGCATCAAGGAAATGCTAAGGCCTTCAATAGGCTACCCAAGGCGAATATTCATGTACATGTTGAGGTCAATTTTGCACTTAATACCTCACAAAACAGCATGCCATTTACTAATTAATGCTTTGCACATTGTGGCTCAAAACTTATAATATAGCATCAAGCACTTATATGTGTGCTAGGCCGAATTGTGCTTGCAATTTCACAAGCATTCTTCCACATTTTCTTCTTTAAACCAATATATATTCATCACTTAGTTCATAACCAAACATAATGTGCAATCATATATATGCATATATGAGCATGGCCAAATTTTCAAGGTGTCCATAGCCATCCAAAACACAAATTTTTAACTAACATGCAAGAAGCATGAATCATGCTCAAGAATGCATCATGGCCGAATATGACAATCATGCTCCTTTTCAATTTCAATCATGATAAAACAAAGAGAAAACTCAAAATCTTACTCAAGAGTAGACAATCCATCATTGCATGCATCATCATCAAGCTTCACACTTAGCATGCAATGGCTTTATCACCATAACAACTTTGGCCAAATACCATTTCCATGGCTTAACAAAGATTTGAGCCATGGCTAACATGCACATCAAGTTAGCAACCAAAGCATGCATGAAACTCCTAACACAACCTCATACATACCTTAATCTTGATGCAAACTTAGCCAAATCTCCTTCTAGATCTCTTCCAAACCAAGCATGAAGCAAAATCCTCCTTCTTCCTTAGTTTTGGCTCAAAAAAGGATGAACAAAATTTTTTCTTTCCTTCTCTACAACTCACGGCAATGGGGGATTACCACACACACATTTTTTTTTTTTTCATTTTTATCACCCATACACCTTTGTTTATTATTTCACCCTAATGCACCAACAAAACATGTTTCATGACATGTTTAGCCCATCCTCCTTGTCATGGCCGGCCACCACCTATAAAGGGGAATTTGACATGCAAGTCCATTATTTTGCATGCATGCTTTAATTAGTCATCACACATTTCCTATCATACTTTCAAAGTTCATTACTAAGTCCTTTCTTGTGGAATTCACCCTTATAACACTAAATCAATCATCATAAAATGTCATACATGAGCACACATATTATAGGCATCAAAATAAATTTTAATTATTTTTATGCCTCGGTTTTGTGGTCCCGAGACCACCTTCCGACTAGGGTCAATTTTGGGCTGTCACAACTCTCCCCACTTAAGAAATTTTCGTCCCGAAAATCTTACCGTAAATAGGTTTGGATATCGCTCTTTCATAGAGCCAAAACTTTTCTTTTTTTAAAATAATTTTAATCACCCAATAAATTTTCTAAAATTTTCCGTTTTCCCCCTTTTTAGGAATTTTAAATAATAACAATTTAAAATTTAATCCCAAAATTTTTCGAAACATGGGGTGAAATTTTTTTTAATTTTTTATTAACGTTTCAAACTGAAATGAAGAAGCCTTATTACAATTCTCTTCTTGCAATCTAATGGAATTAATTTTTGATTGCTAATTATTTATGAGGAAATTTGGAAATATTTAAAATGGCAAATGGGTAAATACACATTAAAGTCAACCGAAAAATTTAATTTTTAAATTTAACTGTCCCTAGGAATTTTATTTTACCCTTTTAATTGCTAATTTACGTTTGTAAACATTTCCCTTTATATTTTCTATTTTAGCCTCTTTGCATATATCTCTTCTACAACTTTTCAAAAAGCTATCTGGCGATTGAACATTATTCCGTGTCGTTTTATCTTGGAGAAATTTAAAAATTCTATGCCATAATTCTTGAAGTAACTTGTTGCCATTCCGCCCATTGTTCCACATTCAAGGCCCTAGATTGCTTCCCAAATTAAAATGTACGTCAATAGGCCTTTAGTTGTTATACCCTACCATTATTTTATTAAATATCATCCCAGTTAAAATTAGAGGGCTGCGTCATCTTTTCATATTCACTTTTCTTCCAAAATGACCATTTAAATTATATGAAAATTGCCTATTTCTCATATTCCATGTGCTAGAAACTATATTTCCCATTTCAATTCAATCTCGTTAACCCCTTTTGGAGGAGGCCAATACTTGATTGTATTCAAACCACTTGTAACTTTCACCATCTTGTTTTATGCAACCGGTTCAATTTTCTGGGCATTAAGGCGGTTAAGTTTAAACCGTATTTGATTCTTTTAGCAATTTGCCCTCCTAATTTATGATTCCTTTACTAGAATAAGATTTGTTTCCATTATTATAAAAAAAATTAACACTTTTATTTTTAGGAGTTAATTCTTATTTATTACCATTGTATTTCTAAAGGTTATCCCTAGGAATCTAATATTTGGTTTAATTGGTTTAATGACTAAAACATTTTCTAGTGATGCTAAAGCCTTAAGCGATGTTCTGAACATGATCAGAGGAACTATTACCCAATTAAACTGAAATTATGAGTCCCTTAAAGGGAAACTGCTCAAAAACTCCCCTTGTCCTAATTCCGGTTCAACTTGAGACTGCCCCAATCAATAACTTTCCTTCTGACAATTGCAATTTTAATTGGCATAAACCATCAGAAATCCAACTTTTGGTTGATTTAGCCATTCTTTTAACCCTTATTAAGAGTAAATTTAATTAACCTTAAGGGTTTTAACGTTTAAATTAAAATCATTTTTTTAGAATTTATCTCTAGATCCCAAATTTAATGAGAAGAACAAAAGTTAACATCCACGAACTAGGAAAGTTTGACTTTCACCATCAAGAAACCATATTCACTATTTCGGCGCAGATTACCCATTATTCAAATTCTTAACGAGCCATTTAAATTATTTTATTTAAATTTTAATTCTTCTTGCTTCCCTAACAAGATGAATTATGTTTATTTATTATAAATTTTATATTTATTAAAAAATTTTCCTAATAATCTATTTTTGAATTTTTAAATATTGTTATTTTTATATTTTTTATATATTTCTTAAAAATGTTTATTTGTATAACGAACTTAGCAATGATAACTTATTAGAGAAATTTAAATTCTAATGTCCCTCTACCATATTAATTACATTTTAACCCAAACTTATTTGATAAGATTTACCATTAGGGTACTATTAATTCTTCACCTTTTAATCATTATTTATAGTAGAATCTCATTATTTTTAAAATTCTTAGTATTTGAGGCATTATTTAATTGAATCAATGATTAAACTTAATTAAATCTTTAACAAGGTAATTTAAATTTTTATTGAACAATAACAAGTACTTATTGTAAACTTTAATTTTTTTAAATTAATTATTTTAGTTATTTGATTTTAAATTAGAATTGAGATTCTTTTAAAATAGCTTAATTTTGTATTATTGTTATAAAAATTAACTTTATAATTCTTTAAAAAAAATATTTCAAATGGTAATTAACCTTTCTTTAAAATTTTTCTTTAACTTGAAACTCTAAGCCCTATTACAAACCCGGCCACAATCTCAAATTTAATACCAAGCCTTAATATTATATTAATATCATTAATCTGAAGGGCCATTATTAATAAAGACTTGGTTCAAATTATCCATTAATAATTGTAAATAGTTATTTAAATTGAATTAATTAGAAAAGGCCTATTTTCAGGTTAATTCCAAAAATTTAATTATCTATTAATTTTATTGAACCAAGAAATAAATTAAAATAAAAAATTTAAATTTAAGATTAAGGTTGGAAAATCCTTTTTTTCATATTGTTTAATTTCTTCATTTTTGTTCTTAAATTTAGATGTTTTAAGTATGAATTAAACCCATTAGAATTTAATGAACTTTTATATTTTAATTTTGTTTATTTCTTGATCAATGAGATTGGTTAATTTTGTTTTTGAATAGTTATTATAATATTGGAAAGGAAGAATTTTAAAAGGCCATCTAATTAAGTAATTGCCTGTTAATTTAGTATTAAGGCTAATGCCTAAGTTTGGTTATATGAAAAAGGAAAATTAGGCTTAATTATTAATAAATGGGAAATGGAAAAAATTATAAATACCCTTAACGAGTTAATTAAAGTTCAAAGGAGAGCTAAATTGAGTTGATCTAGGGTTTTAAGTTTCTAATTTAGTGATTTTAAAGAATGAACCAACTATTCTTGACTATGATAATATAATTAACAAAATTTTTAATGATTATAGGAAGATGATAACTTTTTAACTAGAACCCTAATTGTTATTTTATTTTAGTTGTTTATAGGTAATGTTACAATTATATAGGATTGAAAAATTTAATTCAAATAGAAAATTTAATCAATATGAATTTTTTAATGTGTCAAAGTTGGAATATTAATGGTAAGTAAAATTATATTTAATTGTTAAGTTAGAAAAGTTAAAAAAACTATGGTAAATAGTTATATCTTAATTCATTGTTTAATGAATAAGCCATACATTTTAAAAAGTTATTATAATAGATATAATTTTTAATACCTTTTAACAATTTGAATGTTTTAAGTTATTTCGAAACAGTCCTTGTTTTGGTATTTACTAATAATTTGATTTTCCAAAGAATTTTAATTTTATTGAAATCTGAAAGAATTTATTAGGTAAAGGATTTAAATGGAATTTATTTTAATTGGTTAATGGAAAATTAAAATAAGTTTTGGATATAAAATTTAATAAATTATTATTTTGAATTGTAAATCCTACTGGTAAGTAAATTTTAAAAGTTTTTGATAAATATAATTTAAAATTTTCCCTTGTAAATGAATAAATATTTATGTTTAATTTTTTGATAATTAATTTGGAAGTTTAGTTTTTATTTTATTGAAAATATT
This sequence comes from Gossypium arboreum, assembly GCF_025698485.1. Lineage (NCBI taxonomy): Eukaryota > Viridiplantae > Streptophyta > Magnoliopsida > Malvales > Malvaceae > Gossypium > Gossypium arboreum. Next base: position 83,865,855 of record NC_069073.1, read on the forward strand.
TATTTATTAAAACAAAGAAATGAAATATGAAAGGTATTGGACTGCATTGTTATTATATTTGAATAATTTAATGTAAATTTAGAATGTATAATTATTAAATGAAATTTTTATTATCTGTGATGATTTTATTAGTAAATATTGGAAAGTTATTTTTCTTTTATAAATTTTGATGAAAAAGTTAATAGTACAATATGTAAAAAGTTAATAGGATAAAAAAATTGATCGTATTTATTTGTAATTGGGTAAGCCTTATAAGTGAATGATATTATTTTAATTTGAATTTGGAAATTGAAATTTAAATTGTGTAAATGGTTGTTCCATTTATGTGTTTGTTAGAAAATTTTGAAAGCTAATTAAAATTAGAATGACTAGGTTTTGATTGTAAGAAATGTTGAATTTGATTTTAGAAAGAATTATTATAATAATGTAATATTATGATGTATAAATTAGAAATTATGATAGTTATGAATTGTTAATTGTAGGTTGGATGTATTGGTATAAATTGCCTTAATTGGAATATGAAATATTTAATTGTAATTGAATTGGGATACATTAATTGTTTGTACATATTGTATAATAAGTTTAAATTATTGTTATTAAAGCTAGAGCTATAGTGATATATTTATTTTAATTTTGAAATTTACAATGTAAGTTTGTATAATTTATGAATTCCGTAATAATTTGACTGAAATAGGTATTTATTATATTGAATTTGAGATTTGGTGTAATATGGGAAAATGGTTAATTTGATTACTTGGTTTTGTTTGACTTGTTTATAATATTGATAAGGTTTTTTGAAATATAATATAATTTGAGTTGTGATGTTGGTATTTATTAAGTTGGTATTAAAATAAGTGATTAAATTAGTTATATTGGAAATATTTTAATGTGAATGGTATGATAAATGTTTATTTAAATTTTGATTAGAATTGGTTTGTTTCAATAATTTATTTAAAGTTTATTTATTAATGGAAATAATTAATGCATTGAATAATTTAAATAATTATGTATAAATATTAATTGGTTGTTTAGTTATTGTTTGTTAATTATTTAATTAGGTATGGATTTTAAAGGTAATGTTGTAAAATGTATTAAATAATATATAAATGTTTTGGTATGATTTTTATGTATAAAATAGTTTAATTATATTTTGTTAAGTTGAATGTTGTTTTATATGTGTTATAATGTAAATTTGCTATGATTATTAATTGTAATATGCCTTTTTATTATAATATTAATTGTATTTGTAATATGATTAATATAGTTAAATTTAATGTTGATATAGTTAAATAATGATTATATTTAGTTGAATTAATTCTTATTCTTGAAAGTTTAATATTGATGTTATTATTGTAAAATAGGTTTTTAATGTGATAAATCTTGGTTTTAAATTATTTAATATGTTTAAATTATGTAATTATGATGTTAATTTATTAATTAAATGATAAATAATATTTGAATTATTTTTAATTTAATTTGGCGATATGAAATGTTAATGAATTTGATGAATTTAAAAAGTGTAATTTGGTTTTGGGAATTTTGAATATTTGTTTTAATATTTGGCTCTGTTTTAATAGGTAATGGTAAATGTTATTTTAACTAATAAATTAATATATTTTTTAATATAGTATAAATTGATTAATGTAGATTTTCGGGCCTAATCTTAATAGGTAGTATTAGTATTAATCGGTTTACTGACTGCTTGGTGACACTTAAATCATTTAAATTAAAAGGGTTTAAACTTGATTGAAAATTGTTTTTGAAAGGTTTAAAGCTGATAGATTGGAAAAACCCAAAAGGGTTTTGATGATCTAACCAAAGGAAGGTCACGTTTAAAATTGTTGGCATAATATTGAATAAATTTAACCCCATATCTTTCATTAACCTAAAATGATGTTAAACACATATTGCCAATAAAAGGGAAGAGTTTAAGTAAAGTGATAAATTTAGTGCCATATTTTGCTTGAAATACAATAGGGTTGAATACTGCTGTAATTTGAAGTGCATATTTTGGAAATAATAGTGATACACTAGTTTGAAAAGCGAAAGGATTTCGGGTAAAGAAATTATTGAAAAAGAAAAGAATTAGAGTTGAAATTGGTCGGGATAAATGAAGATATGAGGAAAATTTGAACATTGAATGGGGACAAGTTAATTGAAGTTAAGTAAAGTTTGAAAATGGATGAAGAGAATTAATTGTAGGGCATAAGAAAAGAGTTCGGTGATTTAAGTTTGAAGAGCACTTAAAGGGAAACTTTCGGGAAAGGAAAAGATTCGAGAGACTTTGTAACATGAAGCATTTATGAGGTAATTAGGCTATTGATAAACCGTAATTTATACATATTTTTACCCCATGTTAAACGCATTTTATGGATGATTTCCCATTAGAATTGGTGAATTCGATGCTCCTAATGCTTTAATTTCATGTTTTATACTTAGAGGGCATATGAGAGCGAAAGGAACAAGAAGCGGGCCAAAAACGAAGAAAATTGTAACACCCCTTGCCCGTATCCCTCGCTGGAACAGGGTTCGAGGTGTTGCCCGACTTAAACTCAGTCAATCACACAAAAACAGTGCCGAAAAATTTCAATCAATTTAAAACTTTTCTTTTCACTCCCATATATGGGCTTACGAGGCCCAAAACATCACTAGCCAACACCTTTGGCTAAATTTTAATATCACATACTCAACATTAAAACCCTATACATGCCATAGACTCGAAATACTAGGATTTACTTACACCAATAGCGTGAGCTCGACAGTGTGATAATATCTTCGGCGAACTCCAACTCGAGCAGGTAACCGAAGTCAACAATCTATAAAACAGAGGAATATAACAACGGAGTAAGCTTTCATAAGCTTAGTAAGTCTTAACCAATGCAAACAAATAAACGCAATTATACTTCGATTATTCAATTTCTTAAGTGGCCATATTCTAGGTATATTGCCATCTGGCCTTATACACACAAACACATAATGCACGTTCAGCATTCTTATCACACTTAATCTGAATTCGTATAACATAATTAAATCGAATACTTTCACATACTTTCACACCCTGACCCGGTGTATCATGATCATAGATATAGTTATAACATTTATTCACGTATGTATCACAATGCACACTTATGATTCATTATAGATCAAACTCACATATGAGTACATAATGCGTACCTGGCCCACTTAACGTACTGAATGTATTCATTTGTCAACCTAACATGAGGTACCTTAGTCATGGACTTTTCTCAAATCACCAGGCATTTACTTTGTTAGGCTCGAGGCCGATATCAGTTCACCGGCATTATAGCCTGCTAGGCTCGAAGGCCCGAATAGTATCTCACCGGTATTATAGTTTGCTAAGCTCAAAGGCCCGAATAATCAAGTCAACAAGTTCCATATAACATATTCATATCAATTAAGTACTAACATCATTCGAACGTATATAATTATACATATCAAACACTTTTCTTTCATCTCATTTTCACACTTAGCATTTGATAGCTTATGTATAATATTGCACTCACGTTCATTTCAAACTTATCATTCGATTCTAAAAGCATATTGCATTTTCACCAACATGTTATACTTGCCATTAGGCCATATAAGCATGATACAATACACTATCATTTCATCTTTAACATTCGGCTAAACCCTTATCTTACAAGGAACACCGAATTCACATAACATACCATTTCACCGGCATTACGCTTTGCCCGAGCACGAAGGCGAATACACATCACAACACGAAGCACGCTAAGCACGAAGGCGAATACACATCACCAAGACGAAGCACGCTAGGCACGAAGGCCCGAATACACATCACTGGCACTAAGCCTGCTAGGCACAAAGGCCCTAATACACATCACCGGCACTAAGCCTGCTAGGCACGAAGGCCCGAATATAATACCAGCACTAGGCCTGCGGGATTTATCCCGGATATAATACCAGCACGAAGCCTGCAGGATTTAACCCGAATACACATCAAATATCATGCATATTTAATCATATATTAATACATCTCATTCAACATATCACATTCGTAGTCATTTGCAACATTCGGGTATAAGCTCCATATGAACACCATCGTTTACATTTCGGTTCAAAAGTCATTCATAAATATCACATATCCATTTCACCATTCAAACTTAACCCATAGTGACCATTCGATTATAAGTCATATACATAAATTATTTATCGCACAACTTAATTCAATTAGAACCAAAAGGTCACGATTCATCTAATATATACATATTGCTCACTGATTCACACACAACCTTTCAAATTAGCAATTATAAGATGGTTCCGCACATAGCCCATCCTTATCGATAATTTACGATGGTTTTACCCTTACTCACATATATGTCATAGGCATTTTTACCTATGCTTCGCAATTCACATTCATGATTCAATTCCAATCGATTTAACATGCATAAGTACATATCACATACCTTAATAATTTACTTTACGGAACAAATCCACATATCGTATTAGCCCATAGTCTTATAGCACCACACTTTTAATAGTTTACCTCATCGAAGTTCACATTTAATCACTTTAGTGCCAAGCCATATTCAGCTATCACAAAGGACTAATAATAATAATTTTATACACATCATGGTTTCCTTTAGGTATTTAATAATCACAAATCGTGATATCTCCACCAGCACATATACGGCAGAGTTTATTCATTGTAAGACTCATTTAGTGCATCAAATTTCCAAATCAACTACCGTTAATTTTCCCTGAAGATAGACTCATATATCTTTCATCCATAAAATTTTCAGAATTTTTGGTTTGGCCAATCAATACCAGATTTTTCTTAAAGTTTCCCCTGTTTCACTGTTTGACTAATCTGACCACTCCTCACTACGAATAAAATTTCTCATTGTACAAAATTCAAAATATGTTCTTGTTTATTTCACTTGAAACTAGACTCATTAAGGAGTCCAATCATATAAATTTCATCTTATGAAAATTTTTGTACAATTTATAATGATTTTATAAAGACAGAGCAGAGGATCTAGAAGTCATTCTGACCTGTCCCACATCACTTCAAATATCTCATTATCAGAAATTATTTTACTTACGGTTTGTTTTATAAGAAACTAGACTCATTAAGATTTAATTGCATAATTTATTTAGCTTCTAACTCATCTCCCACAATTTATGGTGATTTTCCAAAATCACATTACTGCTTGCTGTCCCAAACAGATTTATTACCAAATCACTTTTTCACACATACCTTGCATGCATGTTACTTAAACATGCATATCACCAATCAATCATCACATATCTATAATTTTACTTAAGCATAATCTTCATTTCATCATTTTAAAGCACAACATGTTAGCCGATTTTTCCCTTAGCATCTAAGGCACATGCATGCTCATTTGCTTGGCTCAACTTCACCTATCTTCCATTTTTCATCAAAAAGACATGAAACAACAACCATTTCCTTCAATTTAATTCATGACCGAATGCTCACAACACAACCAAAAATCAAAATATGCTTCATGAGTTAGGGTAGAATCAAGAAGAACTCATGAACATCAAGATAGAAGCAAACTACCATGAACTTACCTTGGATTTTTCTTCCCAAGTGACCGAACATTCAAGAGCTCTTTTCCTCTCCTTTCTCTTCTATTTTCAGCTTTCATGAACAAGAATGAACAAAACCTTCCTTTTCTTCCTTTTGTTATTCTATTACTAAACATTTTATGACACAAAATAACATATATTATTTGTGTCATACTTATCCATAACTTCAATAAAAAAATTTGCACATGTTGTCTACCATTAACACCATGGCCACCACTACACATAAAATGGGGAGTTTGACATACAAATCCTCCTATTTTGCACTACTATTTATTAGGCCACTACATATTAGCCTATAGCATTTTCAAAAACTTTCACATAGGTCCTATTTCATAATTTCACTCACAAATCGAGAATCAAAGCATGGGATTTTCACACATGCACTTTCACATGAAATAAACACATAATATAACATTTGATTATTTTGGGACTCGGTTTTGTGATCCCCAAACCACTTTCCGATTAGGGCCAAATTAGGGCTGTCACAAAAATGGGCCAAAGTATGAAATCAACACGGCCCGGACCTCCTCACACGAGCAGACCACACGGTCATGTCAATTTGGCAGGCTCGAGCACGGCCTAAAGTAATCACACACGGGCGTGTCCCTGTCGAGCCCAAGTTGAGTCCAATTTGGAAAAGGCTAATTTTGAGGGCTCTTAGGCATTCCAAAGCCTATAAATACACCCTAGAGGAGGAAGAAAGAAGGACACACAGAATAGGGAGTAAGGAATTACTCCAAGGAAGCCGATTGATCCATCTCAGAAGCCGGATTCACCATCAAGGCTGAAGATCTCTCCTCAATTTCCCCTTCAGGAGTTTTGGGTTTTCTTTATGTTTTGTATTCTTTATTATTCTGAGATGTTTTCTTCTCTAGTTATGAACTGAAACCCTTAAATACCTAAGGGGAATGAAACCTAAGACGAATCTTATTACTATTTTCTGAATTGTATGATAAATATTTAACTTGTTCTTAATTATGTGTTCTTAATTTTTGTTTTGATATCCCAGGATACTGATTCAAGATAAGCTCTTATTCAGAGGAGGAATAGACCCTATCTAAGAGTACATTTGTCATAATTAAGCAGAGTTGTTTGCGTGCCTACACATAGGGTGACAAGATTTTGTCAGAATAGGGTGAAACCTAATAAGGGGATCCATAGATCAAATTAATGTAACCCTAGGGTGTTAATTAGAGAAAGGTCTTAATTATTCAATCTAGGGATTAGAAGTTATTAGTCTTGAATAGGGATAATAACATAATTTAGGGATCTCTACGGAACAAGTTAAATGAATAAATCGTCCGATTCGGAGCCAGAATAACAAGTGCAGTCTAGGTGGATTTTTCCTTAGGTATTGTCTTAATTCAATCGATTTTCCCAAAAGAAATTTCCCAATTCTATTCTTTGTGAGTTCTTAGTTTAGATAATTAGTTAGTTAAAACAAAACTCCTTTATTCCTAGGCTAGATAATAAAATGACAGTCATTACTAGTACTTTTAGTTCCTTTGGGTTCGACAATCCGGTCTTGCTAAAACCTTACTACTGTTCGATAGGTACAATTGCCTACATCGCGATAATAGTTAGTTTCAAGAACGATTAATTATAAATATTTAAAACCTATCACGAAATCATGCGATCAAGTTTTTGGCGCCGTTGCCGGGGAACTAAAATATTAGGAACACACAATTTTTATTACTTTAGCCATTTATTTTTCTTGCAATCTAATTTTATTTTTAATTTTATTCTAATTTACTAATTTTATTTTTCTTTCTTGAGCGGGTTTTTATAGTTTATGACTAGAAGAAACCCGTCAGGACCACTACTTTTTGACAAAGAAATCGATAGCACGGTTCATAGAAACCAAATAGAAATAAGGCGAAGCCTAAGATACACAGAGAACGAGCAAGATGACGATACTCAACCCCCAACCGAAGAGATGGCTGAAAACCAAGACAATCAGCTACCTCCTACAATTGCGGCTAATCAAAATCCTGCTCACGCACTATGTATGATTATGCTAAACCTTCTTTAACAGGAACTAAATCAAGCATAGTTTGACCTGCTGTAGCTGTAAATACTTTTGAATTGAAACCTAACACAATTCAAATGATACAACAGTTTGTTCAGTTTGATGGTTTGCAAGTTGAAGATCCCAACGCTGACTTAGCAAACTTTTTGAAACTATGCGATACATTTAAAATTAATGGCATTTCTGATGATGCCATTCGTCTTCGGTTATTCCCTTTCTCATTGAGGAACAAAGCTAAATAGTGGTTGAACTCGTTACCATGAGGGTCAATTACTACCTGGGAACAAATGACAAAAAAATTTTTACTAAAATATTTTCCACCAGCTAAAACTACTAAATTATGTAATGATATCTCTTCTTTTGTGCAGATGGATTTAGAAACACTCTACGATGCATGGGAAAGATACAAGGACCTTTTGAGAAGGTGCCCTCACCATGGGTTACCGCTTTGGCTTCAGGTTAAAACATTCCATAATGGCATGAATCCTTCGACTCGGCAAATGGTTGACGCAGCTGCTGGCGGAACCATTAATAATAAAATACTTGAAGATGCTTATGAGTTCATAGAGGAGATGTTATTGTGTAACTATCAGTGGCAAGTCATGAAGAGATGCTCACAAAGTTTATCTCGGTATCAGAAACCCATTTTCAAAACACCAAAACGGCATTTAAAAATCAACAAGCGTCAATCTAAGGGCTTGAAACTCAGATAGGCCAGCTTTCTAAACTAATCTTCGAAAGACCACAATGTAGCTTGCTAAGTAATACTGAACCCAACCCAAGGAAACAGCTCAACGTAATTAATATTCAAGATGACGAAGGAGTCGTTGAGCCTGAACCAGAACCGAGGCAAGAAACTGTGGTAAGCAAAGGTCAAGGTGAAGTAGGTCATAATAAAAACAAATAAATGAATGTCAAATATAAACCTCATGTGCCATACCCTAACGTGACAAGGAAAGACCACTCAGATGAACAATTTGGTAAATTCCTTAAACTCTTAAAAAAATTACACATTAACTTACAGTTTATTGAAGCTCTATCACAGATGCCAAACGCAATAAAATTTTTAAAGGAGCTTTTAGCAAATAAGCGGAAGTTGGTCGAGGTGTCGTATGTGGAGCTAAACGCGGTTTGCTCAGCTATTCTCCAAAATAACTACCCAAAAAACTAAAAGATCTAGGGAGTTTTACGATTCCTTGCTTAATTGGTAGTTTAGATGTTAATAATCCATTATCTAATTTAGGGGCTAGTATCAACGTCATGCCTTACAAGATGTTTAAGAAACTAGGTCTCGAGAAACCCAAACAGACTAGGATGAGCATTCAATTAGCAGATAAAATTATAAGATTTCCTAGGGGTATTATTGAAGATGTGCTAGTTAAAATCGATAAATTTATATTTCCCATTGACTTCATTGTTCTAGACATAGAGGAGGATAGCAACACTCCTTTGATTTTAGGACGACCCTTTTTAGCAACTGCTAAAACGATTATTGATGTTGGCACAGGTGAGCTCACACTCCGTTTGGGAGACAAAACAATCACCATTCAAGCTCGCAATTCCGACAACACATCGAAAATTGAAGGTGATCGTCTAAACCATTCTACTAAAACTGACAGTATGGTTCAACCTACTTTACAGGAAATGAGTCTGAAGGAAGTAAATGAGTCATTCCCAAGCAGTAGCAGAGGACCTATACATGAAGATCGAAGGCTACAAATCGAGGAACTAGATGAATGGCAAACGCATAAGCCGAGAACACATGACAAACCAAAACTACGCTAGAACGAGCTCAACACCTTCCTATATCAACTTAAAGTTGGAGATAAAGTCTTACTAGATGTTGTAGATCCTCACATTGTCACTACCACACTGAATGAAGAAATCCCTCTTACAATACTTAGCATTTTCCCATTCGGTACAGTCGAGGTAAGTCATCCCAAGTTCGACACTTTTAGGGTAAACAACACCCGTCTGAAACCTTATTTTGATGAGAATGATAGTAGGAATGAGGAGTATAAACTCCTCAAACCACCATGACCATTCAATGGAGAGGTAAGTCGAGCTTAGACTATAAATAAGAGCTTCTCGATGGGCAACCCGAGCACTAACAATATTAATTTCTTTAAAGTTTAGTATTTAACACCTAACTTACTAATAGAGATCTTGAATACAGGTTTTTCAAAAAAGACACAGCTAAGAACACGAGTGTGCTTAGGGTAGTGTGAAAATAGGGAAAAATATTTCCCTAACATGGGCTACTATAAAACGCCACGGCCGTGCGACATAGCCATGGTCGAACCTGCCAAAACAACACGGGCATGCAACACGTCCGTGTGGAAGAATCATGGGTGAACCTATTAAAATAGCATAGGCGTGAGACACGCCTGTGTCTATCACTCGTGGTCGAACCTGTTAACTTAACACGGGCGTGGGGCTTGCATACAAGGGCGTGGGAGAAGTGAACGAAGCTAGACACGGTCGTGCGACACGGTCGTGTGCACCCACACGCCCAAGGTACAAGGGCATGGGATGAATGTCAGACGTGCCCAAATTCAAAATTCGTGAATCACACGGGCTGAAATTAGGGAACACGGGTGTGTTACTTGGCCGTGTGCCTAAAATCTATAAAAACCCTACACTATTCATTGTCTTCCCCACCTTAAAACACTAACACTAGCCGCTACAAGTACACACGACCTCCTCACCACGCCCATGCGCCGCATCCAACTCCATTTTTGCCACTCATTCTCCCTTTTCTAGCGTTTGTTTACTTTTTCCCCTTTAATTGCACTCATTTTTCATGTTATTTATCATAGAACTATACATTTTTCATGATTATTGTCATCTTTCTATCACTCACATTTTATTCATAGAACAAGCTATTATCTTTTTCATGTTCAAATTCTTACTCTTTGTATGATTTCTCTGCTTTATTTGATTAGTTAGAAGTAAATATTCATGATTAGAATAATATACATACTCATGCCTTTAGTGTTAACTTTTTTCATCCGTCATACATGTTGCATTCCATGAAATTTGTTTCCATTTTCACGCCATACAATTGATTGCTTTGATTAACTTGTTAGTCTTAGTAGTTGCTGAAATTATGATTGTTATTTACAATTTGTCTTCATTTAACTTTGATCATTCCTCAAGATGAATTAATGGTTTTGATTGCAGGTACCATGTCATCTTTATGAGGAAAGAAAACCACCGTACCTGCTTCCAAAAAATGGAAGGGAGCGTCATCTTCAACAGGTCCAACCGTGAAAATTTGTCACCTTCTCCTACAGTTCCTCCGTGGGCCCTAGGAAGAACTTTTCCAACTACTTTAGGCCCAACCTTTAATTGTGGGTTGCTACATTGATCGGGCTACCGTAGAACAAGTTCAGTTGGCTGATGTGATTCGGGCCCTCCTAACCACTGACTCTTGGGAGCTGTTCTTTGGAATCATCTAGCCAACATACCTCGAGCTCACGATGGAACTATGCTCAACGTTCCATCTTCAGACCGTAATGACAAACTACGATGATCCCAACACGGTCCAATTTTGCGTAGGCGGATTAATCTACGGAGGAGTTCAAGAAGGAGAATGAATTACATGCTCTCACTTGTCACATACACTTCTCTCCCTCGAAGTGCTGGCACACTTTGGCTCTGGCGCGGCCACCTACAATCCTAGCCACTCCAAGGCATTGGCTCTCCCTCTATCTCTGAGGTACCTACATGCCATTTTGGCTTACACAATTATAGGACAAAGAGAGAGCACTGGCATCGTCAACACTCACGATGCCTACTTTTTATGGTGTATGTCGCACAGGCACGTCATTAACCTGGCTTATTTTATTACCCTCGCCATTCAACACCAGACAGAGCGGCATAGGAAGGAGGTCATCTCCATTGGCCCTTACGTGACTCGGTTGGCTCGACACTTCGGGCTCCTCAACATCGTAGCCTAACAATCATCCCTTACCCTCATCGGCTAGATGTCTCCACAGGGCATCTCAAGCATGCTCAGCATGAGGATGATCGAGAAGCGCCAAGGAACCTACCCTCCCAATATCGTCTCGCCCAATCTACCGAGGAGGAGGCTCCAGAGGACATTACTGATGATGTCCCTTCACAGCACGAGGACCCACTGACTCAGCCACCACTACCCTCTCGTCCAGTTCATACGGCGGCTTCATATGCTGACATCTCTGAGCGCCTCACTCGATTCGAGCAGCAGTGTTTTCCTAATTTGACAACATTGATGCTACTTTATAGCAGATTTTTCAGCACCTCCACATCTCATCGCCAGTCCCACCTCGCGAACCATCCAGCGATGAAGATGTTTAAAAACATTTATTTATTATTTTATGTTTTTAATTTTTATTAAAACTACTTTTTATTTTTACTAGATTTTAGAATTTTATTTTTAATTATCAATTTCGGTTATTTCTTTATGAGTAATTATTCTTCCTAGTATCCCCTAAAAAGTTCTTGATCTTATCACAGTTATATAGAGCTCTTAAGCTCATCATCGCATAGGAACTAAAAACGCCACCGGGAAATGTTCTCCACGACTACCATGTCCTAATCGACCACGACCATAGCTACCACTAGATATAATATTCTTTTGGCCCAGAACTTATGGACTAATGAACCTCTACCACCGCCGGAGTATCCTCCTCCACTCCCCCACCGATTGCTCTCCAAAACTCCAGTTCGAGGAATTCATCATATAGTAAGTTTCACTTCTCTCCCTATCTTATTTTTATATTCTAATAACTTTCTTTGTACATTGAGGGCAATGTACATCTTAAGTGTGGGGGATATTTATTTCATTATCAGAAAAATCCCTGAATGACTGCCTTATTCTCTTAGAAATCTCTTATATCGTATTTAGGATAAATTTTGATTGATTTATGATTTTGATTGATATATCTTGAATTAAACATAGGGATTTATGCATTGATTGTTTAAACTTTAAGACATTAGAGAATCAAGCATGATAAGTTGATTTTTAAGAATTTAAAATCTTAGGTTGTTTCCCCAAAGTTAGGTATTACTTTGAGTTAGAATTCACAAGTTTTAAACATCAACAAGCCATAATTTTTGTGAGATTTTTTAGCCTTTTGAGCATCTATTAATTCTTTCTTACTCACTTTTATTATTGCTTTGAGTGCGTCAGTATTGAACTATTATTCTAGAACTTGCTTGATTATGCATGTCGAGACCACACCATTTAATTTGATATGTCAAAATGATTAAGGCACTTAGGATTAACCTACTCATGCCATGAAAAGCCTACCTCCACGATTAACCCCTAGTAAACCCCCTTGAGCCTAACAAGTCATTTCTTGTATTACCTTTAATATTAACCCTTAACCCATTATTATTGAAATCCCCTAAATTAATCCCTATTTTTGTTGAGATTTGAGTTGAAGAAATTGCTTAGCTTTGTCTTGTTCTTAATAGTTAGTCTATTTTATTTAACTTGTTCTTAAAAAAAAAATGTATACACATTAGTAATTCCATATTCTGAGAAGAAGCCCTATTGTACGCAAGTGATGATTAACCCTTTTTCTAGTTAGGCAAATTTTCAATTCAATCTCGATTCTAACCCTTTCTTTTAGCTTGTGACCACACCCCCTAACCAAGCCTCATTACAACCCTCTAAAGACCTTTTGATTGATGTATCATCTTAAATTATAGTGGTGCAGATTTGATTTTCATGCAAGCCTTTGGTAATGACTTTTCATTATTGACTATTGAGTGCTTCATTTATTGTCCTTAAACACCTCGAGTGATTTGAGTGAATCTGTAGTGAGGATGTGAAACTCTGTGATATTTTGAATCAATGGTAATTACTTAGATGAGGGGAGACACCTATGTTTGCATGATTAAATACTCAACTTGGAATGTTTGAAACTTTTATGTTCTTTTAGTTGAATTCTCAATGTATGATTACCTATGGATTATTTTGAGATATTATCAATAGAAATTCTAAATTGAGAAGAATTTATTTTTATTATGAGTTGAGAATTTTGCTTGAGGACAAGCAAATGCTTAAGTGTAGGGTTATTTGATAAACCGATAAACCGTAATTTCTACATATTTTTACCCCATGTTAAACATATTTTATGGATGATTTCCCATTAGAATTGGTGAATTCGATGCTCTTAATGCTTTAATTTCATGTTTTATACTTAGAAGAGCATAGGAGAGCAAAATGATCGAGAAACGGGCGAAAATGGGCCAAAGTACGAAATCAATACGGCCTGGACCTCCTCATACAGGCAGACCACACGGCCGTGTCAATTTGGCAATGAAAAAGGGGCCCGATACTTCAACTAGAGGAGCAACCAGTTGGTTCACCAAACCCCGTAGCCTCAAGCACTGCGTGAAGTAATCGCACACGGGCGTGTCCCTGCCGAGCCCAAGTTGAGTCTAGTTCAGAAAAGGCTAATTTTGAGGGCTCCTAGGCATTCCACAGCCTATAAATACACCCTAGAGGAGAAAGAAAAGAGGACACACAGAATAGGGAGTAAGGAATTACCCAAGGAAGCCGATTGATCCATCTCAGAAGCCAGATTCACCAGTAAGACTGAAGATCTCTCCTCAATTTCCCCTTTAGGAGTTTTGATTTTTCTTTATGTTTTGTGTTCTATATTATTCTGAGATGTTTTCTTATCTAGTTATGAACTGAAACCCTTAAATACCTAAGGGGAATGAAACCTAAGACGAATCTTGTTACTATTTTCTGAATTGTATGATAAATATTTAACTTGTTCTTAATTATGTGTTCTTAATTCTTGTTTTGGTATCCCAGGATACTGATTCAAGATAAGCTCTTATTCAGAGGAGGAATAGACCCTGTCTAAGAGTACATTTGTCATAATTAAGTAGAGTTGTTTACGTGCCTAGACATAGGGTGACAAGATTTTGTCGGATTAGGGTGAAACCTAATAAGGGGATCTATAGATCGAGTTAATGCAACCCTAGGGTGTTAATTAGAGAAAGGTCTCAATTATTCAATCTAAGGATTAGACGTTATTAGTCTTGAATAGGGATAATAACATAACTTAAATATCTCTACTGAACAAGTTAAATGATTAAATCGTCTAATTCGGAGCCAGAATAACAAGTGCAGTCTAGGTGGATTTTTCCTTAGGTATTGTCTTAATTCAATCGATTTTCCCAAAAGCAATTCCCCAATTCTATTCTCTGTGAGTTCTTAGTTTAGATAATTAGTTAGTTAAAACAAAACCCCTTTATTCCTAAGCTAGATAATAAAAAGACAATCATTACTAGTATTTTAGTTCTTTTGGGTTCGAAAATTCGGTCTTGCTATAACTTTACTACTGTTTGATAGGTACACTTGCCTACATCGCGATAATAGTTAGTTTCAAAAACGATTAATTATAAATATTTAAAACCTATCACGAAATCATGCAATCAGCCATTATTAATATAGGTGGACAGCAAAGGACATATATATGCGATAGTATAATATTTTTTTAACTAAGGTTAATTTGGTAAGTTAATAAAATAAGTTAATATAATATAAACATATCATAAAATAAAACCAAAGTTAATATATTCATTATTTTCATTGTTCATCCAATGAAATAAGAAACAAAAGAAAATAAATAAAAGAAAGCTAGGTTCGGCCACCTTCCAAGCTTGATTCAAGGTTCGTTCTTACTCGATTTTTGATAATTTTTACATTTTTGAGATCGTTGCTAAGTTATCTTCAAGACCCATGCTTGAAATTTTTTATTTTGATGAATATTTTGAGTTATGCCTTGATGAGAGCTTGTGATTTTTGTTGTTTGATGATGAAATATGAAAGAAATGTTTTAGGCTAACATGTTATGTATTGGAATTTTTGATGATATTGAGTAATTAGGACCAAATTGCAAAAATTATAGTTTAAGGGACTAAAATATGAAATAAATGGAATATATGGACTTGTATGAATATGGGTAAAATTGGGCCTAACATGGGTAAAGTGAAATTTTGTATATTTTGTGTTTTGTACAATAGGGACTAAATTGTAAAAAGTGTAAATATTAGGGGTAAAATGGTAATTATCCTATTTATGTGTTTTTGGACTAAATTGAATGAAAATATGTTTGAATGAGCTTAACTTGAATATGTTCAGATCAAAAACAAAAGAAATCAGATTTGGATCGGGGGAAAACGAAAGTTGTCGACTAGCTATCTCGTTCCATTTTATATCGTCCGAGGTAAGTTTATAAGTAAATAGATGTACTTAATTTTAGTTAAATGCAAATTATATATTCTGAAGTGAAATATATGAATTTATATATGCAATTATCGAATGTGTATGAGCTTGGTAACCATGTTTATGTGTTCGTTTCGACCAAGTTACGATGTCCGAAAGCCCCGTATGAACCTTAGGAATAGCTAGGATACATATGTTATGACATAGGATTCCGATATTTGATGTGCAATTAAGACCATAGCATTCAATATGTGACTCCGATATATGTATGCGAGTAAGACCCTATCTAGGACAGTCGCATCGATATGTGATTACATGTAAGACCACGTCTGGGACGTTGGCATTGTACAATATATGTGTGATTATCCAGTGTCCTATCCAATTTTGAATGGTTCATCGGGCAATGATAAGTTGTGAACGAATATGTAAAATTGAGCTGAATGACCAGGTAAGAGTTAGTTTGTTACCTACTTGAAATAAGGTAAGTAAGCATATTGATATTTGTTACGAATCATGTGAGATGCTAAATATGACTATATGTGAATATGGTATATGTATGTTTGATTATATAATGACATTTTGGCCTTGAAAGTTGAATGACATTTGGTTAATTTGATTAGGTGAGCATTCAGCCAAGGTAGAAATTGTGTATGAAAAAGTATTATTTATCTCATTTGTAGGTTTGAGGTTGGGCTTGGTATTAGTAATGTAATTTGGTTTAGCTTAAAATGAGTGGATTATATTATTGAGTTGTTTATTTCTTGATGACTTATTAAGCTAGAAAAGCTCACTCTGTGTATATGTGTGTTTCTATTTTATAAATTTTGGATAAAGTTACGAGCTCAGGGATGTCAGCAAAGTTTATCACACTATCTACTGATTCGGTATTTAATAATTTGAACTCGAATTATGGCATGTATAGGCTAGAACATACTTTTGAAATGTTGAATTTTGGTTATGTATTTAAAGCCATGCGAAAATGGCTTGCTAATTATGCTTAGACTTGGTCTTATGTGTGCTTAGTTATAATATTTAATGAGTTTGGTTTTGGTAATTATGTAATGGAAATGTTGGATGTGTATGTGGTTTTTAGTAATAAGATTCGGCTATAAATAATAATAGGTATAATATGTATTTGGTATAGTAGTTAGTTCATGATGGAATTATGAAATGTGATTTAATTAGAGTGATGGATGATTGTATAATAGCTTGTAAGGTTCGGTTGTTATATGGTATGTAATGAATGTGTACCATCATTGTTTTGGTCAACTATTTTCGTATGTATCAAAAGTTAATTATGGCCTTTATTTTTAGGGTAAGATGCGCACCATGTATATATGCATGAATAACATATTCGACTAAGTTATAATGTACTAAATATTTATATGTGACTGCATATTAAATTATGTAATATGTTTCAATTGGTTTTATTATAAGCTTATGCAGATGTTGTTACTCGTGCTTAAATGTCAGATTGAAAGTATAGTGAATTTCGCATGTTTTGGTATTGAGTTGTTATTATGTCCGAAAATAGTTTAAGTTGAAATGATGAAATATGCTTGAGTTGGTGAAACATGTTGCATCTATTATATGATGGTTGTTTATTAAACTGTAAATATGATTTGCTAGAAAGCTTTATTTCGAATGTGATTAAATGCCTTTATTTATATATATTCAAATGGATGCATTAACTTGTATTAATGCATGATATATGTAAATTCATGTTAACTAATCTAATCATGCCGCATAAATGAAGTATTGAAACTTGTTTTGTTTGACATGTAATTTGCATATACGCAAGCCTTTTAAAATAAAAATATAGTGGGTCTGATATTAAATTAATAAAGTTGTTGGTTTGTTATATGTTTTGTATATATATAGTTTGTTTTAATATATGTTGCATCATGTTTTAAATTATGCTATGTTATGAATGATATGATTTTTAAGCTTAATAATAGATTAAGTCGCGAGTAATAATGTCATTAATATTTCGAGTTATAAAATGTGATGCATAATTGTATGAACTGTGATATGATCGGTAATGCCTCATAACTCTACTTCAGCGACGGATACAGGTTAGGAGCGTTACATTTTATTAGTATCAGAGCTACGGTTTAGTCGATTCTAGGACTAACGTAGCGTGTGTGAGTCTAGCTATACATGTCATATTATATATTGAGATAGTGTGATGACTTCTGACATTTGAAAATGTGTTTTCATATAGTAAATGGATCCTGATAGAGCTGTAGCTGATGATGTGGAAAGTGTAATGTCGGCTCCCGCGCAAGGGACAGTGCCGGTTGATTCTCGATCGACTTCAAGTAACCAAGAGGGAGAGGCTACACAAGCCTTTTACCAAATGATGAATGACTGGTTTACTTAGTATATCCGAACTAACCCAGCTACATAACATCCTTCACCCCCGACTAATCCATCTTCGATGCCTATTATACCTCAAGTAAGTGACCAGTTGAGATTACATAAGCCACATATTGATAAAATTAGAAAATACGGGGTTAAAAAGTTTAAAGCTACTGAAGATGATGATGCTGAGCAAGCTGAATTCTAGCTTGATAATACACCATCCGAGTGTTTGATGAGCTGTCCTGTACCCCGGATGAATGTTTGAATGTGCCATATCTTTGCTTCGAGACACTACATATCGCTGATGGAATACACTAGTATCGGTGGTTCCAAAAGAGCGAGTGACATGGGAGTTCTTTCAGACTGAGTTCCGTAAGAAATATATCAGTCAGAGATTTATCGACTAGAAGCGTAAAGAATTTCTGGAGTTGAAATAGAGTCGGATGAAAATGATAGAGTATGAGCGAAAATTCGTGAGACTCAGTTGATATGCCTGGGACTATGTTTCGACTGAAGCTATAATGTGTAAAAGATTTGAAGATGGACTGAATGAAGACATTAAATTGCTAGTTGGCATACTTGAGATATAAGAGTTCGTGGTACTAGTTGAGCGAGCATGCAAAGCTGAAGAGCTCGGGAAAGAGGAGAGAAAAGCTGATTTTGAAGCTAGAGATTCACGTAAGAGATCATTTAGTAGGTCATTTCAGTCGGCACCAAAGAAGTTCCGAGATGATTTTAGTTGTTCTAAGGCTACTTCTAGTTATTCTTGACGGGATCAAAATAGACCACCTGAGAGCTCGAGAGCTACCTCAATAGCTAGTGTGGGTAATGTCAGATCAAATCAACCTAAGTGTAAACATTGCAATAAACATCATCCCGGCAATTGTAGATTGCATGATCGGGCCTATTTTAAATATGGATTAATGGATCATTATATTCGTGAATGCCCAGAGTTAGTTGAAGAAAATTCAGTGTAGCATATGAGATCGGGTAATACTGCAGCTTGAGGTAGACCACCCAGAAACACGGGTAATGTGAGTAGCAGTCAGCAAGGGACTAAATATACTACAGTTAGATATGAGGCTCGTGCACCTACCAGAGCCCATGCTATTCGCGCACGTGAGAAGGCTTAATCCCCAGATGTTATTACTGGTACATTCAATCTTTATGATACTAATGTAATTGCATTGATTGATCTGGTTCAACTCATTCTTATGTGTGTGAGACTTTAGTATTCAGTAAGACTTTGATTGTTGAGTCTATGAGTTTGTGATTAGAGTATCAAACCCCTTGGGCCGGTGTGTTATGGTGGATAAAGTGTGTAAAAATTGCCCCTTGATGATTCGAGATTCGTGCTTTCTGGCTAATTTGTTGTTGTTGCCATTTGATGAGTTCAACATAATTCTTGGTATGGACTGGTTGACTTTGCATGATCTTTGTTGTATGGCGAAAAAATAAGACTATTGATTTACGGTGCCAGAATGATGAGATTATTTGGATTATATATAATGATCTAAATGGTTTACCAACAGTGATTTCTTCGATGGTAGCTCAGAAATATGTGAGGAAAGGTTGCGAAGCTTATTTTTTCTATGTGCTCGATAGTAAAGTGGTCGAAAGGAACATTGAATTAGTACTGTTGTGTGTAGTATTCGGATGTGTTTCTTGAAGAATTGCCTGGTTTGCCACCTATTAGGGAGGTAGAGTTTGGTATTGAGTTAGTGTTGGGGACGAATCCGATATTGATAGCTCCGTATAGAATGGCATCTACTGAATTAAAAGAATTGAAAGCTTAGTTGCAAGAGTTGACGGATAAAGGTTTGCACAACCGAGTTTCTCCCCCTGGGGTGCACCTGTGTTATTTGTGAAAAAGAAAGACGGAACTATGAGAATGTGCACGATTATGTCTACAGTGTTTTCAAAGATAGATTTGAGATCAGGCTATTATCAGTTGCGAGTTAAAGACTCTGATGTGCCAAAGATTGCTTTCTAAACGAGGTACGGACACTATGAGTTTTTGGTTATACCCTTCGGACTTACTAATGCACCTGTTGTTTTCATGAATTTGATGAATCAAATCTTCAAATAGTATTTGGATAGATTCGTGGTTGTGTTCATAGATGACATTTTGATCTACTCCCGTGATGAAATAGAACATGCCGAACATTTGAGACTTGTGTTACAGACTTTGCGAGATAAGAAGTTGTATGCAAAGGTTAGTAAATGTGAGTTCTGGTTGAGTGAAGTCGGTTTTAGGCCATGTTGTATCAGCATCGGGTATTCGGGTTGATCCGAGTAAAATTTTAGCTATACGTGATTGGAAACCTCCAAGAAATGTTTCTGAAGTCCAAAGTTTTCTGGGACTTGCTAGTTATTATAGACAGTTCGTGAAAGGTTTCTCTATGATTGCAGCCCCGATGACGAATCTACTACAGAAAGATGTTAAGTTCGAGTGGTCAGAAAAGTACCAGAAAAGTTTTGATCAGTTGAAAACCCTTTTGACCAAAGCTCTAGTGCTAGTTTAGCCAGAATTGGGTAAAGAATTTGTTATTTATAGTGATGAATCTTTAAATGGTTTGGGCTGTGTTTGATGCAGGAAGGAAAAGTTATAGCTTATGCTTCAAGACAGTTAAAGCGACATGAAAGGAACTATCTGACACACAACTTAGAATTGGCAGCTATTGTGTTTGCATTGAAGATATGGTGCCACTATCTGTTCGGTGAGAAATGTCATGTTTATTCTTATCACAAAAACTTGAACTACTTAATGAATTAGAAAGATTTGAATTTGAGACAGCGCTAATGGTTAGAATTGCTAAAAGACTACGAGCTTGTAATTGACTACCACGGGGAAAGGCTAATGTTGTTGCTCATGCTCTAAGCCAAAAATCACTGTTTGCTTTGTGTACAATGAATATGCATATGGCTATGTCTAATGATGGTTCGATAATAGATGAATTGAAAGCAAGATCGTTATTTGTTCAGCAAATTTATGATGCTCAAAAGGTGGATGATGATTTGTTAACAAAACGAGCTCAATGTGATTCAAATGTTGATTCAAAGTTCAGAGTGGATGCTGAGGGTTGTTTGAGATTCAGAAACCAAATATGTGTCCTGAGAAATTTAAAGTTAATTCAGATGATTTTGAATGAAGCTCATAGTAGTCAGTTATCTATTCACCCCGGTAGTACAAAGATGTACAATGATCTGAAATAACTTTACTGGTGGCATGGTATGAAATGAGAGATTTCTGAACTTGTTTCAAAATGTTTAGTCTGTAAACAAGTAAAAGACGAACATCAGGTACCTTCTAGGTTGCTTCAACCAATCATGATACCTGAGTGGAAATGGGATAGGGTCACGATAGATTTTGTATCAGGTTTACCATTGAAACCGAGCAAAAAAGATGCAATCTGGGTTATTGTGGATAGATTGGCTAAATCGACTCATTTTGTTTCGATTCGTACAGATTGCTCACTTGATAAGCTTGCTAAGTTATATGTTTCTCAGATTGTCAGATTACACGATGTGCCTATTTCTATTGTTTCAGATAGAAATCTGAGGTTTACATCACAGTTTTGGAAGAAACTGCATGATGTATTAGGTACGAAATTACATTTCTGCACTGCTTTCCATCCGCAAACAGATGGTCAGTCCGAACAAATCATTCAAATACTTAAGGATATGTTGAGATGTTGCATTCTCGAGTTTGGAGGCACGTGGGAATGATACTTACCTCTGATTGATTTTGCATACAATAATAGCCTTCAATCGAGTATCAAAATGGCACCTTATGAGGTTTTGTACGGTCGTAAATGTCGTACACCATTGTACTGGATTGAGCTCAATGAAAATAAGATACACGAGGTCGACTTGATCAGAGAGACCAAGCAGAAAGTAAAAGTAATTCGTGAAAGTTTGAAAACAGCGTCAGATCGTATCGTATGTGGACTTGAAACAAAAAGATATAGAGTTTCAAATCAGAGACAAATTATTTTTAAAAGTTTCATCGTGGAAAAAAATACTCATATTTGGTCGTAAAGGTAAATTGAGTTCTAGATTTATTGGGTCGTATGAGATTATAAAGCGTATTGAGCTGGTTGCTTATTGACTATTGTTGCCACCTAAGTTAGAAAAGATCCACAATGTATTCCATGTTTTGATGCTTTGTAGATATATATTAGATCCCATGTGATTAGTCCGTCTGAGATTGAGATTGAGTCCGATATGACATACGAGGAAGAACCGATTCGTATTCTGGTTCGTGAGGTTAAAAATTACAAAATAAGAAAATTCTGTTAGTTAAGGTACTGTGGCATAAACATGGAGTCGAGGAAGCAAATTGGGAGCCAGAGGATGCAATGAGAGAGAGTTATTCGAACCTATTCACCGGTAAGATTTTTGAGGACAAAAATCCCTAAGGGGGGAGAGTTGTAACAGCCCGATTTAGACCCTAATTGGAATGGTGGTTTCGAGACACGAATCTTAGTCAAAAAATATTTAAAAAATATTTTATGTTTATTATGTGTGAATTTGCATGTGTGAAATTGTCGTGCTTTAATTTTATCATTTGAGTGTCCGATTAATTAATAGGGCTTAATCACGTAAAAAGAAAACTTGATAGTTTGATGTGTAAGAACCAAATTGTAATTGTATTTGTAGCATGAAGCATTTATGAGGTAATTAGGCCATTATTAATATAGGTGGACACAAAGGACATATATATGTGATAGTATAATATTTTTTTAACTAAGGTTAATTTGGTAAGTTAATAAAATAAGTTAATATAATACAAACATATCATAAGATAAAACCAAAGTTAATACATTCATTATTTTCATTGTTCATCCTTTGAAATAAGAAATAAAATAAAAAATAAAAGAAAGCTAGGTTCGCCACCTTCCAAGCTTGATTCAAGGTTCGTTCTTACTCGGTTTTTATAATTTTACGTTTTGATATAATTGCTAAGTTATCTTCAAGACCCATGCTTGAATTTTTATTTTGATGAATATTTTGAGTTATGCCATTGATGAGAGCTTGTGACATTTGTTGTTTGATGATGAAATATGGAAGATATGTTCTGGGCTAACATGTTTTGGATTGGAATTTTTGATGATTTTGAGTAATTAGGACTAAATTGCAAAAATAATAGTTTGAGGGACTAAAATGTGAAATAAATGAAATATATGGACTTGTATGAATATGGATAAAATTCAGCCTAACATGGGTATAGTGAAATTTGAATATTTTGTGTTTTACAATAGGGACTAAATTGTAAAAAGTGTAAATGTCAGGGGTAAAATGGAATTTGTGCATTTATTTGTTTCTGGACTAAATTGAATGAAAATATGTTTGAATGAGCTTAACTCAAATATGCTTAGATCAAGAACCAAAGAAATCAGATTTGGATCGGAGGAAAACAAAAGTTGTCGACTAGCTGTCCCGTTCCGTTTTATATCATCCGAGGTAAGTTTATAAGCAAATAGACGTAGTTAATTTTAATTAAATGAAAATAATATATGCTTAAATGAAATATATGAATTTATATATGCAATTTTCGAATGTGTATAAGGTTGGTAACCATGTTCATGTGTTCGTTTAGACCGAGTTACGACGTCCGAAAGCCTCGTATGAACCTTAGGAATAGCTAGGATACATATGTCATGATATAGGATTCTGGTATTTGATGTGCGAGTAAGACCATGGCATCGATATGTGACTCAGATATATGCGTGCGAGTAAGACCCTGTCTAGGACAGTGGCATCGATATATGATTATATGTAAGACCACGTCTGGGACATTGGCATTGTACGGTATATGTGTGATTATCCAAATGTCCTGTCCAATTTTGAATGGTTGATCGGGCAACGATACGTTGTGATCAAATATGTAAAATGAGTTGAATGCTCAGGTAAGAGTTAGTTTGCTACCCACTTGAAATAAGGTAAGTAAGCAACTTGATATTTGTTACGAATCATGTGAGATGCTAAAGATAACTATATGTGAATATGGTATATGTTTGATTATATAATGACATTGGTTAATCTGATTAGGTGAGCATTCGACCAAGGTAGAAATTGTGTATGAAAATGTATTATTTATCTCATTTGTAGGTTTGAGGTTGGGCTTGGTATTGGTAATGTGATTCGGTTTAGCTTAAAATGAGTTGATTATATTGTTGAGTTGTTTATTTGCTTATGACTTACTAAACTATAAAAGCTCACTCTGTGTATATGTGTGTTTCTGTTTTATAGATATTGAATAAAGTTAATAGCTCGGGGATCATCAGCAAAGTTCATCACACTATCTACAGATTCGATATTTAATAAGTTGAATTCGAATTATGGCATGTATAGGCTGGAACATACTTTTGAAATGTTTTAATTTTGGTTATGTATTTAAAGCCATGGGAAAATGGCTTGCTACTTATGCTTAAACTTGGTCTTATGTATGCTTACTTATAATATTTAATGAGTTTGGTTTTGGTAATTATGTAATGGAAATGTTGGATGTGTATGTGGTTTTTAGTAATAGGATTTGGCTATAAATAATAATAGGTATAATATGTATTTGGTATAGTAGTTAGTTCATGATGGAATTATGAAATATGATATAATTAGAGTGATGGATGATTGTATAATAGCTTGTAAGGTTCTGTTGTTATATGGTATGTAATGAATGTGTCCCATCATTATTTTGGTCAACTGTTTTGGTATGTATCAAATGTTAAGTATGGCCTTTATTTTTAGGGTAAGATGTGCACCATGTATATATGCATTAAAAGCATATTCGGCTAAGTTATAATTTACTAGAGATGTATATGTGATTGCATATTAAATTATGTAATATGTTTCAATTGGTTTTATTATAAGCTTATGTAGATGTTGTTATTCGTGCTTAAATGTCAGATTGAAAGTATAGTGAATTTCACATGTTTTGGTATTGAGTTGTTATTGTGTCTGAAAATGGTTTATGTTGAAATGGTGAAATATGCTTGAGTTTGTGAAACATGTTGCATCTGTTTTATGCTGGTTATTTATTATACCATAAATATGATTTGCCAGAAAGCTTTATTTCGAATGTGATTAAATGCCTTTATTTATATATATTCGAATGGATGTATTAACTTGTATTAATGTATGATATATGTAAATTCATGTTAACTAATGTAATCATGCCGCATAAATGAAGTATTGAAACTTGTTTTGTTTGACATGTAATTTGCATGTACGCAAGCCTTTTAAAATAAAAATATAGTGGGTCTGATATTATATGTTTTATATATATAGTTTGTTTTAACATATGTTGGATCGTGTTTTAAATTATGCTATGTTATGAATGATATGATTTTTAAGCTTAAAAATAGATTAAGTTGCAAGTAATAATGTCATTAATATTTCAAGTTATAAAATATAATGCATAATTGTATGAACTATGATATGATCGATAATGCCTCATAACTCTACTCCGGCGATGGATACAGGTTAGGAGTGTTACATTAAATGGATTTTTAATTCTTGAAAAGCTTCTAAACATGCTTTGTTAAAATAAAAAACAATATCCTTTTCTAAAAGTATACACAAAGGTTTATAATTTTTTGAAAAATCTTTGGTAAACCTACGATAAAAACCAGACTGGCCTAAGAAAATTCTAACTCCTTTCACACTAATGGAGGTAATAATCTTTCAATTATGTCCACCTTTGCTCTATCCACTTCAATTCTGGTTTTGGAAATTTTATGTCCTAATACAATTCCCTCTTTAACCATAAAATGACATTTCTCCCAGTTAAGGACAAGATTTGTCTCCTCATATCTTTTAAGTACCTTAGCTAAATTATTCAAACAAACATCATAAGTGTTACCAAAAATAGAAAAATCATCTATGAAAACCTCAACAAAATTTTCAACCATATTAGTGAAAATTCCCATCATACATCACTGAAATGTGGTAGGTGCATTACATAAGCCTAAAGGCATTCGCCTAAAAATAGATGTATCGTATGGGTAAGTAAAAGTAGTTTTACGTTGATCTTCTAGGGCTACAACTATTTTGTTGTATCCCAAATATCCATCTAAAAAGTAATAAAATTCATTACCTACCAATTGATTTAACATTTGATCCATAAAAGGAAACATAATTACGAGTGGCTTTGATCAAATTTCTGTAGTCAATACAGATTTTCTAACCTATGATAGTTCTCGTTGGGATTAACTCATTACATTCATTCTTGACAATTGTGATCCTACCTTTCTTTGGTACACATTGTACCAGACTTACCCAATAGCTATCTGAGATAGGTAGATAATTCCTGCATCTAACCATTTGATCACTTCCTTCTGTACTACCTCTTTCATGATAGGATTAACTCTCCTTTATACCTTGCTCACCTTCTGTTAAAATAATCTTATGCGTACAACAGAAAGGGCTTATACCTCGTATGTCAGTTATGGTTCAACCAATTGCCTTTTTGAATTTCTTTAAATCAACAATCAATTGCTTATGTTCTGTGAATTCTGCTAAAACAATCATAGGCAAAGTAGAACTATTACCTAAATAATTGTAATATAAATGGGACGGAAGCACCTTTAGTTCAAGCTTAGGTAGTTCCTCGATTGACAACTTGGGTTGTGTAAATTCTCGAACTTCCAACTCTAGTGATTCGAACCGCAGTGGTTGGATATAACTCCTTGAGTTGGCTTCCATCATAGTCATACCTTCATTACCTTTTTCATTTTCCAAGGGTTCAAACCTAAAGTGTTCTCCGATGGGTTTTCTTCAGAATTGCTCTCCATAGAAACTAAGGTTTCTAATTCCTCTATTACTGAGCACTCTTCCATCAGAGTGGAAAATTTCATCACCTTCATAACGTTAAATGTTACCTTATCATCTTGAACTCGCATGGTGAATTCACCTTTTTACATATCTATCAACGTTCTTCCCATGGCTAGGAAAGGTCTCTCAAGGATGATCAGAACTTCCTTATCTACTTCAAATTTTAACACAATAAAGTCAGCAAGAAAAAGAAACTTATCAACTCTTAACTAAACATCCTCGATCTTTCCCTTAGGATATGGTAATGAGCGGTCTGCAAGTTGAAGTGTCACAGTAATGGGTTTTACTTCACCTATTCCCAATAGTTTGAAAATAGATTTGGCCATCAAGTTGATGCTTGCTCCAAGGACGTACAAAGCTTTATTGCAGTAAGATTCTCTGATGTTATAGGGTATCATAAAGCTTTCAAGGTCTTTCAATTTCAGAGGTAGCTTATTTTGTAAGAACGCACTGCACTCCTTCATCAAAGCAACAATCTCATACTCACTAAGCTTTTTCTTCTTGGATAGAATATCCTTTATAAACTTCACGTAGTTGGACATTTGTTCTAAAGCATCTGCTAATGAAATATTGATATGTAGTTGCTTTAGAACATCCAAGAACTTCTTGAATTGTACTTCTCGTTTCTACTTATGCTGCTAAAGTCTTTAAGGATATGGAACTCTAGGTTGATATGGACAACTTGTTTGAAGATGAAAATATGCAAATAAAGGTGTTAGCTTCTCAGAATTTACTAGTTTAGGGTTTACCTCATCAGATTTTTCAGCATCTAATTTTTTTGGTGTAGGAACTTCAACTGTTGGTTGACTTTCCTCCTTTTCAGTAGGCTCATCTTCAACCACAACCTCACTGGGTTCCACAATCTTACCACTTTGTAATGCAACTAATTTGTAATGTTCCTTACACAAACTCTTTGGATTTTTTGTATCATTCGGTAAGGCTCCTTACGGTCTACTACAGAGCTTAGTAGCTAACTAACCCATTTGGTTCTCCAGATTTTCCAGTGTTGATGCTTGACTTTGTATTAAGGCGTCATTTTTCGCCATGTACACCTTCAACAAGTCCTCCAAACTATTTAATGACTCAGCCTGAGGTGATTTTGGGGCTTGTTGGCTAAACCCTTAGGATTGATTGGGTCTATGCTGCATATGGTTATTTAGTCCATTCCTTCATTACTCTAGGAAAAGTTCGAATGATTCTACAATGAAGAATTATAGAAGTTGGACTATGGTCCTTGTCCACTTCTATTTCGACATTGATTCCTTACATAAAAAATAGCCTCGGGTTTGAAGGGTAATTCTCGAAAGAATGACCATCCCACAGTATACGCATGAAACAACATCATACTAACTTGGTGATTGTGCTACAAAATTATTCAAACCATTAGTGGTAAACGATTTTAACATTGATGAAATAAAAGATATCTGAGCAGATAGTGAAGTCAAAGCATCCACTTCATGCACTCTAGCTACTCGACGGTTACGGGTTAGAGGTGTTACATCGGTGACACTTGTTGCGTTGGATTCGGGGACGAACCCGTCACGGCACCTCCTCTAGACCTACGTTGATGGGGCAGTTGTCATGGCCTCTTCTGAAAAAGTTGCCTACTCCTTGCTGCCACCGAGAATAGATATGCCTTGCCGGCGACTCTAAACCAAGGCATAGACTCCAAACAGCTCACCGTGTCCGATAAGAAAAAGGGTTCACAGATGGGTAAGAATTCTATCCTATGATCTCAAATGTCAATGTACTCTTTGTGGTAATCTCGTCAATTTTCATCGGTCTTCTCCTACAAATTGAGCTTGTGCAATGCTTCCATGTCTCACAGTGGCAGCGGAATTTTTTGCCTCCACTCGAACTGTCGCATCACTCGATCCAATTCATGCATCTCCACCATAGCGTACATTATCAATGACACCTTTGCGTTTTACATGCTTCGAACGGTTAAAAATTCTGGTAGGAAGCATTATATGATATCTAGATCGGTGTATGGCATCCATTCAATGTAACATCCAGTATTGGCGAGTCCTGAGTTTAGGCAAGTAACCCAAAGGAATTTGAATGAAGTGGTCCTATCCGTAACAGCCCGATTTAGACCCTAATTGGAATGGTCATTTCGGGACCACGAATCCGAGCCAAAAAAATATTTTAAAATTATTTTCTGTGTTTATTTTGTGTGAATTTATATTTGTGAAATTTTCGTGAATTAATTTCGTAGTTTAGGTGTCCGATTAAATAAAAGGACTTAAATCGCGTAAATTGAAAATTTGGTAGTTTAATTTATAAAGGGCCGAATTGTTAGTGGCTTTTAAGGATGAGGGATTTATATTGTAAATAACCTATAATGATATTAGTTGGACAGTTAAAGACTTATAATATGTGGTTTTTATATTAAATTATTAAGGTTATAAAAGTAACTTAATTATTAAAGCATATATATGATATAATATCATAAAATAAACTATGTTTTACATTCTCTCTTACACCGAATATAAACAAAAAGAAAAAGAAAGAACACAAGACTAGGTTCGGCCATCTTCCAAGCTAAAATCAAGGTCTGTTCTTTGTCGTTTTTGATAATTTCTACGTTTTTTATGGTTGCTTCGAGGACTACAAAACCCATGCTTGAATTTTTTATTTTGATGGATATTTTGAGTTGTACCATTGTTGATAACTTGTGATTTTTTTTGTTTAATGATGAAAAATGAAAGATATGTTTTAGATTAACATATTTTGTATTGGAGTTTTTGATGATTTTGAGTAATTAGGACTTAATTGTAAAAATAATAATTTGGGGGACTACAATGTAAAATTAATGAATTATAAGGGCTTGTATAGACATGGGTAATATTCAGCCTAGCTTGGGTGTGGAGAAATTTGATGTATTTTGTGTTTTGTGCAATAGGGACTAAATTATAAAAATTGTAAATGTTAGGGGTAAAATGGTAATTTGCCCATTTATGTGTTTTTGGACTAAACTGAATGAAAATATGTTTGAATGAGCTTAATTTGAATATGTTTAGATCAAGAACCAAAGAAATCAGATTTGGATTGGGGAAAAACGAAAGTTGTCGACTAGCAGCCCCGTTCTGTTTTACGACGTCCGAGATAAGTTATAAGCAAATAGACATGTTTATTGGTAATTTAATGTTATATTTACTTGTTGTTTTTAAATGTTAGAAACTAAATATATTATGGTCGAATGTGATTGAATGTGGCTATTACACTTTCGAGTTCGATTCGACCGAGTTACGACGTCCGGAAGCCCCGTATGAACCTTTGGAATAGCTAGGATACATATGTCATGACATATGATTCTGATATATGAGTGCGAGTAAGTCCATGGCATCAATTTTTGATTTCGATATGTGTTTATGAGTAAGACCCTGTCTAGGACAGTGGCATCGATATGTGCCTACATGTAAGACCACGTCTAAGAAGTTGCCATTGTACGATATATGTGTGAATTGTCCGAGTGTCTTACCCAATTTCGAGTGGTTCATCGGGCAAAGGTAAACATAATCGGATGTGTTGGATGAGCAAAAAGGGACGGGTATGATTTAGTTTATTGGTTATCGATGATAAGGTAAGTATGTGACTTATTGATAAAATGTGTTATGTATGATATAAAGGCTAAACTTCCTTGGTTCAAATATGTGTTTTTGGCCTTGAACGAATGGTGTATTTATTATGGAAATGATTCTTTAATTGCATTTATATGTGCCTATGAATATTCGGCTATGAAAGTAAATTATGTACATGATCATATAACCGGATCTTTGAGCTTATATAAATGTGTATATTTGACTTGTGAATGAGTAGTAAATACACTATGAATAGCTCTTGTGTATATATATATGAGTGATAATGTATATATATGGTTATATGGTTAACTTATATAGTTAAATTTTATTAAAACGTAAGAGTTTTGCAGTTAAATTTTATTAAAACATAAGAATTTTGCATTTTGTGTGGGGAACTAAGTGTAATAGGAATATTCGGCTTTGGTGGTTAAATGATACTATGTTGGTTTTGACTATTCATACATTCGGTTAAATGGAATTATAAAGGAAAAATTATATATGCTTAAAAATAATGCATATGATAAATGATTGGATTTGAAATGTAGAATGATAAAATATTCGATTAGTTTTGCTAATTATGTTAATATCATTGGGTTATTTATTAAACTTATAACTTACTAAGCTAAAATAGCTTATCGTGTGAATATTTGTTTCATTTTATAGATTTTGGAAAATCAAGTTACAAGCAGGGGATCTTCTCTGAAGCTTATCACACTATCCACTACTTTGGGTACTTTTATAAGTCGAATTAGAAATTATGGCATGTATAAGCTAAAGTATGTTTTGGAAATGTTAATTTAGGGTGTTACATTTTATTGGTGTCGAGCTACGGTTTAGTCGGTTCTAGGATTAACGTAGCATGTATGAGTTTAGCTATACATGCCATAATTATATCTTGTGATAGTGTGATGACTTCTGACATTTGAAATGTGTTTTCATATAGTAAATGGATCCTGATAGAGCTGTAGCTGATGATGTCGCAAGTGTAGCGCCTGCTCCCATGCAAGGGACAGCGCAGGCTGATTCTTGACTGACTTTGAGTAATCAAGAAAGTGAGGCTAAACAAGCCTTCTATCAGATGATGAATGACTGGTTTACTCAATATATCTGAAATAACCCGACTACACAACAACCTCCACCGTCGACTAATCCATCTTCGATGCCTGCTGTACCTCAAGTAAGTGATCCGTTGAGATTATATAAGCCACCTGTTGATTAAATCAGGAAACATGGGGATGAAGAATTTAAAGCTACCTATGAGGATGATGCTGAGCTGGCTGACTTCTGGCTTGATAATACCATCCGTGTATTTGACGAGCTGTCCTGTACACCAGATGAGTGCTTGAAATGTGCCATATCTTTACTTTGAGACACAACATACCACTGGTGGAATACCCTAGTATCAGTGGTTCTGAGAGAGTAGGTGACCT
The DNA here is from genome assembly GCF_025698485.1 of Gossypium arboreum. Lineage (NCBI taxonomy): Eukaryota > Viridiplantae > Streptophyta > Magnoliopsida > Malvales > Malvaceae > Gossypium > Gossypium arboreum. Next base: position 83,897,931 of record NC_069073.1, read on the forward strand.
GGGAATTCTTTCAGACTGAGTTCTGTAAGAAATATATTAGCCAGAGATTTATTGATCAGAAACGTAAAGAATTTCTGGAGCTGAAACAGGGTCGGATGACCGTGATGGAGTACGAATGAAAATTCGTGAGACTTAGTCAGTATGCCAGAGAGTGTGTTTCCACTGAAGCCATAATGTGTAAAAGATTTGAAGATGGACTGAATGAAGACAGTAAACTGTTAGTTGGCATACTTGAGATAAAAGAGTTCGTGGTACTGGTTGAGCGAGCCCGCAAAGCTGAAGAGTTCGGGAAAGAGAAAAGAAAAGCTGAATTTGAAGCTAGAGATGCACGCAAAAGAACACCCGGTAAGTCATTCTAGTCAGTATCAAAGAAGTTTCGAGATGATTTCAGCCGTTCTAAAGCCACTTCAGGTTATTCCAGACGGGATCAGAATTGTAATATCCTGAATTAGGGCCTAATCAGAATAGTGGTTTCGTGACCACAAATTCGAGATAGAAATAATTATTTTATGATTATTTTTAGGTCTATGATATGATTGCATGATTGTGTGAAAATTTCGTGAAGAAATTCTATGCATAAAGTGCTTAATTTGAAGTTAGGGACTAAATTGAATAAGTTGCAAGACCTGCATTCTAGAAGTTTCTAGTATGAAATTGCTATGAAATATTAATTAGGAGGTCTTAAATAGCCATTTGACCAATTTCAAAGTTTATGGACAAATATTGGACATGAATGGAATTTTTGGAAAGTTTAGTAGTAAGGGCATTTTGGTCATTTAGGGGTAAAATGAATTAAATTACAAAATTAAAAGTCAATTTTCCTCATCTTCTTCCCCATGGACGTGTATACCAAGGGAGACTCCATGTCTAGGGTTTCCAAGCTTCCAAGCTCGATTGTAAGTCCGTTCTAGCCTCGTTTTTAATGATTTTTACGTTTTGGAGTCCGTAACTTGATTTAGCTTATGCCGACAATAATTCAACCTAGGGTTCATATTTGGAAAAAACCCATAGGTGAAATTTGTGTATTTTGGTGTTTTATTATAGAATATGAGGTTTTAAATTATGTTAGACAACTTGTCTTTGCTTTCGGTTTTAAGTGAAAATGAGCAAAAGGGCTTAATCGGTAAAAATACCTAATAGTCATAAGTACATGTTAGAGTGAGAATTTGATGTTGCCATAGAAGGGAAAAATGATCATCATGTCATAAAACATAATAAAATAGGATGAAGTTTAATTTCCGAACCTTGGGGAAAAAGTGCAAATATGCAAAAGTTTAGGGGTCAAAATGAAAATTTTTAAAAATATGATTTTTGGACCCATATGAATAGTGTGACTAATTATTAGGCTAAATGTGATATTATAGATGAAGGAAATCGAGATTCGGGCTTAAATCAGGAAAATACAAGATTATGGACTAAAATGGTAAATTGTTGTTTCTGGATCGAGGTAAGTTCGTATGATAATAATAATGCAATGTTATGTTCGAATTATATTTCTTACTATTATTGCATATATTGTATGATTTAATATATTAGAAAAGTTGATGGAATGGTGTTTATGATGTGGAAATATGACATGAAAGAATGTTATATGAAATGCAGGAAAATGATGATACATGACAAGTGATATATGAAATATGTGATATATGTTATGTAAATTCTTAAAAGAATTCTTAAAAGTTGATTTGATATTTGAGTTGTGTCTTATTATACTATGAATGGACAATTGGTACTATGGATAGTGAGATCGACACTTCGAGTAAGTTTGTACATAAATAATCTATCGATTCTTTTTATGTTATTATATTTTGATATCATATGAAATGTGGCTGCCTATCAAATGGTTATTTGATGTAAATTATGAATTTAAATTGATTACGGACAATTTAGTAAAATGTTGAAAAGTGAGGAATTTCCGATTGAACCTTGAATAAAAACGATCTGAATGATCTATTGTGAGGTCGCATCTCGTAGTACTAAGTGCAAGCTACTATGCGTGCACTGAAAACCGTGATCACGTGTGTAGTACTAAGTCTGAGCTACTACGTGTATTAGATGGTGAGGTCACGTGTGTAGTACTAAGTGCAGGCTACTACGTGTACCAGACTGTTGGTCACATGTGTAGTACTAAGTGCGAGGCTACTATCGTGCAGATAAGCCGGCTACAAGTGTGGAAATGGGAAAATGTGCAGGCAATTGTGTACCTGTTATTATTCCGATGAGTTCAACGGGAAATCGATTAAGTGAAAATACATGTGAAAGTGATTATGTGATGAACAAGTGCAAGTATATTTTTATTTGAATTTATGAGTAATATGCTCAATATTTGAGCGAACCTCGGTAAAATGGAATGGATTAAGTGAAATTATGTAAAAGTGAACTTTAGTAGTAAAACAAGATTAGACAGCAGCAGTGCATGACTTTGAAAATTCACCAAAATTGTGTAAGTTGAATTAAATTTAAAAAAATTATGGAAATAAATCTTAATGAGTCTATTTTCACATGAAAGAAATAGAGGAAGCCAAAGAATTATATATTTTGTGATATTTGAATTCTTGTGAAACAGGGTCTGAATGAATTGAGATCCCTATTCTGAATTTATAAATTCACCATAAATTGTAAAAAAATTATTGAGAGTCATAAATTACATGAAAGGATTCCTATTGAATCTAATTTTAAGGTAAACAAACGGCATGGCCGTTGGAATTCTGTACGGGGAGAAATTCGGTTCGTAGTGCATAGGGGTCGAGTAGTCATACCCTGAAACAGGGAGACTTTAACTAATAAACTGTACTAAATGGCCCGACCAAAATTCTAGAAAAACAATTAGTAAGTAGACATATGAGTCTAGTTTCATATAAAATTTCTGAATTGGATTTGAGTTTTCTAACTTGAGATATGATTTTTTAACACCGGGACTCTAGAAAACAATCATCTGAATATGTGTAATTGTACAATTATAGTGTTTTATCTTGAAAAGCATGGTAGTAATTGCTTATTATTTTCATATGAACTTACTAAACGTAAAGCTTACCCATCCTCTCCATTTCTTTAGTATTGGCAGGTCGGCTCGGGGTTGAAGATCGTCGGAGGCAAAATCACACTATCAAACAATCATTTTTGGGAAAATTAATTCAAATATTAGAAATATCAAGTGAGTGGCATGTATAGGAAATTGGTTTGTGATATGTATTTTTATTATGATTTTCACCATACGTATCAGTCTGCATTGAGTTATCATATAAAATCATGAGATGTGGTCCTTATCCATTATGGTTTATAAGTTTAATTAATCGTGCCATGTCCTATGTTTTGATGTAATGATATAGTTAGCTTTGTTTGTTATGCATGTGTTTGAATAGTTTTGAATTAAATGAAATTTTATGGTTCGGTTTTCGTCTATGTGTATTGTTAAGTCTGGTAATGCCTCGTACTCTGTTCGGCCTTGGATACGGGTAAGGGGTGTTACAAGAATAGACCACCAGTGAGCTCGAGAGCTACTTCGGTAGCGAGTGTGGGTAATGTTAGATCAAATTGACCGAGTGTAAACACTATGCTAAAAAACATCCCGACAGTTGCAGATTACATGATCAGGCCTGTTTTAAATGCAGATCGACAGATTATTATATTCGAGATTGCCCAATGTTAGCTGAAGAAAATCCAATGCAGAATACGAGATCGGGTAATACTACAGCTCGAGGTAGACCACCCAAGAATGCTGGTAATATGAGTGGCAGTTAGAGAGGTACTAAAGATAGGATAGTCATATCTAGGGCTCATGCACCGCCGAGCCTATGCTATTCAGCAAGAAGAGAAGGCTTCATCCCGGATGTTATTCTTGGTATATTCACTCTTTATGATTCTAATGTAATTGCATTGATTGATCCTGGTTCTACTCATTCCTATGTGTGTGGGACATTAGTATTGACAAGACTCTACTGTTGAGTCTCTTGAGTTTGTGATCGAGTGTCAAACCCTTGGGCTGGTATGTTATGGTTGATAAAGTGTGTAAGAATTGTGTTTATTTCCAAATTATTTAAGAATTGATTTACATTTGCAATTTGGTGTAAGGTTTAAGACTGTTATATTGAAAGTTATAGATTATTGCGAATGACTATGTGCCTCTAGTTAAAAGATTAAATTATTATGGTTGATGTTTAAGTTTTAATCCGTTATTATGTTGGAAGAAGATTGGGTCGATGAATATTTAAAATGATTTAATATTGTTGTTAAGAGCTTGATTCAAGTTGAAAAAATTCGAAATAATGGTTCTTTGGATTAAAATGAGTTGTTTAAGAATTGGGGAAATTTGCAATTGAGAGGTTAAAATTTGAATTATTATTATGAAGACAATCCTTTGAGCTTGTTAAGATTTGGATTTAATGAATGTTTGAAAATCTTAGTAAATTTTTTAGCAGTGTGAAAGCGTGTGTTGTCCTTTAAATTTTAATTAGGGAACTATTAATGCAAGAAAAAATTTGTTTTGTGAAATTTAATTTTTGAGTTTGGGAGAAATTTGGTATTAACATAATGATTGCAGCCAAAATATATTGGTTTAAGTATGGTAACTATGGAATTTTTTATCAAATTAACCTTAATAATCAGGTTTGAATTGATAAAAGAATTTTATTTATAGTTTTGATAAGAAAATTTTGGCTTTAGGGAAAATTTGCTATTCAAGGATTAGGCATGAAATTGGTTGAATTTTAATTGTATTTGTAAGATGTTATGCCATTAATAAAAGTGAATTTTTTTATTTTAATGATTAAGTTTTGAGTTAGTTGTAATTTAAAATTTGGATTTGGTTTAATTGATAAGATGTATTTTGTACCCAAGGAAAAATGTTCGAATGAATTAAAGTTTTTGAATGGAATGAAAATCTATTGTATAAATTATGAAATAAGATTTAAAGGTACTTATTTCTTGTACAGTGGAAGGAATTGATTTTTGTTAATTGAACCAAAAAAATGGTTTAAATATTAATGATTTTGGAAGAACATTTATTTTGTTGACAAAGTGTAAATGTGTTTTCTATAGTTAAATGAGATTAAACTTTAAAGATGTTAGGTTAAAAAAATTCGACTCGTCCTTCTTGTAAACAAAGTATGAATGAAGCGATTATTTAAGAGAAAATATCTAAATAATATATGAATGACTATTGTTTTTCGAATGTTAATGGTTGTAATATTGATTGAATGTTTCCAGGAATTCATAAAAGCCGTAAATAGAATCTGTAATATGGTTGAAGTTGGTATTAAAGGAAAATTTAGTTTTCGATATCATTGGTTAGAAATGATTCAAAGATTAAGGTTGTAATGGATTTCAGGGAGGTTGGAATGTATTCCTGATTAAAAAACTGTTTGTTTTGAGGTTGTGAGATCGTTGTACAATTGTATTGAGTCAATGAAAGGAAGTTCGTTATCCGGGAAAAAAAGTAATAAAAAATTTATGATTAAAAGAATGTTTGGATTAAACGGAATAAATTGGTAATATTGTTGATTTGGTGGATTAAGGGTGACATTGACCATTTTAAAGTGAAAATAAGATTAATTGTGATTTGAGATTTAACCATTGGTATTGGTTCGGACGTTAGTAAAATTAAAAATTGTATATGTTATTTTTTTATGGTTAAATAGTTGTTTGGAATTTAATTTAAAAAAATGTTCGGAATTAATTAGAAAACAAATGTATTCTATTTTACAAAATTTATAAGGAAATTAGGAGTTTAATTTGGTAGTAATTAAGTGGAAAATCTTATTAAATATTTGTAATATATTTATTATATTTAATGTTTTTTTTATTTTGTTAATAATATGTATTAGGTTTAGATAGGTTTCTTAAGTTATTAATTTAACAGTTATAATTATTTGTATAATTAGAAATTATTTATAATAATTTTGAAGGATGTGATTGTATTAATTTATTATGGTTTAATTGTTATAGGATGAATTAAACATTATCTGGAACAATGTTTGATTATTTTATGTTTGGATGGATAGGAAAATGAAATTATTATGATTAAGCATATGAATTAATACAGGTTTAATTAATTTGAAATTGTATTTAAAAGCAAATGTTGAATGTTTATTTAATGTTATGTGATTTGTATTAGTCTTGAATGAAAAATTGAAAATTTAAAATTTGAATGATTGTTTGGAAAGCAAATGGAAATAGTGAAAAGTATTTGAAATTTAGAAATGGTAGGTTATATTTATAAATATATGTTTAAAAATTGATTATAATGTTTAATAAATGGAAAATTTAAATTAAATTGTAAATAAAAGAATTTGTAATTTGTCAGAAAAATGAATTTTTGTGGTTTAATTAATTTGCAGTAAGAACCTTAAAAATGATGGGGATATAATTTACTGTTTGAATTTTACAATATGTTTACAATGGGTTTTTGTAATTTATGTTAATGAATATTTTAATTTAAAATGTTGAAGTGTAAGTTAGTATGCTTAAATTAAAGTAAACTATAATGTAATTTGAGATTAAGATATTATAATGGAATAAAATTACTTGTTATTATAGTGATAATTCATGGATTCAAAGTAAATTGTAAAACAATGCAATACAAGGTTTTGAATAATTCTTAAATTTTGGGTACCACATAAAAATGAGTTAAAATAATTTTGAATTGGTTTAGATAGATCTTATATAAAAGTTATATTATTTTTAGTTTATTAAGGTAATTTGATGTAAAGTCCCTTCTTTAATAATGAATTGTTTCGATGGAAAATGCCTTAATTTTTAAGTAATTTACTATTTATGTGAAACTTTATTGTAATGTACTTAATAAATATTATGGATTTAATATTTTAAATTTATGAAATTAATATAATAGAATTGGTATATAATAATATTAAAGTTTGGTAAAAGTTAATTTGTAATTAATTTAAAATTAAGTTGGATTTAAATTACAACTTATTTTTATAGGTTTAAAACCATTAAAGTTTTATTTTAAATTGGTTTATTTGATACATAAAAAAAATTTTTAATAAATTATTTAAGATATTGATTAATGTAATTTTTTATAAGTTTTGGTTTAATTGTTAATTGTTAATGTTATAATTTATTCTTATGATTATGAATTAATTATTTAAAAGGTTGAATGTAAATGTTGAGTTTGAAATTTGGTTTATGGTTTATTTTCAAAATGTTTGGTATTATGAAATTTGAAAGCTTATTTTAGGAACAGAGTATTTAAAATTGTAATTATGATTAAGATTTAGTAAAATTAAAATTATTATGTTTAATTGGTTTTAAATGTGAATTAAAAAATTAAGTGTTCGAACTTTTTTGGTATATTATTTTAGTATTTAATGGTATAGTCAAATTTGAAATTATTTTTTTTTGGTTATTATAAACATATTTATGAATTTAAGTAAAATGTTTTAATTTTAGTGTTTAATGTTATGAAATTTAATTAAATTAAAACTATGTTTAATCGCTAATAATATAACTTTTTAATAATTTAAAATTTAACCACTAAAAAACGGAAGAATTAATTTACAAATTGTGTAATATCTTTTAAATTATCTTACATAATTTATTTAAAAATGTTTAGCCTTAAATTTTAATTTAAAAAATTAAATGAAATATTGAAATTATATTCCCAATTTATGGTAAGTTGGTCATTATGTTTCTAAGTTTAAAACATTTGGAAAACTTAGAAAACCTTTCAAATAATAAAAATTTAATTTTGATTTTGTAGGATTTACCAAGCAGAAAATCAATTTCTATAGTTCTTTAGTTTCTTATAACTTACGTTTGAATATTTGATTCCCAAATTTAATTAATAAAGAATTTGCTTTGCATAGGACATTGATTTACCTTATCTTTATTATTTAAATTATAAATTGGTCCTTTTGAAAATTGTGAAATTTGAAACCAAAATTGTTAAATGAAATTCCTGTCTAGTTAATCTTTTTAGTTAACCTTTAGGACTTTAAGTAAATCTATTATAGGGCTTAACCATTTTGGTTAAATCCAAATTGTTAAATTTTAATCTACCAAATTTCGTGATGGATGTTTGGATTAGGAGATCAAGCTGTTGTTCATGGGTGTAAGGTGAGTCCTTAAGCTGAATTCTATATATGTATATTGGTCTTTCCTAGATATCCCTGTGAAGAGTCGTATGAACTAATGAACTGAGAATAGAAAAGGGTAGTACAATTAGTATACTATATATATTATTGTTGGATCAGATTTGCATGTGTAGTTTGTATGAGTCTAACAAGTATAGAATATGTGATAAGAAATATGGAGTAAAAAATATGACTACAAAAGCATGTCTAGGTTCTGTAAGATAATATGTATGTTAAGTTTGGTGCTAATGCATGAAAGGTCTATTAAGTGAGTTCTGTTTGTTCACCATAGTGGAATCTAAAAGGGGTCCGTCAGGACTTTAAACACGATCTCTGAAAGAAAAGTCCATGGCCATGGCACCATATCGTGTAAGACCATAATTGGGTTATGACATCATATCGAAAAGAACTAAAGGAAGGTAATTACCCAAAGGGGGTTCTCTACGTGACCCAAGACAATGAGGGGCAAACCTCACGAAATGTGAGTATAGGTGAATCCCTATCGTAAGCACACTAAAAAAAGGAATCATTTGTGGCGATCTATGAAAAAGGAATACTTTTGTGCCACACTCTAAAGAATGGCCTTTATGGCAACCATCCAAAGGAAACACCTTTCTAGCAGACCCTAAGGGACAGAAATGGCATTCACAATGAACTCTAAAGTAAGGATAGTTGTAATGAACTCATAAGGAAAAGCCTTGTGGCATATCATGTTTCACATTCGATAAGATATTCTAATGAGCTTCATTTGGGTGAGCTTTATATGAAACGTTATGGCGAATCCTGCATGGTCTTAAGGCAAGAACATAGAAACTGGAATGCACCAATGCATGTGGTGAATTCAAAGTATGGGTTAATTAGACTTGAACAACAAATTTGAGTGAAGGTTATGTCTGGTAAATTGATGAAGGTTATATGTCTATAATTATTAGAAGAAAAAGGCTATTCTCTAGAAAAGATCAAATCATATAATTAAAGAATGTGTCTTCTATCTATGTACGAAATTGTTATGGATTTTGAAGGAATGATGACTTAGAGTATATATGCAAGAATAATTGTATTTGGTCTATATGGGTCTTCGAAATGGGTATGGTTAAGGAATCATGAAAGTGGAGAGAGAACAACGTGAGTAATGTATCAAAGATGTGAAAAGAAAGGCATTACTTCAGAGTTAGGGGTGACATATATGGTACGAAGAATGGCATCCTAGGAAGGCATTCGCTAGAGACAAGTTAAAGAACAAAGAACAATAAGATGGCGAATTGAATTATTAGATGCGAAATACAAAAATGATTTAGGTAAATGGGTATTTATCTCACTAAGTTCTCATAGACTTATTTCTTTGCATTATATTGTAGGTAAGTTGATTTAGGTCTTCGCTGGGAGGGACAACACCAAGGTTATGCCAAAGAAGTGGCAATGAAAGCTATTATGAACACAGATCGAGTTGGTAGCATAAATGTAGTCAGTAGCATTATTTAAGATTTACACTTTGAGATAATGTAATTAAGTTATAAGGTTCGCCTAGAAGTCCTTGAAGTAGAAATTCTTGTACAATAATAGTAATTGTCTAATGTATATTCAATTGAAATTTTGGTTGAGAGATTGTTTTAATTAAGTTGTAATAGTTATGAAACCCAAGTATTAGTATATAAGAATAAGTCTATATTTGTGTTATAAAACCTGAGATCTGGATTCGGTCAATTAGATCGGGTTGAGGGCGTTACATTCAAACTGCAGTGCATAATTGTAAATTATTTTATGTACGGAATTTTAAATTACAAATCATTGCATAATTATTATAGGTTTGAATAAACCAGTAACTAACTTCGGCTTTTGAACATTGATCTAACAACAGTCGGATATCTTCAAGTTGCTTCGATAGCCCCATGTAACTAGACCCATGGTTCCACCTATTCAAATGATATGTTAATTCAAACATATAATCAATAAAAAATATTTACTATATTAACTACATATTATTATCAAATGATTTTTACCTTATCACCAATAGGAATGTATAAGGGTTGTTCACTTAGGGATGTTGAAATGGTAGTCACCACTATACCCATGATTGCAGCAGTAGTAGGCATCCATCAATTAACATCTTATCCGATTCTGTTGCTCGACAAAACTCCCGATACAACGTGGCCGACATGGTTGACCCCCAACTCAGTCGTTTTCATTCTTTGAAGTTAACTAGGTGTAGTAGCCACCTTATATGCACCAAAATTCAAGATTTATCAAGCATTAGAATGCCCCCGATTAACCTTAAGATGAATGCTCAGCGTATTATTCTTTGATGACGTTGGGCATGTTTAGAAAAAAGTTTTTTTAAATTAGTTTCCAACCACGTCTTATTTATTCGACCACCTTGAAACTTGTTCAACACCTTCCTCAAAAATTCCTCACAAAGGTCCTATTTACCAGGAACGACCACTAGCCCCGTAACGATTGGTTCATCCACTGGTAAACCTAGTTGTAAAGCTACGTCCTTGAGTGTGGTTGTACACTCATCACATGGAAAATGGAATGTGTGTGTCTCGGGCCTCCATCTTTCCACCAATATGGTAATGAGTGTAGGATCCAGTTTGCAGCCCTCGAGAATACAAGACACATGTAAGAATCCTACGTCTTGCAGATAACTGTGAATTTCAGTGTCTAGACTCTTTGACAAATTATGTATGAACCCCTCCAAAACACGATCATTCACCTATTTATATCAACAAAATAAAATAATTTAATATATTTTATGTAACACCCCAAATTATATAAGGTTAGAATTAATAAATCATTAAGAAATGATTTAGTCTTGATGGTTATGTAGCTAGAGTAATCCCTAAGAAATCCTAGGTTCAAACCCCACTCTTCTCTTTTTCTTCTATTTTTTTTAGCAACTAAGGAACAAAATCAAACTACAATATATATTAAATGTGGTAGAAACATGCCAAGAGTGGGTAGCAGCCCAAATGGTAAGGCCTTTGCATTAATTTTCTCACTTCTTAGATTTATATCACGCTAACCTCAACCCCCATTTTTATTTCTTTTATCATTTTTGACAAAAAGGGTATTTTACCAATCAACCCCCTCAAATTTTCTAAAATATAGGTATTTAAGGTCTTTTCCTAGTCACACATGAATTTTTATTTCCGATTCAACCCTAAATAAAAACTTTTCATTTTCTTTTTAAAACCCATCTTTTTTTTAGTTCTTTTTCCTCTCCATACAATTTCACACAATTATTGAAAATTTGTTCTTGAATACCTTGAATTAAATCAAACTCGAAATTAAACCCATTTATTCACCGATTGTTGAATCTATCATCAATAGCCTTTGAAATCTCATCAAGGAGTGGTAAGTATTCTCGTTTCCAATTAATAGAACTCATAAATTTTGGAATAACATTGTTCTTAATAATCTTTTAGCTTGAATACAAATCTTTTACAAGTTTTCTCGAAAATATTGATAATCATTATAAATCTTGAAAATCAATCTTAATTCTTGTGTATTTCTCCATTACAAAACCTGATTTAGGTACCCCGAACCAGAATAAGATGTGAGAATTGACATTTAAGACCTCGGTGTAAGGTGTGTGTTTTTTACGAGAAAATTGAGGCAAAATCGACCCAAGATAGACCACATGGCTAGCAACACAGGCATGTTGGCCGCTTGTGTGGACAACACAGCTCCCTTACATAGCCATGTCCCCCTAAAATCCTAGGATTTTCACTTCTCACAAGACCTAGGACCCTCTACACAGCCAGCCACACGGTCGTGTCTCCCCTGTAGGTTGATTTTTCGAACACCACACAACCACTTTCTCTCACATAGCATAACCACATGGTTGTGTACCTCGCCACAAGATCTAAGGCTTCCCACACGAGTCCGATCATACAGCCGTGTGTCCCCTGTAACTCAGAATTTGTAATTTGGACCCATAAGTTTTATAATTTATTAAGATCAATCCCTGTTTGATGACCAAACTATTTTAATTTTTAATTTGTGAAATTAAGTCCTAATATTATGAACATGTTAGAATACATGTCTTGCTTGATTAAATTAATATAATATACATAAATGCATGAATTATGAATAGTAATATGTCTATTGTATTTATATACTTGTGGTCGTATAATGACATGCCCTCTATTATTGGTAATTTGAATACATGAAAAACATGATTTTGCTACAGATTTTTCATGTACTAGTACCCTAAATGCTACCATATGTAATTTGTATTAACTATGTCACATTACATTGCATGGGATGGGACGATGTGATCAGAGGAAGTTTGGCAGTTTATCTGTAATAATAAGCTTTGCTGTGCACCCACAACAGAAGGTAGATTCCATCGACAAGTACTGCTTTGTATCCCCATGCAAAGGTAGATTCCAACTACAAGCTTAAGCTGTAAAATCTATAACTAAAAGCAAGTTTCATTTGCAGGTCTTTTGCTATGAGCCCACTACCGAAGGAAAATTCCAATTGCAGGAACTTGTTGTGTGTCCACAACTAAATGTTAGTTATTATATGTGAACTAGTAGTGGTCTATCCACATCTTGGTGTGTTGGAGAAAGGAGTTCTGAGGAACTCCCATTATGGTGTGTAGCAATGGGGTATGATCTAATCTGTTAAAAATTCAAACTGTATGGCATCTTTTAGAACCATATGCATAAATTTTGTTATGATAAAAATATGCATGGATGAAATTTTGTTTTGTTATTCTGATATCTGTTATTGTGAGTTTTGATATATGTTAATAATGGTTGCTTTGAAATACGATTCTCTAAATTGTTATCTAAATTATGATTGATTTATGTGATTTTATTTAATATATCTTATTAATTGTTGCATTGATTTCCTTGTGATGGAACTCACACTGAGCATCATATCTCACTCCCCCTTAAATTTTCATCCTTACAAATAAACCACCAGGTTAGGATGCTGATATGACATTCGAAGGGTATCGACTTAAAAGGATTTATTTTATTTAAGTATTTTAAGAATAATATTTCCAAAGTCTATTTTATTTTATTTCGAACCATGGCATGGAATTTAGGATTTGGGTTTGATTTATTTTGAATAACATTTCATTTAAATTATTAGGGTATTATATTATAATTATTAGTTAGTATACATGAACCCCCGGTTTTACTTAAAGCCAATAAATAATGTTTTTCGCTGCTAAATTAAAATTAAGGTTTTTAAAGGATGATAGATTGGTTTGCAACTAAGTTTTTATCAAATTAATAAATGTTTTAAAATAACTATTTTCAAAACTCCGATAACCCTGCTAGTCCATCTCGGTGGCTAATTTAATCTTTCTAATTTGGGTCTAACATCTAGGCCGAGTTAGGGAGGTTACATTTCAAAAATTAAAAACTTTAAATTTAACTAAATTGAAACTTGAGCGGCGAAAATGTACCTGTCGTTGAAATGAATCAGAGAGATTGTCATTCGTGAAAAATTAATTGAAATGAATATACGAAATAATTAAATAAAACTATAATATTTTTAAACAAAATGAGGAAAATGTTAAACAAAATTTGAGCGAATTGAGAAAGTTGAGAGAATTGAGAGTTTACAGATAATAAAGAGAGTTGGATTTGAGTGAAAAGAATGAAAAATAGTCTTATATTTATAGGAAAAAAAATTATTATTAGCCCTTTTAAAAAAAATTATCGTTTCCAATGTTTAAAAATCTGTTGAAAGAAAGCGCCTCCAGCTAGGCGCACTTTCCTGTCCCCTGTGCAGAAAATGCTCCCAATTGGATGTGCTTTCACACTCTCTCAGAAAATGGTCTATTTCCTAATTTAAAAAAAAACAACCTAAAAGACCAATTAAAATAAAGGGTATATCTTTCTAATTTAGCCATTTATTTATCTATCTATTATATAAAATATATAAAGAGTTATAATGTCCCATCATTTATAATATATTTTTAGTTTTGACTTACTAAAATTACAATTTAAAATTTTGCGTAATTATTGAATTTTTTAATATACCCGTGTTATTTATTTATGTAATTAATTTAAAAATTGATAATTGTCATCAATATCTTATTAAGTGGATGTCCATCAAGATTAAGATAATTTTGATGTACTTTAAATTCTAATAGTCATTATAATTAGACCTCTACTTCATTTATACTTCTTATGACTATAAATAGAGACTTTGAAGAAACATTATAATCATCCCATTGATCAATAAAATACATTCTCTATTGTTTCCTTTTCTTTTTTTTTGTTCTTTATTCTCTCTATCTCTTTTTATTTTATAACACGTTATCAGCACGATCTTGCTCAGAGTGATAGATCCTTTTATTAACAATCAAATTTATCTTGCTCAAAGTGATAAAACCTTTTATCGACGATCAAATTTATTCTCCATGATTTCTAATATCTTAGATGGCAAGATGCAAAGTTTTTGCAGGAAGTTTCTTTTATTTAATGTTTCATATTTTATTATTTTTATCTAATTAATGATCAATTATAATTATTTTGATTAAAACTTATTTTGTTTTTTATGTTATTAAGGATGGTGAAAGATTTGATATCGCTATCTATATGAAATTGTGAAATAAGACCCATTCTTAAAGTTTGATATTGATAAATTTTTGATTGCATTCAAAGTCTACTATTGGAGTTTAAATTTGCTTACTTGTTAATAAAATCATCAAGACTTCGTTGAACAAAAAAGGTACATCAACTTAATTAGATCTCTATCTTTACACTTTTTCTCAATAATAGCATCTTTAGATATTAAATCAATTTGATATATGGTTTAAATATTTGAGCTGATTTTATTTTAAGTTTTGGTTTCGTGGGTTACTTATGGTTTCAAACATCTTATTTATTCATGAAAATGAATATTGATTGGCTTCTCTATGTTGCTACAGTAGGGTTTATAATTAAATAATGTATTTGGCTAGAAACATATTAGTATGTAAATTTGTATTGATAAACCTATGAAATTTATGATTGTTCAGATTTGATTTAGTTCGAATATAGATTACATTCCTTTAATGTCTCTTATTATTTTGGTTATACAATTTGAAATTTTGCAATACTCATACATGCATAGTTCTAAAGATGATTTTTTGAGGAATGTCTAAATTGATTTTTGGTTGGTTCTAATATAGAATTTCAAGTCTAATTATTCTCATTTTTAATTCTTGAATTCTTTTGGTTCAAAGCATTTTCATAAATTTAAAAATGAGAATTACTACAATAATTTAACCATTTGCATTTCTATGAATTTTGTTTGTATAAACAACTGTTGTTTGATAAGAAGCATTATAACAACTTGTATGGTTTGAATTTGTAAATGCCTTATATTTTCTTACTATACAACCCCGAGAAATTTGTTATTTTTGTAAAATTGTTAAAGGTAGTTCATACACTTTATATTTGTTAATTATTTAGAGAATTTATATGAGTAATTATAAATGAAAAAGTTTTAGTGAACTTGAGATGTATGATTCTTGTGACACCCCTAATGTGACCCTAGTCGGAGAGTGGTTTCGGGACCACGAAACTGAGTCACAAGAATAATTAAGTGTTATATTCCGTGCTTATTGTATGTGGAATTGGTATGCGTAAATATTTCCTGTCTCGATTTTTATTAATTAGGTGCTAATTTATAAGAAAGGACCCATGTGCTAGGACTTGAAAATGTGATAGGTGTATTTTTAAGTGGCCTAATAATGCATGAAGTGAAATAAATGGAGTTGCATGTCAATTATCCCATTCCCTAAGGTGGATGGCGGCCATGACAAATTATGGACAAGGGAAACATGTTCCCAACATGTTTTACTAATGGATGATGTTAGAAATGATAAAATAAGAGTATGAAAAAAAAAAAGTGTTCATTCTTCTCCATAGGCTTGGCGAATGTCCTAAGGAAAGAAAAGAAAATTTGTTCATCCTTTCTCATCTTCTTGGCCGAAAATACTAAGGGAAAAGGGGGAGGATTTTTGCTTCATGCTTGGGTTGGAAGAGACCTAGAAGGAGATTTGGCTAAGTTTACATCAAGATTAAGGTATGTATGAGGTTGTGTTGGGAGTTTCATGCATGGTTTGGTTGCTAATTTGATGTGCATGTTAGCCATGGCTCAAATCCTTGTTATGCCATGGAAATGGTATTTGGCCAAAGTTGTTATGGTGATAAAGCCATTGCATGCTAAGTGTGAAGCTTGATGATGATGCATGCAATGATGGATTGTCTACTCTTGAGTAAGATTTTGAGTTTTCTTTTGTGTTTAACCATGATTGAAGTTGAATGGAGCATGATTTTCGATTCGCCATGATGCATTCATGAACATGGTTCATGCTTCTTGCATGTTAGTTAAAATTTGTATTTTTGGATGGCTATGGACATCTTGAAATTCGGCCATGCTCATATTGTATATATATGTTTGCACATGATGTTTTGGCTATGAAGTAAGTGATGAATATATTGGTTTAAAGAAGAAGATGTGGAAGAATGCTTGTGAAATTGCAAGCACAATTCGGCCTAGCACACATATAAGTGCTTGATGCTATATTATAAGTTTTGGGCCACAATGTGCAAAGCATTAACTAGTAAAATGCATGCTGTTTTTGTGAGGTATTAAGTGCAAAATTGACCTCAACATGTACATGAATATTCGCCTTGGGTAGCCTATTGAAGGCCTTAGCTTTTCCTTGATGCTCAAATAAATTGTATTGAATTGCTTGATGTAGTATAAAATGTGCATGACCATTGTGTATTCAAGCTAAAGAGTGGCCATATGACCATTTAAAACTCCTTGTCATATTCGGCCATAAGCAAGCACAATGAGGTTTTAATAAATTGAATTTGTTTGAATTAGCTCAAGAGCTAAGAGGGCCACAATTGGACAAAGGGAAGGAAAAAGTGATCGAATAGCCGAAAAAGCCGTTCGACAACATCCGAGGTAAGTCCTCAAGAAGTGACCTTACTTGAATTATGTGAGATGAAGTATGGATGTGTATGATTATTGATTTATGTGTGTATGAGAAATTGAATGATACCCGGGCTAAGTCCCGAAGGCGAATATGCTTGTGAATATATGTGCGTTTGAGCCTTAGTATGTGAAAATGAAATATGTATGTCCAATGATTATTGATGTATGTGTACATGAGAAATTGAATAATATCCGGCTAAGCCCCAAAGACAATTATGCTGGAAATTATATCCGGTTAAGACCGAAGGCAATTGTGCTAGTGGCTATATCCGGCTAAGACCAAGGCATTCGTATGAAGTTATTCTATTCGGGCTAAGACCAAGGCATTTGTGCACGTGATTATATCCGGTTATATTCAAGAATCTTGGGCTGGACGTGAGTGTTGGTTGCTGTAATGAATTCAATTAGTACACTCGAAAGGCCCAAAGGATAAGGTACGTTATATGTGCATTGGAAAGTCGACATGTTTGAGCAACATTCGCTCAATCGACTAATGAATTTCAGTTATTGAATTGATTGATACTTTGTGAAATTATATAATGATGAAGTGTGAAGTAAGAATGTGTATTAATGAAATGATGCATTTGGCTATGTGAATGTATTGCTGTAATTAGAGTTGATTATATTCCTTGAGACTTACTAAGCATAAAATGCTTACCCCGTTGCTTTGGCTCTCGTTTTCTAGATTTCGTCAAGCAATCGGATTTGGGATCGTTGAAGTCGAAGTCATCCACACTATCAAGCCTCCATTTTGGTATAAATTTTGGTTGAACTTGAAGTGGCATGTATAGGACTACCCTTGTTGGTTAAATATGTTGTGATGTATATATGTACGGCCATGCGAAAATGGCTCAAAAAGGAAGCATGAACTTAGACTAATTGTGGTTTGTATGTATATATTTGGTGTCATGATGTGGCTATGGCTTGAAATGGGAATGTTGGTCATATGATCAGCCATTGGCATGGTTAAAATGATCATATATGAACCTATGTATGGCAAGACTAGTTGGTTCATGGTGACTACCAAATAGGTAAGACCTACCTTAAAACAGATGCTGCCAGCTGCAGTGACGTGAATGTGAAAAATCACCAAAATTCGTAGGAATGGAATTAAATAGTGAATAAGCTATGTAAACGAACCTTGATGAGTCTATCTTCATATGGAAGAAACGAAATGGTCATATGAGTTACATGTTAAGAGATATTAAAGCTATTGTGAGACAGGGCCAGAACGGTTTCTGGGTTCCCTGTCGCAACTTTAAAAATTTACTATAAATTATCAAAAAAGAATTAGGAGACATACCTTATATTTACAGATTCCATTTTGAGTCTAGTTTCATTAGAAACAAACGACACCAGCATTAAAGCCCTGTACAGAGAGATATTCAAGTTATACCGCGCGAAGGTCAGAGCAGTCGATCCCTGTAACATGGGTGACTTTAACTAATAAACTGTACCAATTGGCCCAACCAAAAATTCTAGAAATAAATCCATGGATGGATATATGAGTCTAAATTCAGGGAAAATTTACGAAACCAGTTTCCGAGTTTTGAAACTCGAGATATGATTATTAAGGCGACAGTGACACAGTTTTCCAGCCTGACTGAAAATGTCAAATGGATGGGCAAAGCAAGGGAACTTGGCTTGTTAACCCCTCGTGTCCGACACCGACGATGGTCTCGGGTTCGGGGTGTTACAATTCTGAAGTAAATTTCATACATGTATGCAATGGTTTATGAATTTTTTGTTGTCACTAGCATTATATGAAGTTTGATATTTTAAATGTCAATCTTATCCGTACATTTTATTTGCAATAAAATCTATACATGACTTGGTTTTTTCTTTCTAGTTAATTGATGATGAAAACTCTTGTGAAAAGGGCTTTAAAAATATTTTGGATTGATCTAATGCCTTATTAAGACCATACAAAATAATTAATATTTGTTCCACTCTTGAAGTGAATGTAGCAATAAATTGTAACAACCCGATTTTGGGCCTAGTCGGAACAGTAGTTTCGAGATCACAAATCTGACTAAGAAATTTTACTTTTATTATGTTTTTGTGGTCTACAATTTCACAAAATGATTTCATGAAAATCTCGTTTGAAAATTTTGACGTTTGGGCACTCAATTTAGTCAAAAGGACTAAATTGCAAAAAGGGAAAAAGTTGAGTTCCACATGTTAGAGGTGTCCAATTGTTATGAAATTTTACGTTTGAGGTACTTATATGGTAATTAGACCATTGGTTAAGTTGATGAACAAAAATAAACATGGTTAGGCATGTTTCCAAAGTTTTTCATTAAGGGCATTTTGGTTATTTAGTTATTAAAATGAATTAAAAACAAAATTAAAAGCCAATTTTTTTCCATCTTCAACCCCTTGGCTGAAACTTGCATGGAGAATCCATGTCTAGGGTTTTTCAAGCTTCCAAGCTTGATTGTAAGTCCGTCCTAGCCCCGTTTTTAATGATATTTACGTCTTTGAAATCCTCGTAACAAGATCTATCTATTTATACCATTTATTTGAGCTAGGGTTGATGTTTAAAAATTTACCCATGTGTGACATGCATGTTTTTTGATGTTTTATGGTAGATTATGAAAGTTTGATGTGTAAGAAACGACTTTTACTAAGTGATTTTCGGTGAAAACGTCTAAAATGACTAAATTGTAAAAGTTATAAAATATGTAGTAAAAGTGTGTTTTAATGGAAATTGTGGGCTTTTATAGTTATGAAAATGATTCGGCTAGGCTTGTATGTTACAGAAATTGAATAAAAATCATTTTACGAGGCAAAGTGAAAAAGTGTAAATATGACAAAGTTTAGAGGCAAAAACATAATTTTGCCATAGTATGATTTTTTGGTCACATTGAATAATGTGACAAATAAGTGGGCTAAATTTGATGTTATAGATAAAGAAAATGAGCTTCGGGTCTAGAACGAGGGAAAATGAGTAACCGACGGTTAGGTCCCTCTTTGTCATTTTTGTTGTCGAGGTAAGTTCATGTGTAAATAATGCAATATTATATCATATTTTTAATGCTTTATTAATTTATGAGTTTCTATTTTTAAATTGTTATGATGAGTGCATGAACGACGTTATAGACTATAAGAATGACATTGTAAACGTGTTTGAGAAAGACGTGACATTAAGAAAATCCCGTTTGAACTTTAGGAATAGTTTAGGATACAAGTGATATGTCACTAGGAACCAAGATATTTATGGGCTCATGAGATATGTGATATATGTTTATGTGGTTCCGGGTGCTAGTTTTGTATGTCCTACTGGTGGCTGGGTAGTCCAGCATGTGTTGTGGATACCTGACAACTTGTGTGAGCAACTAGTGTAGCTACATCCTGATCGAAAACTTGTGTGAGCAGACCAGTGAGTAACTCAAGAATGAAATTTTATGTGTTATGTGATATGAGGTAGCTTTAGCTACATATGCGGCACTATTATCGGTGTCTTCCGTGTATCCAATAGTATTCCGAGTGTTCAACGGGTAAATCAAAGATAAGTATGAGAATGAAATTACTACGAGTAAATAGGCATGTACGTAAGCCTATAATTGTAAATTCATGATTATTGTGGAAATAATTGTTTATTACCCATTGTGATTGATGGTGTACATACTTGTGATGTTGGATATATGAGAAATATAAATGATGATTACGTGTTAGGCTTTTGGGCCGAATTGTGATGTGACCCAATATGTTTACATGCTTAAATTGTATTTCAACGAGTATGTCAATGATGAGATGAAAAAAGGTATAAATATGTTACGAGATGGTACAAGTATGTACAACAACTCATAAGTAATGAGCTCGGTGTGTGATGAACATTCAGTAAGAATGTATTCAAGTAAGTTATGCTTGAGAAATATCGATAACCTTATGAATATTGATTTACACTTAAGATGAATGGATACATGATAAGATTTGATAATGATCATGTGATAGGTGTATGAGCCTGATTGAATTGTGATATAGTACGATTTATTTATTTAAATTGTGTTTCATTGAATATGAGGAAAATAAAGACATGCATAATTGCGAATAAAGTCATTATGAGAATATAGTAAGATACGAGCTTAGACAAGTGAAAGGTGGTTGAACTATATGTTGAAATTATGATTACTCATAAATATTGTGCATGTGATTAGGAGGATGGAAATAACTTATTAAATAATACGATATGTTATAATGGGGAGACTATGGTGGCTAGGCTAATGCCAAGGCTTGTAAATGGTGTTTATAAGTTAAAAGAGTAAGCACTATGAATGAATAAGTGGTAATCTTGAGATTTAACGCAAATTGTAATAATAGTATTCTTATGGATGGATAAAGTAAATAAATGTTAATAGTTGTTTATTATTTGCGTATGAACTTACTAAGCTTTATTGCTTACTCCCCTTCCTTTCCTATCTCTTTTAGGTTAATTTAGCTATCTCAGGTTGGAGTTCGCCGGAGATGCTATCACACTATCAAGTTATCATTTGGGTATAAGTGAATGTAACTATTTTAAGTTTATGGCATGTATAGGGACTTGGTCTATTGATTAATTATGTTATTGTTAATATGGCCAAATGTGTTAGCTTATAATGGTTATGGTCCAATTTGTATATAGTCATAAACAATGGCTTATATTGATCATATGATTATGCGTGTGTGTAACACCCCAACCCCGGGTTAGAAGTTAGGCCCGAATTTGACGTGTCATATTGAAGTGTTTTTCGAAAACCATGTTTTCATTGAAAACTCTTCTTATTTGAAAACTTGAGTAAAATCCCAGTTACGTTAATTTATTTTATAAAGTGGTACATTGAAAAGTTATTAACTCTATTCCTAAAATTTCTTTTAAGTTGCGGAAGCTAATTTTAAAAGTAACTGATTTACGAAAACGTGATGTTAAAAACTAAGTTACGAAACTGTTCCGAGAATGTTGCAGAAACGTAGTGTTGTTTAAAAGAAGTTATAAATTGAAGTAAATAAAACCCAAATTTAAAATCCAGAAACTTTAAGAGGCCTTATTACAAAAGTTGAAAACCCAAAACGGAATCTAAAACATAAATAAAATCCAAAGGCAGTCGTGTGGCCATCTTCGAGTCCCTCGCAGCACCGATCCTCCTAATGCTGGGGATTACCTGCACAGTTAATAAATCGGGTGAGTTTATGAAAACTCAGTGTAATCCCTTACTAGAGTAGCATCAAGATACAAAAATAGAAAGCTGAAGCGATGCAGGCCAAAGCCCTTTAACAAAGAATAAAGACAATCCGATTCAGAGCATACGTGGGCCGAAGCCCACTATAATATCATTTGGGTCACAGCCCATAATAGAATCAATTAGGCCTAGCCCAAATCAATAATAGAATAAGTGGGCCTAAGCCCAATATAGTGATAGATCTCATATACAGATATACAACAGTATGAGGATGCATCCCACCCCGATCCAGCAAACACACCACCCGTACCAACCCTACACTTACGTGCGGATAAAATCAACCCACCCACCCAGCACACCAATGTTAGCATCGATTGCGGCAATAACTGAAATCGCAGCAAAGCTGCTAGTATATATATGACTCTAAGCCTTCAGTAGCGGTATTATAATTGGGACAAAGCCATCGGTAACTATATTATGTTTGGCACATAGCCATCAGCGACAGTAATATAATCGGCACACAGCCTTGGGTAAATGTAATCGACACAGTTTCATCAATAAGTATATTAGGCACATAGCCACTGGTAAATACGTTTGGCACAAAGCCATAGTCAAGATGGCACAGAGCCATTTTTAGGTTGGCACAGAGCCATAATCAGATTACGCGACATTAGGCCGTCCGTCGTCCACAGTTAATATTGGATCCACAGCCGTCTTGTGCGACTGGTACGGCCCTATCAAAACAGTACTTCCTCCATATCAATGTCCCAACCCCATGCAATATGTCGTGTATGTCATGCTCAATCATAACACGTGTATGCAGAGCGACCATGCTCCGTAACAGTCATTTAAACATATATTAAAAGTGTATCAGTTTTACAACCACAGTCAAGTTAGTTAAAACACAGTCATACAATCACAGTCAAATCAGTCAAATTCATAGTCTAAGCCGGTCATTTACCCACAAGGGCAAAACAATCATTTTACCTTACAGGGGCATTTTGATAATTTTACACTGCAAAGGTATTTCGGTAATTTTACAAACCGAGGGTATTTCGATAATTTTACAATCTGGGGGTAGATCGATAATTTTACAAATCGAGGGTAGTTCGGTAATTTTACAAATCGGGGGTATTTTAGTAATTTTACAAATCGAGGGTATTTCAGTAATTTTATAATCTAAGGGTATTTAGGTAATTTTATAAACCGAGGTCTTAACAACCTAACAGAAGGTCCACCGTCGCTTCGAGCGACTTAAGTAATCTAAACAGACATAACGGTGCAAGTGGGCCTAAGGCCTATTTCTCAGCCCAAGTGGGCCCACATGCTCGTGTAGCCCATTTAGCCCAAATTTAGATACAGCTATGTGTACACCATAGCCCGATTCATTAATAGTTACTTACCGCAGATTTTATCCGTGTGGGCCCACAGCCCATTGGGCCCACACAACCCATTTCGGCTCATCGAGGCCCAAAACAACCTAGGTCATTGCACGACATGACAAGCCTATCTACTTCCCACTTATAGCGAAATTTACCCACGCGGGCCCACTGGCCCATTGGGCCTATACAACCTACTTTACCCAGAACTATTCACAACTGCACGAACGACGTAGCCCAGTCCAAAACTTACCACATAACATATATTTTATCCGTGTAGGCCCACAAGCCCATTGGGCCCACACGACCCAGTCTGGCCCAACGTGGCCCAGAATGGCCTATGCCATGTACGCAACATGACAAGCCTAACCATATTTCACTTAGTTGTTGATTTGACACAAGCGGGCCCACAGGCCTATTGGGCCTATTCGGCCCATTTTGTGGCCCAAGTGGCCCACTTAAGCCCATGAATTCTCTCATAGGGGCCTTCCTTGTCGTACGCCCACGTTTCATGAGCTCGGTTCACAGAGATAGGTTTCGGTGTACAGTTACACACCTTGCTAGCGAAAGGGCGCAGAAACCCTCGAGCACAAAACCTATACCCAAGCAAGGCACTCAATCAGTCCATTAATCAACAAGATTATGCATCCCTTTCTAATACTTAAACTGTAATAATCACTGATACCTACCTTGATTGAACGAGCGTGGTCTAGCCCACTAAAACTGTTGACGAAATTGGATAACAGCCCCTTGATAAATATCAAAACGTGGTACTGCGAATGATTGAAAGAGGTATTCGACCTGCAATGGCACACCCAAAAGTATACCCATAAATCGAGGTACTAGATGGGACAATTGTTCCCCTATCAAAATTGGCATAGAGAAGAAGTTGTTAAAAAAAAGGCAATATTCGATTAAGTGACTATGATAAGTACACTTACACAAATTGACAGAATGTGTGTTTATGTACACTTGTTTGAATAAGTGTGATCAGTGTGTTCATATGCTTGAATCTTATGTTTAATTGTTCAATTAGAGATAATATAATGTTTTGTTTTATGTCTTTTTTATTGAACCATGAATTTTATAATAGAATGAAAATTGAATTAGAAGATGAAATTGAGTAGAACGCAGGAAATAAGTATGTTTGTTCAATGATGAGTTGACGGATAAGACCATGGTTAGACCATGGCAAAGTATGGAATGTAAGACCATAGCCGAGCTATGACATTCTAGTGAAAAGACCATAACCGGGTTATAACATTGTGATACGTGTAAGACCCTGGCAGGGCCATGGCAAAATATGTGTAAGGCCATAGTTGGACTATGGTGTCAAGTAAACGTCGTACTCGAACCCGTAAGTCGTTCTCTAATTTGACAAGTGTTGGTAAGTGATACTAAAGTTAAATGTTGGAATTTAATTAGATATTGATGTTGAATGTAATTAAGTAACTTCATCATTTGAAATTGTGGATGACAGAAAATATTTGTAAAATAAATAAGTATATTAATTTGCTAGGAGTGAATTATGTGATTATGATGATATTATATTGATGATGAATGTAAAGTTATATGTGTGTATTTATGAGAGTCAAGTTAGAGGCTTTACGTTACCAGTGTTGCTTAATAATGAAAATTCACGAGAATCATGTTGAATAAGTCAACAAGTGTAAAACTAAAGAGTCCAGTGGTGAAATAATTAGTAATTCATACAGAGATGAGAATAGGGTGGAAAGTGAAAACAGTTTTGGAAGAAATATCAGAATGTTTTAAAGATTATACAGATTATACAATGTCACTGGTAAAGAAGAAGTTAGTCTCAGCTAATCGACTTAATTAGGTATGGAGTCTAAAGATGTGTTTACTAAAAATTTCTTCTGAATTGATTTTTGTTAGTGAATGGAATAATACGGGGTTCATGATAATAGAATTAGTCAGAGAAATGATGTTTGAATTGTAAAGATGTCTGAGTATAACAATTATGGTTGAATGGATTACAATGATCTCTTTTGAGTATTCTATATATTCTTTTATCCTCAGAGACATGTGTGTGATTGTTCAGTTTTTGATGGAGTTCTTATGTTGTGAGAATGCTAGCTAACTATGATGTTAGACAAAAGTCCTATTGGCCTGGTTGGTTTATGATCAGTATTATTTTATCTCTCTCTTCGGGACTCTATTCTAGTATGTTTGGAATAAAAGTTGATGGTGAAAACTTATGTGAGATTATTGTCCTATATCTACTGGATGATGTTCTGTCTTATATGCATGTTTAGAAAGTGTATTATCTTTGCTACGATGGGATTCCAGAGCTGGTAAGTATTGTTTTCTTCTAGTTTTCTCTGAGAAATTATCTAGATCTTCATTCTTATTTCCTTATGAGTTATGTTCTAGAATTTCTGGTATGGTATCGTATCATGGATTTCTTTATTCTCGATTTTCTTACCATCCTTATTCCATAAATTATCAATCATAACTCATCTTTAAAGTGTGTGTTTTGGTTTGTGATAACTATGTCTATCATGGTTGTATTTTTGAATCGATTATAGGACTATGGTAATTCTGGTATCTGGATTTTCTGTAATTTTCATGAAAGAAATTGAGATTAGCAAAAGTATTAATGGTGAGAGTAGGAGCTTAAATTGTATAGTAGTTTTCTTTCCTGAAATGAATTTGAATAAAGTCGATGAGTTCAAGTAGTATACTTGTTTCCTCGAACTAATACAGTTGAAAAGATCTTTGATTAGCATGTTAAGAGAATTTTGAAAGGATATCGTATTTATGAAAGTTTGAATGGTCAGATTCTTGTTAGTAAAGTTCCAAATAGTTGAAGGTATTGTTAACCAAAAGAATTTGTGATTTTTTTGTGATGCACTATTGAACAGATTGGAATGTGCTTTAATACAAGAATGTAAAGGGGTAGTTTGTACTTTCAGACGGTTAATGTCACATTAAAAAGAACTGTTAGACTGGTGATTTAAAGACGACCGCTATTATAGCTGTGTTGAGAATTGGATGACTTCGTGTGTTCGACAGGAAATGTCACGGTTTTTTTGGTCCAAAAAGTTAAAGTATTGAATGTCCTAGAAAGATCTGAAATATAAGACAGTGTCAATGGCTTGTGATAATGAAATATTTCGAGTAATTTATTGATTTAATCTCTAAGAAAGCAGTTATAGCTATAGATGCCTGGATGGAAAATCTTTTTTTATTCTGTGAGTACTGGTTACTTGATTGACATTATTTGATGATGGTCTAATTCTAGCTATATTAAATGCTAAAGCGAGGTTTTCCTTGCAAAACCGAGAAGCTTAAAAATGTGATAGTGAATGGTAATCTAAATGAGTTCAGAGTGAATTTACTTCTGATGTTGAATTTCAGGTCAGACGTGACTCCTGTTATTATTGTTATTTCGAGATAGAATTTGCGTATAGTAATCCATAGTCTATGTAAAAATTTTTGTACGAGGCTCAGTAGTAGCACGTCTGTTCATCCAAAAGTAATAAAATGTACAGTATATAAGTAGATGTGCTAGTGATTGCGTATGCTACATGATATTTTAGAATCCATATTCAAATGGCAATAAGTTAATAGATAAGAGTCGAAAATCAAGTGTATTCAAGACTAATACAGTCAGTGATTGTGCGAGAGTAATAATGAGATAGAGTTACTATAGATTTCGTATCAGGATTGTCATTCTCTCCAAAAAGGGAGATGTTATTTGGATTGTGGTCGATTGTTTGGCAAAAATTTGCATGATTGTTCAGTATGTACAGAGTTCTTAATTGACAGATCAACTGAGCTATGTGTTCTTGAGAGAGTAATTTAGAATTTTGACAATATGTTCCAACACTGTGTTCTAAAGTTTAGAGCTTATTGGAAAGAGATATACGAGGTGAAATCGATTTGTGATTCTGAGAAATTAGTGAAAGTGATTTGTAAGAGTTGGAAGCAACATCCTCTGATAAGATTTTCGGGGACTAAAATCCCTAAAGGGGAGAGAGTTGTAACAGCCCGATTTTGGGCCTAGTCGGAACAGTAGTTTTGAGACCACAAATTCGATGTAAGAAAATTTCTTTTTATTATGTTTTTATGGTCTACAATTTCGCAGAATGATTTCGTGAAAATCTCGTTCGAAAATTTTTACGATTGGGCACTCAATTTAGTTAAAAGGACTAAATTGTAAAAAGTACAAAAGTTGAGTTCTACATGTCAGAGGTGTCCAATTGTTATGAAATTTTAAGTTGGAAATCCTTATATAATTAGACCATTCATTAAGTTGGTGGACAAAAATGGACATGGTTAGGCATGTTTCCAAAGTTTTTCATTAAGGGCATTTTGGTCATTTAGTTATTAAAATGAATTAAAAACAAAACTAAAAGCCAATTTTTATCCATTTTCAACCCATTGGCCGAAACTTGCATGGAGAAACCATGGCTAGGGTTTTTCAAGCTTCCAAGCTTGATTGTAAGTCGGTCCTAGCCCCGTTTTTAATGATATTTACGTCTTTGAAATCCTCGTAACAAGATCTATCTATTTATACCATTTATTTGAGCTAGGGTTGATGTTTAAAAATTTACCCATGTGTGACATGCATGTGTTTTGATGTTTTATGGTAGATTATGAAAGTTTGATGTGTAAGAAACGACTTTTACTAAGTGATTTTCGGTGAAAACGTCTAAAATGACTAAATTGTAAAAGTTATAAAATATGTAGTAAAAGTGTGTTTTAATGGAAATTGTAGGATTTTATAGTTATGAAAATGGTTAGGCTAGGCTTGTATGTTAAAGAAATTGAATAAAAATAATTTTACGAGCCAAAGCGAAAAAGTGTAAATATGACAAAATTTAGGGGCAAAAACATAATTTTGCCAGGGTATGATTTTTGGGTCACATTGAATTGTAACACCCCAAACCCGGCCTAGACGTTATGACCGAATCCGGTGCGGCACATTGATGCATTCAAAACGTTCCATTTTACTTAGTTTGGAAAACTTAGTTGGGGTTGTAAAAGATACTTTTTAAAGCAGGTTAAGGTGAATAGAAGCTGTGCACCAGGTAGGAAACCAGGAAGAAGAGGAGGTGAGTCCGTCGGACTGCTTAAGTACCAAGCTCCCTTCGGATCCAATCCTAGACATGCACACCACCATTGCCACACCCTAACGACTCGTGTAATTTTGAGAAAACCATTTGGTTATGTCTATCTTAAGAAAATGATTAAGTTTGAAAACGTTTGTTTAGCGGAAGTTTTACTTGTAAACGTGTTATTTTGAAATCCCTTAATGTTTTTGAAAACGCGTCCTAAAGCTAACCCATTTTCCTTAGTCATCATAGTTTTTTTCACCATAGTAAAATAAAATAATAAAAGTAAAACAAAACCATAAAAATAATTAAAAGGCCTTATTACACTTAAAACCCAAAACCATAGATGAAATTAAAAGGACGTCCAGCTCACCAGAAAGAAACCAGGTTCGTAGAAACATGTGGCCAGTCCAAATCCCTCACAGCTTCAAGCCCACTATGGTTGAGGATTACCTGCGAGGGTGAAAATAAGGGGTGAGTTTTGGAAAACTCAGTGTGTAATTCAACCCAACCATAGCCTAAATCAGTTCAAACCACAGAGACAGAATAAGTTGTCCTCAGCCCAGAACAGATATCAGAATAAAGCCCGTAGGCCCAGAACAGACCAAACAGATATATCATGCTTATGCAAAAACCCAACCATATCCAACCACATACACCCCCATACCATCCTTTCACCATGTGGGGAGACTACTCGACCCACCCAACTGCTACACGCCACAGAAATATGCAAGATGGTCGCCAGATCTGTAAAATGTGACAGAGTCACCAGATACAGATATTTTGTGGCAGTGCCACCAGAATAGAAAATTTGTGGCATAGCCACCAGGACGCTTCCTCCATAATATAACCCATGTCCCCATGCAACAGATATACATTCATGGCATGCATCATACAGATTTAATTCATCATGCTTTTCAGACAAAATTAACCCTAGGGGTATAAAGGTCATTTAGCATACATAGGGGTATAATGGTAATTTTGCATACATTGGGGTATTCTAGTAAATCTAACTATTTCTAAGGTTTTCATGCATATCGTAGCTATTACGTTTAGCCAGAAACACTTACCGAGCGTTCTTACCAAATTGGGCCCGTTGGCCCATTAACCCAGTTTTGGCCCATTAAGCCCAAAATATCAAAACGCACGAAATCGCTGCACTACGGTTTATCACTTCGAATACCAGTAATAATTACCCATACGTCTCACGAGCATTCGACACATAGCGCCCAAAATACCAATTTTTGGTATTTGACTTTTCGCTTTTGCCGATCTAGCCTATGAAAGGGTGTCAGTTACACACCTGATTTGTGACGACTTGCTAACAAGATCCACGCATGAACTACCTACAATTACGTTGCTACAATTCTTAGATTGCAAATCACAACACTAATCTCCATAATTACTTACCCATATTCGACTCATTCCTAAAAGCCTTTAAAACTTTACCTTCTTGCGAAATCCGATGGCTAGATCCAAGTCCGATAGCTCCAAAGATCCAAGCCTTGATCCAACCCTTGAGAAGACACTAATCATCAAAATAAATCATCGGTTAAAGACCCTTTACGCCCTATGCCCAAATCGATAGCCTCCCTAGATTTTAGGGACTTGACTTTTCCTAACTTGAAAAATAAGACTAGATTCGGAGTGATGAGCACTTACCACTTATTCCTTCACGCTTTCCACGTAGATCGATGCGATTCAACCTTTAAACGATGGTAAAACTTGAATCTAGAAGCTTTGAAGTTTCGCTACAAGTCCCTAACTCTATAGTAGTTTCGCTTTTCTAGGTGATATAGAAAATAATGATATGAGGCTATAACCACGGGTAATGTTGTCGACGGATGCTAGGGGTTTAGAGGAGAGGAATGTTGGTCAAAAGGAAAACATATTGAGGAATATGGCTTTGGAAAAACGGCACAAGAATATAGCTTTGGATTTTGAGATTTGAGGTTCGGCTTTAGTCTAAGAAAATTAATGGAGGAAAGTGATGTAGAGTAGGGTGGAGATGGACAAGAGGTTTGAAAGGTTCGGCTATGGAGAAAGAGAATAAGAAGAAAGCAAAAATGGCTAAAGGGAGAAGGTGAGAAAAGCAGCAAACGGCACAACTCCCTCCCTATCGCCGAATTTATACTGGCATTTTAACCTAGCCGAATTTACCCCCTAAAGAAACCCTTGGCCGGCCACCTCTTGCTCTTCAAGAGTCCAAAATTCGGCCAACACAGCTCACCTTAATCAGCGCCTAGATTTCCTCCCTTATCTCTATCCTTATTCAATCCCCTTACCCTTTTAAACTCTTCCTGACAAACTTTTATTTCAGTTCCACTACTTCCTTGTCCTGTACATAAAAATTAATCACTTAATTTGCTGTCATTGTGACTTGAACCTGGGTCCTCCCCAAGCTTCCACACGCCACTACATCCTTCCCAGTGGCATCACATACCACTTTACCACTTGCTTCCTTGTGATCCATTTTTCACAAATAATTCCTAAAAGCCCAATTTATCAGAACCCCTTTCTCTTATAGAATTAAATTTAATTAAAACTACCGGGTTTTATCCTAAGCTTGGGCCTTCTAGAGGCCCACCAACATGATTAATCCTACACATAACAAATAGAACACAGAATTTTAAATTTTACAACTTTTACATAATTCTTGAAAATTGGGGCGTTACAACTTTACCTTTCTTAAAGAAATTTCGTCCTCAAAATTTACCTGATCCGAATAGATGAGGATATTGTTGTTGCATTGCCTCTTCTGGCTCCCAAGTAGCTTATTCTCTGCCATGGTTACGCCAAAGCACTTTCACTAATGGTACCGATTTCCTCCTCAGAACCTTAACGTCTTGATCCAATATTTGTATAGGCTCCTCCTCAAAGGTCAAATCAGTTCGCACCTCAATTTCTGCAACCGGCACGACATGAGTAGGGTCAGAACGATAACGCCTTAACATGGAGACGTGAAAAACATCGTGAATCCTGTCTAGCTCTGGAGGCAATTCCAACTGATAAGCCACTGGGCCTACTCGCTTCAAAACCCGATAAAGGCCAATGAACCGCAGACTCAACTTGCCCTTCTTGCCAAACCTTAGTATCTTCTTCTAAGGTGAAACCTTCAAGAAGACCATATCACCCACTGAGTATTCAATCTCCTTACGCTTCAGATCTGCATATGACTTTTGCCTATCAGACGCTTCCTTTAACCGATCTCTAATTAACTTGACCTTATCCTAGGTATCTGCCACCAACTCAGGTCCAAGAACTTGTCGCTCCCCCAGTTTAGTCCAACAACTAGGTGTTCGACACCTTCGCCCATACAGTGCTACATAAGGTGCCATTCGAATACTCGACTGATAACTATTGTTGTATGCAAACTCTGCCAAAGGCAAGTAATCCTCCCAACTACCTCGGAAATCAATAACACATCCCCTCAACATGTCTTCCAGAATCTGAATAACTCTTTCCGATTGACCATCAATTTGGGGATGGAAAGCCGTACTAAAGTTCAATCGCGTTCCCAACGCCTCATGCAAATTTTGCCAAAATCGAGATGTGAATCTAGGATCCCGATCAGAGATAATCGAAACTGGAACTCCATGCAGTCGCACAATCTCCGCCACATACAACTTGGCTAACTTCTGAAGAGAAAAGTCATTGAACAGTATAAAATGAGCCGACTTGGTCAACCTATCCACAATCACCCATATCAAGTCTTTCTTCGATGGTGACAAGGGTAGCCCACTCACAAAGTCCATGGCTACCCTCTCCCACTTCCAAAGTGGTATTTTTACTGGTTGCAATAATCCGAAGGTAAGCGATGCTCACTTTCACCTGGCGGCATGTCGACATTTCCCACAAATTCGATTACCTCTCGCTAAGTCCAGCCACCAATACAGCTTCTCGCAAGTCATGGTACAACTTATTCTCTCCGGGATGCATGGCACAAAGTCCCCATGGGCTTCCTTCAAAATTGATCAGATCAAGTCGAGTCCTTGAACACAAATTCTTCCTCGAAACACGAACCCCTTCATCATTTATCCCAAACTCGAAGCTTCCTTCCTTAACTTGTTGAAAACGAGGGACCAAAGACTCATCTTTCAACCGCTTCTCTTTAATCGATCCACCCAGTTGGCCTTACATGTAATTCAACCAATGACTTCCATCGTCAAACAGACTTAGATGAGCAAACATTGCTCTCAGATCAGATACAGCTCTACGACTTAGAGCATCGGCCACCACATTAGCCTTGCCTGGGTGATATTCGATTGAACAATCATAATCCTTAAGCAACTCAATCCATCTCCTTTGCCTAAGGTTCAGTTCCTTCTGAGTTAGCAAATACTTGAGACTCTTATGATCTGTGTATATAATACACCTTTCCCCATACAAGTAGTGTCTCTAGATTTTAAGTGCAAAGATCACTGCTGCTAACTCCAAATCATGAGTAGGATAGTTCCCTTCGTGAGGCTTAAGTTGTCGAGACGCATAAGCAACCACCTTACCCTCTTGCATCAACACACAACCCAAACCTACGTGTGATGCATCACATACACTGATAAAATCTTTTCCAGACTCGGTTGAATTAACACAGTGCTTGATCGAACTTTCTTCAACCTCTCAAAAGCTTCTTGTCGCTTCTCCATCCAAACAAACGGTACTCCTTTCCTTATAAGTTTTGTGAGAGGTGCTGCCATCACAGAAAAACCTTCCACAAACTTTCTGTAGTAACCTGCCAATCCTAGGAAACTTTAAATTTCTGAAACCGACCTAGGTGGCTTCCATTCCAAAATTGCTTCAATCTTTCGAGGATCCACTCTAATCCCCTCTGCAGAGACCACATGCCCCAAAAAGGTTACCTCCCTCAACCAGAACTCACACTTGTTGAACTTCGCATAAAGTTCTTTCTCCCTTAACACTTGTAACACAGTGCGGAGATGCTCATCATGTTTTGCTTCGATCTCAGAATATACCAAAATATCGTCAATAAAGATGACCACGAACCGATCTAGAAATGGTTGGAACACACAATTCATCAGATCCATAAATGCTGCAGGAGCGTTTGTTAGTCCAAATGGCATAACCAGAAACTCATAATGACCATAACGAGTCCTAAATGCTGTCTTATGAATATCTGCCTCCTTGACCCTTAACTGATGATACCCAGATCGAAGATCAATCTTGGAAAATACAGAAGCTCCTTTAAGCTGGTCGAATAGATCGTCAATCCTTGGCAGAAGGTACTTATTCTTAATCGTCAGTTTGTTCAACTAGCGATAGTCAATGCACATGCGCATCGTCCCATCCTTCTTCTTCACGAATAGTACCGGTGCTCCCCATGGAGACACACTTGGCCTAATAAAGCCCCTATCCAACAATTCTTGAATTTGCGCCTTTAACTCCACTAACTCCTTTGGTGCCATCCTATATGGTGCAATGGACACTGGTGCTGTCCCAGGCAATAGGTCGATTCCAAATTCAACTTCCCGATTTGGAGGCACTCCCAGAAGCTCCTCCGGAAAGACATCTTGGAACTCTTTTACAGTTCTAACCTTATCCACTGTCAGCCCTTCTACATCTGTTTGACTTACAAATGCCAAATAGGCCTCACACCCTTTCTGAATCCACTTTTCAGCCCTCAATGCCGATATCACATTAGACAAATAGTCCCTTCGCTCACCTATCACCATAACCTCATCCCCTTCCGTGGTCCTTAGCACCATTCACTTAGCAGCACAGTCCAGAGTCGCCTTATGCTTAACAAGCCAGTCCATTCCCAGAATGATGTCAAATTCTCCAAACGGTAACTCCATTAGATCGCCAGGAAAGATCCTACCTTGAGTTTCTAAGGGTACATCCTTATACAGCTTGTCTACCCTAACCGATTGACCCAAGGGACTTAGCACAGATACCCCACTCACTATCTTCTCAGAATGCACTCCCAAAGACCCAGATATGGCACACGCAACATAAGAATGAGTAGATCCAATATCCACCAAGGTAGTATACGGCATATTAGAAACTAAGAACGTACCAGTTATGACATCAAAAGGCCGCCTCCTCTCGACGACGATTTGCATACACCAACGCCGGGCCGTCGAGCCTCAAGATTTCGCTCCCGCCAGCGCCTCGACCTCGACCATTTCCATTCCCATTTCTGTCCCTACCTTGTCCACGTCCTCTCGGTGGTTGTGGTCCACCTCTCATGGGTTGAACAACCCTCAGACAAAGAACTGAGCTCGATCGACTCTCGTGGGCAGATCCTTAACTCATGCTCCATAGATCTCAGATCGGAAACAAGCACCGAACATTTCCTACACTCACCCAGGTGTACCTTACCACAGTCCCCATAGATTGGCGGTCTAACCACATTCATCGGAACGGCTCGAACTGGCTCCTCTACTCTCGCCCTTTTGGTATTCTTGTTTGCTCCACCCAAAGGTCCAGAATCCCTCCGAAAATAGTTTCGATCTTTCTCAAGGTTCTGCCTCTCAGTACGCTTTACCTCCTCAGCGATCTTAGCTTTTTCCACCAGAACCGCGAAGTCACGCTCCCTCTGCGGAGTAATCAGCACCTTAAGATCATCTCTGAGTCCATCCTCAAAGCGAACGCTACGCTCATACTCCGTAGCAACTATTCCCACAGATACCTACTCACCTCGAAATTCAAACCTCATACTCAAATAGCAGTTTTGCCTCCTTGGACTAGATTCAGGAATTCTTTCCCTCTGGGCGTCCACATAACTTGCCCCGACGTACTTTCCTTTAAAGGCTGTCTTAAACAACTCCCAAGTAACCCTATCAGCTGGGGTTCCATCCCTCACGGTGAGCCACCACTGATAAGCCTCATCTCGCAACAACGATACGGCCCCCTTCAGCTTCTGCTCCACAGAACAGTCCAAGTCATCCATAATTCGTTCCGTGGCCTCCAACCAATATTCCGCCACATTCGGGGCTACACTAGATACGCCCCTAAAGATCTCTGCTCCATTAGCCCGGAGTCGTTTAGAAATCGACCCTTGAATTTCGTTGCCCGAACTTGCCCCGACAACCCTTTCCAGAACTCGAAGCATTGCCTGCGACAGGGCGTCATCCCCGGCACTATGATCATGAGATTCCACTTCCGTTGCCGAAGGTACCGGTGCTTCTGCAGCTGGAATATGTCCTGAAGACAAAGATCCCGCTCGAGCTCTTCCTCGGCCTCGTCCACGGCCTCTACCTCGAGCTGCTCGCATAATCATATCGTATAATCTGATTATGAATTTTATGCATTAATTTTAGCATTCCAGTGATTATTACAGATGTTTTATGATTCAAATAGTAATTCAGAGATGGTTTTCATAGAATCGACGTCTAACTACAGTTTTAGTCTTTTAAAAGGCTTTTCTAGGGTTTCAGTAGCATGTAACACCCCAAACCCGGCCCAGACGTTATGGCCGAATCTGACGTGCCACATTGGAGTTGAAAACCCACGTTCCGTTTTTAGTGTTTTAAAACCATATATTTTGTTGAGTTAACAAAGTGTATGGAAGCTAGGCACCAGGTAGGTATCCGAGATAGAAGAGGTGAGCCATGAAGGCCGCTTAAGTACCAAGCTCTTTAATTGGATTCAATCCTAGACATGCCCACAACCATAGCCACACTTTGTCATATCGAGTTTAAATTTGTTTAAGTGGACGTCTTTGATAAATCGATTAATCGTCGTGTTGAGATATTTTGAAAACAAGTATCATTTTGAAAACATGTCCTAAGTCTAGCCCATTTGAATAATTATCAACCAGGTTTAAAGTTATTAAAATTAAAGTAATCCCGAAAAGAAATAAAAGGAAAGTTAAAATGGCCTTATTACAACCCAAAAATAAATAATATTTAATGGAAATTTAAAGAAAACCTACGCTTATTTAAAAGTCCAAAGACAATCACTGTGGCCACTCTGAATCCCTCCACCCAAGTCCCCACATCAAGGCTCACTGCAAGGTTAAGGAAAGGGGTGAGTTTGGAAACTCATGTGCAACAAGCCCTTTCAGAGCCCAAAACAATAACAACATGTTGGGTCCGAGCCCAAATCCAATCTCAAACATGTCTTGGGCCATAGCCCTTTTCATATTTCATATTTCATAACACCGGGTCAAGCCTTTTCAAATTTCATATTATGGGCAAGCCTTTACGGAGTAAGCGGTATGGCCCATAGGCCCATTTCAATATCACATATAATGTCAATGAAAGAATGCAAACCCATCTGGGAGACTACTCAACCCACCATCCGCTACTCTCCACCGTACCAACCAACACACCACGTGGGATTAACTCGACCCACCCGCCATAACTCTCCATCGGCAAATTTTAGTCATTATCATATAACCTGAGGCCTAGCCTCTTTTAATAATCGGGCAAAAGCCCTTTTTATAACTGGGGCATAAGCCCTTTAATAACTGGGGCGTAAGCCCTTTTGATAACTGGGGCATAAGCCCTTTTGATAACTGTGGCATAAGCCCTTTTGATAACTTGGGCATAAGCCCTTTAATAACTGGGGCATAAGCCCTTTTTCACTTCCTCCATTCATATAAAAAACCCAACCCAATACATTTATGAACATATCGTGTGCATATCATACATATCATGTGCATATCATACATGTCATGTGCATATCATACATATCATGTTTATCAAAATCCCATGCATTAAGTTCATATATAAACCCTAGGGGTATAATGGTTATTTTTACCTAGGGGCAAAACGGTCATTTTCATATTATAAGGGTAATCTTGTAATTTTACCAAAAATTAAGGTTTCCATGTTCATTAACGATTACAAACAATTCATGGGTGCATACAAAGTGATTACGCCCACTTTTAGCTTAAAACGAGTTATTGGGCCAAAAAACCCCGATGGGCCCTACTCGGTGATTTTGTCATCTAGGCCCATTTAGCCTATATCCATAATAAAGATAATAGTCTTAACATGCAATTTAACATATTTCGTTTTCTACCAATTTTACCCAAATGGGCCCGAAAGCCCAATGGGCCCCACTTGACCCCTCGAGGCCCAACTTACCAAGAACGCCAAAATCACATTCTTACCGTTTCCATCGTTCTCGATCATCGCCTCATCGATTCTAACTAACTAGTGAGCGTTCATTGCTCACAAGTCCTCGAAATGCCGAATTTGGCATTTCGCTTTTAAACATTTTATCGCTTTAAGCTATGACAAAGGGTTCGTTACACACCGATTTGCGATATTCCTTGACGAGATCTCCTATGCGATTTCTCCTATAATCAACCACTTATAGATTAGACCATGTTAATATTAAACCAAATCGAAAACTACCTATTATCATCACTTACACATTCGCCACCATCCACAATGGCCCTTGGGTTCATACCTTTGCCAAGTTGATGACTAGATTTAGTCACTCCGATGATCCAAGCTTTTCACACACTCCTCGATCGGTAGCCTTTAATCCTCACTAGTACCAACAAACCAAATAACACCAAAACCCTTTTAGCCTTAGTCGTGAGAGGGTTTTCACTTTTCTTAAACCACAAGATACAAATGGAAAGAAGGTTCAAATACTTACCAAGAGATCTACTCATTGAAGAACATTCCAAATACCTTCCTACCCCATATCCGTTAGAATCCAACTTAAACGTGCGTAGAAAATAGATCTAAATATTAATTCTCGAATCACTAAAATATGAAGCTTTGACTTTTCAAAGAAATATTAATCTAAGCTATTTAGAGGTTAGTACACACTGTTATGGGTTGAAGTTGAAACGCTTCCAAAATCAATCGCCACGATAACCACCACCATCACTCAAACTTAACTAATCCAATATCAATATATGTAAATCCTAAGCACATCACCATACGGAACATAAGGGCATATTCGTCATTTTACCATACAGGTATTTTGGTAGTTTTACAAATTGAGGTATTGCGGTAATTTCACAAACCAAGGGTATTTTAGTAATTTTGTAAATCGAGGGTAAAACAAGAATTCGTAAATCAAGGGTGAAACAAAGAATTTATAAATCGAGGTAAAATGGTAATTCAGTAAATCGAGGTAAAAGCGTAATTACAGTAAATCGAGGTAAAACGATAATTATGTAAATCGGGGTAAAAGCGGTAATTATGTAAATTGGGGTAAAACGGTAATTCTATAAATCGAGGTAAAATAGTAATTCAGAACCGAGGGTAAAAGCAGTAATTACAGAATCGAGGGTAAAACGGTAATTTTACAAATCGAGGTAAAACAAGAATTCTATAACCCGAGGGTAAAACGGTAATTCAAATCGAGAGTACTTTGGTAATTTTACAAGTCGAGGGCATTTCAAGAATTGGTAAACTAAAGTATTCTAAACATGGATAACAATACGAATGGGCCTAAAGCCTATTCTCTACCAAATGGGCCCACACTCGTGTGGCCCTTTTAGCCCAAACCTAGCCACAGATATGCGATTCACCTAGCCTAGTCCAATATTTACTACACAATCAAACAACTTATCCAATTGGGCCCGTAGGCCCATTGGGCCCACATGCCCCTTTCGTCCCATCGCGGCCAAGTAGCCATCCAACAACAAGAGTAGTGATAAATACACACCTGATAGGAGACTGGAGTTAATCCACGCTCCGAGCACTCTTAGCCGACGCCCAACCCAAACGAGCACGCCATACAGCGAAAGGGATCAGCCAAGAAAGGTACATTTACTCTCTTCATGGTTCCCTCTATTTAAAGCCAGCTTCACAACCACTCTTATATTAGCTTTCGATGTGGGATCCTCCAACATTAGAGTTTAAATTCAACACCAACTCTTGCCCCTCGTTAGCAAAATAAATGCTCTTTGCTTGCCATGGGATTCAACCTATGCCTCCCTTAAATGCTCCACACGCTACTTGCCACTAAGCCACAAGGCTTTTTGTGTCATATTTTATCCCCAATTAATTATAAGGTCTAAAGGCCAAAGTCCAGTTCCCTTTAAAAAAACAAAATAAATTGCAAGAGCCAAGGCTTGAACCAGTGCTCCCATACAACCTTAATGACACCACAACCACTAGACTACAAGCTTCCTTATGTCATTTATTTAACACAATAATTTAAAACCCTCATCCAAGCATCCGTGTTTTTTTTCACTTAATACCAAAATTTTGCTA
Source organism: Gossypium arboreum (assembly GCF_025698485.1). NCBI lineage: Eukaryota > Viridiplantae > Streptophyta > Magnoliopsida > Malvales > Malvaceae > Gossypium > Gossypium arboreum. The sequence goes on from NC_069073.1 coordinate 83,937,751, forward strand.
AAGCCCAAGTTTGAACCCAAGATTTCTCCAACACTTCTCAAAGCCATTAACCACTAATAGCAAACATTTAATTGTTTCATTTCATTGCACAATTAAATACCTATATACAACCTCCTTACGGACCCCCACTCAAGGCCTAATACTTCTAGGCCCAAATTCGGGGTGTTACATAGCATCTTACCTAGAGTATTCTAGTAAAGTTTCAGTACAGACAGATAATTCAAAATATATTCAGAAAAATTCAGAATACTTACAGGCTTGGGCTGGAGATTCGGAATGCCACCTTCAGAAGTCCAAATTTAAAAACTAATTTTTTTTTGAAAATTTTCGTTTTTGTAAACCCATTCCACAGCCGAGTTGTTGCAACCTGGCTTTGATACCACTAAATGTAACACCCCAAACCCAGCCTAGACATTATGACCGGATCCGGGGTGCCACATCGATGCGTTCAAAACGTTCCATTTTACTTAGTTTGGAAAACTTAGTTGGGGTTGTAAAAGATACATTTTAAAGCAGGTTAAGGTGAATAGAAGCTGTGCACCAGGTAGGAAACCAGGAAGAAGAGGAGGTGAGTCCGTCAGACTGCTTAAGTACCAAGCTCCAGTCGGATCCAATCCTAGACATGCACACCACCATTGCCACACCATAACGACTCGTGTAATTTTGAGAAAACCGTTTGGTTATGTCTATCTTAAGAAAATGATTAAGTTTGAAAACGTTTGTTTAGCGGAAGTCTTACTTGTAAACGTGTTATTTTGAAATCCTTAATGTTTTTGAAAACGCGCGTCCTAAAGCTAACCCATTTTCCTTAGTCATCATAGTTTTTTCACCATAGTAAAATAAAATAATAAAAGTAAAACAAAACCATAAAAATAATTAAAAGGCCTTATTACACTTAAAACCCAAAACCATAGATGAAATTAAAAGGACGTCCAGTTCACCGAAAGAAACCAGTTCAGAGAAACATGTGGCGATCCAAATCCTCACGACTCCAAGCCCACTATGGTTGAGGATTACTTGCAAGGGTGAAAATAAGGGGTGAGTTTTGGAAAACTCAGTGTGTAATTCAACCCAACCATAGCCTAAATCAGTTCAAACCATAGAGAGAATAAGTTGGCCTCGGCCGAGCAGATATTAGAATAAAGCCCGTAGGCCCGTAATGCACTGAGCAGATATATCATGCTTATGCGAAACCCAACCATATCCAACCACATACACCCCCATACCATCCTTTCACCATGTGGGAGACTACTCGACCCACCCAACCGCTACACGCCACGAAATATGCGCATGGTCGCCAGATCTGAAAATGTGACAGAGTCACCAGATACGGATATTTTGTGGCAGTGCCACCAGAATAGATAATTTGTGGCATAGCCACCAGGACGCTTCCTCCATAATATAACCCATGTCCCCATGCAACAGATATACATTCATGGCATGCATCATACAGATTTAATTCATCATGCTTTTCAGACAAAATTAACCCTAGGGGTATAAAGGTCATTTAGCATACAAAGGGGTATAATGGTAATTTTGCATACATAGGGGTATTCTAGTAAATCTAACTATTTCTAAGGTTTTCATGCATATCGTAGCTATTACGTTTAGCCAGAAACACTTACCGAAGCGTTTACTAAATTGGGCCCGTTGGCCCATTAACCCGATTTTGGCCCATTAAGCCAAAATATCAAAACGCACTAAATCGCTGCATCGTAGTTTTATCACTTCCGATTACCAGTAATGATTTCCCATACGTCTCACGAGCATCCGTACACTCACAAGCACCCAAAATACCAGTTTTTCAGTATTTCGACTTTTCGGCTTTTGCGGATCTAGCCTATGAAAGGGTGTTAGTTACACACCTGATTTGTGACGACTTGCTGACAAGATCCCCGCACGAACTGCCTAAAATTACGTTGCTACAATTCTTAGATTGCAAATCACAACACTAATCTCCATAATTACTTACCCATATTCGTCTCTGTCCCTAAAAGCCTTTAAAACTTTACCTTCTTGCCGAAATCCGATGGCTAGATCCAAGTCTGATTGCTCCAAAGATCCAAGCCTTCAATCCAACCCTTGAGAAGACACTAATCATCAAAATAAATCATCGGTTAAAGACCCTTTATGCCCTATGCCCAAATCGATAGCCTCCCTAGATTTTAGGGACTTCGGCTTTTTCCTAACTTGAAAAATAAGACTAGATTCGGAGTGATGAGCACTTACCACTTATTCCTTCCTGCTTTCCATGTAGATCTGATGCAGATTCAACCTTTAAACGACGATAAAACTTGAATCTAGAAGCTTTGAAGTTTCGGCTACAAGTCTCTAACTCTATAGTAGTTTCGACTTTTCTAGGTGAAATAGAAAATAATGATTTGAGGCTATAACCCTGGGTAATGTTGTCGACAGATGCTAGGGGTTTAGAGGAGAGGAATGTTGGTAAAAAAGGAAAACATATTGAGGAATATGGCTTTGGAAAAACGGCACAAGAATATAGCTTTCGGGATTTTGAGATTTGAGGTTGGCTTTAGTCTAAGAAAATTAATGGAGGAAAGTGATGTAGAGTAGGGTGGAGATGGACAAGAGGTTTGAAAGGTTGGCTATGGAGAAAGAGAATAAGAAGAAAGCAAAATGGCTAAAGGGAGAAGGTGAGAAAAGCAAACAAGCGGCACAACTCCCTCCCTATTGCCGAATTTATACTGGCATTTTAACCTAGCCGAATTTACCCCCCTAAAGAAACCCTTGGCCGGCCACCTCGTGCTCCTCAAGAGTCCAAAATTCGGCCAACACAACTCACCCCAATTAGCTCCTAGATTTCCTCCCTTATCTCTATCCTTAATCAATCCCCTTACACTCTTAAACTCTTCTGACAGACTTTTATTTCGGTTCCACTACTTCCCTTTCTGTACATAAAATTAATCACTTAATTTGTCTGTCATTGTGACTTGAACTGGTCCTCCCAAGCTTCCACACGCCACTACATCCTTCCCAGTGGCGTCACATGCCACTTTACCACTTCCTTCCTTGTGATCCATTTTTCACAAATAATTTCTAAAAGCCCAATTTATCAGAACCCCTTTCTCTTATAGAATTAAATTTAATTAAAACTACCAAGTTTTATCCTAAGCTTGGGCCTTCTAGAGGCCCACCAACATGATTAATCCTACACATAACAAACAGAACACAGAATTTTAAATTTTACAACTTTTACAGAATTCCCGAAAATTTGGGCGTTACATGAATAATGTGACAAATAAGTGGACTAAATGTGACATTATAGATCAAATAAAATGAGATTCATGCCTAGAACGAGGGAAAAGGAGTAACTGACAGTTAGGTCCCTCTTTGTCATTTTTGGTGTCGAGGTAAGTTCATGTATAAATAATGCAATATTTTATCATATTTTTAATTCTTTATTAATGTATGAGTTTCTATGTTTAAATTGTTATGATGAACGCATGAACGACATTATAGACTATGAGAATGACATTGTAAACGTGTTCGAAAAGGATGTGACATTGAGAAAATCCTGTTTGAACCTTAGGAATAGTTTAGAATACAAGTGACATGTCACTAGGAACCAAGTGATTTATGAGCTCATGAGATATGTGATATATGTTTATGTGGTTCCGGGTGCTGGTCTTGTACGTCCTACCGGTGGCTGGATAGTCCGGCATATGTTGCGGATACCTGACAGCTTGTGTGAGCAACACGTGTAGCTACATCCTGATCGATAGCTTGTGTGAGCAGACCAGTGAGTAGCTCAAGAATGAGCTTTTATGTGTTATGTGATATGAGGTAGCTTTAGCTACATATGTGGCACTATTGTGCGAGGCTTCTGTGTATCCAATAGTATTCCGAGTGTTCAACGGGTAAATCAAAGATGAGTATGAGAATGAAATTACTACGAGTAAACAGGCATGTACGTAAGCCTATAATTGTAAATTCATGATTATTGTGGAAATAATTGTTTATTAACCATTATGATTGATAGTGTACATACTTGTGATGTTGGATATATAAGAAATATAAATGATGATTATGTGTTAGGCTTTTGGTCCGAATTGTGATGTGATCCAATATGTTTACATGCTTAAATTGTATTTCAACGGGTATATCAATGATGAGATGAAAAAAGGTATAAATATGTTATGAGATGGTATAGGTATGTACAACAACTCATGAGTATTGAGCTCGATGTGTGATGAACATTCGATAAGAATGTATTCAAGTAAATTACGCTTGAGAAATATTGATAACCTTATGAATATTGATTTACACTTAAGATGAATGGATAGATGATAAGATTTGATAATGATCATGTGATAGGTTTATGAGCCTAATTGAATTGTGATATAGTACGATTTATTTATTTAAATTGGGTTTCATTGGATATGAAGAAAAGGAAAGACATGCATAATTGCCGAATAAAGTCATTATGAGAATATAGTAAGATACGAGCTTAGACAAGTGAAAGGTGATTGAACTATATGTTGGAACTATGATTACTCATAAATAATGTGCATGTGATTAAGAGGACGAAAATAACTTGTTAAATAATACGGTATGTTATAATGGGGAGACTATGGTGGCTAGGCTAATGCCAAGGCATGTAAATATTGTTTATATGTTAAAAGAGTAAGCACTATGAATGAATAAGTGGTAATATTGAGATTTAATGCAAATTGTAATAATAGTATTCTTATGGATGGATAAAGTAAATGAATCTTAATAGTTGTTTATTATTTGCATATGAACTTACTAAGCTCTATTGCTTACTCTCCTTCCTTCCCTATCTCTTATAGGTTAATTTAGCTAGCTCAGGTTGGAGTTCACCGGAGATGCTATCACACTATCAAGTTATCATTTGGGTATAAGTGAATGCAACTATTTTAAGTTTATGGCATGTATAGGGACTTGGTCTATTGATTAATTATGTCATTTTTAATGTGGCCAAATGTGTTAGCTTATAATGGTTATGGCCCAATTTGTATATAGCCATGAATGATGGCTTATATTGATCATATGATTATGCGTGTGCCTATGTCTTTGAGATGTGGTTTATGATTGTGTGTATGTGATGGGTTATGTTATTAGTGATGAATACTTGTTGATATTGTATTGGCATGTGTTGGTCATAATTGTGGATGTTTTAGTTGCCTAAGTATGTTATGTTTGTGCCTTTGAATTGATGTGAGTGTATGTGTGAATAAGGGTGGAAAATGGCTTGGTAAATAGCCTTTAGTTTGTCCACACGAACATGTGTCTAGGTTGTGTGTGACACACGGTCTGCCCCTATGGGCGTGTGATCCGGCCGTGTGCCCCCTACATCTTAATTTTTGGCAAAACAGAATGTCCAGTAGCCATCACACGAGCAATGACACGGGCGTGTGTCACAACCGTGTGGAGGATACGGTCTAGGCACACGGGTGTGTGACTTGGTGATGTGACCTCAATTTAATGATGACATCATAAACAAAATGCACTTTAAGATGGACACGGCCTAAAGCACAGACGTGTGATATGCGACACGGTCGTGTGGTCCTGTTTCATGATGAAAATCTTTGAAGTTTCCCAAAAGTTTCTAAAGTTCTCATTTTAGTCTCGAACCACTTGCAATGTATGTTTTGGGCCTCGTGGTCCCATATATGAGACGATATTCATGTGAATGAATGATTTTAAATTGAATGAACTCTTATGACCCGATTTTGTATGTTTACTTATGTTTCAGTCCGGTAATGCCTCGCACCTTGTTTTAGCGTCGAATATGGGTAAGGGGTGTTAGATAAATAACAATTAAAAAATAGAACCTCTTGTCATTATTGAAAAATAAATAAAAAGAAGATAGATGATTTGAAATGTTGCTAATTGTTCATTCTTAGAACAAAATGACCAATGATTCATACTAATTAATCATTCCTTGAAGCGAATGATATGAAACATCCCAAAAATTGGGGGTTAGTAGAATTGAGTTTGTGAATGAAGAGAGAGTGATCATGCCTTAATTTTTTAAATTATCTATACATTTTTAAGAAATAAATGACGTATTGGTTTGTTGGTTAAGTGTTAGTGTAACGTTTCTTGAAACCCAAGCTTAAATCCCTTCTCTCGCATCATTTTTATTATTTTGCAAACTTTGCCTTAAACCTTAGTATGGGACATGCCTTGTTTTCTAAAATAAATATTGCAAAATTTTTTCAAGAAGGAGTAAAAAGCCTAACGGTTAAAAGAAATATGAGAAAGCATGGAAATTAAATGAGGTCTCAAGTTCAAACCCCTTCTTTTGCGAAAAATTAAATTTTGCAAAATCCCTTATTTTTTTAATGCGTGTGTCATCCATACCCTTGAACTTAAGTATAAATAGAACTTTTTTTTTGTATTTTCAGCCTTTATTTCTAATTTTACCTACCCTGTTCACCCTCTTCCTCTCCTATTTTCTCTTAAATTTTCTTTCTTTCTCCCATTGTTGTCGTCGCCTACACCTAGTTTTACCATCTTTTTCTTTTTCTTTTTTCCAGAAGATTTGTTAACATATTCTCCACCATATTGATGTCATTTTTCCACATTAAAATGATCCCCAAATCTGAAATCTTGAACTCTAAGATCGATCTCAAACATTGCCAAGAAAGTGCCATTACCGTTTCTCTCAACTAGCTTGGGTAAGGTCTCTTCTCTCTTCAATTTCTTAATTAATCTTGTCCATTAAAAACCTAGATCTCAAAATTTGGAATTTTTGAGATTTTAAATGATTTCAAAGGTATTTTTCCAGAATTTAATAAGATCTCAAACTATTTTAAAATTCAGCCCCAATTTTGGTCACTATGGGTGGTGGTGCGTGCACCTATGTGCAAGAAAGGGGGCTGTTTTTTTTTTTTTGTTTCTTGCCTATATTTTTCCAGAATTAATTTGAGTTCTTGAACCCTCCTAATCATATTTTAAACCCATTTCAATTAGGTAAAAAGGTTCTTGATCAATTGGCCATTCAGATCCCACAAATCGTGAAGCGTAAGTGCAATTAAGGGTAACTAGTTTGTTATTTTGACATAGTTGTTGGGTAAGGTTATGAATTTATTAAATGAAGGAATTTAATCATCAATTAGCTACTTAATTTCCAGTATATTATTCAATTAGGTGCTGACCCAAATGCCCTAAATCATCTGTAAAGGCGAAGAACGATTGTACATATGGTTTGCATCGATACAGTGTAAGGAATCTAACTAGTTTGGATTCATAAAATAGTTATAATTTGAACGATTGGTTTGAACTCATGAGTGGATGTTTGGGGGCTTGTTTAATGGTAAATTTTTTTAATTTATATTGAATTTTGGTTTAGGTTCGTTTAAGGAATTATTAAGGAAAATTGGAAGATTCGCTAGTGTGCTGCGATGAAGCAAAAAATAAGGTGTGGGTCCTAAATTCATAAAATTGTAATGTTAAATATCATTTTATATATGATAAATTAGATTGTTTATTGGATCATCTTAATAGCCAAATTATTGATTTTGTGAGTGGCCGAACCAGGTATGTTTCAAGCCTTAAAAGATTGACATGTTGGCAAAATTGCTAGTTTGATAGTATGGATGTTTGATTGAGTTTGTAATCGCATGTTTGAGTTATGAGATATGAGAATGTTTGACTAAATGATATAATTTGTTAAGATATTAAGCTTATATGTATGATTTAAATGTATGAGATATACGTTATATTGTGTACTAAAAAAGGTGCTATTTATGCACAATGAAAGTCCATAAAGCATGTGACATTGAACTATACTGATTGATACCAACACAATGGTAATTTGAAAGATTGGAACATTGTTTCCATTTATTGAAAGCATGTGATTACTAAGGACATGCTAAGCATGTCAAATGAATATGAAAAGTATTGAGATATGATTATATATGAGATTCTGTGACATATTGCATATGCATTGGGTTGGGATTTTGTGGTTGACGAAGGAGTTCTGTGGAGTACCGGCGGCATATTAAGTCCACATTATTTGTAGTCAGTGCACTACACCTGGAGTACAGAGGGGATTGGCGATTTTATCTCATATTATATGTTATTGGCCATTATATTACACTATTTGATATCCGACAGATTTTTTGCATTATTGATTTTTCAGTGGTTTTACCACATCAAGCTATGCTCATAATGTTTTGGAGTTTGGCAAACGGGTTCTGGAGAACTCGTGGTGTATAGCGGATGGTATGGGTAGGTACCTTTTTGAGTTACATCATGTGCACGACATATTTGAATGTTATTAATTTATGCTACGCATTGTATTTTGTTGTATTGAATGGTATCAAATTTAATGATTGTTACTCGAATGAATGATGAGCTATGCTCATACACCGTTTGACATCAATTTGATAATGGCTATGTAATGACATGAAATTCCTATGATGGTTCTGTTTTCTTCTGTTAATGTTAATATATTTCATTGTATTTGTTCTTTTTGCCCGTTTAAATAATTATTCGACTCACACTGAACTTTTCATAAGCTCACCCCTAATAGTGTTTAACTTTTCAAGTAAACCTCAAAATTAGGATTGGACTCGGCATTCAAAGAATCAACTTGGACCTCTGATTATTATTTTTTTAATTAAGTATTATTAAGTCTTTATTGGTTTTGGCTTGTAATTTTTAATTATTTCTGGTCCGTGACTTGGTAACTTTTCTTTTAGGGATTTTTGCATGCATGAATTACTCAAGCATAATAACAGGATAATGCATGATATAAGGCTTAAGTAAAATTTGATACTGCTCCCTAGTTTCCACTACACTAGAAAGGAACTGTTTTTAATAAACAAATTGATAAGGCAACTAATTTTACAAAATGACTTGAAAAATAGTTTTTCCGCTGCATTAGTTTAACTTCGAGTTTGTTTTAAAGAAGAGCGACAAGCAAATGGTTTTTCTAAAACAACACTGTCAACAATAAAATGAATGCTAAGCATACACAACCTAATGAATGAATGCTTTTAAGCTAACTCAAAGTACAACTACGATTTTCTCTAAAATGAATTTATTTAAAGTCTTAAAAAGTAACATATGTTAACTTAGCCATTTCGGTGGCTAATGTAGCCTTCTCAATCTAGCCATAATGTCTAGGCCAGTTTTGGGAGGTTACATGATATCTGTATAATCTTATTGGTAAGGAATATGATATATGCTAGCATTATTGTCCGAATTATTTTTTGCACATTCCTTGAAGTGAATATTTGCAATAAATATAACAAATTGTATAATCACTTTTGATTATTAATGTCAGTTTGAACATTTGAATATTTTTGCATATTCCCTGAAGTGAATACTGCAAATAATTGTTTGCAAATTATATTTCTTTTATTGAATTAATAACATTATGGACTTCACAATGATGTAGACATTTCCGAAATAAATGTCACAATGTTGCTTATATGTGGATACAAAATAAAAATAATAACAATAAAATTATCAATTGTCAAAATTTATATTAACATTATTAGTACAATTGAAAAACAAGTTAAAGTAAACCGAAGTTTATTGATACAAATACCTTTACTATTTGGCATGACCAGTTAGACTATCCTAGATTATATATGATGTGAAAATTAATTGAGAATTCATATAGATATTTATTAAAGAAATAGAAAATTCTTTTAATTTAAAGAATTCTCATGTGTTGCATATTCTCAATGATAATTGACTATTACAAACTCACTGGCTAAAGTTGAGATTTAATGTCTTGCATTTCTAAAATGAATATGGGATCATTCATCCACCATGTGGATGATTTTGATATTATCTGATTTTGGTAGATACATCTACAAAATAATCACATGCATCATCAACTCGCAACCTGTCTTTTGCGAGATTGCTTGTTTAAATGATTAATTTCAGATTGTGCAATTAAAACAATTCATCTTGCTAATGTTGGTGAATTTATGTCCCAAGCTTTCAGTAATTATTGTATGTCAATGGGGATAAAATTTAAACATCATGTAGCTCATTTTCACACATAAAATGATTTAGCTAAATCTTACTTATGAGAATAAAATTTCCTATTTCAGCATGAGATTGTATTCATTTACATGTTTTATGCATCAAGCCAATAAATTATAAATACTCCCCATTACAATTGATTTTTTGTCAAAAGCCAAATATTTCCCATCTTATAATTTTGGATGTGCGATATATGTTCCAACTACTCTACCACAACGCACAAAGATGGATCATCATAAGAGACTGAGAATGTATATTTATATGAGTCTCCTTATATTATTAAATATTTTTGAGCTATTAATCCGAAATTTAGTTATGATATAAGTTGTCAGTTTTCCCAACAGTAAAAGGAGAGAATAAAAATTTAGATTCATAAAGTACTTGAAATGAATTATCAATGTCTAAGATCCTCGTATAAAGCAATTTAAACCAGAAGTTCAACAGATAATTTATTTTACAAATCAACTGGTAGATTCATTAAATCTCACATACCAGCTGAAAATGCTCCAATATGAATTGGTATCCTAAGAAGGCAAACTATTAGTGCAAAAGAAAGTAATCCACGCCTGAAGCGCGAAAGATCGGTCTGTTCCAAAGATAAAAACCCTCGTAAAAGGAAAGGAGCAAACATTCAAGATGATAATATAAGGGAGACAGGACTTCTTGAAGAGACCCATGACATAACTAATTATAAAACTCAAGAAGAGATTCAGGTACCTAAAAGTGAAAATGAAAATGACAAAAATAAAGATATCTCGATAAGTTAAATCAATACGAGAAAAAGATGGAATAGGAAAAACATGTAGTTCTCAACAGTAATTTTGTTTATAATGTTTCTATTGAAATAACAAAAGAAAATGAGGATCCTGAGCCTAAATCTATTAAGGAATGTAAAAATAGAAAAGAATGGCCAAAATGGAAAGACGCAATTAGAGCAAAATTGAATTCACTTTCTAAATGTGTTGTTTTTGGACATGTAGCCCAAACACCTAAAGATGTAAAGCCTGTAGGATATAAATGGGTATTTGTGTGAAAATGAAATGAAATTGATGAATTCATAAGATATAAAGCTCGAAATTTATTACAACAAGACATTTTTTTGTGGTAGATGCAATCACGTTTAGATGTCTTATTAGTCTGGCAGTACATCAAAAACTTGACATGCATCTAGTAGATGTTGTTACATACTATTTTTATGGTACACTTGATAGTGAAATTTATATGAAAATCTCTAAAGGATTTAAAATCTCAGAAGGATATAGAGTTTCTAAGGAATATTACTCGATCAGGCTAAAGAAAAGTCTATATGGATTAAAACAATCTGGACGTATGTGGTACAATCATCTTAGTGAATATTCGTCGAAAGAATGTTATAAAAATGATCTAGTTTGTCCATATGTTTTTATAAAAAGGTCTGGATTAGATTTTATGATAATTATTATTTATGTTGATGATCTAAATATTATTGGAACTCCCGAAGAACTTCAAAATGTAGTATATTATTTAAATAAAGAATTTGAGACAAAATATCTTGGAAAAATAATGTTTTGTCTTGGCTTGCAAATCGAGCATTTAAAAGATGGAATTCGTGTCCATCAGTCAATTTATATGGAAAAGATCTTAAAGAAATTTTACATGGATAAAGCACATCCATTGAGTACCCTGATGGTTGTATGATCGTTAGATTGAATGTTGTCCTTGTGAGAATGATGAAGATTTTCTTTATCCTAAAGTACCATATCTAAATGGCATTGATGTATATTGCGAACAACACAAGACCTAATATAAATTTTGTTGTAAACTTGTTATCAAGATTTAGTTCTTCTCCAACACGTAAACATTGGAATGGAATTAAACATGTATTCGGATATCTTAGTGATATGAGATTATTTGATTCAAATGATTTAAAATCTTTATTAGTTAGCTATGTTGATGTTAGTTATTTATCGGATCCACATAAAGGTTGATCTCAAATAGGATATTTATTTACATGTAGGGGTACTGTCATATCTTGGCATTCAACAAAGTAAACATTAGTTGTTGCTTCTTCAAATCATATAGAAATAATTCCAATGCATGAGGCAAGTCGAGAGTGTGTTTGGCTAAAATTACTTACCCAAAATATCCAGAAGATATGTAATTTGCCTTTACAAGAAAAGATGCCAACTATCTTATACGAAGATAATGCAGCATGTATAGCGCAATTGAAGGGTGGTTACATCAAAGGTGACAGAACGAAACATATTTCACCAAAATTATTCTTCACCCATGATCTTGAGAAAAGAGGTGATATAAATGTTCAACAAATTCGATCTAATAATAATGTAGAAAATATTTTTATTAAGGCATTGTCAACTTCAACATTTGACAGATTACTACACAAGATTGGAACGTGTCAACTCAAAGATGTAATGTAATGTTGTCATTAGTGGGAGTCTAAAAACAAGTTGTACTATTTCCTTTAACCAAGGTTTTCTCCCATTAGGCTTTCCTGGTAAAGGTTTTTAACAAGGTAGCTTGTTGGAAACACAAAAATTTACACACTTTTTCAAATCCTTTTTAACTTAAATTTATGCGAATTCGGTTAAATTCTTGTCGAAAAATAATTAATTTTTATGAAATGATTAAAGTGCACTTAAAATATGAACATGTTTAATTTTAGTTAATTTTATAATTATTTTTGATGAATTTTGGTTATTTTCGACAGATTTGCACAAAGGGCGAAAAAAAGCTCGGTAGACACTGCTAGAAGCACAAAACCGAGAAGCAATTTGAAGTACCAAGGCAAATTAATTTCCAGCTTAAGACAGTTCAAAATTATGTGTATTAATTCATAATATAATTAATTTTAATTTATATCCAAGTTAATTTGAGTTAATAAATTATTATTAATTAATTATGAAAAAATGGTTTGATTGAATTGAACCAAGTGAACCGAACCGGCCAAGAAAAGGACAGCCCAAAACCATCCAAGTGTTGACCCAATTCAGTTCATTAGTTGATTATTTAAGCTGCAAAGAAGCCCTTGAAGCTTGTTCAAATTGCAATTCAGCCCATCCGCAATTGGTGGCTTTGAAGATTTACCCCAACCCACATTTAGCAAAGTTGAAGCCATCAACTTTGCCACATAGATGGCCGGCCAAGGGGTGGCTCTTTGGCTGCTATTTTTAGCAAATTTTAGCTGCCATATTCAGCTATAAAAAACCCCACTTGGCTAATCATTCAAAGCATCCCTCATTCATTCACATCTCTTCTCTCTTCTTTCATTTTCTCTTCTCATTTTCCAATTCAAAGTCCATTGCTCTCTTACCGATTTCTCCCTTGAGAAAGGGTTCTTCTTCAACCATTTTGGAGAAGAAATTGAGTGTTCATAGCATTCTTGATCAGTGAGGGCAACAGAGAACGAAGATGGAGCAAACTAATTAAGCCACGGAGAAACACCAGATTTGATTCTTATTCCCTATCTCTTTAATTTTTGTTGTTTTTGTGATGAACATATCTATGAATATTTATGTTGTTGGAATGGTTAATTTAATCAGCTTAGCTTGAATTTAATTCGTGTTGGGATGATTGCATTTCGTCCTCTTAAATTATTAAAATTGTGTTTATGATGTTATAGGCCTTGGTAAAATGCTTGATTAAGTAAAATCATGCCTAAGTTATTCTTGCATTATAATTTTGAGAGAACTAATGAATTAACTATTTAAACGGATTGAAATTGCAATTAATTGACACAATACTTAATCAATGCATGTTTATTCTTCTAAGGTAGCTAAAGGTTAAATTAGCATTGTATCTGGCGATAAATTTGCCTTCCATAACTTGCAAGATTATTGTGATTAAACTGTTTCAAGGCAAGGATACCTAGTTACCTCACATAGTCTTTTATATGCTTATTAGATTTAATTAATCCTTTGAATTGACATAGGAATATGTAAGAGATTAGTTCAATTTAATGAGTATGTATGTGCAATAACATGTTTGCTTATTAGAATCTGTTTAATAGATTGAATTAACATAGGGATATGTTAAGAGATGAATGGATTTGTGTAGATGAGTATGTTCATAAGTTAGCAAATTATCGAGTTGTCGTGAATTTATTCGTAACAACATAAACATGAGTTTAATAATTCTAAGTTAAAGAAATGTAATTAATCCAACACAATTATGTCATCTTAATTAAATCATATTTTGAAATCGTGCATTAGAACTTTTATTTTTGTTCAGTTTAAATCTTTTTTTAATCACCCTTTTCAAAACAAAATATTTTTTTTACCAAATTGTTGTACATTGTATTCATAAATAATTCTTTCCACAGTCCCTATGGGTACGATAACTCGACATTTACCTGTCACTTTATTACTTGTTGCGATTGTGTAGGACTGTTTTAAAAATTCATTATTTTTGAATTTGTTAGTTTTGCATTTTGGTTTTTTTTTTCTGTTCAAATTTTAACTTAATTAAATTTTCTGTGATTATTTTAGGTGTTTATAAGTATTGACCGAACTATTGACCTACTCCCTATAGACTCCGAGATAGAAAGAACTTTTCAAGAGAGAAGAAGTCAAGCAAATCAGAGAAGGATCGAAGAGATGAACTTCAAAAATCCGAATCAAGGAAATTGAGCAAACCCTGCTCTAAATCCTATCATTATTGTTGATGATAGGGATAGAGCTTTAAGACAGTATGTCATGCCAGTGTTTAATGATCTTAATCCAGGTATTAGGAGATCCAAAATCAAGGCACAACAGTTTGAGCTGAAGCCAGTCATGTTCCAGATGCTTCAGACAGTGGGCCAATTCAGTGGAATGCCTACCAAAGATCCTTACCTACACTTAAGACTATTTATGGAGGTGAGCAATTCTTTCAAATTAGCCGGAGTACCCAAAGATGCAATACAATTGAAGCTGTTCCCATATTCACTAAGGGACAAAGCTCGAGCCTGGTTGAACTCATTGCCACCAAACTCAATTTCCACATGGAAAGAGTTAGCAGAAAGATTCCTTATGAAGTATTTCCCGCCTAGCAAGAATGCTAAGTTGAGGAACGAGATCAATGCCTTCCAAAAAATGGATGATGAGTCCTTGTATGAAGCATAGGAAAGGTAGAAAAATTTATTACGAAAGTGCCCTCATCACGGAATCCCACATTGCATCCAACTTGAGACATTTTATAATGGTCTCAATGCTCACACGAGGATGGTAGTGGACACTTCTACTAACAGTGCTCTCCTTTCTAAGTCTTATAATAGGGTTTATGAAATCGTTAAGAGGATTGCCAGTAACAATTACCAATGGCCAACCAATCGAGCTGCGTCAAGAAGACGCTCTTACTTCACTCTCATCTCAGATGTCATCAGTATCCTCAATGATAAAAACTCTTACTACTAATGGGTCTAACAGTTTTACAGCACAACAACCTAACCAATTTGAAAATATAGCCTGTGTCTATTGTGGGGAAGAACATTTGTTTGAAGAATGTCCATCAAACCCAGAATCCATGTACTACATAAGTAACCAGAACCAAAATCGATGAAGGCAAAGACTGTAATCCAATTTCTATAACCCATCGTGGCGAAACCACTCAAAATTTTCCTAGAGTAACCAAGGGGTTGGAACCAGTAATACCTATGCCCAACCTAGATCGACCCAACCACCTAGTTTTCCCCAACAAGTTCAGAAACCAACCCAAGCTGAACCATCCAATGGCTTAGAAAATTTGTTGAAGGCATACATGGCCAAAAATGATGCCTTAATCCAAAGCCAAGTAGCTACATTGAAAAACTTAGAAAACCAAATGGGCTAGCTTGCAACTGAATTTAGAAACTGACCACAGGGTGCTTTACCTAATGATACGAAAAATCTGAGGAATCCAAGGAAGAAGCATTATAAAGAATTGAAATTAAGGAGCGAAAAGACATTAGATCCCAACACCATCGAAGTTCAAAATAAGCCAACTGATGCTCAAGACTTAGAGGACGTCCAACCAAGTATTGAAATTCTAGTTTAACAAGAACCAGAATCTATAAAATCCAACAAGGTAACTTCAGAACCAGCTAATTTGATCAACTAACAACTCCGTTAGATGCAGAATCACCATAAAAGATGAATCAACAATTCCAGTAAAGAAACCACCACCACCCTACCCTCAAAGGCTTCAAAAGCAGAAGCAAGAGATTCAATTCAAGAAATTCCTAGACGTACTTAAGCAATTTTATATCAACATCCCGTTCGTTGAAGCACTTGAGCAAATGCTGAACTACGTCAAATTCATGAAGGATATCCTGTCTAAAAAATGAAAACTTGGAGAATTTGAGACGGTATCTCTGACGAAGGAATACAGTGCATATCTTCAAGACAAACTACCCTTAAAGTTGAAGGATCCTAATTGTTTTACCATCCCTTGCAACATTGGAGCAACATATTGTGCTAAGGCATTATGTGATTTATGTGCAAGTATTAACTTGAGGCCTATGTCAATATTTAGGAAGTTGGGGATAGGTGAAGTTAGACCAACTACAGTTACACTTCAATTAGCAGATAGATCCTTAGCACATCCAAAAGGCAAAATCAAAGATGTATTGGTACGTGTAGATAAATTTATCTTCCCTGCTGGTTTTGTTATTCTAGACTTTAAAGTAGACAAATAAGTGCCAATTATCTTAGGAAGACCATTCTTAGCTACCGGAAGGACCCTTATTGATGTGCAAAAGCACAAGCTTACTATGTGTGTTTAGGATGATCAGGTAACATTTAAGGTTTTTAAGTCTATACGACTTCCTAACACAATTGATGATTGTTCTGCAGTATTCGATTTAGAGGATTTAATAGTGGAGAAGTAGCTCAGCTATGTTAAGGATTCGTTGGAACAAATTTTAACACAGATCCTCCGAATGTTGAAGAAGAGGATGAATACTTAACATTGTTAAAAGCTAATCAAAAGGGATTTAGCCCAACCAAAAGAGTCAATCTAGTAGTTACCTAAATTAGAACTCAAGGTACTACCTTCACATCTAAAATATGTTTATTTAGGTAACTCTTCTACTCTGTCTATGATTGTTTCAACAGAATTAACTACTGAGCGAGAAGAGAAACTCTTCTACTCTGCCTATATCCATGGTATTAGTCTATTTGTATGCATGCACAAGATCATACTAGAAAATGGCGAGAAAGGGTCGATTGATGGGCAACGAAGACTGAACCCCATTATGAAGGACGTAGTAAAGAAAGAAATCATCAAGTGGTTAGATGCGGGTATAATTTACCCCATCTCAGATAGTTCATGGGTAAGTTCGATCTAGTGCGTGCCAAAGAAAGGAGGTATCACGGTCACTGAAAACGAGAATAAATTAGTTGATACTGACTATAATGGTTACGGGATGGGGAATTTGAATCGATTACCGGAAGCTGAACAAGGCGACTAGGAAAGATCAGTTTCCTTTACCTTTCTTGGACCAGATGCTGGATAGACTCGTAAGGTGAGACTATTACTATTTTCTTGATGGATACTCGGGGTATAATCAGATTACAGTAGCACCAGAATATCAACACAAGACAACATTCACCTGCCAGTACGATACATTTGCATTTAGACGCATGCCATTTGGTTTATGTAATGCACTTGCTACATTTCAAAGATGTATGATGTCTATTTTTACTGACATGGTTGAGAAGTATTTGGAAGTTTTTATGGATGATTTTTCAGTATTTGGAGATACTTATGATGATTTCTTAGCCAATCTAGCCAAGGTACTAAGGCGATGCGAAGAAACAAACCTGGTACTAACTGGGAAAACTGTCATTTCATGGTATAAGAAGGTATTGCTCTAGTGCATGGGATAACAAGACATGGAATCGAAGTAGACAAAGAAAAGGTAGATGTTATAGAGAAACTCCCACCTCCAACATATGTAAAAGGTGTTAGGAGCTTTTTGGGCCACGCCGGTTTCTATCGAAGATTTATCAAGGACTTCTTCAAAATTGCTAAACCCTTATGCAAATTATTGGAGAAGGATACGACATTCAAATTTGATGAAGAATGCTTAAGGGCTTTCAACGATTTGAAGAGTTGACTAGTTTCGGCACCCATAATAGTTACACCAGACTAGGATTTGCCATTTGAATTGATGTGTGACTCAAGTGACTTTGCAATACGAGCTATCATGGGTCAGTGAAGGAACAAAGTTTTTCATCCCATCTACTACACAAGTCAAACTCTGACAGGAGCTCAACTGAATTATACGATAACAAAGAAAGAGTTACTTGCTATTGTGTTTGCTTTTGACAAGCTTCGATCTTATCTTGTAGGTACGAAGGTGACTGTCTATACGGACCACTCGGCAATTAAGTATCTGCTTGCCAATAAAGACGCTAAGTTGAGACTGATCCAATGGGTACATCTACTCCAAGAGTTTGATCTAGAAATTCAAGATCGAAAGGGAGTGGAAAACCAAGTAGCAGATCACCTATCTAGATTGGAGCTGCAAGAAGGGACTCTCCTCTTATACCAATTCGAGAGATGTTTCCAGATGAACACATACTAAAGGTAAATCATGTCTAAAATACCCCATGGTTTGCTAATATTGCTAACTTTTAGCTTGTGGTTTGATGCTAATTGATAAGACGTATCATTCTTCACGATGTGAAGTACTATTTTTGGGAAGAACCATAATTGTTTAAGAAGTGTTCAGATCAAATGATCAAAAGATGTGTGGCAGGAGATGAAGTACATAAGATTTTATACCATCAGCTCCAAGTGGGGGACATTTCGGAGGTACACGTACTGCAGCCAGGTATTGCAAACCAGATTCTTTTGGCCAACACTATTTAAAGATGCATACGCTTACGTAAAGATTTGTGATCGATGTCAAAGGGTCAAAAATGTCACCAGTAGAAATGAGAAGCCTCGAACAAACATCATTGAGGTAGAATTATTTGATGTTTGGGGTATTGACTTTCTCAGTCTTTTCCCTCCATCTTTTGGTCACAAGTACATCTTGGTAGCTGTATACTACATGTTAAGTGGATTGAGGCTGAAGCTTATCCGACAAATGATGCTAAGGTTGTAATTAAGTTTTTGCAGAAACTTGTGTTCACAAGGTTTGGAACCACAAGAGCCGTCATCAGTGATGAAGGGTCCCATTTTGTGAACAAGTGGTTGAAATGGTTATTAGATAAACATGGAGTGAAACACAAGGTCGCTACAGCTTACTTTCCGCAGGCAAATGGGCAAGCTGATCTGGCAAACAAGGAGATCAAAGGCATACTTGAGAAGGTAGTTGCCCAAACTAACAAGATTGGTCCAAAAGACTGGATGATGCTTTATAGGCTTACAGAACAACATACAAGACACCTTTAGGGATGTCACCCTATAGGTTGGTCTTTAGGAAAGCCTGTCATCTGCCCTTGGAGTTAGAGCACAAAGCTTACTAGGCCCTTCAACAACTCAACTTGGATCTTAAGATTGCTAGAGAGAAACGGATGCTCTAACTCAATGAGCTAGAGGAATTTCGAATGTTCTCATATAAAAATACCAAATTACTCAAGGGGAGACTTAAGAAATGGCATGACAAGCACATTTGAGTTCGAGAATTTGAAGCAGGTTAGCAAGTATTGTTATTTAATTCTAGATTAAGGTTCTTCCCAGGTAAATTAAAATCACGTTGGTTCGATCCATTTACGATTCATCGCATCTATCCATATGGACTTGTTGAACTCCAAGGTAAGGGAGGTAATTTTCAAGTTAATGCTCAGCGTCTGAAACATTACTGGGAAGATAAGATTGAACGGAATCAAATTTCATTCATTTTATCGGATGTTTAAATTTTCTTATTTTCCTTCTTAATAAATGATTTAGGGTATATTTTTTGGATTAGTATGTTTAAATAAATTCTGTCTAGGAGATTGGAACTTAAGCGGGATCGCTTGTGACCCCTCCAATCTTTCCTGCGAAGTGATTTTAACATAATTTTCCGATAAGTTATTCCCTAAATGGCAAAATAAATTTTTAGTTTTTCAAATAAAAAGGGCCAATTTTGATCCAAGTTTTAAATTGCAACTCAATTTCAAATTTTCATTAAGTCTAGGGACTTATTGAAGTATTTTAAAATTTGGTTGCTCTTTTTCGTAAATAATAAAAATTAGATTTGTTTTAAATGTTTTCAAAAGGCTTCTAGAATAAATGTTTTTAATTTAATAAAAATGATAATTATTAATATATAATTATATCCATTATAATGTATATTACTTATTATCAACTTTATATAGAGTTAGGATTAGTTTTAATTTAATCATATTTTATTTGATAAGTTTTATCTTAATAAATTAATTGAAATTAATAATTTAATATGTATTTTATTAATTATTAATTGTTGTTAACTCTAAGTAAAATTAGAACTTAGAATTTTTAATTATTAAATTTTTCCAAGAATTCTATTTCGACACCTATTTCCCTCATTATAAATACTACCACCCTTCTCCATCATTTATCACTCAAAACCCCAAAGGAAAAAATCCCTTAAGTGCCGAAAGACCACGGCCGATGACCTCATTTGGCCAAGACTCACGACATGATCTCGAGACCATCCAGACCAAGAATCGCTGGCTTGCTCCTTGGTGCCACACCAGCTCCAACTTTAGCACTCGATAGGCCTGCTTGCTAGGATCTGCGTATCTCATGCTGTGTCCCGCACACCCCATTGTTGCCTGCTGCCAGTAGCTGTTCACACTAGGTTGTGTCGCTCCTTGGCCTTACTCGATGCATCCGCTTTCCGCCCAACATCCATGTGGCAGCAGCTCGATTACTCATACCACCCTTTCAGCCATCCTCAACAAAAAAAAAACCTTCCTCCCCCAATCATTTCTTATTTTCCAACTTTTGTTTCATAATTATTTTTCTTAGGAGCTTTTAATTTTTATGAAAAAGGTGGTAAGACCAAATTTTCTCTTAAATCTTAATTTTATTCTAATAATTAATTTTTCAATTTATTGACTCATTAATAATTTTTGTTAATTAAATTTTTGAGAAAATAAATTTTCCCATTTTTGGTTCAGGTTAATCATGCCTCGCAAGAGAACTCGTGCCTGCACCCAAATTGATGAAACACAAAACAAGTTCCATTGTGAAGAAGCCAAAGCAAAATACGAGAGTATCTTCAAAAATCAACAGATGCATCCAAAGAAAGGCTTTACATTGAAAGAAAGCAACTACAAAGACTTTATGGTAGGTATTCGTCAAGTTCTTAAAGCCCTCAATTGGGAATTGTCTTGTGAGAAGAGACCTAGTATGGGTGAGGAGTTAGTGCGCGAATTCTATGCGAACTTAACCTCAAGTGAGTTGGCAGAAGTTCCAGTTCATGGAATCAAGGTACCAATAACTTCAAACGTTATTAATGAGTTCTTTGAATTGCCTGATTTCAAAAATGACGAATATTCTTCCTTGATGAGCAATATAAAGCCTGAAAATTTGCAAGAAATTCTCAAGGAACTTACAGTTCCAAGTTCTAAGTGGACTATGTCAAAGCAAGGAATCCACACTTGTAGAAGAGAATATTTGACACCACTCACGAAGGTATGGTTCTATTTCATCTATTTTAGCCTTATGCCTAGTTCACATGGAACTACGATTTCATTAGAGCAAATGGTCTTATTATACTCGATTTTAACTAGAAAGACCATTGATGTGGGAAAAATCATCCTGAGAGAAATGAGAAATTGTGCCGTTAGACGCTTTGGCCCAGCTTACTTCCCCTTTACAATAACAATTCTGTGCTTGAAAGCTAAAATTCTTGCAAACGTAAAGAAGACAATGTATAGACAGGGCACAATCATAGATTGGGACCTCTACCGAATAGCTGGAGATTCTGTTCTACAGCAGTGAATTGAAGAAAGTGAGGATCCTGAAGAAGAGGAAGAAGATCCCACAGAAGTCGAGCCAATGCAATCGGCTGAAGTCCCTAATAAGGTGAAACCAATGGAAATAGAAGTTGAACCTGATAACGAAACTTCAATGTTCAGAGCTCAATTGCCTAGCCTAGATCTTTGAGATGAGCTGTCAAAGTTGACAGACATAATGCAGCATATGCAATGGCAGCAACAAGCTTACTGGAGATACTAAAAAATAAGGGATGACTCGATGAGAAGTGCTCTTAAGAAAATTTACAATGACCCATTTATTTTTTTGCCTGAATTTCCAGATTTTATATTTGAACCATGGAGTCTATTATCAAAGAAGAAGCGAAGCGATTCATGCAAAGGTAATAATGATGAAGCAAAAGATGAGTCGAATTCGGAAGGATCTGCAAATAAATAAAATAGAGGATCTTGACTTTATTTTATTTTTGTTCTTAGGTCGTTTCAGGATTAAGTTTAATTAGGAATTTTTATTTTCGCATAATAAAGCAAGAGATGAAAATCATGAATAATGAACAAGTCTCAAAGTATAAAGTGTGGCAATAGGTATATACATGTCTAAAACTGGATCTAAAGAGAGCTTGGTACTTAAGCAGTCAATAGGACTCACATTCTCTTTTCTAGAATCCTACCTAGTGTATAGTATCCATTCACTTTAAACAATGAGGACATTGTTCATCTTAAGTAGGGGGATCGAAAAATTGAATTATTTCCACTCAGAATAAATTTTTCTTTTAATTATGATTAGGATATAATTTGTTCAATAAATTTGAAATTTTGTTAAGTATGCTAAACTTCAGTATAAGTAAAGTTCTATTATTTTAATAAATTATTATGTTAACTTAATAATGATATGAATGTATTTTTAATAAAGCATGCAAATCGTACCATAAATTTTTAGTTCCTTACAAAAGTTAGGCATGCGTGAAAGTTTAAGTCTTTAGAGTTGACTTAGTAGTTTCTTGAGGCAAAATCCTAGGAAGCATGGAACACTGAAAATGATTTAAGCAACTTTTGTTTGGACCGTTTGAGCCTTTCAAGCCAATCATGATGAAATTTTTATCCTTTGAAACCCAACTTTGAGACTGTATGGCCTAATTTTGTTTGAACCCTTGCAAATTTAGCCATCACTTCTCTCTTAATTATCTTAATGTAACAGGCCGATTTTGCGGCTAGTCAGAACAGTGGTTTTGGAAACCACTATTTCAAAGCTAGAGAAATTATTTTATTATTATTTTATGTGTTATGGCATGATTATATGAATGCATGAAAAATTTGGTGAGACAATTTTAGCTATTTCATGCTCAATTGCGAAAAAGAACTAAGTCGCATAAGGGCAAAAGTTTTGTTTTACTACCCAAATATGTTAAATAGCTAAAGAACTAAAATTTAAGGCTTTTAAAAGGCAATTAGACTCCTTTAAATAGAGGTGACCGGCCATAGGGGACAAGATTGGTCAAAATGTCAAAGTTAGGTGACATTTGGTGACTTAATTGATTAAAATAAAACAAGAGAAAAAGGGCTATCATCTTTCTCACCTCTCCACTGAAATTTTCAACCATTCTAGGGGTTTTAAAAGCTCAAAAATTTCAGCAAGTTCTCATCCTTGCAAGTAAGTGATTTAGATGGTTTTTATTGATAATTTTTACATTTTTAGGACCCTTGTAGCATGAGCTAGCTAATGAGGGGACTATATTGCAAGATGGTTAAAAGTCTAGGGTTTTTTCATGAGAGTATTCATATTTTTTTCTAAAATTTTATGGAAGAAAATGAATCACGATTGTGAAATAAACAACTTTTGTAAACTAGTTTTCATGGAAACCCTAATTAAGGAACATTTTGCATAAGCTATGAAATAGGTGATAAATGTGTGAAATAATTAGAATTTTGAGATTCTATAGTTATAAAATGAATTCCACTAGGCTTGGATAATAAGGAAATTCGATAAAAATTGACTTTCGGGCCTAAGGGTAAAATCGTAATTTTTGCAAAATTTAAGGGCAAAACGGTCATTTTATCAAAGTATGAGTCTCAAGTTGAATTGAATGATTTTTGTATTAAATAAGCTAAACTTCAACGTTTTAGATCAAGAGAAACGTGATTCGGGTCTTGATCGAGGGAAGAACAAAGTTTACGAAGATTAGGCTCGTTCCCATCATTTTGTGCCAAGGTAAGTACATATGTAAATAATGTGTCATTGTAGCTTATTTTTAAATGTTTTATCGTTATTATGTATTATAATCTTACTTTTTACCACAGAAGCATAAACATTGTGATATAAGAGTAATCTACATGATGAATAAGTACGACGACACCAGGTTAAATATGAAATCCCGTTGAACCTCAGAAATAGTATAGGATACAAAAGGTATGTCATGAGGAACTGTATGGTCTGAACTCATGAGTTATGTCTGAGTTCATGAGATAAATGTTATATGTAATGTGGGTTCGGGCACTGACCTTCAGTGCAGACCTGAGTAGCTCAATGATCAGGCATTATATGATAAAGTTATGGGGTTCGAGTACTGACATGGCAAAAAGGCTCATGAGTAACTCAAAGTGCGAGCATTACAAAGTACGAGGTAGCTTTGACTACTCATATGACACTTAAGTGTAAACTTTCCGTATATCCATTAGTATTTCGAGTGTTCAACGGGTAGTTTGAAGAATGAGTTGGGGAAAATTTCAATGAGGTATGTTATTAAAGAGAATGAAATTGAGACATTTTACGAATGATTATAGGTATGTATACTAAACCCATGAACAAGGCCTGAGTGTGTGATGAAATGTAGTAAGTATGCATAAAAGAAGTGAAGAGTAAAATAGAGAGCTTAAAATGCTATATCATTTAAGTATGACAAGCCATTATTTAATGAATGTTTTTTTTTTAATTACACTTATTTGCATATATGTACTTACTAAGCTCCCATGCTTACTCTCTTTCCTTCTCATTTTCTTATAGTGCCGCCAAAGTAGCTTGTAGATTATCGCCTACGCTAGGGAAGCTAGCCACACTATCCTTGAAGCACTTGGTATAGCTAGTTTTATCATTTTGATTATGACATGTATAAGAATTTTTTATTTTATTTTGGTGTCACATTGTTTTAGGGTTAATTGTGTTGGCTTGTTTTAGTATTTGACTCATTTTGTATAACGCCATGAAAATGGCTAATTTTGAAAGTTTATATATATGAGTGTAAGATAGTCTTTCAGGACTGTGAAATTGTTGGCATGGTTGAATACAAGAAATGTATATAGGCCTTAGCTATGGTTTTTTTGTTGAGAAATCATATTAAGTTAGACTTAGATATGTTGGTTGATGTTAGATTGTATTTTAGGGTGGCAAAGGCTTGGTAGATAGTCTTATATTGTCCACACAGGCATGTGTCTAGGCCATGTGTGACACACGGCCAGCCCCATGGGCGTGTTGCTTACCCGTGTGTCCCCTACACGTAAAATTTGCAAGTCAGTATGCATGGTAGTAAATACATGGGCAAAGACACGGCTGTGTGTCTTAGCCGGGTGGAGGACATGACCTTTGGCCACGGGTGTGTGTGTAATATCCTGATTTTGGGCCTAGTCGGAATAGTGGTTTCGTGACCACAAAATCCAAGATAGAAATAATTATTTTATGATTATTTTAAGGTCTATGATATGATTGCATGATTGTGTGAAAATTTCGTGAAGAAATTTTATGCATAAAGTGCTTAATTTGAAATTTGGGACTAAATTGAATAAATTGCAAAACTTGTGTTCTAGAAGTATTTTGCATAAAATTGAATTAGATTATTAATTAGAGGTCCTTAAAGAGTAATTTTACCAATTTCTAAGTCTATGGACAAAATTGGACATGGATGGAATTTTGGAAAGTTTAGTAGTAAGGGCATTTTGGTCATTTAGGGTAAAATGAATTAAAATACAAAATTAAAAGCCAATTTTGCTCATCTTCAACCCCATGGCCGAATATAGCAAGGAGAAACCATGGCTAGGGTTTTCAAGCTTCCAAGCTCGATTGTAAGTCCGTTCTAGCCTCGTTTTAATGATTTTTACGTTTTGGAGTCCGTAGCTCGATTTAGCTTATGCAAGCAATAATTTAACCTAGGGTTTATATTTGGAAAAATACCCATAGGTGAAATTTGTGTATTTTGGTGTTTTATGATAGAATGTGAGGTTTTAAATTATGTTAGACAACTTGTGCTACTCGGTTTTAAGTGAAAACGACCAAAAGGGCTTAATCGGTAAAAATACCTAATAGTCATAAGTACATGTTAGAGTGAGAATTTGATGTTACCATAGAAGGAAAAATGATCAGCATGTCATAAAACATAAGAAAATAGGCTGAATTTTAATTTCTGAGCTTTGGGGCAAAAGTGTAAATATGCAAAAGTTTAGGGGCAAAATTGTAATTTTTCCAAAATATGATTTTGGGTCAATTTGAATAATGTGAGTCCTAATTAGACTATATTTTAAATGATAGAGCAAGGAAAACTGAAATTCGGGCTAAAATGGGGAAAATACCAAGTTGTGGACGAAATGGTAAAAATAGCCATTTTCGCATACGAGGTAAGTTCATGTGTAAATAATGTAGCATAATTGTTATTTTTAAGTTATTGATATTAATTATGTGTTATGCTGAATTTTATCATGAAATATATGCTTTGTCGTTATTTTCGAATAAAATGCAAATTAAGTGTATTATTTGTTAAATATAATTGTTATCGAGTATTGATTTCGGCATTCTACGGAAGACGGCAAGGATAAGTGTTCGAGGAAAAAGCCCGTTTGAACCTTAGGAATAGATTAGGATACAAGTGACATGTCACTAGGATGGTTGAGCATCCGAACTCGTTGAGTTGAGTCCGAGTTCACTTATGGATGCGAATGTCCGAACTCGTTGAGTTGAGTCCGAGTTCGTGAGATGTAACTAGGCATCCGAACTCGTTGAGTTGAGTCCGAGTTCACTTATGGATGCGAACGCCCGAGCTCGTTGAGTTGAGTCCGAGTTCGCTTATGGGCGGGTTACATGATTGCTTGATTGAATATGTGGCACTTATGTGCAAGTTATCCATGTATCCGAATTATATTAGATGTGTTCAACGGGTAAAGTTCTACTCAAATGGAGGAATACTCAAGATGAAAGGGACGTATTGGTAAGTGTTGTGAAATGGATAATTTGAACAGGTATGTACTTAACCCTCGGGTTGAAAACTCGATATAACAACAATATGGTAAGATGATAAATGAAAAGGTGATATGAATGTCTTGGTGATGATTATGCAAATGATGTTTTATGTTTGCTTATATGGTTATGTTACTTGCTATTTGCATGTGAGCTTACTAAGCATTTATGCTTACTCCCTCCTTTTCATTCCTTGTAGTGTTGACAAGCCAGCTCGGAAATCGAAAAAGGTTGGAGGCACGCTCACACTATCCGTATACCATCTTGGTGTAATGGCTTGTATATTTTGAGTATGGCATGTATAGCATTATAATCATTTTGTATATATGGTCTTATGATATGGTTATTGAGTGGTATGGAAATAGAAATGCTTGGTAATGATTAGCCATTGGAATGGCTAATCATGATCATATTTGGTATTATGTATGTCAAATTGCTAGCTAATCCATGGAAACCATGAAATAGGTAAAATTTACCATAAAATAGATTCAGACAGCAGCAGTGACGTGAGTTTGAAAATCACTAAAAATAGTAGAAATGGAATTAAATAATGAATAAGTTATGGAATCGAAGCTTGATGAGTCTATTTTCATATGGAATAAGCAAAACAGGTATATGAGCTATATTTTATGAGATGTTTAAATTTTTGTGAAACAGGGCCAGAGCGATTTCTGGATCCCCTGTTCTGACTTTGGAAATTCACCATAAATTTTACAAAGATAATTAGAAGTCATGCTTTATATTTACAGATTCCTTATTGAGTCTAGTTTTATGAGAGATAAACGGCATAGTCATTGAAGCTCTGTACAGGGAGATATCTGATTCGTAATACACAGAGGTCAGAGTAGTTGAACCCTGAAACAGGGGAGACTTTAACTAATAAACTGTACTAATTGGCCCAACCAAAAATTCTAGAAAAAAATTAGTAGATATATATATGAGTCTAGTTTCAGGAAAAATTTACGGAATTGGATTTCGAGTTTCGTAACTCGAGATATGATTTTTAAAGCGACTATGATGCAGTTAGCCAGCTTGTCTAGAAATTTTAAAATGAATTGTATGAGCTGTTTAATTAATGAATTAAGTCCGTTAACACCTCGTGTTCGACTCCGGCAACGGTATCGGGTATGGGGTGTTACATTTAGTGGTATCGAGTAGGTTTAGTCGGTTCTCGGACTAACCTAGCATGTGTAAAAGTTTAGCTATACATGCCAGCGATGCGTGATAGTGTGATGTCTTCCGACGCGTATAAGTACCGTCTTATTTAGGCAGGTACTCTCCAACCGAAATATGCCGACCATGTTCAATGTTATGTGAAGATATTTGAGTAAAATTATGATTATGATAAGTCTCGGTTCAGAAAAGTATGAATAAAGGTTTATGATACATATGTGATAATATGTGAGATGAAAGTTCATGTTGTGATAAATATTCATATTTGCTTAATGCTCATATGATGTAGTGTATGTGGCTTACTTGATAAGATGAACGGAATAAATAGAAAGTAGTAGAGGTATGAATAAAGGTCATAATATTATGATACTGAATGAAAATGTCCTTGTCTTGATTGGATGTCGAATGTTGATGAATGTTAATGGTATATAATTTTTATGAGGTAAAGGATTATAATGAAATGAACTTATCTATGTTAAATTGTTGGACTGAATTATATGATTGTAATGATATGTACATGATGATGCACGAAATGAAAGTTGTGATTGTGATGCAAATATCTATGTTTGTTTGGCCTTATATAATGTCATGAGTATGAATTAATTTAATTAATTGAATGGATAAGTAAAGCTGTCTAGAAAACATAGAATGTATGCATAAGTATATTGTCTAAATGGGACAATAGGAAAATTGGTGTAAGCCAACATGAATGAATGACATGATTTTGATGATGTTACTATGATGATGGAAGTTGTGTCATATGTGTATGTATAAGAAAGTCGAGTCGAGGTCCTACAACCTCCCCTTACCAAAGTGGTACTTATAATGGAATTTCATGAGATTTGTATTGAATAAGTTTTCAGTTGAGAACCCAAAGAGTTCAGTGATAGAATAATTATAAGTATGATCCGAGATTGAAAATGAGCTGATAAGTAAAGTCAGAGCCGAGAAAGTATCGGATTGACGTAAAATTATTGGAGTTATGCCTTGTCCTAGTTAGAAAAGGAATTCTCCTTGGTAAATCGAATTACTCAAGTGCAAGGTCGAGAAAAGTGTAAATCGAAATTTATTCAGAACTGACATTCTTTAGTGAATGGTTTAATATAAAATTTGTGACGGCAGAACTAGTTGGGGAAATGATATTTCAAATGTGAATTATCCGAGTGTGACAGATTATGACCGGACAGATTTAGCGATCTCTTTTGAGATGTTCTATGTGTTCACCCATTCTCGAAATATTTCTATGGCTATTGATCTTGAAGAAATTCTTGTTATATGGGAATGTCTTCTAATTTTGGTGTTGGATGAAAGCATTGGTAGTCTGATTGGTTTATAATTTATATTGCTCTATTTCATCGGGTATTCTATTTCATTTAAATCGATAAGAATTGATGAGAGAATTCATATGATATTATGATTCTGCTTTCTTCTACTTGATGCTTCATCGATATATATGTATGGGAAGATATATTGATCTTGTTATATTTGATTTCATAGGATTAAATGATGTTTTCTTTTGGACTTTCTTTCTTTGAAGAATTATCGTGGTATTTCGTATTTTCTCTATGAATTTGGTTTTCGATTCTCGGCATAGTATCGTATCTTGGGTTTCTTTATCCTGGATCTCTTTATTCTGGATTTCTTTATTCTGGGTTTCTCTATCTTGGATTTCTTTATTCGGTTTTCTTGTTATCTTTGTTCCATAATTTGTCAATTATGACTCATGTTCAAATCGTTCTTCATTCGTGATAATCATGTCAAATATGACTATACTTCTAATTTGATCTTGGTAATGTGGTGATTTTAGTATTGGGATTTTTTCTAATTTATGTGTAAGGATTTGACATCAGTAAAGGCATAGGTGATAAAAGCGCGAGTTTTAGTCGGTATGGTAAATTATTTATTTGAAAAATTTCATGTGACAATTATGTCAGGATTATTTTTCCCAAGTTTGATAATAGAATTTCATTTTGTACAGATCAAAGAGTAAATAGTTTGAACGAGAAGTCTATATTTAATAGAAAGAGTTGAATATTAGTTTAAGTCACTACAAATGATAAGGTTTCCATCTTGTGAAAGCTGAAAAGTTTATTACATGTTGATGAGTTCGGATAGATGAGAATATTGGTAAGCAAGGCGTCGAACTAGACTAGTCTACATTGAGCAATGACTTCGACTTTCAAGAATGTATTGTTGTATGAATTGTAATGTGTTTCAAGACAGTGAGGTAATGTGATAGTTTAGAGCATCCGATGTTACATAAAATCGGAGTTGTTAAAGGGGTTAAAGTCGAGCATTGGGATCTATCAAAATTATCCTTGTCAATGTTGATATTGGGATGGAAATGAGAAGGATTATTCTTGAGGCCATATCGAATTATTTCTATGGCGGAAAGAGAAAATGTGATGTATCCTATTGTTAAATGTTTGGCGAGATCTATAAATCACATCGTATTGAATGAATTCCTACTCATCGATTCATGGAATTTCGGTCTCTTTGATTGTTGGATTTCTTGGAATTCGGTCTCCATTAAATCAAGTTGAGATCCGGGTTTTATGTCAAGATATCATGGGAAATTGAGAAGGGTTGAAAATTTAAGAACGCTTAAGAGTTGAGGCTGTAAGCTTTTAGATCATATGAGAAATTGAAGAGATGTATTGGAGGTACAGTCTAAGTGCAAGTTCTTGACACCAAATATGAGATTAAAAGTGAAGACCACTTTTACGGTAAGATTTTAGGGACGAAAATCCACGAAGGGGAGAGTTGTAATATCCCGATTTTGGGCCTAGTCGGAATAGTGGTTTCGTGACCACAAAATCCAAGATAGAAATAATTATTTTATGATTATTTTAAGGTCTATGATATGATTGCATGATTGTGTGAAAATTTCGTGAAGAAATTTTATGCATAAAGTGCTTAATTTGAAATTTGGGACTAAATTGAATAAATTGCAAAACTTGTGTTCTAGAAGTATTTTGCATAAAATTGAATTAGATTATTAATTAGAGGTCCTTAAAGAGTAATTTTACCAATTTCTAAGTCTATGGACAAAATTGGACATGGATGGAATTTTGGAAAGTTTAGTAGTAAGGGCATTTTGGTCATTTAGGGGTAAAATGAATTAAAATACAAAATTAAAAGCCAATTTTGCTCATCTACAACCCCATGGCCGAATATAGCAAGGAGAAACCATGGCTAGGGTTTTCAAGCTTCCAAGCTCGATTGTAAGTCCGTTCTAGCCTCGTTTTAATGATTTTTACGTTTTGGAGTCCCGGTAGCTCGATTTAGCTTATGCTAGCAATAATTTAACCTAGGGTTTATATTTGGAAAAATACCCATAGGTGAAATTTGTGTATTTTGGTGTTTTATGATAGAATGTGAGGTTTTAAATTATGTTAGACAACTTGTGCTACTCGGTTTTAAGTGAAAACGACCAAAAGGGCTTAATCGGTAAAAATACCTAATAGTCATAAGTACATGTTAGAGTGAGAATTTGATGTTGCCATAGAAGGGAAAAATGATCAGCATGTCATAAAACATAAGAAAATAGGCTGAATTTTAATTTACGAGCTTTGGGGCAAAAGTGTAAATATGCAAAAGTTTAGGGGCAAAATTGTAATTTTTCCAAAATATGATTTTGGGTCAATTTGAATAATGTGAGTCCTAATTAGACTATATTTTAAATGATAGAGCAAGGAAAACTGAAATTCGGGCTAAAATGGGGAAAATACCAAGTTGTGGGCGAAATGGTAAAATAGCCATTTTCGCATACGAGGTAAGTTCATGTGTAAATAATGTAGCATAATTGTTATTTTTAAGTTATTGATATTAATTATGTGTTATGCTGAATTTTATCATGAAATATATGCTTTGTGGTTATTTTCGAATAAAATGCAAATTAAGTGTATTATTTGTTAAATATAATTGTTACCGAGTATTGATTTCGGCATTCTACGGAAGACGGCAAGGATAAGTGTTCGAGGAAAAAGCCCGTTTGAACCTTAGGAATAGATTAGGATACAAGTGACATGTCACTAGGATGGTTGAGCATCCGAACTCGTTGAGTTGAGTCCGAGTTCACTTATGGATGCGAATGTCCGAACTCGTTGAGTTGAGTCCGAGTTCGTGAGATGTAACTAGGCATCCGAACTCGTTGAGTTGAGTCCGAGTTCACTTATGGATGCGAACGCCCGAGCTCGTTGAGTTGAGTCCGAGTTCGCTTATGGGCGGGTTACATGATTGCTTGATTGAATATGTGGCACTTATGTGCAAGTTATCCATGTATCCGAATTATATTCGATGTGTTCAACGGGTAAAGTTCTACTCAAATGGAGGAATACTCAAGATGAAAGGGACGTATTGGTAAGTGTTGTGAAATGGATAATTTGAACAGGTATGTACTTAACCCTCGGGTTGAAAACTCGATATAACAACAATATGGTAAGATGATAAATGAAAAGGTGATATGAATGTCTTGGTGATGATTATGCAAATGATGTTTTATGTTTGCTTATATGGTTATGTTACTTGCTATTTGCATGTGAGCTTACTAAGCATTTATGCTTACTCCTCCTTTTCATTCCTTGTAGTGTTGACAAGCCAGCTCGGAAATCGAAAAAGGTTGGAGGCACGCCACACTATCCGTATACCATCTTGGTGTAATGGCTTGTATATTTTGAGTATGGCATGTATAGCATTATAATCATTTTGTATATATGGTCTTATGATATGGTTATTGAGTGGTATGGAAATAGAAATGCTTGGTAATGATTAGCCATTGGAATGGCTAATCATGATCATATTTGGTATTATGTATGTCAAATTGCTAGCTAATCCATGGAAACCATGAAATAGGTAAAATTTACCATAAAATAGATTCAGACAGCAGCAGTGACGTGAGTTTGAAAAATCACTAAAAATAGTAGAAATGGAATTAAATAATGAATAAGTTATGGAATCGAAGCTTGATGAGTCTATTTTCATATGGAATAAGCAAAACAGGTATATGAGCTATATTTTTTGAGATGTTTAAATTTTTATGAAACAGGGCCAGAGCGATTTCTGGATCCCCTGTTCTGACTTTGGAAATTCACCATAAATTTTACAAAGATAATTAGAAGTCATGCTTTATATGTACAGATTCCTTATTGAGTCTAGTTTTATGAGAGATAAACGGCATAGTCATTGAAGCTCTGTACAGGAAGATATCTGATTCGTAATACACAGAGGTCAGAGTAGTTGAACCCTGAAACAGGGAGACTTTAACTAATAAACTGTACTAATTGGCCCAACCAAAATTCTAGAAAAAATTAGTAGATATATATATGAGTCTAGTTTCAGGAAAAATTTACGGAATTGGATTTTGAGTTTAAGTAACGCGAGATATGATTTTTAAAGCGACTGTGATGCAGTTAGCCAGCTTGTCTAGAAATTTTAAAATGAATTGTATGAGCTGTTTAATTAATGAATTAAGTCCGTTAACACCTCGTGTTCGACTCCGGCAACGGTATCGGGTATGGGGTGTTACAGTGTGCCTTGGCCGTGTGCCCTAAATTGGATGCTGACATCAGAAACAGAATGTCAAGGTTTTTAGACACGGGCTAGGACACGGACATGTAATGGCCATGTGAAAACCCTTGTAGGTTCAAATTTAGAATTTAATTTACATGGGCATAGGACACAGGCGTGTCCATAGATGCTTAGGCCGTGTGTGTCAAACGAGCCATCAGCTTGGCCTTGTTATAATGACCACAAGGGCGTGTTGCCCTTCCACAAGGGCGTGTTGCCCTTCCACACGAGCGTGTGCCCTGTTTCATGAGTTATTCTTCTAAAGTTAGTTAAAGGACCCGGGTTGGTCCCGAATGGTTTCCAATGGATGTTTGGGGCCTTGTAGGCCCATATTAAAGAGTTTAGAAAAAGTTCAATAAAGTTTTAAATTTGATCAAGCATTGATGATTTGAAAACGTTGGAAATGCATGTGTTTAAGTTTAGTAATGCCTCATATTCCGTCTCAGCGTAGGGCACGGGTGTGGGGTGTTACATTTAAAATTGTCCCAAACACTAGACTCAGTATTATTCAAAATTTTCTTTAAAAATAAGTTTAGGGGAGTTGAAAAGAAATATCAAATGCTCTAAAATTGTAGTACATTCAGTAAAATGCTTGTGTTAAGAAAAAAGGGAGAGCATGAGTTCTTAAAATAAGATGTACAAAAGAGCATGTGAAAGCAAAGAAATTTGATGTATTGAAGGTAATATTTCAAAGGTCCGATGCAAGCTGAGTCTAGGGTTTTTAGCCTAAAAATTATCTATCTTCTGCCTACCCCTAAGCCCAGCCACATTACAACCTTGTTAAAAACCTATTGATTTAAAGTTCCAATACTACCTACATTAATGGAGAGAAATTGCTACATACAACATATGAAGACATAAGTTAAACTTAATGATTGCAGCTTAATCTTGAATAAGGGAATAAAATTTCATTGGTAAGGTTTAACATGACTTTATTAGGAAGCATTCAGTCTAATTTTTGCTATCATAATAGTTGTTGAGATTAAGTTGAACAATATGTATACTTAAGTAGCATAACTATCAAATTTCTTGTCTTTGAGCATAAGTATATTAAATTAATAATTTTCCGAAAAATGTTGTTCTGAAGAAATTTTTCAAAGGTGTTTCCGAGAAATTCTTTTCAAAATTCGTGCATTACTAGGGATGAGCAATGAATTAAGTTTGGGGTGTGGAAACACAAAAATTTACACACTTTTTCATATCCTTTTTAACTTAAATTCATGTAAATTTGGTTAAATTCTTGTCAAAAAATAATTATTTTTTATAAAATAATTAAAGTGCACTTAAAATATGAACATGATGAATTTTAGTTAATTTTATAAATATTTTTGATGAATTTTGGTTATTTTCGACAGATTTGCACAAAGGGCGAAAAAAGGCTCGACAAGCACTCTTAGAAGCACAAAACCGAGAAACAATTTGAAGTACCAAGGCAAATTAATTTCCAGCCTAAGATGGTTCAAAATTATGTGTATTAATTCATAATATAGTTAATTTTAACTTATATCCAAGTTAATTTGGGTTAATAAATTATTATTAATTAATTATGAAAAAATGGTCCAATTGAACCAAACCGAGTGAACCGAACCGGCCAAGAAAAGGACAGCCCAAAACTGTCCAAGTACTGACCCAATTCAGCTCATTAGCTAATTATTTAAGCTGCAAAGAAGCCCTTGAAGACTCGTTCAAATTGCAATTCAGGCCCTCCACAATTAGTGGCTTTGAAGATTTGCCCTAAGCCATATTTAGCAAAGTTGAAGCCATCAACTTTGTCACATACATGGATGAAAAAGGGGTGGCTCTTTGGCTTCTATTTTTAGAAAATTTTAGCTGCCACATTCAGCTATAAAGACCCCCCTTGGCTGATCATTCAAAGCATCCCTCATTCATTCACATCTCTTCTCTCTTCTCTCATTTTCTCCTCATTTTCCCATTCAAAGTCCATTACTCTCTTGTCGATTTCTCCCCTTGAGAAAGGGTTCTTCTTCAACCATTTTGGAGCAGCAATTGAGTGTTCATAGCAACCTTGATTTGCGAGGACAACAAAGAACTAAGATGAAGCAAACTAGTCAAGCCAGAGAGAAACATTGGATTTGATTCTTGTTCCCCATCTCTTTAATTTTTTTTGTTTTTGTGATGAAAATATCTATGAATATTTATGTTGTTGGAATGGTTAATTTAATCAACTTAGCTTGAATTTAATTCGTGTTGGGTTGATTGCATTTTGTCCTCCTAAATTATTAAAATTGTGTTTATGCTGTTATAGACCTTGGTAAAATGCTTGATTAAGTAAAATCATGCCTAAGTTATTATTGCATTATAATTGTGAGGGAACTAATGAATTATTTATTTAAATGGATTGAAATTTTAATTGATTGACACAATACTTAATCAGTGCATGTTTATTCTTCTAAGGTAGCTGAAGGTTAAATTAGCATTGTATCTGGCGATACATTTGCCTTGCATAACTTGCAAGATTATTGTGATTAAACTGTTTCAAGGTAAGGATACCTCGTTACTTCACATAGTCTTTTATATGCTTATTAGATTTAATTAATCGTTTGAATTGACATAGGAATATGCAAGAGATTAGTTCAATTTAATGAGTATGTATGTGCAATAACATGTTTACTTATTAGAATCTGTTTAATCGATTGAATTAACATAGGGATATATTAAGAGATGAATGGATTTGTGTAGGTGAGTATGTTCATAAGTTAGCAAATTACCGAGTTGCCGTGAATTTATTCGTAACAACATAAATATGTGTTTAATAATTCTAAGTTAAAGAAATGTAATTAATCCAACACAATTATGTCATCTTGATTAAATCATATTTTGAAATTGTGCATTGGAACTTTTATTTTTATTCAGTTTGAAATCTTATTTTTTTTAATCACCCTTTTCAAAACAAAATATTTTTTTTACCAAAATGTTTTAAATTGCATTCATAAATAATTCTTTTCGTAGTCCCTGTGGGTACAATAACTCGACATTTACTTGTCACTTAATTACTTGTTGCGATTGTGTACACTTGCACATTTTCGTCATTCCACTTGTAATATAAGATTGTATATTATTTTTCCTTCATTAGGTTTTTATCCCACAAGGTTTTTCCTAATAAGTTTTTAACGTGGTACATTATCTACCAATTGGCATCCAAGGGCGAGTGTTATCAATATCTTTGTAACACCCCGTACCCGAGACCGTTGCCGGAGTCGGACACGAGGGGTTTGCAGACTTAAATCACTTGCTTTCACAGTCCATTTTAAAATTTCTAGGCGGTTGGCTAAGCTGCGTCCTTTCACTTTAAAATCATATCTTGAGTTCCAAAACTCGAGAATCGGTTTCGTAATTTTTCCTGAAACTAGACTCATATGTCCATCTCTGATTTTTTCTAGAATTTTTGGTCGTGCCAATTAGTACAGTTTATTAGTTAAAGTCTCCCCATTACAGGCTTAAATACTAATGCCATTTGTTTCTATAGAAACTAGACTCAAAAGGAATCTATAAATATATGGCATGACTTCTAAATGTCTCGGTTAATTTATAATGAATTTCCAAAGTCGATCGGGGATCCGAAACCGTTTCGCCCTGTCTCACTAAAACTTTAACATCTCATAATATACTATTCATATGAACGTTTCGTTACTTTCCTATGAAAATAGATTCATCAAGGTTCGATTACATAATTTATTCACTATTTAATTCCATCCCTACTATTTTTAGTGGTTTTCACATACACATCACTGCTGCTGCCAGCATCTATTTTAAGGTAAACTTTACCTATTTCATGATCCTCCATGGATCAACTAGAGTTTGTCATACATATACCAAAAGTGATCATGAATAACCATTCCCATGGCTAACCGTTACCAACATTTCCATACCTCTCGACGGACAACATACAAAACGATTATAATGCTATGATCAAAGTATATTTAAGCCATTTTCGCATGGCTATCCAAATTTACACAAAACCGAAGGGTACATGACCAACAACAAAAGGGTAGTCCTATACATGCCATTTCAAAGTTCAACCAAAAGTATACCAAAAGGAGCTTTGATAGTGTGGGCGACTTCGACTTCAAAATCCCGAGTCCGATAGTGAAGAACCAAAATCTATAAAGCAGAAAATCAAAGAAACGGAGTAAGCATTAAATGCTTAGTAAGTTTTGAGCAGAGAATTTAAGTACAAGCAAGTATAGCATTCATATAACTAAGCGGATGATTCCATATATACATATTCTCAAATCATTCCTACTTCACATTCCAACCCCTATATTCATACATAAGGGATCATCTTAGCCAAATACGGAAGCTCATTACTCGATCGAGCGAATATTATTCAAGGAATCAACTATTCCAATGCACATCTGAAACATACCTCATTGTTGGGATTTTACAAGCGTATTAATGAAATTTTTACAGCAAGATTGTTCATTCCCAAATCACGTACCTTCGAATTTAAACCGATATAGCTACTCGTTCAAATGCCTTGGGACATAGCCCGGTTATAGTAACTTCGCATAAATGCCTTGGGACTTAACCGGATTTAGTAACTCGCATTAAATGCCTTGGGCTTAGCCCGGATTAGTAACTCGCACAAATGCCTTGGATCTTAGTTCGGATATAGTCACTTAGCACAAAGCCTTCGGGACTTAGCCTGGATATCATTTCAATAACCAAGCACATATATCAATAAATCATGACACATCCGTATTTCATTTTCATTACCAAAGCTCAAACACAAGACACTTATACACTTGCAATTTCGGCTCAATAGCCACATACAAAGAGCATGATTTTGATTTGCTTAAAACATGATCTAATCAAATCATAATCTAAGTTCCATTACTCGAAAACTTACCTCGGATGTGGTCGAACGATTTCGGCGGCTATTCGATAACTTTTTCCTTTCCTTTATCCAACTGTGGTCCTCTAAGCTCTTGAGCTAATTCAAACAAATTTAACTTATTAAAGTCTCATTACGCTAGCTTATGGCCGAATATGACAAGGAGTTTAATAGGTCATATGGCCACCCTTTAGCTCAAATACACAATGGTCATGCGCTTTTTTAATCACATTAAGCAATTTAACACAATTCATTTGAACATCAAAAGAGAAGCTCAAGGTACTTAGCCCATATATACATTAGACATTAGAGTCACATATGTACGAAATCACGAATCGAATTCAATATATTAGCTAATATTCCCCTTAGCCGAATTTTCTAAGTCAAGATAAAGCCATCAATATGCTTACCTATGGCCGAACATACACATCAACTTATGTACTCATTCATGTGGCCGAACATACACATCTATGCTAAGGCCGATTGCAACACTTAATACATTCTACAAGTATGGTCACTTGTATTGACTAAACACCATTTTGTTTCAAGTTCAAAACTTGGCTAGTACACATATATACACTATTAAAGCATCCTCTCCCTTTCCATCAATTCAACATATGCATTACTCATTAATATACAAAATTATATTCGGCCTTGGCACACAACTTGCTAGCCGATTCTTCTCCATATATCAACTAATGCACATATGTGCTCATTTGTTAGACTCTACTTCATCTAACAACAACCATATTTTTCCTCTACTTTCTACCATGGCTGAATGCATCACAACACCATACCATTTCGATTTTGGTCATGGTTAAACAAAGAACTTAATGTCTCACTCAAAAGAAAAATGCTAAAAAGAAGATTCAAGAGTCATCAATCCACCATCACATGCATCATTACAAAGCTTCATTTTTAGCATGTAAATGGCATCAATGCCAAGCAAGAATGATGCATCCATGGCCGAGTGTCATTTCGATCACCTAGCAAGATTTAGACCATGGGCTAGGTAGAACTCAAGCTACCAACTAAAACATGCATGCATCTCATGGAACCTCATCAAACATACCTTAGCCTAGTTACATGCATGGCCGAACCTCTTCAACCCTTCTTCTTCCTTCCTCCTTAAAATTTTCAGCCAAGGATGAAGCCTTCCTTTTTTTTTCTAGTTTCGGCAAAATGGGGGGGGGGGGAAACAACCACACACTTTTTTTTTTCTTTGTTTTCATCATATTCCCTTTCCTTATTTTATTACCATGCCCCTTATTTTATTTTTCCTTACATAATGCATTAACCCAACATGTCTATGACATGTTTTTTAGCCATAACATTTTGTCCACCCATGCTCATGGCCGGCCACTACTAATTAGGGGGGAAACTTGACATGCAAGTCCTCCCTTTTGATTACATGCACTATTTGATCCTTGTAGATTAGCCTATCACATTTCAAAAGTGTCACACAAGTCCTATGTACTACATTCACATGTAATTAACTAAATCGAAGCTTAAAATTTTCGCACATTCATATTCACATATTTTAGACCATAAATATCACATTCAAATAATTTGGTGACTCGGTTTAGCGGTCCCAAAACCGCTTTCCGACTAGGGTCACTATAGGGCTGTCACAACTCTCCCCCACTTAAGAAATTTTCGTCCCCGAAAATCTTACCAGTAAATAGGTTTGGGTATCGCTCTCTCATAGAGTTCTCGGGTTCCCAAGTAGCTTCTTCAATCCCGTGTTTGAGCCATAACACTTTCACTAATGGAACCCTTTTGTTCCGCAACTCTTTCACTTCACGAGCTAGGATACGAATCGGTTCTTCTTCATAACTCATATCGGCTTGAATTTCGACCTCGGATGGGTTTATTACGTGCGAAGGATCGGATCTGTAACGTCGAAGCATCGAAAGATGAAAAACGTTGTGGATTCTTTCGAGTTCAGGGGGTAAAAGCAACCTATATGCAACTGGACCAACTCGTTCGGAGAATTCGTACGGCCTAATGAATCTCGGACTCAACTTGCCCTTACGGCCAAATCTGAGTATCTTTTTCCAAGGTGAAACCTTAAGAAACACTTTGTCTCCCACCTGATACTCAATATCTCTTCGTTTTAAATCCGCATACGACTTCGACGATCGATGTCGCCTTGAGACTTTCACAAATTATTCTTACTTTCAAAGCATCTTCAATCAAATCCACTCGAAAATTTTACTTTCACCGAGCTCGGTCCAAAACAATGGTGTACGGCATTTACGCCCGTACAAGGCCTCGTAAGGTGCCATCTTAATACTTGATTGAAAACTATTGTTGGAAGTGAATTCAATTAAAGGTAAATACCGTTCCCATGAACAACTA
Source organism: Gossypium arboreum (assembly GCF_025698485.1). NCBI lineage: Eukaryota > Viridiplantae > Streptophyta > Magnoliopsida > Malvales > Malvaceae > Gossypium > Gossypium arboreum. Next base: position 83,978,789 of record NC_069073.1, read on the forward strand.
AACTCGAGGATGCAACATCTCAACATATCCTCAAGTATCTGAATTATCCGCTCGGATTGACCATCGGTTTGTGGATGAAAAGCGGTGCTAAAATGCAGTTTGGTAGCCAAAGCTTCTTGCAATTTCTTCTAAAATCGCGAGGTGAATCTCGGATCTCTATCCGACACGATAGAAATAGGTACCCCGTGTAATCTCACAATCTGAGAAATATACAATTCAGCTAGTTTATCCAATGAAAAATCATGACGACGGGGATAAAGTGAGCCGACTTAGTCGATCTATCCACAACAACCCAAATCGCATCTTTCTTACTTGCCGATACTGGCAACCTAGATACGAAATCCATCGTGACTCGATCCCATTTCCATTCAGGTATCATGATTGGCTGGAGTAAACCCGTAGGCACTTGATGTTTCGCCTTTACTTGCTGACATATTAAACACTTTGAAACAAAATCGGAAATGTCTCGTTTCATACCATGCCACCAAAACTGGCGTCTCAGATCGTTGTACATTTTCGTACTCCCCGGGTGAATTGACATTCGGCTACAATGAGCTTCGTTCAGAATCGTCGAAATGAGTTCTGAATTTCTTGGAACACACAACCGACTTCTGAACCTCAAATAATCGTCATCATCAATTTGAAATTTGGATTCCATATTCGGAACACATTCAGCTCGTTTTGCAACCAATTCATCGTCGACTTTCTGAGCTTCACGAATTTGATGAATCAATAATGGTTTGGCCTTTAATTTAGCTACCAACACATTGTCGGGTAGAACAGACAAGTGTACATTCATTGCTCGTAAAGCAAATAGTGATTTCTAGCTTAAGGCGTCCGCAACCACATTAGCCTTTCCCGGGTGATAATCAATGACCAGCTCATAATCTTTCAACAACTCAAGCCAGCGCCTTTGTCGCAGATTCAAGTCTCTTTGAGTCATCAAATATTTGAGACTTTTGTGATCTGAAAATACATGGCACTTCTCACCAAATAAGTAATGTCGCCATATTTTCAAGGCGAATACGATGGCAGCTAATTCGAGATCATGGGTCGGATAATTTTTCTCATGTGGCTTTAATTGTCTCGACGCATAGGCCACAACTCGACCTTCTTGCATCAATACGCAACCTAACCCAAGTAGGAGGCGTCACTATAGATGACAAACTCTTTGCACGATTAATTTGCACTAAAATTGAGCTTCATCAAATAAGTTTTCGATTGATCAAAACTTTTCGACATTTTTCCGTCCATTCGAACTTAACATCTTTTTGAAGTAGCTTCGTCATGGGTGTGGCTATCATCGAGAAACCTTTACAAACCGTCGGTAGTGTAAGCAAGTCCCAAAAAGCTCGAACCTCAATAATATTTCTCGGAGGCTTCCAGTTAAGTATGGCTGAAATTTTGCTCGGGTCAACTCGAATACCGTCACGGATACCACGTGACCCAAGAAGCTAACCTCTCTTAACCGAACTCACACTTCTCGAACTTAGCATATAACCGCCTATCCGTAAAATTTGCAACACTAATCTCGGTGCTCAAAGATGTTCGGTCTCATCTCTTGAATAGACCAAGATGTCCTCAATGAACACAACTACGAACCGGTCCAAATCATCTCAAGACCCAATTCATCAAATCCATAAATCTGCAGGGCATTAGTGAGCCCAAACGGCATCACTAAGAACTCGTGAGTGGCCGTATCTCGCTCGAAAGCGGTTTTAGGTATATCCGAATCTCGAATTCATGAATCGGTAATACCCGATCTCAAATCTATCTTTGAAAACACCGAGGCTCCCTTTAGTTGATCAAACAAATCATCAATACACGGTAATGAGATATTTATTCTTTATCGTCACTTTATTCGGTGACGATAGTCAATGCACAACCTCATGGTTCCGTCCTTCTTTTCACAAACAATCTTGGTGCACCCCAAGGTGAGAAACTTGGTCAGCGAAACCTCTATCCGTCAACTCTTGCAATCGAGCTTTCAATTCTTTTAACTCGGTTGGTGCCATACGATCACGGAGCTATCAAAATTGGCGTAGTCCCAGGTACAAGCTCAATACCAAACTCTACTTCCCGAATAGGTGGTAAACCCGGTAATTCTTCAGGAAAAACATCCGGGTATTCACAAACCACTGGCACAGATTCGGGTTTCTTTTCCAATTCTTTGTTATCAAGTACATACGCAAGGTATGCTTCGCACCCCTTTCTTACATATTTTTGGGCCAACATTGCTGATATTACAGCTGGCAACCCCTTTAAGTCCCTAGACTCAACTCGGATTATCTCGTTATTTGCGCACCTCAAATCAATAGTCTTGCTTTTGCAATTCACAACCGCATCATGCACGGTCAACCAATCCAAACCAAGAATAACATCAAATTCATCAAACGGCAAAAGCATCAAGTCTGCCGGAAAACAGGAACCTCGAATTACTAGGGGGCATTTCTTACACATTTTGTCGACAAGCACATAACAACCCAAGGGATTTGACACCCGAATTACGAACTCAGTAGACTCAATAGGTAAAGTCTTACTGGATGCTAAGGTTTCACATATATAAGAATGAGTAGAACCAGGGTCAATCAAAGCAATCACATTAGTATCAAAGAGAGTAAAAGTACGGTAATAACATCCGGCGAGGAAGCATCCTCGCGTGCACGATAGCATAAGCCCTAGCAGAGCACGAGCCTCGAGATCTGGTCGTAGCATATCTAGATCCTCTCTGACCACCACTAGCATTTCCCGTGTTTCTAGATGGTCTACCTCGAGCAGTGGTAGCACTCAGTTTCCCACTCTGATTTACATTCTGTTTAGACAATCTCGGGCAATCTTTGATAAAGTGGTCAACTGACCCGCACTTGTAACAAGAGCGGTCATGGAATCTACAACTTCCAGAATGCCATTTGCCACAATACTGGCACTCCGTTCTATCTCGACGATCATTTCCCACACTGGCGACCGAAGTGACTCGTGCACTCGCACGGGGTCGATCGCGATCTCGTCTAGAAAAACCCGAAGTGTCTCTAGACCGGCCTAAGCCATCTCTAAATTTCTTCAATGATTGTGGGAAGGGCTTCCCCGAAGACCTCTTACGAAACTCCCTTGCTCCCGCCTCAACTTTTCTTTTCTCCATACTGAGCTCCTCGGCTTTGCAAGCTCGCTCGACAAGTGCCACAAATTCTCGAATTTCCAAAATGCCAACATACAGCTTTATATCATCATTCAATCCATCCTCGAAACGTTTACACATTACGGCTTCTGAGGAAATGCATTCTCGTGCTTACCGGCTAAGCCTTACAAACTTTCGTTCATAGTCGGTAACCCACATGGAACCTTGTTTAAGTTCAAGAAATTCCTTCCGTTTTTTATCCATAAATCTCTGACTGATATACTTTTTCCGAAACTCGGTTTGGAAAAACTCCCAAGTTACTTGCTCTCTAGGCTGTGAAGTCAACGTATTCCACCAATAGTAGGCAGAATCACGTAGCAAGGAGATGGCACACTTTAGGCACTCATCGGGTGTGCAAGATAGCTCATCGAGTACCCGAATAGTGTTGTCCAACCAAAATTCAGCTTGCTCGGCATCATCACTATCCGTAGCCTTAAATTCAGTAGCCCCATGTTTTGAATTTTGTCAATCTGGGGCTTATTTGACCTTATTTGGTCGGAACGGAGGTATGGTAGGTCTTGGGGTTGTGTTTGTCGGGAATGGAGGTTGTGGAACAGCCGTATTAGTTCAAATGTATTGGTTGAACCAATCATTCATCACGCTATAAAAAGCTTGTCTAGCTTCATCATTCGGATTACTAGCAATAGGTTGAGAGTCCACCGGCGCTGTCCCTTGTGCGGGAGCAGGTGCTACACTCTCAAGATCATCAGCTACCGCTCGGTCGGGATCGGGATCCATTACTATAAATAAACACATTTGCAAATGTCAGAAATCACCACACTATCAAATAATCACATAAAATGGCATGTATAGCCAAACTCAACGCATTACGGTAGTCCTAGAATCGACTAAACCGTAGCTCGATACCAATATAATTGTAACACCCGTGCACCGATACCGCTGCGGAGTCGGACACGAGGGTTTGCAGACTTAAATCACTTGCTTTCACGGTCCATTTTAAAATTTCCAGGCGGTTGGCTAATCTGCGTCATCATCACCTTAAAAATCATATCCCGAGTTCCAAAACTCGTAAATCAGTTCGTAATTTTTCCCTGAAACTAGACTCATATTTCCATCTACAGATTTTATTCTACAATTTTTGGTCAGGCCAATTAGTACAGTTTATTAGTTAAAGTCTCCCCTGTTACAGGGTGCGACTACACTGACCTTCATGCATTACGACTTGGATATCTCCCTGTACAGGGCTTCAATACTGATGCCGTTTGTTTCTGTAGAAATTAGACTCAAAACTGAATCTATACATATATGGCATGACTTCTAAATGTCTCTGGTTAATTTATAATGAATTTCCAAATTCAGACCAGGGGATCCATAAATTGTTTTGGCCCTGTCTCACGAAAACTTTAACATCTCATAATATACTATTCATATGAATGTTTCGTTACTTTCCTATGAAAATAGATTCATCAAGGTTCGATTACATAATTTATTCACTATTTAATTCCATCCCTACTATTTTTAGTGGTTTTTCACATACACATCACTGCTGCTGCTAGCATCTATTTTTAAGGTAAACTTTACCTATTTCATGATCCTCCATGGATCAACTAGAGTTTGTCATACATATACCAAAAGTGATCATGAATAACCATTCCCATGGCTAACCGTTACCAACATTTCCATACCTCTCGACGGACAACATCCAAAACGATTATAATGCTATGATCAAAGTATATTTAAGCCATTTTCGCATGGCTATCCAAATTTACACAAAACCGAAGGGTACATGACCAACAACAAAAGGGTAGTCCTATACATGCCATTTCAAAGTTCAACCAAAAGTATACCAAAAGGAGCTTTGATAGTGTGGGCGACTTCGACTTCAAAATCCCGAGTCGATAGTGAAGAACCAAAATCTATAAAGCAGAAAATCAAAGAAACGAGTAAGCATTAAATGCTTAGTAAGTTTTGAGCAGAGAATTTAAGTACAATCAAGTATAGCATTCATATAACTAAACGGATGATTCCATATATACATATTCTCAAATCATTCCTACTTCACATTCCAACCCCTATATTCATACATAAGGGATCATCTTAGCCAAATACCGGAAGCTCATTACTCGATCGAGCGAATATTATTCAAGGAATCAACTATTCCAATGCACATACGAAACATACCTCATTGTTGGGATTTTACAAGCGTATTAACTGAAATTTTTACAGCAAGATTGCTCATTCCCAAATCACGTACCTTCAGAATTTAACCGGATATAGCTACTCGTTCAAATGCCTTCGGGACATAGCCCGGTTATAGTGACTCCCATAAATGCCTTCGGGACTTAGCCTGGATTTAGTAACTCGCACAAATGCCTTCGGGCTTAGCCCGGGATTAGTAACTCGCACAAATGCCTTCGGATCTTAGTTCGGATATAGTCACTTAGCACAAAGCCTTCGGGACTTAGCCCGGATATCATTCGAATATCCAAGCACATATATCAATAAATCATGACACATCCGTATTTCATTTTCATTACCAAAGCTCAAACACAAGACACTTATCACACTTGCAATTTCGGCTCAATAGCCACATACAAAGAGCATGATTTTGATTTGCTTAAAACATGATCTAATCAAATCATAATCTAAGTTCCATTACTCGAAAACTTACCTCGGATGTGGTCGAACGATTTAATGCTATTCGATAACTTTTTCCTTTCCTTTATCCAACTGTGGTCCTCTAAGCTCTTGAGCTAATTCAAACAAATTTAACTTATTAAAGTCTCATTATGCTACCTTATGGCCGAATATGACAAGGAGTTTAATAGGTCATATGGCCACCCTTTAGCTCAAATACACAATGGTCATGCATTTTTAATCACATTAAGCAATTTAACACAATTCATTTGAACATCAAAAGAGAAGCTCAAGGTACTTAGCCCATATATACATTAGACATTAGAGTCACATATGTACGAAATCACGAATCGAATTCAACATATTAGCTAATATTCCCTTAGCGAATTTTCTAAGTCAAGATAAAGCCATTAATATGCTTACCTATGGCCGAACATACACATCAACTTATGTACTCATTCATGTGGCGAACATACACATCTATGCTAAGGCCGATTGCAACACTTAATACATTCTACAAGTATGGTCACTTGTATTGACTAAACACCGTTTTGTTTCAAGTTCAAAACTTGGCTAGTACACATATATACACTATTAAAGCATCCTCTCCTTTCCATCAATTCAACACATGCATTACTCATTAATATACAAAATTATATTCGGCCTTGGCACACAACTTGCTAGCCGATTCTTCTCCATATATCAACTAATGCACATATGTGCTCATTTGTTAGACTCTACTTCATCTAACAACAACCATATTTTTCCTCTACTTTCTACCATGGCCGAATGCATCACAACACCATACCATTTCGATTTTGGTCATGGTTAAACAAAGAACTTAAGGTCTCACTCAAAAAAAATGCTAAAAAGAAGATTCAAGAGTCATCAATCCACCATCACATGCATCATTACAAAGCTTCATTTTAGCATGTAAATGACATCAACACCAAGCAAGAATGATGCATCCATGGCCGAAAGTGTCATTTCCATCACCTAGCAAGATTTAGACCATGGGCTAGGTAGAACTCAAGCTACCAACTGAAACATGCATGCATCTCATGGAACCTCATCAAACATACCTTAGCCTAGTTACATGCATGGCCGAACCTCTTCAACCCTTCTTATTCCTTCCTCCTTAAAATTTTCAGCTAAGGATGAACCAAAGGATGAAGCCTTTCTTTTTTTTTTTCTAGTTTCGGCAAAATGGGGGGGGGGGGGAACAACCACACACTTTTTTTTTCTTTGTTTTCATCATATTCCCTTTCCTTATTTTATTACCATGCCCCTTATTTTATTTTTCCTTACATAATGCATTAACCCAACATGTCTATGACATGTTTTTTTAGCCATAACATTTTGTCCACCCATGCTCATGGCCGGCCACTACTAATTAGGGGGGGAAAATTGACATGCAAGTCCTCCCTTTTGATTACATGCACTATTTGATCCTTGTAGATTAGCCTATCACATTTCAAAAGTGTCACACAAGTCCTATGTACTACATTCACATGTAATTAACTAAATCGAAGCTTAAAATTTTCGCACATTCATATTCACATATTTTAGACCATAAATATCACATTCAAATAATTTGGTGACTCAGTTTAGCGGTCCCGAAACCGCTTTCCGACTAGGGTCACTATAGGGCTGTCACAATCTTATTAAGTGGATGTCAATCAAGATCAAGATAAGTTTTGATGTACTTTAAATTCTAATAGTTATTAGAATTATATCTCTACTTCATTTATACTTCTTATGCCTGTAAATAAAGACTTTGAAGAAGTATTGTAATCATCTCATTGATCAATAAAATACATTCTCTATTGCTTCTCATATTTTCTTTGTTCTTTACTCTCTCTATCTCTCTTTATTTTATAAAAATAATTTAATTTTAAATTTTGTTTTAAGAATCTATTCTTTTAAAAAAATTTCATTTAATTTTATTAAAACATAATTATTTATGCTAATATATTATATAATTAATATAGTAAATGGTCTCTTAAAATGTTTTAAAATATATGTTTGTTTATAAATATTGTTTTACAAAATATAATTTTCTTAGTAAAAATATTCTAGAAACACTTATAATTGAAAATGTTTATATATATGCACTCATAAAAATTATTTCTTTATATAAATATTTATTTTTATACGCTATCTACTTCTATCCATAAACTTTTTAAACCCTTAAATTAAGAGAAAATATGGCTCAAACCCACATCTTCCGAGTTGTTTTAATAGCAACGATGCCAACGAAAATACTAAGGCTCAATCGAATAGATATAAATATTAAAATATTATTATTTATTTAATAATATTTTAATTTAATTTGTTAATTTTAAAGTTTTTATATATACATGGACTATTATAATGTCTTATAAAATTTAAAAATTAGTTTTTGATTTATTTTAATTATTAAAAATATTTTTATTTCTATGGTTTTTAATAATTTAGTAAATGATTTGGTAAATTGTGCAATTTTAATTAAATATTATTTATTACGATTTTATTGTTAAATAAAACAATTGTGTTTTGATTTAATCACAAAAATATTTTATTTATTGAAAATATTTTATATTATTTCAAAAATAATGTTTAATTTTAATAATTTCTTAATATATATAACTTTACAAAAGTGCTCTAAAATGTAATTTAGAATATTTATATTTGAAACGTTTTTTTTCAAAATATATTTTTAGTTATGATGTACAACATATATTATATTTTAAATTGTTTTTAATTTAAAATTAAATTATCATTTATAATTTTTTATTTTAGTTATATAAAATTTTTAATAAAACTTTTAGAAAAACTAACAAAGTAATGTCACAATTAAATAATTTTATATGATAAAATTTTTAAAAAAATTAGCATTATATTGAGGGAGTTTTTTAGTAGTGGGAATTTTTGTAATAATGTCCGCTTAGAAAATTTATTATGTTTAAGTTGACAAATTTTGGAAACAAATTTTTTGGGCTTTAATTTTAGCTATTACCTTGAACAACTGCTAACTCATCTTTGATATTTAAACTACACTTAACAACATATCTTGAAAATTAGTTTCGATCTAGATCAAGGCAATCAACTTCCCAAGTTTGATAGGAGCAGATCAAATCGAGTGAAACTTGGTAACATATCCTGAAGATTTGAAGACTTAGCCTAGTTATATTGATTAGCCTAGTTATATTGAAGACATTATTCATGTGAATAATCTTGCAATTTTGATGGAAGGATTGATTGTAATTTATCTTTATCTTAACAAGCCTTATTCTATTATTTAGAAATTATTTTTCAAAGTGCATTTTATAAGTAATCAAGTGAGTCACTTGGTTTTTATCCTAAGCTTTCAAGGGGAAAACTTAGAGGAGAACAATCTAAATCTTAGTTGCAAAAGTGAGGTTGCTAATTTGGTGAGTGTTAGTGCTTGTAATCACTCATTATAGAAGGTGTTAAGACAGTAAATTATCTCTCTAGGCAATGCATGATAGACGTAGGGAAACTGAACTACGTAAACACATCTTGTATTCATTACTTTTCTACTTTGTTTTTCACCCGTGCCTAGAGTAGTTGGCATTACTCGTAGCACTTCTTCAGCATTGCTCATTTTCTACTTGTGAATATCATTTTTGAAACTAACATATTAGTTTTTAAATTATTATTAAACAATTTAACTTGATAGAAAAAATGTTTAATTAAATTTTCGACTTTTGATTCTGTAATTAAATTTTCAAACTTTAATTTGATTATTTCTTTAATTGATGCAATGATAAATGTGATATGGAATGAAGATGGATAACAGTCATATTTTTCAATTTTTGTTAAATTTCTATTTATCTTTGGTTTAATTGTCATTAGAACAAAACGATGTGTTTTGGTAGTCATGATATTAGTTAAAATGGTGCGTATTGGCCAGATATTACTGACAATGACAGCCTGTCATTTGTAAATTGTTTTTTGTTTTTATTTACACCTATCAACATGAGGAGTAGGTGGTTATGAAAAATACATTGTTCATTAGTCTTCCTCATCCTTCTTCTCTAGACTTTTTTCTTTCTCTCTTTCTCTACACTTTTTCTACTTGAATATTCGATTGTATCAAAGGTATCAGAGCCAACAGATCCTCATGGCCATCGATGGAGTTACCACACGTCAACAAAAGGAAATGGGGTTGCTGCAGTAGGACTTGTCTCAGTTTAGGAAAGAGTTCACTCAGTTGAATGCCAAACTCGACTCTCGCCTCAAAGATTTTTGTGATGAGTTCAAATGTGAGCTTCGATCTGAACTTCACTCCTTCTTTGATCAATATTTGAATCAAGTTCCAGACTAAAATGGTGGTGGATCATCAGCACGAGGTAAAGGAATCTTGGAGACACCACCTCCTGATTTCCCACATAAGAAGAGTTCGATTATGTCCCGTGTTACTAATTTGGGGAATTTGAGTCTTCATTCTCAAACCACATCAATAGAGCTTGCAAGCCATCATATTCAATAGGGTTGTCCTCAATTTGATGGGGAAGATTTTTGGGGGTGGTGGTCCAAAATTGAACAATTGTTTTAGGCTAAGAAAGCGGTGGATCATGCCAAAGTCAAGATGGTCATGTTGAACTTAGAAGGTAAGGCACTTGACCTGCATCACTTGTAACACCCTATACCCGTAACCCACGCTGGAGCAGAATACGAGGCATTACCTAACTCGATCTCATGCACCCAAACGTTTACAAGTCACCCAAACTCGTTCCAATTTAAAACTTTTTCAATTTCTACTTTAAATTTATTGTTATAGGCCTACGAGCCCTTAATCGACCATTAGAAACTATTCGGGATCAACCTGGGCCCTTAAACCATCTATAGAAAATTTATCTTTAAGACATGGCACACGCCTGTGTAGAAGGGCAACACGCCCGTGTGGCCATTTCAACATGGTCATGATGATGGCCCGTATGGCTCACACGGCCTAAGCAATATAGGGACACGTCCGTGTCCTCTACTCTTGTGGAATTTATTCTAAATGCACACCTACAGGGGTTTTCAGATGGCCTGGCACACGCCCATGTGCCTAGCTCATGTCCTTGACACGGTCATGACACGCCCATGTCCTAGCCCGTGTGCAAAAACATGGACATTCTGTTTCTGACGTCAGCATCCCCAAAATGACACACGGCCAGTGCACACGCCCGTGTGCTAGGCCATGTCCCTCACACGGCTGAGACACACGGCCATGTCTCTACCCGTGTGTTTACTATCATGCATACTAATTTGAAATTTTCACGTGCAGAGGACACACTGTTGGACCACACGCCCAAAGGGCAGACCGTATGTCACACACGGCCTAGACACATGCTCGTGTGTCTACCCGTAGCAACCACAACCAAGATAAGACTATTTCATGCAACCAAATCAGCCACAATAGACAACATTCCATTTGTGCATTATACTCATCTATGAAATTAACATCTTTACATATAAATCAAAATGAATTTTAGCCATCATTTGAGGCTTAATACAAAATAAGGGATTTATCCAAAACCAACACATTTGGCCAATTTAGTAATAACACAAACACAAGTCTGATTCCCTATACATGCCATATTCAAAAATATTAATCAAACTATACCGAAAGCTTTATTGATAGTCTGATCGATTTCTCTGACTTTCGTTGGTCCTTGAGCTAGATAGACGGCACTAAAAGAAAATAGAAAAGGAAAGGGAGTAAGCATAAAGCTTAGTAAGTTGCACATAATACAACATAACTTTAACATTCATCAACAAGTATTGCAATACACAAGTGGCATAAGCAAACTTACTCATCAATATTCAATACACCTCATATAGTATATATTGAGCTCACATTTCTTACCTACCATATAAGTACATGTGCCACTCACAACACAGTTATACTTTCCTTGTTAACTTGAAATCATACTTTCACCGTTGAACCATTTGGAACATTAACTGATATTTATTAAGCCTAAAACATGGGGTAAGGTGCCGATGCCATATCCCAGACATGGTCTTACACAAGCTCTAGCATGTTTGTGCTGATGCCATGTCCCAGACATGGTTTTACACTAACACATCTCGTAGCCGATGCATGTCCCAGACATGTCTTACACTGACTTACGTCTCGAGGCTGATGCATGTCCCAGACATGTCTTACTCTAGCACTCGTCTCAATGCCGATGCCATGTCCCAGACATTGTCTTACACTGGCTCTCATAATGTGGCCGATGCATGTCCCAGACATGTCTTACAGTAGCTCACACAAGTGACCCAAACGTAATGGCATGGAATCTGATTTATTTCCTATGTTCAAACCAGAACTCTACTATCTCTATTATCATCTTGCTTTTTCAATTCCACAATCAAGTGATTCATGCTACATTAAATTCAAGTACAATTCAACACATACATTAATATTTTAGTTGTACTATTTACATACAACTTACCTCGGATTACAGAATGTGGCGACTAGTCGGTTTAGTCGATTTGTTTGGCTTTCCCCCGGTCTAGGTTCGGATTCGGTATTTCTTGATATATAATAACAAAATGCACTTATTTAGTCACTTTATCGATCTAAGCACTCTACAATTCATAATTGGGCAAACTAACCAATTTGCCCCTAAACTTTTGTAAAATGACCATTTTACCCCTAAGCCCGAAAATCAATTTTTATCAAATTTCTTCATATCTCAAGCCTAACCAAACCGTTTTTACTCTTATAGCAACTCCAAATTCCCACCATTTCACATATTTAACATCTATTTTACAACTTATACAAAATGGTCCTTTTAGGTGTTTTCATGAAAAATCCTTTCACAAAAGTTGTTTATAAGACACCCAAGACTCATTTTCTTCCATAAAAACTCAGCAAACATTACAAATCCTTTCATGGAAAAACCCTAAACTCTTAATCATTTGCAAAATAGTACCCTCATTTGAAAACTTATGCTTCAAAGGTCTAAAAAAATGCAAAAATCATCAACAAAGGTATGAAAATCACTTACTTGTGAGAGTAATAAGGTGCTGAAATTTTTGAAGCTCAAAACCCTTAATAATGGCTGAAAAATTGGTGGAAATGAATAAATAATGAAAGAAAAAGATGATAACTGGGATTAGGTATGATTATAATACACCTTATGTCATCAAAATTACCTAATATTGATTTTTCAACATTTTTATCTCCATGGCCGGCCAAGCTATCAAAATAGGGTCTAATTTCCCTTTAATGACCCCTAATATTAATTCTCTAGCTACTTAACACCTTTAGCTATCAAATTAGGACTTTTGCACTTTATGCGATTTAGTCCTTTTATGCAATTAAGCTCACAAACGCTAAAATTACTTCACCAAATTTTTCATGCACTCTTAAAAACATGCTATAATATCAAAATAATAATTAAAAATTTTCTCTAACTTTGAATTTGTGGTCTCAAGACCACTATTCTGACTAGACCCTAAATCGGGTTGTTACATTTCTCCCCCTTAGGGATTTTCGTCCCCGAAAATCTTACCGGTGAATAAGTTTGGGTACCGGTCTCTCATAGTCTCCTCAGGTTCCCATGTGGCTTCCTCGACTCCATGTCTATGCCACAACACTTTCACGAGTGTTATATTCTTATTCCTCAACTGTTTGACTTCCCGAGCCAAAATCTTGACCGGCTCTTCGCCATAAGTCATGTCCGGATAAATCTCAACCTCTGTTGGTGCAATCGCATACGAAGGGTCTGATCTATATCAATGCAACATGGACACATGAAACACATCGTGAATCTTTTCCAATTCTGGTGGAAAAGCCAATCGATAGGCAGCCGACCCTACTCTCCCGATAATCTCATAAGGTCATATCAAACGAGGACTCAACTTGCCTCTTCTACCGAATCTAAGGACTTTCCTCCACAGGGATACTTTCAAAAATACCATATCACCGACTCGAAACTCAATTTCCTTTCGTTTCAAATTCGTATAGGATTTTTGTCTATCCAAGGCGGTCTTCGAGCAGTCACGAATCACTTTAACTTTCTCTTCAGTCTCCTTGACTAAATCGACCCCATGAATCTGACTCTCTCTGAGTTCGGACCAATATAAGGGCGTTTGACACTTTCGTCCATATAAAGCCTCATAAGCCACCACCTTCAAACTTGACTGATAGTTATTGTTGTAGGCGAATTCAACCAATGTCAAATACTTTTCCCAACTACCTTGAAATTCAAGAACACAACACCACAACATGTCTTCTAAAATCTGAATCACTCTTTCTGACTGGCCGTCGGTTTGCGGGTGATATGCTGTGCTAAAACTCAACTTTATCCCCAATGCCTCTTGTAGCTTTTTCCAAAACCTCAAGGTAAATCTCGGGTTTCTATCTGAAATGATCGACAAAGGCACTCCATGTAGTCTCACAATTTTAGAAACATACAAGTCGGCCAGTTTCTCGAGAGGGTAATCAGTACGCAGTAGTATAAAATGTGTTGATTTTGTTAGCCTATCCACAACAACCCAAACAGCATCCTTTTTCTTCGAGGTTACTGGTAAACCCATCACGAAATCCATAGTCATCTTATCCTACTTCCACTCTAGGACTATTATAGGCTGAAGTAGACCCAAAGGTACTTGGTGTTCACCCTTCACTTGCTGACACACAAAACACTTGGAAACAAACTCTAAAATGTCTTTTTTCATTCCCGACCACCAATACATTTTCCTTAGGTCATTATACATTTTCACGCTACCCAGGTTATAACACCCCAAACCCGGCCTAAAAGTTAGGCCCGAATCTGACGTGTCACATTGAAGTGTTTTTCGAAAACCATGTTTTCATTAAAAACCCTTCTTATTTGAAAACTTGAATAAAATCCTAGTTACGTTAGTTTATTTTATAAAGTGTTACATTGAAAAGTTATTAATTTTATTCCCAAAATTTCTTTTAAGTTGCGGAAGCTAAAAAAACTAACTGATTTATGAAAACATGATGTTAAAAACTAAGTTACGAAACCGTTCTGAGAATGTTACGGAAACGTAGTGTTGTTTAAAAACAGTTATAAATCGAAGTAAATTAAACCCATAGTTAAAATCCAGAAACTTTAAGAGGCCTTATTACAAAAGTTGAAAACCCAAAACTGAATCTAAAACATAAATAAAGTCCAAAGGCAGTCGTGTGGCCATCTCTGAGTCCCTCGTAGCACCGACCTCCTAATGCTAAGGACTGCCTGCACAGTTAATAAACGGGTTGAGTTTATGAAAACTCAGTGTGTAATACCCTTACTAGAGTAATAGTCAGTGAACCAAAACAAAAACAGAAACAGTTTGGGCTAGAGCCCTTTAATAGTAACGATACAGTCCAGTTCAGAACATACGTGGGCCAAAACCCATTACAATATCATTTGGGTCACAGCCCCCATAACAGAATCAATTGGGCCTAGCCCAAACCAATAACAGAACAAGTGGGCCTAAACCCAATACAGTGACAGATCTCATAAACAGATATGCAGCAGTATGAGGATGCATCCCAACAAGATCTAGCCAACATACCACCCGTATCAACCCGACACTTATGTGGGGATAAAATCGACCCACCCAGCCATACACCAATGTTAGCACCGGTTGCGGCACTAACCGGAATCGCAACAAAGTTGCTAGTATATATGCAGCTCTAAGCCTTTAGTAGCATTATTATAATTGGCACAAACCCATCGGTAACTGTATTATGTTTGGCACATAGACATCAGTGATGGTAATATAACTGGCACACAGCCTTGGGTAAATATGATCGACATAGAGTTATCAATAAGTATGTTAGACACATAGCCATGGGTAAATACGTTTGGCACAAAGCCATAGTCAAGATGGCACAGAGCCATTTTTAGGTTGGCATAGAGCCATAATCAGATTAAGCGGCACTAGGCCATCCATCAGTCTACAGTCGTCTCGTGCGATCCGTGCAATCCTATCAGAACTTCCTCTGTATCAATATCCCAACCCCATACAATATGTCGTGTATGTCATGCTCAATCATCACACATGTATGCCAAATGGCCATGCTCAGTAACAATCATTTAAACATATATTAAAAGAATATCAGTCATACAACCACCGTCAAGTTAGTTAAAACACAGTCATACGATAACAATCAAATCGGTCAAATTCATAGTCTAAGTCGATCATTTACCCACAAAGGCAAAATAGTTATTTTACCCTATAGTGGTATTTCGGTAATTTTACACTACAAGGGTATTTTGGTAATTTTACAAACCGAGGGTCTATTGTCGCCTCTAGCGATCTAAGTAACCTAAACAGACATAACGGTGCAAGTGGGCCTAAGGCCTATTACTCGGCCCAAGTTGGCCCACACGCTCGTGTGGCCCATTTAGCCCAAATTTAGATACGGTTATGTATACACCATAGCCCAGTTCATTAATAATCACTTACCGAAGATTTTATTCGTGTGGGCCCACGAGCCCATTGGGCCAACACGGCCCATTTTGGCCCATCGAGGCCCAAAATAACCTAAGTCATGTGTGCGGCATGACAAGTCTATCTACTTCCCGCTTAACAGCGAAATTTACCCACACAAGCCCACAGGCCCAATGGGCCCATACGGCCCATTTAACCCATAACTATTCACGGATGTATGAACGACGTAGCCCAGTCCAAAACTTACCACATAACATACATTTTATCTGTGTGGGCCAACAAGCCCATTGGGCCCAGACGACCCAGTCCGGCCCAACATGGCCCAGAACGACCTATGCCATGTACGGCATATGACAAGCCCAACCGTATTCCACCTAGCAGTTGATTTGATACTAGCGAGCCCACGGGCCTATTAGGCCTATTTGGCCCATTTCATGGCCCAAGTGGCCCACTACAGCCTAAGCCCACGAATTCACTCATGGTGGCCTTTCTCATCGTATGCCCACCTTCTGTGAGCTTGGTTCACCACACGAGCGACCGCATGCTCGTATGGCATCATACGCCATATTTTTGGCTTTTCGGCTTTTTTCCAATCTACAGTCATAGCAGAGTAAACAACACACACATTTTCAGCTTTTCAACCGTTTATCAAAACAAGGCATATGGTTACACACATATTTATAGCCTTTACGCCTATTATTGCTTGCAGAGTGCGGATACACACCTGTTTGTGATAAGTGAGCAAATCCCACGACGCTAAACCTAGATTCAATCATAACCCCACGTTAGTCCTTTAATCATTAAAATTAACCCCAATACATAGCACCTGATTCCAAAATGATGCTGACTGCCTACCTTGAATAGCAATCGATTCCTCTCTTTAACCATCGATCAAAGCCACCTTCCAAAACTTGACAAAATCTGTATAGCATTACCACCTTGTTAACTAAGACCGTGAAGACAAAATTTAGAAACAAAAGAACAAATTACCACTACTTAGGAGTATCTGGCCTCCTAAGGTACAGTCTAGGATTTGAGTCCTATGAAAAACAGTCACACTCCAATCGAAAATGGTGGATAAAGATAGTGTTAAGAGGAAAATTATATCGACAAAGAGAGAAAGAGGGAGAAGAGTAGCTGTGAACCCAAACAAAATCAATTACCTTACTCAAGTGTAGAGGGATTCGGCTCTCAACAGAAAGACAATCGGCTAGCCAAGAAAAACTGAATGAGTGGCGAGGGAGAGGAAACAAGTGCTATTCTGCTAAACCACAAAGAAGGAAAACGCAATTGAGAGAAGGAAGAAAAGAGGAGAAGAGACCAAAAGCTATTTGGTCACGCAAAACAAATGAGAGAGGGAGAGGGTGGAGAAGTTCGGTTCAGAAATGAAAGAAAAGAATAGCTACAAATACGTAAGAACAACTCCTATATTCGGCCTTTCAATTCTATACTAAAATGGCAAAGAGGAAAAGTCCAGACTATGCACGGCAATACAAAGAAAAGAGGAAAAAAACTGAAAACAAAGAAAACCCGAAATGGCACAAAAGAATTCGGCACTCTGGGAAAAAAGGTCCTATGACCGAATTTGCACAATGGGGAGTTCACATTTCAGCAACCAACCCTTCCCATTTCAAATTCCCTGATTTTCTCCTTGAATTAAGCCACCAATGTGTTTGAACCACAAATAAACTCCTTCATCCAAATCTTCTTCCCTTGAAACACTCCCCTAAATCACTTAACCTTCAATTCAAATTTCCTTGAAACACTCATGAGTAAGTCATCCACAGAGTCTCAATCCAACTCCACCTCCTTCCGTGGCCAGCAGTAAAAATAATCTCTGTTTACACAAGCGGGGATTCGAACCTCAGACCACTAGCTCACTTGTAATGCCACTTCCACTAGACCACATTGCTCCTTGTGATATAAATTCATCAAAAATATTCTTAAAGCCTACCCACTAACATCAATGCTCCTTTAAGAGAAAAACATAAATTTTTGCTAAAGCCCAGGTTTGAGCCCAAGACTGCTCCAACACTCCCAAACACTCCTAATCACTTAACCACTACAGTAGACAATCAATTGTGATATTTCTTCCACACATAAACTTTTATGTGCAGTCTCCTAACGGCTCCCACGCACAATGCCTGATACTTCTAGGCCCAGAAATTTGGGGCGTTACACAGGTGGATGGACAAACAACCTCTATATGCCTCATCTAAAATCTTCCAGATCAATTCATTGTTCTTGGGTACACAAGCTCTATCTTTGAACATCAAACACCTATCAACACCAACATGAAACTCAGATTTATTTTCCATCTCACATTGAGCCATCTTAGCTTGCAACTCCTTATCACCTTTCTGAGCTTCACGGATCTCTTGTAGAAATGCCAGTCTAGCTCTCAATTTTGCTAGGACTGAACCATCGCTAAACATAGACAACTGAGTATTCATAGCTCTCAAGGCAAACAATGACTTTCGACTCAAAGCATCGGTGACTACATTCCTCTTTCCAGGATGGTAGTCAATAATCAACTCATAATCCTTCACTAGCTCTAACCATCATCGTTGCCATAAATTTAACTCCTTTTGAGTCATCAAGTACTTAAGACTCTTGTGATCGGTGAATACTCGGCATTTTTCTCCATACAATTGGTATCTCCAAATTTTCAGTGCGAACACAGTGGCAGCCAACTCTAGATCATGTGTTGGGTAATTTTTCTCATGTGGCTTTAACTGTCTCGAAGCGTAAGCTATGACCTTACCTTCTTGCATAAGTATGCACCCTAAACCATTCAAGGAGATGTCGCTATGTATCACAAATTCTTTACCAGACTCCAGCTGCACTAATACTGGGGATTCAGTCAACAAAGCCTTTAATTGCTCGAAACTCTGTTGGCACTTTTCTGTCCATTTGAACTTGACATCTTTTTATAGCAGTCTTGTCATCGGGGTAGCTATCATAGAGAATCTATTTACAAACTGCCTATAGTAACCGACCAAGCCCAAAAAGCTTCGGACCTCTGTCACACTCTTCGACGGTTTCCATTCAACAATAGCCGAGATTTTGCTTGGTTTAACTCTAATCCCGTCACCAGACACAATGTGTCCATGAAATCCGACCTCCTTACGCCAGAATTCACTCTTACTGAACTTGGCATACAATTTGTTGTCTCTCAAGATCTATAACATAGTTCTTAAATGCTTCGACTATTCATTCTTATCATGCGAGAAAATTCGTATGTCATCAATAAAGACCACTACGAACTTATCCAAATACGGTCGAAAAATATGGTTTATCAAATCCATAAATATAGTCAGAGCATTAGTCAAACCAAAGGGCATGACAAGGAATTCATAATGGCTGTATCTTGTTCGAAACGCAGTCTTTGGTACATCTTACTCTTTTACCCTTAACTGATAGTATCCTGACCTTAGGTCAATCTTGGAAACTATAGAGGCTCCCTTTAACTGATCAAACAGGTCATCGATCCTTGGAAAAGGATACTTATTCTTCACTGTTACCTTATTGAGTTGTCTATAGTCGATACATAACCTCATCGACCCATCTTTCTTTTTCATAAAGAGTATCGAAGCACCCCACGAAGAAAAGCTCGGTCTCCCAAAGCCCTTGTCAGTTAACTCTTGTAGTTGAAATTTTAACTCCTTTAACTCCATAGGAGCTATTCTATATGGAGAAATTGAGATGGGTGCCATATCGGGGACCAACTCGATTCCAAACTCAACTTCCCCCACTGGAGGTAATCCGGGTAATTCTTCCGGAAACACATCTGTAAACTCACAAACCACTGGTACCGATTCAATCTTCAACTCAGACACTTAAGTATTTAGCAGAAAATCTAGGTAAGCCTCATATCCGTTTTTCAAATATTTCTCAGTGGTCAAAGACATGACTATAACAGGCAAATTATTCGATTCATCTGGCCCAACCCTAAGAACATTTCCATCTTCACATTTCAAATCAATAACTTTTCTCCCAGTCTACTACAACACTATGAAAAGTCAACCAATCCATCCCAAGGATTACATCAAATTCATTAAACAGCAACAACATCAAGTTGGTCGGAAAACAATGACCCCTAATTGTCAAAGGACAATTTCTACACACTTGGTCTACTAGCACATATCTACCCAAAGGGTTGGACACTTTTTTCACAAATTCAGTGGACTCTACTATCATGTTCATACGAGGTACCAATTCCATACAAATATAAGAGTGGGTAGACCCTGGATCAATTAAAGCAACGATAAATATATCATGAATAGAAAAGGTACTCGTGATCACATCGGGAGACTATGCCTCTTCACGGGCACGAATAGCGTAAGTCCTTGCAGGCGTTCTGCCCTCAGATCTCACTATAGTATCTCTTAGCGCACCTCTGCTAGTAGCCCTACTTCTAGAGTTCTTTTATGGTCTACCCCTCAATGGAGCACTACTTGCCTTCGCTTCTTGCTTTCTCTCTCTCTCTTCTATTTCAGGACAATCTCGAATGAAATGTTCTAATGATCTAAACTTAAAACAGTGCCTTTCATTCCCCACGGTATTCACCAAAGTGACGCCTACCATATTGTGAACATTTTGGCCTATTTGGCCGAGCACTACCGACGCTTACGACAGAAGTGGTCTGGGCTCTAGAAGTTGTGTTCTACCGGTTCTTGTTTCTATTTGAAAACCCCACTGAAGTATTTGATTAAGTAGTGAATTCTTTCGATCTCTTAGAGGAGGACTGATGTGACTTCTCCATCTGTCTCTTCTTTGAATCTCGTGACTCAAAAGCCGTTTTCGTCCTCTCTTTTACCAGCTTTTCTACCTTGCATGCTCTCTCAACGAGCACTAAAAATTCTCTTAGTTATAGGATGCCAACAAATACTATGATGTCTTCATTAAGACTATCCTCGAACCTCTTACACATAGTGGCTTCTGTAGACAAGTACTCCCGCACATTCTTGTTGAGCCTCACAAATTCACGTTCATATTCCATCACCGACATTCGGCCTTACTTTAGCTCTAGAAATTTCTTCCTCTTGTGATCTATGAACCTTTAGGTAATATACTTTTTTCAGAATTTGCCCTGGAAGAATTCCCAAGTGATCATCTCTCTCGGTACAACAGACACGAGAGTATTCCACCACTGATAAACTGAATCCCGTAGGAGTGACACCGTACACTTCACGTACTCTTCAGGTGTGCACGATAGTTCATCAAATACCCTAATGGTATTCTCTAACCAAAACTCTGCCCTCTCTGGGTCATCATCTATACTAGCCCGAAATTCCTCGGCCCCTTGTCTCTGAATTTTATCCACTGGAGGTTTCTCCCTCCTAATCATGTCTGCACCTTGCGGAGCTACCGGGGCATACTGAGGGATTGGAGGAGGTGGGGGAGGTGGAGTGTTCAGATTCGCAGGAACGAACTCCGTATGCCAAGCATCCATCATTTGGGGTAGGCTTCTTTAGCCCTCCGTCTTGGCCCAGAGTCACGAGCTCACTCTCAAATTACGAGGTTCCTTCAGGAGGAACCAGTGCGTTACTCTCTACGTAATCCATTGTAGCTCTATCAAGATCCATTTACGATATAAAAATACAATTTAAAATCGTCAGAACTCATCACACAATCAATATACAGTTATGCCATGTATAGCTAGACCCATACCCTTGCTAGGTTAGTCCTAGAATTGACTAAACCATAGCTCTGATACCAGTAAATGCAACACCCCATACCCGTAACCCACACTAGAGCGGAATACAAGGTATTACCTAACTCGATCTCATGCATCCAAACATTTACAAGTCACCCAGACTTGGTCCAATTTAAAACTTTTTCAATTTCTACTTTAAACTTCTTATTATGGGCCTACGAGCCCCTAATCGACCATTGGAAACTATTCGGGATCAACCTGGGCCCTTAAACCATCTATAGAAAATTTATCTTTAAGACATGGCACACCCCCGTGTAGAAGGGCAACACGCCCGTGTGGCCATTTCAACATGGTCGTGTTGATGGCCCGTGTGGCACACACGGCCTAAGCCATAAAGGGACACGTCCGTGTCCTCTACTAGTATGGAATTTATTCTAAACACACATGCCTGCGTGCTAGGCCATGTCCTTCACACGGCTAAAACACACGGTCGTGTCTCTGCCCGTGTGTTTACTGTCATGCATACTGCCTTGAAATTTTCATGTGCAGGGGACACACGGCCGGACCACACGCCCATGGGGCAGACCATGTGCTAGACACACGCCCGTGTGTCTACTCGTGTGGACAATATAAGGCTATTTACCAAGCCTATTTGCCACCCTTACTTACACAACCTACATAATAACAACCACAACCAAGATAAGACTATTTCATGCAACCAAATCAGCCACAATAGACAACATTCCATTTGTGCATTATACTCATCTATGAAATTAACATCTTTACATATAAATCAAAATGAATTTTAGCCATCATTTGAAGCTTAATACAAAATGAGGGATTTATCCCAAACCAACACATTTGGCCAATTTAGTAATAACACAAACACAAGTCTAATTCCCTATACATGCCATATTCAAAAATATAAGTCAAACTATACTGAAAGCTTCGATTGATAGTGTGATCGATATCTTTGACTTTCGTTGGTCCTTGAGCTAGATAGACGATACTAAAAGAAAATAGAAAAGGAGAGGGAGTAAGCATAAAGCTTAGTAAGTTGCACATAAATAAATATACAACACAACTTTAACATTCATCAACAAGTATCATAATACACAAGTGGCATAAGCAAACTTACCCATCAATATTCAATACACCTCATATAGCATATATTGAGCTCACATTTCTTACCTACCATATAAGTACCTGTGCCACTGACAACACGGTTATACTTTCCTTGTTCACTTTAAATCATACTTCCACCGTTGAACCATTTGGAACATTATCGGATATTCATTAAGCCTTAAACATGAGGTAAGGTGCCGATGACATATCCCAAACATGGTCTTACACAGGCTCTAGTATATCTGTGCTGATGCCGTGTCCCAGACAAGGTCTTACACTGACACATTTCATAGTCGATGCATGTCCCAGACATGCCTTACACTGACTTACGTCTCGAGGCTGATGCATGTCCCAGACATGTCTTAATCTAGCACTCGTCTCAATACCGATGCCATGTCCCAGACATGGTCTTACACTGCCTCTCATAATATGTCCGATGCATGTCCCAGACATTTTGTAACAGCCCGTTTTTAGGGTTAATCAGAACAGTGGTTTTGGGGCCACCAAATCTGACGAGTAGGTTTGTAAATATTATATTTTATATTTGTGAGTTAATTGTGATTTTAAAAATGTTTTTGATATTGTGATTTTTGTTTTATAAGCGATTTATTAAGTTCAAGTGGTATGACCTTAAGGTCAAGTGGGTTTAGAAAATGAGGTATCGGGACCTTATTTCTATAAATCAAGTTGTAAATATTTTATAAATATTTACAGTTTGGCAATAAGATGGTATTAAAGTTTCGTTAAAAAAATTTATCGTTTCGATAGTTAATTAAGCAAAAAGGACTAAATCGCGTAAAGTGCAAAAATTATATTCTATAAGCTAAAGGTATTAAATAGCTATAGAACATTAAAGTGGAAGTCCTTATTTGGTAATTAGCCCATTAAAGAGATAGTGGGATATGATGGCTTGGCATTTGGTGTAATAAATAAAGTGTATAAAGGTTAATATTGTAATTTGGTTAAAAATTAATAATAAAATGAATAAAATAAAAGAATCAAGGTGTCATCTTTTTCATTCTCTTTTTACTGGCCGAATACTTTCGGCTAATGCATGATCAAGATCGGGTGGAAAATCGAGGAAAATAGAAAAATTACCAAAATGCCCCTGAACTTTGGTATCTCTACAATTTAGCCAGGTAAGTTCATATGTAATAAGCATTGTTAAATTTATGCTTCTAATGCTTTAATATCGTATAAATTGTATATACATGAATATTTTAATGTCTGACGACATATCGACTAAATGTGGCACTTAGTGTGCGGGGTAATCAAATATGGCCCTCAGTGTATGAAATATTAAGAATGGCACTTAGTGTGCGAAATATCGAATGATTCAAAGGGCAATTATAAATTGTGATTGAATGATTAAATCGAGCAAAGTGAATAGGTATACATGCTATATTATATGGATTATTTATGAGACGACTTTATAATGGTGATATTCGGGCTTTGAGCCTAGCAAGCCTTGTGCTGGTGAATGAAATCGGGCTTATGCCTAGCAGGCTTATTGTCGGTGTATAAAATCAAACTTTGAGTCTAGCAGGCCTTGTGCCGATATGAGATATAGGCTTAGGCCTAGCAGGTTTTATGACGATGAATTATTATAAGTTTATGCCTAAAAGATTTATTGTTGATATGGTCGTTGAATACGTTAAACGAGGTAAAACGATCAGGTACATCATAATTGATAATCTATTTGAAAATAAGGTAAGTATATGTGCAAAGGATGTATTGTGATGTATGTGGAAATGAAATATGATTATGTGCTAATGAAACATAAATGAATGAATAAGATGTGATTTGCAAAGTTGCATATGTGAAGTTTGTTAGATGTTATATGAATGAAAAGTGAATTTCATTATAAATGATCATACGAGATTCATATGAGAAAGATATATAATTAAATGTGTTATTTCCCATAATGTGTTCATTTGGATATATGAAAGTGTGAAAGGGTTGACGTATGAAAATTTAATTGAATAAGTTTGTGAAAGTTAAAGTTGATTAAGTGAGTAAGTATAATATTGAATGATGATAATTTAATACGAGAACATGTTATGAAATTTAGAAATGTTGTGTGAGATAGCATATTATGTTTACGGCATTGTAATGATAGTATTTTTTTATGTTAAGTTTATTAAGATACGAGCTTACTAAGCTTAAAAGCTTACTCTGTATTTTCTTTTTCTTATGTTTATAGAATTTCAGAAATTTGCTCTGGTTGGGAGTTGATGTAGGCAACATCACACTATCCGGTTATCATTTCAGTAAATAATATTTTGAGACTCGGTTATGTGGCATGTATAGGCAAGTCTTGAAGTTAATTATTTTGAATGAGTATGTATTTAAAGCCATGCAAAAATAACTTGTTTATTATGCTTAAGTTTGGTTTTACATGTTCTTAATTAAAATGTTTAATGAGTTTGGTTTTGGTAGTCATTTTTATAGTTAGCTCATTTTGGAAATATGAAATGTGGTATAATTAGAGTGATGGATGATGGTATATTAACTTAACAAGTTCAGTTACTAAGTGGTAAGTAATGAATATATTTTCTGATTGTTTTGTTTGATTGTAATGGTATGGGTTCAAATGGTTAATAATGGTAATGATTAAGTATGTTTTGGGTTAGTTAATAGGATAAAAAAATGAAGTTTATGTATATTAATATAGATGTGAATTAGATGCACGCCAGAGTGTTATTTGTGTTCAAGTGTTAAATATGTGAACATGTTTTTGATATATACAAGTTTAGTTCAAATTTGGTAATTATGGAACATAATCAGTTGGGTTTTGATATATGTCCGTACTGAATTAGTTGGAATTTTTTAAATGTGCTTATTTGCGACATATGTTCGTAAGGTATGATTATTTCTGAATTGGAATTATGACCCATGCATTCGAATTTATAATAAGTGAATTGTGGATATTTGAAATTGATAAGTTTTAAATGTTTATTAATTCTTGGTGTATGAAAGGTGAGGAATGAGTCTGATGAACTGTGTTTTATACAGTAATGCCTCATATCCCTAATCTTGTAACGGATACGGGTTAGGTGTGTTACATTTGATTGGTATCAGAGCTATGGTTTAGTTGGTTCTAGGACTACCATAGCATATGTGAGTCTAGCTATACATGCTACATTTAACCTGTGATTGTGTGATATCTCCTAACTCTGACGAAAATTATTTTGATGAGACAAATATGCTTTCAAACCGAGCTGATTCTGATAGTACAGAATGCTATACTCAAACGCTTGAGTGAAAATGTGTTGGTGATGAGTTGAAACTCATAAGGGTATAAATCAGAATGCATAATATTCTGCTATTGATAAATGTTATAATTATATGAGTATATGAGTTGTGATGTTTAGTATGTGATTGTTACGTGAATATTTTGATTGTGAATTAATAATTTCATTTAGCGTATAAATTATGTGTTAAGTACAAAAGTGATCATAAGTAAAATATGGTTAGGTGTTTTGAGAATGTGGAATTAGTAATGAATTGGCTATTCATAATAGTATGCGTGATGTGCATGCATATATGAGAGATAAATTTGAGGCTTTATGACCCTCACCCTTCCTTATCGGTAAAGTATTGTAATGAAATATGTATTATATGGCTTAAATAAGCTTACAAGTGTGGAATGACAGAGTTTCGCGATTGAAGGATTAGTACTGTGATTAGATAAGAGGATGAGTCCGCAATTGAAAACAGTAACAAAAAAGATATTGGATCGTGTTGAAGGCCATTTCTAATATGCAAAGTCCCTGTTAAAACAAAAGTTGAATTAGATGAAACCAAATATTCAGGTATGATATCTAAAGAATATATTAACTGGAAGTTCTTCCGAATTGGCCTCTGTTAGTGTTGGGATAATAAGAAATTAGTGATGTCAGAGATAGACAGTAGAATCATATTTGAATTATAAAGATATTTGAGCATAGCGATTATAGTTGAATGGTTTACGAGAACTCTTCTGGGTACTCTATGTGTTCAATTATCCTCAGAGGTATGTGAAGTTGTATATTTTCAGATGAAATTCTTATCATATGAGAATGTTATCTGTATATATTGATATATGAAAGCATTGTTGGGCTATTCAGGTTACAATCGGTATTATTATATCTTTCTCAGGTATTCTATTTCATTTTATTGAAAGAAAAGATCGACGATTAAATTTGTGTGATGCTGGTATTCTGTTCCTATAGGTTGTTGATCTGCTTAGTCTACATGAAGATTATATTGTTTCTATTACTGTTGATTCCGGTGCATATGAGTGATGCTTTATTTCTGGGTTTCCTGTGATAGCCCTAATTTGACCCTAGTCGGAAAGTGGTTTCGGGACCACAAAACTGAGTCATAAAAAAATAATCAATTGTTATATTTTATGCTTATTGTATGTGTACATGCATGTGTGAAAGTTTCATGCTTTAATTTTGTCATTTGTATGTGAAATTATTAAACAGGACTTATGTGAAATAATTGTGAAAGGTGATAGGTAAAATTTAAAAGTGGTCTATTAATGCATGTCATAAAAAGTTTGGACTTGCATGTCAAATATCTATTTTTTGATTATGGTGGCCGGCCATAATGATGGTTGATGGTAAATATATGTTTATTTATGTATTATAATAAGAAATGGCATTATGTTGAAATAATAAATAATTAGTAAAATAAGGTAGAGATAATAAAAATTTAGGGATGCTCATCTTTTTTTCTTCATTACCGAAATTGAGAAAGAAAAATGAAAAAAAATTTGAAGAAGAAACCAAGGCATTCAACCATGGCTATCCCAAATTAAAGGTATGCATTGTGATTTTTATTTTAATTGATTATGAGATTAAATTGATAAGTGCATAGTTTAGTTAACCCATGGTTTAAATGCATGAATCCTTGAACATATAACCATTCGGCAAGTTGATAAATTTGTGTTAATTTGAGGAGTTTTTGGAAGATGTTATTTATATGTTAAAATAACTAAATGAATAAGTTGAATTCATTGTTTGGAGGTATGAATTGTAGTTTCCGTATGTATATATATACATATGCACTTTGGAAAGAAAATTTTGTGTTATTTGAGTTTTTATATATATATGTGCATTCGGTCATTGAGGGTAATAAGATGAATTTAAAATGTTGTGGTTTGTTTTTGAGGTTGGTTAAATGGTTGTGGTCATTGCCGAATACATTTGTGTTAGGGGAAAATAGGATTAAGTATCGGTTCGATGAGCTAAATATATATATTTATATTCGACTATATAGATTTGATGTGTACTTGAAAATATAATAAGCCTTAAGAGATTGTGTTTGTGTATGTGAATTAGATGTTTAATGGATATTCGACTAAAAGGGTAATTGGTTAAGTCATAGGAATTGTGGTGATATACATTCGGTCATTAGGGTTATATGTACTTTGGTCATGTGAGTTTTGTATTAAGTAAGTTATTTCTTCGAAATGTATATTCAGTCATTGTTTAGCATGGGTGAAACCTATGAGCAATTTGCTACATTTGATCATGGAATGGAAATTGTATAATAAATCTATGTTTGAGTGGTTAGGGCCAAATGTGGAATATGAGATATTAAGGCATGTTATGATTATATATATGTGTATATACGTGATTGTGCATAAAATGAGTAATTGATTAAATTGTGTTAGTCACACATAAGTATATATATATGCCTTATGTAAGTACTTTGTGACATAGAGACATTCGGTTATACATATATATATATTATATAAATAAATTCGTGTATATAATAAGCATGATATCGAGTCATGGCACATTTTATTAAACATAAATTACATTGAAATTATATGATTTGTCAAATGTGACTTTTAAAGAATTAAATTTGAGTAAGTAATTAAACAAATTCATTTTCTCAAATTTAAAGCTCAAGAGCAAAGAGGAACTAAATCAGAGAAGGGAAAGGAGAAAGCAATCGAGTAGCCTATCTGCAACTGTTCAAAACATCCGAGGTAAGTCTTTGAGTAATGGAACTTAGTTTATGATTTGATAAAATCATTATATATAAGCATAATATATAATTTGTAACCTAATGGTTCTACTTGAATTAAGTAGTGAGATAAATAATTTGTGCATATGACTTGTAGCCAAATGGTTTTAGAAAACATGTTAGATAGCAAAACGAAGTCGTGTTCTTATATATGGCTATTGAGCCGAAAGTGGAATGGTTGATAAGCATGTTGTGCTTGTGTTCTAGTAATGTAAATGAAATGCTAATGTACTATGATATATATATATATATATGTGTACACGATAATTGAGGATTTTCAATGGGCTAAGACCCGCAGGCCTTGTGTGAGATTTATATCCGGGCTAAATCCCGAAGGAATTCGTGCTGGTGTTATATCCGGGCTAAGTCCCGAAGGCATTCGTGCTGGTGTTATAATCGGGCTAAATCCCGAAGGCATTCATGCTGGTGTTATATCCGGGCTAAGTCCCGAAGGTAATTATGTTGGAAATGTGTGATCTTGCTGTAATAATTCAAATTAATGGGCTCATAACCCTAAGATGGTCAGGTATGTACCGTATATACATTGTAAAATTTGATTTGGTTTAAATTGTGATTATTCATTTGGATAGTGCTTTGTCAGTCATTGCTTATGGTTGTATGAAATCTATAATTTATTCAGGATACATGAATTTTGATTCAAATGAAAATATGTTAAGATTGGCTCTGAGCATGTGAGTGTATTGGTTGAAGTGTGAAGTAACATGAATATGTGAATATGCGTATATGTATTTATTGATCCTTGAAATTGAATTAGATGTATTCGGTCAAATAATGAAGTTGGTTGAAAAAAAAAAGTTATCTACTTGATATGAAATGATGTTTAAGGAATAATTTAGAATGACTTGCATGAACAATAGTAGTATATTTAGTCATGTTATATTTGGTCAAAGAAAAGATGATAAGCATTATGAATGCTATGCTTTAATTTTAAATGATTTCATTACTTAAAACTTACTAAGCATAGAAATGCTTACTTTGTTGCCCTTAATCCTCTGTTTTATAGATCTCATTCGTTAGCTACGGTCTCGGGGATCTCAAAGTCGAAGTCGTCCACACTATCTAAGCACATTCGGTACTCTAGTAGTTAAACTTTCATAATGGCATGTATAGGCTTGACTTTTTGTTGTTAAATAAGTATCTTTTTGATGATGTATATATGTATAGCCATGCGAAAATGGCTTGTTAAGTTACTATATGTGTTCCACTTAATTAATGTGAATGTGTGGTTGATATTCGATTAAAGTTTTCAATGTTTTGATATGAATTGAACTTAAGAATTAATCAATATACCCATTATCTTATGATGACTCTTTTGTTAATTATAAGTGTGCCAACAGGAGTTATTCTAATCAAGTTAACTGAAATTTCGTACTTGTATGGTAATACTCTTTAACCCTCTGGTGACGGGTATAGGTTAGGGGTGTTACATTTCCTCTAAGACATCACTGAGATATCTGTCATCTGATATGGGTACTTCCTTAAAAAAGATCAGTATACTGATATATTTGAGATTACAGTATCTCTGCCTTCTTATGATTCAATATGGTTATATGTGAAAAATATCTATTGAATGACTGTAATTATATTTCAATTTCTCTTATGTTCAAATTGCATTATTGATAATTGGGACATTATATATCTATACGGTTGACATGTCAGCCTTATTATGGCACTATGATTTTAATTTATCTGACGGTTGTGGCTTCAGTATGGTTTAAAGCTTCGTTGATTAATAATTGAAAAGTTATTACTTGACAGTCAAGATCAATTCAGTTGTATAGTTTGATTGGATTAATTGCTTGAAGGATTAATTGAGTTACTTGTATCTGAATCTATCCACAGGGTGGAAATAAATTTTGAATGTTCATCGATAAAGAGATGAATATTCTGAATGCATGATTCATATTCTAGAAGATATGATACAGAATTATATCCATCAGAATGGTTTTATTGAGAAATGTTCTTGTAGATTGCGATTGGGAAGTCTGAATGATGTGATATTTATTAAAAAAGTGGTAAACAGTTGAAGACATTGTTAATTGAAGCGTCAGTTCTGGTTTAGCCTGTATCAGGTAAAGAGTTATTCGACACAAGAATTAAAGATGGTTTGAACTGTTGAAAGATTATGAGTCAGTGATTGATTATCAATCTAGGCAAATGATTATAGTCTTTGGGGTTCTAAGCGAGAATCTTTATGTGTTTTACGACTAGTAATCATGTGATTAATCTTATCAAATGATAAGTAGTTATTGGCTGAGCTAGAAACTAAATTGATGTTTAATTAGCAAATTTGTAAGGCTAAGAGGTGTGTCAGTGAATTACAAGTTAAAAAGGGTACAACGTAAATTGATTTTTGAATTAGAATTTCAGATTGGAACCGACAATCGTTTGTTGTGTCGATATAGAGTTTGTAACACCCTGAATTTGGGCCTAGAAGTTTTGGGCCTTGAGCATGGGAGCAGTTGAAGGCAGCTTATAATATTCTGTTGTGCATGCAAATTTCGTTAATGAAGGCTTATTTTAGTGGTTAAGTGTGTTGAGAAGTGTTGGAGAAGTCATGGGTTTAAACCTGGACTCTAACAAAAAATTTGGTTTAAGGTGAATCAAACCCTGGGTGTAGTAGGTAGGCCTTAAGAATATTGTTGGAGAAATTGTGACACAAAAAACCTTATGGCTTAGTGGCAAGTGGTGTGTGGAGCATTTGAGGGAGGCATGGGTTCAATCCCATAGCAAGCAAAGAGCATTTATTTTGCTAACAGGGCGGCAAGAGTTGGTGTTGAATTTAAACTCGATGTTGGAGGATCCCACATCGGAAGCTAACGTAAGAGTGGATGGGAAGTCGGCTTTAAATAGAGAGAACAATGAGGAGAGTAAAGGTACCTTTCTTGGTCGCTCCCTTTCGCTTTATGGCGTGCTCGCTTGGGTTGGGCGTCACTAAGAGTGCTCTGAGCGTGGATTAACTCAGTCTCCAATCGTGTGTATTTATCACTACTCTTGTTGTTGGATGGCTACTTCGGCCACGACAATGAAAGGGGCCATATGGGCCCAATGGGCCCTACGGCCCAATTGGATAAGTTGTTTGATTGTGTAGTAAATATTGGACTAGGCTAGGTGAATCGAATATCGTGGCTAGGTTTGGGCTAAAAGGGCCACACGAGCATGTGGGCCCATTTGGGCCGAGAATAGGCTTTAGGCCCATTCGTATTGTTATCCCTGTTTAGAATACTTTAGTTTACCAAATTACTAAAATGTCCTCAATTTGTAAAATTACCAAAGTACCCTCGATTTACAGAATTACCGTTTCACCCTCGATTTACAAAATTACCATTTTACCCTCGATTTATAGAATTACCATTTTACCCTCGATTTATAGAATTACTGTTTTACCCTCGATTTACAAAATTACCATTTTACCCTCAGTTTACAAAATTACCATTTTACCCTCGATTCTGAAATTACTGAAATACCCCCAGTTGTAAAATTACCAAAGTACCGGTTTATAAAATTACCCAAATATCCTCGATTTGTAAAATTACCGAAATACCTCGGTTTGCAAAATTCTTGAAATACCTCGATCAATAAAATTACCAAAATACCCCGGTTTGTAAAATTACCAAAATGCCCTTAGTTTACAAAATTACCAAATACCCTCGTAGGGTAGAATTACCAAATACCCTTGTAGGTTAGAATTATCGAATTACCCCGTAGGTAGAACAACCAAATACCCTTGTAGGTAGAATTACCAAATACCCTCAGAGGGTAGAATTACCAAAATACCCCGTAGGTAGAATTATCGTAATACCCTTGTAGGTAGAATTACCAAATACTCTGTAGGTAGAATTATCGAAATACCCTGTAGGTAGAATTACCCCTGTAGGTAGAATTATCGCAATACCTCGTAGGTAGAATTACCAAATACCCCTATAGGGTAGAATTACCAAATACCCTTGTAGGTAGAATTACCAAATACCTCGTAGGTAGAATTATCGTAATACCCTGTAGGTAGAATTACCAAATACCCCCGTAGGTAGAATTATCGAAATACCCCGTAGGTAGAATTACCCCGTAGGTAGAATTATCGCAATACCCGTAGGGTAGAATTACCAAATACCCTGTAGGTAGAATTACCAAATACCCTTGTAGGTAGAATTACCAAATACCCGTAGGTAGAATTATCGTAATACCCTTGTAGGTAAATTATCGAAATACCTCGTAGGTAGAATTATCGAAATACCCTTGTAGGTAGAATTACCAAATACCCTTGTAGGTAGAATTATCGTAATACCCTTGTAGGTAGAATTATCGAAATACCCTCGTAGGTAGAATTATCGAAATACCCCGTAGGTAGAATTATCGCAAAACCCCGTAGGTAGAATTACCAAATACCCCGTAGGTAGAATTACCAAATACCTTTGTAGGGTAGAATTACCAAATACCCCTATAGGGTAGAATTATCGCAATACCCCTGTAGGGTAGAATTACCGAAATACCCCTGTAGGGTAGAATTACCGAAATACCCCTGTAGGGTAGAATTATCGCAATACCCCTGTAGGGTAGAATTACCGAAATACCCCTGTAGGGTAGAATTACTAAAATACCCCTATAAGGTAGAATTACTAAAATACCCCTATAGGGTGGAATTACCAAGATACCTTGTGGGGTAAAATTACCATTTTGCCCTTAAGGTGTTAAATGACTGTTTTGCCCTTATGGCCAAGTGACTAACTTGGACTGTGTGGTTAACGAATTTGATTGTGAATATATGTTGGTATGTGAATGACTTGACTGTGATTGTTTGATTCAAATATGGGCATGACATTCTGCATACATGACATGTTGCATGGGTTGGGATTTTGTACGGAGGAAGATCTGATCTGTTAGGATCGCATGGTTGCTTGACGACTATGGATCCACCGAAGGCTTAAGAGCCGTATATTCGTACTGATTTGATAAGGTCGTACGGGTCACCCAAGACGACTGTGGACCGATCAATGGCTGGTGCTGATCATATTTACCCGAGGCTGGGTGCCGACTATATTACCGTCACTGATGGCTATGTGCCTAACATGGTACAGCTACCGATGGCTTAAAGCCTTCTGATTATGGCTTTGTGTCAACCTACATATGGCTCTGTGCCAACCTGATTATGGATGTATGCCAAAAGTATTTGCCTAAGGCTATGTGCCAATATATGGTTATTGACGACTCTGTGTCGATTACATTTACCTAGGGCTGTGTGCCGTTATGTTGCTCTAGTTGATGGCTATGTGCCTAACATAATGCAGTTATCGATGGCTTTGTGCCACGTATTCTGTTAAGTGGCTTTGCCACATTATCTGCTTCGATGGCTATGCCACAAATATCTGCTTCGGTGGCTCGCCACAATATTCAGATCTCGTGACTCTGTCACAATATCTCGATAACCGAGCAAAGAATGTCAGAATCGTGGAGTGTAGGGTGGGTGGGTTGAGCTAGTCCCCACATAGAGTGTAGGGCTGGTACGGGTGGAGTGTAGCGGTTGGTTATAGGCTGGGTTGGGATTGCATTCACATTCGGTTCGATTACGTCACGTAATTCGATTCGATTCGATTACATTAATATCGATTCTAATTCGATTCTCATATCGATTCGATTCGATTCATCACCGATTCGATTCATTACTAATATTGATTTTGATTCGATTTCACATCGATTTTGATTTCGATTCTCATTTTGGTTCCAATTCGATAATGTTTCTTATTCGTAATGGGCTAAGGTCCATCTGATAATTGTCTGTTGTAATGGGCTAAGACCCGATTGGTATCGAAATTGTAAGTAAGGTTGGGGCGACTTTTAATTCTTTTAGATGACCTGATTCCTTTTTATAGTAGGGATTTCACATCGAAGTTTTCCAGAACTCACACCGCTTATTAACCTTTCGTAATTTCCAACCCTAGATGGATCGGGGTTACTAGGGGCTTGGAGGAAGCCACACACACTGGTTATGTTACAGTTTTGATTATTACCTTTAAATTATTTTATGTGGGTTGTAGTAAAGCCGTTGTAATTTTTTGGATTTCAAATTTGGAATTTTATTTATTGTTCTTATAATTGCTAGTATTAGAACACGATTTTTCAAAGCAACTACTGTTATTCAAAACATCACGTAACCGCAATTGTTTTTAAAGTAAATTTCCGCAACTACCAAGATTTTTACAAAGTTGTTAAGAATGTTATTCAGCTGAGGTTTTCTAACAAGGTTTTAAAAAGGGTATAAGTTTTTTAATTATTAAGAAGGGTTTTTAATGGAAACATGGTTTTCGAAAAACACTTCAATGTGACACGCCAAGTTCAAGCCAAACTTCCAGGCCGGGTTTGGGGTGTTACAGAGTTCGTGTATTGAGAAATCCAGAGGTTTTACAACTATTGTGACATCTAGCATAATGGAAATTATCTGTCCGTACGTGGAGTACTAAAAGAGTGCCGGTTTTCATTGTTCAAATGGAGACACGAGGATTATATCGTGTTACTAAAATAAACTACTGTGAGCTTTGGGTATGGAATTACTTTGTAACACTGTGTTCTAGAACTTGAAAGCAACCGAGAAAGACATTTATTGTTGGTTAAGTTTGCATATAATAATAATAGTTATGAGATGAATGTTAAGATAGCATTGTATGAGTGTGGTATCGCTGCAATTACTAAACTTCGTTGTATTGAATTGAATTTTGATAAAAAGAATTTAGGGGTCGATGCGATTGGAAAGACTGAGGGGAAATGAAAGTAATTCATGACCATCTAAAAGCAGTTTCAGATTTGCAAAAAATATATGTGGGCTTGATGTGTAAAAGCATTGAATTTTCAATTAGAAAATTAAGTATTTGTAAAAGTATTATAGTGGGAATAGAATTTCTCGATTTAGCTATAAAGAGAAGTTGAGTTCGCAATTCATCGGATTGAATGAGATTATTATCAGAACTTGAGAAGACCTGTAATTTTTTTTCTTATATATATGATGGGATGATACAAATAAGATCTTTTATCTATAGTATCTCTTACAGAAGTAGAAACTCAGCTTGTTATGATGTATAGCAAAGAGCAGATCATAATCTTAGCTCATGAAATTGAAAAGTTGAAAAATCTGAGGCTAGGTTAGAAATTGATGAGGCTGTGAAAGTAAATCACTAATTTATTCTATGGTAAGATTTTTGGGGACAAAAATCCCTAAGGGGGGAGAGTTGCAACAGCCCATTTTTAGGGTTAATCAGAATAGTGGTTTCGAGGCCACCAAATTCGATGAGCAAGTTTGTAAATATTATATTTAATATTTACGAGTTAATTGTGATTTTAAAAATATTTTTGATATTGTGATTTTTGTTTTATAAGCGATTTATTAAGTTCAAGTAGTATGACCCTAAGGTCAAGTGGGTTTAGAAAATGAGGTATCGGGACCTTGTTTCTATAAACCGAGTCGTAAATATTTTTATAAATATTTACGGAGTGGCAATAAGATGGTATTAAAATTTCATTGAAAAATTTTATCGTTTCGATAGTTAATTAAACAAAAAGGACTAAATCGCGTAAAGTGCAAAAATTGTGTTCTATAAGCTAAAGGTATTAAATAGCTAAAGAAACTTTAAAGTGGAAGTCCTTATTTGGTAATTAGCCCATTAAAGAGATAGTGGGATATGATGGCTTGACATTTGGTGTAATAAATAAAGTGTATAAAGGTTAATATTGTAATTTGGTAAAAATAATAATAAAATGAATAAAATAAAAGAATCAAGGTGTCATCTTTTTCATTCTCTTTTTACCAGCCGAATATGAAGGCTTGAAAAGCCATGGGAGAAGCTTCCAACTTTTGGCTAATGCATGATCAAGATCGGGTGAAAAATCGAGAAAAATAGGAAAATTACCAAAATGCCTCTGAACTTTCGTATCTCTATAATTTAGCCAGGTAAGTTCGTATGCAATAAGCATTGTTAAATTTATGCTTCTAATGCTTTAATATTGTATAAATTGTATATACGTGAATATTTTAATGTCTGACGATATATCGACTAAATGTGGCACTTAGTGTGCGGGGCAATCAAATATGGCACTCAGTGTATGAAATATTAAGAATGGCACTTAGTGTGCAAAATATTGAGAATGACACTTAGTGTGCGAAATATCGAATGATTCAAAGGGCAATTATAAATTGTGATTGAATGATTAAATCAAGCAAAGTGAACAGGGGTACATGATATATTATATGAATTGTTTATGATACAACTTTATAATGGTGATATTCGGGCTTTGAGCCTAGCAAGCCTTGTGCTGGTGAATGAAATCGGGCTTATGCCTAGCAGGCCTTGTGCCGGTGTGAGATAAAGGCTTAGTCCTAGCAGGTTTTATGCCGGTGAATTATTATAAGTTTATGCCTAAAATATTTATTGTTGATATGGTCGTTGAACACGTTAAACGAGGTAAAACGATCAGGTACGTGATAATTGATAACCTATTTGAAAATACGATAAGTATATGTGCAAAGAATGTATTATGATGTATGCGGAAATGAAATATGATTTTGTGCCAATGAAACATAAATGAATGAATAAGATGTGATTTGTAAAGTTGCATATGTGAAGTTTGTTAGATGCTATATGAATAAAAAGTGAATTTTATTATAAATGATCATACGAGATTCATATGAGAAAGATATATAATTAAATGTGTTATTTCCCATAATGTGTTCATTTGGCTATCTGAAAGTGTGAAAGGGTTGACGTATGAAAATTTAATTGAATAAGTTTGTGAAAGTTAAAGTTGGTTAAGTGAGTAAGTATAGTATTGAATGATGATAATTTAATATGAGAACATGTTATGAAATTTAGAAAGGTTGTGTGAGATAACATATTATGTTTACGGCATTGTAATGAAAGTATTTTTTATGTTAAGTTTATTAAGATACGAGCTTACTAAGCTTAAAAGCTTACTCTGTGTTTTCTTTTTCTTATGTTTATAGATTTTCGGAGATTTGTTCAGGTTGGAAGTCGATAGAGATGACATCACACTATCTGGTTATCATTTCAGTAAATAATATTTTGAGACTCGGTTATGTAGCATGTATAGGCTTGTCTTGGAGTTAATTATTTTGAATGAGTATGTATTTAAAGCCATGTGAAAATGACTTGCTTATTATGCTTAAGTTTGGTTTTACATGTTCTTAATTAAAATGTTTAATGAGTTTGGTTTTGGTAGTCATTTTAATAGTTAGCTCATTTTGGAAATATGGAATATGGTATAATTAGAATGATGGATGATGGTATATTAACTTAACAGGTTCGGTTACTAAGTGGTAAGTAATGAATATGTTTTATGATTGTTTTGGTTGATTGTATTGGTATGGGTTCAAATGGTTAATGATGGTAATGATTAAGTATGTTTTGGGTTAGTTAATAGGATAAAAAAAAGAAGTTTAGGTATATTAATATAGATGTGAATTAGATGCACGCCAGAGTGTTATTTGTGTTCAAGTATTAAATATGTGAACATGTATTTGATATATATAAGTTTGGTTCAAAATTAGTAATTATGGAACATAATCAGTTGGGTTTTGATATATGTTCGTACTGAATTAGTTGGAATTTTTGAAATGTGCTTATTTGCGATATATGTTCAGTAAGGTATGATTATTTCTGAATTGGAATTATGACCCATGTATTCGAATTTATAATAAGTGAATTGTGGATATTTGAAATTGATAAGTTTTAAATGTTTATTAATTCTTGGTGTATGAAAGGTGAGGAATGAGTGTGCTGAACTGTGTTTTATACAGTAATGCCTCATAACCCTAATCTGTTAACGGATACGGGTTAGGATCTCACACAAGTGACACAAACGTCATGGCATGAATATCCGATTTATTTCCTATGTTCAAACCTGAACTCTACTATCTCTATTATCATCTTGCTTTATCAATTCGCAATCAAGCGATTCATGCTACATTAAATTCAAGTACAATTCAACACATACATTAATATTATAGTTGTACTATTTACACACAACTTACCTCGGATTACAAAATGTGGCGACTAGTCGGTTTAGTCGATTTGCTTGGCTTTACCCCGGTCTCGGGTCAGATTCGGTCTTTCTTGATCTATAATAACAAAATGCACTTGTTTAGTCACTTTATCGATCTAAGCACTCTACAATTCATAATTGGGCTAACTGACCAATTTGCCCCTAGACTTTTACAAAATAACCATTTTACCCCTTAGCCCGAAAATCAATTTTTATCAAATTTCTTCATATCTCAAGCCTAACCGAACCTTTTTACTCTTATAGCAACTCCAAATTCCAACTATTTCACATATTTAACATCTATTTTACAACTTATGCAAAATGGTCATTTTAGATGTTTTCATGAAAAATTCTTTCACAAAAGTTGTTTATAAGACACCCAAGACTCATTTTCTTCCATAAAAACTCAGCAAATATTACAAATCCTTTCATGGGAAAGCCCTAAATTCTTAATCATTTTTCAAAATAGTACCCTCATTTGAAACCTTATGCTTCAAGGGTCTCAAAAATGCAAAAATCATCAACTAAGGGTATGAAAGCCACTTACTTGTGAGAGGAATAAGTTGCTAAAATTTTTGAAGCTCAAAACCCTTAAAAATGGCTGAAAATCGATGGAAATGAAGAGAGAATGAAAGAAAAAGATGATAGCTAGGCTTAGGTATGATTATAATACACCTTATGTCATCAAAATTACCTAATGTTGACTTTTCAACATTTTTATCTCCATGGCTGGCCAAGCTATCACAATAGGGTTTAATTTCCCTTTAAAAACCCCAATATTAATTCTCTAGCTATTTGAAACCTTTAGCTATCAAATTAGGACTTTTGCACTTTATGCGATTTAGCCCTTTTATGCAATTAAGCTCACAAACGCTAAAATTACGAAACCAAATTTTTCATGCACTCTTAAAAACATGCTATAATATCAAAATAATAAAAAAAATTTCTCTGACTTCATATTTGTGGTCCCAAGACTATTATTTTTACTAGACCTTATCGGGCTGTTACATCACTTCTTCATTAAAAGGCACCAACTTACTTGGGATATGTACTCATGGGGCTTGAACGATCATTTCAATGTTACCAGGTGTTTGGATCCTATGACCAAATTGGTGGCTCTTAAATAGGTTAGTAAAATGGAGCTTTATCATGATACTTTTGTGAGTCTCCTTAATCAACTATGTTTACCTGAAAGTTACACCTTAAGTATATTCATTTATAATCTTAAGCTTAAGATTGGATAGTACTTCCAATTATTTAAGCCTACTACTATACTACAAGGGTACACACTTGCTCTTGAAATGGAAGATATTGTTGGCAGCAATCCTAAAAAAGTAACTTTTGTGGAAGGCACTCCTAGATATTGAAGGTCACTATTTTTTGCTCACAAAGTTCAGGGTTTCAATACTGTTGGTAGTTTTTTGCCGTCAGGAGCTCGTCCTGCTATGTCCTAAGGTCATAAGCTTCCTACCAAAACCCTCTCTCATGTGTTGCCAAATAAACACTAGGGCACAAGTGCAATCGATCTCAGTTGTACCTGCTTTTGATAAATCCTCATGAGGAACATAAGGGTGAGAACCAGAGTCCAACCTTCGAAGAATTTTAAGATTATCCTAATAAACTGGATATAATAAAAGTTGAGGGTGATATTGTCACACCAATCTTATCCTTACATGCTTTGCATGGATCTCAGGGTCACAATACCATGCATTTGTCTACCACGATTGGTCCAGCCATAGTCATCATTTTGATGGATTTTGGTAGCACCCATAATCTCTTGGATTCTAGCTTAGTAAAAAAGTTGAACATTTCAGTTGACCAATCCTGTCAATTGAGAGTGACAGTAGCTAATGCGTTCAGCTATCATTACAAGGGCTATGTCAAATTGTATCTTGGTAGCCACAAAGGTATACCTTCTTTACTAACTTCATGGTCCTTCTAGTCAATGGGTGTAAATTGGTTCTTGGCGTTTAGTGGTTGTTATCTCTCAGGTAAATTGTTTGTAATTTTTCATCTCTACTCATGCAGTTTGATTATTTGGGCAAATCATGTACTTTTCAAGACATACACCCTAGCAATCTTAATATATTAACTGCACCACAGCTATTGAAGTGTGTTACAATGACAGAACATGGACCTTGGCCTATGTTATTCACAACTAACCATAAAAAAACTTTAACAATGTCATCCTCATCCATTCCTCAGGATATAAAGTTGCTCCTTGAAAAATTTGATGATGTCTTTCAACTCCCAAAAGGGTTACCCCTTCCAAAATGCAGGACCATCGTATTCCTCTTTAGGATGAGGCTCAAGTGGTTAAAGTTAAGCCTTATCGGTATCCTACTGTCAAAAATCTATGATTGAAAATTTGGTCACCGAAATGTTTCAAACCGGGATCATTCGCAATAGTAATAGTCCTTTCTCGTCTCCTATTGTCATGGTCAAGAAGAAAGACAGTAGTTGGTGACTGTGTGTGGACAATCGACAACTCAACCAACTTTCCATCAAAGATAAGTTTCTAATTCTGATTATTAAGGAGCTTTTGGACAAGTTGGGGCAAGCTACTTACTTTTCCAAATTGGATTTTCATTCAGGGTATCGTCAAATTAGAATGTGGAAGGTGATGTCCATAAAATAGCTTTAACGACTCATGAGGGCCACTATGAGTTCCTTACCATGCCCTTTGGGTTGACAAACACTCCCTCCAGCTTTCGATCTTTAATGAACTGAGTCTTCAAACATGTTTTAAGGAAGTCTGTGCTTATCTTCTTTGACGATATACTCGTATACTCCACTACTTGGTCTTAACACATAGTTCATTTGAAAGAAGTTTTGGAATTCTTAAGGAAACATCAACATTTTTCCAAAAAAGGAAAATGCAGCTTTGGTACCACCCAAATCGAATATCTAAGACATATTATCTCAGCTGGTTCAGTTTATATGGATCCTACCAAGGTTGATGGGGTGCGTAGTTGGCCTACTCCTCTCTCGGTTAAAGACTTGAGAGGATTTTTAGGACTCTCGAGTTATTATCGAAGGTTCATTCGGCAGTATAGTGTGATAGCCAAGCCTCTCACTACTCTTCTTAAGAAAGAGGTTCCTTGGAACTAGTCTCACGATGTTCAGGTTGCATTTGAGCAACTCAAACAAGTCGTTTGCCAAGCTCTTTTCCTTATATTTCTAGATTTTTAGAAGAAATTTACTCTTGAGACTGATGCATGTGGCCAAGGATTGAGGGTTGTCCTACAACCAAAAGGGAGACCTACTGCCTTTTTCAGTAAAGGTCTAGGAATTCTCCATCAAACCTTGTTGATCTATGACAAGGAAATGCTAGCGGTTTTATTGGCAGTCAAAAAATGGCATTCTTATCTCGTTGGTCGCCCTTTCCATATTAAGACAGGCCACTAAAGCCTTCATTTTTTAGCTAATAGATAAGCTATCAACCCCTACCAATAGAAGTTAGTGGCAAAGACATTAGGGTATGATTACTCCATCACCTATAGAAAGGGGCACTTGAATACAGTCATCAATGCATTATCGAGAAGAGATCACTGGCAAGAAGAACATCTACTGCAGTGTGTAAAAAGTATTTCATGGTTTGAGGTTTGAGGGATAATTTTAGATTCTTGTTTCACTAATCCAACTTTATAGAAGATATGTTTGAACCTACAATAGCAACCTTAGCTTCATCCAAAGTTTTCGTAGGATGGAAAAGTCTTACGTCGAAAAGGGAAGGCAGTGGTGGGACAAAATATTGAGCTAAGGAAGAAAATTTTTGAATTATTTCATTGGGGGTGCCTTGGGTGGCCATTCGGGGATGCATGCTACTCAACACAGACTCTCTACTTTGTTATATTGGAAGGGACTCACAACTGATGTTGAAAAATGGGTCACCGAATGTGAGACTTGCCAAAGATGTAAACACGATACCACTGCATGTAACAGCCCATTTTTAGTCAAATCAGAACAGTGGTTTTGGGACCCCAAATTTGAGGCTAAAATATTTATTTTATTATTATTTTAATGTTTACAGTATGATATTGTGTTGGTGTGAAAATTTCGTGAAGTAATTTTATTGTTTGAATGCTTAATTTGATAAAAATGACTAAATAGCATAAAGTGCAAAATTTGTGTGCTATTAGTTAAATGTGTCAATAGTTATGTTTTACTAAAGTGAAGGTCCTTATGTTGCAATTAGACCATTATAATGATGGTGGACAATTATGGGCTTATAATAGGTGTTTTAAATGGTTAATTAGTAAGGTTAATTTGGTAATTCGGTTATTATGATATAATAAATAAAACAAAAACAATTTTATGTCCATTTATAAGTCTTCAACCGATTTTGAGAAGAATAAATAGCCATGGGAGGAACTTTACATTCAGCCTAGGTATTTTTGCTCAATTAAGTATGGTTTTTGTCTCATTTTTAATGATTTCTACGTTTTTGAGATCGTTGCATCTAGTACTAGCTAGCCCAGGGACTAATTTGCAAAATTGTTAAAGATTTATCATGTTGCCATTGTTGAATGCTTGAGTTATTTGGTGATTTATGATAGATTTGGAAGGTTTAATGTTAGATTAATAGTTTTTGTAAAGTGATTTTTGATAAAAATGTTAAAAAGGGGTTAAATTGAGAAAATGTAAAATGTAGTGGTTAAAAGTGTGAATAAATGAAAATTATGGGCTGTTAGGGGCACTATGGTAATTCGGCTAGCATGGGTTAGTCTTGAATTTCATTAATTTGTGATTTTTTGAAATAAGGACTAAATTGTGAAAAATGTGAAATTTGTGGGAAAAAAGTGTAAATGTGTTTTAAAATGTATTTTGGACTAAATTGATTGAATAGATGATTGAATAAGTTAATTTTGAATATATTTAGATCAAGAAAAGTGAAATACGGACTTGGATCGGGGAAGAGATAAAGTTATAGACTAATCGACTTGATTCATTGTTTTCATATCTGAGGTAAGTTTGTATGTATTAAGCATTGTAATAATTATGCTTATAGTGCTTTGATATTGCATAAATTGTATATCTGGGACTACAGATCTGTTCGACGACAAACCAGTTATTTGTGGCACTTAGTGTGTGATACAATATAGCTTCGGCTATATATGGCACTTAGTGAGTGATTTGACATAGCTTCGGCTATGATGCGAGCGCGCCCAGCGAACCCCGTCAGTCAAGTCCCCTTAGTCGAGCCTTGCATTGCTGGCAAGCTAATCCCAGTTTGTTTCCAACTCCACGAGCTCCGTCCAGTTCAAATTTAGCTCATTTGAGATCGATCCAGCTCAATACTTTAGTTTTTAATTATGTCTTGTTGAATTAAATGCATCTTTAGTTAATGTCATGCATTATTGATCTACATATTTTAATTATGACATGCATTATGTGTTCTGCATTTAATAAAGCCATGCATTATGT
The DNA here is from genome assembly GCF_025698485.1 of Gossypium arboreum. Classification (NCBI taxonomy): domain Eukaryota; kingdom Viridiplantae; phylum Streptophyta; class Magnoliopsida; order Malvales; family Malvaceae; genus Gossypium; species Gossypium arboreum. The sequence continues at coordinate 84,023,275 of NC_069073.1, forward strand.
AACTCCCATGTTAGTATAAGTCTGCATCATTAAATTAAGTCTTGCATTAAGTACTCATTTGTTCATTTAGTTTGCATTTCAAACCATGCATTTAAGCATCTTAGTTTAATAAATGAGTTGCTGGAAATTTATTCAACTCATCTTAGTTTAATTAATAAGTGTATTTGTTGAACTTCATTTGATAAGTGTTGCTCTTAATTAATCTAGTTCCTAGGATTATTTATTGATGCATGAGTTAAGTTTATTTAATGATGTTTCTTTAATTAACTAGTTGCTGGAATAATTGATACATAGTTCATTTACCTAAGTTAAGTATTAATGTGTGTTATGTTTAATAAGTGTTTACATGTGTTTAATAAGCTCATTTTATATGTTTATTGCAGGAGTCTTTTCAAGTCATATCCGTTACAATTCAAAGCTATTACAAATTAAATAAAGTGGCTTTTCAAGTCATTTTCGGTTACAAAGCAAGGGAGCTGTTATAAGAAGGGTTATACATCATTTAAAGGAGGTTTAAGGAGCATTATATCATCCAAATTAATTTTGGTAGCAACTTTTTCCACTACCAGCCGTTTTTACCACTTCAAAGGTCTCAAGCATTCAAACACCAATTAAGAAGCTAGTTAAGAGTAGGTGTCCATTCGGCTGACAAGGGCTAACTCAAGAGTCATTTTGCAAGCAATTAAAGTCATTCGTTCAGCTGAATTGAAGTGAATTCAAGGATAGAGTTATTTGGCTAAAGAATGTGAAAAGACTTAAATTAAATTTCAGCTTTTAATTAGCACATTAAGTTGAATGTTTGTGACCATTTAGCTAGCCTATTTTAGCACTATAAATAGGTGAAATGAGCCTTTGTAAAGGGATCTTTTGCTTAGTTTAAAACATTATTGAACTTATATGAAATTTTTGAGATTTTTTCCTCTCATATTTCGTTGAAGAACTCGTTGGCTTATCTAGGTCACTAGTGGCGTCAATCTGCCTTCTTCCTATCCTGAACTTATCACTGTCAAATAGTGTGGCGTTCACCCTTATACCAAGGTTCCTACTTTGCTAAGTAGCGGGTCGAGGTTCTCCTATTCTCCATCCTACCACCTTGAAAACTTATAAGCATTTGGGTCAATATATTCTAATATTGGTTCATGTTTGTTTTTGAGATCATTTTCATTCCATTTCATTCCATCCTTTCTTTTCATCATAATCGAACCATTAATTCACTTCACATCCGTTGTTTGTTATCCAATTACTGTATTTATCTCCATCTTTTATTATTTTTCTATAACTGAACCTATATAAACTTCATATCCATAAACCCATCTTTGAACCCTTTTTACATAGCTTCCACCATTATTTACTTAAAACATCCTTTGAACAAACCGAATGATACTTCTTCATAGACGATCGAGAAAACTCACATACTACTCGACTCACCTCGAGGCTAATTGTATCAGGATATATATGGCCCTTAGTGTGCGATTTGAGATAGCTTCAACTATGTAAGTCACTTAGTGTGTGAGATATTGAGTATGGCACTTAGTGTGCGAGACATTAAGTATTCAACGACATTCCGTGTATATATGAACTTTTTATGGATTGGTACAGGTATGTGCATGTATATTATGAGCTTAAAATAGAAGAAGTTACAAAGTTTGTATATAAGCTTATGAATAAGCAGTTGAAAGGTTTATTAGTAATCATAAAGTACATGATAATATGTTTAGATTGATGAATGTTGTACTTGTGATTAGTTAAGTTTATATCATACGAGATTCCTAAGCTATTAAGCTTACTTTGTGTTATTTTTCTATGTTTTATAGTGAATTAAGGCTAGTTCAGATCCAGGAGTCATCGAGAACATCATCACACTATCAAACATCTAAGTTGGTACTTTTGGATTATACATATTTGGCATATGGCATGTATAGGCTAGATGTGGTTTTTTGGTTGTGATTATAGCCATGAGATTTGACTTGTAAATTGTATATGTTTTGGTTTGTATATATAGCCATGAGTGATGGTTTATTTTGGTGTGTTTGGAATGGATGTGGTTATGGTTTTATAGTCGCTCAAATGGTTAATTGATATATGGAGTATAAAATGATTGAGAAATGCCTTGATGAGGTATGATTTTAGATGTTTTGTGGTTGTTTATAAGAAAGTTATGTGAGTGTGAATTATGATAAATGAATTATATAGATTGATATTGTTTTGGCATGTTTTTGGCTAAGTAAATGGTAGTGATTGAGATTTGGAATAGATGAAATTATAATAGCATGGATTGTGCATTTGGTTGATGATTTTGGCTGCCTAATTGCACGATGAAATGGTACTATTTTGGTTGTTTAGGCGAGCATGAATGAGGGTGGCAAATTGGTCTTGCAAATCGCCTATTTTTGTCCATAAGGGCAGAGCACGGGCGTCTGTCTCAACCGTGTGTGACACACAAACATGTTACGCAGTCGTGTGTCCTCTAGTGATGAAATTGAAATGAAGTCAGTATGCTCCACACGGTCTCACACACGGGTGAATGACTAGCCATGTGGTACAAGTCAGTATACTCCCTAATTGGCATACAGTCTAGCACACGAGCGTATGACTTGGCCGTGTTGCATAAGTCAGTATACCCTATAGTTTTGGCACGGCCTGGCACACGGGCATGTGTGGCCACTTCGAAGGATACACAAGCTAGACACTCAGACGTGTGGTTGGACATGTGACCCAAGTCAGTATGTATGCCCTGTTTCCACACGGCCTGAGACACGGACATGTCTTGAGCCGTGTGAGGCACACGGCCTGTTGCATGGGCATGTGACCCCTGTATGGTTGAAATTTTTCTAAGTTTCCAAAATTTTCATATGTTATCAGTTTAGTCGCGCACCACTTCTAAAGCATGTTTAAGGCCTTATAGGTCCTTATAAGGGACAATGTGATTGTGTTAAATAATTTATGAGAATGAATGCTTTATGTTTGAAAAATGTATGATATATGTTGTAAATTGATTGGTAATACCTCGTAACCTTACTCCGGCGACGGATACGGGTTAAAAGTGTTGCATTTATTGGTATCAGAGCTATAGTTTAGTCGATTCTAGGACTAACGTAATGTATGTGAGTCTAGTTATACATGCCATATATATAAACTGAAATAGTGTGTTGACTCCTGACATTTTAAACTATGTCTTCATATAGTAATTGTAACGCCCCGTACACGAGGCCGTCGCTGGAGTCTAACACGAGGTGTTAACAGACTTAATTCATTACTTAAACAACTCAAACAATTTATTTTTAAAATTTTCAGTCAAGCTTGCAATCTGCATCATAGTCGCTTAAAAATTCATATCTCGAGTTCCAAAACTCGAAATCCAATTCTGTAAAATTTCCCTAAAACTATACTTATATATCTATTTACTATTTTTTTTATAGAATTTTTGGTCTAGCAAATTAGTACAGTTTATTAGTTAAAGTCTCCCCTGTTTCAGGATTCGACTGCTCTGACCTCTGTGTATTACGAATCAGATATCTCCTTGTACAGAGTTTCAATGACTATGCCGTTTGTTTCTAGTAAAACTAGACTCAATAAGGAATATGTACATATAAATAATGACTTATAATTATCTTTGAAATTTTTATGGTGAATTTCAAAATTCAGAACAGGGGATCTAGAAATCGCTCCGCACCTGTTTCACAAAAAATTAAACATCTCATAAAATATAACTCATATACCTGTTTTGTTCCATCCATATGAAAATAGACTCATAATTCTTAAATTTCATATTTTATTCATCATCTAATTGTATCTCTACTATTTTTAATGATTTTTCAAACTCACATCACTGTTGCTGTCTGAATCTATTTTATGGTAAATTTTACCTATTTCATGGTTTCCATGGATTAACTAGCAATTTAGCATACATAACACCAAATATGATCATGATTAGCCATTCCAATGGCTAATCATTACCAAGCATTTCCATACCACTCAATAACCATATCATAAGACCATATATACAAAATGATTATAATGCTATACATGCCATACTCAAAATATAAAAGCCATTATGCCAAGATGGTATACGGATAGTGTGAGTGTGCCTCCGATCGCCGTTCGATTTTCGAAGTGGCTTGTCAACACTACAAGGAATGAAAAGGAGGGAGTAAGCATAAATGCTTAGTAAGATCACATGCAAATAGCAAGAAACACAACTATATACGCAAACATAAAACATCATTTGCATAATCATCACCGAGACATTCATATCACATTTTCATTTATCATCTTACCATATTGTTGTTATATCGAGTTTTCAACCCGAGGGTTAAGTACATACCTGTTCAAAGTATTCATTTCACAACACTTACCAATACGTCCCTTTCATCTCGAGTATTCCTCCATTTGAGTAGAATTTTACCCGTTGAACACATCGGAATATAATTCGGATACATGGAAAGTTTGCACATAAGTGCCACATATGTAGCCAAGCTACCATGTAACCCGCCCATAAGTGAACTCGGACTCAACTCAATGAGCTCGGGCATTCGCATCCATAAGTGAACTCGGACTCAACTCCACGAGCTCGGATGCCTAGTTACATCTCTCGAAATCGGACTCAACTCAACAAGTTTGGACATTCGCATCCATAAGTGAACTCGGACTCAACTCAACGAGCTCGGATGCCTAGTTACATCTCTTGAACTCAGACTCAACTCAACGAGTTCGGACATTCGCATCCATAAGTGAACTCGGACTCAACTCAACGAGTTCGGATGCCCAAATATCCTAGTGATATGTCACTTGTATCCTAATCCATTCCTAAGGTTCAACGGACCTTTTCCCAATCATGTGTCTCAACCATCTTCTACGGAATGCCGAATTCGATACTAAGTATTTCACATTTTCCAAGTATATCACATAATTTGACATATTAACAAACAATTATCACAGTATAATATTTCATAATAATTATCATATCATTTAAATAACATTAAAACATTTAAAATAATAACTATGTTACCAACATTTACATATGAACTTACCTCATATGCGAAAATGGCTACTTTTACCATTTCGTCCACAACTTGGTATTTTCCCCATTTTAGCCCAAATTTTTGTTTTCCTTGCTCTATCATTTAAAATATAGTCTAATTAGGACTCACATTATACAAATTGACCCAAAATCATATTTTGGCAAAATTACAGTTTTGCCCCTAAACTTTTGCATATTTACACTTTTGCTCCAAAGCTCGTAAATTAAACTTCAGCCTATTTTCTTATGTTTTATGACATGCTGATCATTTTTCCCTTCTATGGTAACATCAAATTCTCACTCTAACATGTACTTATGACTATTAGGTATTTTTACCGATTAAGCCCTTTTGCTCGTTTTCACTTAAAACCGAGTAGTACAAGTTGTCTAACATAATTTAAAACCTCATATTCTATCATAAAACACCAAAATACACAAATTTCACCTATGGGTATTTTTCTAAATATGAACCCTAGGTTGAATTATTGCTAGCTAAGCTTAATCGAGCTCCAAGGACTCTAAATACGTAAAAATCATTAAAAACGAGGCTAGAACAGACTTACAATCGAGCTTGGAAGCTTGAAAAACCCTAGCCATGGTTTCTCCTTGCTATATTCGGCCATGGGGTTGAAGATGAGCAAAATTGGCTTTTAATTTTGTATTTTAATTCATTTTACCCCTAAATGACCAAAATGCCCTTACTACTAAACTTTCCAAAAATTCCATCCATGTCCAATTTTTGTCCATAGACTTAGAAATTGGTAAAATTGCTATTTAAGACCTCCTAATTAATATTTCAAAACAATTTCATTCTAGAAACTTCTAGAATGCAAGTTTTACAAATTATTCGATTTAGTCCCTAATTTCAATTTAAGCACTTTATCCATAAAATTTCTTCACGAAATTTTCACACAATCATGAAATAATATCATAGACCTCAAAATAATCATAAAATAATTATTTCTATCTCAGATTTTGTGGTCACAAAACCGCTATTCTGACCAGGCCCAAAATCAGGATATTACAACTCTCCCCCCCTTTAGGGATTTTTGTCCCCGAAAATCTTACCAGAAAAGTGGTCTTCACTTTTAATCTCATATTCGATGCCGAAGAACTTTCACTTAGGCTGTACCTCCAATACATCTCTTTAATTTCTCATATGATCTGAAAGCTAACGGTCTCAACTCTCAACTGTTCTTAAATTTTCAACCATTCTCAGTTTCCCATGATATCATGACATAAAACTCGGATCTTAACTTCATTAATGGAGACCAAAATTCCAAGAAATCCAACAATCAAAGAGACCTAAAATTCCATGAATCTGATGAGTAGGAATTCATTCAATACAGATATGATTTATAGATCTTGCAAAACATTTAACAATAGGATACATCACATTTTCCTCTTTCTGCTATGGAATTAATTCTGATATGGCCTCAAGAATAATCCTTCTTATTTCCATCCCAATATCAACACTGACAAGGATAATTTTGATAGATTCCAATGCTCGGCTTTAACCCCTTTAACAACTCCAATTTTATGTAACATCGAAAGCTCTAAACTATCACATTACCTCACTGTCTTGAAACACATCACAATTCATACAACGGTACATTACTGAAAGTCAGGAAGTCTTTACTCAATGTAGACTAGTCTAATTCAGACGCTTCGGTTACCAATATTCTCATCTATCCAAACTTTGTCAACATGTAATAAACTTTTCAGCTTTCACAAGACGAAAACCTTATCATTCGTAGTGACTTTAACTAATATCCAACTCTTTCTAATAAATATTGTAACACCCCAAACCCGTGACCGTCACCGGATTTGACCACGAGGTGTTACCGGGCTTACTTCCCTTATTTCTCTCTTGGAAATTATGAATTTCTATTCCAGGCAGGCTAGCTAACTGCATCACTGTTACCTTAAAAATCATATCTCGAGTTCCCGAACTCGAAAACCAGTTCCGTAAATTTTCCCTGAAACTAGACTCATAATTCCATCTACACATTTTTTTCTAGAATTTTTGGTTGGGCCAATTGATACAGTTTATTAGTTAAAGTCACCCCTGTTTCAGGGTTCGACTACACTGACCTTTTCGTATTACGACCTGGATATCATCTCGTACAGAGCTCCAATGCTCATGCTGTTTGTTTCTAATGAAACTAGACTCAAAGGGGAATCTATGCATATAAGGCATGACTTCTAATTGTTTCTGGATAATTTATGGTAAATTTTCAAAGTCGGAGAAGGGGATCCAGAAACCGTTCTGGCCCTGTTTCACGAAAACCTGAATATCTCTTAAAATCTGACTCATATGACTGTTTCGTTTCTTCCATATGAAAGTAGATTCATCAAGGTTAAATTTCATAATTTATTAACTATTTAATTCTACTTCTACTATTTTTAGTGATTTTTCAATCTCACCTCACTGCTGCTGGCAGCATCTGTTACTAAAGCAAACAATGACTATTTCATAATTCTTCCATGGCCAACTATAATTCATCATACATAATACAAGCTATGGCCACCTTATCAAAATTAAGGTTTCTAAGACTTGTGACTATAGGTTTTAGAATCACACTCAACCGACCACATAGGCCATTTTCGCATGGCTTAAAGTTTACAACCCAAAATTCAACAAAACAAAATAGCCTATACATGCCAAATGTTCTCCTAGATCGACTAAGGAGACAATACCAAAAGATTGTTCACGGTGTGATGACTTGACGACGGTTCCGAGTACACAAGAGACGAGTCCAAGAGACCTAAAATGGGTGACAAGAAAACGCCGAGTGAGTTTATAACTCAAGAAGCCATAAGCATTCCACAACCATCCATTAACAAAATTATTACAACATGAAATAATGAACGAGGCTAAGTACTCCATCCATATCGAACTATATCATAGTTCCTTGGACCTTCGGTTCAATCTCATACCAAGTCATACATCCACATTTCATATTCTATACAATAAGATATTTGAGGCATTTTTACACACCAACTCATTTTCACCACAATCATACAATTGCAATCATCACATAGATTTAAAGCTTACCAAGCTCAACCCCGAGCATGAACATATTGCCTATTCGTCATGAGCTCAAGGTACTTACCCGATCCGCTGCCCATACTCAACTCGATGGAGACACACCCTCCATATAATTGTTCGATCGGAGATATATATAAATATATATAGAGTACGCACACACAGTGCTTAATACTCGATTTCGCACACTTAGTGCCATGCGATTTAAGCCCGCACACATAGTGCCATACCCTTCGAGCTCGCACACTTAGTGCCATATATTTCCAGCATGCACACTTAGTGCCATATATTTCCAGCATGCACACTTATTGCCATATATTTCCAGCATGCACACTTATTGCCATATATTTCCAGCATGCACACTTAGTGCCAATCTCGTCACCGTACACTCAGATTGTTCAGACACTTAGTGCCGAAAGCAACTTTCTACACATTTCACTATTTCTTTTACATTCAACAAATGTCATCATTCCATACACATACATTTTCATTTATATATATATATGTCATCCCATTAAACACAATTGCATAAATTTTACAATCATTTAAGCAATATCAAATATGTGCTTAATGACTTACCTTGTGTTGGGCAAATAATTCTAAGTCGGCTACTCGTTGACCTTCGATTTCCCCTTGTTGGACGCCTCTCCTTTAGGATCTTGAGCTTAAACAAACAAATTAACTCATTCAATCGCTTTGGTACATATGTTGGTATCCACATTCTAATGATCATATAACATACGGAACGACATGGTAAAATTTTTATCTTGCTACCTTATGTTCTTGGCTATTCGGCCAATAGCCTTATGCAATTTACTATTCTATCAATAATCCAATCACACATACACATATACATATTCGTATATTAAATAACCACCCTCACTAACCACCCATTTTAGTTGATTTTATACAATCAAAGGCAATATCATGATTGGGTATACTTAAATAGCCGAATGTGCTAAAATTGATCTAACATCACCTATACCCTTGATTGAATGGCCGAATACTTATACTATCAATTATAGTATCGATTTTATTCTTTCAAACACATAGTCCCCATTCGGCCCTAACCATTTACTTAACGTATGTGTACAAATTCCATCTCAAAATTAGGAGTTGCAACTACAACTAGGTTACCACAATGCTCATCAATGACCTGAATGCCTAAGCACAACTCTACTAAAATTTATCCAACATCATTAACTTTTCCCTTCACTATTTTTTTTTCTAAACATCATATACAAAGTAACTTACATGTATATATAAAACCAACCTTGCTAGCACAATATCCCTTAACCGAATATCATAAACCCAAGCCACATATATAGTTCATCAAGGCCTTTCATTTGCCACATTTGGCACCCCCTTCCCTTATGAACAAACCAATTTCAACTTTCATGAAAATATATGTACCAAGAGCTTCAACTACTTGGCCAAATACCAAACCTCCAAACAACCAAATTTAATCCATGGAATGAATAGAACTTGAACTAATCACCTCATTTACATCTAAATTTCCAAGGGTTTCAAAGTGCTTACCTCTTCCTAAGCATCAACCAAGCCAAATCATGCACAAAAGAATTCCCTTCTTCTTCCTCCTTCAAGCCACGGCAATGGAGAATAGAATGAGCATTTTCCTTCTTTTTTTTTTTTTTTTTCTCTCTAGTTACGGCACAATGGGGGGCATCCATGCTCATTTTTTGTTCATTTCTTTAATGCTAGCTATTATTTTATGGCTTCCTACATACACCACTAGCATAACATGTTGGAAACATGTTCCTTGCCCATAATTTTGTCATGGCGGCCACTAACCTTGTCAAATGGATTATTTGACATGCAACTCCATTTATTTTACTTCATTCCTTTATTAACCTCTTAAAATTAGCCACATATAATTAAATCCTTTCACATGAGTCCTTTTCTTTCAATTCACCTTCAAATTAACTAAATCAAAGAATTAAAAAATTCACACATGCATTTTCACATATTTAGACAGTAACTATCATACTCAAATAATTTAGTGACTCGGTTTAGCGGTCCCGAAACCGCTTTCCGACTAGGGTCACTTTAGGGATGTCATAAATATACATTTCTCGTTCAGACTATTTACTCTTTTATCAGTACAAAAATGAAATTATATTATCGACTTGAGAAAATAATCCGACATAATTGTCACATGAAATCTTTCAAATAAATAATTCACCATACCGATCAAACTCGCGCTTTTATCACCTATGCCTTTCTCGATGTCAAATCCTTACGTAAATTAGAAAAAAATCCCAATACTAAAATCACCACATTACCAAGATCAAATTAGAAGTATAGTCATATTTGACATGATTATCACGAGTGAAGAACGACTTGAACATGAGTCATAATTGACAAATTATAGAACAAAGATAACAAGAAAACCGAATAAAGAAATCCAAGATACGATACTATGCCGGAGAATCGAAAACCAAACTCATAGAGAAAATACAGAATACCTCGATAATTCTTCAAAGAAAGAAAGTCCAAAAGAAAATATCATTTAATCCCACTAGAATCAAATATAACAAGAACAAAGATATCTTCCCATACATATATATCGATGAAGCATCAAGTAAAAGAAAGAATCATAATATCATATGTATTCTCTCATCAATTCTTATCGATTTAAATGGAATAGAATACCCGATGAAATAGAGCAATATAAATTATAAACCAATCAGACTACCAATGCTTTCATCCAACACTAGAATTAGAAGACATTCCCATATAACAAGAATTTCTTCAAAAGATCAATAGCCATAGAAATATTTCGAGAACGGGTAAACACATAGAACATCTCAAAAGAGATCGCTAAATCATCCGGTCATAACTGTCACACTCAGATAGTTCACATTTCAAATATCATTTCCCCAACTAGTTCTCGCCATCACAAATTTCATATTAAACCATTCACTAAAGAAGGTCAGTTTTGAATAAATTTTGATTTACACTTTTCTCGACCTTGCAACTGAGTAATTCGATTTACCAAAGAGAATTTTCTTCTCTAATTTTCTTCTCTAACTGGGACAGTGCATAATTCCAATAATCTTTATATCAATCCGATACTTTACTGACTCTGACTTTACTTATTAGCTCATTTTCAATCTCTAATCATACTTATAATTATTCTATCACTGAACTCTTTGGGTTCTCAACCGAAACTTATTCAATACAAATCTCATGAAATTCCATTATAAGTACCACTTGGTAAAGGGAGGGTTGTAGGACCTCGACTCGACTTTCTTATACATACACATATGACACAACTTCCATCATCATAGCAACATCATCAAAATCATGTCATTCATTCAGGCAATGCAACATTCATGTTGGCTTACACAAATTTTCCTATTGTCCCATTTAGACAATATACTTATGCATACATTCTATGTTTTCTAGATAGCTTTACTTATCCATTCATTTAATTAAATTAATTCATGCTCATGACATCATATAAGGCCAAACAAACATAGATATTTGCATCACAATCACAACATTCATTTCATGCATCATCATGTACATATCATTACAATCATATAATACAGTCCAACAATTTAACATAGATAAGTTCATTTCATTATAATCCTTTATCTTATAAAAATTATATATCATTAACATTCATCAACATTCGACGTCCAAATTAAGACAAGGACATTTTCATTCGTATCATAATATTATGACTTTTATTCATACCTCTACTACTTTCTATTTATTCATTCATCTTATCAAGTAAGCCATATACACTACATCATATAAGCATTAAGAAAATATGGATATTTATCACATATGTATCATAAACTTTTATTCATACTTTTCTGAACCGAGACTTATCATAATCATAATTTTACTCAAAACCTTCACATAACATTGAACATGGTCACAGCAGCTCGGTTGGAGAGTACCTGCCTAAATAAGACAATACTCATACGCTCGGAAGACATCACACTATCACGATCGCTGGCATGTATAGCTGAACTTTTACACATGCTAAGTTAGTCCGAGAACCGACTAAACCTACTCGATACCACCAAATGTAACATCCTGCACGAGACCGTCACGAGTCGAACACGAGGTGTTAACAGACTTAATTCATTACTTAAACAATTTCAAACAATTTATTTTTAAAATTTTCAGTCAAGCTAGCAATCTGCATCACATCGCTTAAAATTCATTTCTCGAGTTCCAAAACTCGAAATTCAATTCCGTAAATTTTCCCTAAAACTAGACTCATATATCTATTTACTAATTTTTTTATAGAATTTTTGGTCTAGCAAATTAGTACAGTTTATTAGTTAAAGTCTCCTCTGCTTCAGGGTTCGATCGCTCGACCTCGTGTATTACTTAATCGATATCTCCTTGTACAGAGTTTCAATGACTATGCTGTTTGTTTCTAATAAAACTAGACTCAATAAGGAATATGTACATATAAATAATGACTTATAATTATCTTTGAAATTTTTATGGTAAATTTCCAAAGTCAGAACAGGGGATCCAGAAACCGCTCCGGACCTGTTTCACAAAAATTTAAACATCTCATAAAATATAACTCATATACATGTTTTGTTCCATCCATATGAATATAGACTCATAATTCTTAAATTACACATTTTATTCATCATCCAATTGTATCTCTACTATTTTTAATGATTTTTCAAACTCACATCACTATTGCTGTCTGAATCTATTTTATGGTAAATTTTACCTATTTCATGGTTTCCATGGATTAGCTAGCAATTTAGCATACATAACACCAAATATGATCATGATTAGCCATTCCAATGGCTAATCATTACCAAGCATTTCCATACCACTCAATAACCATATCATAAGACCATATATACAAAATGATTATAATGCTATACATGCCATACTCAAAATGTAAAAGCCATTATGCCAAGATGGTATACTGGATAGTGTGAGTGTGCCTCCAACCGCTCCCGATTTCTCGAAATGGCTTGTCAACACTACAAGGAATGAAAAGGAGGAGTAAGCATAAATGCTTAGTAAGATCACATGCAAATAGCAAGTAACACAACTATATACGCAAACATAAAACATCATTTGCATAATCATCACCGAGACATTCATATCACATTTTCATTTATCATCTTACCATATTGTTGTTATATCGAAGTTTTCAACCCGAGGGTTAAGTACATACTTGTTCAAAGTATTCATTTCACAACACTTACCAATACGTCCCTTTCATCTCGAGTATTCCTCCATTTGAGTAGAATTTTACCCGTTGAACACATCGGAATATAATTCGGATACATGGAAAGTTTGCACATAAGTGCCACATATGTAGCCAAGCTACCATGTAACCCGCCCATAAGTGAACTCGGACTCAACTCAACGAGCTCGGGCGTTCGCATCCATAAGTGAACTGGACTCAACTCAACGAGCTCGGATGCCTAGTTACATCTCTCGAACTCGGACTCAACTCAACGAGTTCGGACATCCGCATCCAGAAGTGAACTCGGACTCAACTCAACGAGCTCGGATGCCTAGTTACATCTCTCGAACTCGGACTCAACTCAACGAGTTCGGACATTCGCATCCATAAGTGAACTCGGACTCAACTCAACGAGTTCGGATGCCCAAATATCCTAGTGATATGTCACTTGTATCCTAACCCATTCCTAAGGTTCAACTGGACCTTTTTCCCAATCATGTGTCTCAACCATCTTCTACGGAATGTCACATCGATACTCAGTAGTATTTCACATTTTCCAAGTATATCACATAATTTGACATATTAACAAACAATTATCACAAGATAATATTTCATAATAATTATCATATCATTTAAATAACATTAAAACATTTAAAATAATAACTATGTTACCAACATTTACATATGAACTTACCTCATATGCGAAAATGGCTACTTTTACCATTTCGTCCACAACTTGGTATTTTCCCCATTTTAGCCCGAATTTTAGTTTTCCTTGCTCTATCATTTAAAATATAGTCTAATTAGGACTCACATTATACAAATTGACCTAAATCATATTTTGGCAAAATTACAGTTTTGCCCCTAAACTTTTGCATAATTACACTTTTGCCCCAAAGCTCGTAAATTAAACTTCAGCCTATTTTCTTATGTTTTATGACATGCTGATCATTTTTCCCTTCTATGGTAACATCAAATTCTCACTCTAACATGTACTTATGACTATTAGGTATTTTTACCGATTAAGCCCTTTTGCTCGTTTTCACTTAAAACCGAGTAGTACAAGTTGTCTAACATAATTTAAAACCTCATATTCTATCATAAAACACCAAAATACACAAATTTCACCTATGGGTATTTTTCCAAATATGAACCCTAGGTTGAATTATTGCTAGGTAAGCTTAATCGAGCTACCGGGACTCCAAAAACGTAAAAATCATTAAAAACGACGCTAGAACAGACTTACAATCGAGCTTGGAAGCTTGAAAAACCCTAGACATGGTTTCTCCTTGCTATATTCGGCCATGGGGTTGAAGATGAGCAAAATTGGCTTTTAATTTTGTATTTTAATTCATTTTACCCCTAAATGACCAAAATGCCCTTACTACTAAACTTTCCAAAAATTCCATCCATGTCCAATTTTTTTCCATAGACTTAGAAATTAGTAAAATTTCTATTTAAGACCTCCTAATTAAAATTTCAAAACAGTTTCATACTAGAAACTTCTAGAATGCAAGTTTTACAAATTATTCGATTTAGTCCCTAATTTCAATTTAAGCACTTTATGCATAAAATTTCTTCACGAAATTTTCACACAATCATGCAATCATATCATAGACCTCAAAATAATCATAAAATAATTATTTCTATCTCAGATTTTGTGGTGACGAAACCGCTATTCCGACTAGGCCCAAAATCAGGATATTACAGTAATGGATCCCAATCAAGCTATAGCCGATAAGGTTGAGAGTAATGGCCTACTCCCACACAAAGGACAGCGTCATTTGATTCTAGGCTCATGACGGGTAGCCAGGAAGGAGAGGCTAAAGAAGCTTTCTTCCAAATGATGAACGAATGGTTCACTCAATACATTCGTACAAACCTGGATGCTCAACAACCTCCACCCCTCCTAAATCCCAACTCGTACCGGTAATTCCTCAAGGAATTGAGCTTTTAAGATTGAATAACCCTCCAGTTGACAAGATCCACAAACACGGGGCTGAAGAGTTTAGAGCTACTGTTGATGATGATCCTCAAAGAGCCGAGTTTTGGCTTGAAAATACTATTCGAGTGTTTGACGAGCTTTCTTGTACGCGAGCTGAATGTTTAAAGTATGTCATTTCTTTGTTGAGAGACACAGCATATCAATGGTGGAATACCTTGGTGTCTGTAGTACCAAGAGAGAGAGTGACTTGGAAATTCTTTCAGGCGGAGTTCTGAAAGAAATATAGAAAGAAAAATATAAGTCAGTGATTCCTTGATCAAAAGCATAGAGAGTTTTTAGAGTTGAAACAAGGCTGCAAGACTGTAATCAAGTACGAGAGGGATTTTGTACGATTGAGCAAGATGCTCGAGATTATGTGTCTACTGAAGAAATAATGTACAAGCGATTTGTTGATGGGTTGAATGAAGACATAAAACTTCTCATTGGAATTTTAGAACTGAAGGAATTTGTTGTTTTACCAGACAGAGCTTACAAAGCTGAGGAACTTAGCAAAGAAAAGAGAATGGTTGATTTAGAGGCAAGAGACTCGAGAAAAAGATCGATGATAAGCTATATCAATCATCATTAAAGAAAACCAGAGATTATCTTAACCGACAGATCACTTCAACGAGATATTCCAATAAAGATCGCAGAAAGCAATACACCAATCCTAAAGCTCAAGCTATATCGGTATCGAGTGTTGGTAACGTGAAAGATGTTAAACCCGAATTTCAACAGTGTGGAAGACAGCATTTTGGAGATTTTTGGATGAAAAATAATAATAGAGCTTGTTACAGTTGTGGTTCATGAGACCATTTTATTATATATTGTCCTGAGCTAAATGAAAAAGATAAATCTCAGCATTGAAGATCGAGCAATATGACAACGAGAGGGAGACTGCCAAGAAATACGAGAAATACATCTAGTAGTAGACGTGTGATGAGAGATTCTGCTCTGAGGTCTAAGGCACGAGCACCTACCTGAGTTTATACTATTCGTGCATAAGAGGAGGCATCATCTCCAAATGTTATCACCGGTACTTTCACTCTCTATGATACTAATGTGATTGCATATATAGATCCAGGATCAACTCATTCTTATATATGTATAAATTTAGTATCTAGTAAGACTTTGCTTGTAGAGTCTACTGAATTTGAGATTAGAGTATCGAACTCCTTAAGCATATGTGTTTTGCTTGACAAAGTCTGCAAGAATTGTTTGTTAATGAATCGGGATTTCTGTTATCTAGCTAATCTGATGTTGTATCTGTGACACCCCTAACGTGACCCTAGTCGGAGAGTGGTTTCGGGACCACAAAACTGAGTCACAAAAATAATTAGGTGTTATATTCTGTGCTTATTGTATGTGGAATTTGTATGCGTAAATATTTCGTGCCTTGATTTTATTAATTAGGTGCTAATTCATAAGAAAGGACCCATGTGTTAGGACTTGAAAATGTGATAGGTGAATTTTAAGTGGCCAAATAATGCATGAAGTAAAGACATGAGGATTTGCATGTCAATTTAGCCAACTATAGGAAGTGGCCGGCCATGGTAATGAAGATGGGCTAAAGAAAATATATCTTGAACATGTTTTGTTAATGGTGGATGTTAAAAATAATAAAATAAAGAGCATGGGCAAAGGGAACATGTTCCAAACATGTCTAGTTAATGGATCATGTTAGAAAGAATAAAGAAATGGAGAAAAAAGGGGAAATAATGAACAAAAAAAAAAAAAGAGTGTGGATGCCCCCCTTTATTGCCGTGAGTTGTAGAGAAAGAAAGAAAAAAAAAATTTCATCCATTTTTCTCTTCTTTGGCCAAAAATACTAAGGAAAAAGGAAGGATTTTTGCTTCATGCTTGGTTTAGAAGAGAACTAGAAGGAGATTTGGCTATACTTGCATCAAGATTAAGGTATGTTTGAGGTTGTGTCATGAGATTCATGCTTGTTTTGGTTGCTAACTTGATGTGCATGTTAGCCATGGTTCAAATCCTTGTTATGCCATGAAAATGGTATTTGGCCAAGGTTGATATTGTGTTAAAGCCATTGCATGCTAAATGTGAAGCTTGTTGATGATGCATGTAATGATGGATTGACTACTCTTGAAATTTCTTTTAGTATTCTTGAGTAGGACATTGAATTCTTTGTTTAACCATGACCGAAGTTGAAAGGGTATGGTTGTGATGTATTCAGCCATGGTGCATTCATGAGCATGATTTATGCTTGTTACTTGATTGGTAAAAATTTGTGTTTGGATGGGTATGAACCCCTTGAGATTCGGCCTTGCACCTATATGTGTATACATGTTTGCACATGATGTATTGGTATGACATATATACTACCTCAAAGTATGTATTTTCATGTGATTATGTTTTGATTATGAAGTAAATGATAGATGTGTATTGAGCTACAATATGTAAAGCATTAGCTAGTAAAATGTGTGCCATTCATGTGTGGTATTAAACACGTAATTGGCCTCAACATCAACATGCATAATCGACCATGAATGAGTGCCTAAGAGGTTGTGTTGTTCGCCATGAGTAAGCATGTTGAAGGCTTTGTGTGTTGAGTCGATTCATGAATTCGTACTTATGTGACTTTAATGTCTAGTGAATATATGTGGGCTAAGTGCCTTGAGTTCCTCTTTTTGATACTCAAATGATTGAATCAATTTAATTGTTAAATTAAGCTTAAGAGAAAAGAGGGACCAAATCCGATAAAGGGAAGGAAAAAGTAGTCGAATAGCCATCGGAATCATTCGACAACATCCGAGGTAAGTTTTCGAGTATCGAAACTTAGATTTTGATTCGATTGAACGAAGTAATAAGCAATCGAAATTGTGCCCTTGTATGTGGCCATTGAGCCGAAATGATATTCTTGATTAAGTAAATTGTGCATAAAAGTTTGTTATGAAATTGAAACAAAGATGTGTATGAATGTGCGATTGTGATATCGGGCTAAGCCCAAGGCAATTGTGCGACCAGATATCGGGCTAAGCTCAAGGCAATTGTGCGAGCTATGATATCGGGCTAAGCCCAAGGCAATTGTGCGAGTTGTGATATCCGGTTAAGTCCCAAGGCATTTGTGCGGGTTACCATAACCGGGCTATGTCCCGAAGGTGTTTTGAATGAGTAGCTATATCCGGATAAACTCCAAGGTATGTGATTTGAAATTTATAAGCTGCTGGAAAATTTTCAGTTATTGCATTTGTGAAATTCCCAACAAGGTATGTTTTGTGTGTGCTTTGCACACTATGAGTAAATGCGCATTGAATATTCGCTCTAATGATAAATGAGCTATCGGCATTAACTAGGCCGTTATTTGTGTATGAATATAAGAGTTGGGATTGTGAAGTAAGCATGTCATTGAGAAATTGTACATATGAGTTATTGTTTAGCTACTTGAATGCTATGCTTTGGTTGTGTGTATATTATGGCTCGAAACTTACTAAGCATAAATTGCTTACTCCGTTTCTTTGTTTCTCTGTTTATAGATTTTGCTCATTAGCAATCGGATTCGGGATCATAGAAGTTGAAGTCAACCACACTATCAAAGCCCTTTTTGGTACTCCTTTAGTTGAGTTTTGGATATGGCATGTATAGGACTACCCTCGGTTGTTTTAAGTACTTTGTGATGTATATGTGTGTGCCATGCGAAAATGGTTCGTAAAAGTGGAGTATGGAATTTGACCATATGTGGTTTGTAATTATATTTGGTTTCATGATGTGATTATGGTTTGAATGAGAGAGTTGGTCACATGATCAGCCATTGGAATGGCTAAATATGATCATATGTGGACCTAAGTATGACTAGACTATAGTTGGTCCATGGGAACTACAATATAGGTAAAGCCTACCTTAAAAACAGAGGCTGCCAGCTGCAGTGACGTGGATGTGAAAAATCACCAAAATTTGTAGGAATGGTGTTAAATAGTGAATAAATTATGTGATCAAACCTTGACGAGTCTATTTTGATGTGAAAGTAACGAAATGATCATATGATCAGTATACCGAGAGATATTAAAGTTCTCGTGAGACAGGGCCAGAACGGTTTCTGGGTCCCCTGTCGCGACTTTGAAAATTTTCCATAAATTATCCAGAATGAATTAGAAGTCATGCCTTATATATACAGATTCCTTTTTGAGTCTAGTTTCATTAGAAACAAACGGCATCAGTATTGAAACCCTGTACAGAGAGATATTCAAGTTGTAACGCGCGAAGGTCAATGTAGTCGACCCCTGTAACATGGGTGACTTTAACTAATAAACTGTACCAATTGGCCCGACCAAAAATTCTAGAAATAAATCCATGAATGGATATATGAGTCTAAATTCAGGAAAAATTTACGGAATCAGTTTCTGAATTGTGAAACTCGAGATATGCTTTTTAAGGCGACAGCGACGCAGTTTTCCAGCTTGCCTGGGAACGTCGAATTGGTCGGTGCCATAAGTGGTTTTGGCTTGTTAACCCCTCGTGTCCGACACCGGCGACGGTCTCAGGTTCGGGGTGTTACAATTTTATTGGTATCAGAGCTACGGTTTAGTGGATTCTAGGACTATCGTGATATGTTTGGGGTCTAGCTATACATGCCATTAAGTGTTACAGTATCCATTTGATGAACTTGATGTGATTTTGGGTCTGGATTGGCTCACGATGCATGATGTAGTTGTGAATTGTAGACGAAAGATTATTGAATTGAAATGTCAGAATGGTGAAATTCTTTGGATTGAGTCTGATGATTCGAGTGAGTTACCTACTGTGATATCGTCTATGTTAGCTCAGAAATGTATGAAAAAAGGTTGTGATGCATATCTTGCATACGTACTGGATACAAAAGTGTTTGAATCAAAGATTGAATCTATACTTATTGTTTGTGAGTTTTCAAATGTATTTCCAAAAGAGTTACCGGGTTTACTACCTATCAGAGAAGTTGAGTTTGATATTGAATTAGTACCAGGAACAACGCCAATATCGATAGCTCCGACAGAGTTAAAAGAATTGAAAGCTCAGTTGCAAGAGTTGACAGATAGAGATTTTGCTAGATAGATTTTCTCCCCTGAGGTGCACTAGTGTTATTTGTGAAAAAGAAAGATGGCATGGTGAGAATGTGTATAGATTATCGACAGCTCAACAAAGTAACGATCAAGAATA
Source organism: Gossypium arboreum (assembly GCF_025698485.1). Lineage (NCBI taxonomy): Eukaryota > Viridiplantae > Streptophyta > Magnoliopsida > Malvales > Malvaceae > Gossypium > Gossypium arboreum. The sequence continues at coordinate 84,043,685 of NC_069073.1, forward strand.
AATACCCTTTGCCAGAAATAGATGATTTGTTTGATCAGTTAAAAGGGGCAACAGTGTTTTCAAAAATTGATTTGAGATCGGGTTATTACCAATTGAGAGTTAAAAACTCAGATGTGCCAAAGACTACATTTAGAACAAGGTACGGACACTACAAATTTCTTGTTATGCTTTTCGGACTAACAAATACACCTACTGTTTTTATGGACTTGATGAACCGGATTTTCAGGCTGTACCTAGACCAATTCGTAGTTGTGTTTATTGATGATATTTTGATTTACTCTCATGATGAATCTGAGCATGCCGAGCATTTGAGAATCGTGTTACAAACTTTGAGAGATAAGCAGTTGTTTACAAAGTTCAGCAAATGTGAGTTTTGGCTACGTTCTAGGACATATAGTTTCAGCCGTGGGTATCCGAGTTGACCCGAGTAAAATTTCTGCAATTATAGATTGGAAGCCTTCGAGAAATGTATCTGAAGTCCGTAGTTTTCTAGGACTAGCTGGATATTATAGACAATTTGTCAAAGGCTTCTCGATGATTGCAACTCCGATGACACGATTTCTTCAAAAAGATGTTAAATTTGAGTGGTTAAAAAAGTGTTAGCAGAGCTTTGAATAGTTAAAAGCATTATTAATAGAGGCACCACTGTTAGTTCAGCCTGAGCTGAGTAAAGAATTCGTAATTTTTAGTGATGCATAGTTAATAGCCTGGGTTGTGTTTTGATACAGGAAGGCAAAGTTGTAGCTTATGCCTCAAGATAGTTGAAGCCACCTGAAAAGAATTATCTGACACACGATCTAAAGTTAGCCGTGTTAGTTTTCGCATTTAAAATTTGGTGTCATTACTTGTTTGGTGAGAAAAGCCATATCTATACCGACCACAAAAGCTTGAAATATCTAATGACTTAGAAAGATTTGAATTTGCAACAACGGAGATGGTTAGAATTGCTAAAAGACTATAAATTAGTGATTGACAATCATTCGGGGAAAGCTAACGTAGTTACTGATGCTTTGAGTCAAAAGTCCTTATTTGCTTTGCATGCTTTGAACACACAATTAGCTCTGTCTGACGAAGGTTCGATAGTATCCAAGTTGAAAGCAAGACCATTTTTTCTACAGCAAATTTGTAAGGCTTAAAAATTTGATAGTGAATTGCAAGCAAAACGAGCTCAGTGTGAGTCGACTTCAGATTCATAGTTTTGAGTAGGGCCTGATAACTGTTTGATGTTTCATGATAGAATATGTGTACCAAGAAATTCTGAGCTCATTTGAAAGATTCTAAGCAAAGCACACAGTAGTTATTTATCAGTACATCCGGGAAGCACGAAAATGTATAACGAATTGAAATAGCTTTATTGGTAGCAGAGCATGAAATGAGATATCTCAAAATTTGTTTTAAAATGTTTGATTTGTCAGCAAATCAAAGCTGAGCATCAAGTGACGTCAGGTTTATTACAGCCTATTATGATTCCTGAGTGGAAGTGAGATAGAGTAACTATGGATTTTGTATCAGAATTGTCTTTGTCTCTGAAAAAGAAAGATACAATTTGGGTTGTAGTTGATCGATTAACGAAATCAGCAACATTTCATCCCAGTACGTACTGACTTTTCACTTGATAGATTAGCTGAGTTGTACTTATCCGAAATTGTGAGATTGCACAGTGTACTAGTTTCAATTATTTCAGATAGAGATCCAAGATTTAAATCGTGATTTTGGAAGAAATTGCAAGAGGCTCTAGGTACGAAATTGAATTTCAGTACAGCTTTTCATCCTTAAATCGAAGGTCAGTATGAGAGAATGATTCAAATTCTCGAATATATGCTCAGATGTTGTGTTTTAGAGTTTGAAGGCAATTGGGAGAAATATTTGTTGTTGGTTGAATTTGCGTATAATAACAATTTCAAACGACCATAAAGATGGCACAATACGAAGCTTTTTATGGTCGTAAATGCTAAATTCCACTGCATTGGACAGAGCTTAGCGAGAAACAGATTCACGGGGTTGATTTGATTAGAGAAATCGAATAAAAAGTGAAAGTAATTTGCAACTGTTTGAAAATAGCCGGAGGCATTGTAGGTGCGGGGGTGGTATTTTTCGGGAATGGAGGTTGTGGAACAGCCGTATTAGTTCGAATGTATTGGTTGAACCAATCATTCATCACGCTATAAAAAGCTTGCCTAGCCTCATCATTCGGATTGCTAGCAATAGGTTGAGAGTCTGCCGGCGCTGTCCCTTGTGTGGGAGCAGGCGCTACACTCTCAAGATCATCAGCTACCGCTCGGTCAGGATCGGGATCCATTACTATAAATAAACATATTTGCAAATGTCAGAAATCACCACACTATCAAATAATCACATAAAATGGCATGTATAGCTAAACCCAACGCATTACGGTAGTCCTAGAATCGACTAAACCGTAGCTCGATACCAATAAAACTGTAACACCCTTACCCGAGACCGCTGCGGAGTCGGACACGAGGGTTAACGGGCTTAATCCACTTACTTGCACAGTTCATTTTAAAATTTCCAGACAGTAGGCTAACTGTATCACTGTCACCTTAAAAATCATATCTTGAGTTCCACAACTCAAAAATCAGTTTTGTGATTTTTCCCTGAAACTAGACTCATATATGCATCTACAAATTTTTTTCTAGAATTTTTGGTCGGGCCAATTAGTACAGTGTATTAGTTAAAGTCCCCCATGTTACAGGGATCGACTACACTGACCTTTGCGCATTACGACTTGGATATCTCCCTGTACAGGGCTTCAATACTGATACCGTTTGTTTCTACAGAAACTAAACTCGAAAAGGAATCTTTACATATATGTTATGACTTCTAATTATCTCTGGTCAATTTATAATGAATTTCCAAAGTCGGAACAGGGACTCCAGAAACCGTTCTGGCCCTGTCTCACGAAAACTTAAATATCTCTTAACATACTATTCATATGATCGTTTCGTTATTTTCCTATGAAAATAGACTCGTCAAGGTTCGTTTACATAATTTATTCACTATTTAATTCCATTCCTACTATTTTTAGTGATTTTTCATATCCACGTCACTGCAGCTGTCAGCATCTGTCTTTAAGGTAGGCTTTACCTATTTCATAGTTTCCATGATTCAACTAGCCCTTTAACATAAATAGCACAAAATATGATCATGATTAACCATCCCAATGGCTAATCGTTTCCAAACATTTCCATGCCTCTTAATGAACAACATACAATGATTATAATACCATGCCCAAAGTATACTTAAGCCATTTTTGCATGGCTATCCAAATTTACACAAAACCGAAAGGTACATGACCTACAACAAAAGGGTAGTCCTATACATGCCATTTCAAAGTTCAACCAAAAATATACCAAAAGGAGCTTTGATAGTGTGGGCGACTTCGACTTCAAAAATCCCGAGTCCGATAGCTGAAGAACCAAAATCTATAAAACAGAGAATCAAAGAAACAGAGTAAGCATTTAATGCTTAGTAAGTTTGAGTCATAAATTTAGACACAACCAAAGTATAGCATTCATGTAGCTAACAGATAATTTCATATGCACAAATTCTCAATATCATACTTACTTCACATTACCAACCCTTATATTCATACACAAAGATCAACTTAGCTAAAGGCGGTAGCTCATTTATCAACCGAGCGAATACTTATTTGTAAGGGCTCGACTAATTCAAAGCACATACTGAAACATACCTCATTGTTGGGATTTCACAAGCCTATTAACTGAAATTTTACAGCAAGATCATTCATTCCCGAATCACGTACCTTCGGAGTTTAACCGGATATAGCTACTGCTCAAATGCCTTGGGACATAGCCCGATTATAGTAACTCGCACAAATGCCTTGGGACTTAACCCGGATTTAATAACTCGCACCATGCCTTCGGGCTTAGCCCGAAATTAGTAACTCGCACAAATGCCTTCGAATCTTAGTCCGGATTTAATAACTCGCACCATGCCTTCGGGCTTAGCCCGGAATTAGTAACTCGCACAAATGCCTTCGAATCTTAGTCCGGATTTAGTCACTTAGCACAAAGCCTTCGGGACTTAGCCCGGACACATTTATCAATAAATCATGACACATTCGTATTTCATTTTCGTTAGCAAAACTATAACACGAGGCACTTATCACACTTGCAATTTCGGCTCAATAGCCACACACAAAGAGCATGATTTTGATTTGCTTAAAACGTGATCTAATCAAATCATAATCTAAGTTCCATTACTCGAAAACTTACCTCGGATGTTGTCGAACGGCTTCAACGGCTATTTGATCACTTTTTCCTTTCCCTTATCCAACTGTGGTCCTCTAAGCTCTTGAGCTAATTCAAACAAATTTAACTTATTAAAGTCTCATTTTGCTAGCTTATGGCCGAATATGACAAGGAGTTTGATAGGTCATATGGCCACCTTTTAGCTCAAATACACAATGATCATACGCATTTTTAATCACATCAAGCAATTTAATACAATTCATTCGAACATCAAAAGAGAAGCTCAAGGTACTTAGCCCATATATACATTAGACATTAGAGTCACATATGTACGAAATCACGAATCGAATTCAACATACTAGTTAATATTTCCCCTTAGCCGAATTTTCTAAGTCAAGCTAAAGCCATCAATAGGCTACCCATGGCTGAACATACACATCAACTCATGTGCTCATTCATGTGGCCGAACATACACATCTATGCTAAGGCCGATTGCAACACTTAATACATTCTACAAGTATGGTCACTTGTATTGACTAAACACCATTTGTTTCAAGTTCAAAACTTGGCTAATACACATATATACACTATTAAAGCATCCTCTCCCTTTCCATTAATTCAACACATGCATTACCCATAATATACAAAATTATATTCGGCCTTAGCACACAACTTGCTAGCCGATTCTTCTCCATCTAGCAACTAATGCACATACGAGCTCATTTGTTAGACTCTACTTCATCTAACAACAACCTTATTTCTCTTCTATTTCCTACCATGGCGGAATGCTCAAGATACCTCAATATCAAAACTTTTAACTTGGGTTGCTTAAAGAGCTTGGTGATGAGTTCAAATTTATCTAACACCTCAAGCAACATAACACATCCCTTAATCTAGTGAACCACCATAACATCAAACACCAACCAAGAAAACAACACCCAAGGCCGAGTATCATCTTCATCACATAGCAAGATTTAGACCATGGGCTAGGTAGAACTCAAGCTAACAACTAAAACATGCATGCATCTCATGGACAACATCAAACATACCTTAGTCTAGCAAATCACCATAGCCGATTTTCTCAAGCTCCTCCCTTCCTTTCTTTCCTCTATTCGCCAAGGATGAACCAAAGGATGAACACTTGTTTTTTTTTTCTCTCCTTCAACTCACGGCAATGGGGGCATGGATGAGACCATTTTTATTTCATCACTCCTCCCTTTCATTATTCAATTACCATGCTCATTATTTTATTTTTCCTTACATAATGCATTAAGCCAACATGTCTATGACATGTTTCTTTTTAGCCATAACACCTTGTCCACCCATGCTCATGGCCGGCCACTACATATTAGGGGGGGAAAATTGACATGCAAGTCCTCCCTTTTGATTACATGCACTATTAGATCCTTGTAGATTAGCCTATCACATTTCAAAAGTGTCACACAAGTCCTTTTGACTAAATTCACATGCAATTTACTAAATCGAAGCTTAAAATTTTCGCACATTCATATTCACATATTTTAGACCATAAATATCACATTCAAATAATTTGGTGACTCGGTTTAGCGGTCCCAAAATCGCTTTCCGACTGGGGTCACTTTAGGGCTGTCACAACTCTCCCCCACTTAAGAAATTTTCGTCCCCGAAAATCTTACCGGTAAATAGGTTTGGGTATTGCTCTTTCATAGAGTTCTCGGGTTCCCAAGTAGCTTCTTCAATTCCATGTTTGAGCCATAACACTTTTACTAACGGAACCCTTTTGTTTCGCAACTCCTTCACTTCACGAACTAGGATGCGAATCGGTTCTTCTTCATAACTCATATCGGGTTGAATAGTACCCTAACCTATTCACTGGTAAGATTTTGGGGGACGAAAAATAGTACCCTAACCTATTCACTGGTAAGATTTTTGGGGACGAAAATCCCTAAAGGGGGAAGTTGTAACAGCCCGTTCCCAGTCAAATAAGAATAGTGGTTTCGAGACCACAAATTCAAGGTTAAAATATTTCTTTTATTATTATTTTAATGTTTGCAATATGATATTGTGTTGGTGTGAAAATTTCATGAAGTAATTTTATTGTTTGAATGCTTAATTCGGTAAAAAGGACTAAATCGTGTAAAGTGCAAAATTTGTGTGCTATTAGTTAAATGTGTCTAATAGCTATGTTTTACTAAAGTAAAGGTCCTTATGTTGCAAATATACCATTATAATGATGGGTAGATAATTATGGGCTTATAATAGGTGTTTTAAATGGTTTATTAGTAAGGTTAATTTGGTAATTTGGTTATTATTGTAACACCCCAAACCCAGCCTAGACGTTATGGTTGAATCTGCGATGTCACGTTAGAGTGTTTTTCATAAAATAATTTCTTGGAAAATCCATTCCACCTAAAAACTTCTTTGAGTTCTTAACAAAAATTTAGGGTGTATGTTCTTTGTGAAAACTCAAGTTGTTTTAGCAAAATATTGATCATATTAGATTGTTATTGCCCTTTAAAACAGTGTTTGCTGCGGAAGCTCTCAAAGTATGTTGCGTAATCGTGATGTTTTAGAAAAATACTTGTTTATATTTTCTTGAAAATCCGTGTCCTACTACTACTAGTCAAAAGTCAAGGTAAATAAATCCCAAAAATTAAAATGAAACTTAAAGAGGCCTTATTACATAATGAAAACCCAAAAGTAAACCTTATTTATAAAATTAAATATTAACCAAGTCGCGAGGTGGCTACTGAGTCCTCCGTGGCATCGATCTGTCTACGCCTGGGGATTTCCTACACAGTTAACAGATGGGTAGTTTTCGAAAACTCTGTGTGAAATCCCATAAAAGCAATCAATTAGAGTAAGCACAATTTGGGCCCAATCTCTTTCAGTAATAGTTAGGGCCTTAGCCCATTTCAATAATAGTAGCAGTCTGGGCCTGAGCCCGTTTCAGTAATAGTAGCAGTCTGGGCCTAAGCCCATTAACATATCAATTCAGAATGCAAACAAAGAGTCCTACCAAATTCATCCTCTACACACCATCTCCATACCAACCCTACACACCATGTGGGGATAAAATCGACCCACCCATCCTTACACACCAAGTAGTACCGGTTGCGGCACTAAAACAATATTTGCAGTAGAGCTACCAGTAATAGGCTTATAGCCTTTCAGTACACTTCCTCCAAAATCATATATCCCACCCCATGCAATGCAACATAGTATAAATGTATATGCAGTACAGATGACATGCTCAATTAGTCATACATCACACAAGGGTAAAACAGTCATCTTACTAAAATAAGGGTCCAGGTACACTTACCGGCCCAACAGTAGGTCTACAGTCATCTTGGATAACTTATGCAACCTTAACAGACAATCAGTTATAATGGGCCTATAGCCCATATTACGGGCCCATGTGGGCCCATATGCTCGTATGGCCCACATAGCCCAAAAATGGCCTTAGACGTGTAGTCTACACAGCCTGGCCCACTAATTACCACACTTTTGTACAATTTTCCCATATGGAGCCCACAGGCCCATTGGGCCCACACGACCTAGTTTGACCCAAAATGGCCCAATATTGTTTTGGTCCATGAAAATGCTCATGGCTATCTCATTGATCGCACGGCCTGCCACACAGGCGGTCAGACGCCCGAGTGGTGTCGACTGTTCACTTTTCGACTTTTCAGCTCTTGTCATTTCCCATCTAATGGCAGTGATGTACACACTTATTTCTGAAGTGTGTATCTCTCCAAAGAGTTCCCCAACCTACGTTCAACCAGAATATTCTGTTAGATGCTCGATACTAGGGTTAATCACCCTTTTCTAACCCCAACTTAAGATAACATCCAAAACTTACCTTGGTTGAAAGAGTGCGATTAACCCTGTTGAACCGTTTACGAAGGCTGATTTGTCCTCCTAATTGAATAGCTAGATTGACAGCGAAACAATGAACACATAAATACATGACTTTAAACTATATAATGGCTTATTGAGCACACCAAAACCCAGGTTAGGGGAAATAAAGCAATCGGCCAACATCCTTCAAAACAAGACATGCACTAGCTAACTACAATAATCGCAAACAAAATTACCTTGATCAAGTGATGAAGGAAAAGTTTTGATTACTTTAGTATCTACTAACAAATCCTTCACTTTCCGAACCCAAAATAATCACCACACCTAAGAAAAGGAAGATGAGAATCAACCAGAAGAGAAAAGGGTATTCGGCCTTAAACAATGCAATACTACTTACCGCTTTGACAAAGAACACCAAGAAACCTCAATGAGAAGGAGTCATCGGCTTGACTACCAAATAGGAAAGACCATAAGTAGAATAGTTTGAAGGATAAGGAAGAAGAAGAAGGGAAACAAGGGGTATACGGTCACAATAGTAGATGAACTTAGATAATCCCGAGAATTGAAAGAGAGAGATGGTGGTATATTCGGCCAAGGAGAAAAGATTTGAGGAAAAGGAAAAGACTAAAGGAAACAGAGAGCAATTTCCCAAAATTGAACAAAAGAAATAAGGAGTCGACCTTGACAACAAGGTGGTAAGGGGACGAAAGATGCCCCAAGAACAATAGCAGTATTTGGTTTTAGAAAGAAAAAGTGAAACGCTTCAGAATTTTTCCAAATTCGAAAGCACCAAAAGAAAGAGATAAAAGCACCTAAAGAGAAGTGTGCCAATACCCTAAAATCAAAACTCAAAGGGTGTCTAGAGTCCCCATTCGGTACAATATCCCCTCACCCCTCAACTCTCCACGATCAACTCTCCAAATCACTCAACCGGTTACTCCACTATCCACATCCCCAAATTTCCTCTTAGAATTTTGGCTACGTGATCCCTTCCTCTACTCAAACACCTCAACCATCCAAGTTTCAGAGGTCCAATGATATACAACCACCTACATTGCACACTAGCAAAAAGACATCCCTTGCGCGCAGTAGGACTCGAACTCAAGACCCTAGTTGGAATGGTGGGTTCGGGACCACGAATCAGAGTTAGAAAAATATTTTAAAAATTATTTTCTGTGTTTATTATGTGTGAATTTGTGTGTGTGTAGTTTTCGTGATTTAATTTTGTCGTTTGAATATCCGATTTAATAAAAGGACTTAATCGCGTAAAATAAAAATTTGGTGGTTATTTTAAAAAAGGGTCGAATAGTGGTTGTTCTTTTAATGTGGAGGGTTTATGTTGCAATTAGACCATTGATAATTAAAGTGGACGGTAATGGTCATGGTTATAATGGTTTTATAATTTAATAATAAAGGTTAAATAAGTAATTAAGTAAAATGTTATTATATGTTATAATATACCAAATTAAAAACAAGCTTTCATATGTCTTCTTCTTGCCAAAATAACAAAATAAGAAAAGAAATAAAAGAAGCTAGGGTTCGGCCATCTTTTAAGCTCAATCAAGGTACGTGTTTAGCTCGATTTTTGATAATTTTTATGTTTTTAAGATCGTTGCTAAGTTATCTTCGAGAGCCATGCTTGAATTTTTAATTTTGATGAATGTTTTGATTTGTGCCGTTGTTGAGAGCTTGTGATTTTTTTTGTTTGATGATGAAATATGAAAGATATGTTTTAGATTATCATGTTTTGTATTGGAGTTTTTGATGATTTTGAGTAATTAGGACTAAATTGCAAAAATTATAATTTGAGGGACTAAAATGTGAAATAAATGAAATATATGGACTTGTAGGAATATGGGTAACATTCGGCCTAACATGAATGTAGTGAAATTTTGCATATTTTGTATTTTGTGCAATAGGGACTAAATTTTAAAAAGTGTAAATGTCAGGGGTAAAATGGTAATTTTCCCATTTATGTGTTTTTGGACTAAATTAAATGAAAATATGTTTGAATTAGCTTAATTTGAATATATTTAGATTAAGAACCAAAGAAATTAGATTTGGATCGGGGGAAAACAAAAGTTGTCAACTAACTGTTCCGTTCCATTTTATATCGTCCGAGGTAAGTTTATAAGCAAATAGACATACTTAATTTTTTATTAAATACAAAGTATATATGCTGAAATGAAATATATGAATTTATATATGCTATTTCCGAATGTGTATAAGCATGGTAACCTTGTTCATGCATTCGTTTCGACCGAATTACGACATCTGAAAGTCTCATATGAACCTTAGGAATAGTTAGGTTACATTTTTCATGACATAGGATTCCGATTACGTGTGCGAGTAAGACCATGGCATCGATATGTGACTCCAATATATGTGTGCTAGTAAGACACTATCTGAGACAGTGGCATCGATATGTGACTACATGTAAGACCACGTTTGGGACGCTGGCATTGTATGATATGTGTGATTATCCAAGTGTCCTATCCAATTTCGAATGCTTTATCAAGCAAAGGTAAGTTGTGACCGAATGTGTATAACGAGCTAAATGGCCAGGTTGAATCAGCTTGTTGCTTACTTTGAATAAGGTAAGTATGTGACTGGATTACTTGTTACAAAACATGTGTGATGCAAATGAATGACATTTGTGACTATGGTGTATATTCGGCCTTAAGGAAAAATGATGTGAATATTATGGGATTGATTCTTGGATATGTGTAAATATGACCATGTATATTCGGCCAAATAAGTAGTATTAGTTCATGATACTATATTATGATTTTTTTTTAGTTTAAATATATGAGTATAGGTATAATAGGTTGTATAAAGACATTATGGCTTTGGAAGTTGAATGATAATGTAATTCGGTTTAGTTTAAATTGAGCTGATTATATTATTGGGTTGTTTATTTGCTTATGACTTATTGAGCTATAAAAGCTTACTCTGTGTATATGTGCGTCTTTGTTTTATGGATTTTTGGATTCAAGTTACAAGCTTGGGGATCGTCAACAAAGTCAATTACACTATCGATTGTATTCGGTACCTTTATAAGTTGAACTCGAATTATGGCATTTATAGGCTGGATTATGTTTTGTAATGTTGGATGTTTGGTTATGTGTAATCTAAGCCATGCGAAAATGGCTTAATTTTATGTTTGAATTTGGTTATGATGCTTATAGTTTATAACGTCTTGGTTATAATGTTATGTACTAATAAATGCATAATTATGAATGACTCTTTCTCTCTCTTAAGCTGTGAATTGTTTGGTAATGCCTTGTAACCCCGTTTCTGTGACGAATTTGGGTTAGGGGTGTTACACCACTCTAGCAGGCTTTTTATGTCATGTTTTACTCACATTAATTAAAGAGTCTACTACCTGGAGACAAGGGTTTATTCAAGTAGAAGCAATTTTTTTTTCTCAAGCCAAGGCTTGAACCCATGACTTCCCAAACACTCCCAGAGCACTAAACCACTAAGGTAGACATACCTCCACATCACAAACACACAAAAATAATTTTAACAGGGGTTTTCGGGATTTGAGGCATTGTAATTATGATATAATAAATAAAACAAAAACAATTTTATGTCTATCTTTATGTCTTCAACCGATTTTGAGATAGCTTCGACGATGTACGGCACCTAGTGTGTGAGATATTGAGTATAGCACTTAGTGTACGAGACATTGAGTATTCAATGGCATTCCGTGTATGTATGAACTTACTATGGATTGGTACAGGCATTTACATGTATATTATGAGCTTAAAATAGAAGAAGTTGCAAAGTTTGTAGATAAGCTTATGAAAAAGCAGTTGAAAGGTTTGTTAGTAATCATAAAGTACATGATAATATGTTTAGATTGATGAATGTTGTACTTGTGATTAGTTAAGTTTATATCATACGAGCTTACTAAGTTATTAAGCTTACTTTGTGTTATTTTTCTATATTTTATAGTGAATCAAGGCTAGCTCGGATCCGGGAGTCATCGGGAACATCATCACACTATCACACATCTAAGTTGGTACTTTTGGATTATACATATTTGGCATATGGCATGTATAGGCTAGATGTGGTATTTTGGTTGTGATTATAGCCATGAGATTTGGCTTGCAAATTGTATATGTTTTGGTTTGTATATATACCCTTGAGTGATGGTTTATTTTGGTATGTTTGACATGAATGTGGTTATGGTTTTGTAGTTGTTCAAATGGTTAATTGATTTGTGGAGTATAAAATGCTTGAGAAATGCCTTGATGAGGTATGATTTTAGATGTTGTGTGGTTGTTTATAAGGAAGTTATGTGAGTGTGAATTATGATAAATGAATTATATAGATTGATATTGTTTTGGCATGTTTTTGGCTAAATAAATGGTAGTGATTGAGACTTGGAATAGATGAAATTATAATAGAATCGATTGTGCATTTGGTTGATGATTTTGGCTCCCTAATTGTATGATGAAATGGTACCATTTTTGTTGTTTAGGTGAGCATGAATAAGGGTGGCAAATTGGTCTTGCAAATCGCCTATTTTTGTCCACACGAACAGAGAAACGAACGTGTGTCTTAGCCGTGTGTGACACACGGACATGTTACACGGTCGTGTGTCCCCTAGTGATGAAATTGAAATGAAGTCAGTATGCTCCACACGGTCTCACACACGAGCATGTTACTGGCCATATGGTACAAGTCAGTATACTCTCTAATTGGCACACGGCCTAGCACAAGAGCGCGTGACTTAGCCGTGTTGCATAAGTCAGTATACCCTATAGTTTTGGCAAGGCCTGGCACACAGGCGTGTGAAGCCACTTCGAAGGACACATGGGCTAGACACACGGGCGTGTGGTTGGCTATGTGACCCAAGTCAGTATTTATGCCCTGTTTCCACACAGCCTGAGACACGGGCATGTATGGAGCTGTGTGAGGCACACGGTCTGTTCACACGGGCATGTGACCCCTGTATGGTTGCAATTTTTCTAAGTTTCTAAAATTTTCATATGTTATCGGTTTAGTCCCGAACCACTTCTAAAGCATGTTTAAGGCCTTGTAGGCCCTTATGAGGGACAATGTGATTGTGTTGAATGATTTATGAAAATGAATGCTTTATGTTTGAAAAATGTATGCTATATGTTGTGAATTGATTGGTAATACCTCGTAACCTTACTCTAGGGACGGATACAGATTAGAGGTATTACACTGTAAATCCTAGGCTATTGCAACCTTTACCCATCCCTACTCGAGCATGGGTAGTTGTCAGTATGGATTTTATTAAGGGATTGCCTTTATCCAAGGGAAAGGACATGATTTTTGTGGCCGTTGACAAACTGACTAAGTACGGTCATTTTTTGACCTTATCCCATCCCTTTACTAGCCTTGCAGTGGCTCAGTAGTATTTGGACAATGTGTATAAGCTTCATGGGGTTCCTAAGAGTATAGTGTTGGATAGGGACAAGATCTTCATCAGTGCATTTTGGCAATCATTGTTCAAACAACTGGGTACCAAACCTCACCTCTCTATGGCTTATCACCCACAAATTGATAGGCAAACTGAAGTCTTAAACTATTGTTTGGAAAGCTATTTATGGTACATGTTAAGGGAACAATATCGTGAGTGGGTTCAATGGATACCTTTGGCTGAATGGTGGTACAATACCACCATTCATACTGCTATACAGACCAGTCCTTATGAAGTTTTGTATGGTCAGGCACATCCGCACTATATGCTTTGTCTCGCTGGATCTTCTCAAGTGGAGAGTGTCGATAGTGAACTGCAGACCAGGGAGGTAGCTAGAAATATGTTGCATTTTCTTTTGAAATGAGCTCAGGAACATATGAAACAGATGGCTGACAAACACAGATCAGACAAAGATTTCCAAATCGATGACATGGTTTATCTTAAACTCCAGCCATATCGACAGTAATCTCTCAGAAAGAGAACCAATCAGAAATTGGCCCCAGGATTTTTTGGTCCTTATCCAGTGGAGGCTCGAAGGGGTAAGGTCGTGTATAAGTTGACTCTACCAACTGGTGTCCGCATTCACCCCACCTTTCACATTTCACAACTCAAGAAGCACATTGGTTTAGCTGCGAGTACTTCAACGCTCCCTCCTACAGATGTTCATTGTGTTCTGAGTAAGATACCAATACGAATCCTTGAAAGAAGAATGGAGAAACATGGGAATCATACAGCAATCGAAGTTTTGGTAGATCGAGGCAATACTTCCCCTGAAGATTCTACTTGGAGAAATTGACTGAGCTACGACAACAATATCCAGAGTTTGATCCTTGAGGACAAGGATCGTATTCATGGGGAGGAGTACTTGATATGGAATGAAGATATATAACGGTCATAATTTTCCATTCCCGTTAAATTTCTATTTATCTTTGGTTTAATTGTCATTAGAACAAAACAATGTGTTTTGGTAGTCATGGTGTTAGTTAAAACAGTGCGTATCGGGCAGTTGTTACTAACAACAACAACCTATCATTTCTAAATCATTTTATGCTTTTATTTACACCCACCAGCATGAGGAGTAGGTGATTATGAAAAATACATTATCCATTATTCTTTTGCATCCTTCTTCTCTAGACTTTTTTCTTTCTCTCTTTCTCTACACTTTTTCTATTTGAATATTTGATTGTATCAAAATGGTGAAAAGATGTTCCCAAATTTTAATTTTAGGTATAAAAAATTTCATTATTTCTTCTTTTGTTTTGAAAGAAAATTTTCATTATTTCTAAAATATATGCATGATGCATATTGTATATATGTTTTATTAAAATAGAGTGGTTTTTATTGTTATTTATATATAAAAAGTAATAGTTAAATTTTGATTAGTAAATTAGATTGGAACATTAAAGGTAGAGTCATAGATTTTAACCGTGGAGCCCACAATTTTTTTTAAAAAAAAAAACTAACTAAACAAATTACCTAAGGTAAAAATCAGCTGCCCTACCATTTCAATAACTTCCTAAAAACACTTCATAATCTGAATTGCTTTCTCTAGACGACTCCTTACTATGTGTTTTTTTTGTACTACTTTGCCCAACTTACTAATATCTTAATGGTTTCCATAAAATCTCAAGATAAGCCCTGGAAAACAAAGAGACTTTTATTCTTCCATATGCGTCATGCTAGTAAACCAAGAAGAGTAGCCCAAGGAACCTCAGTTCTCAACGTCCCTCCAGAATTCCCTAAATTCATCCTAACCCAATCAAGTAGACCCCCGGAGAAGAATTAGGGCTGGCTATTTTCCGGTACGAAATACTTCCAAACATCTTTAACACCTGGGTAATCCCTAAGGACATGCAAAATATCTTCACTAAAAATGGCTTCCAAAAAATGATTTCAGAAAAATGACTTACTTTTCTAGAACAGCTATTATTTTCTTATGTTTGGATGAACCTATGTAAAATATTTTCTGTTGTTTGGTAGATTTCCTAAAATTATTTCGTAATTATGATAGTTTATCAATTAAGTGGGAATGAACTCTCAAACTAAAAAGGACATAATACAAAATAACCTAAAAACCTAAAACAATCTACCCTTCACGTGAATGCTAAAAAATGGGTTGTAGCTTTCCTCCAATTCACTAAAATTAATTACAAAATGTTAAGTTGTTTTAATACTATTAATTAAACTAAATATTACGTATTTTTACTTCTAAATTTAAAATTCCATTCAAAACTTAATTTAGTAATATATCCTAAAACAGATATTTTGTTTATATTATTAAATTGTCAAATGATAATTATTCTTATACTTGTTGGTATGCAAAAGAATATTTTCAGAATATTTTCAACAGTGAAAAATCTTTTAATTCTTGTAGAAATATTTTTAGAATGTTTTCAATCGAGGAAAATCCTCTACTATTTTTGGAAATTGAAACTATTATTTTACCATATTACCTTTTAAAAAATGTTATAAATAGGAGGTCATTCTCCTCATTTTTCACTAAGCACAACAAGAGAAAAACAGCTTCTATCTATTCTTTAAATTTTGGTCTTCCGCAACATTACACGAGAGGAAAATTTTTTCTAGGAGGTTGGCCTTTAAGCGGCACTGTTTGTGACCCCTTCAATCTTTCTTGGAAATTGAACCTAAACTTAATGTGGTTTCACTAGTTTCTTTAATTTTATTTTCTAATCAACTACTTTTGTTTTTCGGTTTTCCATCCTTTTGAGAAGAGCAATGCCAATTGTGTTTCACTTCTTTATTTGATTGTACAGACATTGAAGTATTGTGTTAACCTTGGATGGAAACATCCACTACACAATTACACTGCCTAGGGTGAATTTGATTCTAAGGTAGTGGTTATTCCACGAGACAGAGATTTCTATTTTATCTACACTAAGTTTGGTTTCCTGTCAAAGCTAACGGTTTTGTTTTGCAGTAGTAAATTTTCAACAATTTAGAAGCAAATTATACTATTGTTTAAACGTGTGAATCATTTCCATTTCTCGCTATTGGAACCAATGAAGGCTCGTACAGTCAATGAGCTAAAGTACACTTGAGGATTGTTGGAGCAAGTGTAGTGTCTTATGAAGGCAATCGATTTGAAGGCACCTGAATAGTGTAAGATTGTGCCTAAGTAATGTTGGAGCAATTGCAAGCTCCATCTGTGTTGGCCGGTGGGCTATTGCAATAAAAATGGGCTTGGAAAGCCTAACGAGATTAAGTTGATTGAGTCTTAGCTTGATTGGCATGTGATTGTTGTCAATGCAAGAGGACATGGTTTAAGTGCGTTAATGCGCATTATCCTCCTATTTGAGTGAGTTGAAGGTCCCTTGAGTTTGATTTGGTTAGAGAACCATGAGCGGATCACTGGATCCTTATGTTTGGATAGGGCTTATGATGCCCTTATCCACAATAACCTACTAATACATGAGATTTGTGTAGGTAGTCCAAGCATCACCGAGTTTTTAACTAAAGTAGACTGAAGGATTATCGAGTCCGAGAGCTTGAACAAGAGAACTAGTGGGGGATGTCTTGTTCAAGCAACCTATGAGTTTGCGTGAATGAGCATTAAAGTTCGATATTAAGATTGAGATCGACCTAGTTCGGTGGTGCCGCATGTGTTGCGGTTGGCCAAGATGGCCATGCCCAATAGGGTGTCCATGGAGCGGTCGAGAGGGCCTAAGTTGGCTGTAACACCCCACACCCACACCCTTCGTCGAGACAGAATACGAGGCATTATCTAACCTTAAACTCATGCTTTCAAACATTTTTGAGTCACCAAAACTCTGTTCAATTTGAATTTGACATCCTTGTGCAGCAGCCTTGTCATTGGAGCAGCTATCACAGAGACTCCATTTACAAACCATCTATAGTATCTGGCCAAACCCATAAAGCTTCAAACCTCTGTCACATTCTTCGGCGATTTCCATTCAACAATATCTGTGATCTTGCTTAGGTCAACTCTAATCCCGTCACTCGACACAGTTTGTCCAAGAAATCCGACCTCCTTAAGCCAAAATTCACTCTTATAGAACTTGGTGTACAATTTTTTGTCTCTCAAGGTTTGTAACACAGCCCTCTAATGCTTCGCGTGCTCACTCTCATCACGCGAGTAAATCAGTATGTCGTCAATAAAGACCACCACAAACTTATCCAAATACGGCCGAAAAATGCGGTTTATCAAATCCATAAACACCACTGGGGCATTAGTCAAACCAAAGAGCATGACAAGGAACTCATAAAGCCCGTATCTTGTCCAAAATGCGGTCTTCGGCACATCTTGCTCTTTCACCTTTAACTGATAGTATCCTGACCTCAGGTCAATCTTGGAAAATATAGTGGCTCCCTTTAACTGATCAAACAGGTCATCGATCCTTGGCAAAGGATACTTGTTCCTCACTGTCACCTTGTTGAGCTGTCTATAGTCGATAGATAACCTCATCGACCCATCTTTCATTTCACAAAGAGCACCGGAGCACCCCACGGGGAAAAGCTTGGTTTCGCAAAGCCCTTGTCAGTTAACTCTTGTTGTTGAACTTTCAACTCCTTTAACTTCGTAGGAGCCATCCTATACGGAGCAATCGAGATGGGTGTCGTATCGGGGACCAACTCGATTCCAAACTCAACTTCCCTCACTGGAGGTAATCCGGGTAATTCCTCTGAAAATACATCTATAAACTCACAAACCACTGTTACTGATTCAATCTTCAACTCAAACACTTGAGTATTGAGCATAAAAGCTAGGTAAGCCTCATATCCTTTTCTCAAATATTTCTCAGTAGTCAAAGATGATATTATTACAGGCAAATTATCCGATTCAACTGGTCCAACCCAAAGAACATTTTCGTCTTCACATTTCAATTCAATAACTTTTCTCCTACAGTCCACTACAACACTATGAAAAGTCAACCAATCTATCCCAAGGATTACATCAAATTCATTAAACGGCAATAACATTAAGTTTGTCGGAAAATAATGATCTCTAATTGTCAAAGGACAATTTCTACATACTTGGTCTACTAGTACATGTCTGCCTAAAGGGTTAGACACTTTTATCACAAATTCTGTGGGCTCTACTAACATGTTCATACGAGGTACCAATTCCATACAAATATAAGAATGGGTAGACCCCAGGTCAATTAAAGCAATAACAGATATATCGTGGATGGAAAAGGTACTCGTGATCATGTCGGGAGACTCTGCCTCTTCACGGGCATGAATAGCGTAAGTCCTTGCAGGCACTCTGCCCTCGGACCTCACTACAGCATGTCTTGGTGCACCTCTACTAGTAGCCCCGTTTCCAGAGTTCTTTTGTTGTCTACCCCTCAGTGGGATAGTCTCAGATGAAGTGGTCTAGTGACCCACATTTGAAACACCCTCTTTCTTTACCTTGGCGGTCGCCGAAATGTTGTCTACCAAATTATGAACATTCTGGCCTATTTGGCCGAGCACTATCAACACTCGCGATAGAGGTGGCCTGGGCTTTAGAGGTCATGTTCTGCTGGTTCTTGTTTCTATTTGAGAACCCCACCGAGGCATTCGATCAGGTAGAGAATTCCTTAAATTTATTAGATGAGGACTGATATGATTTCCCCATCCATCTTTTTCTCGAATCACGCAACTCAATAGTTGCCTTTCTCCTATCCTTAACCAATTCTTCTGCCTTGCATGCTCTTTCAACGAGCACCACAAATTTTCTTAGCTCTAAAATGCCAAAAAATACTCGGATATCCTCATTTAGATCATCCTTAAACCTTTTACATATGGTGGCTTCTGAGGACATGCACTCTCGTTCATACTCCATCACTATCCTACTGCCTTGCTTTAACTCTAGAAATTCCTTCCTCTTTTCGTCTATAAACCTCTGGCTAATATACTTCTTTCAGAACTCTTCCTGGAAGAATTCCCAAGTTACTCTCTCTCTCGGTACCACAAACATGAGAGTGTTCCACCACTGGTAGGCTAAATCTCGCAAGAGCGATACCGCACATTTCACGCACTCCTCAGGTGTGCACAACAGTTCATCAAATACCCTGATGGTATTCTCTAACCAAAACTCTGCTTTCTCCGGGTCTTCATCTATGTTAGCCCAGAATTCTTCGGCCCCTTGTTTCCAAATCTTATCTACCAAAGGCTTCTCTCTCCTAATCAAGTACGCCTCTTGCGAAGCTGCTTGGCCATACTAAGGAATCGGAGGAGGTGAGGGAGGTGGAGTGTTCAGATTCACACGAATGAACTCCATGTACCAAGCATCCATCATTCAGAGATAGACTTCTCTATCCCCTCTGCCTTGGCCCATAGTTACGGTCTCACTCTCAACTGGCATGGTCCCTTCAGTAGGAGCCGGTGCGTTACTCTCCACGTCATCCGCCGTGGCTCAATCAGGATCCATTTACTATATATAAAAAAATACAGTTTATAATCGTCAGAAGTCGTCACACTATTAATATACAGTTATGGCATGTATAGCTAGACTCGTACTCTTGCTAGGTTAGTCCTAGAACCGACTAAGTCATAGCTTTGATACCACTAAATGTAACACCCCACACCCGCACCCTTCGTCGAGACAGAATACGAGGCATTATCTAACCTTAAACTCATGCTTTCAAACATTTTTGAGTCACCAAAACTCTGTTCAATTTGAAACTTTTTCAATTTCTACTTTAAACTTCTTATCGTGGGCTTACGAGCCCCTAATCGATCATTGGAAACTATACGGGATTAACCCCAGCCCTTAAGCCATTTATAGAAAATTTGTCTTAGAAATAGGGCACACGCCCGTGTGGAAAGGCAACACGCCTGTGTCCTCCACCCATGTAGAATTAATTCTAAATGCACACCTACAAGGGTTTTCACACGGCCTGGCACACAACCTTGTCCTTCACACGGCCATGACACGCCCGTGTCCTAGCCTGTATGCAAAGATATGGACATTTTATTTCTGACGTCAACATCCCCAAAAGGTCACACGGGTAAGGCACATGCCCGTGTGCTAGGCCGTGTCCATCACACGGCTAAGACAGATGGCCGTGTCTCTGCCCGTGTGTTTACTATCATGCATACTGACTTGAAATTTTTACGTGTAGTGGACACACTGTCAGACCACATGCCCATAGGGCAGACCGTACGTTACACACGGCCTAGACACACACCCGTGTATCTACCTGTGTGGACAATATAAGGCTATTTACCAAGCCTTTTAGCCACCCTTATTTACACAACCTGCTCAATGGCAACCAAAACCAATATAAGGCTATCTAATGCAACCAATTCAGCCACAATAAATAACATTCCATTTGAGCATTTTACTCATCCATAAAAATCACATCTTTGCATATAAATGAAAATGAATATCAGCCATCATTCAAGGCTTAATACAAAATGAGGGATTTATCCCAAGCCAACACATTTGACCAAATTAGTAATAACACAAAACACAAGTCTAATTCCCTATACATGCCATATTCAAAAATATAAATCAAACTATACCGAAAACTTTGATTGATAGTGTGATCGATATCTCTGACATCCGTTGATCCTTGAGCTAGATAAGTGGCACTATAAGAAAATGGAAAAGGAGAGAGAGTAAGCATAAATCTTAGTAAGTTGCACATAAATGACTATACAACATAACTTTACCATTCACCAACAAGCTCATAACATACAATTGGGCATAAACAAAACTTACTCATCAATATTCAATACACATCGTATATCATAAAATGGGCTCATATTCTATATATACCAAATAGGTACCTGTACCACTCACAACACAGTTATACTTTCCACATTAACTTGAAATCATAACTTTCACCATTGAACCATTTGGAACACTATCAGATATTCATTAAGCCTCAGACATGGCGTAAGGTGCCGATACCGTGTCCCAAACATGGTCTTACACTGACACATCTCGAGGCTGATGCATGCCCCAGACATGTCTTACACTAGCACTCGTCTCAATGCTGATACCATGTCCCAAACATGGTCTTACACTGGCTTTCATAATGTGGCCGATGCATGTCCCAGACATATCTTACACTAGCTCACAATAACCCATATGTTATGGCATGAATATCCAGTTTATTTCTTAGGTTCAAACGGGAACTCTACTATCTTTATTACCATCATGCTTTCTCAATTCCACAATTAAGCAATTCATACTATATTAAATTCAAGTACAATTCAACACATACATTATCATTGTAGTTGTATTATTTACATACAACTTACCTCGAATTACAAAATGTGGCGACTAGTCGATTTAATAGATTTGCTTGGCTTTCCTCCGGTTTAAGTTCAGATTTGGTGATTCTTTATTTGAGAAGGCTTAAAGTTGCTAAAATTTCAAGGTCTTAAAACCCCATTTCTTTGATAAAAATTTCAGTCAAAAGAAAGGATGGAGAAAAGAAAATGATAGGTAGGTTTTTTGGCATCAATATAATACACATTATGTCATCAACATTACCTAATGTTGACTTTACCACACTTTCATCTCTCATGGCCAATCAAGCCATCACAATAGGGTCTAATTTCCATTTAAAGACCCCCAATCTTTATTCTCTAGCTATTTGACACTTTGAGCTATCAATTTAGGATTTTTGCATTTTATACGATTTAGTCATTTTTCTCAATTGAGCTCACGAACGTCAAAATTAACTCAACAAATTTTTCATACACTAATATAAATATGTAATGACTCCAAAATAATAATAAAATAATTTATTTAACTCTAAATTTGTGGTCCCAAGACCACTATTCTGACTAGGCCCTAAATCGGGCTGTTACATTTCTCCCCCCTTAGGGATTTTTGTCCCCGAAAATCCTACCGGTGAATAAGTTCGGGTACTGATCTCTCATAGTCTCCTCAGGTTCCCATGTGGCTTCCTTGACTCCATGTTCATACCACAAAACTTTCAAGAGTGTTATACTCTTATTCCTCAACCGTTTGACTTCCCAAGCCAAAATCTTGACCGGCACTTTGCCATAAGTCATGTCCAATAAATCTCAACCTCTGTTGGCGCAATCACATGCAAATGGTTTGATCTATAGCGGTGTTGCATGGATACATGAAACACTTCGTGAATCTTTTCCAATTCTGGTGGCAAAGCTAATTGATGCCTTTTGAGTATCAAAGACACAGTAATATTCAGTCGAAAAAAGGTCATACGATTAAAGGTTCCTCTAGGTTGTAACCTAATGATTATGTGTTGTGGCATTGAGTCCAAATGTTCAGTAGAGGAATTGGCATAGACAAAACTACACCAATAATTAAGATGAGATCAAGTTCGAGTTTATGTCTGATGCTCGTTAAATAGATCATAACCTTAGTTCAACAAGGTTACTAAAAATGTGGCTTCATGTCAATGAAGACATTGACATAGTAAGTGAGGATATGTAATGGTCAGTAATTTAGTTATCAAGGTTGAGCTTTCCCCAAATGGTCATCATTGAAATTAAAACACAATAACTTGGAAGTTGGAATTTTTCGGATACTCTGCAGCCTTAAAGGGATGTTGTGATACAAACTGGATAACTAATAAAGTTAGCTTTACAAGTGGGTATGTCTTCACATTAGGTTGAGTAGCTATTTCTTGGAAGTCTATTAAACAAGCGTGTATTGCTCGCTCCATGATGGAATCTGAGTTTATAACTCTTGACTGAATCGAACAAGAGGTCGAGGGTCTTAAGAATCTACTCGCAAAGATTTCTTCATCAAAGAATGGAGTATTTACTTTGAAGTACGTAAGGTTTGAAAGGAACCTAGTTGATCCACTAACCAAAGGTTAATTAGGAAAATGATTCTTGATTCGTCAAGGGCGATGGGTCTTAATCCCAATGGTTGAGGAATTCATGGTGGATGCCCAACTTAGTTTTCTAATTTCAATATGGTCAAACAAAACTATGGAAAGACTTATAGTTTACATTCTACCTATCCATATGATGAATAATGTACATGCATAAGGTTGAGTTGACATTCTTAATGAATTCATATTGCAGGATTTGGGTGGTCCTATTGAGACGAACTTGATAAATTCATCGACATGTGAGATTGAGTTTATTACTCTTAATGAGTTCATATCCCAGAGTTTGGGTGGTCCTATTGAAACAACTTGATGAATTCATCGAACTTAAATTTGATAGGATGATCTTAATAAAATGCTTTTAATGATTTCATAATCCTTATTCAGGTGGTCTATATGGAGATAGACTTGATGAAATCACATACGTAAGTGTAAAGAATTAGCCATCTTCTATAAAAGACATTGGGCCATCTTTCTAGAGTACTTACCAGCAACCCAAGATGTATTGACTAAAACTTATTGATCTATCATGAAACATCAATTGGTTTTGAAATTAGTTGTGTGTCATGAGTTAACCCCTATCTTAACAAGTTCAAGATTTGTTCACTTGTTAAAGAGAAGAATCACTCATTTCATTACATACTAGTTCAAATCCACAATATACTTCTACTTAAGTAGCTAATTTCGCTATTACTCTTCTCACGTTTTACCTTTTCTCATGTTTACAAAAATTTCAAATATTTTGCATTAGTGGGCGAATGTCAGTAATGCAAAAGAATATTTTCAGTTGCAAAAAATATTTTTAGAATGTTTTTAGTTAAGGAAAATCCTCTGCTATTTATGGAAACTGAAACTGTTATTTTACCATGTAACACCCCTATCCCGTAACCGTCGCCGGAATAGGACGAGACATTACCAGAAATTAGGAATCGGATCAGAACAGTAAAACTTTGAACCTTTTCTTAAATAAAAGATCATTTATTTATATAACTAATAGACACAAACAAAGATCGAATTTAAAACTTATAAAAGTAAACTTCCATAAGATGCCATATTCGCATGGCTTATATACAATAGTCAAAATATCATTCTATTTATAGTCTATCCTATACATGCCATAAGCTAAGTCCAAATCACATGATTACTACAATAGTAGATAGTGTGACGAAGTGCTGACGATCCCTGAGGTAATAGTAAGAGTCAACGATCTACAAAAATAAACAGAGAAACATAACATTCAAAGTAAGCTTTCATAAGCTTAGTAAGTCTTAAGCAATTTAAACAGTTGAATTTAAAAACAAACCAAATTTTCGAAATCACATAAAACTTTCTGATTACAATACTATTTGGCTGATTATGCACAAACACATATCATTTTGCTCCGTTTATACTCAAACTCATATAAACATAGTATTTACAAGCTTTCGGATTAACTTTAATTCTTTCAAATTTCACTAGTGTATCATTTCTTACCCACACTTACTTTCAACATTCATAGTTAAATAGCATATCAATAACTATCTTGTAACTTTGCATAATAACTGAATGCACACATATACAATTATACATATGAATTTACAACATCTTTTCATATGCTTCTCATTACACATTCTTAATTCCCGTCAGATCAATCTCACATATAATATATATATATCACATACCTGAATCACTTAATGTGTAATACGAGTTCAATTTATCATCTTAGCATAGGATCTCGTAGTCATATACTTTATCAAATTCACTAACACTTGGCCTGCGAGGTATAAAACCCAAACATAACACCAGCACGAAGCCTACGGGATTTTAAACTCAGATATAATAACAGCACTAGGCCTGCGGGATTTAACCCGGATATAATACCAGCACGAAGCCTGCGGGATTTAACCCGAGTGTATTACCAACACGAAGCCTGCGGGATTTAACCCGGATATAATTCCAGCATATAGCTTGCGGGTCTTTAAGCCTGGATACACATCAATTATCATGCATCTTTAATCATATATTAACACATCTCATTCAACATATCACATTAGTAGTCATTTGCTACATTCGGATATAAGCTCCATATGAACACCATCATTTACATTTCGGTTCAAAAGTCATACATAAATATCACATATCCATTTCACCATTCAAGCTTAACCCATAGTGACCATTCGACTATAAGTCATATACATAAATTATTTATCGCACAACTTAATTCAAGTAGAACCAAAAGGTCACAATTCACCTAATATATACATATTGCTCACCGATTCGCACACAACCTTTCAAATTAGCAATTATAAGTTGGTTCTGCACATAGCCCATCCTTATCGATAATTTACGATGGTTTTACCCTTACTCACATATATGACATAGGCATTTTTACCTTTGCTTCTCAATTCACATTCATGATTCAATTCCAATCGACTTAACATGCATAAGTACATATTGCATACCTGACCAACTTAATGTATTGAACGAAATCGATTGTCGATTTAACACAAGGTCTCATAGTTGAACATAAACATGAAACCATTTCTTATATGTTCGATTCACATCAATCATCAAATTCATTTAATTCACATATACTTAATTAGGTTATTCGTACCTGAATAATTTACTTTACGAAACGAATCCACATATCGTATTAGCCCATAGTCTTAAAGCACCACACTTTTAATAGTTTACCTCATCGAAGATCACATTTAATCACTTTAGTGCCAAGCCATATTTGGCTACCACAAAGGACTAATAATAATAATTTTATACACATCATGGTTTCCTTTAGATATTTAATAATCACAAATCGTGATATCTCTACCAACACATATACGACATAGTTTACTCATTGTAACACTCATTTCGTGCATCAAATTTCCAAAAGCAATTCAACTTAAGCATAATAGCCATAATCGGGTTATAGCCTTAAATCATTACATATTCGGCACATTAACTAAATAAAATTTACATTCTCTTTGCCATATTAATTTAACTCTTAGGCATATAAAAAGGAATCAAGCTTAAACACTTAAGAACTTACCTCGAATGTTACCGAATGATTACAACGGCTATTCGATTATTTTCTATTTTCCCTTATCTGAATTTGTCCCTCTATGCTCTTGAGCTTAAATTCAAAGATTTTAAACTAGTCATTATTCGACTATTCAAGCATCACTTTATAAATATAATATATATATATTCGACTTTCACACTTACTGATCATAGTAAGCTTATAAGAAATCAATAAGCAACTCATTAACGAATTTTTTGTCAATGTTTACCACATAATCATAATTTCACTGCAAGCTGTCTTCCTGAGCAACAGTCACTAAATCATTTATAACTGGAGCTACGAAACTCCAAATCAAGTGCCGTTAATTTTCCCTGAAAATAGACTCATATATATTTTATCCGTAAAATTTTCAGAATTTTTGGTTTGGGAAATCAATACCAGATTTTTCTTAAAGTTTCCCTTGTTTCATTGTTTGACTAATCTGACCACTCTTCACTACGAATCAAAATTCTCAATGTACAGAATTAAAAATATGTTCTCGTTTATTTCATTTGTAACTGGACTCATTAAGGAGTCTAAGCATATAAACTTCATCTTATAACCATTTTTGTACAATTTATAATGATTTTATAAAAACAGAACAGGGGATCTAGAAGTCATTTTGACCCTGTCCCACATCACTTCAAATATCTTATTATCAGAATTTATTTTGCTTACATGGTTTCTTTTATAAGAAACTAGACTCATTAAAATTTAATTACATAATTTATTCAGCTTCTAACTCAACTCTCACAATTTATGGTGATATTCCAAAATCACTTTACTGCTGCTGTCCCAAACAGATTTTTACCAATTCACTCTTTCACACATTCTTTGCATACATATTATTCAAACATGTATATCACCAATCAATTTCATCATATATATCTATAATTTCACTTAAGCATAATATCAATACAACACATTGTGCTCAAATCATCATTCAAGTTCAAATCCGGCTAGCACACATATAATTACTAGTAACTAAATATTAACATTTGCATTTCACCATAATAGCCAATTGCCATTAAAAAATTAAACCACAATTATTCAATTTTACCAAGCTTCAACTTAATTTAACTTATAATAGTTCATAACACATTTAAAGCACATACATTACTAAATTTTATCCAAGTCACAATCGGCCATAGTACACCCAACACATTAGCCGATTTCCTACTTAGCATCTAATGCACATATATGCTTAATTCACCACTTAAGCAACATGAAACTCCATTACAATCACAATTATTCATTCTTTAAAACTAACATTCAACTATCAATAATTTAGCAAAAACTTAGGTAAATGCCCGAATGCTATATCCTCAACCAAAACTAAAGTTTTTAACATGGGCTATGTAGGCAACTATGTGATTAACTAGATTTTCACAAGACTTTGAAGATAGCACATGAAACATACCTTAATTTTGATGCTAACATAGCCGAAAGTTTGGTCTCTCCTATCCCCCCTTTCGCAATGAAGAACAAAAGTTATCAACCTTGTTCTTTTCACCCACTTACTTATTTCATTATAATATAAAATTGTTATTACATATTATAATACATTTATATATATAAATACATATAAAATTTATACTTTTAAATTACTCAACCACATGGCCGCCACTATAAAAAAATGACAATTTGACATGCACATCCTTATGCTTTTTAAACCATAGTAATAAGCCATCACATAAATACCTAGCTCATTTCTTAAATTTTTCACACAAGTCCCTTTCATTAAAATTCACCTTAATTGGAAAAAATCAAAGCACCACAAATTCACATATGCATTTTCACACAAATTAAGCACAAAATTTATCATTCAATTATTTTCACGACTCGGTTTAGTGGTCCCGAAACCACTTCCCGACTAGGGTCAAATTAGGGCTGTCACAACTCTCCCCCCTTAGGAATTTTCGTCCCCGAAAATCTTAGTAGCGACTAGGTTAGGATAACGTCCTCTTATTTTATTATGTCCATATAAACATTAGCTCATTAATAACAATTGTAATTCATTACTGCTTTCACATCGATTTATAAAATCACTTTCTTATCTTAAAACAAATACATAAACATTTCTACAAGTATACACATACATCTCATTTTCTTGATTTCATAAGCAATAATCACTTAATTGAATTTATACTTGCATTTCAAACACATATAAATCACATATTAACATGTATAATACATAACATCAACTCACATATTCATAACCCACATTTTCATTCATGTATAAGTCAGTAACTTTCGCCGAAAGTATACATATTCTCAAACATCCCAATGAATATCCTTTATAACTTTATCGCATCTCAATATTCAACTTAACTCATTTCCAAAAGAAAAGTGAACTTCCACGTACCTGAACATTTAGTTCATTTAGCACATTCAATCGTAGTTAACGTTATTCAGTATATAATCGAATAGGCATAAAGCCTAATATAATACATCGGCATGAGATTTATTCTAGCGCATAACTCGTATATCCAAAATTATCAGCATTCATCAAAAATTCTTTCAAACTTTCGAATGTCGAAACTTAATCAAAATAATTTCTTGAACAAGATTAACAAAATAGTGTCCATTCAGCAATAGCACATATAACTTCATATACCGAGAATCTCATAGACTAAATCCATAACACATTTTCAACTAAGCACTTAAGTGTTCATAAAACATAAATCCATTCCTTAACAACATATCCACCACTTTTTTTTCACGTATCCACTTATAACAAAATTACAGCCGAAACAATAATCAATCATCAATTTATATCTATTAATCCCCAATTCAAACTCAAATACCGAATATCAGTATCTAATTAAAATTCAACATCTAACTTCAATTCTACTTCCTAACATTTGTCAATTTAAAGAGCGCCGTACTTGTCTGAGTATGTCGTTTACTTAAAGCCATAGTCCAACTATGGTCTTACATGTTATCACATATCGAGTCGATGCCATGTCCTAGACATGGTCTTACACAACATCTCAAATTAATGCCTTCGTCCCAGACGAGGTCTTACATGAATCTCATTTCACACACATAGTGCTCGGTTGAAGAACTCGCACACATAGTGCCTCAATTACCAATTTCGCACACATAGTGCTCGGTTAAAGGAATTTGCACACACAGTGCCTCTCATCATTCGCACACATAATGCCCATATTCTTTCGTTATTACACATTGAAATGACTTAACTAAGTCTATAAAACATCATATATGTACACTTTAAACTTATTCTTTCATTTAACTTTGAATTCATATAGTAATGAACACTTAAACCTTGCTCGAATCACCAGCATTAAGCCTGCTAGGCACGAAGACCCGAATACACATCACTGGCACGGAGCCTGCTAGGCACGAAGGCCCGAATACACATCACCGACACGAAGCCTGCTAGGCACGAAGGCCCGAATACACATCACCGGCACGAAGCCTACTAGGCACAAAGGCTCGAATACTCATCACCGGCACGAAGCCTGCTAGGCACAAAGGCCCGAATACACATCACCGGCACAAAGCCTGCTAGGCACAAAGGCCCGAATACACATCACCGAGTTTCATGCATATTTATTCACATTTTAATACATTTCATATAGCATATCATATTTGTAATTCACTTACTTCATTTCAATATATACATATCATATACACCTTGACATTATATCATAGATATCATTTACATGTAGGCTCATTCCAAATACATTATTTTCTCTTCAAAGTTCTCATTCACATATTTAAAACATAACATCATATATAACATTAACAAAGCATAAACTACATAGCAATTCCATCTCTAATAGATGACATATATATATGTATATATTTTTCCCATTTACATAAAATCCTGAACCAAAATATAACTTCTCATGCATACAATATACATCACTATTATCCTAATATACTTTTCCATATTTATTTCATAACATATTCAGCAAAATTACTTTGCATTTCAATACTTCAAATGTATATCATACTTCTATTTGTACCTTTCTCAATTTTGACACATCATAAGCATGTTTCAATCCTCTCAATACCATCTGCTACAGCTTGATCGGGATCAGAATTCATTATATTACGAAAAACACATTTTAACTGTCAGAAATCATCACACAATCATTTTATCACTTCATGGCATGTATAGCTAGACTCACACGTGCTACGTTAGTCCTAGAATCGACTAAACCATAGCTCTGATACCAATAAAAATGTAACACTCCTATCCAGTAACCGTCGTCGGAATAGGACGAGACATTACCAGAAATTAGGAATCGGATCAAAACAGTAAAACTTTGAACCTTTTCTTAAATAAAAGATCATTTATTTATATAACTAATAGACACAAACAAAGATCGAATTTAAAACTTATAAAAGTAAACTTCCATAAGATGCCATATTCGCATGGCTTATATACAATAGTCAAAATATCATTCTATTTATAGTCTATCCTATACATGCCATAAGCTAAGTCCAAATCACATGATTACTACAATAGTGGATAGTGTGACGAAGTGCTGACGATCCCCGAGCTAATAGTAAGAGTCAACGATCTACAAAAATAAACAGAGAAACATAACATTCAAAGTAAGCTTTCATAAGCTTAGTAAGTCTTAAGCAATTTAAACAGTTGAACTTAAAAACAAACCAAATGTTCGAAATCACATAAAACTTTCTGAGTACAATACTATTTGGCTGATTATGCACAAACACATATCATTTTACTCCGTTTATACTCAAACTCATATAAACATAGTATTTACAAGCTTCCGAATTAACTTTAATTCTTTCAAATTTCACTAGTGTATCATTTCTTACCCACACTTAATTCCAACATTCATAGTTAAATAGCATATCAATAACTATCTTGTAACTTTGCATAATAACTGAATGCACACATATACAATTATACATATGAATTTACAACATCTTTTCATATGCTTCTCATTACACATTCTTAATTCCCGTCAGATCAATCTCACATATAATATATATATATATATATATGTATATATCATATACCTGAATCACTTAATGTGTAATACGAGTTCAATTTATCATCTTAGCATAGGATCTCGTAGTCATATACTTTATCAAATTCACTAACACTTGGCTTGCGAGGTATAAAACCCAAACATAACACAAGCACGAAGCCTACGGGACTTTAAACTCAGATATAATACCAGCACTAGGCCTGTGGGATTTAACTCGGATATAATACCAGCACGAAGCCTGCGGGATTTAACCCGGATATATTACCAGCACGAAGCCTGCGGTATTTAACCCGGATATAATTCCAGCATATAGCCTGCAGGTCTTTAAGCCCGGATACACATCAAATATCATGCATCTTTAATCATATATTAACACATCTCATTCAACATATCACATTAGTAGTCATTTGCTACATTCGGATATAAGCTCCATATGAACACCATCATTTACATTTCGGTTCAAAAGTCATACATAAATATCACATATCCATTTCACCATTCAAGCTTAACCCATAGTGACCATTCGACTATTAGTCATATACATATATTATTTATCGCACAACTTAATTCAAGTAGAACCAAAAGGTCACAATTCACCTAATATATACATATTGCTCATCGATTCGCACACAACCTTTCAAATTAGCAATTATAAGTTGGTTCCGCACATAGCCCATCCTCATCGATAATTTACGATGGTTTTACCCTTACTCACATATATGACATAGGCATTTTTACCTATGCTTCTAATTCACATTCATGATTCAATTCCAATCGATTTAACATGTATAAGTACATATCGCATACCTGACCAACTTAATGTATTGAATGAAATCGATTGTCGATTTAACACAAGGTCTCATAGTTGAACATAAACATGAAACCATTTCTTATATGTTCGATTCACATCAATCATCAAATTCATTTAATTCACATATACTTAATTAGGTTATTCGTACCTGAATAATTTACTTTGCGGAATGAATCCACATATCGTATTAGCCCATAGTCTTAAAGCTCCACACTTTTAATAGTTTACCTCATCGAAGTTCACATTTAATCACTTTAGTGCCAAGCCATATTTGGCTACTACAAAGGACTAATAATAATAATTTTATACACATCATGGTTTCCTTTAGATATTTAATAATCACAAATCGTGATATCTCTACCAACACATATACGACATAGTTTACTCATTGTAACACTCATTTAGTGCATCAAATTTCCAAAAGCAATTCAACTTAAGCATAATAGCCATAATCGGGTGATAGCCTTAAATCATTACATATTCGGCACATTAACTAAATAAAATTTACATTCTCTTTGCCATATTAATTTAACTCTTAGGCATATAAAAAGGAATCAAGCTTAAACACTTAAGAACTTACCTCAAATGTTACCGAATGATTACAACGGCTATTCGATTACTTTCTATTTTCCCTTATCCGAATTTGTCCCTCTATGCTCTTGAGCTTAAATTCAAAGATATTAAACTAGTCATTATTCGACTATTCAAGCATCACTTTATAAATATAATATATATATATATTCGACTTTCACACTTACTGATCATAGTAAGCTTATAAGAAATCAATAAGCAACTCATTAACGAATTTTTTGTCAATGTTTACCACATAATCATAATTTCACTGCAAGCTGTCTTCCTGAGCAACAGTCACTAAATCATTTATAACTGGAGCTAAGAAACTCCAAATCAAGTGCCGTTAATTTTCCCTGAAAATAGACTCATATATATTTTATCCGTAAAATTTTCAGAATTTTTGGTTTGGTAAATCAATACCAGATTTTTCTTAAAGTTTCCCTTGTTTCACTGTTTGACTAATCTGACCACTCTTCACTACGAATCAAAATTCTCATTGTACAGAATTAAAAATATGTTCTCGTTTATTTCATTTGTAACTGGACTCATTAAGGAGTCTAAGCATATAAACTTCATCTTATAACCATTTTTGTACAATTTATAATGATTTTATAAAAACAGAACAGGGGATCTAGAAGTCATTTTGACCCTGTCCCACATCACTTCAAATATCTTATTATCAGAATTTATTTTGCTTACATGGTTTCTTTTATAAGAAACTAGACTCATTAAAATTTAATTACATAATTTATTCAGCTTCTAACTCAACTCCCACAATTTATGGTGATATTCCAAAATCACTTTACTGCTGCTGTCCCAAACAGATTTTTACCAATTCTCTCTTTCACACATTCTTTGCATACATATTATTCAAACATGTATATCACCAATCAATTTCATCATATATATCTATAATTTCACTTAAGAATAATATCAATACAACACATTGTGCTCAAATCATCATTCAAGTTCAAATCTGGCTAGCACACATATAAACACTAGTAATTAAATATTAACATTTGCATTTCACCATAATAGCCAATTGCCATTAAGAAATTAAACCACAATTATTCAATTTTACCAAGCTTCAACTTAATTTAACTTATAATAGTTCATAACACATTTAAAGCACATACATTACTAAATTTTATCCAAGTCACAATCGGCCATAGTACACCCAACACAGTAGCCGATTTCCTACTTAGCATCTAATGTACATATATGCTTAATTCACCACCTAAGCAACATGAAACTCCATTACAATCACAATTATTCATTCTTTAAAACTAAAATTCAACTATCAATAATTTAGCAAAAACTTAGGTAAATGCCCGAATGCTATATCCTCAACCAAAACTAAAGTTTTTAACATGGGCTATGTAGGCAACTATGTGATTAACTAGATTTTCACAAGACTTTGAAGATAGCACATGAAACATACCTTAATTTTGATGCTAACATAGCCGAAAGTTTGGTCTCTCCTATCCCCCCCCCCTTTCGGCAATGAAGAACAAAAGTTATCAACCTTGTTCTTTTCACCCACTTACTTATTTCATTATAATATAAAATTGTTATTACATATTATAATACATTTATATATATAAATACATATAAAATTTATACTTTTTCAATTACTCAACCACATGGCCAGCCACTATAAAAAAAATGACAATTTGACATGCACATCCTTATGCTTTTTAAACCATAGTAATAAGCCATCACATAAATACCTAGCACATTTCTTAAATTTTTCACACAAGTCCCTTTCAATAAAATTCACCTTAATTGGCAAAAATCAAAGCACCACAAATTCACATATGCATTTTCACACAAATTAAGCACAAAATTTATCATTCAATTATTTTCACGACTCGGTTTAGTGGTCCCGAAACCACTTCCCGACTGGGGTCAAATTAGGGCTGTCACATACAATTTTTCCTTCAAAAAATTGTATAAATAAGAGGTCATTCTCCTCATTTTTCATTGAACACAATAAGAGAAAAAAAATAGCTTCTCTTAGTTCTCTAAATTTTGGTGTCCTATGAAATTACACAAGAGGGAAATTCTGTCAAAGAGATTGGGTTTTAAGCGGGACCATTTCTGACCCCTCCAATCTTTCCTGGGAATTGAACCTAATGTAGTTTCACTGGTTCCTTCCAGTTTATTTTCTGATCAATTTTCTAATCAACTGGTTTTGTTTTTCTATTTCCGTTCTTTTGAGAAGAGCAGTGCTAATTATGTTCCACCTTCTTGATTCGGGTGTATGAATATTGAAGTACTATGTTAACCTTGAGGGGCAACATCCATTACACGATTACATTGATCATGGTGAATTTGCTTCTAAGGCAATGGTTCTTCAATGGCACAGTGATTCCTATTTTATTTACACTCAGTTTGGTTTCTTGTCAGTGCTAACGGTTTTGTTTTCCAATAGTATATGTCCAACAATACTTCAGCCTCACATATATTTTTATCCCTTGAACACGGATTTAATATAATTATTTACCTTAATACATTTTTTGATTTGTTTAATTAAGAAAATATCTTATTACATTATTGATATATTGTTTACAAAATTATAAAATTATATAGCTATAATAAAACAAAAAACAATTTGGTTATCTCTAGATAGTCTTGTACATAAATTTGACAATATAATATATTTATATCATTTTCATGAGAAATTGATTATTGCAATTTATTATGGATGCATATATTACACAACTTTTAACCTTAAAATTTTCAAAAAAAATTATGGTTGTTATATTCCAAACTCTTTTTATATAAATAAATACAATAATAGAAAATTGTTTTTTATATTTTTATTACAATATTAGGGAAAATTTTATAAATAGTATTATAAAAATCAGGAGACATGATAAAATTGTGCAAAATGAGGAAGAAAATTGTTCATATATATTTTATAATAAGGTACACATACTTTTAGGAAACTTTTTGACATTGGAACTTTAGTTTAGTGGTGCACTCTATCATATTATAAATTTATGTGTGATCTATATTTTAAGGCTTGTTGTTAAAGGCTACGAGCAAAAACATGAGATTGATTATGATGAAGTCTTTTCACCCGTTGTCCAAATTGAAACAATTTGTTTGCTTATTTCCTTGGTGGCTCAAATGAAGTGGAAAATACATCAACTTGATGAAAAATCGACATTTATTAATGGTTTCTTGGAAGATGAATTTTAAATTGAGCAACCCATGAGATACAAAGTCTAAGGGCAAGAAGATAAATGCCAAAGGTTGAAAAAGGCACTATATGGGTTAAAATAAGCACCCCGTGTATGGTATAGCCGTATCGACAAGTATTTTCGAGAAAGTGATTTTGTTCAATGTCTTTATGGACATTCACTCTATGTAAAGATAAATAATGGTGATATATCTTGATAGTTTGTCTTTATGTGGATAATTTGATCTTTATAGGAGATAATCTGAATTTAATTGAGGAATTCAAGAAGCACATGTCACTTGACTTCGAGATGACTGATGTTATTTGGGCCTAAAAGTGAAACAAATTGAGGACAACATATCCATCTCGCAAGAAGGCTATACAAAGCAAGTATTGAATAAATTAAAAATTCTTGATAGCAGTCCTATTAATACTAGTGTAGAGTGAAGTTGTCAAACTTTAATAATGAAATAAAGGAAGATCCAACTCTTTTCAAAAGTCTTGTGGGAAGTTTGAGATGCTTGACATATACAAGGTCTGATATCTTATTTGCAATTGGAGTAATGAGTCGTTACATTGAAGCTCTTACATTAGCTCACATTAAGGTTGCTAAAAGGATTCTTCGTTGACATTAATGACATAAAAAGCACCACTGGATTTGTGTTTTTCTTTGGAAATTGTTGCATCTCTTGGAGTTTTAAGAAGCAACCCATTGTGACATTTTCAACTTGTGAGGTTGAATATTTGGCAGCAACTTCTTATACTTATCATGCTATTTGGCTTAGAGGATTGTTGAAAGAACTTCATTTTCCACAAGGAGCAACCAAAATTTTCATTGCTACCAAGTCTGCACAAGCGCTTGCGAAAAATCCTATGTTCCATGATCGAAGAAAACATATAAACACAAGATATCATTTTATTAGAGAGCATATTGCCAATGAGGAAGTGGAACTTAAATTTGTGAAGAGTCAAGATCAAGTGGTAGTTATTTTTACAAAACCTCTCAAGATAGAAGATTTTCGAAGAATGCCTGGAAATCTTGGTGTAATCAAGAAATTTTCAAATTAAGAGGAAGTTTTGAATATTATAATTTGAATATTCTAGAATGTATTTGCTCATTTACTTGCATGTATTTGTATTTAATGAATGTATTTAAAGTGGATGAATCTAGTGGTCATGTAGGAATGTATTTAACTAGGATACATGAATGTATTGAAACCAATAGTCACTTACAACTTCTATGTAAAGAGTTGTACGTGATGAAGCATAGCAAGAGAGAGTGAAAGACACAAAATTATAATACAAGTGAGTTAATGTAACACCCCTTACCCGAATTCAATGCTGAAACAGGATACGAGGTATTACAGTACTTAAACACATGCTTACAAAAATTTTCGTGCCATAAATTTTTGTCTAAATTAAAACTTTTTGAAAACTGAACATAAAGTCCCTAATATGAGCCCACAAGGCCCAAAACACGCTTCGAAAAAGATTTGGGACTTAACTGAGTACTTTAGAAAACTTTGAAAATTTTTAAGGTAAACAGGGCACACGCCCGTGTGGAAAAGTGACACGCCTGTGTGTCATCTTAACATGATCGTGCTGAAGGCCAGTACAGCTCACACGACCTGGGCATATCTGGACACGTTCGTGCCCCTAACCCATGTGGATTTATTTTTCAATTTGAACCTACAGGGGTTTTCACACGGCTTGGCACACGTCTGTGTCCATGGCCCGTGTCCTACATACGACCATGACACGCCCATGTCTCAGCTCGTGTACAAAAACCTTCACATTTTGCTTCTGACGAGATCAACCAATTAAGGGCACACGCCCGTGTGTTAGGCCCTGTCCTCTACACGACTGAGACACACAGTCGT
Organism: Gossypium arboreum; assembly: GCF_025698485.1. Taxonomy (NCBI): domain Eukaryota; kingdom Viridiplantae; phylum Streptophyta; class Magnoliopsida; order Malvales; family Malvaceae; genus Gossypium; species Gossypium arboreum. Next base: position 84,081,503 of record NC_069073.1, read on the forward strand.
GTCTCTGCCCGTGTGTTTACTATCATGCATACTGACTTGTAAAATTAGGGTTCAGGGGACACATGGTGTAACACCCCTCACCCGTATCCAACACCGGGACAGGGCTCGAGGCATTACCAGACTTAAACATTCATAAACATATAAAATCGGGTTACCAAATTTCGCCCAAAGTTAAAACTTTTAGAACATATGCTATCGTCCCTTATACAGGCCATCGAGGCCTATAATTTACATTAAGGCGGTTCGGGACAAAACCGAAAACATTCGGTAAATTTTGGGCAACTTAATAAATTTCTAGCTTTGGAGTGTCACACGCTCGTGTCGGTGGGCCGTGTGGACTCACACGCCCATGTGGCTTGGGGCACGCCCATGACCTTAGCCCGTGGGAAACACTAACTTTTAAACACGGCCATGGCACACGCCCATGCTGCCTGTCCGTGTTCAATACTGACTTTGGGACACGGCTATGGGACACGCCCGTGTGACCCACCCGTGTCCTATACTAACTCAAAATTTTAAATGTAGGGGACACACGGCCATAGCACACACCCATGGGAGGGAACCGTGTGTCACACACGGTCTAGACACACGCTCGTGTGTCCAACCATGTGGACCTTAATAGGCAATTTTCCAAGCCTTAAGTCACCCATTTTTACTCGTTATACCATTATACTATGTTTACAAACTTATAAATTAAACATCCATGTTCAGGGTATTATCAACTTATTACCATATCACACATTTATTCCATAGCCATGACCACCTCAAATGGTCCTAAGGCATTCACCATGTATATATGTTATATACTTCTTATACATAGTGAGCAAGCATAATCACATACCCACATCACAAGACATTTACATATATCATGGATGAATAGGCTTACAAGCCAAAATCATTATAAGCCACATCTCATAGCTACATACAACAAATCATTATAAGCCAATACATTTGGCTAATCACAACGACATCGATCATAGAAAAACTAAGTCCCTATACATGCCACTCACTTGAACACGTTTAACATATACATGTCAAAACTCCAAGGGTAAAGGCTTGATAGTGTGATGCTGCCTCCGATGATCTCCAACCCCGACCTGACCTGTCAAAACTAAAAGAAATGGAAAGGGGGAGTAAGCTTTACGCTTAGTAAGTCCATATGAAAATAATAAGCATTATAATAACATGTTTCCCTAGGTAAAATAACTATAATTATGCTTTTATTCATATTCTGGTCAAGTTGTCTACTCAAGTCATACTCAATAAATTATTAATAACTCAAGCTAAAGAATTTCAAATTAATATCCGTTAATTTTCCCATAAACTAGATTCATATATATTTTTATCATAAAATTTTTAGAATTTTTGGTCTAGCCAATAAGTACAGTTTATTATTCAAAGTTTCCTGCTTAGTTTGCTTTTGTGACTTGACCTTTCTTCACTAAAATTTATTTATCTCCTAATACGAGACTCGGATAATGTTCCTGTATCTTTCTCCTAAAATTAGACTTATTAAGTATTTCATTCATATTAATTTTAACTCATAATTATTTTTGTACAATTTATATTGATTTTCCAAATTTGAGACAGGGGAGTCTGACTCTGTATCACAAGAATTCAAATATCTCATGATACAAAATTCTTTTTCTTACATCGTTTCCATTATGTAAAACTAGACTCATTAGGATTTCATTTAATATTTTATTCAGTTTTTAATTCAATTTACACAATTTTTAGCGGATTTTCGAATTCAAACCAATGCTTCTGTACCAAATCTGTCTTAGTGCAACAAGATAATAACCATCACAATTTGTCGTAGAAATTATTCTCATAAATATCACTCATTCATTTGCACCATTGTCATAAGTCCATTTTATTTCTCATGTCAAGTACGTGTTCATGGGTTTCGAGTACTTTCCTGTGCTATCATTTAGCACTGCACTCGTCCAAACATGACAACTCACATGCATCATAATACTATCATATAACATACATTATGTAACATGGCAAGAGCCTTTTATTTCATTTCTCATATTAATCTCATTGAATTTCTCGAAATCTCGATGGATATCCCATTCACCGCCAATTCATACAAGTGATCATTTCATACGCTGACTCCCACGAACCTCACATCTTATGGTGGGATTACCAGTCCAGGCTAAATCCCCCGTAATATAAACTTATGGAGTGATGTAGGGATTACCAGTCTAGGATAAATCCCTTGTAACGACAAGCACTCTCAATGAGCTCAGATCTAAATTAACAGTCCAGGTTAAGTTCAAACCCCAATCGGATTACCCGTCGGGCTAAATCCTTAATGGACACATATTTTTTGGGAGGCTCAATCACTTAAGGAACACCTGTCCGGGCCAGATCCTTTTCATACTTGAGATCACGGATTACTCGTCCAGGCTAAATCCTTTTCTGCAACACATGCAGAATTTCAAGTCATGTAAGCCATGGTTTATCCATCGAATTATCTTTTTTATTCAACCGAGAATTTTCTCTTTTCATCAAGTATCTCATTATGCATAGCTGCTCATGCGATGTACATCCAGTTCAACACATTTCCATGTTTATTTAGACATTAGTCCATAAGATAAACATGGTATTACATATAATTATAATTTGGCATTTGTTACAATATATAATCCTCATATAAATTAAATGAATATCCATCACCCAATGTTAACACATCAATTTAAGTTCAAGTATGAACAATAATAATATCATTGCATTATCATTGACATATGAACTTACCTCGATTTCGAGTACGACTATTTATTTCGAGTTTGTGCTTAACCTTCTTCGACTTCGTTCTAAGTCCGAATCTTGTTTTCCTTGATCTATAACATCACATTTAGCCTACTAATTAGTCACATTATTCATATGGGTCCAAAAATCATATTTTCACATATTTGCATTTTGACCCCTAAACTTCATCCTATTTTATTATGTTTTATGACATGCTGATCATTTTTCATAATTATGACAGCCCCCAATTTCCACTAAATCACCCATTTATGACCAATTTCACAACTTTTACAAAACAGTCCTTTCAGACGTTTTCATCGAAAACCGTTTAGTAAAAGTCATTTATTAAACACCCAACACTCATTTTCTACCATTATACATCAAAATGCATGCATATTACTCATGGGTAAATTTTTAAACACAAACCCTAGCTCAAAATAATGGTAGAAATAGCTAGAACATGTTACCGGGATTTCAAAAATGTAAAGAACTTTAAAACTGGGGCTCAGGATCACTTACAAATGAGCTTGGAAGCTTGAACCAAACCCTAACCATGGCTTCCATGGGGGTTTCGGCTGGTACATGGAGAAGATGACCAAATTTTGGCTATTTTGGCTTTTTTAATTCATTTAATTATTAGTTTACCAAAATGCCCCTAACCTAAAAATATTTTATTACACCCATTTCATGTCTATTTTTGTCCAACAATTAAATAATGGTCTAATTACCATTTAAGGACCTCACATTTAAAATTTCAAAACAATTAGACACCTCTAACATGTAGAACTCAACTTTTTGCACTTTTTACAATTTAGTCCTTTTGACCACATTAAGTGCCCAAACATCGAAATTTTCGAACGAAATTTTCACGAAACAATTTAGTGAAATCGTAGATGTAACACCCTGAATTTGGGCCTAGAAGTTTTGGGCCTTGAGCATGGGAGCGGTTGAAGGCAGCTTATGATATTCTGTTGTGCGTGAAAATTTTGTTAAGGAAGGCTTGTTTTAGTGGTTAAGTGTGCTGAGAAGTGTTGGAGAAGTCCTGGGTTCAAACTTGGACTCTAGCAAAAATTTTGGTTTAAGGTGAATCAAACCCCAGGTGTAGTAGGTAGGCCTTAAGAATATTGTTGGAGAAATTGTGACACAAAAGCCTTGTGGCTTAGTGGTAAGTAGCGTGTGGAGCATTTAAGGGGAGGCATGGGTTCGAATCCCATGGCAAGCAAAGAGCATTTATTTTGCTAACAGGGGGCGGCAAGAGTTGGTGTTGAATTTAAACTCTAGTGATGGAGGGCTCCCACATCGGGAAGCTAACATAAGAGTGGATGCAAAGCTGGCTTTAAATAGAGAGTACCATGAGGAGAGTAAAGGTACCTTTCTTAGCTGATCCCTTTCGCTTTATGGCGTGCTCGTTTGGGTTGGGCGTCGGCTAAGAGTGCTCGGAGCGCGGATTAACTCCAGTCTACTATCGGGTGTGTATTTTCTCACTACTCTAGTCAGAGGTTGCCTACTTGGGCGTGATGGTAGAAAGGGGAATATGTGGGCCCAATGGGCCTCTGAGCCCAATTGGATAAGTTGTTTGATTGTGTCGTAAATATTGGACTAGGCTAGGTGAATCTCATATCTGTGGCTAGATTTGGGCTAAAAGGGCCACACGAGCGTGTAGGCCCATTTGGGCTGAGAATAGGCTTTAGGGCCATTCGTATTGTTATCCCTGTTTAGAATACTTTTGTTTACCAAACTACCAAAAAACCCCTGGTTTGTAAAATTACTAAAATACCCTTATTTTATAAAATCACCAAAATACCCCTGGTTTGTAAAATTACCAAAATACCCTTGGTTTACAAAATTACCAAAATACCCCTAGTTTGTAAAATTACTAAAATACCCTTTGTTTATAAAATTACCAAAATACCCCTAGTTTGTAAAATTACCAAAATACCCCTAGTTTGTAAAATTACCAAAATACCCCTAGTTTGTAAAATTACAAAAATACCCCTTGTAACACCCCTATCCCGTATCCGTCGCCGGAATAGGTAAAGGGGCATTACCGGACTTGAAACTCATATCCAAACAGTAAAAATTCTGAATATTTTTTTTTTATAAAGAACGTTCCTTTAGGTAAATACTAAAGACAGTCAGGGATACAATTTAACTGCTATAAGTACACATTCAAAACATGCCATTTTTGCATGGCTTATATACATTAACCAAAATATTCTTGACCCTTTGGTCTATTCTTTACATGCCATAAAATAATTCAAAACATAACAAGAATAAGCGGTGGATAGTGATAGTGTGACTAGTTCTCGACGATCCCCGAGCCTGTAGCTTCCAAATGAGATCTATAAAGCAGAGGAAACAAAGTAAACTGAGTAAGCATTACAATGCTTAGTAAGTTTTAAGCAGTGTCAACAGATAACAATCAAATTATAACATAGTTGTTCGTATTTTTATTTCACTCTTCCTTCGGGCATACCATCCCTTTCTTGAATATGCCCATCTCATCATATATAATAGGCGATAAATTCTCACTTGATAGTGATCTCTTATAAACATAGGTACATTACATATTTTCACCTAACTTTCCACATTGACCAAATGCACAATAATCATAGAACAGTCTTATTGCTTTACTCACATATGCATCACATAACGACCTTGTGATTTAGTCCAAATCAAGCTTAAATATAATCTCAAAATACATACTTGACCAGCTTAACGCATTGAACGTATTTATTACCAATTGTTACTGTGAAGTCATATAATCTTATGCTTTACTCGAATCTTCAGCGAAACCTTTAGCTCGAATAGTCCCCACACGTAGTTATCGGGTCTTACCCGGACAAAATCTCCACACGTAGTCATAGGGTCTTACCCGGACATAATCTCCACACGTAGTCATCGGGTCTTACCCGGAATATATTTCCAAGTTTCATGTACATTTAATCACATGTTACAACATTCACATCGACTGTCATATTTGTAATTCATTTGCCTCATCAAATATCTAATAATACACACCTTTCACATTTGGTCATTCGGCCACAATATACACACATCTCCTACATATTTCACACTAGCCATTCGGCTTTACCACATATACATATCTCATACATATTTCACACTAGCCATTCGGCTTTACCACATATACATATCTCATACATATTTCACACTAGCCATTCGGCTTTACCACATATACATATCTCATTCATATTTCGCACTAGCCATTCGGCTTTACCACATATACATATCTCATATATATTTCGCACTAGCCATTCGGCTTTACCACATATACATATATCATTCATATTTCGCACTAGCCATTCGGCTTTACCACATATACATATCTCATTCATATTTCGCACTAGCCATTCGCCTTTACCACATATACATATCTCATACGTATTTCGCACTAGCCATTCGGCTTTACCACATATACATATCTCATACGTATTTCACACTAGCCATTCGGCTTTACCACATATACATATCTCATACATATTTCACATTAGCCATCCGGCTTTACCACATATACATATCTCATACATATTTCACACTAGCCATTCGGCTTTACCACATATACATATCTCATATATATTTCACATTAGCCATTCGACTTTACCACACACATATATATTTATCTTGTACATCAATTTCAGCAATAGCTTATAAGCAACTCAAATAGTTTCATCAATGTTTACAACAAATTCACATATTCACTACAAGCTATTTTCCTGAGCAATAGTCACTAAATTATTTATAACTGGAGCTACAAAACTCAAAATCAATTGCCGTTAATTTTCCCTGAATATAGACTCATATATCTTTCATCCACAAAACTTTCAGAATTTTACGTTTGGCCAATCAATACCAGATTTTTCTTAAAGTTTCCCCTGTTTCACTGTTTGACTAATCTGACCACTCTTCACTACGAATCAAATTTATCATTGTACAGAATTAAAAATATGTTCTATTTGATTTCATTTGACACTAGACTCATTAAGGAGTCTAAGCATATAAATTTTATCTTATAACCATTTTTGTACAAATTATAATGATTTTCTAAAAACAGAGCAGGATTTGAGTCATTCGATAATCTGTCTCACACAACTTTAAATATCTCTTTATAGGAAATTTCTTTGCTTACACGGTCTCTTTTATAAGAAACTAGACTAATTAAGCTTTGATTACATATTTTATTCAGCCTATAATTCCACACCAACAATTTATAGTGATTTTCTAAAATCACGTTACTGCTGTTGTCCTAAGCAAATTATTACAATTTGCTCTTAAATTTCCAAGTCCAAACACTTATGAACTTACCATTTGAGTTTAAGACATATCATGGCCACATCATATCTTATTAAATCAACTCATTATGTCCTATTATGATTGAATTTACTCAACGTTTAATCACTTAAATCTTACCTCGGAAGTTGCCGAACGATTACGACGGCTCTTCGATCACTTTTTCCTTTCCCTTATCCAACTTTGATCCTCTAGGCTCTTGAGCTAAATCAAACAATTTACTTCCCAAATTAAACATAGTCATACGACATCCATATACATTTTATACTAGCCGAAATGTACCATCAAGATATACTTTACTCAAATAATTTACCTTGGCCGATCATGTATAATGTTTTGTAGCTTAATAAATTTAACATACATTATGTATTTATAATATTTGTGCAGCCAATTATCCATGGTCATACACACACAATCAAAAATAAATACCAAATTTTTCATATCCTTTATGCCTTAAGCCGAATACACTTGTCATGTTCACCTACATTTTTCAAGTACAACATTCTCATATTCGGCATTAGTATCAAGCATAATAGCCAATTCTTCCCACCTTGAATCTATGCATCTATTTAATCATAGTTTGTTCAAGCACTCATACAACAAGATACATCCAATTTAACAAGAAACAAAAACCTTATTTCTCCATAGCTACTATGGCCGAAAGTTCTAGGCATCTCAATACCGAAATTTTTAACATGGGTTGCCTAAAGAACTTGGTGATAAGTTCAAATTAATCTAACATTTCAAGCAACTTAACACATCCATATAACTAAAAAATTCTAAGTTTAAACACAATACAACATTTTAGCACCATGGCGAATACTTCATGAAGTTGTTAAGACCCATCCTTTTTATTAAGCACTCAAACTCAATCATCTTCATGCCTTATCACCACAACATCAAACACCAACCAAGAAGACAACACCCATGGCCGAGTACCATCTCCATCAAATAGCAAAAGAATTTAAACCAACATCTAGAAATATGCATGAATTTCATGGAATAACATCAAACATACCTCTTCCTAAACATCAACCAACCGAACATGAAGCAAGAGAATCCTCTTCTTCTTCCTTCCTCAAGTCACGGCAATGGGGGAGCATGGATGAGACAACTTTGTTTTCATCACCCCTCCCTTTTCATTACTTTATTACTAACCTTTTATTTTATTATTTCTAACATAAAACATTAACACAAAATGTTTATAATATGCTTTAACCCATAGCATGGCCGGCCACTACCTAAAGTTTTGGGTAATTTGACATGCAAGGACAAACATTTTCTAACATGCATCAATAGGCCACTTTAACATTTGCCTAGCACATTTCTAAATTTTCTCACACAAGTCCTATTTAATAAAATTCACTTACAATTAACAAAATTCAAACATGAAATTTTCACACATGCATATATATATAATAAGCATCAAATATGACGGTTAATTATTTTTATGACCCGGTTTTGTGGTCCCGAAACCACTTTCCGACTAGGGTCACATTAGGGGTGTCACAACTCTTCCCCCCTTTAGGATTTTCGTCCCCAAAATTTCTACCGATGCCTAGTTTAGGATAACGTCCTCTTATTGAATTATATCCATATAAATATTAGCTCATCGATAGCAATTGTAATTAATTCTTGATTTTGCATCGATCTATAAAATCATTTTCTTATCTTAAAACAAATACATAAACATTTCTACAAGTATGCACATATATCTCATTTTCTTGATTTCATAAGCAATAATCACTTAATTTAATTCACAAATGCATTTCAAACACATATTAAGCACATATTAACATGTATAATTCACATCATCAACCCACATATTTGTAACCCACATTTTCATTCATGTATAAGTCAGTAACTTTGACCGAAAGTACACATATACTCAAACATCCCAATAAATATCCTTTATAACTCCATCATATCTCACTATTCAACTTAACCTATTTCCAATGAAAATCAACTTCCACATACCGAACATTGAATTCATTTAGCACATTCAATCACCATTAACGATACCAGATACAATCGATTTGGCATAAAGCCTCATATATTATACCGGCATGGGATTTATTTTAGCACATAACCCATATATCCAAAATTATCAGCATTCAACAAAAATTCTTACAGACTTTCAAATGTCGAACTTAATCGAAATAATTTCTTGAACATGATTAACAAAAATAGGGGTCATTTAGTAATAGCACATATGACTTCATATACCAAGCATTCCATAAACTAAATCTGTAACACATTTATAACATGAATTCATTTCTTAACAACATATCCACCATCTTAAATCAATGCCTTCGTTCCATACGAGGTCTTACATGAATCTTGTTTTACTCACTTAATGTCTACTAACCGATCTCGCACACATAGTGCTCGGTTGAAGAACTCGCACTCTCAGTGCCTCTAATCATTTGCACATATAGTGCCCCTATTCATTTGTTGTTACACATTGAAATGACTTAACCAAGTCTATAAACATCATGTATGTACACTTTTAAACATATCCCTTCATTTAAATTTGAATTCGTATAGTAATGAACACTTAAACTTTACTCAAATTACCGGCGCGAAGCCTACTAGGCACGGAGGCCGAATGCACATCACCAAAGATGATTGCTCTTGGGACCTAGCCGGATATAACACCAACACGAATGCTCTTGGGACTTAGCCGGATGTAACACCAAGACGAATGCTCTTGGGACTTAGCAGGATATAACACCAAGACGAATGCTCTTGGGACTTAGCGAATATAACATCAAGACGAATGCTCTTCGGACTTAGCAGGACATAACACCAAAGACGAATGCTCTTGGGACTTAGCCCGCTATATAACTCTCAATTCTCATGTACATATACATATATAACAATACACATTAGTATATCATTTACATTACTTGAATACAAACACAACATGCTTATCGACCATTCAACTTTCAGTTCCATAGCCACATACAAAGATCACATTTATAGTCGTAACACTCTTTCAAAATTGCATCACTTATACCCTTATAATTCAATCCAAATCCAAAATTCAAATACGAGTACATGATACGTACCTGATCAACTTAATGATTTAAGCATATCCAAGTGAAGTTATATCGCAAATTCTCATAGTCAGAAGCTTGCTACAGCTCGATCGGGATCAAAATTCATTACAATACAACAAACACAATTTAATAGTCAAAAATCATCACACTCTCACTTTATCACTTTATGGCATGTATAAATAGACTCACGCGTGCTACGTTAGTCCTAGAATCGACTAAACCGTAGCTCTGATACCAATAAAATGTAACACCCCTATCCCGTATCCGTCGTCGGAATAGGTAAAGGGGCATTACCGGTCTTGAAACTCATATCCGAACAGTAAAAATTTTGAATATTTTTTTTTATAAAGAACGTTCCTTTAGGTAAATACTAAAGACAGTCAGGGATACAATTTAATTGCTATAAGTACACATTCAAAAGATGCCATTTTCGCATAGCTTATATACATTAACCAAAATATTCTTCGGCCACTGGGCTATTCTTTATATGCCATAAAATAATTCAAAACATAACAGTAACAAGCAGTGGATAGTGATAGTGTGACTAGTTGCTGACGATCCCCGAGCCTGTAGCTTCCAAATGAGATCTATAAAACAGAGGAAACAAAGTAAGCGGAGTAAGCATTACAATGCTTAGTAAGTTTTAAGCGGTGTCAACAGATAACAATCAAATTATAACATAGTTGTTCGTATTTTTATTTCACTCTTCCTTCGGGCATACCATCCCTTTACCGAATATGCCCATCTCATCATATATAATAGGCAGATAAATTCTCACTTGATAGTGATCTCTTATAAACATAGGTACATTACATATTTTCACCTAACTTTCCACATTGACCAAACGCACAATAATCATAGAACAGTCTTATTGCTTTACTCACATATGCATCACATAACGACCTTGTGATTTAGTCCAAATCAAGATTAAATATAATCTCAAAATACATACCTAACCAGCGTAACGTATTGAACGTATTTATTACCAATTGTTACTGTGAAGTCGTATAATCTTATGCTTTACTCGAAACTTCAGCGAAACCTTTAGCTCGAATAGTCCCCACACGTAGTTATCGGGTCTTACCCGGACAAAATCTCCACACGTAGTCATCGGGTCTTACCGGACATAATCTCCACACGTAGTCATCGGGTCTTACCCGAATATATTTCAAGTTTCATGTACATTTAATCACATGTTACAACATTCACATCGACTGTCATATTTGTAATTCATTTGCCTCATCAAATATCTAATAATACACACCTTTCACATTTGGTCATTCGGCCACAATATACACACATCTCCTACATATTTCACACTAGCCATTCGGCTTTACCACATATACATATCTCATACATATTTCACACTAGCCATTCGGCTTTACCACATATACATATCTCATACATATTTCACAGTAGCCATTCGGCTTTACCACATATACATATCTCATTCATATTTCGCACTAGCCATTCGGCTTTACCACATATACATATCTCATTCATATTTCGCACTAGCCATTCGGCTTTACCACATATACATATCTCATTCATATTTCGCACTAGCCATTCGGCTTTACCACATATACATATCTCATTCATATTTCAGACTAGCCATTACTTTACCACATATACATATCTCATTCATATTTCAGCACTAGCCATTCGGCTTTACCACATATACATATCTCATTCATATTTCTGACTAGCCATTCGGCTTTACCACATATACATATCTCATACATATTTCACACTAGCCATTCGGCTTTACCACATATACATATCTCATACATATTTCACACTAGCCATTCGGCTTTACCACATATACATATCTCATACATATTTCATATTAGCCATTCGGCTTTACCACATATACATATCTCATACATATTTCACATTAGCCATTCGGCTTTACCACACACATATATATTTATCTTGTACATCAATTTCAGCAATAGCTTATAAGCAACTCAAATAGTTTCATCAATGTTTACAACAAATTCACATATTCACTATAAGTTGTTTTCCTGAGCAATAGTCACTAAATTATTTATAACTAGAGCTACAAAACTAAAAATCAATTGCCGTTAATTTTCCCTGAATATAGACTCATATATATTCCATCCATAAAATTTTTAGAATTTTAGGTTTGGCCAATCAATACCAGATTGTTCTTAAATTTTCCCCTATTTCACTGTTTGACTAATCTGACCACTCTTCACTACGAATCAAATTTATCATTGTACAGAATTAAAAATATGTTCTATTTGATTTCATTTGAAACTAGACTCATTAAGGAGTCTAAGCATATAAATTTTATCTTATAACCATTTTTTACAAATTATAATGATTTTCTAAAAACAGAGCAGGGATTTGAGTCATTCGACCTTTGTCTCACACAACTTTAAATATCTCTTTATAGGAAATTTCTTTGCTTACACGGTCTCTTTTATACGAAACTAGACTAATTAAGCTTTGATTACATATTTTATTCAGCCTATAATTCCACACCAATAATTTATAGTGATTTTCTAAAATCACGTTACTGCTGCTGTCCTAAGCAAATTATTACAATTTGCTCTTAAATTTCCAAGTCCAAACACTTATGAACTTACCATTTGAGTTTAAGGCATATCATGGCCACATCATATCTTATTAAATCAACCCATTATGTCCTATTATGATTGAATTTACTCAACGTTTAATCACTTAAAACTTACCTCGGAAGTTGCCGAACAATTACGACGGCTCTTCGATCACTTTTTCCTTTACCTTATCCAACTTTGATCCTCTAGGCTCTTGAGCTAAATCAAACAATTTACTTCCCAAATTAAACATAGTCATACGACATCCATATACATTTTATACTAGCTGAAATGTACCATCAAGATATACTTTACTCAAATAATTTACCTTGGCCGATCATGTATAATGTTTTGTAGCGTAATAAATTTAACATACATTATGTATTTATAATATTTGTGCAGCCAATTATCCATGGTCATACACACACAATCAAAAATAAATACCAAATTTTTCATATCCTTTATGCCCTAAGCCGAATACACTTGTCATGTTCACCTACATTTTTCAAGTACAACATTCTCATATTCGGCATTAGTATCAAGCATAATAGCCAATTCTTCCCACCTTGAATCTATGCATCTATTTAATCATAGTTTGTTCAAGCACTCATACAACAAGATACATCCAATTTAACAAGAAACAAAAACCTTATTTCTCCATAGCTGTGACATCCCTAATTTGACCCTAGTCGGGAAGTGGTGTCGGGACCATTAAACCGAGTCTTATAAGTAATTAAAAGTTATATTCTATGTTTATGATGTTAGCAAATGCATGTGTGAAAGTTGCATGCATTAATTTGATCATTTCTATGTGAATTTATTAAGATGGACTTATATGAAACATTGTTGAAAGGTGATAGGCCAATCTTCAATGGTCTAATAGTATATGCATGCAAAAGAATGGTTTTGCATGTCAATTTACCCAAAGAGAAGGAAGTGGCGGCCATGGTGATGAAGATGGGCAAAAGAAAACATGTCTTAAACATGTTTTGCTAGTGGTGGATGTTAGAAATAATAAAATAAGAGCATGGGTAAAGAAATGAAAAAAAAATGAGTGTGGATGCTTTCCCCTTGTGCCGTACATGAGAGAAACAAAACAAAGAAAAAAAAATTTTTTGCTCATCTATTTTCACTCTCCTTTTGGCCGAAAATACTAAGGATAAGGAAGGAGTTTTGCTTCATACTTGGTTTGGAAGAGGATTAGGAAGAGGTTGGCTATACTTGCATCAAGAGTAAGGTATGTTTGAGGTTGTGCCATGAGATTCATGCATGTTTTTGGTTGCTAGATTGATGTTCTTGTTAGCCCATGGTTCAAATCTTTGTTATGTCATGGGAATGAAATTCGGCCCAAGTGAATATGGTGATAAAGCCATTGCATGCTAAGTGTGAAGCTTGATGATGATGCATGCAAAGATGGATTGTCTACTCTTGAAATTTCTTTGTCGCCATCTTGAGTAAGACTTTCAGTTTTCTTTTTTGTTTAACCATGATTGAAGTTGAAAGGGGCATGATTGTGATGTATTCGGCCATGATGCATTCATGAGCATGGTTCATGCTTCTTGCATAATAGTTAAAATTTGTGTTTTGGATGGCTATGGGCACCTTGAAATTGACCATGCACATATATGTATATATATGTTTGCACATGATGTTTTGGTTATGAAGTAAGTGATGAATATGTTTGTTTAAAGAAGAAAATGTTGAAGAATGTTTGTGAAATTGCAAGTATAATCGGCCATATGAGTGCTTGATGCTATATTATAAGTATTGAGCCACAATATGTAAAACATTAACTAGTAAAATGCATGCTGTTTTTTTTGTGTGGTATTAAGTGGATAATTGGCCTCAAATTGGACATGTATATTCGGCCTTAGGTAGCCTATTGATGGCCTTAGCTTTTCCTTGATGCTTGAATGAATTGTATTGAATTGCTTGATGTAGTATAAAATGTGCATGACCATTGTGTATTCAAGCTAAAGGGTGGCCATATGACCATTTAAACTCCTTGTCATATTCGCCATAAGCTAGCATAATGAGGTTTTAATAAATTAAATTTGTTTGAATTAGCTCAAGAGCTTAGAGGGCCACAATTGGACAAGGGAAGGAAAAAGTGATCGAATAGCCGTAAAAGCCGTTCGACAACATCCGAGGTAAGTCCTCAAGAAGTGACCCTACTTGAATTATGTGAAATGAAATATGGATGTGTAATGATTATTGATTTATGTGTGTATGAGTATTTGAATGATACCGGGCTAAGTCCCGGCGATTATGCTAGTGATTACCTTTGTGTTTGAGCCTTAGTAACGAAAATGAAACATGAATGTCTAATGATTATTGATGTATGTGTGCATGAGCAATTGAATGATATCCGGCTAAGTCCCAAGACATTTATGCTGGAAATTATATCCGGGTTAAGACCCGAAGGCAATTGTGCTAGCGGCTACATCCGGGCTAAGACCCGAAGGCATTCGTGCAAGTCGTTCTATCCGGGCTAAGACCCGAAGGCATTCATGCACGTGGTTATATCCGGTTGTATTCCGAAGAAGCTTGGGCTGGAGGTGAGTGTTGGTTGCTGTAATAAATTCAATTAGTAAGCTCGAAAAGCCCAAAGAATAAGGTATGTTTATATGTGCATTGGAAAAGTCGACATGTTTGAGCAACATTCGCTCAATCGACTAACGAATATCAACTATTGAAGTGGTTGATACCTTGTGAAGGTATATAATGATGAAGTGTGAAGTAAGAATGATTATGTGAATGTGTATAAATGAAATGATGCATTTGGCTATGTGAATGTATTGCTTTAATTAAAGCTGATTTTATTCCTTGAGACTTACTAAGCATAAAAATGCTTACCCGTTGCTTTGGCTCTCTGTTTTATAGATTTTGCTCGATAGCAATCGGATTCGGGATCATTAAAGTCGAAGTCATCTACACTATCAAAGCCTCCATTTTGGTATAATTTTGGTTGAACTTTGAAATGGCATGTATAGGACTACCCTTGTCGGTTCAATTGTGTTGTGATGTATATGTGTACGGCCATGCGAAAATGGCTCGTAGAAGTCAAGTACGAACTTAGACCATTTGTGATTTGTATATATATATATATGGTTTCATGATGTAATTATGGATTGGAAATGGGAGTGTTGGTCACATGATCAGCCATTGGAATGGCTAAAATGGTCATAGGTGAACCTATGTATGGCAAGACTAGTTGGATCATGGAGACTACAAATAGATAAGACCTACCTTGAAAACAGATGCTGGCAGCAGCAGTGGAGTGGTTTTGAAAAATCACCAAAATTTGTAGGAATGGTATTAAATAGTGAATAAGTTATGTAAATGAACCTTGATGAGTCTACTTTCATATGGAAGAAACGAAACGGTCATAGGAGTTACATGTTAAGAGATATTAATGCTATTGTGAGACAGGGCCAGAACGGTTTCTGGGTCCCCTGTTGCAACTTTAAAAATTTACTATAAATTATCCAGAAAGAATCAGGAGTCGTACCTTATATGTACAGATTCCATTTTGAGTCTAGTTTCATTAGAAACAAACGGCACCAGTATTAAAGCCCTTTACAGAGAGATATTCAAGTTGTAACGAGCAAAGGTCAGAGCAGTCGATCTCTGTAACATGGGTGACTTTAACTAATAAACTGTACCAATTGGCCCGACCAAAAATTCTAGAAATAAATCCATGGATGGATATATGAGTCTAAATTCAGGGAAAATTTACGAAAACAGTTTCCGAGTTTTGAAACTCGAGATATGATTTTTAAGGCGACAGTGACGCAGTTTTCCAGCCTGACTGGAACTGTCAAATTGATGGGCGAAACATGTGGATTTGGCTTGTTAACCCCTCGTGTCCGACACCGGCAATGGTCTCGGGTTCGGGGTGTTACAATAGCTACTATGGCCGAAATTTCTAGGCATCTCAATACCAAAATTTTTAACATGGGTTGCCTAAAGAACTTGGTGATGAGTTCAAATTAATCTAACATTTCAAGCAACTTAACACATCCATATAACTAAAAAAATTCTAAGTTTAAACACAATACAACATTTTAGCACCATGGCCGAATACTTCATGAAGTTGTTAAGACCCATCCTTTTTATTAAGCACTCAAACTCAATCATCTTCATGCATCATTACCACAACATCAAACACCAACCAAGAAGACAACACCCATGGCCGAGTATCATCTCCATCAAATAGCAAAAGAATTTAAACCATCATCTAGAAATATGCATGAATTTCATGGAATAACATCAAACATACCTCTTCCTAAACATCAACCAACCGAACATGAAGCAAGAGAATCCTCTTCTTCTTCCTTCCTCAAGTCACGCAATGGGGAGCATGGATGAGACAACTTTGTTTTCATCACCCTCCTTTTCATTACTTTATTACTAACCTTTTATTTTATTATTTCTAACATAAAACATTAACACAAAATGTTTATAATATGCTTTAACCCATAGCATGGCCGGCCACTACCTAAAGTTTTGGGTAATTTTACATGCAAGGACAAGCATTTTCTAACATGCATCAATAGGCCACTTTAACATTTGCCTAGCACATTTCTAAATTTTCTCACACAAGTCCTATTTAATAAAATTCACTTACAATTAACAAAATTCAAACATGAAATTTTCACACATGCATATATATATATAATAAGCATCAAATATGACGGTTAATTATTTTAATGACTCGGATTTGTGGTCCCAAAACCACTTTCCGACTAGGGTCGCCTTAGGGGTGTCACACCCCTGGTTTGTAAAATTACCAAAGTACCCTTGGTTTGTAAAATTATCAAAATACCCCTAGTTTGTAAAATTACAAAAATATCCCTAATTTGTGAAATTACTGAAATACCCTCGACCTGTAAAATTATTGAAATACCCTCGACTTGTAAAATTACCAAAGTACCCTTGATTTATAGAATTACCGTTTTACCCTCGATTTACAAAATTATCGAAATACCCTTGTAGGGTAGAAATCTCGAAATACCCCTGTAGGGTAGAATTACTCAAATACCCCTGTAAGGTAGAATTACCAGAATACTCTTTTAGGGTAGAATTACTGAAATACCCCTGTAGGGTGGAATTACCGAGATACCTTGTGGGGTAAAATTACCATTTGCCCCTAAGGTGTTAAATGACTGTTTTGCCCTTGTGGCCAAGTGACTAACTTGGATTTGTGTGGTTGATTTAATTTGATTGTGAATATATGTTGGTATATGAATGACTTGACTGTGACTGTTTGATTCAAATATGGGCATGACATTCTGCATACATGACATGTTGCATGGGTTGGGATTTTGAACGGAGGAAGATCTGATCTGTTAGGATCGCATGGTTGCTTGACGACTGTGGATCCACCGAAGGCTTAAGAGCCATATATTCGTACTGATTTGATAAGGTCGCACAGGTTGCCCAAGACGACTGTGGACCGATCAATGGCTGAGTGCCGATCATATTTACCCGAGGCTGTGTGCCGACTATATTACCGTCGTTGATGGCTATGTGCCTAACATGATACAGCTACCGATGGCTTAAAGCCTTCTAATTATGGCTTTGTGTCAACCTACATATGGCTCTGTGCCAATCTGATTATGGCTGTGTGCCAAACATATTTGCCTAAGGCTATGTGCCAATATATGGTTATTGACGACTCTGTGTCGATCACATTTACCTAGGGCTGTGTGCCGGTTATGTTACTCTAGTTGATGGCTATGTGCCTAACATAATGCAATTATCGATGGCTTTGTGCCACGTATTCTGTTAAGTGGCTTTGCCATATTATCTGTTTCTGGTGGCAATGCCACAAATATTTGTTCTGGTGGCTCTGCCACAATATCTGTATCTAGTGACTCTGTCACAATATCTGATAACTGAGCAGCAATGCTGCAACTATGGAGTGTAGGGCTGGGTGGGTTGAGCTATTCCCCACATGGAGTGTAGGGCTGGTACGGGTAGAGTGTAGCGGTTGGTTATAGGCTGGATTGGGTTGGGATTGCATTCACATTCTGATTTTAGATTCGGTTACGACATCGATTCGATTTTGATTACATTACGACATCGATTCTAATTCGATTCGTCACCTAATTCGATTCGATTACGATTCTAGTTACGATAATGTTTCTTATTACGTAATGGGTTAAAGCCCATCCGTCTTGTCTGTTAAAATGGGCTAAGGCCCAATTGATCTTGAAACTATAAGTAGGGTGGGGCCAACTTTTAATTCTTTTATATGGTATTGTTCGTTTTATATAGCGAGGATTTCACATGAGTTTTCGTAAACTCACCCGTTTATTAACCTTTCGTAATTTCCATCATTAGGCGAATCGGGCATGCGAGGGCTCGGATGAAGCCACACACACTGTTTATGTTATAGTTTTGATTATTGCTTTTAAATGTTTTTAAGTGGGTTGTAGTAAAGCCGTTGTAATTTTCTAGATTTCAAATTTGGAATTTTATTTATTGTTCTTATAATTGCTAGTATTAGAACACAGTTTTCCAAAGCAACTACTGTTGTTCAAAACATCACGTAACCACAATTGTTTTTAAATTAAGCTTCGCAACTGCCAGGATTTTTTGCAAAGTTGTTAAGAATGTTATTCAGCTGAGGTTTTCTAACAAGGTTTAAAAAGGGTACAAGTTTTTAATTATTAAGAAGGGTTTTTAATGGAAACATGGTTTCCGAAAAACACTTCAATGTGACACGCCAGATTTGAACCAAACTTCCAGGCCGGGTTTGGGGTGTTACATTTAGTGGTATCAAAGCCTGGGTTGCAACAACTCGGCTGTGGATTAGGTTTTCAAAGGTTGATTTTCAGAAAATTATTTTCAACCACGTGGTCAGTTTGAAGTATTTCTTTTAAAAAGTGTGGCACACCGAGTCTCCGGCGCTGAATCCGTAAGTCTTCTGAATACTTTTGTTTGTTTAGAAATTGAAATACTGTAGATTTTTTTTAGATATTGGTCTGAATTTAAATTTGGTATTTATTTTATGTGAATGTGATGTTTGGATATAGAAATTGTATATATGTGTGATAAATATATGGCTGCTTCTGTGAATAAATGTTGTATGTATGAGATGTTTCAAGTTCTAGTTGAAGTGTGATAGTGATAGTAGGATCGAGTCTTGCTGATAGCATAGTGGGGTAGATGTTACACGACTACCCTGTTAGATGGAAATTTCGGGGCCAAAATTTCTTTAAGGGAGGTAGAGTTGTAACACCCTAAATTTGGGCCTTGAGCATGAGAGCGGTTGAAGGCAGCTTATAATATTCTGTTGTGCGTGAAAATTTCGTTCATGAAGGCTTGTTTTAGTGGTTAAGTGTGCTGAGAAGTGTTGGAGAAGTCCTGGGTTCAAACTTGGACTCTAGCAAAAATTTTGGTTTAAGGTGAATCAAACCCTGGGTGTAGTAGTTAGGCCTTAAGAATATTGTTGTAGAAATTGTGACACAAAAAGCCTTGTGGCTTAGTGGCAAGTAGCGTGTGGAGCATTTAAGGGGAGGCATGGGTTCGAATCCCATGGCAAGCAAAAAGCATTTATTTTGCTAACACGGGGCGGCAAGAGTTGGTGTTGAATTTAAACTCTGGTGATGGAGGGACCTCACATCGGGAAGCTAACATAAGAGTGGATGCGAAGCTGGCTTTAAATAGAGAGAACCATGAGGAGAGTAAAGGTACCTTTCTTGGCTGATCCCTTTCGCTTTATAGCGTGCTCGTTTGGGTTGGGCGTTGGCTAAGAGTGCTCGGAGCGCGGATTAACTCCAGTCTCCTATCAGGTGTGTATTTTCTCGCTACTCTAGCTATAGGATGGCTACTTCGGGCCGCGATAGGCCGAAAGGGGCCATGTGGGCCCAATGGGCCTACTGGCCCAATTGGATAAATTGTTTGATTGTGTAGTAGATATTGGACTAGGCTAGGTGAATCTCATATCTGTGGCTAGATTTGGGCTAAAAAGGCCACACGAGTGTGTGGGCCCATTTCGGCCGAGAATAGACTTTAGGGCCATTCGTATTGTTATCCCTGTTTAGAATACTTTAGCTTACCAAATTACCAAAATACCCCTGGTTTGTAAAATTACTAAAATACCCTTGGTTTATAAAATCACCAAAATATCCTTGGTTTACAAAATTACCAAAATACCCCTAGTTTGTAAAGTTACTAAAATACCCTTTGTTTATAAAATTACCAAAATACCCCTGGTTTGTAAAATTACCAAAATACCCCTAGTTTGTAAAATTACTAAAATACCCTTTGTTTATAAAATTACCAAAATACCCCTGGTTTGTAAAATTACCAAAATACCCCTGGTTTGTAAAATTACTAAAATACCTTTTGTTTATAAAATTACCAAAATACCCCTAGTTTGTAAAATTACCAAAATACCCCTGGTTTGTAAAATTATCAAAATACCCCTAGTTTGTAAAATTACAAAAATATTCCTAATTTGTGAAATTACTGAAATACCCTCGACCTGTAAAATTATTGAAATACCCTCGACTTGTAAAATTACCAAAGTACCCTTGATTTATAGAATTACCGTTTTACCCTCGATTTACAAAATTATCGAAATACCCTTGTAGAGTAGAAATCTCGAAATACCCCTGTAGGGTAGAATTACTCAAATACCCCTGTAAGGTAGAATTACCAGAATACCCTTTTAGGGTAGAATTACCGAAATACCCCTGTAGGGTGGAATTACCGAGATACCTTGTGGGGTAAAATTACCATTTTTCCCCTAAGGTGTTAAATGACTATTTTGCCCTTGTGGCCAAGTGACTAACTTGGATTTGTGTGGTTGATTTAATTTGATTGTGAATATATGTTGGTATATGAATGACTTGATTGTATGTTGTTTGATTCAAATATGGGCATGACATTACGCATACATGACATGTTGCATGGGTTGGGATTTTGTACGGAGGAAGATCTGATCTGCTAGGATCGCATGGTTGCTTGACGACTGTGGATCCACCGAAGGCTTAAGAGCCGTATATTCATACTGATTTGATAAGGTCACACAGGTCGCCCAAGATGACTGTGGTCCGATCAATGGCTGAGTGCCGACTATATTACCGTCGCTGATGGCTATGTGCCTAACATGATACAGCTACCGATGGCTTAAAGCCTTTTGATTATGGCTTTGTGTCAACCTACATATGGCTCTGTGCCAACCTGATTATGGCTGTGTGCCAAACGTATTTGCCTAAGGCTATGTGCCAATATATGGTTATTGACGACTCTGTGTCGATCACATTTACCTAGGGCGTGTGTGCCGGTTATGTTACTCTAGTTGATGGCTATGTGCCTAACATAATGCAGTTATCGATGGCTTTGTGCCACGTATTCTGTTAAGTGGCTTTGCATATTATCTGTTTCTGGTGGCAATGCCACAAATATTTGTTCTGGTGGCTCTGCGACAATATCTGTATCTAGTGACTCTGTCACAATATCTGATAACTGAGTAGCAATGCTGCAACTGTGGAGTGTAGGGCTGGGTGGGTTGAGCTATTCCCCACATGGAGTGTAGGGCTGGTACGGGTGGAGTGTAGCGGTTGGTTATAGGCTGGATTGGGTTGGGATTGCATTCACATTCTAATTTTTGATTCGATTTACACGATCATGATTACGATTTTGATTACATTACGACATCTTGATTACGATTACGATTTTGTCACCTAATTCGATTCGATTCGATTCTAGTTCGATAATGTTTCTTATTATGTAATGGGTTAAAGCCCATCCGTGCTGTCTGTTAAAATGGGCTAAGGCCCAATTGATCTTGAAACTATAAGTAGGGTTGGGCCAACTTTTAATTCTTTTATATGGTATTGTTCCTTTTATATAGTAGGGATTTCTGCTGAGTTTTCGTAAACTCACCCGTTTATTAACCTTCGGTAATTTCTATCCTTAGACGGATCGGGGCTGCGAGGGGCTCGGAGGAAGCCACACACACTGTTTATGTTATAGTTTTGATTATTGCTTTTAAATGTTTTTAAGTGGGTTGTAGTAAAGCCGTTGTAATTTTCTAGATTTCAAATTTGGAATTTTATTTATTGTTCTTATAATTGCTAGTATTAGAACACGGTTTTCCAAAGCAACTACTGTTGTTCAAAACATCACGTAACCGCAATTGTTTTTAAATTAAGCTTCATAGAATCGCCGAGATTTTTTGCAAAGTTGTTAAGAATGTTATTCAGCTGAGGTTTTCTAACAAGGTTTAAAAAGGGTACAAGTTTTTAATTATTAAGAAGGGTTTTTAATGGAAACATGGTTTCTGAAAAACACTTCAATGTGACACGCCAGATTTGAGCCAAACTTTCAGGCCGGGTTTGGGGTGTTACATTTAGTGGTATCAGAGCCTGGGTTGCAACAACTCGGCTGTGGAATGGGTTTTCAAAGGTTGATTTTCAAAAAATTATTTTCAACTATGTGGCCAGTTTGAAGTATTTCTTTTAAAAAGTGTGGCACACCGAGTCTCCGGCGCCGAATCCGTAAGTCTTCTGAATACTTTTGTCTGTTTAGAAATTGAAATACTGTAGAATTTTTTTTATATATTGGTCTGAATTTAAATTTGGTATTTATTTTATGTGGATGTGATGTTTGGATATAGAAATTGTATATATGTCTGATAAATATGTGGTCGCATACGTGAATAAGTATTGTATGTATGAGATGTTTCAAGTTCTTGTTGAAGTGTGATAGTGATAGTAGGATCGAGTCTTGCAATGATAGCGTAGTGGGGTAGATGTTACACGACTACCCTGTTAGATGGAAATTTCGGGGCCAAAATTTCTTTAAGGGAGGTAGAGTTGTAACACCCTGAATTTGGGCCTTGAGCATGAGAGCGGTTGAAGGCAGCTTATAATATTCTGTTGTGCGTGAAAATTTCGTTCATGAAGGCTTGTTTTAGTGGTTAAGTGTGCCGAGAAGTGTTGGAGAAGTCCTGGGTTCAAACTTGGACTCTAGCAAAAATTTTGGTTTAAGGTGAATCAAACCTTGGGTGTAGTAGGTAGGCGTTAAGAATATTGTTGGAGAAATTGTGACACAAAAAGCCTTGTGGCTTAATGGCAAGTAGCGTGTGGAGCATTTAAGGGGAGGCATGGGTTCGAATCCCATGGCAAGCAAAGAGCATTTATTTTGCTAACGGTGGCAAGAGTTGGTGTTGAATTTAAACTCGGTGATGGAGGGACCTCACATCGGAAGCTAACATAAGAGTGGATCTGGTGGCTTTAAATAGAGAGAACCATGAAGAGAGTAAAGGTACCTTTCTTGGTGATCCCTTTCGCTTTATGGCGTGCTTTCGTTTGGGTTGGGCGTCGGCTAAGAGTGCTCGGGAGCGGATTAACTCTAGTCTCCTATCAGGTGTGTATTTTCTCGCTACTCTAGGTGTAGGATGGCT
This sequence comes from Gossypium arboreum, assembly GCF_025698485.1. Lineage (NCBI taxonomy): Eukaryota > Viridiplantae > Streptophyta > Magnoliopsida > Malvales > Malvaceae > Gossypium > Gossypium arboreum. Next base: position 84,105,634 of record NC_069073.1, read on the forward strand.
ACTTGGGCATGATGGGTGAAAGGGGCCATGTGGGCCCAATGGGCCTACTGGCCCAATTGGATAAGTTGTTTGATTGTGTAGTAGATATTGGACTAGCCTAGGTGAATCTCATATCTGTGGCTAGATTTAGGCTAAAAGGGCCACACGAGCGTGTGGGCCCATTTGGGCCGAGAATAGGCTTTAGGGCCATTCATATTGTTATCCCTATTTAGAATACTTTATTTACCAAATTACCAAAATACCCCTAGTTTGTAAAATTACTAAAATACCCTTGGTTTCTAAAATCACCAAAATACCCCTGGTTTGTAAAATTACCAAAATACCTTGGTTTATAAAATTACCAAAATACCCCTGGTTTGTAAAAATTACTAAAATACCCTTTGTTTATAAAATTACCAAAATACCTCTGGTTTGTAAATTACTAAAATACCCTTTATTTATAAAATTACCAAAATACCCCTGGTTTGTAAAATTATCAAAATACCCCTAGTTTGTAAAATTACCAAAATATCCCTGATTTGTGAAATTACTGAAATACCCTCGACCTGTAAAATTATTGAAATACCCTCGACTTGTAAAATTACCAAACTACCCTTGATTTAAAGAATTACCATTTTATCCTCGATTTACAAAATTACTGAAATACCCTTGTAGGGTAGAAATCCCAAAATACCCATGTGGGGTAGAATTATCGAAATACCCCTGTAGGGTAGAATTACCAGAGTACCCCTGTAGGGTAGAATTATTGAAATACCCCTGTAGGGTGGAATTACTGAGATACCTTGTGGGGTAAAATTACCATTTTGCCCCTAAGGTGTTAAATGATTGTTTTGCCCTTGTGGCCAAGTGACTAACTTGGACTGTGTGGTTGACGAATTTGATTGTGAATATATGTTGGTATATGAATGACTTGATTGTGATTGTTTGATTCAAATATGGGCATGACATTCTGCATACATGACATGTTGCATGGGTTAGGATTTTGTACGAAGGAAGATCTGATCTGCTAGGATCGTATGGTTGCTTGACGACTGTGGATCCACCGAAGGCTTAAGAGCCGTATATTCGTACTGATTTGATAAGGTCGCACGGGTCGCCCAAGACGACTGTGGACCGATCAATGGCTGAGTGCCGATCATATTTACCCGAGGCTGTGTGCCGACTATATTACCGTCGTGATAGCTATGTGTCTAACATGATACAGCTACCGATGGCTTAAAGCCTTTTGATTATGGCTTTGTGTCAACCTACATATGGCTCTGTGCCAACTTCGATTATGGTACGTGTGCCAAACGTATTTGCTTAAGGCTATGTGCCAATATATGGTTATTGATGACTCGTGTCGATCACATTTACCTAGAGTACGTGTGCGGTTATGTTACTCTAGTTGATGGCTATGTACCTAACATAATGCGATTATCGATGGCTTTGTGCCACGATTACGTTAAGTGGCTTTGCCACATTATTCATTTCGGTGGCTATGCCACAAATATCTGCTCGGTGGCTCTACCACAATATTCGTATCTGGTGACTCTGTCACAATATCGATAACCGAGCGACAATCTTTGCAAGCTGTGGAGTATAGGGCTAGGTGGGTTGAGCTATTCCTCACATGGAGTGTAGGGTTGATGCGGGTAGAGTGTAGCGGTTGGTTATAAATTTGGATTGGGTTGGGATTGCATTTACATTCGATTTTTTATTACATTACGACATCGATTCGATTTTGATTACATTACACGACATCGATTACGATTTCGATTACGATTCTAGTTCGATAATGTTTCTTATTACGTAATGGGTTAAAGCCCATCTGGTCTTGTCTGTTAAAATGGGCTAAGGCCCAATTGATCTTGGCCGTAAGTAAGGTGGGCCAACTTTTAATTCTTTTATATGGTGATTGTTCCTTTTATATAGTAGGGATTTACGAGTTTTCGTAAACTCACCCCGTTTATTAACCTTTCCGGTAATTTCCAACCTTAGACGGATCGGGGCTGCAAGGGGCTCGGAGGAAGCCACATACACTGTTTATGTTATAGTTTTGATTATTGCTTTTGAATGTTTTTAAGTGGGTTGTAGTAAAGCCGTTGTAATTTTCTGGATTTCAAATTTGGAATTTTATTTATTTTTCTTATAATTGCTAGTATTAGAACACGGTTTTCCGAAGCAACTACTATTGTTCAAAACATCACGTAACCGCAATTGTTTTTAAATTAAGCTTCACAACTGCCAGGATTTTTTGCAAAGTTGTTAAGAATGTTATTCAGCTGAGGTTTTCTAACAAGGTTTAAAAAGGGCACAAGTTTTTAATTATTAAGAAGGGTTTTTAATGGAAACATGGTTTCCGAAAAACATTTCAATGTGACACGCTAGATTCGAGCCAAACTTCCAGGCCAGGTTTGGGGTGTTACAGTAGACCATAAAAATATAATAAAAATAAATTTTCTTACGTCGGATTTGTGGTCCCAAAACCATTGTTCTGACTAGCCCTTAATTTGGGATGTTACACATGGCCGGACTACACGCCCGTGGGGCAGTCCGTATGTCACACATGGCCTAGACACATGCTCTTGTGTCTGCCCATGTGGACAAAAATAAGGCTATTTACCAAGCTTCTTTGCCACCCTTACTTGCACCAACCTACACAATATTAACCAAAACCATCCCAAGCATAACACATATAACAAAATCAACCACAACCTTGAAAAATTTGCATCGAATGCATTTAATAATAATAAATATTAGCCAACATTAATGGCCTATACAAAATGAATATCACATCCATCATATGAGCCAACTCTTGTGTCCAAACTAACAAGACACTAAACAAAAGATTCAAGTCCCTATACATGCCAAAATCAAAATATTAAACTAGCTATACCAAAAGCTTCAGGTGATAGTCTGATCGATGCCTCCAACGTCCCTTGATCCCTTATACTAGCTTAGAGACACTATAAGAAAATGGAAAGGATAAGGAGTAAGCATAAAGCTTAGTAAGTTGTATATAAATAAGTAACAACATCAACATGCATACTATAAATCAATACAACATTCTTGAGTGAACATCAGTAAATATCACTACATGCTTATATATCACAAGTATAACCCAAAGATTTCAATATCATCCCAAAATCATTTCATAGCTGGAACTTACTCATGTCATTCTTACCATCAATGCAACATAACTAGACTCATATCTCATGAATTTTGAATAAGAACCTGTACCACTCACAACATTATTATATCATTCCATATCATTATCATAAGCTTTAAAATAACCCGTGAAACCATTTGGAATACTAAAGGATATCTGAAAAGATTTACACAAAAGGGTGAATTGTCGATGCCATGTTTGGAACATGGTCTTATACTGGCTCACTTGTCAAGGTCGATGCCATGTCCCAGACATGGTTTTACACTAGCTCTCGTCTCAATGCCGATGCCATGTCCCAGACATGGTCTTACACTGACTCTCATAATGTGGCCGATGTTATGTCCCAGACATGGTCTTACACTAGCGCACATATCAATGCCGATGCCATGTCCTAGACATGGTCTTACACTAACTCTCATGACATTGCTGATGCCATGTTCCAAACATAGTCTTACACTAGCTCTCATGTCATGGCCGATGCCATGTCCTAGACATGGTCTTACACTGGCACACATATCACCCAAATGTCATGGCATGGATATCTAATCTATTCCTAGGCTCAACTGGGAATTTACCACATTAATTTCATCATGCATTATTCATAATCATATTCAAACATATTATGAAAAATCAATCACTCAACACATAATAGCAATAAAGTTGACTTACTTACGTACAACTTACCTCGGTATACAAAAAGTGGACGACTATTTGGATTTAGTCTACTTGCTTGGCCTTCCCCTAGTCTAGGCTCAAATTTTGTATTTATTGATCTAAAATGATAAAAATTCACTAATTTAATCATCATATTAATCAATACATTTCATAATTCATATTTTGGCAAAATGACCATTTTGCCCCTAGACTTTCACAGAATTACTATTTTACCTTTACGCCCGTAAATCGATTTTTATCAAATTTTCTCACTAACCAAGCCTATAAAAATTCTTTTTATACTAGAAGCATCCCAAAATTCCCATTATTACACACATTTACCACATAATTTATTACTTATGCAAAATGGTCCTTAGTTAGGATTTCCATGAAAACTACTTCACAAAAGTTGTTTGTTTAACAACCAAAATTCATTTTCTTCCATAAAAATTCAAGAAAAAACATGAATAGTCTCATGGAAAAACCCTAGACCCTCAACCATTTTGCAAAATAGTCTCCTCATTAGTTAGCTTATGCTACAATGGTCCCAAAAGTACAAAAATTATAAAGAAAAGTCATCAAAATCACTTACTTATGAGAGAACTTAATGGCTGAAAATTTCAAGCTTTCAAGACCCCTTTCTTGCTGAAAATTTTGGTGGAGAAGAAAAGAAGAGAAAAAAGATGATAGCTTTTCCTTATTTTATTTTATTCGAGTCAAATAGGTCACCAAACTTCACCTAATTTTGACCCTTTTTTTTTATTTTCTTGTCCTTATGGCCGGCCATGCCATTAATAAAGGCTTATTTTCCCTTTAAAGACCCTTATTTTTTGTTCTCTAGCTATTTGACACCTTTAGCTAATAAAATAAAACTTTTGTCCCCTATGCGATTTAGTCCTTTTTTCGAAATTGAGCATGCAATCGCTAAAATTATCTCACCAAAATTTTCATGCACTCATATAATCATGCTACAACACATAAAATAATATTAAAAATAATTTCTCTGACCTCAGGTTAGTGGTTCCGAAATCACTATTCCGACTAGGCCTAAAATCGGGCTGTTACAGTTAATTTTCAAATTCCTTCCCAAGGTTGTTTCTTTCTCTACCAGATAATTATTTATCTTCCACCACTTTCCAACAAATAGTTGTGGTCAAATTTTTCTCCAGAAAATATTTAAGAGACTCATGGCTAGTTTTGATCACAAAGAGACCAAACTTCAAGTAATGTCTCCACTTGGACACTGCCATTAAAATGACAAACTACAATTTTTTTCATAAATGGATAAGTCACATTTTTAGGCATTAAGTCCTTACTTAAGTAAGCAATTGCCCTTCCATCTTGAGAAATCACAACCCTTATCCTTCTTAAGCTAGCATCAATTTCGAAGTAGAAGGGTTTGTTAAACTTAGGCAAAACCAATACTGGAGCTCTGCACGTTGACTCTTTCAGCTTATTAAAAGTTACAATAGCTTCAAAATGCCATCGAAACCCTTGTTTTCTCAATAGATGAATCAATGGCTTGTTGGTTTCCCCAAAATTTCTAATAAACTTCATGTTGTAACCTATTAACCCAATAAACCCTCTCAAAGACTTCAATGTTTCTTGGTAGAGGCCACTTCTTCATTGCTTCAATCTTTTCTATATTACTAGAAGCCGCAGTAGGTAATATTACGTGGCTTAAATACTCCATCCATAGTTGTCTAAAAGAGACACGTGCTCTTCTTTGCAAAGGGTTGGTTAGACCTCAATATTTCAAGCACAAATTGTAAATGTTTCAAATGGATGCCCAAGTTAATTCTATCCACCAAATGTCATAAAAAGGAATAAGCACAATTTTTTTTTTCAAGTAGGGAGAAAATATGACATTCATAAGTGATTGAAAAGTAGCTAGTGCATTTGTTAAACCAAATGTGGCCATGATGAGTTCTAAATGCATTCTTTAGTATATATTCTTTTTTTAATTCTTATTTGCAATAATCAAACTTCATATCAATCCTCAAAAAGCATTTTGCGCCTACCAATTCATCTATAAATCCTCCGTAACAGGAATGGAGAATTTATCATTTACCATCAATTGCCTATAATCTATGCAGAGCTACTATCTTTTTCTTTAGTAATGAATTCCTCATAATAGGAATGAGGAATTCATCTATGTATACTGTTGGAGAGGGGATCCCAAGCTTTCCAAATCTTATAAACATAGTGAGACCTTACCCCCAACAGAAAATAGGTTAAAATGCCTTAGAACGTTTTGCATTGCACAGTTGAATCGTGACGTTACACATCTTGAAAAAATTTCTCATGTAGGTGCTCAACATCGAAATTTGCACCATAATTCTTGCTCTTTTGTACTTTTTTAATTAGTTTTAACTCCTCTAAAATTAATCATCGTGACGTTATACATCTTGAAAAAATTTCTCATGTAGGTGCGCAACATCGAAATTTGCACCATAATTCTTGCTCTTTTGTACTTTTTTGATACAATACTAAAGTACATTGCACTTTTAAAAGAGAATATAAATTTGAATATTAGGGACAACACATGTTTAAATATGAATTTTATATATATGGATGATGAATTTGGTAATGGATTTGCTAGTATAAAATTAGTTAATCTATATATATATATATGATTGATGGAAACCTCGCATTTAGTAATGGGTTTTTATACTCATGAGTGAGTTGGTACTATATCTCTGGTTTTTCTTAATTTAGTATTAAAATAATATATAATTAAATTAATAAATTTTAATATCCAATAATAGCATGGCTTTTTTGTCTTTTTCTTAATAAGAAAAATTACTCATAATATTTTTAAAGAAAATAATTAATGTGGATGTCCAAATTTTCAGAGTTTCTATATCAAAAGGCGAAGATAGCGGGAAGAGGAAAAGCATAACTACCAAACGGTAAAACCGTTCTTTTCCTTCTATTATTATCATGAATAAAACCAACTTATTAGTACCAAATGCTATAAATCCATCCATTTATCTATTCCGTTTTCAATATAAAAAATTCTATTACATTTCTTTCAATTTTTTTTTCTCCCCAGAATCAAACTGATCCTTTAGTTTTTATCATCAGTTTGTTTCAGAGGTTGTAAACTTATTTTAATCCTCAATTTCCAATTAACAAGCTTTTCTCTCTTTTCTTTTTCTGATTCTTTTCTTCTTTTTTTTTTTTTTATTTGCAGGGTTTTTGGTTTTTTAAACTTTCCTTATTTTTGGAGCCATACATCAGGAGACTTCATTAATTCATTTGGTGTTTCATCCTTTTTTGGTTTCGGAAACAGGTTTGGAATTGTGGGTTGTTGTCTTTTTCTTTTGTGTTTCGCCAATGTTTAATGAATAATAATCATTCAAAACTTTGCCCAGGAAAATTAGCACGGGTGATAGCAGAAAAAAAGAATAAATTAAAAAAATGTTGGGTGATTTCTTGAACAGATTGCTATTGTAAGTCATTGGCGGTTCCTCATTTTCCTTTTTAGTGTTGGCTTCATGTTAATAAATAATAAAGAAATGGTTGACTAGATTTTTGGAATAAGATGTTAATCATGGTAATTATGTTATAAATTCAGGTTGGTTTTTGGATATGCTTATCCAGCATTTGAGTGCTTTAAAATGGTGGAGAAGAACAGGGTTGAGATTGAAGAACTCAGATTTTGGTGTAAATACTGGTATCAAAATATGGGCCCCCTTCACATTGTCCCAACCAGACTATATTTATTTTGTGCAATTTGATTTAAAAAATAGTATTGATTTGTGGAACTCATGAAATTTGCAGGATCCTTGTGGCGTTTTTGACAATTATTGAGAGGATAACCGACATATTCGTTTCCTGGTATAAGATATAGTATAGGGTTATGGTTTTGTTTAACATTACAAATAGGGTTTAAATGAATAACATATATATGAATAATACTGAAGGTTGCCCATGTATGGCGAGATGAAGTTTGCATTCGTTATCTACCTATGGTATCCAAAAATCAAGGTAGTCATCGAATCGTAGAGGGAATTCATTTCATTGACCCCTTTTCCTTGCGCAAATCTTTAAACTCAATTCACAGTTATATGACAAAATGCAGGGAACCAATTTTGTGTACGATACCTTCGTGCGGCCATACGTGGCGAAACATGAAACAGAAGTGGATCGAAAGATCATGGAGATGAGAGCTCGAGCATGGAACGTGTTTATGCATTACTGGTCAAACTGCTCAGAAATGGGGTTGACTAAATTCTTCGAAATGTTCCAATATTTAGCAGGTCAGTCTGCAAAGCTCAATCAAGCTGTCAAGCAAGTCAATCATGTCGATCAAGTCCATAAGGTAACCATCCCTACCACCATTTCTTAGCTTTGAAATGAAAATTATGTCAAATGCGTTCATGTTTCTTTTTCTGTAGAAATCTGATGATCGAAGTCTAAACGTTCCACCGCCACCGTCTCCAAATGGTTTACGGAGTCCGATGGCGAGGAACAAGGCTTGGAGTTCAGCAGCGATAAACCGAGTCAACTCACCCAGGTTCAGTCAATCCCAAGAGGACACCAGCCCAACGGAGTACGAGTTCGACAACGATGATGACTCGATTCCCTATTCCCCAAGTAACTCTAGGCTCCAACAGGCTCGTCTCAAGCTCCGCCGCACCAAAACACAAAATTAATTTAATTTGTAATAAAACAAACCAAATTTGTACGAAGATTTTTTTGTTTATTGAATACCAAGTCCGAAATCCCACTCATCATTTTTTCCCCTCTCCGTATAATAATATATTATGTTTTTATTCAAAATTATGTTCATCGAGTTAGAAAGCTTTTTTTGTTGGAAGTTTTGTGTCTTGGGCATAAGGTGCAAATTTTTTTTTTTAAAAAAAATGCTTCTCTAAATGTATGCCCTTTTGTACGTGTTATAATATATAAAACATGCAGATTTCGTGATTGTGTCTTGTCTATTTACTCCGTTTTGGGTGGACAATAGTCAATTTAACTAAAAGATATATATGCAAAGGTAGAATGAATTAGGGTGAAGGATGTTAAAAAAGACAATGAAGAAAGCAGTGGATAAGTCACAACCCAATGAGTGAACTGTAGGATAATATGATGTAACTAAAGTTTGTTGTAACACTCTATATCCGACTTGATTTAACATATTTAAATATAAATTATCATGATATTTACATACTTAACAACATTTTACAATCTACAAAAACTATATTAAAAGTACCACTTATCTTTATAAAATCTATTCTAAGTCAATAGATTTGAATAATACATTTATCGTTTGTCACAAACTTTAAAGATAAAATAAAACCTTAAAATAAAGTGTTTGATAGACATATTCATAACGTATCTTACTACTTGTCGCTTGAAAAACATATTCTATGTCTCTCTGTATGCATAATATTGCCCTCGGTCTACCAACATAGCGCATCATTGGCTTGGTCCTTCCTGGCACACTGGTTCAGTTCTCAGACCTGCATACCAAAAGACGCATATAAGTTCAAAGAAACTTAGTGGGTCTTACTCATTATTACCTTTTTACGGGGTCGTAGAATATTTTGAATCAAGGGTTTGGGTTCTTTCTTAGACTTTGGTGAATACTTTTCTGATTCTTGGTTAACAAATAGCTATGTGTCAACCTCTACAATTAACCACCTTTTATACTTTTCGCCCAATTAATGGATCACATGCTTCACCCTATAATTCGAATCTCATTACATACTTTCTTTGCAGAAGGTAGTTGAATGTACTCCTCAGAATGATATTCAACAAATGTTATTCTTGACGGATTCTTCTACAGGACTCAACAATTATCAGGACACCAATTACATCATATCTTTAGATTAATCTAGGCAACTAGACTTATTTAGAAGAATATAGCATTTCAATCCAAACAATAGAATCCCAGATAATATCTTGGATATGCCCAAGTTTGTTTCCGCCAAAAATAATACAATTTTCCTTCCAAAAATACTTTTTTACTTAAAAGTGTTTTTTTTTTAATTACTAAACATATTTAATTATTATGCAAAGTTGATTTTATATATTTTCTGTGTTTGAGGAAGAAGTTGGTAAATTGGGCTAAGAGCCCAAAAGTAAAAGAAAACGAAGGCAAAATGAGGTTGTGTAAGCTCGGCTTGAGTTCACAGACCAAAATATGTGGAGTGAGGAGTGAGTGGGTAAGGCAACAAATATACCCCCCCCCCCCCCCCCAATCACTGACCAAACCCCAACTGTCCACTTATTTATCTTCTTATCCACTTCCCTCTGGTATTTCATTTATCCCTCGCCCATATTCTCTTTCACTGCAAACTGTGAGCGAGTGAGTGAGATGGCTTGCTCAGCTACTTCATCGGCCGCGGCTCTCATCTCCTCTAAGCCAAGGGCTTTCTCCTCCAATTCCAAGCCCTTCTCCCAATCCCTTTCTCTCCCCAATCCCTTCACTGGTCTCCCTGCCCCTCTCCTTTCTCGTCCCGCCTCCTTTTCCCTCTCCCGCGCCTCCCCTTCTCGCAAGTCTTTCGTCGTCAAAGCCACCGTATGTTTTTCTCTTCCCCTTTTCGCTTTTTCTATTCATGTTTCTACTAATTTTTAAATGGTTTAATTTAGACTGGAAAGGGAATGTGACATTTACTTTGTTTTAATGACTTTCTTTTATTAATATCAACAATTGTAAACATAATGTATTAGGATGTCTCTGGGCTTTAGTTATTTTTACAAAGGATTTTTTTAGAATGTATTTCAGAGTGTGGAATTTGGATCTGGTTTCGATTTTAATACAAAGATGGAAAAAATTAGTATTGCCAAGGAATAGCGCCGTAAATGTGGGTCTATGACTCCATTGTAAAGGCAAAATAGGAAGCCAAAGCTAACTCCATTTGGTGAGTTTTGTTGGGGGCTCCAAATGAAAATGGATATCTATATCATTTAGTTTAAAATGAATTAGTTTGTTGTCAATAAACATTTTAGCAATTTGGAGAAAGGAAAAAGAAGAAAGAGGAGCAAATTATGTTAAGTGAAATTCAGAATTAATTTTGAGATATGTTTATTCTAAACGAATTCTGAATGTTTTGATGGTGAACTATTTCTTTATCCACATAATTTCCCATGTATGATTCGGTTTCATATTGCGCGCATCTCTTTCAGAGTGAGCTTCCATTGGTGGGAAATCCTGCCCCTGATTTTGAGGCTGAGGCCGTCTTTGACCAGGAGTTCATTAAGGTATCTTATGTGGATATTGTTCTCAAGTATAGGCACTTAAATAAAATTTTCCCTCTTTTGTTATGATTACATATGTTTTTTCCAATTCTATTCTTAACTATGCATTATTCTTTCAGGTCAAGCTCTCCGAATACATTGGGAAGAAATATGTGATTCTCTTCTTTTACCCGCTGGACTTCACATTTGTTTGCCCCACAGGTGTCTTTCACCCTGAACAACTAGCCTAATAGTTTTCTATGATATTAGAGTCTCATTTTCACCTCCTAAAATGCTTCCTGCTTGCAGAGATTACTGCTTTCAGTGACCGCTATGAAGAATTTGAGAAGCTAAACACCGAAATATTAGGTGTTTCTATTGACAGTGTGGTAAGGTCCTTGCTTTATAGCAAAAAATGTTTATACCTCTCTGCCTATATTAAAGTTTAGTAGTTTCCTTCAGGCGCGGAAGATTCTTAAAGGAATGCTTATGTCTTCATTGTAGCTTTACGTAGTTTGCAGGTTCATTATTCTTAGACCCACCACAGTGATGATATAAGCAATGCAAAATTGCAAATCTCTATGACCATGTATCCTAAAAATTAGTCAAGCGCACAAGGTAAGAGATAACTAACCACCAAATGCAGCATAAATTTATTCAAGGCAAAAAGACACATCCAAAATAAAGACACCAAGTTGCCATTGTCCTATCAAAGATGATATGGAATCTCAAGATTTAAATTCTAGTTTTAGGGTTTAGTCTTGATTTGGTTTGAAATTGATGCTTCGGTTCAGATCTGGAATTAACAAGGAAAAGTAAGTCAAATTTCTAATTAAGAGTGAAAAGAAAAAAGAACTAAAAAAAATAAAAAAGAAGAAGGATTAAGGAAGAAGAATCCGGATTTGGAATGGAGTACATATATAATTCGGCATTGAATGCAAATCCTAGATGCCAACTTGAACAACCTGAAATCAATAAGAATCCGAACTAGAGTTAAATTATAAAAAAAGTAAATGAAATCAGAAATAAAAGAAAGAATTAGGGTGTGGAGAATTTAGCTGAGGATGAATTTTTGGGGCTTGAATAAACAATTATATTTGGTCACCCTTTACAAAGACTCTTACTTTGACTCAAAACACTTCTGGAAAGTTGTAGAAATTTATAGAGATCGATGTTTCTATCTGGCCAAGCAATGGTGTTCTGAATACTATTTTCCTCGTTAAGATATGTTGCTACCATACTGCACTCTAAATTTCGTGAAGTAATTGTTTTATCTATATTCTTATGTTTTATACACTATATTTTTTTTCTGCAAGTCTCGAAGATTTGTGCAGCCTTGATGAAATGCTAAGCTCTTGCCTTTTTACCTGGGTGAAATGCTACATCATGGTGGCAAGCATTTTAGATCGGACAAAGAGAGGTGTTTAATAGGAAATGAAAATCAATGGAAAATGTTGGTGTTCTAGTTGCGAAAAAAATTCTTCAATCAACAACATATTAGTGATCTGCAACAATTTAGTATCTGTTACTTAAAACTATCTTGAAGTTGTGTAATTTTACCATTAGTGCTGCTTCCCTTCTTATCTATTATGCTTAGTTGGTTTTGCATGTTTGCAGTTGATGCTTTGCATCTTTATTTTTATCTTGGAATCTAGATAATATTTATGTTTATCATAGCTTTGGTAATACATTTCTAGTAGCAACTGTATTTGTAATTAGCTGATAATGTTTACTTTGTTGCATTCAAATTAATATTATGTTTTTTGCATTCAAGGGAAACGAAACTTAAATCTCACCTTGTTGTGATGCAGTTCTCTCACCTTGCCTGGGTTCAAACAGATAGAAAGTCAGGTGGTCTTGGTGATTTGAAGTATCCTCTTGTATCTGATGTCACGAAGACAATTGCCAAATCCTATGGAGTTTTGATTCCTGATCAGGTTTGTTAACCTCGTGTTGCTAGCATCTAATGCTGAATGAGCAAAGCATCATTTATTCGTTAAATTTTTTAGTATGTACCGTGCTCCTGAATACCACTCTTACATACCTATATATCTAGTATTTCTTAACCCTTAGGGTTTGATTCATTCATCAAAATGCTTCCTTAGAATTGATTTTTCCTTCTTTTGGGGGTTAAATCACTTTTTGGGCCCTGAACTTGACAACTTTTCCCACATTGGGGTTTAAACTCTTTTTTTTTTTGTTCCAAGTTAGGCCCTGAACTTGGCAGTTGTTCCCACTTTAGGACTTGAACCTTTTTTTTTGTTCAAATAAGTCCTTGAAAACCCTAAATTTCAGGCCCAATACGTGAACAATTGCCAAGCTCAGTGATTAACTTGGACAAAAAAAGTTCAAGCCCCAATGTGGGAACAATTACCAAGTTCAGGGCTTAACATGGACCAAAAAAAAGTTCAGGCCCTAAAGTGGAAAAAGCTGCCAAGTTGGGGGGTGGGGGAGTTGTTTGGTAAACCTAGAAAATTATGATCAAATGTAAGGGAAAAAGAAAACACTTGATAATTAGAGATTCTAAAGTTTCTTTCTAGAACCATGACTTCTGGCTCACTCATTCTATCATCTTTAACTATACTTTCCCCCGAAGTGAGTACTTTGTTGTAAATATGTTTTCCAATATTGTTCTTACAAATTCATTATGGATGTCAGGGAATTGCATTGAGAGGGCTTTTCATTATAGATAAAGAGGGAATTATCCAGCACTCCACTATCAACAATCTTGCTATTGGACGGAGCGTAGATGAAACAATGAGGACTCTCCAGGTACTTATAATTTCCTAGACTGGTATTGCACTTGACTAAGTTCCATTTGGGTGCATAGATCATGTGCCATTTATATGGCTCACTGTGAGCATCCAAATGGGTTGTAATGGTTGAAATTTAAGGTTTTGCGTGTTACTTCATGGGGAAAGTTTCCGTCTGGCATGTATCGTCTTATAATTTGCCTATAACTGCTGTCCTGCAGGCCTTGCAGTATGTGCAGGAAAATCCAGATGAAGTATGCCCAGCTGGGTGGAAACCCGGAGAGAAATCCATGAAACCTGACCCTAAGCTCAGCAAGGATTACTTTGCAGCAATTTGAGGTATAGCCTAGAAGGCAGAAGGTATGTGTTGCGTCCATTAGGATTGACTAAATGAGTTTTTGTTTTTCAATGTTTCTTTTTTGTTTTAATGAACTGCTTAGCCTTGGATGGTAACATAAAAGTATGGAGAAATAATCAAATATTGATGTTTGGATTGTGTCTTTTGTATCTTCAAAGGCTGAAGCATAATAATCTTCCTGTCTGGACTGCCTGCATGATGATTTTTCTACTATTTTTTGTTAAAAGAAGCTTCCTTGGATAGTGCTGATCATATTTGGGTTGACTGCTAACAAATATCTTGATGTGGGATTTTACACGCATCTAATCGTACCCCCCTTTTAAGTAATCAAAACTCCATAAGTTGGACCAACAACCAGTCATGTGTCTCACGTTATATTCACCATTATTATATATGGTGGGTTTTTATATAACAACCCATTTCTCCCCAAAAATGGGCATTATTATTTTTATATAAAAAAACTACAACATTGTTTTTTATTTTTTTTTTCATTTAATGTTTTGGTTGTTAAGGATGCCGCTATGTTTATTATTTGCATGGATTATGGCATTAATTAATTCTTTTATTCTCCATATCCATAGCACTTTCTAATGATCCACACTTGATTCTGTTCCAATAATTTTGCAATCATCCATCGCTGACATTTGGGTTTTGTTTTTTAATTATTAGAACATGGTCTACTTAATGTAACATATTAAGGGAAATATTGTAATTATGATTATTACGATGATGGAGAACAGGGCATATACTTTAGAAAAATGAATTAATTTTGTTTGTCAAAAATATTAAAAGTATATTATTTTAAATTTTATCTACTTTGTTATTTAGCCTAGCTAAATAAATTCAAGCTTAAATCAATTATAAAAATGAACGTAAAACCTTTAATTAAAATCAAAGGTTATAGTCAATCTAATAAAATACAATAATAGAAATAACAAATTAGTGTTTCGACTACTTGTTTTGTCAAGTATTCACGGATTCAGTTCATGTTGCTTTCATTCATTTTATATAAATTTTAAAAATTTTAATTTTACTAATAAAATAAATAAAATCCAAATCCAAATTTTTAGGCTTTTATATAATGTAAGTTAAATATGGAATGAAATCTAAATCTAAATTTTCATATATTCATATTCCCAAACATAACATTACAAATATTTTAATTGCATATAATAATGAAGAAAATGAATGAACTTTGATATTTAAAAGGAGTCAATGATAATCAAGTGTTGGTTATTTCAATAACTAAGACTTCAAATTTGTTTTGAGTATTATTGATCTGGCAATGATTGAATTAGTTTACTATTCAAACCCAAAAGATTGATCGAAATTTCATAAACTTTATCATATTCGAAAATACCTTTTTTTTTCCTTTTCGAACTGTTGCAATCCAAATTATATATTTTCAAAGTCATGAATTTTCCTTTCCATTAAGGTGCATATACCGAAAATTCAAGAGGAAATCCTTGATCAACAGAAATTTGCTCCAAAGATTTGGGGAAAACGTTAAGGGTATGTTTGGGGAGAAATTTTGTTTTCAAAATTCTAAAAATGAATTTATTTGTTTGGATAATATGTAACACCCCAAACCCGGCCTAAACGTTATGGTCGAATCTAGAGGTGTCACAAAGAATGAGTTTTGATAACGAAATTTATAAAAAAAAAACCATTTCAGTTTTTCAACTTTCTTTTTTTTTTTTTTTTGCTTTTATATATTGTCAAAACGTTTGTTTAGTTAATTAATTTTCCTTAGACGTGTTTATAAGCAGAAGCTTACAAAAAAACTGTTGTATATCAAGAAGGCAGTTCGTGTTTTTAGGAAACTTTGTTTTAATAAAAACCGTATTTTTAGTGAGTTATCCAAACAACATATTTAAGCAAAAATCCAAATCTCAAAATCAAATCAACAGTCCAAAGAATCCAATTAATACAAAACTCCCAGAAATAATCTTTAAGAATATAAAACCTTTAATTAAATTCAGTTCGTATACTAGTGGTCACCACAAGACTCCGCCGCACCGACCCTTTTAAGTCTGTGGATTACTTGTATAGAACAGACAAACAGAGGTAAGTTTACGTAAACTCAGTGCGTAACCCAACAGAAGTAGACATGCAAACATGCAGAAAACTCACATACAATCAGATACAGATTCGGGCTCATGCCCATTTCAGATTCAGATAACAGAGTCAGATATACAGATCAGATAATCATAATCCTACCCCCATCCTCTACACACCAACTCCAACCATCTCATCACACCACCCAACCCTACACACCATATCGTGCCATTATGACATATATCAAATAATATGCAGCCAAGCTGCTAGAATATAGGCGATGATCGCTATATAGAACACTTCCTCCGCATATACAAATCCCACCCCAAAACAGATACAGAAATATCAGATTAAACGTGCTCAACATACTTATATACATATAATGGAATAATCGGACATGTATAGCATTATAATATTCAGAATAGAAAATCTGACTATCAGATCTACAGTTTTAGGGTTTGGTTAGCCCTTAACCTTACCAACCCTATAGTAGGCCTATAGTCGATCGGAATGACCTGTGTGGACCGACACGCTCAGATTGGCCTTCCCCGTGTGGCCCACAAGGCCTGACCCAAAACCCACATGCTCGTGTGGCATACCCGTGTGAGCCCACACTCCTAACTTGGCCTAGCCCGTATGGCTTACAAGGCCACACTCCAGCCACCACATGGCCGTGTCTTGTGCACGGCCATGCCTTGTCAACCACACGGCTGTGTGTGACCACACGACATAGGTGGCCACACGACATGGGTGGCCACACGCCCGTGTGGCGACAACAGAACAGTTTTTTGGCTTTTGCCAAAACTCGTTTTTCTGCGTTTCAAGTACACACCTCTTACGATTATGATGCAAAAGTACTTCCAACCCTCCGGAACCTAAAAATAGAATGCCTACAACAAATTTAGCCATCGATTAATAGACCCCTCAAATCTAAATCGAGTAATGCGAACTCACTTACAGTCTACACCCCGTTCACTTGCACAGATTTGATCGTTGAAAAGAAGCTGGTGTTTCCACCACTTCTCCTACACAAAAGATACAACAAGGATTCAACCTGCAGAAATCAAACGATAAAAGAATGCAAACGCAAGCCCATTTACCGATTACACCAAAACCAAACGTTCGAAACGCACAAAAACAAGGGTTAGAGGGAGAGTCAAAGAATGGAAGAAAAGAATTAAATCCTCCGTCAGAGAGTAAATGAGACAAAATGAAATTAAGGATTTTTATTTGTTTGGGAAGATAAATAACGTAAAAAAGAACCAAGGAATTTTGGGAAATCATTAAAAATAAAATAAAATCTGATATGATAACATATCCCTAAATTTTCTCAATTACAACTACCCACTACTCAGAATTCTAATACAACTGAAACTCAAACACAAAACCGAGCAAAAATAATACCCATGCTTGTGCAGGGATTCGAACATAGGACCTAACAGAATACAAATAGATGCTTAACCAATGAACCAGCAGGCTATTCTTATATGGATTAACAAACAATTTTATAAAAACCCATTCAACAAATGTAAGGCTAGGATTAGAAAAAAATAATAAAATTGGCAAAGATGAGACTAGAACCCAAGACCTCTCACACACACTCAGAACATTTAACTGTTGAAGCAGACAGATATTTGTGTTAGATATATACAGAAAAAAAGGGATAAATTAATTAGGGCGTTGCAACTCTGCCCCCTAAAAGAAATTTTGACCTCGAAATTTTTCTGATCAGGATAGATGAGGATACAGCTGACGCATCGAGTCTTCAGGTTCCCACGTGGCTTCCTGAGTGCCATGATTCTGCCACAGTACTTCACTAATGGTATGAACTTCCTCCTCAAAACTTTAATATCGCGTCTAAAATATGAACTGGCTCCTCCTCAAAAGTCAAATTTGGTCTAACCTCGATCTCCTCAATAGAGACAACGTGAGATGGATCAGACCGGTACCGCCTCAACATCGAGACGTGAAACACATCATGAATACGGTCCAACTCTGGAGGTAACTCTGACTGATAAGCGATTGGTCCCACACGCTTCAAAATTCGATACAGCCTAATAAATCTAGGGCTCAACTTGCCCTTACAACCGAATCTCAAGACCTTCTTCCACGGAAAAACCTTAAGAAACACAAAATCACCCACAGAATACTCAATATCTCGTCTCTTCAGATATGCATAAAACTTCTGTCTATCAGAAGCCACCTTCAGACGATCCCAAATCTATCTAATCATATCTTCGGGCTCAGAAACCAACTCAAGACCCAAAACCCAACGCTCTCCCAACACTGTCCAACATAGTGGAGTACGACATTTATGACCATACAAAGCCTTACGAGGTGCCATCTGAATGTTAGAGTGGAAATTGTTATTGTAGGTGAACTCAGCTAGCGGCAGACAATCCTCCCAACTACCTCGGAATCAATTACACAACTCCGAAGCATATCCTTCAGTATCTGAATCACCCTCTTAGATTGACCATTGGTCTGAGGATGGAACGTAGTACTAAAGCCCAATCTCAAACCCAGAGTCTCATGTAATTTCTTCTAGAACCGAAAAGTGAAGAGAGGATCCCTATCAGAAATTATCGATGCAGGAACCCCATGCAATCTTACAATCTCAGAAATATACAACTTGGCTAACTTCTGCACAGAAAAGTCCGTCCAAACTGGAATAAAATAAACAGACTTGGTCAATAGATCCACAATTACCCAAACAGAGTCGTTCTTAATGGGTGTCAAGGGAAACCCACTTACGAAGTTCATCGTTACTCGTTCCCATTTCCATAAGAGAATCTTAACAGGCTATAACAAGCCCGAAGACAACTGATACTCAGCCTTAACTTGTTGACACGTCAAACAACGAGCAACGAAATTCGTAACCTCACGCTTCAAACCTAGCCACCAATATGACTCACAAAGGTCGCGGTGCATTTTATTACCACTGGGATGCATAGTATAAGGGTGTAATAGCCCGATTTTGGCCTAGTCAAAATAGTGGTTTCGGGACCACAAATTCGACGAGAAAAAAATTATTTTTATTATATTTTTATGGTATACAATTTCACAGAATGATTTCATGAAAATTTTATTTGAAAATTTCGATGTTTGGGCACTCAATTTAGTCAAAAGGACTAAATCGTAAAAAGTGTAAAACTTGAGTTCTAGAAGCTAGAGGTGTCTAATTGCTATGAAATTTTACATTGGAGGTCCTTAAATGGTAATTAGACCATTGGTTAATTTTTTGGACAAAAATGGACATGAAATATGTGAAATAGAATATTTTTAAATTAGGGACATTTTGGTTATTTAGTAATTAAAATGAATTAAAAACAAAATTAAAAGCCAATTTTTGTCCATCTTCAACCCGATGGTCAAATTTCACAAGGGGAAACCATGAATAGGGTTTTTCAAGCTTCCAAGCTCGATTGTAAGTCCGTTCTAGCCCCGTTTTTAATGATTTTCATGTTTTTAAAATCCTTGTAACAAAATCTATCTATTTCTACCACTAATTTGAGATATAGTTAAAGTATAGGGTTTTGACACATGATGAATATGTGTGTATTTTTGTGTTTAATGGTAGAAAATTCATGTTTATGGTTAGAGAAATGACTTTTACTAAGTGATTTTCGGTGAAAATGCTTAAAATGACTAATTTGTAAAAGTTAAAATATGTCATAAAAGTGTGATTTAATGAAAAATGTGGACTTATATAAGTATAAAAGAGGTTCGGCTAGGAATTGAATAAAATTTATTTTTCGAGCTTAGGGGCAAAAATATAAATATGTCAAACTTTAGGGGCAAAAATGTAATTTTCCATAATATGATTTTTGGGTCACATTGAATAATGTGACTAATAAGTGAGCTAAATTTGATATTATAGATCAAGAAAAACGAGATTCGGGCCTAGAACGAGGAAAAAACAAGTATTTGACTATTAAGTCCTTTCCACCATTTTTGGTATCGAGGTAAGTTTGTATGTGAATAATGCAATGCTATATTTATGTTTTAAATTGCTTTAATATTATATTATTTATATTATTAATATTATGAGCAAGTTCGATAATGCCAAGATAACGAAAAAGTCCCGGTTGAACCTTAGGAATAGATAGGATACAAATGTCATGACATTAGGGTTATGTGTGATTTCGTGTAAGACCATATTTGGGATACGATATCGATATGTGATTTTTTGTAAGACCATGTCTAGGACATGGCATCGATATGAGACATCATGTAAGACCATAGCTAGGCTATCGACATTGATATGTAATTCCATGTAAGACTATACCTGGGATATGACATTGGCATCTTACTATATGTATGAGGTTTCCCGGGCATCCTTTAGTATTCCAAGTGGTTCAATGGGTAATTCAAAGATTATGTCATAAATGTGAAAAGATATAACTGTGTTACAAGTTCGTATAGGTATGTACGTAAAGTTTATAATCATTAGCTTCATGATATTATGAGTTCATGATCATTATGAAAGTGACCTTAAGTTAATTCTTATGAATAAGTATTTATGTTGATGATGTGTAAATTCATGGTAAATTCAATTGAGAATCATGTGTTATGATTTTGAGCTATATCAAATTGAGAGATAAGATATTTAGTTCACTTGATTTGTGATTCATTGGATATGTGTAAAAAATGAAAGATTTGCATAATTGCCTATTAAAATGGTTATGAAAGTATGTGAAGTTAAGAGTTTAAATCATTGAAAGATGTTAAGCTTTGGGCTTGAAAATATGAATACGCATAATTAATGTGCATGTTACTATGAGGCTTGAAATGATTTGTTAATGATTATTGTGGTATGTTATATTGGAGAGGTTACGATCGTTTGGAAAATGTTAAGATGTATTAAATTATGCTTATAAATTAAAAGGGGTAAGCATTGTGATTGAGTAAGTTATGGCTATGAAGATTTAATGACGTTTATGTTATGTTATGTTATGTTTGTTGTATGAAAAATGTAAGACTATTGTTTCTTATTATTTGCGTATGAACTTCCTAAGCTTTGTAGCTTACTTCCCTTCCTTTCTCATATCTTATAGGGTTGTATGCTAGCACGAGTTGGAGATTGCCGGAGATGCCATCACACTATCAAGCTATCATGTTGGGTAAATAAACACAAACCCTTGAGTCTATGGCACGTATAGGGACTTAGTCATTTTGTGTATGTGTCATTATGATATGGCCAAATGTATTGGCTTGTAATGATTAAGGATTTGATTTGGTATGTAGCCACATAAAATTGGCTTATATTGGCTAATGAGTTGCAAGCATATTAATTACTCATATGCCTATACCAATATCATTGTGTGATGTGGTTTATAATGGTATGTTAATGAAATTAGACTAGATGATACATGTGGGAAGTTGTTATGTTGAAGGTGACTGGGTATGTGTGGACTTGATAAAGTATGATGTTATGAGCATGTATATGAAGGTAAGGAAATGATATGTTTAAGTCTTTATTGGTGATGTATAGGTTAAATTGGCCAATGAATGGCATGTAAATATTCGATAATGACTAGCTATTGGAATGGCTAATTATGGATATGCTTTGGTGTTTTGTATGTCTAAATGAAAATTAATACAAAGAAATCATGAAAGAGTAAAATTAGCAAACAGTTTTGGACAACAACAGTAGTACAACTTTGAAAAATCACCAAAAATGTGGAAATCAAATTAGAGGTTGAATAAAATATGAAATTAAAGCTATTGGGTCTAGTTTTACATAGAAGAAATGTAACACCCCTAACCAGTATCCATCACCGGAATGGGGTTACGAGGCATTACCGATCATAAGACAATTCAAAATAGAGTTTCATTACAAAGTAAGTCATCTAATAAAATTTTTAAACCAAACTAACATATTTTGATTATACCATTTATCTAATTATTCGAATTACTATTAACTCAACATAAACAAATAATCATAGAAATTAAATGCTTAACTTATAACCTAATATACTTTATTTCATACTCAAAACATATATGCAATCTTAATATCTAAAGCATTCAAATGATTATTATAAGAAATAATCTATCAACTTCAATTTATATGCACCTACTTTAGTTAGTAAAATCATACATCATCACGTCCATTTCATAAATACATTACTAAACATTTTACAAATAAATGTCTAAGCATATTCGTGTATATATATATCATTATAATCCACCAATAAGTTACTCACAAAACCAGTAAAACATGATCTTATCATTTTGTTCAAACCGATTATAAATGCATTATATAAAAATCATATTGTTCATATGGTCATTTATCTCATTGCATCAATCGAATATAATCATGCTATTGTCAAGGTTTCATTTTCTTCATTTTACCCTATTACTTCATAGGCATATATCTTATCAAGAAAATGAATTAACATACACATATACCAACCTTAATATAAATGCATATATATATTTATAAGTTCAACTAACAAAGCATAACCGAACATATTAGCACATATCTTTACCAACAACCCAATTTCCAATTATAAGTCTAAATTCCAATATGTCAGACTTACCATAACAAA
This sequence comes from Gossypium arboreum, assembly GCF_025698485.1. NCBI lineage: Eukaryota > Viridiplantae > Streptophyta > Magnoliopsida > Malvales > Malvaceae > Gossypium > Gossypium arboreum. The sequence goes on from NC_069073.1 coordinate 84,128,350, forward strand.
CAAAACATAAATTATACATATCATTAATCATAAGTGAACATCGAATTTACCCCATGCATATATCTTGAATTTTGACCTAACTAATACTGATATACCTAATCTAAATTAACAACCATTATTTATCCTATGGCTGAAACACATAAACAACTCCACAATAACATGTACTTTGAATACACTTTCAATATAGATTCAAACAAAGACCGAATGCTTATACAACCATTAGCATTATAACCAACCATATTTCACAAGAATATATATATAAGAGCCGAAACACCAAAATCATGAACAAGCATAACCATCATCGAGATGAAGCATTAAATCCAAGAATATCAAAGTATTAAGCCATTTTCACATGGCTCATGATTACATTAACCAAAATCAAACTTCTCAAAATATAATCTAGCCTATACATGCCATAATTCTAGAAATTCAGCTTGTAAAATACCGAAGATAGTCGATAGACTTTGCTGACGATCCCCGAGCTTGTAACTTGAATCCAAAATCTATAGAAAGAAACAAACATACACACACAGAGTAAGCTTTAATAGCTTAGTAAGTTATAAGCAAATGAACAACTTAATTTAACTAAACAAAATTATAATAATATAACCACATTTGATCTCAAGCTTTAAGTTTCATATATATAATCATGTACTTTATAGATGAAAATAATGTTAGCCGAATATACATATGTCTAAAACAAATCTTCATACACTTTTAAAATCATATTATCAATGCATAAAGCTAAATCTTTAAACACTTGTTTACATATACTCATTAATCATATACTCATTAATCAAACCTTAATATCACATAATTACACTTAACTTGTGATCGAATATACTTCACAATTACTCACAAATTCAAACTAACATCATACATATGTTTTGTATCACATATCAAATAAACAACTTACCTTATTTTCAAATAGGTAATCAACTACCACATACCTGGTCACTTAGCCTGATTTATGCATTTGTTGTGACAGCCCAAAATAGACCCTAGCCGGAATGTGGTTTCGGGACCACAAAACCGAGGCATAACAATAATTAAAAATTTATTTCGATGCCTATAATATGTGTGTATTCATGTATGACATTTTTTGATGATTGATTTAGTGTTATAAAGGTGAATTCCACTAGAAAGGACTTAGTAGTGAACTTTGAAAATACGATAGGGAAAGGGTGATGACTAATTAAAGCATGCATGCAAAATAATGGACTTGCATGTCAAATTCCCCCTTTTTACAAGTGATGGCCGGCCATGACAAAGAGATATGGGTTAAACATGTCATGAAACATGTTTTGTTGGGCCTTAGGGAGAAATAGTAAACAAATAGGCATGGGTAAGAAAAGAATGAAAAAAAATGTGTGAGAGAGTAGCATACCCCATTGCCGTGCAACCAAGAAGAAAAGAAAACAAAAAAAAATTTGTTCATGCTTGCTCTCTCCTTTTGGCCAAAAATACTAAGAGGAAGAAGGATTTTGCTTCATTTCCTTTGTTTAGAAGAGATCTAGAAGGTGATTTGGCTAAATTTGCATCAAGAGTAAGGTATGTATGAGGTTGTGTTGGGAGTTTCATGCATGTTTTGGTTGCTAATTTGATGTGCATGTTAGCCATGGCTCAAATCTTTGTTATGCCATGGAAATGGCATTTGGCCAAAGTTGTTATGGTGATAAAGCCATTGCATGCTAAGTGTGAAGCTTGATGATGATGCATGCAATGATGGATTGTCTACTCATGAGTAAGATTTTGAGCTTTCTTTTGTTTTATCATGATTGAAGTTGAAAAGGAGCATGATTGTCATATTCGCCATGATGCATTCTTGAGCATGATTCATGCTTCTTGCATGTTAGTTAAAATTTGTGTTTTGGATGGCTATGGACACCTTGAAATTGCCATGCTCATATATGCATATATATGATTGCACATTATGTTTTGGTTATGAACTAAGTGATGAATATATTGGTTTAAAGAAGAAGATGTGGAAGAATGCTTGTGAAATTGCAAGCACAATTAACCTAGCACACATATAAGTGCTTGATGCTATATTATAAGTTTTGGGCCACAATGTGCAAAGCATTAATTAGTAAATTGCATGCTGTTTTGTGAGGTATTAAGTGCAAAATTGACCTCAACATGTACATGAATATTCGCCTTAGGTAGCCTATTGAAGGCCCTAGCATTTCCTTGATGCTCGAATAAATTGTATTGAATTGCTTGATGTAGTATAAAATGTGCATGACCATTGTGTATTCAAGCTAAAGGGTGGCCATATGACCATTTAAACTCCTTGTCATATTCGGCCATAAGCTAGCATAATGAGGTTTTAATAAATTGAATTTGTTTGAATTAGCTCAAGAGCTAAGAGGGCCACAATTGGACAAGGGGAAGGAAAAGGTGATCGAATAGCCGAAAAAGCCGTTCGACAACATCCGAGGTAAGTCCTCAAGAAGTGACCCTACTTGAATTGTGTGAAATAAAGTATGGATGTGTATTGATTATTGATTGTGTATGCATGAGTATTTGAATTCTACCCGGCTAAGTCCCAAGGCGAATATGCTTGTGACTATAATTGCGTTTGAGCCTTAGTAACTAAAAATGAATTATGTATGTCCAATGATAATTGATGTATGTGTTCATGGAAATTGAATGATATCCGGCTAAATCAAGACAATTATGCTGGAAATTATATCCGGTTAAGACCAAGGTAATTGCGCTTAGTGGCTACATCCGGGCTAAGACCAAGGCATTCGTCGAGACATTCTATCCGGCTAAGACCAAGGCATTTGTGCACGTGATTATATCCAGTTATATTCAAGAATCTTGGGCTGGAGGTGAGTGTTGGTTGCTGTAATGAATTCAATTAGTACACTCGAAAAGCCCAAAGGATAAGGTACGTTATATGTGCATTGGAAAGTCGACATGTTTGAGCAACATTCGCTCAATCGACTAATGAATTTCAGTTATTGAATTGATTGATACTTTGTGAAATTATATAATGATGAAGTGTGAAGTAAGAATGTGTATAAATGAAATGATGCATTTGGCTATGTGAATGTATCGCTGTAATTAGAGTTGATTATATTCCTTGAGACTTACTAAGCATAAAAATGCTTACCCGTTGCTTTGGCTCTCGTTTTCTAGATTTCGCTCAAGCAATCGGATTTGGGATCGTTGAAGTCGAAGTCATCCACACTATCAAGCCTCCATTTTGGTATAAATTTTGGTTGAACTTGAGATGGCATGTATAGGACTACCCTTGTTTGTTAAATATGTTGTGATGTAAGTATGTACGGCCATGCTAAAATGGCTCAAAAGGAAACATGAACTTAGAATAATTGTGGTTTGTATGTATATATTTGGTGTCATGATGTGGCTATGGCTTGGAAATGGGAATGTTGGTCATATGATCAGCCATTGGCATGGTTAAAATGATCATATATGAACCTATGTATGGCAAGACTAGTTGGTTCATGGAGACTACCAAATAGGTAAGACCTACCTTAAAAACAGATGCTGCCAGCTGCAGTGACGTGAATGTGAAAAATCACCAAAATTCGTAGGAATGGAATTAAATAGTGAATAAGCTATGTAAATGAACCTTGATGAGTCTATTTTCATATGGAAGAAACGAAATGGTCATAGGAGTTACATGTTAAGAGATATTAAAGCTATTGTGAGACAGGGCCAGAACAGTTTCTGGGTTCCCTGTCGCAACTTTAAAAATTTACTATAAATTATCCAAAAAGAATTAGGAGACATACCTTATATGTACAGATTCCATTTTGAGTCTAAATTCAGGGAAAATTTACGAAACCAGTTTCCGAGTTTTGAAACTCGAGATATGATTTTTAAGGCGACAGTGACGCAGTTTTCCAGCCTGACTGGAAATGTCAAATTGGTGGGCAAAACATGTGAACTTGGCTGGTTAACCCCTCGTGTCCGACACCGGCGATGGTCTCGGGTTTGGGGTGTTACATTTGTAGACAACTTATCTTTTCCCGTTGAACCATTCGAAATTGGGTAGGATACTCGAATTATTATACATATCGTACAATGCCAACGTCCTAGACGTGATCTTACATGTAATCACATATCGATGCCACTGTCCCAGACAGGATCTTACTCGCACACATATATCGGAATCACATATCGATGCCAACGTATTAAACATGGTCTTACTCGCACACATATATTGGAATCACATATCGATGCCAACGTATTAAACGTGGTCTTACTCGAACACATATATCGATGCCATGGTCTTACTCGCACATCACATATCAGAATCCTATGTCATGACATATGTATCCTAGCTATTCCTAAGGCTTACACAGGGCTTTTGGGCATTGTAACTCAGTCGAAACGAATTCAAAAACATAGCTGCCAAGCTTGTACACATCCGGCTAATACATGTAGTTATTCTCGTATTCATTTCAGCATATATAGTTCACATTTTAATTAAAATTAACAACATATATTTGCTTATAAACTTACCTCGAACGATGAAAAACGAAACGGGACGGCTAGTCGACAACTTTAATTTCTCCCCGATCCAAATCTGATTTTCTCTTTTCTTGATCTAAATTAATATAAATTAAAATTATTTAATCAAATATTCAATCAAATTCATCCAAAAACACATAAATGGGAAAATTACCAATTTACCCCTGACATTTTACAATTTTTACAATTTAGTCCAAATTGCATAAAACACAAAACATGCAAAATTTGCACATACTATGCTTAGGCCAAATACTCCTAGTGTCCATACAAGTTCACACATTTCATTTATTTCACATTTTAGTCCCTCAATTTATTATTTTTGTAATTTAGTCCAAATTCTTAAAATCATCAAAAATTCTAATACAAAACATTTTAATCTATCACGTATCTTTTTATTTTCTACCACCAAACAAAAAAAATCACAAGCTATCAACAATGACATAACTCAGAATATTTACCAAAATCAGAAATTCAAGCATGGGTCTTGTAGATAACTTAGCAACGATCTCAAAAACGTAAAAATGATCAAAAATCAAACAAAAACTAACCTTGAATCAAGCTTGGATAAGGCCGAATACCCTAAGCTTATTTTCTCTTCTTTCTTTCTCAAATTTCGGTCAAAAAGATGAACAAATGCATGGTTGTTTTATTTTTATGTTTTATTATAACATTATTAATTCATAATTTACCAAATTAACCTTAAGATAAAAATATAAAACCATTTTAATGCATGGTCACAATCGTCCATCACCTTTAACTAAGGTTAAATTACATTTTAAATACCTCCATTTATAAAGACACATTTATTTTAGCCCTTTTACAATTAACCATCAAATTTTTATTTTACACGATTAAGTCCTTTTATTTAATTGGGCACTCAAACAACAAAATTAAGACACAAAAATTTAACACATATAAATTCACACATAATAAACACAAAAAATAATTTTTAAATATTTTTCTAACTCGGATTCGTGGTCCTGAAACCACCATTCCGATTAGGGTCTAAATCGGGCTGTTACAAGAAACGGTGTAAGGAAAAGAATTTCATTTTATGAGATATTTGAATTTTTGTAAGACAAGGTCAAAATGATTTCGGGTTCCCCTATTTTGTATTTGGAAAATCATTAAAAATTGTCTAAAAATACTTGGGGGTTCAAATTTATATGTTTAAATTTTAATGAGTCTATTTTCAAGAGAAATAAACGGGAACATCATCTAAATCCCGTACTAAGAGATAATTAATTTTTAGTGAAGAAAGGTCAAAACTATCAAACAGCAGAACATGGATGAATTTAAAGAATTAACTGTACTCATTGGATAATCCATAAATTCTAAAAATTTATGGTAGGAAGATATTTGAGTCTAGTTTCGAAAAAATCAAGCGGATCTTAATTTAGAATTCTGTAGCTCCAGATATAAATAATTTACTGACTATGACTCAAGCGGACAGTTTTGTTATGAACAGTAAATAATTGTTTTGATATGTTTAAGCCTTGATTATGGTTGTGTTGGTAGCTTAATTGTACCATGTTAAGTGACATTGAAAGTGTGTATGTGAGTGTGCAAATGAGGGTGGCAAATGGCTTGGTAAATGGCCATTTTCTTAGCCATACGGGCAGGCACATGACCATGTGTCTCAGCAGTGTAAAGGACACAGGTGTATGACTTGGCCATATGACCCCAAATTGTGTATGACATCATCAATAGAGAGTTATATGGGCTGAGGACACGGGTGATACGTGATATTCGTGACAGGTTTTTAAAAATTTATAATTAATCATTCTTGAAACTAACTATTATCACGATGAAGGCAAGTGTACCTATCGAACAGTAGTATAGCTTTAGCAAAACCGGATTGTCGAATCCAAAGGAACCAAGAGTACAAGTAATTACTTTATTTTTATTATCTAGCCTAAAAATTAAGGGATTTGTTTATCTAAACTAATTGACTAAACTAAGAGTGCACAGAGAGAAATTGGGGAAAAGCTTTTGGGAAAACTCAATTGATTAAGACAATACCCAAGGAAAAATCCACCTAGACTTCACTTGTTAATTGACTCTGAATTAGACGATTTATTCATTTGACTTGATCCGTAGAAATCCCTAAGTTATATTATTATCTCTCTCGAGACTAATAACGTCTAACCCTAGGTTGATTAATTGAAATCTCTTTCTAATTAACACCTAGTGTTGCATTAACTTGATCTATAAACTCTCTTATTAGGCTTCACCCTAATCCGGCAAAATCTTGTCACCCTATCTCTAGGCGTGCAATCAACTCTGCTTAATTATGACAAATTTACTCTTAGACAGGGACTTTTGCTCCTCTGAATAAGTGCATTAACTTGAATCAATATCCTGGGATATTAAAACAAGAATTAAGAACACATAATTAAAAACAAGTCAAAATATTTATCATACAATTCAGATAATAATAACAAGATCCATCTTAGGTTTCATTCCCCTTATGTATTTAGAGGGTTTAGTTCATAATTATAAAAGAGAACATCTCAGAAGAATAATGAATACAAAACATAAAGAAAACTCAAAACCCCTGAATGGAAATTGAAGGGAGATCTTCAATCTTGATGATGAATCCGGCTTTTGAGATGGATCAATCGGCTTCCCTTGAGTAATTCCTTACCTCCTACTCTGTGTGTGTGTTCTAAGTGCCTCCTCAGGTGTTTAAATGCATTAGAATGCCTAAGAGCCCTCAAAAGTTGCCTTCTCCGAATAGGACTATACTTGGGCTCGACAGAGACACGCCCGTGTGCAATTGCTCCACCCGTAGTCAAGGCTGTTAAATAGGCACGGGCGTGTAGTCTACCTGTGTAAGTCATGCTTCGATCCTGCCAAATGGACACGGCCGTGTCGCTTACCCGTGTGAGGAAGTCCTGGCCGTGTTGATTTCCAATGTGGGTCCATTTTCTCCATTTTCGGCCCGTTTCTCGCTCTTTTTACTCTCTTATGCTCACCTAAGTATAAAACATGAAATTAAAGAATCAGGAGCATCAAATTCAACAAATATAAGGAGAAGCCATCCATAAATGTGCTAAGCATGGGATAAAAATATGTATAAATTACGGTTTATCAACGGGCATGACCCAAGCCACACGGGCGTGTGACCCCTGTTTTGATGAAATTTTTTTGAGTTTTCTAAAGTTTCTGGTTTAGTCCCGAACCACTTCTAATGCATGTTTTGGGCCTCGTGGGCCCGTATAAGGGACGATATGCATATGTATGAATGGTTTTAAATTGAATGAAATTTTATGGCCCAGTTTTGTATGATTGGTTATGTTTAAGTCTGGTAATGCCTCGTACCCTGTCCTGACGTCAGACACGGGTAAGGGGTGTTACAAAGGGCTACTATTTGTCTCCTTTAGAATCAACTGCCTCAAATCAGAATCATTCGACACACAGATCTGACCTCAAAAACACAAAACCCGATCTCTATTCAGCCCAAAGTCTGAAGTACTGCAACTCTTAATTTGACGAAACTGCAACCTAGAAACTCATCCCTCAACTGCTTATCTCGAATCTGATCAATCTTAGTCGGCTTAACTTGCAACTTGGCTAGCAGACTTAACTTGCAACTTGGCTAGCAGACTTAGCTTGCAACTTGGCTAGCAGACTCCCATAATCAAACAGACATAGACGAGCGAACATCACCCTCAAATCAGTTATCACTTTACGACTGAGAGCATAGACCACCACATTGGCCTTACTTGGATGATACTCTATGTGCAATCATAATCTTTAAGCAGTTCAATCCAACGACATTGCCTAAGATTCAGCTCCTTCTGAGTAAGAAGATACTTGAGGCTCTTGTGATTAGTGTAGATAATATACCTCTCACCATAAAGATAGTGCTTCTAGCTTTTCAACGTAAAAACCATAGTAGCTAACTCGAGATCATGCATCGGATAATTTCCTTTATGTGTCTTAAGTTTACGGGACGCATAAGCCACAACTTTTCCATCTTGCATCAATACATATCCCAAACCGACGTGCGACGCATCACTATACACCACAAAATCTTTTCCAAATTTAGGCTGTATTAGAACAGGAGCTTGAGTCAGAATAGATTTGAACTTCTCAAAGCTCACTTGTTGCGTATTAGTCCAAACAAAAGGAACACCCTTACGCAGAAGCTTTGTAACATCCCGAAATAGGGCCTAGTCGAAATAGTGGTTTCGGGACCACAAATCTGACATCAAAATATTTATTTTATGGTTATTATGAGGCCTAGAATATGATTATATGCATTTGTTAAAGTTTCATGAAGAAATTCTAAGTATAAGATGTCCAATTGGAAATTAGGTACTAAATTGAAAAAATTGCAAAACTTGGTTTCTAGAAGCAATTTGTATGAAATTGCTGTAGATTATGAATTAGAAGGACTTGGAGAGCAATTTGCCTAAATTATAAATTTTTGGACAAAAATGGGCTTGCATGGATGAAATTTTAAAGAAACGACATAAGGGCATTTTGGTCATTAAGCATTTTAATGAAATAAAAAGAGAAAAATGGAGCAAAAATATGCTCATCTTCTTCCCATAGCTGCCGAAATTTGGAGGACACCATACCTAGGGTTTCTTCAATTTTCAAGCTCAATAGTAAGTGCTCCCGAGCCCCGTTTTTTCATGTTCTTTGTATTTTTGAAATCCGGTAGCTTGATCTCTCCATTTCTACCCATATTTCATGCTAGGATTCATGTTTAAAAATTTACCCATGCATGAGTTGATTGTGTTTTGATGGACTATGGAGGAATATGAAAGATTAATATGTTAAACATCTTTTTTCTAGTTGATTTTCATGAGAAACCCTTATAAGGACCATTTTGCAAAAGATGTAAATGTGTGGTAGAAATGAGAAAATAATGGATAATGTGGGCTACCATAAGAAAGAAAAGTGTTCGGCTAGGCTTGGGTAAGATAGAAAGTGTATGTGTTTCATTATCCGAGCCTAGGGACTAAATCGTAAAAATGTGAAAGGTTAGGGGCAAAATGGTCATTTGGACCAGGGGTAGATATTAAACTTGAAATGCATAATGTAGCGTATCAATGAGTTAATTTTGCTATTATAGACCCCGAGGAACAAATTCCGGAGGTCAATCGTGGTAAACGCAAGGTTTCAGAATAACCGAAACACAATCCCGAAAAGAATACCAGGTAAGTTCGGATAACTCTAAGTAAACCCCTAATATACATAATTATATGATTTATGAATGCATGATATTTGCATTTATTGATGGTATGAAAATGCATAAAATGCACCTTTGGTAATGACTTGTTGATAATTGTCTCGGTTGAGGTTAAAAAGGGAATTCGATGGATAAACCATGTTTACATGTGAACTGAGATCCTGCTTGTGTTGCAGTAAGGATTTAGCCTGGACTGGTAATCTGTGATCTCAAATATGGAAAGGAATCTAGCCCGGACTGGTGTTCCTTGAATGATCAAGCCTCCCGAAGAATATGTGTGCATTATGGATTTAGCTCGGACGGGTAATCCGATTAGGCTCTGAATTTAGCCTGGACTGGTAATTCAGATCCGAACTCATTAAAGGTGTTTTTCGCTATAAGGGATTTAGCCTAGACTGGTAACCCTTACATCACCTTACGAGTTCATGATATGGAGGATTTAGCCTGGACTGGTAATCCTGCCATGGGATGTGAGGTTTGCGGGAGTGCATATATGTGAAATGATCATTCATAAGAATTGACGGATAGTGGGTACTCCATCGAGATTCCCTAGAAACTCAACAGGATAATATGATGTATGTTAACAAGATGATGAATGATGAGCTCATCTATATAAATTACATGATGCTTTGTTATGTGACTAACTCATTGATTGAGTGCATGTGATAGGAAATCATTTCATAATGGATGATTTCATGATTTAGAAATGGATGTATGCTAATTACTCGGTAAGTTTACTTTTCGGTTATTCGAGCTTACTAAGCATGTAAATGCTTACCCCTCTCTTTTTCCCTGTCTCACAGAGCTCGAGGACTCGAAAGGATTAGAGGACAATTGGAGAGTCAACACACTATCAACTAAACAAGCTTTGGTATAAAGACTGTTTATTTTGTTAAATGGCATGTATAGCACTTTTGAGTATTTTATTATATGTGTCATTTGATTTTCCAAGTAAAGGTATGTAGAAATATGTTTATCTCTTTGTATATGGCCATGAAAATTGGCTTAATTTAAGTAGGCTATGAGCTACGATTTTATGCATGGTTTTAATTACTAATGATGGGTTGCTATCAATTGGTAATGAGTCACATGAATGAGCCAATTTCGGATGGATTAATGTAACACGGGAAGCCATGATACTAAAGAGGAAATAACCATTTATGTATGAAACCAATGATATGAGGTTTCCATACAACTATTTTCATTAAGGTTATTTACAAGCATAAAATTATGTTTTCTCTCAAACTTGGTAACCACTAAACACAAGTAGTAGAAAGGGATGACTAAAGGCTTGGAAAATAGCCGAATAAAGTCCACATGGTTGGACACACGAGCGTGTGTCTCACACAGTTCCCTCCCATGGGCGTGTGATATGGCCGTGTGTCCCCTGCACTTAAAAATTTTAGCTCAAAGTTGTACACAGGTAGGCCATATGGGTGTGCATCATGGCCGTGTTAAAATGACATTTTCGTCCATGGGCAAGCAGCACGAGTGTGTTTCCATGGCCGTGTTGATAAGTCAGTGTTGCCCACGGTTGAAGGGCATGGGCGTTCCTGAAGATACACGGGCGTGTGAGTCCACACGGCCCAATCTACACTGGCGTGTGTCCTTTTATGTTAAGAAAAATTTTCTGAGAAGCCCAAGGTTAATCGAACATGCCCGTATTTGTCCCGCATTACCTTCCGATATGTTGTAGGTCTTGAAGTCCTATAAAAGAGACATAATGTTCATGATTGAAAAGTTTTAAATTTAAATGAAATTTTGTGACATGAGTTAGTATACTAAAAGTGTAAAGTTCTGGTAATGCCTCGAGCCCTGTCCCGGTGTTGGATACGGGTTAGGGGTGTTACAAGCTTAGTCAAAGGAGCTGCAATCAAAGAGAACCCCTCAACAAACTATGAATAATAACCTGCCAGACCCAGAAAACTATGAATTTCAGATACATTCTGAGGTTGTTTCCAATCAAGCACAGCCTTAGTTATTCTAGGATTAACTCGGATCCCTTCAGCAGAAGCTACGTGCCCCAGAAAAGTTACCTCAAGCAACCAGAATTCACACTTGCTCAACTTAGTGTAGTGCCGTTTCTCATGGAGTATTTGAAGCACTACTTTAAGATGTTCATCATGCTCATCCTCGGTCTTAGAGTAAACCAGAATATCGCCGATGAGGACCATAATGAACTGATCTAGATATGGCTAAAAACTCGATTCATCAGATCCATGAATGCAGCTGGAGCATTCGTCAGGCCAAAAGGCATAACTAGGAACTCCTAATGTCCATAATGAGTCCTAAATGCAGTCTTATGAACATCAGCTTCCTTAACTGTAAGTTGATGGTACCCAGAATGAGGATCAATCTTCGAAAACACTGAAGCCCCTCGAAACTAATCAAATAGATCGTCGATCCTCGGAAGTGGATATTTATTCTTCACAGTCAGCTTATTCAATTATTGATAATCAATGCACATCTTCATGGTGCCATCCTTTTTCTTCAAAAATAGAACCGGTGCTCCCCACGAAGACACACTAGGGCAGATGAAACTACGATCTAGTAGCTGTTGAAGCTCAGCCTTAAGCTCTATAAGTTTCATCAGTGCCATTCGATAGGGAGCGATGGACACCAGAGCTGTACCCGGTAGAAGCTCAATTCTAAACTTAACTTCTCGATTAGGAGGTAAACCAGGTAACTCTTCAGGAAATATATCTGGAAAATCCCTCACTGTTCTGATATCCCCGATAGAAGAGTCCCCAGAAGTAGAAACACTGACAAAAGCCAAATACGCCTCACACCCTTTTCAAACCAATTTCTCAGCCATAAGTGCGGAGATCACATTGGACAGATAATCTCGACATTCACCTACCACAACCGCTTCTTTATCACCCTCAATCCTCAGAACAACCCTCTTAAATGCACAATCCAAGCAAACACGGATCTCAACCAACCAATCCATATCATAATTAAGTCGAACTCCCTAAACAGAAGCTCCATCAGATTTGCCAGAAAAATAGCCCATTGCACCACTAATGGAACATCCTTATAAAGCCTATTAACCCAAATAGACTGCCCCAACGGACTCAATATAGTGATCTCACTAGAAGTGCTCTCGACAAAAATTCCCAAGTTTTCAAATACAGAACTAACTATATAGGAGTGTATAGAACCTACGTCTATTAAAGTAGTATGAACATACCGGTGATAGCATATAGAGCATCCCTATCCTCTCAGTGCCGAGCAGTATAAACCAATGTAGGTTGCCTCGCCTCAGTCTGGCCAGCACCTCTGCCTGGTGCTCTCTTCCCACAACCCATACCATTACCACCCCTAGCTGATCCACGACCCCTAAGTGGCTTCTAAACTACCCTCTAAGGCTGTACAGAACCTGGTCTTGAAGCTTGCATCTAATCTACCCGCTGTGGACACTCTCAAATCTAATGCTCCAAAGACTCACACCTTAGAAAAGCCCCAATCCTTCTTCAACACTCGCCCGGATGATGCCTACCACAATCTCCACAAGGCTGAATTCTAGTAGGAGCAACAAGAGCCTCAACTCTAACCGGCCCATAAGGTCTAGCCTTTTTCTTAAGCTTATGAACATAACTAGGGGGCTCCGAATCCCTCTTATCCTTACCCTTCTCTCGGTCACTATTCTGGCACTCCACGTGCTTAATATCTTTGGCGATCTTCGCCTTCTTAACCAGAACGGCGAACTCCCATTCCCTCTGTGGAGCAATCAGAACCCTCAGACTGTCTCTCGAGCCGTCCTCAAAACGAACACACTTCTCATACGCAGATGCCACCATGCCTCGAGCGTAGCGACTCAACCTCAGAAACTCGGCCTCATAGTCGGCCACTGACCTATCGCCTTACGTGAGATTCATGAACTCACACCTACGAGCATCTACATAGCTCGCGTCCAAATACTTTCCCTGAAAGGCAGTCTTAAAGAAATCCCTATTCAGACGTTCAGGCTGAGCACCCTTCTCAACTGATAACCACCACTAATATGCCTCATCGCAAATCAATGAGACTGGACCCTTAAGTTTCTACTCGGGAGTACAGTCAATGTCCTTCATAATCCTCTCTATGGCCTCCAACCAATACTTGGCCACAGTAGGGGTGACTCTAGTGACACCCCTAAACAACTCAGCTCCATTAGATCGAAGTTGTTCAGTTACTGACCCACAGCCCTCAGATCTAGAATGGGGCCCAGCAACCCTCTCCAATACCCTCAACATGGCCTGGGATAGTGTATCATCCCCAACCAAACAGCTTTGAGACCCAGTCTCAGTAGCAGGTGAAATTGGTGTCTCACTCGTATCTAGATTTGGCATACCGCCCAGAGAGGAAGACTTAGCTCGAGCCTCCCTACAGGCTCTACCACGGCTACGAGTACCACATCCTCAAGTTCCATGAGTGCTCATTGTAAATTTTCAAATTTTATTTGATGTTATAAAATTTTATGCATCAGTTTCAGTATTTATTAGCAGATATTTTATACACAATTTATCAGAAGTTTAGTGATGTTTTTAGAAGTTTTAGTCCCTAACTATTTCAATACAGTTTCAGAAAGTACTAACTACAATGTTTTCAAAATAGTTCTATCTAAGTACAGAGATACTTACAGGATCAACGTCGGAGACTCGAAGTACTACATACTTTCTCAAATTATCCAAAATATTTGGAAACCAATCTTTTTAAATCACAATTTTGGAACCAAAAATTCATAGCCCGACTTTTGTAACCTAATTCTGATACCACTAAATGTAACACCCCAACCCTAGCCTATACGTTATGGCTGAATTCGAAGGTGTTACAAAGAATGGGTTTTGATAACGAAATTCATACAAAAAACCATTTTAGTTTTTGAACTCTTTCTTTTTATTATTTTACTTTTATACATTGTCAAAACGTTTGTTCAGTTAATTAATTTGCCTTAAATGTGTTTACTAGTGAAAGCTTACAAAAAACTATTGTATAAAAACCATATTTTTAGTGAGTTATCTAAACAACATATTTAAAAAAAAATCCAAATCCCAAAATTAAATCAACAATCCGAAGAGTCCAATTAATACAAAACTCCCAGAAATAATCTTTAAGAATATAAAACCTTTAATTAAATTCAGTTCGTATACTAGTGGTCACCACAAGACTCCCCGCACCGATCCATCTAAGTCTGTAGATTACCTAAACAGAATAGAAAAACAGATGTGACTTTATGTAAACTCAGTGAGTAACTTAACAGAAGTAGACATGCAAACATGCAGAAAACTCACATACAATCAGATATAGATTCAGGCTCATGCCCATTTCAGATTCAGATAACAGATTTAGATATTCAAAATCCTACCCCCATCCTCTACACACCAACTTCGTCCATCCCATCACACCATGTGGGGTTAAAAACACCCACCAAACCCTACACACTATATCGTGCCATTATGACATATATCAGATAATATGCAGCCAAGCTACCAAAATATAGGCTATGATCGCCATACAAAACACTTCCTCTGCATATACAAATCCCACCCCAAAACAAATACATAAAATAGATACAGAAATATCAGATTAAACATGCTCAACATACTTATATACATATAACAGAATAATCACACATGCATAGCATTATCGTATTCAGATAAAAAAATTTGACTATCAAATTTATAGTTTTAGGGTTTGGTTAGCCCTTACCGACCCTACAGTAGGCCTACAGTCGATCGGAACTGTAACATCCCGAAATAGGGCCTAGTCGGAATAGTGGTTTTAGGACCACAAATCTGACATCAAAATATTTATTTTATGATTATTATGAGGCCTAAAATATGAGTGCATGTGTTAAAGTTTTATGAAGAAATTCTAAGTATAAGGTGTCCAATTGGAAATTAGGGACTAAATTGAATAAATTGCAAAACTTAGATTCTAGAAGCAATTTGTATGAAATTGCTTTAGATTATGAATTAGAAGGTCTTGGAGAACAATTTGCCAAAATTCTAAATTTTTAGACAAAAATGGGCTTACATGGATGAAATTTTAAAGAAAGGGCATAAGGGCATAAGGGCATAAGGGCACTTTGGTCATTTGTCATTTTAATGAATTAAAATGGGAAAAATCAAGCCAAAATCAGCCATTTTTCTCCTTTATCCAGCCGAAAATTTGGGGTTCTCCATAGCTAGGGTTTCAAGCTTTCCAAGCTCAATAGTAAGTGCTCCTAAGCCCCGTTTTTTATGCTCTATGTATTTTTGAAATCTCGGTAGCTTGCTCTCTCCATTTCTACCCATTTTTCATGCTAGGGTTCATGTTTAAAAATTTACCCATGCATGAGTATTTTGATGGATTATGGAGGAATATGGAAGATGAATGTGTATTAAATATCTTTTCCTAGTTGATTTTCATGAAAAACCCTTATAGGGACTATTTTGCAAAAGATGTAAATGTGTGGTAGAAATGAGAAAATAATGGGCAATGTAGGCTACCATAAGAAGGAAAAGTGTTCGGCTAGACTTGGGTAAGATAAAAAGTGCATGTGTTTCATTATACGAGCTTAGGGACTATATCGTAAAAATATCAAAGGTTAGGGGCAAAACGGTCATTTGGACCTGGGGTAGATATTAAACTTGAAATGTATAATTTGGGGCATTAATGAGTTAATTTTTGCTGTTATAGATCCCGAGGAACAAATTCTAGAGGTCGATCGTGGTAAACGCAAGGTTTCGGAATAACCGAAACACAATCCCGAAACGAATACTAGGTAAGTTTAGATAGCTTAAAGTAAACCCCTAATATGCATAATTGAATGATTTATGAATGCATGATGATTGCATTTATTATTAGCATGAAATATCATGGAAATGCATATTTGATGGTAACATGTGAAAAATGTCTCGGATGAGGTTGACAAAGGGAATTCGATGGATAAACCCTTATTGATATGTGTAAAGAGATTCTGCATGTGTTGCAGTAAGGATTTAGCCCAGACGGGTAATCCGTGATCTCGAGTATGGAAAGGATCTAGCCCAGACAGGTGTTCCTTGAATGATCGAGCCTCCCGAAGAATATATGTGCATTGAGGATTTAGCCCGGACGGGTAATCCTATTAGGGTCTAAATTTAGCCTGGACTGGTAATTCAGATCCGAGCTCATTAAGGGTGTTTGTCGCTATAAGGGATTTAGCCTGGACTGGTAATCTCGACATCACCTTATGAGTTTATGATATGGGGGATTTAGCTTGGACTGGTAATCCTGCCATGAGATGTGAGGTTCGCGGGAATGCATATACGTGAAATGATCATTCGTAAGAATTGACGGATAATGGGTATTTTATCAAGATTTCCTAGAAACTCAATGGGATTAATATGACGTATGTCAATAAGATGATGAATGATGAGTTCATCTACATAAATTACATGATGCTTTGTTATGTGACTAACTTATTGATTGAGTGTATGTGATAGAAAATCATTTCATAATTGATGATTTCATGATTAATGTGGATGTATGCTAATTACTCGGTAAGTTTACTTTCCGGTTATTCGACCTTACTAAGCATGAAAATGCTTACCCCCTCTCTTTTCCCGTTTTACAGAGCTCGAGGACTCATAAGGATTGGAAGACGGTTGGAGAAGCAACACACTATCAACTAGTCAAGCTTTGGTATAAAGACACTTCTACTTTGTTAATGGCATGTATAGGGCTTTGAGTATTTTTTCATATGTGTCATTTGAATTTCCAAATAAAGGCATGTAAAGATGTATTCATCTTTTTGTATAAGGCCATGGAAATTGGCATATTTGGAAGTAGGCTATGACCTGCCTTTATATGCATGTTTTGTTCTTATATGATGGGTTGCTACAATTGGCAATGAGTTCAAAAACGAGCCAAATTTTGAATGTGCTACAATAACATAAGAACCCATAAATACTAGATGGGAAATAACCTTTTTCTATGAAACCAATGATATGAGGTTTCCATACAACTAACTTCATCAAGATCATTTACAAGTGTATAATCATGTTTTATTTTGAATTTGGTATCTATTAAGAAAAAGAGGTAGAAAGGGGTGACTAAAGGCTTGGAAAATAGCCTATTAAGGTCCACATGGTTAGATACACGAGCGTGTGTCTAGGCCGTGTGTGACACAAGGTCCACCCCCATGGGCGTGTAGTATGGCTGTGTGTCCCTTGCACTTAAAACTTTAAGTCAAATTAGCATACAGGTAGGACACACGGACGTGTGTCTGGGACGTGTTAATTTAATAGAATGCTCAAGTTTTGGACACGGGGTGTTGCCCACGGGCGTGTGTCTTGGCCGTGCCTAATAGTCAATCTTGCCCACGGGTTAAAGGCATGAATGTGCCCTAGGCCACATGGGCGTGGATGACCACACGGCCCTTCATACACGGGCCTGTGACACTTCTAAATAAGGAATTTTTTTTAAAGTTATTAAATGTTCCCAGTCCTATCCCGAATTATCTATATGTATATTTAGGGCCTTAAAGGCCCATTTAAGCGACAAGATGTGAATGCTTGAAAGTTTCAGATCTGAGCTGAACCTGGTGAGTCGATTCAGTATGTTTTAAATGTAAAGTTTCAGTAATACCTCGAACCCTATCCTGATAATGGATACGGGTGAGGGGTGTTACAGGAACAACCTGTGCGACCCTAGGAAAAATTTCAGAAATATGGGCCCACAAGCCCATGTGGCTTGCTCGTGTGGCCCGTACAGCTTGGCCCAAAACCTACATGCCCAACTTGGCCTAACCCATGTGGCTCACACAGCTACACTCCAGCTACTACACGGCCATGTCTTACGCACGACCATGCCTTCGTCGACCACATGGTCATGTCTCATACACGACCAACCACATAAGTGGCCACACACCCATGTGGCGTATTCAGAACAGTTTTTCGGCTTTTGCCGAAACTCATTTTTCTACATTTTAGGTACACACCTGCTACGGTTATGATGCTAAAGTACTCCCAAGCCCTCCAAAACCTAAAAATAAAATACCTACGGCAAATTTAGCCATCGATTAACAGACCCTTCAAATCTAAACCAAGTAATGCGAACTCACTTACTGTTTACACCCCCGTTCACTCGCATAGATTCGACCGTTGAAAAGAAACTATTGTTTCCACCACTTCTCTTACGCAAAAGATACAACAAGGATTCAACCTTCAAAAATCAGATGCTAAAAGAATGCAAACGCAAGCCCACTTACCGATTACACCAAAACCAAACGTTCAAAACGCACAAAAACAAGGATTAGAGGCAAAGTCAAAGAATGGAACAAAAGAATTAAATCCTTCGTCAGAGATTAAAGGAGTCAAAATGAAATTGGGGATTTTTCTTTGTTTGGGAAGATGAATAACGTCAAAAAGAAACAAGGAATTTTGGGAAAATCATTAAAAATAAAATAAAATCAGATATGATAGCATATCCCTAGATTTTCTCAATCAACGACCCACTACTCAAAATTCTAACACAACTAAAACTCAAACATAAAATCGAGCAAAAATAATACCCATGTTCGTGCAAGGATTCAAACACAAGACCTAACAGAATACAGACAGATGCTTAACCAATGAATCAGCAAGCTCATTCTTATATTGATTAACAAACAATTTTATAAAATCCCATTCAACGAGTGTAAGGTTAGGATTAGAAAAAAATAACAAAATTGGAAAAGATGAGGCCAGAACCCAAGTCCTCTCACACACACCCAAAACACTTAACCACTAAAACAGACAGATATTTATGTCAAATATATACAGAAATAGGGATAAATTATTTAGGGCGTTACATAATATATAAGAGAATTTTAAAATTTGTGAGTAATTTCAAAGGGTATTTTAATAGTTCAATTTCCTTTTTCAAATTTCACCTAAACAGATGATTTTTCAAAATTTCTCCAAACTTTTTTTAATTTAATACATATGGTCCCATCATAAGATAAAAAAAACTTAAACTTCAAAAATCATTTTTATTTGATTATAATATATAGTTTTTAAATTTTATTTTATTAAAAATATTTATAAAATTTTACAAATATAATGATATTTATATTATTTATTTTAATATAATTATTATTATTTTTAATTTGTAAAATTTTAATAAATGAATTTTCCTATATCAATTATTTATCCAAACAAAACAATTACAAATCTTAACATTTTAAAATTTCTTCACCCAAACACAATCTAACATCATTTCTAGCTTACATCCATTAACCCAAAATGTACATAGCTCCAAGTGTTTGAATTTGAGATAGAAGTTACTACAAATCAGCGTAACCATTTATCACCTACAATAATAGCTTGGCTGTGATGGGTTTGATCCATGTAATTTTTAAAAAGTTATTTTCATTAATTTAAATTATAAATTAAATAAAAATAGAATTAAACTCTGATTAGATATTTACAATTTTTAAGTAGTGAGTCAGCCAAATACATTTAAACAATAACTAGATTGAAATTGATTAGTTAATAAAACCAAATAAAAAATGAACTTAACACTATGGTTGGAATCTATTTTTAATTTTGTGAACTATTGATCCTAATCATAATAGTTTATAATCTATCATCAAATAATGTGGTAAATAAAGGGCATATTGGTAGTTTTTTTTTAATGTATGATACACTAAGAATAAACCTATACAAGATCAGATTCGAGTTGAACTTTTTCGAATTTGGCAACATTACACAAGTTTCAAATTAGTGAACATTATGACCCCTCATGCTTCATATGATTATAGAAAAACATTAATTAGGTATGCACAAGCTTGCTGTGCAAACAAAAAATCAAACTCTTTTTGAAATTTTTTTTTGACATACTATATAATAAGAGAAAAGGACAAAAAGAAATAAGGAGAAGAGACATGCGATGCTATGGAGGTGAGTTTACCTAAAGAGGTTAAGAGCCGAAGCAAAGACATAACTTTAGACACACTAATAATAATAAAATAAAAATCATTTAATGAACTCAATCAAATAACTGATAAGTTCTAAAACAAAACCAAATTGGCCAAATTAACATATCCTAAGTACATGTCAAATACTATATTATTGCAAGAGTCTTTATGAATTAAGTGAAAATGTGAAGACTCTAAGACAATGCTATTTTGACACAAATTGGCGGTACAACAATAATCTATGCACAAAAAAAAAATTAATTGATACGTTTTTAACTTACAAAGCTCAGTGATGATTTCCAAATTCTAATTTAGCTGGTTAATTAAAATACATTACAAAACACACTTAAATATTTAAATATGGCAA
The DNA here is from genome assembly GCF_025698485.1 of Gossypium arboreum. Lineage (NCBI taxonomy): Eukaryota > Viridiplantae > Streptophyta > Magnoliopsida > Malvales > Malvaceae > Gossypium > Gossypium arboreum. The sequence continues at coordinate 84,149,338 of NC_069073.1, forward strand.
GTACAAAATTGCAGAAAAAACTTTCCCTAACAAACAATAATAACAATTTAACAATTTCCACTACCCCTTAATAAAACTCAAATTAAAATTTTGCTAAGGAACTACGTTGCGATACATAAGTATCCAACCATTGTACCAAACGATTAATGAAGAAGGCACAAGGCGCTTCTTATAACGATAACAATATTCTTGCGTATGCATAGCAAAACTTAGCCAACCATCACATTAAATGTACAAAGTGCAACAATAACGATACTCTAGGATGCTCTAGACAATCCGCACAATACAATAAACAATATAGGGAGCCCTATACTTAATAACATGCAGACTACATCCGAAAGTTTTTGATACGTTTTACCAAACAATTAAAAACATTTTTATAAACAGTTACAGAGTATTCACAATCATTTCTAACTATTCACACAATACTTTTTTAAACATCCAATTCAATACAAAAATTAGTACGGAGTCAATTCAAAACATTCTAATCCCTTTTAAAACAAACCTATATGAACAGTAGTTATTTACAATTAATTAATTCTAATATAAATTCCAATCAAATTACAACTAAACGTAAATACATCAATAGTGTTATATGCAAAGTAATCCTATCACAATTTAAAATTTTCATTAATCTAAAATTGTTAAACTAATCATACTAAAGCACATAATTAACAATCTAATAAAAGGAAGCTAATATATTATTAGTCAAACCATTATTCTGATAAATAATGTCTCGATAATCAATACGTAATGAAACCTTAAATTTTCACACTACAAACTTCTCCCTTTAATAAAAATAGTGTTACAGACTAAAAAGAAAAGCCATTAAATTACCTTAAATCTCAGTATTATCTTTCCCAATTCTCTGTTCATATAATGTAAAATATTTTGGCTCAAGAATCATGGTATTCTTCTCGAGAGAATATACAAGTCATCTCCTTTCTTTCCTTTACCAAAACCGTCCCTCTCCCTATGTATTTTTCTTTATTCATTTTCTTTCCCTCTTTCTTATGAGGACCACGCCAGAGAGGAGAGAGTTCCACTAAATATCACACAATTCCCCTAAAGGGAAAATAACAACAATAGTCCTTGATGAAAATTGTCACTTAAACCCCTACACTTCATTCATTTAACTAACCCAAATCCTAAACTTATTACCTTGCAACTTAACCTTTCTTACAACTTAATCCCTTAGCCCACTTAAAAGTCCAATAATTAATAAAATTCCAAAAGTTAATTCCTTTAGTATTAAAAATCACTTTATAAAAAAGAATTCACGGTAAACCTTGTTATTTTACTTGAATTTTGCAAAATCTAACACCAAAATTTTTTGGGTGTTACATCAGTAGGGAGATAGTTGGAGTATTTGCCTAAGCTTCCTCTGGGGGTGGTCAGTTTGGTGACATACATGATTGGGATGAAGCTAAGATCACCAAGGAGACACTTGTGTTCCTTTCTCATTCTAAGAAGAGGAAGCAACTTGAGTATTTATCTTGTGCTTTTGTTTACATTGATACTAATATTTTTTTGACTAATGTTTATTGTACAGGTCTGGACTCAAAAGGCGTGGCAGGTAGCAAAGACCCTATTACTAATTACATTATACCCATTGTGTTGAGGAATAAGGGTGGCATCCTTATAAGGCCCAATTAGATGCCTCGAGCACCTTTAACACTAAAGGATAGGCCCTCCATTCGACCTCCCACCAAGAGAGGGAGGGATGGCATGGAAAAGATTCCTCCCAAAACAAAGGGGGTGTTATGGCCAACGCTCCCTTCAGGAGTGCGATTAAGGACAATTCAGTTAAAACCTCATCTAGAGGTGAAGGATCGAGCACCTTTGCAGCGAGAAGTGAAGGGAAGGCTAAAAATGCCAACACTCCTATCGATCCACCTATCGTTACTACCCAAGTGGTATCTATCTGCCACACAGCTCCCTTATTGCCTCCTCTTTGTAAGTGATGGTTGGTCCTTATAAGTTCATCTAATATGCCTGAGTGGGTTTAACTTAATACTTGTGTGCAAGTCTAGAAGACATTTTTATAGGGATAAATGTTGCTTATAAGATATCCATGCGAACTATAATAAACTTGCATGACTCATCTAGTATTGCAGAAACAAAGGTCAAAGTTGTCGAGGAAAAAGCCAAGGCTGCTAATGGTAGATTGATAAATTTGAAATGTGGAATTCATAGCTCAATTAAAGAGTTAATAATATCCTCTCATTGGCACTGTATGGATTCATAAATACGGAACGTGGCTACGGGTTGCTTGTTCTTGAATGAGAAATTTATCACAGTCATTTATTGACAGTGATCATATAAATCATTAAGAAGACACAATGATGATAATGAGATAAAATAGGATTGTATTGAGTCAACGGATTTAACTCTAAGGAATTAAGGATATCTTATGAGGGTAACACACACATGACGAGGTTATTGGACAAAGCAGTTGGATGAATTGCTTTCGTAAAGAGTATACAATAAGGAGTTTTCAATCATGGTACTTCTTGTGGACTGACTCTATGGTTAAGTAATTACGAATTATCGGAACAATGCTTCTGGACATAATTGCAATTACTAGAGCCTAATTGTATATGTCCAATTGGTCCCTCCACTATCTCAACAAAAAGCTCAATCAAATTGCATTTGAATCAGAAGGAAATTCTACAACCATGGAAATAATTTAATTGAGTCGATTTATTTGATGTGGAATTAAATTGGGCGATCGTAAAAATTGTTCAACTAGAGAATTTGATTAAATAATTTTCTTGAAAAATTAATTTGGAAAATCTAAGTGATTTTTGAAAAAAATAATTTTGATCCAGTAAAATTAAATTAATCAAATTAATTAAAATTAACGTGAGATTTTTGAAAATTAATTTTCAAGTTAGACAATTGGTCCAATGGGTAATTGAACTTGAAAATTGGACCTGAAATCATAAATTAGGCTTGAGAGCCCAAAACTGAAACCAAGACCCAAAAACTAGTTGAACCGGGCTTGGTATGTGAAACCAGGCTGACGGTCCAACTGGAAGCAACCCAACCAGCATGGGGTACCAATGACAATCCGATGGCCGGCAAATGGTCAGTTGCGGTGGGTCTTTGGTGGTTGAGTAGTGGAAGAATTACATTCCTATTGGGACTTTACTAGAGAATATTATTTTAATAGATTTAACATTAAATTAAATTTAATGTTTATCTTGTAGATAAATATTCTATTAATTTAATAAGATTTAATATTAAATTTAAATCTAATATTTATCTTGATCAGTATTACATTAATTTAATATTAAAGTGATTAAGTTTAATAATAGTTGAACTCTCTAAAGTTTCCCTATATAAAGAGAGTCTTAGGTCATTATTTATCATACATTTGAATTCAAGAGAAAGTTGTAGAGAGAAAATTTTCTTAAGAAATTATTTTTGAAAATTTCTAGAGATATTTTTCTAATTTACAACTTGACCCAAAAGTTTAGAGAAATTGTAAAATTACACAAATGGTAATTTTTGTAAACAAATTTTTTGATTCGAAGTGACCCCACACTCGGCAAACGTGAGCTTGAGGATAGCAGAGAAGACTACTCGGTCGAAGCGTTTCCTAGACGAATCAAAAAGGTACAATTTTGATTAAGTGTTTATTACTTTAGATATCAAATCCAATTTCTTATTTTGGAAAAAAAATTTAAAACTCTAATTTTTCCCTAAATTTATTTTCCACTATGTTTTCCAAACTCGGTTTTCCTATAATTGGTATCATGAGCCAGGTTGTGTTCTATCTATAAGTATAAACAGATAATCAAAATAGATTTCTCTTCTTCTTGAATGGTTTGATTACATAGAAAGTGACATTTTTTAGATTTTATGCATGTTTTGAGTTATATATGGGAATAGATGCAATATTATATATTTGTTATATAATTGTTAATTTTTGCCATGTTTGTGGTTCTTAGGAAATAGACCGTGGACTCTCATCTCCACGTAGGACTACCTTTTTAATTCATAGAATTCTTGTGAGCCGGAAACGGGCATAGGGCTTAAATGTATTTTTTCCAAAAGGAGTCCGTGATAAGGAGAAGATGGAGCGATGGCGGTTGAAGACCCAAGGAATGCGTTCTGGTAAAAAACTATGTAATTTCACTTTTTTCATTTATTTTCTAGAAATAGAAAAATGGAAACATTGGTTAACAATTTTATTTTAATCACCTATCTCCTTATATATTTATTTTATAATTATTTATAATATTTATATTATGTAATATTATAATTGTATATATATATATATATATATATATATATATATATATATATATATATGAGATGATCCATAGTTGATTGATTAAAAAATAAGAAGTGTGGTAATGAGAAAGTACATGTGTTTTATTGTTCTATTCACTTATTTAGGTTATTCAATTGTTGTGAGAAGTGTGGTGATGAAAAGGTGCATGTCTAGGATTGGCTCTGGCTAGGAAAGGCTTGGTTTTTAGGTAATCAAATTTGACTCACCTTCCTTTTTTGGGACCCTACCTGGAGCACAGTTCACATTCACTTTTTCAGTTTTTCCCTTAAAAGAAAAATTGTGGAGAATCAATCATCAATAATCACATACTTTCAGTAAATGGAAATAGTGTTCGAATATTTCAAATTACCATTGTGTTGGTATCAATCAATATCTTTCAATTTCACATACTTTACGGATTTTCGTTGTGCATAAATAACACCCTTTTTAGTACACAATATAACAAATATCTCATGCGTTTAAATCATACATAAGCTTAATATCTCAATGCATTATATCATTCAATCAAACATTCTCATATCTCATAACTCAAATATGCAATTACAAACTCAATCAAACATCCATACTATCAAACTAGCAATTTTGCCAACATGTCAATCTTTTAAGGCTCGAAACATACCTGGTTCAGCCACTCACAAAATCAATAATTTAGCTATTAATCCAACCCAATCAGCAAGATAATTTATAAAATATAACATGATATTTAACATTTTCAAATAAATTTATGAGTTTAGGACCCACACCTTATTTTTCGTTTCCTCGCAGTACACTAGTGAATCTTTCAGTTTTCCTTAATAATTCCTTAAACGAACCTAAACCAAAATTCAATATAAATACAATAAATTTACCATTAAATCAGACCCCAAACACCCACTTATTAGTTCAAACCAATCATTGAAATTATAACTTTTTTTATGAACCTAAACTAGTTAGGTTCCTTACACCGTATCGATGCGAACCGTACGTATAATCGTTCTTCGCCTTTACAGATGATTTGGGGCGTTTGGGTCAGCACCTAATTCAATAATATACTAGAAAATAAATAGATAATTAATTATTAAATTTCTTCATTTAATTAATTCATAATCTTTACCCAACAACTATGTCGAAATAACAAAGTAGTTACCCTTAATTGCACTTACGCTTCACGATTTGTGGGTTTCGAATGGCCAGTCAATCAAGAACATTTTTCCCTAACTAAAATGGTTTCAAAAGCTGATTAGGAGGGTTCAAGAACTTAAATTAAGGCTGTAAAAATATAAGCAAGAACCAAAAAATAGAACAACCCCCTTTCTTGCACACAGGTGCACGAACCACCACCTATGGTGGCCAAAATTGGGGCTGAATTTTAAGACGGTTTGAGATCTCATTAAAATCTGGAAAAATTCTTTTGAAATCATTTAAAATCCACCAAATTCTAGATCTGGAAATTTTGGTTTTTAATTGACAAAATTAATCAAGAAATTAAAGACAAAAGAAACCTTACCCAAGCTAGTCGAGAGAAACAATAATGACACTTTCTTGGCAATATTCAGGATCGATCTTGGAGTTCAAGATTTCAGATTCGAGATTGATTTTAATGAGGAAAAATGATATTAATATGGTGGGGAATATGTTAACACATCTTGTGGTAAAAAGAAAAATAAAGAAAGAGATGGTAAAACTAGGTGTAGGCGACGACATCAATGAAGGAAAGAAAAAAAACTAAAATCAAAGAGAAGGAGAGGAATGGCTAGGGAGATGACGAGGATGATTAAAAGATGATTATTAGTGAAAAATTAATATTTATACCTAACTAGGCTTGGATTGCCCACACATTAAAATAAGGGTTCTTGCCAAAAAATTAAATTATTTGTATAGGAATGGAATTGAAGTTAGGACCTCAAGGATAAATTCACTAATATTTAACCATTAAACCGGTAACTCATTCTTGATGTAACATTGAAATATTTATTTTAAAAAAATAAGACATGTCACAAACTAAGGTTTAAGACAAAACTTGCAAAATAATAAAAATGGTGAAAGAGAAGAGATTTGAACTTGGGTTTCAGGGAACATTTCACTAACACTTAACCAACAAATCAGTACCTCATTTATTTCCTAAAAATACATAGATAAATTTCAAAATTTAAGGCATGACAACTCTCTCTTGATTCACAAACTCGATTCTAGTAACCCCTAATTTTTGGGATGTCACATGAATTCATATAAAAAATTTTAGGGTTTAAAATATTTGTGTAATATTATTTGATGGAATGACCAAATTTAGTTCAATAATTTAGCTCGAAATTCTTACTTTGTAGATTGGTCCGTGATTCAATTTTTATTTGCACGATGTACTTGCGTTTCAATCTTTAGTTGCAAATCTTGTCTATTTGCAAATATTGCGATTCAATTTTTGTTTACAATCCTATATTGCATTTAGTTTTATAATAAATAAATCAATAATGCATGAAGGTCAAGAAACCATTAACATTGTAGGCCATTAAAATTTTAGGGTTTTGTTTTTAATTTTTAATTTGGGTGATTTTGAATCGATGGATTCAATTTTTAAGGTTTGAAATAGAAATTGTGACAGCCCAAAATTGACCCTAGTCGGAAGGTGGTCTCGGGACCACAAAACCGAGGCATAAAAATAATTTAAAATTTATTTCGATGCCTATAATATGTGTGTATTCATGTATGACATTTTTTGATGATTGGTTTAGTGTTATAAAGGTGAATTTCACTAGAAAGGACCTAGTAGTGAACTTTGAAAGTATGATGGGGAAATGTGTGATGACTAATTAAAGCATGCATGCAAAATAAAGGACTTGCATGTCAAATTCCCCTTTATAGGTGGTGGCCGGCCATGACAAGGGAGGATGGGCTAAACATGTCATGAAACATGTTTTGTTGGTGCATTAGGGTGAAATAATAAACAAAGGTGTATGGGTGATAAAAAAATGAAAAAAAATGTGTGTGAGTGTGGTAATCCCCCCCTTGCCGTGAGTTGAGAAAGAGGGAAGAAAAAAATTTTGTTGTGTTCATCCTTTCTCATCCTTTTTGGCCGAAAATCATAAGGGGAAGAAAGAGGATTTTTGCTTCATTTCCTTTGTTTAGAAGAGATCTAGAAGGAGATTTGGCTAAGTTTGCATCAAGATTAAGGTATGTATGAGGTTGTGTTGGGAGTTTCATGCATGGTTTGGTTGCTAATTTGATGTGCATGTTAGCCATGGCTCAAATCCTTGTTATGCCATGGAAATGGTATTTGGCCAAAGTTGTTATGGTGATAAAGCCATTGCATGCTAAGTGTGAAGCTTGATGATGATGCATGCAATGATGGATTGTCTACTCTTGAGTAAGATTTTGAGTTTTCTTTTGTGTTTAACCATGATTGAAGTTGAATGGAGCATGATTGTCATATTCGCCATGATGCATTCATGAGCATGGTTCATGCTTCTTGCATGTTAGTTAAAATTTGTATTTTGGATGGCTATGGACACCTTGAAATTCGCCATGCTCATATTGTATATATATGTTTGCACATGATGTTTTGGCTATGAAGTAAGTGATGAATATATTGGTTTAAAGAAGAAGATGTGGAAGAATGCTTGTGAAATTGCAAGCACAATTGACCTAGCACACATATAAGTGCTTGATGCTATATTATAAGTTTTGGGCCACAATGTGCAAAGCATTAACTAGTAAAATGCATGCTGTTTTTGTGAGGTATTAAGTGCAAAATTGACCTCAACATGTACATGAATATTCGCCTTGGGTAGCCTATTGAGGGCCTTAGCTTTTCCTTGATGCTCAAATAAATTGTATTGAATTGCTTGATGTAGTATAAAATGTGCATGACCATTGTGTATTCAAGCTAAAGAGTGGCCATATGACCATTTAAACTCCTTGTCATATTCGCCATAAGCAAGCACAATGAGGTTTTAATAAATTGAATTTGTTTGAATTAGCTCAAGAGCTAAGAGGGCCACAATTGGACAAGGGAAGGAAAAGGTGATCGAATAGCCGAAAAAGCCGTTCGACAACATCCGAGGTAAGTCCTCAAGAAGTGACCCTACTTGAATTATGTGAAATAAAGTATGGATGTGTATTGATTATTGATTATGTATGTATGAGCATTTGAATTCTACCCGGGCTAAGTCCCGGCGAATATGCTTGTGATTATATTTGTGTTTGAGCCTTAGTAACGAAAATGAAATATGTATGTCCAATGATTATTGATGTATGTGTACATGAGAAATTGAATGATATCCGGCTAAGCCCCAAGACAATTATGCTGAAATTATATCCGGTTAAGACCAAGGCAATTGTGCTAGTGGCTATATCCGGGCTAAGACCAAGGCATTTGTGCACGTGATTATATCCGGTTATATTCAAGAATCTTGGGCTGGAGGTGAGTGTTGGTTGCTGTAATGAATTCAATTAGTACACTCGAAAAGCCCAAAGGATAAGGTACGTTATATGTGCATCGGAAAGTCGACATGTTTGAGCAACATTCGCTCAATCGACTAATGAATTTCAGTTATTGAATTGATTGATACTTTGTGAAAGTATATAATGATGAAGTGTGAAGTAAGAATGTGTATTAATGAAATGATGCATTTGGCTATGTGAATGTATTGCTGTAATTAGAGCTGATTATATTCCTTGAGACTTACTAAGCATAAAAAATGCTTACCCGTTACTTTGGCTCTCTGTTTTATAGATTTCGCCGATAGCAATCGGATTCGGGATCAATAAAGTCGAAGTCATCCACACTATCCACGCCTCTATTTTGGTATAAATTTTGGTTGAACTTTGAAATGGCATGTATAGGACTACCCTTGTTGGTTGAATATGTTGTGATGTATATATGTACGGCCATGCGAAAATGGCTCGTAAAAGTGAAGTATCGACTTAGACTAATTGTGGTTTGTATGTATATATTTGGTGTCATGATGTGGCTATGGCTTGGAAATGGGAATGTTGGTCATATGATCAGCCATTGGCATGGTTAAAATGATCATATATGAACCTATGTATGGCAAGACTAGTTGGTTCATGGAGACTACCAAATAGGTAAGACCTACCTTAAAAACAGATGCTGCCAGCTGCAGTGACGTGAATGTGAAAAATCACCAAAATTCGTAGGAATGGAATTAAATAGTGAATAAGCTATGTAAATTAACCTTGATGAGTCTATTTTCATATGGAAGAAACGAAATGGTCATAGGAGTTACATGTTAAGAGATATTAAAGCTATTGTGAGACAGGGCCAGAACGGTTTCTGGGTTCCCTGTCGCAACTTTAAAAATTTACTATAAATTATAAAAAAAGAATTAGGAGACATACCTTATATTTACAGATTCCATTTTGAGTCTAGTTTCATTAGAAACAAACGGCACCAGCATTAAAGCCCTGTACAGAGAGATATTCAAGTTATACCGCGCGAAGGTCAGAGCAGTCGATCCCTGTAACATGGGTGACTTTAACTAATAAACTGTACCAATTGGCCCGACCAAAAATTCTAGAAATAAATCCATGGATGGATATATGAGTCTAAATTTAGGGAAAATTTACGAAACCAGTTTCCTAGTTTTGAAACTCGAGATATGATTTTTAAGGCGACAGTGACGCAGTTTTCCAGCCTGACTGGAAATGTCAAATGGATGGGCAAAACAAGTGAACTTGGCTTGTTAACCCCTCGTGTCCGACACCGGCGATGGTCTCGGGTTCGGGGTGTTACAGAAATCACACAAGTTTTTTGTTTACATATCGAAGGTTATGTTCTCTTGAAGTTTTCATGCTACTGTGGAAATATGAATATATGTATATATATTAATCATGGGTTTTTTTTTTCTTTATACAATTTCTATTTGCATGATCTGTGTTTCAATTTTTAGCCCCTATATATTTGTAAGTCATGTGATTTAATTATTATTATTTTTTAATCCTATACGACATTTAATTAGAAAAAGGGTTAATATGCATGGCTTAGTTTAGTTTTTGATTATATATACATATTGTAACGCCCCTTACCCGTGTTCAATGCCGGGACAAGGTACGAGGCTTTACTGGACTTAAACGTTCACAACCATGCAAAAACCGAGCCTTGAAATTTCTTTTAATTCAAAACATTTCAAACACATGTATGTTGTCCCTTATTTGGGTCTTCAAAGCTCAAAACATGCATCGAGATTGATTCGGGACTAAATCGAGGACTTGAGAAGTTTCAGGAAAAACTTAGAAAATTTTCCCATGAAATAGGGTCACACGCCCATGTGGACATAGGGACACGCCCGTGTGCCTTTGGTACGTTCGTGTCCTCAGGCCGTGTAACTCTCTGTTTATGACGTCAGCATGCACATCGAACCTCACGACTGGGCCACACGTTCGTGTCTCCAAGTCGTGTCCCTCACACGGTGAGACACACGGTCGTGTCTCAGTCTGTGTGGCCAACACTTAGGCTATTTTCCAAGCCTTCATGTTACCCATAATCTCTTACAACCTTATGCACATCAAAATCACAAATCATGGCATCATTTTAGTGATTAAACACTCTTTATTAAGACATATCCTTAACATTAACATGTCCTCTTACAAGTAATGCATCTACTCATGCAATACCAAGTTTAGATTCCTTATTTCACATTCATAAGACTTGTCATTTGATGACCATTTTTACCATTATACTATGGTTACCAACAAATCCATCAAGCACTCTAGTTCAATCATTATCACATTGTGTTTATAACGTGCGATTACTACATGGCTATGACCACCTCAATTGGTCATAGAGCATACATCCAACACACATGTCATATTACTAACCATGCATGGCAAACAAACATAATCACCATATAAACATTAGACATGACATGAATAGCTAGGCTTACAAGCCAAAATCAATATGAGCCACATCTCATGGCCATATACATATGACTCAATATAAGCCGACACATTTGGCTAAAGCAAAATAATACATGTCAATCAACTAGATCCCTATACATGCCACTCACTTGAAATTTCTAATATATGCTTCATTATTTCAAAGGTAGCGACTTAATAGTGTGATGCTGCCTCCGACAATCTCTAACCCGAGCTAACCTGAAATCACTAAAGGAAAGGAAGGGAAATGAGTAAGCTTTATAGCTTAGTAAGACCGTATGAAAATAATAAGCAATTTGTCAAATTGCTTCTCATGGTAATACAACCCTATTGCATTTTTATTCATGTTCCAGTCAAGCTATTTTCTCAAGTCACAATCACTAAATTATTTATATCTGGAGCTACAGAACTTCAAATTAAGTTCTGATAATTTTCCCTCAAACTATACTTACATATCTTCTTACCATAAAATTTTTAGAATTTTTGGTTCAGGAGATTAGTATAGTTTATTCCTTAAAGTTACCCTTTTTCACTATCTAATAGGTCTGACCCCTCTTCACTAAAAATTATTTATCTCATAATACATGACTCGAATGATGTTCCCGTCTATTTCTATTGAAAAATAGACTCATTAAGAATTATAAGAATATAAATTATAACTCATAACTATTTTTGTAAAATTTTCAATGATTTTCTCAAATCAGAACAGGGGATTTTGAAGTCATTCTGACTCTGTCTCACAACATTTAAAATATTTCATAATATGAAACTCTTTTGCTTACACTATTTCTTTTATGTGAAACTAGACTCATTAGAATTTATTTTAATATTTTATTCAGCCTTTAACTCAATTTCCAAATTTTTTGGTGGATTTTTAAAGTCAGACTATGGCTGCTGTCCAAAACTATTTTAGTGTAAATTAACGATACTACATTCATCACACCATATTAATTCATTTTCACCACATAGGTAAGGTTACATAATCATAAATCATAAGTATAGACCTATAATCACAAGGTCATCACAAAATAATTATCATAAGCATGAATTACCTATTTACATTTTCACTAAATGTGCATCATAAACTGAAATCATTTATCATGAGCTTGACATACATACCTGTGTTACTCAACATGCTCATATTAATTCCTTACTAATCATATAACATGAATTGAATTCACATCTTATCAATTTCATGTAAGTACCTATACCACTCACAATATGGTCATAACCTTTCTCATTTAGCTTAAACTGTAACTCTCACTGCTGAACCATTCAGAAAGCTATTGGATATTCACTAAGCCTCAAACATAGGGTATAATGCCGATGCCATGTCCCACACATGGTCTTACACTGGCTCATCCATCAAGTCGATGCCATGTCCCAAACATGGTCTTACATTGACTATCAAAATCGAGGTCAACGCCATGTCCCAGACATGGTTTACACTAGCTCTCACATATCCGTGCCGATCCCATGTCCCAAACATGGTCTTACACTGATACATCTCGCAGCTGATGCATGTCCCAGACATATCTCACACTGACTTCCATCTCGAGGCCGATGCATGTCCCAGACATGTTTTATATTAGCTCTCATCTCAATGCCGATGCCACGTCCCAGACATGGTCTTACACTGGCTCTCATAATGTGGCCGATGCATGTCCCAGAAATGTCTTACACTGGCACACAAAAACCAGAATGTCGTGGCATGAATATCCGAATTGTTTCTTAAGGTTCAAAGGGGAATTCTACTATCTCAATATTCATCATACATAATCATTTCCACAACCAAAAAATTCATGCTATATCACTTTAAACACACATATAATAACAATTTAGTTGTATTGTTTACATACAAATTACTTATTTCAATGGAATATCATATTCCATTAAATCTCCAAGCATTCAATCAACACATAAATGTTATTTACATTTGACATCACTTTCTCATATACAATATCATCAACATAAACTTTAATACAATCATGGAAAGATAAATTTTCAAGTATAATAACAATGGCATAAATATCATGCTCATTTAATTACACGAACTTACCTCAAATGCAATTTAGGCTTATTATTCTCTTTTTGTCCTTAACTACGCACTTTCTCGATTTAAGCCCAAATCTCGATTTCTTGATCTAACATGATGAAATTCACTCATTTAATCACTTAATAAATTTGGACAATCAAAATTCATATTTTTGGCAAAATGACCATTTTGCCCCTAGACTTTCACAAAATGACCATTTTACCCTTAGGCCCGAAAATCGATTTTTATCAAATTTCCTTATTAGCCAAGCTTAACCGACCAATTATTACTCTTATGAAAACCCCAAATTTCCACTATTTCACCCAATTATAACCTATTTTATAACTTTTACAAAATGACCCATTTAGGTTTTTTTCCATGAAAATCCTTTCACAAAAGTTGTTTATTACACAACCAAGACTCATTTTCTTCCATTAAATATCAAAGAACATGCATGACACTCATGGGTGAATTTTTGAACATAAACCCTAGTTCAAAATAATGATAGAAATAGCTATATCATGCTTCAAGGATCTCAAAAACATCAAAAACCAACACCAAAATGACTTACATGAGAAAGGTTTATGTAGCTGAAATTTTCAAGCTCCCATTGAGGTGTTTCTTCCCTAATTTTTGGTGGAGAAAGATGGAGAAGACAGGTGGCTATTTTTGTTTTATTTTATTAGTCTTTGTATATGTCATCAAATACCAACCATACCAAATTTTTGACTTTTCAACTCTTTTGTCCTCCCTATGGCCGGCCATCAACATTTTAAGGGTCTAATTGCTCTTTAAACACCCCAAATTTTGGTTCTCTAGCTATTTAACATATTTAGCTAGCAAAACAAAACTTTTGTCCTTTTTCGCAATTAAGCAGGAAATTGCTAAAATTATTTCACCAAAATTTTCGTGCACTCATATAATCATGCTATAACACATAAAATATCATTAAAAATAATTTCTTCAAGCCCGGAATAGAGGTTTCGAAACCACTATTCCGACTAGGCTCAAAATCGGGCTGGTACACATATATAATATATGCATGTTGTTTCGGAAAAGTATATAAATATATATATATATACAACTATCTTTTAATTTGATTGAAAGATTATATTAAGAAAAAAATATTTTGAAACAAATAAATTCAGATTTTGGCTTTGGGTTTTAATAAAGGATGTCTAATATTTTAATTAAATTAGTTGAAACAAAATACTGCCAAAGTGACCTCTTTTGTGTAGATTAGTTTATTTAAAATATCAAGTTGATTATATGTTTTTGTGATTCATGCATTTATTAATTGACCCAAAGGTAAGTTAATATTTGGCAGAATTTCACTGGCATTTGTGGTGATAAATGTGTGACAATTATAAGGTATTTTATGTGAGCAATAAGTTAGTCCAAAGATTAATTAATTGTTTGATATAATTTATTGTTAATGTTTGATTGCTACAACAAGAGTATCGCTTACTATTAATATTACTACCCAAAGACCTGATATTAATGTTGTGTTTGGTACCTTGAGATGAGATTAGTCATTATCTTGAATTTATTGTTTACTTATGAATATTGATGTGAGCTTGTTTTTATTTGTTCTATATTTAGCTAGTTCATATTCTACTACCACAATATCTGCTAATATAAATTTTATACCCACGCTTAATGGGATTAATTTTAAGGAATGAAAAAGACACTTACTTATAGTGTTTAGCTGTATGGACATAGACCTTGCACTAAGGGAAAAGCAACTTGTACCTCTCAATGCGGAAAGCACCCTGATGTTAAGAAGGATTTTGAAAGATTGGATCATTCAAATCGCACGAGTCTAATAATCATGAAACACAACATTCCAGAAGCCTTTAGAGGTACAAAATATGAAAAGATTACTCAGGCCAAGGGTCTCCTTGACAAAATTGAAAAACATTTTGCTAAAAATGATAAGGTCTAGATGACACCACTTCTGACTTCTTTGATGTCTATGAAGTATAAGGGTCAAGGAAACATGAGGGAGTACATTATGGAGATGTTCCATGTTGCTTCAAGACTTAAGGCACTTAAGATCGAGCTTTCTAAGGAATTGCTTGTTTTTATGGGTTTGGTATCACTTCCTGCACAGTTCAATCAATTTAAAATTAGTTATAACTGTCAAAAGGAGAAATAGACTCTAAATGAGCTCATTTATCATTGTGTGCAAGAGGAAGAAATGTTGAAGTGTAATAAGTTTGAAAGTTCTCATTTGGCCAATGTCCGTAAAGACAATGGCAAGAAAAGAAAGTATCATAATGAAGCTGCTAAAGGTCCAGCTCAAAAGAAACAACAACAAGCTACAGAAAGTTGTTCCTTTTGTAACAAGTCTGGACACGTGAAGAAAGAATGTACCAAATATCATGCTCAGTATGCAAAGAAAGATATAATTCTAATTTGGTCTACTCAGAGGTTAATTTAGCTTCAGTACATAGAAACACTTGGTGGATAGATTTTGATGCTACTACTAACATAAGTGTTTCTATTCAGGGTTACTTGAATTATCGAAAGCCAAGTGATGGTAAAAGGCACATCTTCATAGGCGATGGAAAATCAGTAGAAGTGGAAGAAATTGGGCATTTTAGGTTGTTAATAGGAACTAATTTTTATTTGGATTTAAAAGACACTTTTATTGTACCATCATTTAGACGGAATTTAGTTTCTGTTTCTTCGTTGGAAAAATTTGGATATTATTGTTCATTCGAAAACAATCAATTTAGTTTGTCTTTAAATTCAAATATTGTTGGAACTGGTTTTTTAAATACTTATGATAATATTTATTTGCTAGAAATAGCTGCATTCTATAATGAAACCTTACTTGTGGAATCAAGTGGTATTAAACATAAATTAAATAAGAAAAATTCAGCATCATTATGGCATAAGCGCTTAAGTCATATCTTAAAAGTTAGAGATGAACACCTTATGTCTGATGGTATTTTAGAGTCCCTTGACTTCACAGACTTTGATGTCTATGTCAATTGCATTAAGGAAAAACAGACCAAAGCCAGGAGATTGGGTGCCAATAGATCTTCAAACGTCTTAGAATTAATTTATATAGAAATTTTTGGGTCATTCTCTACTACATCTTGGAATGGTCAATAATATTTCATAACATTCATAGACGATTAATCATGTTATGAGTACCTATATCTCATTCATGAGAAATCTCAATCTCTAAACGTGTTCAAAGCTTATAAAGTTGTAGTTGAGAATCAACTTAACAAAAGGATTAAGAATATCAAATTTGATCGTGGTGGTGAGTACTACGATAGATATGATGGCTTAAGTGAACAATATCTAGGACATTTGTGAAATTCCTAGAAGAATATGGTATTGTCCCATAGTACACCATGCTAGGATCACCCATTATGAAAGGTGTAGCTGAAAGACGAAATAGGACTCTTAAAGATATGGCAAGAAGCATGACTACTCATTCTACCTTGCCCAAGTCCCTCTGGAGAGAAGCATTAAAGTGGCTTACATTCTGAATAGGGTACCCACTAAAGCAGTTGCAAAAAACACCTTATCAGCTTTGGGCAGGTCAAAAGCCTAGTCTAAAGCACTTTCACATTTTGAGATGTCCAGCTAAGGCATGAAAAGAAATTGGACTCCAAAGTAGTGAGCAACTACTTTATTGATTATTCTAAGTGATTTGGGGGCTATAAGTTTTATGATCCCGTAATTAGGAATATTTTTTAGACGGGAATTGTAACATTTTTTAGGATGTTGAGTTTGGAAGGAGAAATAAAGTTAGAGACATTGCATTTGAGGAGAAATTGGATTTTAACTCAGTTCCTACTATCACTTTTGACTATATTCAGGTTCTCATACCTATCATTGATTAAAAAGTGAATCTAGAATCTCAACAAGACAATGTTTAACAACTCCCTATTCAAGATGAGGTAATTGTTCCAGAAAACCAAACTCAACAACCTCAAGAATAAGTGCCATTAAAGAGGTCCACAAGAGAAAGGAGAAATGTTATTCCAGACGATTATGACGTATTTCTCCAAGAACATGCGGATGATAATGGAATGATGGAAGATGATCCAGTCAACTTTCATCAAGCCATGATAAGTTATAATTCTCAAAAGTGGATTGATGCCATAAAAGATGAGTATAAGTTTATGCAAGACAATAAAGTTTGGGAACTTGTCCATTACCTGAAGGTGCAAAACCAATTGGTTGTAAATGGATATTTAAAACCAAGAGGGATGCAAATGGTAATGTGGAGAGGTATAAGGCGTGTCTTATAGCTAAAGGATATACTCAGAAAGTAGGCATTGATTTTATAAAAACTTTCTGTTCAATATCATCGAAAGACTCTTTCAGGATAATTATCGCACTAGTTGCTCATTTTGATCTTGAGTTGCATCAGATGGATGTTAAGACTGCGTTTCTCAATGGTGACATTGAAGAAACAATTTATATGGTGCAACTAGAAAAATTTGAGTCAGAAGACCCAAAACATATGTTTTCCAAATTGACAAAATCCATCTATGGACTCAAACAAGCTTCCCATCAATGGTACCACAAGTTTCATCAAGTAATTTTTTAATTCGATTTTGAGATAAATATTGTTGATGATTGTGTGTATCATAAACTTAGTGGGATTAAGTACATATTTCTGGTTCTATATGTCGATGACATTTTGCTTGCCGCTAATAATATAGGCTTATTACACGAAACCAAAAGGTTTTTATCTAAGAATTTTGAGACGAAAGATCTTGGAGACCCCTCTTTTGTTTTAAGAATTCAGATACATTGAGACTAATCTCGGGGTATTCTTGGATTATCACAAAATAGCTATATCAATAAAGTACTCAAAAGGTTTGGCATGCAAAGTTATAAACCAGGTGACACCTCTGTCATTACAGGAGACAAATTTAGTCTTACTCAATTCCCTAAAAGTAACCTTGAAATTCAGGAAATGTAAAAAATTCCCTATACATTAGCTATTGGGAGTTTAATGTATGGTCAAGTATGTGTGCGTCTGGATATGGTGTACACTATTAGGAAGTTAGGCAGATATTTAAGCAACCCTAGTATGGACCATTAGATAGCAACCAAAAGGGTTATTGGGTATCTTCAGAGAACAAAAGATTACATGCCCACTTATAAGAAATTAGATCATTTGGGGGTCGTAGGGTATTTTGATTCTGATTTTGATTTCATTGGGTGTCAAGATAGAAGGAAATCTACATCATGTTGTGTTTACCTGTTAGCTGGAAGAGCTATATCCTAGAAAAGAGTCAAATAGACACTTGTAGCTTCTTCCACTATGGCAGCAGAGTTTGTAGCATACTATGAGGCACCAAACAATGGAATATAGTTGCAGAACTTTGTCACTGGGTTGGGCATTTTGGAGAATGTAGAAAGACCACTCAAATTATTTTGTGATAATAAGTCAGTGATACTGTATTCCAACAACAATAAAAGTTCATCTAAGTCAAAACATATTGACATAAAGTTCCTAGTTGTGAAAAAAAGACTGCAAAATGAAAAAAATATCCATAGAGCGCATTGGGACAAACTCCATGATAGCGGATGCGCTCACAAAATGTTTACCACCCAAGGTCTTTATTGAGCACACTACTCATATGGGTGTTACATTATTTGAGGATATCATGATTTAGTAGGAGTTTGTATTTTATTTACTTTACGTTTGTTCAAACATTTATGTATTTGGTTATTTTTTGATAAAAATGAAGTATTCAGTTTATTCACTCTGTTTTGTTAGTTTGATACTGACCTCACTTAAGTTTAAAGAGGACCAGTTGAAAATAGACATGTTTATATCATATTGCATGTAATTTCCATACTACACATCCATACTTGATCTATGTCATTTTGTTGTGTTAATATACGTGATCAAGGATGGATTTAGTAACAATATATGTAACGAAATTCGCCTTGGTTCTATGCTAACATAATTAATGGACGAGATTATTTGAAATACCTTTTGGAAATGATAGTAAAATTTTGAGCTCATAAGGTTATATAATGAGATGTAATTATAGAGTAATTAGTATATATATGTGGTCCAAGTGAGAGATTGTTGGAAAATATGGACATCAAATATATAACAAAGGTAATTACATGTTATTATTTACTATCATGATAGGTTTGCCCAAATTAAAAGTGATCTAATTTGGTTAAGGTTTATTGGGCTTTAATTATTAAATAAAGTATGGGTCAAATATGTGTAGAAACTTTAGTAACTAATTTCTAATTGATGATGAGTTGATTGGAAATTAAGGCTAATGTGCCAAAGTTATATATATTAGGGTTATGGTCCCCAAATTATATACAAGTTAATAGTCCTCAAATTATATACAAGTTAACTTTTCTAATATCTCATCTTTAGAAAAGAGAGAGCCACATTCTCAAGATTACTTGTGTGCTAATTTGGAAGATCAAATCCCCAAGATCCAAAAAATTTCAAGGAATCCATGGATTTAGGTGCACTTCTGCATCTAGTTCTGTTATCATTTTGTTCTTGATGATCTGACATGATAGATTCTGATTTATGATTTATTAAGTTTTATATCATATCTTGATTTACAATTGTAACAAGTGGTATAAAATCCTCGTCATGTCAAATGTGCTTATAACAATAAACAGATTTAATATGTTCAAGAATTGAATATTAATAAAATCATGGGTTTAATACCTTAGTATATTGAATTGTGTCATTATAATATCTCTAAAGGCCTAATTGAAAAGATTGCAAATCATCATTGAACTAGAGCTCAAAAACTTTATTGAAAGAAACCATTAACAAAAGAACTAAACTTGTATAAGCACATAAGGTTAAATATTAAGGACTGGTAAGAACTCTTCATAATAGTCAATTTATTATATTGAGGATATTGAATCAATGCTCAGGGCAATTGTATGCATTATTGCTCAAAGAGACTAATAAAACTGTTAAGTGCATTAAGTCTTATAAATGAATGGAAGAATTAAGTTTTATCACTATATTGTTGCAAACCAAATTGATATTAATTTATTAAGATTCATGGAGTTATTACTAAGCTTTATAATGTTATGTGCACAAGACAATCGAATCAAGTCGAGATTACGAGAAAGGTTGCATCATTTTGTAACATCCCTAACCCATATATGTCGTCAGAATAGAGTTACGGAGCATTACCAAAGTTTACATTTTAAGACTATAAAAAATTTTAAAACATTTAATTCATATCATCAATCATAGCAAAACCAACCAATAGCATACATATTGTCCCCTATACGAGCCCTCGAGGCCCAAAAAACACATTAGAAACAAATCGGGACTAAAACAGAAACATATAGAAATTTAAGGGAAAAGATGAAAATTTACAAACTGCAGGGGTCACTTGACCGTGTGGCCAGGCCGTGTGACTCACACGGCCAAGAGACACACCCATGTCTTAGGTCGTGTAGGCATTCAAAATAGGGACACACTATAATACCCTATACCCGAGTCCGTTACCGGAATCGGACACAAGGTGCACACAGACTTAACTATTTTCACAGCCCATTTAGAAATTTCCAGACAAGCTGGTTACTGCGTCACTGTTGCCTTAAAAATCATATCTTGAGTTTCACAGCTCGAAAATTAGTTTCGTAATTTTTCTCTAAAACTAGACTCATATTTCCATCTACATATTTATTTCTAGAATTTTTGGTCGAGCCAATTAGTACAGTTTATTAGTTAAAGTCTCCCCTGTTGCAGGGATCGACTACACTGACCTTCGTGCGTTACGAATTGGATATCTCCATGTAAAAGGCTTCAATACTGATGCCATTTATTTCTTTAGAAACTAGACTCAGAGAGGAATCTAGAAATATATGGCATGACTCCTAATTATCTCTGGTTAATTTAAAATGAATTTCCAAAGTCAGAACAGGGGATCCAGAAACCGTTCTGGCCCTGTTTCACGAGAACTTTAATATCTCTTAACATATAACTCATATGACCGTTTCATTTCTTCCATATGAAAGTAGATTCATCCAAGTTCATTTACATAATTTATTCACTATTTAATACCATTCCTACTATTTTTAGTGATTTTCCACATCCACATCACTGCTGCTGTCAGTATCTGCCTTTAAGGTAGGCTTTACCTATTTCATGATTTCATGATTCAATTGGCCCTTTTTGCATACATAGCACAAAGAGTGATCATGATTAACCATTCCAATGGATAACCGTTTCAAAACAATATCATACCTCATAATGATCAACATACAAAAGATTATAGTACTATGCTAAAAACGTATATGAGCCATTTTCGCATGGCTATCCAAGTTTACACAAACCAAAAGGTACATGACCTACAACAAAAAGGTAGTCCTATACATGCCATTCAAAGTTCAACCAAAATTGTACCAAAATGGGGGCTTTGATAGTGTGGATGACTTCGACTTCGATGATCCCGAATCCGATAGCTAACGAGCAAAATCTATAAAACAGAGAAACAGAGAAAACGGAGTAAGCAATTTATGCTTAGTAAGTTTGAGCAAGAGATTCCAGCACAACAAAAGCATAGCATTCATAAAGCTAACGGATAATTTCATATGCACAAATTCTCTATATCATACTCATTTCACATTCCAACCCCTATGTTCATACATAAGGGATCATCTTAGCCAAATACCGGAAACTCATTACTCGACTGAGCGAATATTATTCGAAGGGAATCAACTAATTCAAGCACATACGAACATACCTCATTGCTGGAATTTTCAAGCGTATTAACTGAAATTTTACAGCAAGATTGCTTATTCTCGAATCACGTACCTTCGGAATTTAACCGGATATAACGACTCGCTCAAATGCCTTCGGGACGAAGCCCGGTTATAGTGACTCGCACGAATGCCTTCGGGACTTAACCCGGGTTTAGTAACTTGCACAAATGCCTTCGGGCTTAGCCCGGATTTATTATCTCGCACGAATGCCTTCGGATCCTAGTCCGGATATAGTCACTTAGCACAAAGCCTTCGGGACTTAGCCCGGACATCATTCGAATAACCGAGCACAATTATCAATAAATCATGACACATTCGTATTTCACTTTCATTAGCAAAACTCAAACACAAGGCACTTTTCACACTTGCAATTTCGGCTCAATAGCCACACACAAAGAGCATGATTTTGATTTACTTTAAACATGATCTAATCAATTCAGAATTTAAGCTCTATTACTCAAGAACTTACCTTGAATGTTGTCGAGCGATTTCGACGGCTACTCGACTACTTTTTCCTTCCCTTTATCGGATTTAGCTCCCCTTTGCTCTTGAGCTTAATTTGACAAATAAATTGATTTAATCATTTGAGCATCGAAAGAGGAATTCAAGGTACTTAGCCAATATATATACTCATTAGGCATCAAAGTCGCATATGTACGAAATCATGAATCGAACTCAACACATTAGTTAATATTCCTCTTAGCCGAATTTTCTAAGCCAAGAATAGGCATCAATATGCTTGCCTCTAACCGAATGCATGCACACCAATTTCCCTCATGTGGCGAATATGCATGTCCATGTTGAGGCCAATTATACACTTATTACCACACAAAAACAGCATACATTTTACTAACTAATGCATTCCATATTGTAACTCAATACACATCTATCATTTCCTTCATGACCGAAACATCATCATAAGTAAGTATATACCTTGAGATAGTATATATATGTCATACCAATACATCATGCTCAAACATATATACATATATATATGCTAGAGCCGAATCTCAAGTTGATTGTAACTAAACATAAACATGATTTCGAAACACAAATCTTACTTTCCATGCAATGAGCATAAATCACACTTATGGATGTACCATGGCCGAATACATCACGACACCATAATTTTGGTCATGATTACACAAAGAACTTAGTATCTCATTCAAAAATGCTTAAAGACAATCTAAGAGCCCTCAATCCACCATCACATGTATCATCATCAAGTTTCATATTTAACATGCAATGGCATTAACTCAAAATCCACCTTGGCCAAATACCATCCCCATGATATAACAAAGATTTGAACCATGGGCTAATAAGAACATCAGGTTAGCAACCAAAAACATGCATGAATCTCATGGCACAACATCAAACATACCTTAATCTTGATGCAAGTATAGCCAAACCCCTTCCTAATCCTCTTCCAAACCAAGCATGAAGCAAAACTCCTTCCTTATCCTTAGTATTTTCGGCCAAAAAGAGAGTGAAAATGGATGAACAAAATTTTTTGTTCTCTTTCCTACCTACACGGCAATGGGGAGGGAGAGAAGCCTTCACACACACATTTTTTTTTTATTCCATACTCCTTATTTTATTTATTCCAACATAACCCACTTACCAAACATGTTTCATGACATGATTTTTGCCCATAATTCCTTGTCATGGCGGCCCCTAGCTATTGGGGAATTTGACATGCAAGTCCATTGTTTTGCATGCATGCTTTAATTAGTCATCACACATTTCCCCATCATACTTTCAAAGTTTACTACTAGGTCCTTTCTAGTGAAATTCACATTTATAACTCTAAATCAAAACATCAAAAATGTCACACATGAGTTAACACACATTATAGGCAATAAAATAAATATTAAATTATTTTTATGCCTCGATTTTGTGGTCCCGAAACCATATTCCGACTAGGGTCAATTTTGGGCTGTCACAACTCTCCCCCACTTAAGAAATTTTCGTCCCCAAAAATCTTACCGGTAAATAGGTTTGGGTAACGCTCTTTCATAGAGTTCTCAGGTTCCCAAGTAGCTTCTTCCATCCCGTGTTTGAGCCATAACACTTTTACTAACGGAACCCTTTTGTTTCGCAACTCCTTCACTTCACGAGCTAGGATACGAATCAGTTCTTCTTCATAACTCATATCGGCTTGAATTCCAACCTCTGATGGACTAATTACGTGCGACGGATCAGATCTATAGCGTCGAAGCATTGAAACGTAGAAGACGTTGTGAATCTTTTCGAGTTCAGGGGGCAAAATCAAACGATACGCAACTGAACCGACTCGTTCGGATATCTCATATGGCCCGATGAACCTCGGACTCAATTTGCCTTTACGGCCAAATCTGAGTATCTTTTTCCAAGGCGAAACTTTAAGAAACACTTTATCTCCCACCTGAGACTCAATGTCTTTTCGTTTCAGATCTGCGTACGATTTCTGACGATCTGTGGCCGGCTTCAGACTTTCACGGATTACCTTTACCTTCTGTTCAGCATCTTTAATCAAATCCACTCCGAAAATTTTGTTTTCACCGAGCCCGGTCCAAAACAATGGTATACGGCATTTACGCCCGTACAAAGCCTCGTAAGGCGCCATCTTAATACTTGATTGAAAACTATTGTTGTAAGCGAATTCAATCAAAGGTAAATATTGTTCCCATGAACCACCGAACTCGAGGATGCAACATCTCAACATATCCTCAAGTATCTCGAATTATCCGCCGGATTGACCATCGGTTTGGGGGTGAAAAGCGATCTTTGAAATGCAACTTGGTGCCCAAAGCTTCTTGCAATTTCTTCCAAAATCGCGAGGTGAACCTCGGATCTCTATCCGACACAACAGTAAATCGGTACTTCGTGTAATCTCACAACTGAGAAATGTACAATTCAGCTAGTTTATCCAATGAAAATCCGACGCATACAGGATAAAGTGAGCCGACTTAGTCGGTCTATCAACAACAACCCAAATCGCGTCCTTCTTACTTGTCGACAATGGCGGTCCGGACACAAAGTCCATTGTGATTCGATCCCATTTCCACTCGGGTATCGTAATCGGTGAAGTAATCTGAAGGCACTTGATGTTCCGCTTTCACTTGTTGACATATTAAACATCTCAAACAAAGTCGGAGATGTCTCGCTTCATACCATGCCACCAAAACCGACGTTTCAAATCGTTGTACATCTTCGTACTCCGGGTGGATCGCCATTCGGCTACAATGGGCTTCGTTCGAATTATCGAAATAAGTTCAATTCTTTGGAACACACAGACGACTTCGAACCTCAAACAATCGTCATCATCTATTTGAAACTCCGATTCCTTGTTCGAACACACTCATTTCGCTTTTGCAACCAACTAATCGTCAACTTTCTTAGCTTCACGAATTTGATGAGTCAACAATGGTTTGGCCTTTAATTCGCTACTAACACATTGTCGGGTAGAATAGACAGTGTACATTCATCGTCAGTAAAGCAAACAGCGATTTCCGGCTTAAGGCGTCCGCAACCACATTAGCCTTTCCCGGGTGATAGTCAATGACGAGCTCATAATCTTTTAACAACTCGAGCCAACGTCTTTGTCGCAGATTTAAGTCTCTTTGAGTCATCAAATATTTGAGACTTTTGTGATCCGAATACACATGGCACTTCTCACCAAATAAGTAATGTCGCCATATCTTTAAGGCGAATACGATGGCAGCCAATTCGAGATCATGGGTCGGATAATTTTTCTCATGTGGCTTTAATTGTCTCGACACATAGGCCACAACTTGACCTTCTTGCATCAATACGCAACCTAACCCAAGTAGGGAGGCGTCACTATAGATGACAAACTCTTTGCCGATTCGGCTGCACTAAAACCGGAGCTTCAGTCAAATGAGTTTTCAATTGATCGAAACTTTTCGACACTTTTCCGTCCATTCAAACTTGACATCTTTCAAGCGGTTTCGTCATGGGTGTGGCTATCATTGAGAATCCTTTACAAACCGTCGGTAGTAACCAAAGAAGCCCCAAAAGCTTGAACCTCAAGAATATTCCTGAGGCTTCCAGTTAAGTATGGCTAAAATTTTACTCGGTCGACTCGAATACCGATGAGATACCACATGACCCAAGAAGCTAACCTCTCTTAACCGTAACTCACACTTCTTGAACTTAGCGATAACCGCTTGTCCCGTAAAACTTGCAACACTACTCTCGGTGCTCGCATGTTCGGTCTCATCTCTTGAATAGACCAAGATGTTGTCAATGAACACAACTACGAACCGATCCAAATACGGTCTGAAGATCCGATTCATCAAATCCATAAATACCGCAGGGGCATTGGTGAGCCCAAACGGCATCACTAAGAACTCGTAGTGACCATATCTCGTTCTGAAGGCAGTTTTGGGTATATCCGAATCTCGGATTCGCAACTAATAATAGCCCGATCTCAAATCTATTTTTGAGAACACTGAGGCTCCCTTCAGTTGATGGAACAAATCATCGATACGCGGTAACGGATATTTGTTCTTTATTGTCACTTTATTAAGCTGACGATAGTCGATGCACAACCTCATGGTTCCGTCCTTCTTTTTCACAAACAACACCGGTGCACCCCAAGGTGAAAAACTCAAGGCGAGCAAAACGTCTATCCACCAACTCTTGCAACCGAGCTTTCAACTCCTTTAATTCCGTTGGTGCCATACGATCACGGAGCTATCGAAATCGGTGTGGTCCTGTACAAGCTCAATACCAAACTCTATCTCCGAACAGTGGCAAACCCGGTAATTCTTGGGAAAAACATCCGGTATTCACAAACCACCGCACAGATTCGGTTTTATTTCTAACTCCTTATCATCAAGTACATACGTAAGGTATGCTTCGCACCCTTTCTTACATATTTTTGGGCCAACATTGATGATATTACAGGTGGCAACCCTTTAAGTCTCAGAGACTCAACTCGGATCATCTCGTTATTTGCGCACCTCAAATCAATAGTCTTGCTTTTGCAATTCACAACCGCATCATGCACGGTCAACCAATCCAACCCAAGAATAACATCAAATTCATCAAATGGCAAAAGCATCAAGTCCGCCGGAAAACAGGAACCTCGAATTACTAGGGGACATTTCTTACACACTTTGTCGACCAGTACGTAACGACCCAAGGGATTTGACACCCGAATTACGAACTCAGTAGACTCAATAGGTAAAGTCTTACTGGATGCTAAGGTTTCGCATATATAAGAGTGTGTAGAACCAGGGTCAATTAAAGCAATCACATTAGTATCAAAGAGAGTGAAAGTACCGGTAATAACATCTGGCGAGGAAGCATCCTCGCGTGCACGTATAGCATAAGCCCTAGCAGGAGCGCGAGCCTCGGATCTGGTCGTAGCATCTCTAGATCCTCTCGACCACCACTAGCATTGCCCGTATTTCCGGATGGTCTACCTCGGCGGTGGTAGCACCCGGTTTCCCACTCTGATTTGTATTCTGTTCAGGCAACCTCGGGCAATCTTTAATAAAGTGGTCGATCGATCCGCACTTGTAGCAGGAGCGGTCACGGAACCTACAGCTTCCAGAATGCCATTTGCCACAATGTCGACACTCGCTCGTCTCGACGCTCATTCCCAACACCGGCGCATCAAGTGCCTCGTGTACCCATTGTGGGGTCGATCACGATCTCGCCTAAAAGGCCCAAGCGCCTCTAGACCGCCCACATCATCTCTAAATTTCTTCGATGCATGTTGAAGAGACTTTCCGAGGATCTTTTACGAAACTCTCCGGTTCCCACATCAACTTTTTGTTTTTCTTTTCTAAGCTCTTGACTTTACAAGCTCGCTCGACAAGTACTACGAAATCTCGATTTCAAGAATGCCAACGAACATTTTTATGTCTTCATTCAGCCCATCCTCGAAGCGTTTACATGATGACCTCGGACGAAACACATTCCGGCGTATCTACTAAGTCTAACAAATTTTCGTCAGAATCGATGAATCGACATAGAACCTTGCTTAAGCTCAAGAAATTCCTTCCGTTTTTATCAACAAATCTCGATCGATATACTTTTTCCGAAACTCGGTTTGGAAAAACTCCCAAGTTACTTGCTCTCGGGCACAATGAAGTCGAGTGCTCCACCAATAGTAGGCGTAATCACGTAGCAAGGAGATAGCACACTTTAAGCATTCGTCGGTGTACAAGATAGCTCATCGAAAATCCGGATAGTGTTGTCCAACCAAAATTCAGCTTGCTCGGCATCGTTGCTATCCGTAGCTTTAAATTCAGTAGCCCCATGTTTTGGATTCTATCAACTGGGGCTTATTCGACCTTATTTGGTCGGGCCATCGGAGGCATTGTAGGTGCGGGGTTGTGTTTGTTGGGAATGGAGGTTGTGGAACAGCCGTATTAGTTCGAATGTATTGGTTGAACCAATCATTCATCACGCTATAAAAGGCTTGCCTAGCCTCATCATTCGGATTGCTAGCAACAGGTTGAGAGTCCGTCGGCGCTGTCCCTTGTGCGGGAGTAGGTGCCACACTCTCCACATCATCAGCTATCGTATGGTTGGGATCGGGATCCATTACTATAAATAAACACAAATTCAAACGTCAGAAATCACCACACTATCAAATAATCACATGAATGGCATGTATAGCTAGACCCAAACGCATTACGGTAGTCCTAGAATCGACTAAACCGTGGCTCTGATACCAATAAAATTGTAACACCCCGTACCCGAGTCCGTTACTGGAATCGGACACAAGGTGCACACAGACTTAACTATTTTCACAGCCCATTTAGAAATTTCCAGACAAGCTGGTTACTGCATCACTGTCGCCTTAAAAATCATATCTTGAGTTTCACAGCTCGAAAATTAGTTTCGTAATTTTTCCCTGAAACTAGACTCATATTTCCATCTAAAGATTTTTTTCTAGAATTTTTGGTTGAGCCAATTAGTACAGTTTATTAGTTAAAGTATCCCCTGTTGCAGGGATTGACTACACTGACCTTCGTGTGTTACGAATTAGATCTCTCCCTGTACAGGGCTTCAATACTGATTCCGTTTGTTTCTATAGAAACTAGACTCAGATATGAATCTATAAATATATGGCATGACTCCTAATTATCTCTGGTTAATTTAAAATGAATTTCCAAAGTCGGAACAGGGGATCCAGAAACCGTTCTGGCCCTGTTTCACGAGAACTTTAATATCTCTTAACATATAACTCATATGACCGTTTCATTTCTTCCATATGAAAGTAGATTCATCCAAGTTCATTTACATAATTTATTCACTATTTAATACCATTCCTAATATTTTTAGTGATTTTTCACATCCACATCACTGCTGCTGTCAGTATCTGCCTTTAAGGTAGGCTTTACCTATTTCATGATTTCATGATTCAATTGGCCCTTTTTGCATACATAGCACAAAGAGTGATCATGATTAACCATTCCAATGGCTAACCGTTTCAAAACAATATCATACCTCATAATGATCAACATACAAAAGATTATAGTACTATGCTAAAACGATATGAGCCATTTTCGCATGGCTATCCAAGTTTACACAAACCAAAAGGTACATGACCTACAACAAAAGGTAGTCCTATACATGCCATTCAAAGTTCAACCAAAATTGTACCAAAATGGGGCTTTGATAGTGTGGATGACTTCGACTTCGATGATCCCGAATCCGATAGCTAACGAGCAAAATCTATAAAACAGAGAAACAGAGAAAACGGAGTAAGCAATTTATGCTTAGTAAGTTTGAGCAAGAGATTCCAGCACAACAAAAGCATAGCATTCATAAAGCTAACGGATAATTTCATATGCACAAATTCTCTATATCATACTCATTTCACATTCCAACCCCTATGTTCATACATAAGGGATCATCTTAGCCAAATACCGAAAACTCATTACTCGACTGAGCGAATATTATTCGAAGGGAATCAACTAATTCAAGCACATACGAACATACCTCATTGCTGGAATTTTCAAGCGTATTAACTGAAATTTTACAGAAAGATTGCTTATTCTCGAATCACGTACCTTCGGCTCAATAGCCACACACAAAGAGCATGATTTTGATTTACTTTAAACATGATCTAATCAATTCAGAATTTAAGCTCTATTACTCAAGAACTTACCTTGAATGTTGTCGAGCGATTTCGACGGCTACTCGACTACTTTTTCCTTCCCTTTATCGGATTTAGCTCCCCTTTGCTCTTGAGCTTAATTTGACAAATAAATTGATTTAATCATTTGAGCATCGAAAGAGGAATTCAAGGTACTTAGCCAATATATATACTCATTAGGCATCAAAGTCGCATATGTACGAAATCATGAATCGAACTCAACACATTAGTTAATATTCCTCTTAGCCGAATTTTCTAAGCCAAGAATAGGCATCAATATGCTTGCCTCTAACCGAATGCATGCACACCAATTTCCCCTCATGTGGCCGAATATGCATGTCCATGTTGAGGCCAATTATACACTTATTACCACACAAAAACAGCATACATTTTACTAACTAATGCATTCCATATTGTAACTCAATACACATCTATCATTTCCTTCATGACCGAAACATCATCATAAGTAAGTATATACCTTGAGATAGTATATATATGTCATACCAATACATCATGCTCAAACATATATACATATATATATGCTAGAGCTGAATCTCAAGTTGATTGTAACTAAACATAAACATGATTTCAAAACACAAATCTTACTTTCCATGCAATGAGCATAAATCACACTTATGGATGTACCATGGCCGAATACATCACGACACCATAATTTTGGTCATGATTACACAAAGAACTTAGTATCTCATTAAAAAATGCTTAAAGAAAATCTAAGTGCCCTCAATCCACCATCACATGTATCATCATCAAGCTTCATATTTAACATGCAATGGCATTAACTCAAAATCCACCTTGGCCAAATACCATCCCCATGATATAACAAAGATTTGAACCATGGGCTAATAAGAACATCAAGTTAGCAACCAAAAACATGCATGAATCTCATGGCACAACATCAAACATACCTTAATCTTGATGCAAGTATAGCCAAACCCCTTCCTAATCCTCTTCCAAACCAAGCATGAAGCAAAACTCCTTCCTTATCCTTAGTATTTTCGGCCAAAAAGAGAGTGAAAATGGATGAACAAAATTTTTTGTTTTCTTTCCTACCTACACGGCAATGGGGAGGGAGAAGCCTTCACACACACATTTTTTTTTATTCCATACTCCTTATTTTATTTATTCCAACATAACCCACTTACCAAACATGTTTCATGACATGATTTTTGCCCATAATTCCTTGTCATGGCCGCCCCTAGCTATTGGGGGAATTTGACATGCAAGTCCATTGTTTTGCATGCATGCTTTAATTAGTCATCACACATTTCCTATCATACTTTCAAAGTTTACTACTAGGTCCTTTCTAGTGAAATTCACATTTATAACTCTAAATCAAAACATCAAAAATGTCACACATGAGTTAACACACATTATAGGCAATAAAATAAATATTACATTATTTTTATGCCTCAGTTTTGTAGTCCCGAAACCACATTCCGACTAGGGTCAATTTTGGGCTATCACACACACGGCTGTGTCCTAGCCTGTGTCTGTGCCTATGTAACTCATTAACTTGGGTCACACGGCCAAGCCACATGCTCGTTTGCCAGGCCGTGTACCCTTCAAAATAACCTCAAATGCCCTTGCGCATGGCTATGTGCTAGGAAATGTAAAACCTTACTTGCAAGCCTTTGAAAACTATAGGGGACACACGGACGTGTTATCTGGCTGTGTGTCACACACAGCTGAGACACACGCCCGTGTCTCTGCCTTTGTGGACGAAAATAGGCTATTTTACAAAACCATTTTTCTCACCCTTTTCAACATGTACCTATAATCCCTTTGGCACATATACATAAGCCCTCAAAAGGCACCAAAATCATGCATAATCAAGCCAAACACATATGGTATAATAACATCCAACCAATATGCCCAAAGGCACCTCAAATAACAACATTTAAAACATGTATAACCATGTACTCAATTTGGCCAAAATAATTGATTAACTTCTAACTAAGTTTGTAACATTACACAACATGTAAATCACTTACCAAAACATACCATTTGGTACCAATTGTACCACATAATCATTAGCATTAAAATACATATATGCTTACTATGGCAAAATACCATTTCACAACAAGTTATATGTCATATCTAATATGCACATTCAACTACTTTTCTATCTACCATCATTCAACCATAACAAGTCATATATCAACCATTACAAGGCTACTTATATACACCTTATAATATATATCATTTTTCCAACACAAGGCCAAAATGCAAACTAACCAAATAGTCATTTCCACAACCAAAACACATGGGCTAACATTAGCCAAAATATCTATACATGTCATTATAAACTTAACCAAGACCACATACTCTACCCATATAATCGCTGGATAATGTGAAAAATCTCTGACGAGCTTTCAACCAATCGAGCTTCCGATAGTCTGTAAGTAAAGAAAAAATAACTACATAAGCAATGAATGCTTAGTAAGCTCATATAAACTTTAATCATATCTATCCATTTCAAATATGAAATTTATACATATCAAGAATAATCATATACCCATACCACACGATTCATCAAACCAAATTCAACAACTCACAAATTGAATAATTCCACAGCATCACTTATATCTATCATCCCTAACAAAGTAGGATTTTATAAAAACTTTAAATCTCTTTCAATTTTCTTCCTTTTGTTTACATGTCATTACTTTCCATTACATTTACTTTCTTTAGCTTAAATAACATCATCAATTCAACTCATCATTCTCTTTTTCATCACTCATTTCATATGCATTATACACAAGACACAAACATATCATCAACCATAGCCACAAGCTAATGCATTTAAACATAGCTCTTTTAGAATTAATCACATGATAAACCATTTCATAAGAATTTTCATAATTTAAACCTTACCACTATTTCATGAGTACAAGCATATTTTCATTTGAGAACTTACCATTTCAATACAACTTATAAGTAAACATAATACCATTCAACCAACAACTTGACACTTACCTTAGCATCAAACAGCAACACATGTTAGTGTACTTGAACATATTTCATATAAATTCAAAATTGATAACCTTATTTTCTGAACATGTCACACTTGAGTTCATTACTCGTTTCAACTTACATAATTACCATGTATCAATACATCAAAGATATTGATATATGTACATGTCATGATACATATCATTATCTTACCGTTTCATCATATACATATATCGTTCATTCAAAAAAATCAATATATCATGTACCATCATTTCCATATATTTCATATATATACCTGTATTAGTTCGTATCGAACTCATATTGTCTTGTAAAAACACATTTCCCGTTGAACCACTTAGAATAATATCGGATGCGCGGGAATTTCACACACTATGTGCCAACACATGGTCGAAGCCACTACTATCTCATATCTCATATCAATGCTCTCATTCAAGCCATAACTGGGTCTGCTCACATAAGCTGTCAATCAAGACGTAGCTATACGGTGTTGCTTACACAAGCTGTCAAGTAACCGCAGCACATGCCAAAAACTCACCCACTGATAGGAAGTACGAGACCATCACCTAGAACATGGTAACCCCTAATGACGTTTCATTTGTATCCTAAATATTCCTAAGGTTCAAACGGGACATGATAGTTGTCGTGTGTCGTTGAATTTTCCTTGTTTCATTATAAGCTAAATTGTATAATATCATATATATATTAATTCATTTTCAATAAAATTCATATAATAACATTCAATTTAATCAAAAATATACATAGTATAGTTCATACGAACTTACCGGCTAAATTGCAAAAATATCAAAGTTTAGGGCATTTTGGTAATTTTTCATTTTCCTCGATTTTCCACAGATCTTGATCTAAATTAATAATTTATTTTAATATATTAATTTAGAAAATAAAACAATTCATTTCATACAATTTGGTAATTTTGACATTTTTACAAAATTACCCTAAAGTTTTATTTTAATTCAATTTAGTCCTTGAGCCCAAAACATGCAAATTAACCATTTTACACCAAATTGAGCTTAGCCTAAAATTCATGGTATTCAAAACACTCCATTTATGCAACATTTTTACATTAAATCATTGTACTTTTATTAATTTAATAAATTAGTCCCTAATCGAAAAATTCATCAAAATCACTTAACAAAATACTTTTAAATATAAATCAACATCCAAATTCATCATCTAAAATAAATATTCAAAGGATTCATCAATGACAACATTCAAAATCTTTAACAGTTTCAAAATCGAAGGTATGAGCTAGCTGGACCTAATTGCAATGATCTCTAAAACATAAAAATTACAAAAAAATTAATAGCTTAAGGGCCTACATGCAAGGAATAAACATGGCTGAAATTTTCCAGCATCCATGGCTTCTTCTTCTTCTTTTTTCTTTTCATGCATGAAGAAGGCTCCAAAATGATAATATAACATTTTGGTTTTTATTTTATTTTATTTAATAATCAAATTACTATTTTACCCATACTTAAAAATTACACTAATGCCAAGCCATGCACATCCACTATCACCCTTAATGGTCTATTTACCATATAAGGACTTCCACTTTAAAGTTCTATTGCTATTTAATACCTTTAGCTTATAGAACACAACTTTTGCACTTTACGCGATTTAGTCCTTTTTGCTTAATTAACTATTGAAACGATAAAATTTTCCAACAAAAATTTAATATCACCTTAATTGCACTCCGTAAATATTTATAAAAATATTTAAGACTCGGTTTATAGAAACGAGGTCCTGATACCTCATTTTCTAAAACCACTTGAACTTAATAAATAATTTATACAACAAAAATCACTATATCAAAAACCTTTTTAAAATCACAAATAACTCGTAAATATTAAATATAATATTTACAAACTTACTTGTCAAATTTGGTGGCCCCAAAATCACTGTTTCCAACACCACTAAAAAACAAGCTGTTACAACTCTTCCCCACTTACGAAAATTTCATGCTCTAAAATTCTCACTTGGTACAAGCTATTAAGTCAAGTCTTTCTTCTACCTTTTCAATCAAAGTCCACAAAAAATCAATCATAACTCATATCGACTCCAAACTTATATCAGGACTCATTTTAGAACTTGATACTATACCCGATCTTAACTAAGTAGCTGTGATGTTCTCCTGTCATCACTTTATCATTAGTAGTATAACTATCGAGAACGTCCTCGTAATCGCCTGTCAAAACATAACTGAAAAACCCAGATTATCAAACTCTAACTAATGCTTCTAACGTGGTTGCATCTGTAACTTTCAACTGATATTTTTTCCCCTTTTTCAAGAAAGCGTCAAGCAATATTATTTTCACAAGTGTGATAACTTTAACAATTGGAACAACCTTAACCCATAATAACATTTCTTGATTAGAACTGACCTAATAGATATCTCTGTATCATGTCTTCAAGAATCTGAATTTCTCACTCTGACTGTTCGTCTATTTACCCGTGAATGCACAAAATTTATTCCCGGACCTGAGGATAGACTCAAATGCGTATAACTCAATTAACTTTTCAAATGAATAACTCACTCTAATTAAAACAACTGAGTCGATTTTATCTATCAGATAATAACATTTCAGAATAATCCTTTCTTCTTATTGTCAAGACAACCCAGACATACAATCTATCATAATTCCCTTAAAATACTCATCAAAGATCTTTAAAAACTGCATTAACTCAAATGAAACATAACGTCCCATTTTAACTCGTTGACATTAATCAAGATTGCATGAGAAATGATAACTAATATACAAATTTGAGCTCAATCTTCCACC
Organism: Gossypium arboreum; assembly: GCF_025698485.1. Classification (NCBI taxonomy): domain Eukaryota; kingdom Viridiplantae; phylum Streptophyta; class Magnoliopsida; order Malvales; family Malvaceae; genus Gossypium; species Gossypium arboreum. The sequence goes on from NC_069073.1 coordinate 84,185,217, forward strand.
ATTACACTTTTGCTGATTTCAACCCTTTCATGAAAACTAGAAAGGGATTATATATAATAAAGCTATTTCAATTATTAACATCAAAGCTTTGAACTATACCAAAGCCACAACCATCAAATAGATTCAAAACCATAGTACTATAATAAGACTGACGCTTCGATTGTATAGATAGAATAATACCTTAAAATCAATAGTGTACTCCTAAATAGAAGAGGAAAATTGAATGTAGCTTCAGCAGTAGCCAGTACAGGAACACAACCTCTAAAAACCTAAAATCTGTATAACCGTACTTCCATGATTGAACTAGGAATCATAATCATAACAGATGTAATTACTTCCGATCAATGAATATCCTTTACTAATGAACCATGTTTGCTAGATAATGAAATCCAAGATGTGAAGATATACTGAATTTCCTAGAATACAACCCGTATTAAATGATAAAGAGCTCAATGATATCCCAGAGAAAAATCCAGAAGAAGAATATCACCCATACTCACTGGAAATAGTTGTGATAGAGACAATGTAAATTGCATATAGGTAATTCAGAGCATCAACCAGTAGAAGTAGAAAATGACATCATATGAGTCTTATCATCAAGTTTTCTATCGAACATAATGGATTAGAAAACTAAAAAAAGATAGAGTAAGACCGATCATCAATCAACCAGACTAACAATAATTCTGCCTAATATTATGATTACCCAACCTTTCTATATGATAAGAATCACATCTGAAAATGAACAGTTACATATATCTTTGAGAATAATAGAACATATAGAATATCTAGAGGAGATCGTTGTAAAATACTCAACTATAATAGCTGCATTAAAATATCTTTGCAATTCAAACATTATTCCACTGACTACTACAGTCATCAATAAACCTCCATTATCTCATTCACTAAAGAAATCAATTGAGAATAAACTTCGATTAACTCATTCTTTAGATACCATACCTAAATAAATCGATTAGTCAAGATTAACTTTTTCTTTAACAGTGACATTGCGTAATCCGAATGATCTTCAGAAAAATCTGAAATCTCTTCTAAAACCGTCTTTACTTGTTAAATAATTCTCAGCTCTTGCCGCATTACTAATCATTTAGCCACTGAACTCTTTGGTTTCACACTTGTGAACTTACTCAATATAAATCTTGTGAATTTCATTGTATAAGACGTACAGATCAGGAGGTGAAGGACGTAAAGCCTCAAAAATTTGACTCCAATATATGTACACACATATAACATAACATTCATCATAAACATAATATTATGAACTTTTATTCATAACTTTATGAGTTTCGACTCACCATAAGCAACATATTTACTCAGATACTTGAGTATCGCTTTCAGTATTATTAGAATTAGCTCGATTGGAAAACATCTCTGTTTAAAAATTAAACAAATCAAATCAGCATCGGGAGATATCACACTATCACAGGTTATATAATGGCATGTATCTCTAGACTTCACACATACTACGTTCAGTCTGAGAATCGACTAAATTGTAGCTCTGATACCAATAAATGTAACACCCCTAACCCGTATCCATCGTCAGAATAGGGTTACAGAGCATTACTAGAGCTTACCTTTCATGACTATAAAAATTTTTAAACCATTTAATTCATATCATCAATCACAGCAAAACCAATCAATAGCATACATATTGTCCCTAATACAAGCCCTCGAGGTCCTAAAAATACATTAGAAACAAATCGGAACTAAAACAGAAACATATAGAAATTTCAGGGAAAAGATGAAAATTTACAAACTCCAAAGATCACATGGCCGTGTGGCCAAGCCGTGTTACTCACACGATCAAAAGACATGTTCGTGTCTTAGGCCGTGTAGGCATTCGAAATAGGGACACACAGCTATGTCCTAGCCCGTGTCTGTGCCCATGTAACTCACTGACTTGGGTCACACGGTCAAGCCACACGCCCGTGTGCCAGGCCGTGTACCCTTCGAAATAACCTCACACGCCCGCGTACAAAGCCATGTGCTAGGCCGTGTAAAACCTGACTTGCAACCATTTGAAAACTATAAGGGACGTACGGTCATGTTATCTAGTCGTGTCTTACACACGGATGAGACACACGCCCATGTATCTGCCCGTGTGGATGAAAATAGGCTATTTTACAAACCATTTTTCTCACCCTTTTCAACATGTACCTATAATCCCTTTGGCACATATACATAAGCCCTCAAAAGGCACCAAAATCATGCATAATCAAGCCAAACACAAATGGTATAATAACATCCAACCAATATACCCAAAGGCACCTCAAATGACAACATTTAAAACATGTATAACCATGTACTCGATTTGGCCAAAATAATTGATTAACTTCTAACTAAGTTTGCAGCATTACACAACATGTAAATCACTTACCAAAACATACCATTTGGTACCAACTGTACCATATAATCATTAGCATCAAAATACATATATGCTTACTATGGCAAAACACCAATTCACAAAAAGTTATATGTCATATCTAATATGCACATTCAACTACTTTTCTATCTACCATCATTCAACCATAACAAGTCATATATCAACCATTACAAGGCTACTTATATACACCTTATAATATATATCATTTTACCAACAAAAGGCCAAAATGAAAACTAACCAAATGGTCATTTCCACAACCAAAACACATGGGCTGACATTAGCCAAAATACCTATACATGCCATTATAACCTTAACCAAGACCTCAAAATCTTCTGATATAATCACTGGATAGTGTGATAAATCTTCGATGAGCTTCTAACTCGATCGAGCTTTCGATAGTCTGTAAGTAAAGAAACAATAACTACATAAGCAATGAATGCTTAGTAAGCTCGTAAAAAATTTAATCATATCTATCCATTTCAAATATGAAATTTATACATATCAAGAATAATCATATACCCATACCACATGATTCATGAAACCAAATTCAACAACTCACTAATTGAATAATTCCAAAGCATCACTTATATCTATCATCCCTAACAAAGTAGGATTTTATAAAAACTTTAAATCTCTTTCAATTTTCTTCCTTTCGTTTGCATGTCATTACTTTCCATTACATTTAATTTCTTTAGCTTAAATAACATCATCAATTCAACTCTCCATTCTCTTTTTCATCACTCATTTCATATGCATAATACACAAGCCACAAGCATATCATCAACCATAGCCACAAGCTAATGCATTTAAACATAGCTCTTTTAGAATTAATCACATGATAAACCATTTCATAAGAATTTGCATAATTTAAACCATACCACTTTTTCATGAGTAAAAGCATATTTTCATTTGAGAACTTACCATTTCAATACGACTTATAAGTAAACATAATACCATTCAACCAACAGCTTGGCACTTGCCTAAGCATCAAACAGCCATACATGTTAGCGTATTTGAACATATTTCATTTAAATTTAACATTGATAACCTTATTTTCTCAACATGTCACACTTGAGTTCATTACTCGTTTCAACTTACATAATTACCATGTATCAATACATCAAAGATTTTGATATATGTACATGTCATGATACATATCATTATCTTACCGTTTCATCATATACATATATTGTTCATTCAAAAAACTCAATATATCATGTACCATCATTTCCATATATTTCATATATATACTTGTATTAGTTCGTATCGAACTCATATTGTCTTGTAAAAACACATTTCCCGTTGTAAAAACACACTATGTGCCAACACATGGTCGAAGCCACTACTATCTCATATCTCATATCAATGCTCTCATTCAAGCCATAACTGGGTCTGCTCACATAAGCTGTCAATCAAGACGTAGCTATACGGTGTTGCTTACACAAGCTGTCAAGTAACCGCAGCACATGCCAAAAACTCACCCACTGATAGGAAGTACGAGACCAACACTTAGAACATGGTAACCCCTAATGACGTTTCATTTGTATCCTAAATATTCCTAAGGTTCAAACGGGACATGATAGTTGTCGTGTGTCGTTGAATTTTCCTTGTTTCATTATAAGCTAAATTGTATAATATCATATATATATTAATTCATTTTCAATAAAATTCATATAATAACATTCAATTTAATCAAAAATATACATAGTATAGTTCATACGAACTTACCTGGCTAAATTGCAAAAATATCAAAGTTTAGGGGCATTTTGGTAATTTTCCATTTTCCTCGATTTTCCACCAGATCTTGATCTAAATTAATAATTTATTTTAATATATTAATTTAGAAAATAAAACAATTCATTTCATACAATTTGGTAATTTTTGACATTTTTACAAAATTACCCCTAAAGTTTTATTTTAATTCAATTTAGTCCTTGAGCCCAAAACATGCAAATTAACCATTTTTACACCAAATTGAGCTTAGCCTAAAATTCATGGTATTCAAAACACTCCATTTATGGAACATTTTTACATTAAATCATTGTACTTTTATTAATTTAATAAATTAGTCCCTAATCGAAAAATTCATCAAAATCACTTAACAAAATACTTTTAAATATAAATCAACATCCAAATTCATCATCTAAAATAAATATTCAAAGGATTCATCAATGACAATATTCAAAATCTTTAACAGTTTTAAAATCGAAGGTATGAACTAGCTGGACCTAATTGCAACGATCTCTAAAACATAAAAATTACAAAAAAATTAATAGCTTAAGGGCCTACATGCAAGGAATAAACATGGCTGAAATTTCCAGCATCCATGGCTTCCTTTTTTTTTTTTTCTTTTCATGCGTGAAGAAGACACCAAAATGATGATATAATATTTTGGTTTTTATTTTATTTAATTTAATAATCAAATTACTATTTTACCCTTACTTAACTTTAAAAACTACACTAATACCAAGTCATGCACATCCACTATCACCTTTAATGGTCTATTTACAATATAAGGACTTTCACTTTAAAATTCTATAGCTATTTAATACCTTTAGCTTATAGAACACAACTTTTGCACTTTACGCGATTTAGTCATTTTTGCTTAATTAACTATCGAAATGATAAAATTTTCCAAAAAAAATTTAATATCACCTGAATTACACTCCTTAAATATCTATAAAAATATTTACGGCTCGGTTTATAAAAACGAGGTCCCGATATCTCATTTTCTAAAACCACTTGAACTTAATAAATTATTTATACAACAAAAATCACTATATCAAAAACCTTTTTAAAATCACAAATAACTCATAAATATTAAATATAATATTTATAAACTTACTTATCGGATTTGGTGGCCTCGAAACCATAGTTTTCGACACCACTGAAAAACAAACTGGTACACATTTACTCAAAGTCACAACTATATCAATGTGAATTTTTGCCCATAGTTTGAGTTAATAATTAGTAGTTTTTGGCATGTACATAATAAGGGACATTATAAACATTGTAGTTACGTCTTGGTCATGTTATGATATATCTATAATTGGTCGATCATGAAATTAGATGCTTGAATGGTTTTAGTAGGTTCGATTGTTAGCTTGAGATGTATGAAAATATGAGTGGATAGATAATAACAAAGATCTCTAGAGTAGATTGAGTTTAGTGATTCTTAATCTGGCCATTTAGAACTTAGATCTATTGACATATTGATTAGAGTGTTACATTAGTATTTTAGACATTTCTTGCAAGCTAAGAAACCATGGAATAGCCTTTCTTAAGTTATATTGTGTTGAGTATCAATACCTCCCATATCGATTATGCTTATAACGTTGTCTGTTTGGGATCGTCCTCCACTCGAAGTAGGAATGCTATATTTAACTCCATATAATCTGAGCATAAAGGTCTTTTCAAAATTTGTGTGTATAAACATTATTTAATGTTTTAGCATTGAAATGTAATTAAGCCGTTAATAATATTCATAGCTACATAATAAAGTCTAATATCAAGCCACATTTTAATGTAACATTGATGTACAATATATATGAGCAAAATGTCGTTCAATTTAAAGGCATAACTCTAAGTTTGAAGACATTATTAGACTTATAAATGCTATGTGCAAATGTCTTATTTTATAAATATAAAACCAATAATGGGCTTAGTGAGTTAACATTAAATAATAAACTTCAAAATTTTAAATAAGTGAAGTTAATATTTTAAAAGAGTAAGGAATTGAGTTTATGTTGGACAAAATAGGTTAGCAAATAAATATATATAAATATAAATAAATAAATATTTATATCTAAAATAAAATAAATTGAATAATTTATATTTAAATTTTCAGATACAAAAACTAATAAATAACAAAACAAAAATCAAAAATCGAAAAGAAGAATCAAGTTATATTAGATGTTGAGGCATGTTTTACACAGTTTCCTTAAGATAGATTTGACCGTTCCTACAATACTTGGAGAAACGTTAGTCGACTATCTCCCAAGATATAACAACACGATGATTGAAGCAGCAGCACCTCTACAATGATCAACGAACAAACATTGCCTTTTTTATCACCGAAACGTTGGGAAAATATGGAGAAGAAAAGAGTAGAATTTTGGAGAGCAAAATAAACTCGGTGTGAGAGAGTTTTTTTCAGCAAAAAATTCTAAAGAAGTCTTAGCATTTATAGGCATTCAATATGGAGGAATTTTGGAAATATCCATGTATTAAGGATACAAAATCTGTATTAAAGGAGCAATTAAACTCATTTAATTAAAATCAAATAAAATTGATTGGAATCAAACAATATCAGGATATGTGTCCTTTTTGAATAAGATTTTGTGTAATTTGCTGAGGGAAAAAATATTTTTGTGTTGGGCTAAAATATCTGCAGGCCTATTTTAGGCTCGACTGGTTCAAACATTTCGCATCACCCAGGTCGTGCAGGTGCGCCCCAACCCCGATGGGTTTGGATCTGCATCCCCCTGCGCACGAGGTAGGGTGTCAAGCTTAGTCATTCAATCACTCTTCAAGTGGGTTCTCATATATCTATATATATATACACATGTCACACTTGGTATTTAACCAATGTGGGATTTAAGCTTTTCTTTTCCTCAACAAATATTTCCAAGTAGCTTACTTTGAACATTAATTTCTCATTCATCACTCAACCATTTTGAGCATATGATATACCGTTGTAAAGGTCTCATACAATAGAATATAAAACCATAATTTTATGATTCAACTCATCACCTTTACCAATTGAGAATATACCTCAAAGTTTCCAAAAATTATAATTTTTCCAACAATCTCCCACATGAATGAAAATTGATAGTTTTAACGAAAAATCATGGACTCGATGTGGTGATGGAATCTACGATCGATAATTGTATAGGTTAGGTAGGCATCCACCCTTGAACCTTCCCTTATGAAAGTATATTTACTTTACTAGCTGACCAGTAGACGTGATGTCTTTGAGCCATTCTACCTTTTGTGTAAACGATGATATACCTCACACAACTACCTCCCTACGTGATGTCTTTGAACTGTTCTGATGTTTATGTAAACGATGATATACCTCAGACAACTACCTCACTAGCAAGGTTTTAGTTCTCATGGGTATGTTCATATAGTCATGAACATCTCCTAGTTCTATAAGAGTTTGTGAGAACTATGACCTAATAGTCTCCTTGAAGCGGCCCCACTTCACTCTCACATAGATGACTTATGTTGTTAGACTCACGAAACACACAATGGTCATTAAAAGCATTGCTTATCCTATCCCATTTTTAGTCACTGTTTACATCGTAGGAACGAACCCGGGATAAGTACCCCCATAGTGACCTCACAAGGTCTATGCAATTGGGTTGTCCCTTTGAACCTAGATCTTGGATCTCCAGTCAACTAGGTAGGGTTTTCTTTCACATAGAGCCTATTATTTTCATGGGCTTTAATCTCATTCCTTTCGATGTTTTAACAACATGATCTCGGTTTAAGCCTTTAGTTAGTGGATTATCTTTTGATTTTACAAAATTAATAAAGATAACTCCATTTGATATCAGTTGTCTAACGGTATTGTGTCGACTTACCGTTATACGTTACATTTAGCAAGACACACCCCACACTTACAAGTGGTTGTAGGATGGTTTTCTACCTTTCCCTAACTTATATAGTGTCTTGTCCCTTTTCTTGTGGGGCACCTTATTTAAAAGGTAATAAACTCATAGAAAAGCTTACCCCACATTTCCTGTGATAACCCAGAGCTTTCTAGCAAGGTGTTCATCATTTCCTTTAGAGTTTGATTTTTCCGTTCGGCTACTCCATTTGATTGAGAAGAGTATGGTGCTGTTACTTCATGAATAATATCTTGTTGTGTACAGTATTCAAATGGTTCAATGTATTCACCACTACAATCACTTATTACCATCTTAATCTTTTTATTAAGTTGGTTTTCAACTTTCTGGTCATAGATAATATATTTTTCTATAGCTTCATCTTTGCTCTTAAGCAAATATATGTAGTAATATTTTGTGCTATCATCAATGAAAGTAATAAAATATTTATTCACTCCTCTCGTTTGAACAAATTTTAAGTCACAAACATTGCTATGTATTAGGTCAAGTGGTTCTGTGCTTCTTTCAACAGTTTGAAATAAAGACCTTGTTAATTTTGCCTCAACACATGTTCCACATTTATGATTATAATTAATGTAAAATGAAGGAATGTTCTCTAAGTTAATTAATGTACGTAAATCATAATTAACATGTCTGAGCCTACCATGTCATAAATTAAATGACTCAAGTATATAAACAAAAGAAGAAGCAACAATCTTATTCATAATTTTTTCTTTTACAAAGATTGCATTAAGTTTAATGTCAAAACCATTTTTAAATGGGAGAATTTTGAAAATAGGAGTCGTTACCAACCTTTTTAGGTATGATTGGATCACCTTATAAACATTTTGGTCTACGAAAATGTGAGAAAACAGGTTCGGGAGTCGGTTACGTACAAGGAATGATTAGCACCCTCACAACGCCCAAAATTGGTACCAAATTGAATAGTTTTTTGTCTTAATGTCAAAAGTTTGAACGAATTAAAAATAGGATCCCTTTTTAAAACCAGTATAATTTGAAAATCGAGATTCCTTCGCTCCAAAAGAATATAAACATCACATCCAGCATGATTGGACACGATATTCTTAAACTTTCGTAACTGAAATCATCTCGTGATTTACAAAATCTATTTAGAAGGATATTTTAGACATTTAGATGAACGGGAAATCACAACCTAGCATGTTAGGGCACTACTTCCCGAATTCCTAAATACAAAAAATATTGCCTCATTTTTAAAATTATTTTGGATTAAATGAAATTTAAAATTTTAAAACAATAATGCATTTAACATATTACATGATATCAATACTAAATAATATAAACTACATGATACATACTTTAACACTTCATGCAAATATAATATAGAAAATGATAAATAACGACATAAATTACGTAATATACATTAACATTTCATCCAGATATAATCATAAATAACATAAATGTACATACATTAACATTTCATGCAAAATACAACATAGAAAATAAGGAATATAACAATATAAATTACATAATATATACACAATAATATTTCATGCAAATATAACTTGAAATATAAACATAGATAATCAATTTTATGCAAATATAAAACAATAAATAACATAAATATAATAAATAATTTATGAGATAAAATTAACATACTAAAACAATACTAAATAAATACAAAAGGGATACAAAAATAACAAACAAATTATGAAAATAAGTCAAAATAAAGATAAAAACTAAATACAATTACAAATAAATGAGGTATTTAAAAATATATTTAAAACAATATATAAATAATAAAGGAAAGGAGAGGACAAAAAGGTTATCCTAAAACGACGTCGTACGGGTTATCCTACAATGCGAGGATCTTCAGCCTTGAAACGACACCGTTTTGATTACTAAACGGTTATCCTAAAACGACGTCGTACGGGTCGTTTATAAATATAAAAAAACTTAAAAATTCATTTTTACCCCCCAAACAAAAAACTGAAATCCTCTTAAAATGGAGAGGAGAAAAAGCCCTCCGAGCTTCGGCCTCCGTCAGACCAAGCCCCGGTCATCGAGAACACACGCCCACGCGCCATCGTTGACCCCGTCGGATACGGCGGTCGAAAGCTGAAGAGCTTCGATTTTTAGCGCAAATTCGACGGTAATTCTCTTTTCGTTTTATTTTTAGTGATATTTGTATGTATTAATCACCAAAAAAGAAAAAATAAAGTAAGAACAAATCACCTCTGTTTCTTCGATCAACTCCTGGTATTTTCCTGATTTTTATTGTATATGTGCATGTAAAAAAAAAACCATCCCTTACATCATTTCGATTCGGCTTTTTATAGCCACTGAAAATCAACATAAAATATATTTACAATATTTGATTTTATTTCTTGCTATATTTGTATTGTCTCTGCTGTTTCTTTCCTTTTGCAGGCAAGTGAAGATCCAGTGACGAGGGATTGGCACGCCGATTGTGGCGCGAGATCAGGGGCCTTCGCCTGGTGCTTGTGGCGCCTAGGGTTTCCTTCTGTCTTCTGTTAATGGTTTGGGCCCTCTTGACCGTGTTTATTTGCTGGGTTAAGTGGTTTAATGGGTGTAACCGGGTTTTGGGTTATCAGGCCTTTAGGTTTAGACTAATTGGGCTATAAAATGTAACCGAGCTTTAGGTTATCAGGTCTTTAGGCCTGTTTATTGCAATTTGGACATTAACAGGGATACTTTATTTATTTAATTTAGTTTATAATTTTTTGTTTATTTAATTTCACGGGCTCGGGCAAAAATGGGTTCCTACAACTGCCCCTCTTTGCTCATTGCTGTGTAATGGAAATAGAGCAAAGACTATAAAAGGACCAATTTTGCCCGGCCTGGCCAACTCTCGAAATCTTGATCCTCATCTTCTTCAAAGCTATTCTGATAACTTCAAACTGCTTCACTGTAACTCAAGAATGTCAAATCTGCTATCTTCGATCTGCTCCCCATCTAATACAGAGACGCCAAATCTGTAATCTTCGATTTGCTTTGATGTAAACACATGAATGTTAGATCTACTAACTTCGATCTGCTCCCCGTCTAATACAGAGACTCCAAATCTGTCATCTTTGATCTGCTTCGATGTAAACACCCGAATGTCAGATCTGCTATCTACGATTTGCTCCCCGTCTAATACAGAGAAGCCAAATCTGTCATCTTCGATCTACTTCGATGTAAATACACGAATGTCAGATCTGCTATCTTCGATCCGCTCCCCGTCTAATACAGAGACGCCAAATCTGTCATCTTCGATTTGCTTCGATGTAAACGCTCGAATGTCAGATCTGCTATCTTCGATCCGCTTCCCGTCTAATACAGAGACGCCAAATCTATCATCTTTGATCTACTTCGATATAAACACACGAATGTCAGATCTGCTATCTTCGATCTGCTCCCTGTCTAATACAGAGACGCCAAATCCGTAATCTTCGATCTGCTTCACTATACGAATGTCAGATCTGCTATCTTCGATCTGCTCTCCGTCTAATACAGAGACTCCAAATCTGTCATCTTCGATCTTCGTCGATGTAAACACACGAATGTCAGATCTGCTATCTTTGATCTGCTCCCTGTCTAATACAGAGACGCCAAATCTGTCATCTTCGATCTGCTTCGATGTAAACACATGAATGTCAGATCTGCTATCTTCGATCTACTCCCTATCTAATATAGAGACGCAAAATCTATCATATTAGATCTGCTTCAATGTAAACATACGAATGTCAGATCTACTATCCTCGATCTGCTCCCCGTCTAATATAGAGACGCCAAATCTGTCATCTTCGATCTGCTTCGATGTAAACACATGAATGCCAGATCTGCTATCCTTGATCGACTCCCTGTCTAATACAGAGACGCCAAATCTGTCATCGGTGATCTACATTGTCCCCTAAAGTACATAACCTATAGAATGCATATGTGCTCATGCCTAATGATTAGGATGCCATGACCGAAATGAGTCAAATGATCCTAAATAGACATATTATGATGAAAAATGTTTATGAAAATGAATCCTATTTCAGACGTCTTTACATATTATGATGAAAAATGTTTATGAAAATGAATCCTATTTCGGACGTCTTTACTCTTCCATCCATCAAAGTTTTATCTTTATTTAACTCGAAGTATCAATCATACTCTGCTCGTATGCTTTGAATCAAATTAGTCCTATTGTACCATTCTTCGAATGTTACGACCTGCTGGAGATAATCCTCTCCTAGGATTGAATTGTCTAATCATCCTTTGGACTGAAGAAGAAATTTTCTCGAGTACCTCCGACCTTCACTCATGGGAATTCTTCAAACAATTGTTCTGTTTTAGTTTCTCGTATTATCTAGAGATTTCCAGAGTAATATGCAAAACTTCATTTGTAAAAATATTTAGTTCATCAATCATTGTTTCAATGCAACACACTTTATGAATAATGGAAGACGAATAATTTGATCTTGAGAATAATTAGATAAATCATCAAAAAGGAAATTAATCTGAAAACATAACTTTGAGAAGAAAAAGAATCCAAAGATAGTGAACAGGACAAAAATCAGATGACCCACACATTACAGCTTGGGCTTCTATATACAAACTCCATGAAGCCTGTTTTGAGTTTAACATGTGTTTTGAAGATCCAAAGTACTTTGTTGATGCCCCGGTATGTAACACACTCCACTTCTTGTTGAATCCGGTATAGCAAGGTCATTGCATGCTTTTCAAAATTTGAGCTGCCCTTTCGAGTTTTCAATTCAAAACCCCTTTGGTCTCAATGCGCCCTTTGTGGGTTTTCACCTTGACCTCTCCATTTTTTTTTAGAAGTTTCAAAGCGCCCTTTGCGGGTTTTCACCTTGACTTCCCTTCTCTTTAGGCAAAGTAATTCTTGACTGAATCTGAATTCACTGGATTGGGTAAGCTCTTCCCATCCATTTCTATCAAAATCAGTGCACCACCAGAGAAAGCCTTCTTCACAACATACGGCCCTTCCCAATTCGGCATCCATTTTCCTCTAAAGTCCTTCTGTATGGGAAGAATCTTTTTCAGTACAAGGTTCCCTTCGTGAAATTCTCTTGGACGAACTTTCTTGTCATAAGCTTGCATCATTCACTTCTGATACATCTGACCATGACAAATAGCCCTTAGCCTCTTTTCTTCAATCAAGTTCAATTGATCATACCGTGATTGAATCCATTCTGCTTCATCCAGCTTTATCTCTGACAAAATTTGAAGTATTTCCACTTCAATGGGTAACACTGCCTCTATCCCATAAACCAACGAGAAAGGAGTTGCCCCAATAGAGGTTCTGATAGACGTTCGATAGGCAAAGAGTGCAAATGGTAATTTCTCATGCCAATCTCTGTAGGTCTCAGTCATTTTCCCAACTATCTTCTTGATATTTTTGTTGGCATCTTCCATTGCCCCATTCATTTTGGGCGATAAGGAGATGAATTATGATGTTTGATATTGAATTGGCTACAGCTTCTGTAATCATACTGTTATTCAAGTTCAATGCATTGTCCGATATGATCCTCTCAGGCATTCCATACTGACAAATAATCTCCTTTTTCAAGAATCGACTTACTGCCGACTTGGTAACACTAGCATATGAAGCTGCCTCTACCCATTTCGTGAAGTAGTCAATGACTACGAAAATGAAACGATGCCCATTCAAAGCTTTTGGTAATATTGGCCCAATGACATCCATGCCCCAGATAGAAAAGGGCCATGGAGAAGTCATAACATGCAAAGGTAAAGGTGGTACATGAATCTTGTCCCCATATATCTGGCATTTATGACACTTCTTGGCATAGTTGATACAATCTTCTTCCATAGTAGACCAATAGTATCCAAACCTCATGATTTGCCTTGCCATTGTAAAGTCGTTAGCATGTATCCCACAAACACCTTCATGTACTTCTTCTAAGATTTGACTGGATTCCACAGCGTCGACACATCTCAAAAGCACCTGATCTTTCCTTCTTTTATAAAGGATGTCCCCATCTAGTACATATTCGCAGGCTAACCCCCTCCAGGTTCTTTTTTCATTCTCAGTTGTTTGCTCAGGATATTCACGATTTCTCACATACCGTAATATATCTTGATACCAAGGATGGTCATCCTTTTCCTCTTCTTCAATGTTACAACAATGAGCTGGAACCTTAGAAATACTCATCTGAATTGGTCTCACATCCTTTTTTTTATTTGTTTTAATCATGGAAGCCAGTGTTGCCAAAGCATCTGCCATCTGGTTTTCGTCCCGTGGGAGATAATTAAAGGTGATATTATCAAACCCCTCAAGTAACTCCAAAACTACCTTTCGATAATTAATCAATTTGAGATCCTTTGTCTCATATTCACCCCTAAGCTGGTAAATTGCCAACGCAGAGTCTCCATATACTTCCAGAGTTCTAATTTTTCGTTCTTTGGCCGCTCGAATCCCCATGATGCATGCTTCATACTCGGCCATAATGTTCGTGCAGTCAAAATCCAATTTACATGTAAATGGATAATGATCACCATTTGGGGATACCAAGACTGCCCCAATTCCATTTCCTACCACATTGGATGCACCGTCAAAGTTCAGCTTTCATGGATATTCTTCAGTAGTTGCCACATACATTAACTCTTCATTAGAGAAATCAAAGCTCAATGGCTCATAATCTTCTAGAGCTCTACTAGCTAGAAATTCTGCTATCGTGCTTCCTTTTACATCCTTTTGACTTACATAGACTATATCAAACTCTAAAAGCAGTACTTGCCACCTTACCATTCTTCCATTTAGGGCTGTTGACTCTATCATGTACTTTAATGGATCAAGTCTCGAAATTAGCCAAGTTGTATGATATAGCATATATTGCCTCAACCTTCGAGTCGTCCAGATCAAAGCACAACACGACTTCTCAATTGGTGAATATCTTATCTCACACTCAGTGAATTTCTTACTGATGTAGTATATCGCCTTCTCTTTTCTTCCTGACTCGTCATGTTGACCAAGCACACATCCTATAGAATTACTAAACACTGATAAGTACAGAATTAATGGTCTATCTAGACTGGGCGAAGATAACACTGGAGCGTTTAACAAGTATTGCTTGACTTTATCAAAAGCATTCTGGCATTCCTCATCCCAAGTACCTTGGTTGTGTTTTCTAAGGAGGCGAAATATAGGATCACATTTCTCGGTTAATTGTGAAATAAACCCAGCGATATAATTCAACCTTCCAAGAAAACCCCGAACTTCCTTCTAAGTACGTGGTGGAGGTAGTTCTCGTATGGCTCTAACCTTGTCTAAGTCAACTTCTATTCCCTTTTCGCTGACTACAAAGCCCAATAATTTCCCCGACCTAGCTCCGAAGGTGCAGTTTGCCGGATTAAGCTTCAACTGAAACTTCCTCAATCTCAGGAACAAATTCCTCAATACTTCGATATGCTCCTTCTCTGTTCGAGATTTGGCAATCATGTCATCAACATACACCTCAATCTCCTTGTGCATCATATCGTAGAATAAGGTCACCATAGCCCTTTGGTATGTTGCCCCTGCATTCTTCAGCCCAAAGGGCATTACCTTGTAGCAAAAGGTGCCCCACAATGTTATGAAGGTGGTTTTATCCATATACTCATGATGCATCTTTATCTGATTGTACCCTGAGAAGCCATCCATAAATGAGAACAATGAATATCCCACTGTATTGTCAACCAAAGTGTCGATGTGCGGTAAAGGAAAATTGTCCTTTGGGCTAACTTTGTTCAAATCTCTGTAATCAATACACATTCGTACCTTCTCATCCTTCTTAAGGACAGACATAATGTTAGCCACCCATTCTGAGTACTTAACCTCTTGTAGGAATCCAGCATCAAACTGCTTCTTGACTTCATCCTTTATTTTTAGCATAATATCAGGCCTCATCCTTCACAATTTTTGTTGGACTAGCTTGCAATCCTGTCTTATGGGGAGATAATGTACCACGATATCAGTATTCAATCCCGACATATCCTGATATGACCATGCAAAGATA
Source organism: Gossypium arboreum (assembly GCF_025698485.1). Lineage (NCBI taxonomy): Eukaryota > Viridiplantae > Streptophyta > Magnoliopsida > Malvales > Malvaceae > Gossypium > Gossypium arboreum. The sequence goes on from NC_069073.1 coordinate 84,201,236, forward strand.
TCTTTGAATTCACGTAGCAGCTCAACAAGACCTTATCTCGATTCCTTAGTAATGTGTGTCCCAATTTTCACATCTTTTCTTTCTTTCAATGCTACATTCTCTATTGCCCCTTTCTCACAGGGTAGGATTTGTTTCTCCTCTTGTTTCACCATTCTCAATAGATCTAGAGGCACATCACAATCCCTGGCATTTTCAAAATCCTGAGGTTCTTCTAAACACATGTCTTGCTCAACAGAGAATTCAGGATCTATAGTATCAGTGCTCATGTCATTGATATCTAAGGACCTGTGGGGTACGAAAGAATGTACAAAGAATGAATAAATTTTAAGAATGTTTATTTATGTGTTATGAATGAAATAAAAATTGAAAGAATTTTAAAAGGTCAAAAGAATATTGATCAGTATAAAAGAATATTCACTCGAATTGATACTAAAAGTTGTGTTTTATTGAAACGCAAATATCCGAACATGAGCCTATTTTACAAATGAAATCTTATTACTCCTAGGCTCTAGGGCAACCAGAGTGTTCTGAAAATTACTCTGAAAAATCTTTAAAAACTACAGGAAGTTCTTCTGCAGTCCAATTGCTTAAAGAGCTTCCCAGTTCGTAAGGGAGAATACCCTCAAGGTTTCTTCGTTTAGACTCTTCATTATGTACAGCATTGATGTGACAACTTCCTTTTTCGAGCAACCCTCTCTTAGGGTGAATTATCCCTCCTGATATAAAGGTTTGGGATATATGAGGGAATGTCATCGATTCCCACTCTACTTCTTTTTCGCTTAAACGCGCCTTTCTTCTTTCTTAACGCTTCTCTATTTCTTTCCTCCTCTGCCTGTGATCTGGCCTGAAACCCAAGCCAAAATGGTCTCTCTTCTCTTTTAGTTCTGGAACTTGAATCCCTCATTAGAGATATCTTCCCAATCCTTTTCCTGGCAAGGCTCATTTTCCTACTATCATCTGCAAACCCATTCTTGTGGTTCTGGATATATTAGGCATTGGCACCTCATTCCTCTCTGAAATAAATGTTGCATTAACGAATTCTAAGGAGCAAAAAGAACACTCAACGGCCTCCATGTTTGCCTCTACATAGGGTGCGTTACTGGTAACTGCTACTATGATGTCTTCCTCCGCATTTATGGTGACCAACCGTCTGTCTGTTACTAGCTTCAATTTCTGGTGCAAAGATGAGGGCACCGCTCTTGGCGAATGTATCCAAGGCCTCCCCAACAAGCAATTATAAGAGGGCTTGATGTCCATCACTAGAAAGTCTACCTCATATGTATTTGGCCCAATCATCAAAAGGATATCAATTCTTCCCATGACCTAAGGATATCAATTCTTCCCATGACCTTTCTCTCCGTGCCATCGAATGCTCTCACTACATTATGGCATGTTTTCATGTGAGAACCATCTATGGGTAACCTATTCAATGTAGACAATGGCAGGACATTTAAGGCTGACCCATTATCAATAAGCACACTCGGAAATGTATATCCTTTGCAACGTGTGGTGATGTGTAAAGCTTTAGTTGATCCCATGCCACCAGGTGGGATTTCATCATCATTGAAATAAATGAAGTTGTCAGCACTTATGTTACTAACCAATCGATCCAACTTGTTGACGGATATATCATTAGTAACGTAAGTTTCGTTGAGCACCTTCATTAATGCCTTACGATGTACCTCTGAACTCAGAAGCAAAGCCAACACTGATATACGAGCTGGTGGTTTGCGTAATTATTCAACCACACTGTACTCACTGTGTTTCAGGAATTTTAGAAACTCTCTAGCTTCTTCTTCTTTTACTGGCTCATTAACAAGTACCTCAACCCCCTTCTCCTTCTCAATGTCAAAGGCTTTTACTTTCGTGGGCTCAATTCTGACGCCTTTTGTATCATAACGCTTCCCACTACGTGTGTAGGAACCTTCAACTTGAGCCTCCTTAGAAGTACTAACTATATCTTCTCTCTTCGGCATTGTTACATTGCAGTCATAATTCCAGGGTACCCTTTTGTTATCCTTATAAGGAAAGGAAACGGGTTAGTGAATAATGACTTTTAGCGCTGTTTGTGTCTCAACTTCATTATTCTTTGGTAGAGAAATAATGATCCTTAGCCGGTTGATTCTTTGATTTTTTGGTTCACCTTCCAATGCACATACGTGTCCCTCATCTGAGCTAGCTTCATAAAATTCCAACTCCTTATTATCTATATGGCTTTGTACCAAAGCCTTAAACTCGTCACATTCCTGGATCTCGTGTCCCTTTTCTGCATGGAACTCGCAGTAGTCCCTCACTCATTTATTTCTTCTTTAAAGATTATCATCTCTCCTTTTATCGTTTCTTCTCAGATTACTTTCACCGGCATTCTTACCTTGGCCACGTCCTCTTTAATCCTTTTCATACCAGTTTCCTCAATTGTGTTTACCTCCTAATCACCATGGTTTGGCAACAGGTTCTCTATACTAGGGGTGTCGTCAAATTTTACGACCCCCATCTTGATAAGTCTTTCAACTGCTTTTTTAAAACCAGTGCAATTTTCAATTGAATGCCCCGATATCCCTGTATGGTATTCACATTTGGCGTTGGCAACATACCATTTGGGATATGAGGGTTGCAGTGGTTTCAAATGAAAATGAGCTATTACATGTGCATTAAATAAACTTTGATAAAACTCCCAGTACGTCACCAGGATAGGTGTAAATAAGACCTTTTCAGAGTTTTGTCTCGTATCAGTTCCCTGCTTTTGGGAACCCTATTGCCCAACTGTAGTTGTTCTGGGCTGACTAACTGTAATCGCTTTTGAGTTATAACTACTTGTATTGTTCACCTCATTATCTTTCATTCTTGGGGCCGATCTTTTAGCAGTTTCCCCCTCTTTCTTACCACCCCTTATGGCGTTCTCTATCATTTCCCCTGCCATAACTATATCAGCAAAGCTCTTGGTGGTACTTCCAATCATATGAGTAATGAATAAGGCTTTCAAGGTATTAATGAATAGCATGGTAGTTTCTTTCTCTAAGAGTGGTGGTTGAACTTGTATGGAAACTTCCCTCCACCTCTGTGCATATTGCCTAAAGCTCTCATTAGACTTCTTTTCCATGTTCTGCAGAGTGATTCTATCAAGAGTCATGTCAGTTACATGATTATTTTGCTGCATGAAGGCTTGCACTAAGTCTCTCTAAGAACTGATCCTAGCGCGGCTCAATTGATTGTACCATCTACCCGCTGCCCCAACCAAACTATCCTGGAAACAATGGATCAATAGTTGATCATTGTTTACATAGTCGGTCATCCGCCTACAGAACATGGTGATATAAGCCTCAGGGCAAATAGTCCCATTATACTTCTCAAATTCTGGCATCTTGAACTTATGAGGAAGCACCAAATCTGGGACCAAACTCAAGTCCTTAGCATCAATTCCCTGACGATTATCAGCGGTTTTCGATGCCTTAAATTTCTCCTCTAACCATCTGCAACGTTCTTCTAATTGCCTTGATGATTCGAGTCTCATCTCTTCCCTCTCGGTTACATCTAAATCAAGGATGACTAGATTGGTGGGGTTATCTCCCGGGTTGGATCCCGAGCCAGTTTGGAAGTTCATGGGTGTTCCAGCATCGACTTGCCCATGTTGAGGCCTTATTGTGATAGACGACCTTCGGGGATATGCCTCAAGTTGAGTTTGCACATGGGGTGGGGTAAAACCCGGAGGATGATCCTCATTATCCTCTTCAGTGATAGCCATAGGGGCCTTTTCTTTATCCGTTGCCCCCTTCAGCAGCTGAGCCATTTCAGCCATCATATTCCTTTAGGCCTCTAACATTTGATCCTTCATCTCCTGTTGGATTTTTGCCAATTGTTCCTGCAACTGCTCTTACATTTCTCTCTGGATCTATTCAAGTCTTTGATCCATATTCTTTGTCTTAGTGCGTGTACCGTAAGGATGTGTTGCTTCCAAGTTTTCTCTTTCTCTTACTCTCTCTCTCTCTATCTCTCTGTCTCTCTCTGTAATTTTAACTAATTAAGGTCTTTCTATAAATTTGAATGCATATGATGCAATGAGTTACAAATGCATGAATGCAAAAAAATATCGATTCTGATTTAGTTTCTTTTAGAAAACGTTATCTAAGAAACAAAAATCTTTATACAAAACAGATTACAAATACGCTTTCGCCTTCAGGCCCAGAGTTTTAACCCTATCCAATAACAAAGCTAACTCTCGACCTTTATCTGACACTGACTCATACTTTGCACTTAATACATTAGCTTGTGCTGCTAGGTCTTACAAATGATCAGCAACCTCTCGAATCTGGACTATGGCTTCTCCCATTAGGTAGTCCCTATCTCTGACTTGATCCTGAAAATGGTGAAGCTCTCCCTTCCAATGTCCTTCTCTTACCTCAAGCTGCTCAATCCAAAGCTCACAATTCAGCAATGCTGCTTCCAACCCTCCAATATTGTGCTTCATTTCCTCGATCTTGCTCAGACTTTCCTTTAACTCAACCGCAGAATTACAACTTTGGTGATGATGAAGAGATCGTCCAAGATCAGTCACCTTAGCTTTTAATCCTTGATTCTTCTTTTCTAGGGCCTGATTCTACACCTGCACCTCTTGGAACTTCTTCTCCCAATACTCGGCTTTGGCTCTTTCTTCTTGAACCTCTTGTTGCCACTGCTCTGAAGACTTCCCCAATCTAGCTCTCTTCATTGATAGCTGTATCCTCTTATATTGCGTCTTCAAGTCATCTCGGTCTTCCTCAATCTTCCTCTTTTCTTTCCTCACTTTTTTGACCTCAATTTTCTGAACTTTGACGTTTAAGCTTAGATATATCTTCTCTTCCTCCAACTTCTCTATCATTTTCTCGAGCTCCAAACTCTTTCTTTCGAACTCTTACTTTATGACTTCTAACTCTGATGGAAACCACTCGTAAATTCTCTTCTATTGATCGAACAGCCCCCAAACTCGGCCTAGGGATGTTATCATTGATTCTCTTGCTAAACCACCCTTTGTACTCAAGGGTTTTCATCGGACCTTCAGTCGGAATCTTCACACAGTAAATTTTCTTCCAAGCCTCGGAAATCTCTCGCATCTTCTTCTTATAATGATCCCCCTTATATGAGAAATCACTCTGAGCTAACCCTTGTGTTGCCGGTATAAACTGCCCTGCTTTGTATTGCCTTAGGACGAGTAATGGTGCATAACCAACAACTCCCAAAATTCCAGGAAGAGGTACCCAATCAAAGCTTCTGCAACGATAAAGGACTTCATTAGGAGCAATCCAAGGGGCTTTCCACATAACATCTTCCTCTCAGAGATTCTGAAATATTTCCATCCACCTTTCCTCTGTAATATTGTCCCTCCTTGGTGTAGCTGCTGCTTCCTTTAAGGGAGAATAATCCTCAAAGAACACTTGGCAAGGAACCTTATCAACCTTCCAAAAGTGACTGTGGAACCATACTAACAACAATTGTGCGCATCCAATGAATCTACCTTCACCAGCTCTTCGACATGCACTCAAGGATCTGAACGTCTCAACTAGGATTGCAGGCACAAGTGTGTTCTGTTTACCAAGTCGATCGAATAAATTCGTAACTGCCTCATCTATGTGCCTCATAGCTTTGGGGAAAATCACCAAACCATAAATAATTAAGGCTAAGACATTAACCCTCTTCATCACATCGGGGTGCGCTAATATCAGATCTTTCAAATTTGCCCACGGAATGCATTTACCGTCACCTTTTTGTTGGATTCGAGCTACAGCCCACTGTTTACTCATCCCTATGATTATCATTAATTTCTTCACGAAAGTTGGGAGATTAGCAGCCCTAACATAAGCTTTGTTACCTTGAATTTTTGGACAGCGAAGCAAGGTCGTATACTCCTCCAAAGTAGGTACTAAGTCTACCTCTCCAAATGTAAAACAACTATAAGTAGGGTTCCAAAACTGTACCATAGCTCGAAATAAATGCTTATCCACCTTGATGTCTAGCAAATAGGGAAGATCTCCATAATTCTGGTAGAACAGCTACTTAGCCTCGTCATCCCAGTGGGCCCAAATGTCCTTCAACTCTTGAAACTCATTCTGTGTCAAACTGATATGAGTGAAGTCCCACAACTCTGACGTATACCCCTCGGTGACACTATCTCCTTTCTCTAACTAGATTTTCTCTGACCACGCACAGGCAAAAGCGTTGTCCTCCACTTTATCAAGATATTCGTTCCTCATTACAAAACTTTCTAATCTAGAAATCAAACCATGAATCGACACCTTTAAATGTTGAATGACATGCAATGATAACAAAATAAAATAGGTCAGTGCCATATATAAAAGGTATAATAAACAGGCACTTATAAGGGTAGCCTACTAAAGGTTATCACTGTACTACTTAGGGTAAGCACTTAAAGTTCACTATATGTGTTTCAGTTCTAAAGTGAGGGTACCTGAACCAGCAGATTCCTCGATCCTCACCCATTATAGGCTCATATGGACCAAGTTCGGTTCAGGGGGACACATTTCCCTACGGCCATGCGGAGATGAAAATATCACAAAGACATAGGTACGGATGTATCCCAGAAGCAATCCACTAGCCCATACGGAGGTGAAAACCTCACGAAAGTGTAGCTTCTCACTCCCACTTAAGGGTACGACCACAGCGGTCATCCAAATGCAATGTGTGCGAAAACAAAACAACAAACATATGCAACAAACCCATGTAAAAAGATCGATACTTTTAAAATTTTTCCAAACTTCCGACATTAAGACTGAAAATAATCAATTTCTTGGCTTGATTCTCTTATTCGTCCCCGGTGGAGTCGCTAAGCTGTCGAAACCATTTTTAAATGGGAGAATTTTGAAAACGGGAGTCGCCACCAACCTTTTTAGGTGTGATTGGATCACCTTATAAACATTTTGGTCTACGAAAATGTGAGAAAACAGGTTCGGGAGTCGATTACGTACGAAGAAGGACTAGCACCTCGCAACGCCCAAAATTGGTACCAAATTGAATAGTTTTTTGTCTTAATGTCAAAAGTTTGAAAGAATTAAAAATAGGATCCTTTTTTAAAACCGGTATAATTTGAAAATCGAGATTCCTTCGCTCCAAAAGAATACAAACATCACATCCAGCATGATTGGACACGATATTCTTAAACTTTCGTAACTGAAATCATCTCGTGATTTACAAAATCTATTTAGAAGGATATTTTAGACATTTAGATAAATGGGAAATCGCAACCTAGCATGTTAGGGCACTACTTCCCGAATTCCTAAATACAAAAAATATTGCCTCATTTTTAAAATTCTTTTGGATTAAATGAAATATAAAATTTTAAAACAATAATGCATTTAACATATTACAGGATATCAATACTAAATAATATAAACTACATGATACATATTTTAACACTTCATGCAAATATAATATAGAAAATGATAAATAACGACATAAATTACATAATATACATTAACATTTCATGCAAATATAATCATAAATAACATAAATGTACATACATTAACATTTCATGCAAAATACAACATAGAAAATAATGAATATAACAATATAAATTACATAATATATATACAATAATATTTCATGCAAATATAACTTAAAATATCAACATAGATAATCAATTTTATGCAAATATAAAAACAATAAATATAATAAATAATTTATGAGATAAAATTAACATACTAAAACAATACTAAATAAATACAAAAGGGATACAAAATAACAAACAAATTATGAAAATAAGTCAAAAAAAAGATAAAAACTAAATACACTACACCAAAACAGGTTTTTAGTGGCGTTTTTAGCGGCGTTTGAATGAAAAATGCCGCTAAAGAATGAGCATTAGCGACGCTTTACAAAAAACGCCGCAAAAAAATTAACACAACGTCATCGTTTTGTATTGAGCCTTTAGTGGCTTTAACGGCGCTTTTAAAAACGCCGCTAAAGAACAAGTATTAGTGGTGCTTTTTAGAAAACGCCGCTAATGTTCGATCTTTAGCGGCATTTTTTGAAAAATGCCGCAAAAAAATTTTGCAAAATGCCATCATTTTGTATTGAGCTTTTAGTGGCTTTAGCGGCACTTTTTGAAAAACGCTTTAAAAAATGAAAAATTAAAATACTATTATTTAAAATAATTTTAAAGATTTTTGGTATATGACTAATTGTTTTTAATTTATATGTTAAATATTTTCTAATATAATTGTAAAAAGATAGTAATAATTTTCAAATATTGAATTTATTATCATTATAGTTTAGGGTTTACGGTATATGGTTAAGGGTTTAATGTTTATGAGTTATTATTTTAAGGTTTATGGATTATGGGTTTAGGGATTATGGTTTAAGGGTGGTTTAAGGGTTGTGGTTTAAGGTATAAGTGTTAGTGGGTTTAAGGTTCATGTTTTAGGATTTACGGTTTAGGGTTTAGGGATTATGAGTTTAGGGTTTAGATTAATTAGTGTTTTTAATTTTTATTATAAATATTTTCTTATATAATTATAAAAGAGATAGTATTAATTTTAAAATATTGAATTAATTATCATTATAGTTTAGGGTTTATGATTTAGGGTATATGGTTTAGAGTTTAAAGTGTATGAGTTACTATTTTAAGGTTTAGGGATTATGGTTTATGGTTTAAGGGTTGGGGTTTAAGGCTTAGGGGTTAAGGGTTAAGTGTTAGGTTTACTTAAGGATTAGGCTTTATATATATTAAATGGTTTAGGATTTTTAGGCTTTATATATATTAAATGGTTTAGGATTTAAGGTTTACTTAAGATTTGTTAAATGATGGAATTTTATACAATCAATTAATACTTTTATATTTAGAAATATTTAATCTAAACCATTTGATATATTTAAATATTAGAATTAAAAAATTGATAAATAAAAAAAAGTAATGATTGATATGGATAGGACCAAATTATAACAAATAAAATGAAATACAAAAACTAAAATCATTCCACATCGAACATCTAGCAAAATAGTTATATTTTAGTTAGGAAGAAATATCTCTAATGAAATGGAGATTAGATAGGAAAAGAATAATATAAAATCATGATTAACGTCTCAGTCTTTCATAGAAATTTGATATGTGAAAGATTGATTGCTTACATTGGATAATTCTAACTTAATAATTAATTACAGACCATTTAATTATTTGTTTTCTTATTAAAATATGCGATATTTATTTTCGAGTACTTAGTTTTTTATTTATAAAACCAATTTATAAAAATAAAAATAATAAATATTTTATAAAATCACTTAACTAATAATTTTAATGAGATAAAATAAAAAAAATTTAACATAGCAAAATGGTGTCATTTTATTTAAAATGAAATGATTTTTGGTATAAAAACACCACAAAAGGTTAACAATAGGGGCGTTTTTTATAAAAAAAAAGCCACAAAAAAATCATTTCACCTAAAAATAGGCGCGATTTTATCCCCAAATTTTAGCCCAAACCCCTAATTTTTCCCCCTAAAATCGGTATCGTCAAAAAACCCCCAATCTCACCCTTCCGTTGCTCTTTTCAATCAAGAAACTCTCCAGCAACGTCTCCAAGCTCTTATCAAAAGAACCCTAGCTGTCTCAAGTCCCTACTAACAGTTTGCTACTTCTTCCCATTCGCATTCCCACTTTCACACACTCATTTCGATGAAAGATTGACAAACCCACCCGCAAATTTTTGACTATCGAAGAATCGTTGAATAAAAACAAAATGCATGGTTAGGATTTGACATTTTTCTGACTACCGCATCAAATTGCTTCAGTCTTGATTTGGTTTCTCGACAGTGAACCAGACGGCGGCGTTGAAGGTGGGGTTGTGTCAATTGGGCCTCTGTTTATTCGGCTACATAGTGGGTCCACCTCTGTATTGGCATTTCATGGAAGGATTAGTAGCCTTCAGCCACACTTCCAACACTTGCCCACCTTGCCTTTGCGATTGCTCTTCTCAGCCTCTTCTCACAATCCCTGAAGGTATTCCCAACTTTTTATTTCTATTTTGCTTTTGATTGTTCGCTTATGCTTGAAATTTCTGTCTTTGAATATGAAGTTTTGAATATCCTAGTATAGAAGATATGAATAATTTCTTTAAGTTGTATTAGCTTTTTTTTCCAGTTGTATGTGCATGTTATTTTTTTAATTAAAATTTTGATGATAATTTTAGATTTGTTATTTCTTAAGTGTGCTTTAGGTATTGTTATTTTTGAAGTTTTTCTGATAACTTTTGTTATGGATGTTAGTTACTATATAGGATGCTCTTGTTTCAGAAGATGCAAGCATTGTTGTCTTGCTAATGTGTTGTTTGTTTAATGTTGTGGATGATGCAGAGGTTTGTGAGAAGAAAATAAGCTTTTCACTAACATTTTAACTTGATTTAAACCAGTTGATAAAAAGGTTATGCCCGGTATGGAAAATGAAGGTTCTAACCTCTCACGAGCTGAAGAAATCAAAAACCAAACTAATGAAGAATTTAAAGGTACCAATGTAATGAGCATGTAAATCTCAGTATCACAAATTTTTTATTTTGTTTTATCGAATATTGATTGGGTTAAAGTGTTTGATTCTGCATAGAGAAAGTGTAGAATGTGGATAGTCAAATGCATGTATGAGGATTATGATAGTGATGTTTGCAATTTCATTGTGTTCAATTGTGCTTAAGCTCTCGATTTTTTTTTATTCAGCACACAAATATTGTCGGGCTATTAACTTGTACATGCAGCGATAGAGCTAAATAGTCGAATGCGATGTATGGGCCAATCGCTACTTGCTCACACCAAATTGGAAGAGTATGGTAGTGCCATACAGGATGCTACTAAGGCAATTGAAGTGGATCCGAAATATTCAAAGGCATGCTTTATCTCTGAAGTGATTCACCTTTTATGCCGTATATATTTTTGTTCTTGTTCGATGGTTCTCTAACTTATGTGGTTATTACAGAATGCGATCTTTTATTATATATTAGTAGTAAATATAATAAAATTTAAAGTGCAAAAAGTAGTATTTGAGTTAATGAATCCTAAAAATCGAAATAATGGATTGAATATAGAAATTAGATTATCATTTTATTAAATATTTATTTGATGTAAAAGAAACAAAATCAGGTCATAAAAAGCTATATAAATTAATTGTGGCTTTTTTGGTACTCTTTTATATACTTTGATTAAGTTCTTTTTGTATAAAGTTTGGTCTTCTAAAATCTTTCTTGTCTCAAACTCAACAGTAGTCGATAAGCACTAAAACCGATTTTCACGCTTTTCTTCTTTTATTTCGTATGTTAAGCTTCTTTTTACCCTTTTTTTTATTTTTCGTAATCTTTTGCTACTTTGGGTCTCCTGTAATATAACTTTCTTTCTTTTCTTTCTTTTTTGCAGCATTTTCAACAGCTACGTACCATGGTTTTGAGTTCATATTTGAATGGCAAACCGATGTGCCAATGAATGAAAGAAAAAGCAGTTGAAGTGAGAGTGAGACTCGACACTACTGCAGATGGTCTTGAATGCTATTGGAATGCATTTGAGTTGCCTTATACTTTTCCTGCTTCTTACCTTGACCCTCAAAACTACACTTCATTACTTCCATTATATTCCATTCCACCTGAAGTCATCCCATATGAAACTTTCACGGTCCATTGGAGATATAACAAGAACCACCTAGCCTTAATTGTTAGATGACAACCACCTAGCCTTTCACCTCTTCTTAACTACTAGTTTATTGCTTTTATGGTCGTTGTTTGTGTAATTGTTTATATGTAATTTCTTTATTCTTTTGTGATTTAAATTTGGATCCTATTCAGGCTCTTTCTTAAGTTGCTACTAGAGAATTTCATGCTTGTTTCTTCTGTTTTGGATGACATGTGTTACCGGGTAGTCCTCATGCATGAACTGAACTTTGGCTTGTGCTTTCTGGTCTCTGAAACTCAACTGTGTATAAAGTCAAATTTTTCTTTTCTTTTCAATTTAAAATCTGTGGAAGACCAAAAATTAACATATTAAACTCATAACCATACAACGATTTTAAATTAAAATACTCAACAACCCTTGTTCATCTTGCCATAAGTTTTATATGTTAATTTTTTCCCTTATGCCACTGTTTTAAGAGATTGGATATGTACTTGGCTGTAATGGAGTTCCTCGAACTTCCAAACCAGTAACATTTCTGAATTTGTGACCATTAACTCCATAGTAGAGCCATGAATTTCATATCCGTATCCTCATGTGTCCTATACTTGCACGTTGAAGTGCTTTTGCAATTGGAATTTTCTTTCTTAATCAATTTTCTTTAAAAGGGTCTGCTTGAACGAGTTAGTGTTTTATCTAAAATTAGAAGATATTTTCTTGATTGTTATTAATTGTTTTCTTTTACCAACTAGCCTATTTTCTGTAGTTGTCTACTGCTGGTGGTAGGTTGATTATCTCTAGTAATGGTGTTTAGCATGCAGTTGTCTAATTTTGCCCAGCAAAATTAAGCTAATTTTATGCTACATTCTAACTATCATTTTTTTTCTTTATGGATTTTCACTAGCATTGATGATGCGAATTAATCACTATTCATTCCAATATATTTGAAGAAAGGAACATTTGTTCAGATAAAATATAGTATATATTCTCTGCTCCTATCTAATTTATCATCAATTTGCCTTCTCAACGATTGTTATTTTACCGTAATCCCCACCGATTGAATCATACCTTTGAAACATGCGAGCTATAATTTCATGTGTAAGCTGATGGAGTTACCTTAATATAGCTCTTTATGTTTTGACTGGTGGCAAATGGAACAGGAAAAACCAACTACACTAGATTGCGGTCCAAGAACAATTTGCAGAAGGCACATAATGGCTGGCTCCTACCTCTACAAATGCATGTGGGAGGCATTGCAGCAACGAATAAGAAAGATATTGATCAACATGCAGTTGACATCGTATGTGCTCTGAATCCGAATTCAGGTGTGAGTTTCAGATGTTTTATGTACAAAAAAGTATTAGAGTGCCTTATGTTTGTATGTTAGTTAAGCAGATTATAGATAGAACCTGCAATAGGATCAACTAATTAGTTGATCAAAAACTACACCTAGTTTTGTAATAGTCTACTTGCATATTTGCATATATTTAATAATAATCTCGTGTCAACTAATTATTCTATTTTTTATTTAATTGTTTTGTTTTCAACCTTTTATTTTTATTTGAGTTGAAAGAAGAAAAAAACAATTGTAATTTTGACTTAGAAAATAGAATATTCATTAGCGACTTAATCAATTTAAATAATCAATGTTGATATTTCACATGGGAATGGATATTCAAATCTTATATTTTACATGGTTATGATTTAAGTCCTTATTTCATTTAAGTAATTTCATTATAATATTTTATTTTATTGATATTTTTATATTTAATCTAATTTTTATTATTTATTTTAGTTTTGATTCAAAATTTTTATTTTTATTTTAATATTTAAGATAACTTGAGTTTTAACTTTTGGATTTTAATTGTGTTATTAATTTATTATTTTAAATTTTAAATTTAAATTCATTAATTTTTGTATTTAGTTTTAAAGTTAAAATTTTAATAGAAAATTTAATTTGTTAATGAATTTTAATAGAAAATTTTTATATTTATATCATAGATATTATTCTTCTTAATATTTTGATAATGAATTTTAAACTTTTATATTTTTCATGACCTTTATAATATTTTATAATTTTTTTAAATTTTATGACCTTTAGCGGCATTTTTGTGGTGCTTGTAAAAGAGCCACTAAAGACCTTAAAAATGCCGCTAAAAGTTAATTTTGTCTTGATGATACAATTACAAATAAATGAGGTATTTAAAAAATAAAATATTTAAAACAATATATAAATAATAAAGGAGAATTTTAAAATGGTTAATATATATAAAAATATACTATATAATATAATAACTAAATATATATTTATAAAAATAATAATATGTTAAATAGGAACAAAATTTTACAGTAAATTTTAGAATATTATATACTAAATATTTAATAATGATATATAAAATGTAATATTTAATAATAATTTACAAATTTTTAAAATTATACATAATATAATAAATAATATACAATAAAAATAAATAATATAATAAAAATATACAATAAAAATAAATAATATAATAAATAATACAAATAAAATAAATATTTTTGCATATAAATAAGGTTTAAAGTAAAATAAATAATATAAAAATATTTAAAATAAATAAATAATATAAAATATATATATAAAAGGATTAAAATTGAATTTACCTAAAACTCTAGGGTTAATTTTAAAATAGTAAAATGAATTTTAGACTCGATTGAAACACGCACTAAAAGATGAGGGACTCACTGGGTAATTTTACCCAAATCCCAAAACGACGTCGTTCCCGAAATAGGCCTTATAATAGCAGCTAGGACTAAATTGAAACAAAAATAAAAGGTCAAGGGCAAAATAAAATAAAATTTGAATTGAACGAAATTATAAATGCTGAAAATGCTGAAGGACCAATTGGGCAATTAACCCTTTAAACAAAAACACGCAGATCCTTCCTGGGTCACGGGTCAACGCGAGGACCTTCAGCCTTGAAACGACACCGTTTTGATTACTAAACGGTTATCCTAAAACGATGTCGTACGGGTCGTTTATAAATATAAAAAAAAACTTAAAAATTCATTTTTACCCCTCCAAACAAAAAACTGAAATCCTCTGAAAATGGAGAGGAGAAAAAGCCCTTCGGGCTCCGGCCTCTGTCAGACCAAGCCCGGTTCTTCGGGAACACGCGCTCACGCGCCTTCGTCGACCCCGCCAGATACGGCAGCCGGAAGCTGAAGAGCTTCGATTTTTAGCGCAAATCCGACGGTAATTCTCTTTTCATTTTATTTTTAGTGATAATTGTATGTATTCATCACCAAAAAAGAAAAAATAAAGTAAGAACAAATCACCTCTGTTTCTTCGATCAACTCCTGGTATTTTCCTGATTTTTATTGTATATGTGCATGTAAAAAAAAACCGTCCCTTACATCGTTTCAATCCGGCTTTTTATAGCCACTGAAAATCAACATAAAATATATTTACAATAGTTGATTTTATTTCTTGCTATATTTGTATTGTCTCTGTTGTAATAGCCCAAAATTGGGTCTAGTTGGAACAGACGTTTCGGGACCATAAAATCTGAGATATAAATAATTATTTTATGATTATTTTGAGGTCTATGATATGATTGCATGATTGTGTGAAAATTTCGTGAAGAAATTCTATGCATAAAGTGCTTAATTCGAAGTTAGGGACTAAATTGAATAAGTTGTAAAACTTGCATTCTAGAAGTTTCTAGTATGAAATTGATTTGAAATATTAATTAGGAGGTCTTAAATAGCAATTTGACCAATTTCTAAGTTATGGACAAAAATTGGACATGGATGGAATTTTTGGAAAGTTTAGTAGTAAGGGTATTTTGGTCATTTAGGGGTAAAATGAATTAAAATACAAAAGTAAAAGCCAATTTTGCTCATCTTCTTCACCATGGACGTGTATACCAAGGGAGACTCCATGGCTAGGGTTTTCAAGCTTCCCAAGCTCAATTGTAAGTTCGTTCTAACCCGTTTTCAAGTTCTTTACGTTTTTGGAGTCCCGATAACTTGATTTAGCTTATGCTAGCAATAATTCAACCTAGGGTTCATATTTGGAAAAATACCCATAGGTAAAATTTGTGTATTCTGGTGTTTTATGATACAATATGAGGTTTTAAGTTATGTTAGACAACTTGTGCTACTCGGTTTTAAGTGAAAACGAGCAAAGGGCTTAATCGGTAAAAATACCTAATAGTCATAAGTATATGTTAGAGTGAGAATTTGATGTTGCCATAGAAGGAAAAGTGATCATCATGTCATAAAACATAAGAATAAGGGATGAAGTTTAATTCCGAGCCTAGGGGCAAAAGCGTAAATATGCAAAGTTTAGGCTAAAATTGTAATTTTTCCAAAGTTTGAGTTAAGGACTGTTTTGAATAGTACATTAATTAAATAAGTAAAATATGATGTTTTAGATCCCGGAAAACGAGATTTGAACATAGAATGAGAGAAAAATCGAAAATTAGGAAAGTTGGTAAAATGGCCGTTTTAATATCAAGGTAAGTTCATATGTATAATAAGCATTAATTTATGCATGTTTCAATGTAAAATTGATATATTTACTATGATCTTCGAGGTGTTGAAAGTATGTAAGTTGGTATGATAATAATACAACAATAATGTTGTAATTTATATTTGAAAGTTAAATTTAGTGAATTAATTGAATTATGTTAAATTAAATGATTATGGTGCCAAGTTTATGAATTGATTTAAAAATATGGCTATGGTACATGAAGTGCATTGAATTATCATACATAAATGTGATTTCTATGATTATGGATATTATGGGAAATTGTAAGTTCATATGATTTTTAATAAGACAATGTGTAATTTAATGTTATTGCGTTGATATTAAATGAGATGTAAGTTTATATGTAAGTAATACATCACTATTACTTGTTTTATGATATTTTATAAAAATATTGGAAATATGTTTGTGGATAATTACTTGATTGGTAAAATTGTTGGAAAAGAGAGAGAAATCCCGGTTGAACCTTTGGAAAGATTGGATGATACAGATGGTATGTAGCTAGGTCACATGTATAGTGCTGAGTGCACATCATTTGTACAAGAGAGCTACAAGACATTATGATGTAGCTAGGTCACATGGGTGATACTATGTGTACACCATGTAGACAAGAGAGCTACGGGATATATGTAGCTAGGTCGCATGTGTGGTTCCAAGTGAAGGACACCATGTAGACAAGAGAGCTACGAGATAAACTAGCTAGGTCACATGGGTGGTACTAAGTGTTCACCATGTGTACAAGAGAGTCGAACTATATGATGGGTGGAGCTATGTGCTGAAACCACCAAGTATCGAGGATTGATCCGAAGTGTTCAACTGGAGACTCTCTATGTATTGCTTTGTGAGTTTTGTGATGAATAAGTGCAGGAACTTGATTATGTGAATGATGTGTTCATTAAGTGACCAGGATGTGGTAAGGTTATAAACAAGTAAGTTATACATGAGGATGATTTTATGGTGACCTTGTGATCATGGGCCTATACTTGTGATGTATGAAATGTGGTGAAAATGATTTGTGATATGTATGTTAAAATGAGGTTGATACAAAGAAAGTGTGAAAGAGTGAATTAGCAATAAAACTGTTTTGGATAGTAGCAGTGATGTGAATTTGAAAAATCACCAAAAATAGTATAAATTGAATCAGAGACTGAATGAGATATAAAATTAAAGCTTAATGAGTATATTTTCATATAAAAGAAACATAGAAAGCAAAGGAGTTCTATATTTTGAGATATTTATGTTTTTATGAGACTGATTCAGAATGATTACGTGATACCCTGTTCCGACTTTGGAAAATCACAAAACTTTGGAGAAAAATAATTAGAGGCTCAAAATTATATTTTTAAAATCCATAATGAGTCTATTTTCAAGATAAATCAACAAGAACATTATCCTAGTTCTGCATCTTTGTGAGATAATTATTTTTTAGTGAAGAGAGGTCGTCGAGAAAGTGAAATAGGGAAATTTTAATGAATAAACTGTACTAATTGGCTAAACCAAAATTATGAAAATTTTATGGTGGAAAGATATGTGAGTCTAGTTTCAGGAAATTTACGGATCTTATTTTGGAGCTCTGTAGCTCGAATTATAAATAATTAAGTGACTATGACTCGTGTGGACAGTTTGATGTGAACATTTATTAGTAAATTGTGAAATCATACTTACAAGAATGCTATATACATTAAGGATGTGGAATGGAGAGGAGGAGGAGGAAAATAAATATATGTGGAATACATGGAAACTATGGTATATGAAATATTGATATAATGAAATAAATGATATGTGTTTATAAGAAAACAAAAGAGAATGTTATGTATCATGACATGTATATATATATATATATATATATATATATATATATGACTAGTCTCAATGTAATGCTTGTTGGGTATGGAATTGAATTGAAATGTTTCAGCAAACATGTTATTCTCATGATCTGAATCGTGGTATTTTATAAAGATATGATCTAGCTTTAAATATGAATGCTTGATGATTAAGTTGGAGATATTTGGTAAGATGATAATCTTGGTATAAATGTATAAGTGGTACTATAATAAACAAGGTAAAATGAGTATGAGAGACACATGTATGATGACATACAAATGCTATGTTTGTGGTTTAATTGAGGATGTTTAATCATTAAATGAATACCATGTTATATGCTTTTGATTTTGTATAAGTATGTAAGAGATCAAGGTTAACCAAAGCTTGGAAAATAGCCTAGGTATATTCCACACAGGCAGAGACACGACCATGTGTCTCAAGTGTATGGAACACTGACTTTGGGACACGGCGTGTGGAGCCTTAAAGCATGAAATTTCCAAGATTTTCGTAAGTTCTCGGTTTAGTCCCAAACCCTTTCTAAAGTATGTTTTGGGCTCCGTAGACTTAAATAAGGGACTATGTGTAAGAGAATAAACGCTTTGAAATATGAATAAAATTTTATGGCTCGTATTTTAGTTTAATGTTTGTATGTTTGTCAGTAGCGCTGCACCTTAGCCGGCCTCGGATACGGGTAAGGGTGTTACATTTAATGGTATCAGAGCAGGTTTAGTCGATTCTCGGACTAACATAGCAAGTGTAAGAGTTTAGTTATACATGCCACAAATATGTGATAGTGTGATGTCTCCCGATACTAATAAGGACTATTTTGTTTAAAATGAAATATTCTCCAACCGAGCTACATCGACCATTTGATAGCGATATTGAAGTATTTGAATAAAGTGTAGCTATGATGTGTTAAACTCGGAAAGGTATGAATAAGAATTCGTGATATATGTATATGTGATAATATGTGAGATGAAAGTTTATATAGTGATATATTTATTCATATTTGTTTGGCCTTCATATGCTGTTGCATGCTTGACTAAATTAATTAGTAAATGTGATGATTAAAGGTATTCAAAATTCATAGAATGTATGAGTGAGTGCACTTGTTTGAAATGAGATAATTGGAAATGTTATGTAAGCATGTATGAATAATAAATTGTTTGAAGTGGATAGTATGATTATAATGACATATGTGGATAATGAAAAAATGTGTCATATAGATATATGTCGAATCGAGTTAGAGATATGCACGACCTCACCCCTTACCGATGAGGTGTATATAACGGAAATTCATGAGAATCATGTTGACTATGTTCCTAAGTGTGGAATCAAAGAGTTCAATGATAAAATAATTATAGATATGACCGAGTCGAGAATGGTTGACAAGTGAAGGATGAGTTAGAGAAATATCGAGTTTATTGAGTTATCTTGGGATTCAAATTGATGATGAGTGTTTCGAAAGTATCGTCTTGAAAAAATTAGTTAGTAATGTTGGAAATTTTGAGAAAGATACTAAACCTTACTCGGTAAGATTTTCGAGGACGAAAATCTCAAGGGGGAGAGTTGTAATAGCCCAAAATTGGGTCTAGTTGGAACAGAGGTTTGAGACCAAAAATCTGAGATATAAATAATTATTTTATGATTATTTTGAGGTCTATGATATGATTGCATGATTGTGTGAAAATTTCGTGAAGAAATTCTATGCATAAAGTGCTTAATTCGAAGTTAGGGACTAAATTGAATAAGTTGCAAAACTTGCATTCTAGAAGTTTCTAGTATGAAATTGATTTGAAATATTAATTAGGAGGTCTTAAATATCAATTTGACCAATTTCTAAGTTATGGACAAATATTGGACATGGATGGAATTTTTGGAAAGTTTAGTAGTAAGGGTATTTTGGTCATTTAGGGGTAAAATAAATTAAAATACAAAATTAAAAGCCAATTTTGCTCATCTTCTTCACCATGGACGTGTATACCAAGGGAGACTCCATGGCTAGGGTTTTCAAGCTTCCCAAGCTCAATTGTAAGTTCGTTCTAACCCCGTTTTTCAAGTTCTTTACGTTTTTGGAGTCCCGATAACTTGATTTAGCTTATGCTAGCAATAATTCAACCTAGGGTTCATATTTGGAAAAATACCCATAGGTAAAATTTGTGTATTCTGGTGTTTTATGATACAATATGAGGTTTTAAGTTATGTTAGACAACTTGTGCTACTCGGTTTTAAGTGAAAACGAGCAAAAGGGCTTAATCGGTAAAAATACCTAATAGTCATAAGTATATGTTAGAGTGAGAATTTGATGTTGCCATAGAAGGGAAAAGTGATCATCATGTCATAAAACATAAGAATAAGGGATGAAGTTTAATTCCCGAGCCTAGGGGCAAAAGTGTAAATATGCAAAGTTTAGGCGCAAAATTGTAATTTTTCCAAAGTTTGAGTTAAGGACTGTTTTGAATAGTACATTAATTAAATAAGTAAAATATGATGTTTTAGATCCCGGAAAACGAGATTTGAACATAGAATGAGAGAAAAATCGAAAATTAGGAAAGTTGGTAAAATGGCCGTTTTAATATCAAGGTAAGTTCATATGTATAATAAGCATTAATTTATGCATGTTTCAATGTAAAATTGATATATTTACTATGATCTCCGAGGTGTTGAAAGTATGTAAGTTGGTATGATAATAATACAACAATAATGCTGTAATTTATATTTGAAAGTTAAATTTAGTGAATTAATTGAATTATGTTAAATTAAATGATTATGGTGCCAAGTTTATGAATTGATTTAAAAATATGTCTATGGTACATGAAGTGCATTGAATTATCATACATAAATGTGATTTCTATGATTATGGATATTATGGGAAATTGTAAGTTCATATGATTTTTAATAAGACAATGTGTAATTTAATGTTATTGCGTTGATATTAAATGAGATGTAAGTTTATATGTAAGTAATACATGTGACAGCCCAAAATTGACCCTAGTCGGAATGTGGTTTCGGCACCACAAAACCGAGGCATAAAAATAATTAAAAATTTATTTTGATGCCTATAATATGTGTGTGCTCATGTATGACATTTTATGATGATTGATTTAGTGTTATAAAGGTGAATTCCACTAGAAAGGACTTAGTAGTGAACTTTGAAAGTACGATAGGAAATGTGTGATGACTAATTAAAGCATGCATGCAAAATAATGGACTTGCATGTCAAATTCCCCTTTTTACAAGTGATGGCCGGCCATGACAAAGAGATATGGGCTAAACATGTCATGAAACATGTTTTGTTGG
Organism: Gossypium arboreum; assembly: GCF_025698485.1. Taxonomy (NCBI): domain Eukaryota; kingdom Viridiplantae; phylum Streptophyta; class Magnoliopsida; order Malvales; family Malvaceae; genus Gossypium; species Gossypium arboreum. The sequence goes on from NC_069073.1 coordinate 84,222,512, forward strand.
GCATTAGGGAGAAATAATAAACAAATAAGCATGGGTAAGAAAAGAATGAAAAAAAAATGTGTGGGAGAGTAGCATCCCCCATTGCCATGCAACCAAGAAGAAAAAACAAAAAATTTGTTCATCCTTGTTCTCTCCTTTTGGCCAAAAATACTAAGAGGAAGAAGGATTTTGCTTCATTTCCTTTGTTTAGGAGAGATCTAGAAGGTGATTTGGCTAAATTTGCATCAAGAGTAAGGTATGTATGAGGTTGTGTTGGGAGTTTCATGCATGTTTTGGTTGCTAATTTGATGTGCATGTTAGCCATGACTCAAATCTTTGTTATGCCATGGAAATGGCATTTGGCCAAAGTTGTTATGGTGATAAAGCCATTGCATGCTAAGTGTGAAACTTGATGATGATGCATGCAATGATGGATTGTCTACCTATGAGTAAGATTTTGAGCTTTCTTTTTGTTTTATCATGATTGAAGTTGAAAAGAAGCATGATTGTCATATTCGGCCATGATGCATTCTTGAGCATGATTCATGCTTCTTGCATGTTAGTTAAAATTTGTGTTTTGGATGGCTATGGACACCTTGAAATTCGGCCATGCTCATATATGCATATATATGATTGCACATTATGTTTTGGTTATGAACTAAGTGATGAATATATTGGTTTAAAGAAGAAGATGTGGAAGAATGCTTGTGAAATTGCAAGCACAATTCGGCCTAGCACACATGTAGGTGCTTGATGCTATATTATAAGTTTTGGGCCACAATGTGCAAAGCATTAATTAGTAAATTGCATGCTGTTTTTGTGAGGTATTAAGTGCAAAATTAACCTCAACATGTACATGAATATTCGGCCTTGGGTAGCCTATTGAAGGCCTTAGCATTTCCTTGATGCTCGAATAAATTGTATTGAATTGCTTGATGTAGTATAAAATGTGCATGACCATTGTGTATTCAAGCTAAAGGGTGGCCATATGACCATTTAAACTCCTTGTCATATTCGGCCAAAAGCTAGCACAATGAGGTTTTAATAAATTGAATTTGTTTGAATTAGCTCAAGAGCTTAGAAGACCACAATTGGACAAGGGGAAGGAAAAGGTGATCGAATAGCGAAAAAGCCGTTCGACAACATCCGAGGTAAGTCCTCAAGAAGTGACCCTACTTGAATTGTGTGAAATAAAGTATGGATGTGTATTGATTATTGATTGTGTATGCATGAGTATTTGAATTCTACGGGCTAAGTCCCGGCGAATATGCTTGTGACTATAATTGCGTTTGAGCCTTAGTAACGAAAATGAATTATGTATGTCCAATGATAATTATGTATGTGTTCATGGGAAATTGAATGATATCCGGCTAAATCTCAAGACAATTATGCTGGAAATTATATCCGGTTAAGACCAAGGCAATTGCGCTTAGTGGCTACATCCGGGCTAAGACCAAGGCATTCGTGCGAGACATTCTATCCGGGCTAAGACCAAGGCATTTGTGCACGTGATTATATCGGGTTATATTCAAGAATCTTGGGCTGGAGGTGAGTGTTGGTTGCTGTAATGAATTCAATTAGTACACTCGAAAAGCCCAAAGGATAAGGTACGTTATATGTGCATCGGAAAGTCGACATGTTTGAGCAACATTCGCTCAATCGACTAATGAATTTCAGTTATTGAATTGATTGATACTTTGTGAAATTATATAATGATGAAGTGTGAAGTAAGAATGTGTATAAATGAAATGATGCATATGGCTATGTGAATGTATTGCTGTAATTAGAGTTGATTATATTCCTTGAGACTTACTAAGCATAAAATGCTTACCCGTTGCTTTGGCTCTCGTTTTCTAGATTTCGCTCGAGGCAATCGGATTTGGGATCGTTGAAGTCAAGTCATCCACACTATCAAGCCTCCATTTTGGTATAAATTTTGGTTGAACTTGAGATGGCATGTATAGGACTACCCTTGTTTGTTAAATATGTTGTAACGTAGTATGTACGGCCATGCGAAAATGGCTCGAAAAGGAAGCATGAACTTAGACTAATTGTGGGTTGTATGTATATATTTGGTGTCATGATGTGGCTATGGCTTGGAAATGGGAATGTTGGTCATATGATCAGCCATTGGCATGGTTAAAATGATCATATATGAACCTATGTATGGCAAGACTAGTCGAATCATGGAGACTACCAAATAGGTAAGTCCTACCTTAAAACAGATGCTGCCAGCTGCAGTGGCGTGAATGTGAAAATCACCAAAATTCATAGGAATGGAATTAAATAGTGAATAAGCTATGTAAATGAACCTTGATGAGTCTATTTTCATATGGAAGAAACGAAATGGTCATAGGAGTTACAGGTTAAGAGATAATAAAGCTATTGTGAGACAGGGCCAGAATGGTTTCTGGGTTCCCTGTCGCAACTTTAAAAATTCACTATAAATTATCAAAAAATAATTAGGAGACATACCTTATATGTACAGATTCCATTTTGAGTCTAGTTTCATTAGAAACAAACGACACCAACATTAAAGCCCTGTACAGAGAGATATTCAAGTTATACCGCGCGAAGGTCAGAGCAGTCGATCCCTGTAACATGGGTAACTTTAACTAATAAACTGTACCAATTGTCCCGACCAAAATCCTAGAAATAAATCCATGGATGGATATATGAGTCTAAATTCAGGAAAATTTACGAAACCAGTTTCCGAGTTTTGCAACTCGAGATATGATTTTAAGGCGACAGTGACGCAGTTTTCCAGCCTGACTGGAAATGTCAAATTGGTGGGCAAAACATGTGAACTTGGCTTGTTAACCCTCGGGTCCGACACGGCGATGGTCTCGGGTTTGGGGTGTTACAATTTTATTGGTATCAGAGCCACGGTTTAGTCGATTCTAGGACTACCGTGATGTGTTTGGGGTCTAGCTATACATGCCATTAAATGATGAATCGATAGTGTGATGATTCTGACAATTCGATCCCAACCGAAGCGATAGGCGATGATGTGGAGAGTGTGGCGCTGCTCCGCGCAAGGGACAGCGGCGGACTCTCAACCTATGGCCAGCAATCCTAATGACGAGGCTAGGCAAGCCTTTTATAGTGTGATGAGCGAATGGTTTAATCAATACATTCGAACCAACACGGCTGTTCCACAACCTCCATTCCCGACAAATGCAACCCCGCACCTACAATACCTCCGGTGATGACCAAATAAGGTCAAGTAAGCCCCAATCGATAGGATTGAAAACATGGGGCCACTGAATTTAAGGCTACGGATGATGATGATGCCGAGTGAGCTGAATTTTGGTTAGATAACACTATCCGGTGCTTGATGAGCTATCCTGTACACCGATGAGTGCTTAAAGTGTACCATCTCCTTGCTACGCGAGTCCGCCTACTATTGGTGGAGTACTCGACTTGTGGTGCCTAGAGAGCAAGTGAATTGGGAATTCTTTCAAACCGAGTTCGAAAAAAGTATATCATCGAGATTCATCGACCAAAAGCGGAGGAATTTCTTGATCTTAAGCAAGGTTCTATGTCCGTTACTGACTCACGAACGAAAGTTTGTGAGGCTTAGCCGACGCTGCGAGAATGCATTTCGTCCGAAGCTATTATGTGTAAACGCAACCGAGGATGGGCTGAATGATGATATAAGGATGTTTGTTGGCATTCTCGAGATACGAGAGTTCGTAGTACTTGTTGAGCGAGCTTGTAAAGTCAAGAGCTTAGAAAGGAGAAACAAAAAGTGATGTGGGGATTGGAGAATTCGAAGAGGTCCTCGGAAAGTCTCTTCAACAAGCATCGAAGAGATTTCGAGATGATGCGAGCGGTCTAGAGGCGTTTGGGCTTTTCTAGAGCGAGGACGCGATCGACCCCTGTGACCACACGAGTCACTTGATCGCCGATGGTGGAAATGATCGAGAGAGGCGGAGTGTCCACATTGTGGCAAATGGCATTCGGGAGCTGTTGGTTTCGTGATCGCTCTGCTATAAGTGTGGATCGGCCGACCACTTTATGAAGGATTGCCCGAGGATGCATGAGCAGAATGTAAGTCGAGTGCAAACCCGGGTGCTACCATCGCCGAGGTAGGCCACCTAGAAATATGGGCAATGTCGTTGGCGGTCGAGAGGATCTAGAGATGCTACCATCGATCCGAGGCTCGTGCTCTGCTAGGACTTATGCCATACGCGCGCCTTGAGGATCTTGCCTCTCCAGATGTTATTACCGGTACTTTCACTCTTTTCAATACAAATGTGATTGCTTTGATTGACCCTGGTTCTACTCATTCATATATATGTGAAACCTTAGCATCCAGTAAGACTTTGCCTATTGAGTCTCTCGAGTTTGTAATTCGGTGTCAAACCCTTGGGTCATTACGTGCTTGTTAACAAAGTGTGCAAGAAAAGTCCCCTAGTGTTCCGAGGTTCTTGTTTTCCGGCGGACTTAATGCTTTTGCCGTTCGATGAGTTCGATGTTATTCTTGGTTTGGATTGGTTGACCATGCACGATGCGGTTGTAAATTGCAAGAGCAAGACTATCGATTTGAGGTCGCGAATAATGAAATAGTTCGGGTTGAGTCCACGGACTTAAGCGGGTTGCCATTTGTAATATCGCGATGTTGGCCCGAAATATGTAAGAAAAGGGTGCGGCGTACCTTGCGTACATGCTCGATGACAAGGAATCGAGAAGAAACCCGAATCTGCGTGCCGTGGTTTGTGAATACCGGATGTTTTCCCGAAGAATTGCGGGTTTACCACTGTCGGAAATAGAATTTGGCATCGAATTGGTACTGGTACCACTCAATTTCGATAGCTCCGTATCGTATGGCACCAACGGAATTAAAGGAGTTGAAAGCTCAGTTGCAAGAATTGGTGGATAGAGGTTTTGCTCGCCCTTGAGTTTTTCGCCTTGGGTGCGCGGTGTTGTTCGTGAAGAAGAAGGATGGAACCATGCGACTGTGCATCGACTATCGTTAGCTTAATAAAGCGACGATAAAGAACAAATATCCGTTGCCACGTATTGATGACTTGTTCGATCAATGAAGGAGCCTCGGTGTTCTCGAAAATAGATTTGAGATCGGGCTACTATCAATTACGAATCCGAGATTGAGACGTGCCCAAGGCGCCTTGAGCGAGATATGGTCACTATGAGTTCCTAGTGATGCCGTTTGGGCTCACTAATGCCCCGCGGTATTTATGGATTTAATGAATCGGATCTTTAGACCATATTTGGATCGATTTGTAGTCGTGTTCATTGATGACATCTTGGTCTATTCAAGAAATGAGACCGAACATCTTTGAACACTGCGGTTAGTCTTTGCAAATTTTACGGGACAAGCAATTATATGCTAAGTTCAACAAGTGTGAGTTACGGTTAAGAGAGGTTAGCTTCTTGGGTCATGTGGTATTGCATCGGTATTCGAGTCGACCGAATAAAATTTTAGCCATACTAAATTGGAAGCCTCCAGAAATATTCTTGAGGTTGAAGCTTTTTGGGCTTGCGGTTATTACCGACGATTTGTAAAGGCTTCTCAACGATAGCCACGCCGATGATGGCTTACTCCAAAAGGACGTTAAGTTCGAATGGACGGAGAAATGCCAAAAAGTTTCGATCAATGAAAACTTATTTGGTGAAGCCCCAATTCTAGTGCAACCCGAGTCCAAGCAAAGAGTTTGTCATCTATAGCGACGCCTCTCTACTTGGGTTAGGTTGCGTATTAATGCAAGAAGGTCGAGTTGTGGCCTATGCGTCGAGGCAATTAAAGCCACATGAGAAAAATTATCCGACTCATGATCTCGAATTGGCGCCATCGTATTCGCCTTAAAGATTTGGCGACATTACTTATTTGGTGAAAGGTGCCATGTATACTTGGATCACAAAAGTCTCAAGTATTTGATGACCCAAAGAGACTTAAATCTGCGACAAAGACGTTGGCTCGAGTGTTAAAGGATTATGAGTGATCATTGACTATCACCCGGGAAAGGCGAATGTGGTTGCGGATGCCTTGAGTCGTAAATCGTTATTCACTTTCTGACGATGAATGTGCACTTGTCTATCCGATCCGACGGTGTGTTAGTGGCTGAATTGAAAGCCAAACCATTATTGACACACCAAATTCGAGAAGCTCGGAAAGTCGATGACGAGTTGGTTGCAAAGCGGCTGCGTGTGTTCGAACAAGGACTCGGAGTTTCAAATCGACGATGACGATTGTTTGAGGTTAAAAAGTCGTCGTGTGTCCCAAAGAATTGAACTCATTTCGATAATTCGAATGAAGCCCATTGTAGCCGAATGGCAATCCACCGGGAGTCTGAAGATGTACAATGATTTGAAAGCGTCGGTTTTGGTGGCATGGTATGAAGCGAGACATCTCCGACTTTGTTTGAGATGTTTAATATGTCAACAAGTGAAAGCGGAACATCGGTGCCTTGAGATTACTTGACCAATCACGATACCCGAGTGGAAATGGGATCGAGTCACAATGGACTTTGTATCCGGACCGCCATTGTCGGTGAGTAAGAAGGATGCGGTTTGGGTCGTGGTAGATCGATTGACTAAGTCGGCCCACTTTGTCCCGTACATACGGATTTTCAATGGACAAATTAGCGGAATTGTACGTTTCTCAGTTGTGAAATTACACGGGTGCCTATTTCTATCATGTCGGATAGAGATCCGAGATTTACCTCGCGATTTTGGAAAAAGTTGCAAGAAGCTTTGGGTACCAAGTTGCATTTCAGACCGCCTTTCACCCCCAAACCGATGGTCAATCCGGCGGATAATTCGAGATACTTGAGGATATGTTAAGATGTTGCGTCCTCGAGTTTAGTGGTTCATGGGAAGCGGTATTTGCCGTTAATTGAATTCGCTTACAACAACGACTTTCAATCAAGTATTAAGATGGCACCCTACGAGGCCTTGTACGGTCGTAAATGCCGTACGCCATTGTTTTGGTGAGCTCGGTGAAAGCAAGATTTTCGGTGGATTTGATTAGGGATCTTGAGCAGAAAGTGAAAGTAATCCGTGAAATTCGAAGATAGCCTCCGATCGTCGAGAAGTCGACGCGGATCTGAAGCGTAAGGATGTCGAGTATCGGTGGGTGATAAAGTGTTTCTCAAGGTATCGCCTTGGAAAAAGATACTCGAGTTGGTAGTAAGGGCAAGTTGAGCCGAGGTTCATTGGACCATATGAGATATCGAGCGAGTCGGTCCGGTGGCATATCGCTTGATTTTGCCCCGAGCTCAAAAGGTTCACGATGTCTTTCATGTTTCGATGCTTGACGCTATAGATCCGATCCATCGCACGTGATTAGTCCATCGAAATTGAAATTCAAGCCAATATGAGTTATGAGGAAGAACCGATTCGTATCCTATCACGGGAAGTGAAAGAGTTGCGAAACAAGCGGGTTCTGCTAGTGAAAGTGTTATGGCTCAAGCACGGATAGAAGAAGCTACTTGGGAGACCGAGAACTCTATGAAAGAGCGATATCCAAACCTATTTACGGTAAGATTTTCAGGACGAAAATTTCTTAAGTGGGGAGAGTTGTGACAGCCAAAATTGACCCTAGTCGGAATGTGGTTTCGGCACCACAAAACCGAGGCATAAAAATAATTAAAATTTATTTTGATGCCTATAATATGTGTGTGCTCATGTATGACATTTTATGATGATTGATTTAGTGTTATAAAGGTGAATTCCACTAGAAAGGACTTAGTAGTGAACTTTGAAAGTACGATAGGGAAATGTGTGATGACTAATTAAAGCATGCATGCAAAATAATGGACTTGCATGTCAAATTCTCCTTTTACAAGTGATGGCGGCCATGACAAAGAGATATGGGCTAAACATGTCATGAAACATGTTTTGTTGGGCATTAGGGAGAAATAATAAACAAATAAGCATGGGTAAGAAAAGAATGAAAAAAAAATGTGTGTGGGAGAGTAGCATCCCCCATTGCCGTGCAACCAAGAAGAAAAAACAAAAAAATTTGTTCATCCTTGTTCTCTCCTTTTTGGCCAAAAATACTAAGAGGAAGAAGGGATTTTTGCTTCATTTCCTTTGTTTAGAAGAGATCTAGAAGGTGATTTGGCTAAATTTGCATCAAGAGTAAGGTCCATGTATGAGGTTGTGTTGGGAGTTTCATGCATGTTTTGGTTGCTAATTTGATGTGCATGTTAGCCATGGCTCAAATCTTTGTTATGCCATGGAAATGGCATTTGGCCAAAGTTGTTATGGTGATAAAGCCATTGCATGCTAAGTGTGAAACTTGATGATGATGCATGCAATGATGGATTGTCTACCTATGAGTAAGATTTTGAGCTTTCTTTTTGTTTTATCATGATTGAAGTTGAAAAGAAGCATGATTGTCATATTCGGCCATGATGCATTCTTGAGCATGATTCATGCTTCTTGCATGTTAGTTAAAATTTGTGTTTTGGATGGCTATGGACACCTTGAAATTCGGCCATGCTCATATATGCATATATATGATTGCACATTATGTTTTGGTTATGAATTGCACATTATGTTTTGGTTATGAACTAAGTGATGAATATATTGGTTTAAAGAAGGAGATGTGGAAGAATGCTTGTGAAATTGCAAGCACAATTCGGCCTAGCACACATGTAGGTGCTTGATGCTATATTATAAGTTTTGGGCCACAATGTGCAAAGCATTAATTAGTAAATTGCATGCTGTTTTGTGAGGTATTAAGTGCAAAATTAACCTCAACATGTACATGAATATTCGGCCTTGGGTAGCCTATTGAAGGCCTTAGCATTTCCTTGATGCTCGAATAAATTGTATTGAATTGCTTGATGTAGTATAAAATGTGCATGACCATTGTGTATTCAAGCTAAAGGGTGGCCATATGACCATTTAAACTCCTTGTCATATTCGGCCAAAAGCTAGCACAATGAGGTTTTAATAAATTGAATTTGTTTGAATTAGCTCAAGAGCTTAGAAGACCACAATTGGACAAGGGGAAGGAAAAGGTGATCGAATAGCCGAAAAAGCCGTTCGACAACATCCGAGGTAAGTCCTCAAGAAGTGACCCTACTTGAATTGTGTGAAATAAAGTATGGATGTGTATTGATTATTGATTGTGTATGCATGAGTATTTGAATTCTACCGGGCTAAGTCCCGGCGAATATGCTTGTGACTATAATTGCGTTTGAGCCTTAGTAACGAAAATGAATTATGTATGTCCAATGATAATTATGTATGTGTTCATGGGAAATTGAATGATATCCGGGCTAAATCCGAAGACAATTATGCTGGAAATTATATCCGGTTAAGACCAAGGCAATTGCGCTTAGTGGCTACATCCGGGCTAAGACCAAGGCATTCGTGCGAGACATTCTATCCGGGCTAAGACCGAAGGCATTTGTGCACGTGATTATATCCGGTTATATTCAAGAATCTTGGGCTGGAGGTGAGTGTTGGTTGCTGTAATGAATTCAATTAGTACACTCGAAAAGCCCAAAGGATAAGGTACGTTATATGTGCATCGGAAAGTCGACATGTTTGAGCAACATTCGCTCAATCGACTAATGAATTTCAGTTATTGAATTGATTGATACTTTGTGAAATTATATAATGATGAAGTGTGAAGTAAGAATGTGTATAAATGAAATGATGCATATGGCTATGTGAATGTATTGCTGTAATTAGAGTTGATTATATTCCTTGAGACTTACTAAGCATAAAAATGCTTACCCGTTGCTTTGGCTCTCGGTTTTCTAGATTTCGCTCGAGGCAATCGGATTTGGGATCGTTGAAGTCGAAGTCATCCACACTATCAAGCCTCCATTTTGGTATAAATTTTGGTTGAACTTGAGATGGCATGTATAGGACTACCCTTGTTTGTTAAATATGTTGTAATGTAAGTATGTACGGCCATGCGAAAATGGCTCAAAAGGAAGCATGAACTTAGACTAATTGTGGGTTGTATGTATATATTTGGTGTCATGATGTGGCTATGGCTTGGAAATGGGAATGTTGGTCATATGATCAGCCATTGGCATGGTTAAAATGATCATATATGAACCTATGTATGGCAAGACTAGTCGAATCATGGAGACTACCAAATAGGTAAGTCCTACCTTAAAACAGATGCTGCCAGCTGCAGTGGCGTGAATGTGAAAAATCACCAAAATTCATAGGAATGGAATTAAATAGTGAATAAGCTATTTAAATGAACCTTGATGAGTCTATTTTCATATGGAAGAAACGAAATGGTCATAGGAGTTACAGGTTAAGAGATAATAAAGCTATTGTGAGACAGGGCCAGAATGGTTTCTGGGTTCCCTGTCGCAACTTTAAAAATTCACTATAAATTATCCAAAAAGAATTAGGAGACATAACTTATATGTACAGATTCCATTTTGAGTCTAGTTTCATTAGAAACAAACGACACCAACATTAAAGCCCTGTACAGAGAGATATTCAAGTTATACCGCGCGAAGATCAGAGCAGTCGATCCCTGTAACATGGGTAACTTTAACTAATAAACTGTACCAATTGGCCTGACAAAAAATCCTAGAAATAAATCCATGGATGGATATGTGAGTCTAAATTCAGGGAAAATTTACGAAACCAGTTTCCGAGTTTTGCAACTCGAGATATGATTTTTAAGGCGACAGTGACGCAGTTTTCCAGCCTGACTGGAAATGTCAAATTGGTGGGCAAAACATGTGAACTTGGCTTGTTAACCCCTCGGGTCCGACACCGGCGATGGTCTCGGGTTTGGGGTGTTACAATACATCACTATTACTTGTATTATGATATTTTATAAAAAGGAAATATGTTTGTGGATAATTACTTGATTGGTAAAATTGTTGGAAAAGAGAGAGAAATCCCGGTTGAACCTTCGGAAAGATTGGATGATACAGATGGTATGTAGCTAGGTCACATGTATAGTGCTGAGTGCACATCATTTGTACAAGAGAGCTACAAGACATTATGATGTAGCTAGGTCGCATGGGTGATACTATGTGTACACCATGTAGACAAGAGAGCTACGGGATATATGTAGCTAGGTCGCATGCGTGGTTCCAAGTGAAGGACACCATGTAGACAAGAGAGCTACGAGATAAACTGGCTAGGTCACATGGGTGGTACTAAGTGTTCACCATGTGTACAAGAGAGCCGAACTATATGATGGGTGGAGCTATGTGCTGAAACCACCAAGTATCGAGGATTGATCCGAAGTGTTCAATGGGAGACTCCCTATGTATTGCTTTGTGAGTTTTGTGATGAATAAGTGCAGGAACTTGATTATGTGAATGATGTGTTCATTAAGTGACCAGGATGTGGTAAGGCTATAAACAAGTAAGTTATACATGATGATGATTTTATGGTGACCTTGTGATCATGGGCCTATACTTGTGATGTATGAAATGTGGTGAAAATGATTTGTGTTATGTATGTTAAAATGAGGTTAATACAAAGAAAGTGTGAAAGAGTGAATTAGCAATAAAACTGTTTTGGACGAGAGTGTTGATGTGAATTTGAAAAATCACCAAAATAGTATAAATTGAATCGAGACTGAATGAGAAAAGCTTAATGAGTATATTTTCATATAAAAGAAACATAGAAAGCAAAGGAGTTCTATATTTTGAGATATTTATGTTTTTATGAGACTGATTCAGAATGATTACGTGATCCCCTGTTCTGACTTTGGAAAATCACAAAACTTTGGAGAAAAATAATTAGAGGCTCAAAATTATATTTTTAAAATCCATAATGAGTCTATTTTCAAGATAAATCAACAAGAACATTATCCTAGTTACATCTTGTGAGATAATTATTTTTTTAGTGAAGAGAGGTTAGAACTGTCAGAAAGTGAAACAGGGGAAATTTTAATGAATAAACTGTACTAATTGGATAAACCAGAAAGTTTCAGGGGAAATTTACGGATCTTAATTTGGAGCTCTGTAGCTCGAATTATAAATAATTAAGTGACTATGACTCGTGTGGACAGTTTGATGTGAACATTTATTAGTAAATTGTGAAATCGTACTTACAAGAATGCTATATACATTAAGGATGTGGAATGGAGAGGAGGAGGAGGAAAATAAATATATGTGGAATACATAGAAACTATGGTATATGAAATATTGATATAATGAAATAAATGATATGTGTTTATAAGAAAACAAAAAGAGAATGTTATGTATCATGACATGTATATATATATATATATATTGTAACACCCCAAACCCGGCCCAGACGTTATGGCCAAATCTGATGTGCCACATTGGAGTTAAAAATCCGTGTTTCGTTTTAGTGTTTTAAAAGCCATATATTTTGCTGAGTTAACAAAGTGTATGGAAGCTAGGCACCAGGTAGGTATCCGAGGCAGAGGAGGTGAGCCATGAAGGCTGCTTAAGTACCAAGCTCTTTGATTGTATCCAATCCTAGACATGCCCACAACCATAGCCACACTTTGTTATATCGAGTTTAAATTTGTTTAAGTGAACGACTTTGATAAATTGATTAATCGTGGTGTTGAACTCTTTTGGAAACAAGTATCATTTTGAAAACACGTCCTAAGTCTAACCCATTTGGATAATTATCAACCAGGTTTAAAGTTATTAAAGTTAAAATAATCCCGAAAAGAAATAAAAGAAAAGTTAAAATGGCCTTATTACAACCCCAAAAAAAACTATAATAATAAATAATATTTAATGGAAATTTAAAGAAAACCAACGCTTATTTAAAAGTCCAAAGACAATCACCGTGGCCATTCTGAATCCCCTCCGGCCCAAGTCCCCACATCAAGGCTCACTGCAAGGTTAAGGAAAGGGGTGAGTTTGGAAACTCATGTGCAACAAGCCCTTTCGAGCCCAAAACAATAAGCACTGTTGGGTCTAAGCCCAAATCCAATCTCAAACATATATTAGGTCATAGCCCTTTTCATATTTCATATTTCATAACACCGGTCAAGCCTTTTCAAGTTTCATATTATGGGCGAAGCCTTTATCAGAAATCGGTATGGCCCATAGGCCCATTTTATAACACATGTAATGTCAAATGAAAGAATACAACCCATTTAGGAGACTACTCAACCCACCATCCGCTACTCTCCACCCGTACCAACCAACACACCATGTGGGATTAACTCGACCCACCCCGCCATAACTTTTTTGGCGGCGGCATAGTTGCTTTATCATATAACGGAGGCCTAGCCTCTTTTAATAATCAGGGCAAAAGCCCTTTTAATAAGCGGGGCATAAGCCCTTTAATAATCGGGCATAAGCCCTTTTGATAATCAGGGCATAAGCCCTTTAATAACTGGGGCATAAGCCCTTTTGATAACTGGGGCATAAGCCCTTTAATAACTGGGGCATAAGCCCTTTTGATAACTGGGGCATAAGCCCTTTTGCACTTCCTCCATCCATGTAAATTCCCAACCCAATGCATTTATGAACATCTCATGTGCATATCATACATATCATGTGCATATCATACATGTCATGTGCATATCATACATATCATGTTTATCAAAATCCCATGCATTAAGTTCATATATAAACCCTAGGGGTATAATGGTCATTTTCATATTATAAGGGTAATCTTGTAATTTTACCAAAAATTAGGGTTTCCATGTTCATTAACATTTATAAACAATTCATGGGTGCAAACAGTGATTCGGCCCGTTTTAGCGAAATCGAGTTATTGGGCCAAAAACCCTAATGGGCCCTACTTAGCCAATTTCGTCATCTAGGCCCATTTAGCCTATATTCCATAATGGTTTTATCGGTCTCGTCATAATTTAACTAGTTTTCATATTCTACCAATTTTACCCAAATGGGCCCGAAAGCTGTTGGGCCCTATTGCAGCCCCTCGAGGCCCAACTTACCGTGAATGCCAAAAATCATGTTCTTACCGTTTCCAATGTTCCCTATCATCATCTCAACAAATCTAACTAACTAATGAGCGTTCGCTTGCTCACGAGTCCTCGAAATGCCGAATTTGGCATTTACTTTTTCGCATTTATCGCTTTAAGCTATGAAAGGGTTCGTTTACACACCTGATTTGTGATATTCCTCGATGAGATCTCCCACACGATTTCTCCTACCATCAGTTGTTAATAGATCAGCTCGCAATAATTGAACCAAATCAAGAACTATCCAATATTAACACTTACACATTCGCCACCCTCCATAATGGCCTTAGGTACCTTACCTTTGTCGCGATTGATGACTAGGCCTAGCTACTCCGGTGATCCAAGCTACTCCAAGTCGACACTACACCTTGCTGCTCCTTCAATAAATAAACCAAAATATTAAAAGAAGACCCCATAAAGTCTATGCCCATATTCGCCATCTCCTAAATTTGGGGTTTGGCTTTTGGCCAAAGTTACACTAGGAATTGTTTAGAGTTTGAACACTTACCACAGTCTTTCTCCTCTTGAATCCGGATGCCTAAAAGGTAAAGGAATCGAACGCCAACTATAGAAAAGAAAAGAAAAGATTGCTGGTCACAAAGAATCGGCACCCCTATCTTCACCGATTTGACTTTTTGCGGTATTTGGTAGAAGTAGAGATTAAGGAAAGAAACAATGGTGAATGGAGGAAATAGTGGGCTGTTTTGAAAGAAGAAAAGGAAGAAAAAATGAATAGGAGGGAGGTAGATTCGCTGGAAAAGAAAAGAGAGAAAAGGCTACACACCAAAGAAGAAATCGGCACAACTAAGACCCTAATGCCGAAATTACTAACCTAATACCCTCTCCGAAAATCCCTCTCCAATCTCCCTTATTCGCCAACTCTATCTCCATATCACATCCCTAAAATCTCTCCCTTATCCCTCCTTAATTTATGCATTTGACTTGATCCAACTCTCCTCTTACAGAATCCACTTAGGTCCCAACACTTACCCTTCCTGCACATAAAAATAAATACTCTTATTTGCCAACACAGGGAATCGAACCCAAGTCTTCCTCTATGCTCCACACGCCACCTTTTTAGGAGCTTAGTGGCGTCACCCTTGCCACTTTACCAAAGCTCTTTTTGTGATACATTTTACCCACAACTTAATATAAGGGCACCTAGCCAGAACCCCTAACTCCTAAGTCCAAAATTTAAAAATTCTACCGGGTTTTGGCCAACTCATGGGCCTTCCATAGGCCCATTTACATACCCAAATTATGAATTCTATAATCACATACCAAATTTTAGAAATTTACTTAAAGTATCAAGAATCGCGAAAAACCCGAAAATCAGGATGTTACATATATGACTAGCCTCAATGTAATGCTTGTTGGATATGGAATTGAATTGAAATGTTTCAGGCAAACATGTTATTCTGCGCATCTGAATCGTGGTATTTTATAAAGATATGATCTAGCTTTAAATATGAATACTTGATGATTAAGCTGAAGATATTTGGTAAGATGATAATCTTGGTATAAATGTATAAGTGGTACTATAACAAACAAGGTAAAATGAGTATGAGAGACACATGTATGATGACATACAAATGCTATGTTTGTGGTTTAATTGAGGATGTTTAATCATTAAATGAATACCATGTTATATGCTTTTGATTTTGTATAAGTGTGTAAGAGATCAAGGTTGACCAAAGCTTGGAAAATAGCCTAGGTATATTCCACACAGGCAGAGACACGACCATGTGTCTCAGCCGTGTATGGAACACGACTTTGGGACACGGGCATGTGAAGCCTTAAAGAATGAAATTTCCAAGATTTTTGTAAGTTCTCGGTTTAGTCCCAAACCCTTTCTAAAGTATGTTTTGGGCTCCGTAGACTTAAATAAGGGACTATGTGTAAGAGAATAAACGCTTTGAAATATGAATACAATTTTATGGCTCGTATTTTAGTTTAATGTTTGTATGTTTGTCTGGTAACGCCTCGTACCTTAGCCCGGCCTCGGATACGGGTAAGGGGTGTTACATCTGTTGTTTCTTTCCTTTTGCAGGCAAGTGAAGATCCGGTGACGAGGGATTGGCATGCTGATTGCAGCGTGAGATCAGGGGCCTTCGTCTGGTGCTTGCCGCGTCTAGGGTTTCAGAAACCTTAGGCCTTCTGTCTTCTGTTAATGGTTTGGGCCCTTTGGGCTGTGTTTATTTGCTGGGTTAAGTGGTTTAATGGGTGTAACCTGGTTTTGGGTTATCAGGCCTTTAAGTTTAGACTAATTGGGCTATAAAATGTAACCGAGCTTTGGGTTATCAGGCCTTTGGGCCTGTTTATTGTAATTTGCACATTAACAGGGACACTTTATTTATTTTATTTGGTTTATAATTTTTTGTTTATTTCATTTCACGAGCCCAGGAAAAAATGGGTTCCTATAATTAATACATATCCATTTCCCAAAAAAATTCCCCCTTTAGACAAAATTAGCTTATGGGATTCAAACACCATTTTAAAATCATATACACTAAGAAGTGTCCCAGAAACAAGGTTCTTACGTATGTAAGGCACATACAACACATTTTGAAGCTTGAGTTCTTTGTCAGAAATCATTTTCAAGACCACAGTGCCCTTCCCCTTGATCTTGGAAGTTGCAGTATTGCTCATATAGAGCTTCTCCCCATTTTCACAAAGTTCCAACTTAGAAAATGAGTCTTTGCTACAACAAATATGACGTGTGGCACCAGTATCAAGCCACCATTCTCTTGGATTTGAGCCAACCTTGTTGACTTTAGAAATCACAGCACATAAGTCTATATCATCCACAGCAGTGATGGGAGTTTCCATTTTCTGCTAAGAAACAAAATCAGAATTAGAAAATTTTCAAATTTTGTTAGACAACAAGAATATAATAACACCCGAAACAAAAGTTTATACGGTCTAATCAAAATTACAATAAAGCAATGCACCAGGTAGGTAACCACTACAGCAAAACAGGTTTTTAGCGGCGCTTTTTTGGGCTTATAGCGGCGCCGCTAAAACTATTTGTGGCACTTTTACAAACGCCACAAAAGACGCCACTAAAGACAGCGCCGCTAACATTTTGTGGTGTTTTTGAAAAAAACGCTGCTAAAGGTCATGACCTTTAGCGGCACTTTTCCCACAAACGCCGCTAAAAGTCATGACATTTAAAAAAATTATTTTATTTTAATTAAATTGTAACACCCCGTACTCGAGACCGTTGCCGGAGTCGAACACGAGGTGCTAACCGACTTAATTCATTTACTCTCACGGTCCATTTAAAAATTTTCCAGACGACTAGCTGACTGCGTCACTGTCACTTTAAAAATCATAACTTGAGTTCCACAACTCAAAAATCAGTTTTGAAATTTTTCCCCGAAACTAGACTCATATATCCATCTAAGATATTTTTCTAGAATTTTTGGTCGGGCCAATTAGTACAGTTTATTAGTTAAAGCCTCCCTGGTTACAGGGTGCGACTACACTGACCTTCATGCATTACGATTTGGATATCTCCCTGTACAGAGCTTCAATACTGATGCCGTTTGTTTCTATAGAAACTAGACTCAAAAAGGAATCTATAAATATATGGCATGACTTCTAAATGTCTCTGGTTAATTTATAATGAATTTCCAAAGTCAGATCGGGGATCCAGAAACTGTTCGCCCTGTCTCACGAAAACTTTAACATCTCATAATATACTGTTCATATGAACGTTTCGTTACTTTCCTATGAAAATAGATTCATCAAGGTTTGATTAAATAATTTATTCGCTATTTAATTCCATTCCTACTATTTTTAGAGATTTTTCACCTCCACATCATCTCTCTCTTGCCAGCATCTATTTTAAGGTAAACTTTACCTATTTCATGATCCTCCATGGATCAACTAGAGTTTGTCATACATATACCAAAAGTGATCATGAATAACCATTCCCATGACTAACCGTTACCAACATTTCCATACCTCTCGACTGATTCGACATACAAAACGATTATAATGCTATGATCAAAGTATACTTAAGCCATTTTCGCATGGCTATCCAAATTTACACAAACCGAAAGGTACATGACCTACAACAAAAGGTAGTCCTATACATTAACCAAAATATCCTCTCACTACTAGTCTATTCTATACATGCCATAAGATATTCCAAAACGTAGCAGTACCAAACGGTGGATGGTGATAATGTGACTAGTTGTTGACGATCCCGAGCCTGTAGCTTCCAAATGAGATCTATAAAACAGAGGAAACAAAGTACGGAGTAAGCATTACAATGCTTAGTAAGTTTCAAGCAGTGTCAACAGATAACAATCAAATTATAACATAGTTGTTCGTATTTTATTTCACTCTTCCTTGGGCATACCATCCCTTTTCCGAATATGCACGTCTCATCATATGTAATAGGCGATAAATTCTCACTTGATGGTGACCTCTTATGATCATAGGTACATTACATATTTTTACCTGACTTTCCACATTGACCAAATGCACAATAATCATAGAATAGTCTTATTGCTTTACTCACATGTGCATCACATAACGACCTTGTGATTTAGTCTAAATCAAACTTAAATATAATCTCAAATACATACCGACCAACTTAACGCATTGAACGTATTTATTACTAATTGTCACCTTTGTGAAGTCGCATAATCTTACGCTTTACTTGAATCTTCAGCAAAACCTTTAGTTCGGGCTTACCGGACAAAATCTCCACACGTAGTCATCGGGTCATTAGAGCTCGGATATAGTACGAGCACGAAGCCTCTGGTCATTAATCAGTGATAATATTCTTGCATAAGGCCTGCGGGGTTTTAACCCGGATATAGTACTGACACAAATGCCTTTCGGGACTTATCACATTTATACACTTTCACATCCATCACGTTGGCCACTCGGCCCTATCACATATATACACTTTCACATTCATCACATTGGCCATTCGGCCTTATCACATATATACACCTTCACATTCATCACATCGGCCATTAGGCCTTATCACATATATACACTTTCACATTCATCACATCGGCCATTAGGCCTTATCACATATATATACACTTTCACATTTATCACATCGGCCATTAGGCCTTATCACATATATATACACTTTCACATTCATCACATCGGCCATTAGGCCTTATCTCATATTTATACACATTCACATTCATCGCGTAAAATCTTAAACCAAAATATAAATTTTCATGTATTCACATCACAATTATTCAAATATACTTCACATACCACATATACTATCATGTACAGACTTGGTCTTGGCCGAATCTACATCAATCATTTTCCAATGAATAATTCAATTTCACGCCATACTATCATTTCATATTCGAATACTCATAAACTTACAATTTCACAAATTTTAATATCAAAGATCCATCTAACACTCATATATCATTTTACAATATCACGAATTAGAATTCAAGTATGGGTTTAATCAATAGCTTATGAGCAACTAAAACAAGTTTTATCCATGTTTACAACAAAAATCACATTCACTACAAGCTGTTTTCCTGAGCAATGGTCACTAAATTATTTATAACCGGAGCTACAAGGCTCCAAATCACTTACCGTTAATTTTCCCTGAATATAGAATCGTATATCTTCCATCCATAAATTTTTCAGAATTTTAGGTTTTGCCAATCAATACCAGATTTTTCTTAAAGTTTCCCCTGTTTCACTGTTTGACTAACCTGACCAATCTTCACTACGAATCAAAATTCTCATTGTACAGAATTCAAAGTATGTTCTATTTGATTTCATTTGAAACTAGACTCATTAAGGAGTCTAATCATATAAATTTTATCTTGTAACCATTTTTGTACAAATTATAGTGATTTTCTTAAAACAGAACAGGGGATTTCGGAGTCATTCTGACCCTATCCCACACAACTTTAAATATCTCTTTATAGGAAATTTCTTTGCTTCCACGGTCTCTTTTATAGGAAACTAGACCAACTAAGATTTGATTACATATTTTATTCAGCCTATAATTCCACACCAACAATTTATAGTGATTTTCTAAAATCACATTACTGCTGCTGTCCAAGCAAATTATTACAATTTGCTCTTAAATTTCCAAGTCCAAACACATATGAACTTACCATTTGAGTTTAAGACATATCATGGCCACATCATATCTTATTAAATCAACTCATTATGTCCTATTATGGTTGAATTTACTCAACGTTTAATCGCTTAAAACTTACCTCGGAAGTGGTCGACGATTAGATGTCCACGGCTATTCGTTTACTTCCTCTTTTCTCCTATCCGACTTTGATCCTCTTTGCTCTTAAGCTAATTCAAACAAATTTAACTTATTAAAGTCTCATTATGCTAGCTTATGGCCGAATATGACAAGGAGTTTGATAGGTCATATGGCCACCTTTAGCTCAAACACAAAATGGTCATACGCATTTTTAATCACATTGAGCAATTTAATACAACTAATCTAACATTTCCTCCTGTGCACCTTTATGACCGAATACATACAACACCCAGCTATCTATTCATTCATGTGTGCATCTTATTTAAGCATGTATATCCACAATCGAATTCATCATATAAATATCTATGATTTCACTCAAATAATCTCATTACAACACATGGTGCTCCAACCATTATTTAAATTCAAAGCTCGGCTAGTACACATATACACTAACAATCCATTACTAACATTTGCACTTCATCTTAATAGCTAGCTTAGTAAACCTTAATTTAACACATACTTCATACATATCACATTCCAAGCATTCCCTCAATTCTATCACTTAAAACACACACATTACTCAATAACTTCATAGTTCAAATTCGGCAACTACACCACTAATATTCAAAATCATATTCGGCCTTAGTACTCCCTTGTTAGCCGATTTTTCTTCACTTAGCAACTAAAATATAATAAACCACAACATTTAAATTCATCTCATTCTTCTCCCATTTGACCGAATGAACATTTATCAAATGAAAATTCAACTAAACAACAACATCTTTCTTTCTAAAATGTATATACACTCACACGACAACTTTCAATTTATACTTTTCAACCATGAACTCTACTCATTCAAACATCATTTAAGCCACTTAACAATTAATTAACATCTTTCAAAAAACTTATCAAAATGACACCAATTTAGCACTTGCCGAATGGACATTTGTCTATTGATGCATGAAATTAAACCATGGGTTAAATAAGCTATGCACTTATCAATCTAATCTCATAGTCAATTAAAAGAAAATCACAATGCATATCTTAAACTAGGATAGCCATGGCCGACTACCTTGGTTTTTCCTCTTCAATATTCCCTTTCCCACATTCGCAATCAAGAAGAAGGATGAGCATGCATTTTTTGTTTCCTTTTGTTATCTTTCTTCAACCCACGGCAATGGAGGGGGAGAACATGGATGAGACAACTTTGTTTTCATCACCCCTCCCTTTTCATTTCTTTATTACTAACCTTTTTTTCTTTTATTGTTTCCTACATACCCCATTATCACAAAGTGTTTATAATATGGTTAATCCCGTAGCATGGCCGGCCACTAGTTCATCTTTTGGGTATTTTGACATGCAAGGACAACATTTTCTAAGAGGCATCAATAGGCCACTTTAACATTTGCCTAGCACATTTCTAAATTTTCTCACACAAATCCTATTTAGCAAAATTCACTTACAATTAACAAAATTCAAACATGAAATTTTCACACATGCCTATATACATATAATAAGCATCAAATATAATGGTTAATTATTTTTATGACTCGGTTTTGTGGTCCCGAAACCACTTTCCGACTGGGGTCACTTTAGGGGTGTCACATAAATAATATCTATTTCTATGTTAAATATTATATTATGTTTAATTTTGAAATTTAAAAATATTAATTAAAAATAAAAATATTAATTAAATTAAATTTTCCATTAAATTTAAACTCCAAAACTAAATATAAAAATTAATGAATTTAAATTTAATACATAAAAAAAACACACAGAGACACACAAAGTATTTACAATTTCTAAAACAAAATTCATCCTAGTGAGAAAATAATGCCAAATCATCATCACCTCTCTTTAATCAAAGGAAAAAGATCAAAAAAGAAGAAGAAACAATATACAACAGAGGGCTGGTTCAAGCTTAGATGAAGCCAAAGTATTGCAGTGCCTGCATATATAACTTAGTGAAGTACTTTGATCTTGATCTTGGTTAAGACTTGTTCCAGCAATAAAGAAAATTGTTAAACAGAATCTTGGTCACCTGATTGAGCAAAACAAGGAAATTAGCTATACCATTTATGTAACACCCCTATCCAGTAACCGTCGCCGGAATAGGTAAGGGGCATTACCGGACTTGTAACTCATGTCAGAACAGTAAAATTTTGAACTTTTTCTTGAAATAAAGATCATTCGTTTAAATAAGTACTAAGCACAGCCAGGGATAAAATTTAAACTTCTCTAAGTAAACATTCAAAAGATGTCATTTTCGCATGGCTTATATACATTAACCAAAAATATTCTTCCGCCACTAGTCTATTCTATACATGCCATAAAATAATTCTAAACATAACAGTAACAAGCAGTGGATAGTGATAGTGTGACTAGTTGCTGACAATCCCCGAGCCTGCAGCTTCGCAATGAGATCTATAAAACAGAGAAAACAAAGTAAACGGAGTAAGCATTACAATGCTTAGTAAGTTTTAAGCAGTGTCAACAGATAACAATCAAATTATAACATAGTTGTTCGTATTTTTATTTCACTCTTCCTTCAGGCATACCATCCCTTTACCGAATATGCACATCTCATCACATACAATAAGCAGATAAACTTTCACATAAAAGTGAGCTCATGTGACATAGATATATTGTATGATTTCACATAACCTCTCACACTGATCCGATGTCACATAATCATAGGAATAGTCTCATAGATTGCTCTCGTATGCATCACATAACTACCTTATGATTTAGTTCAAATCAAGCTCACATATAAACTTGGAGTACATACCTGTTTAACCTTTCGCATTGAATATATTTATAAGCAATTCTTATTATGAAGTCTTATAGCTTTAACCTCTACTCGGATTATCGGCGAGACCTTTAGCTCAGACGAAATCTCCACACGTAGTCATCGGGTCTTACCCGGACATAATCTCCACACATAGTCATCAGGTCTTACCCGGAATACATTTCCAAGTTTCATGTACATTTAATCACATGTTACAACATTCACATTAGCCATTCGGCTTTACCACATATACATATCTCATACATATTTCACATTCGCCATTCGGCTTTACCACATATACATATCACACATATATTTCACATTAGCCATTCGGCTTTACCACATATACATATCTCATATATATTTCACATTAGCCATTCGGCTTTACCACATATACATATCACACATATATTTCACATTCGCCATTCGGCTTTACCACATATACATATCTCATACATATTTCACTTTAGCCATTCGGATTTACCACATATACATATCTCATATATATTTCACTTTAGCCATTCGGCTTTACCACATATACATATCACACATATATTTCACATTAGCCATTCGGCTTTACCACATCGGCTTTACCACATATACATATCACACATATATTTCACATTAGCCATTCGGCTTTACCACATATACATATCTCATACATATTCGCCATTCGGCTTTACCACATATACATATCACACATATATTTCACATTAGCCATTCGGCTTTACCACATATACATATCTCATACATATTCGTCATTCGGCTTTACCACATATACATATCACACATATATTTCACATTAGCCATTCGGCTTTACCACATATACATATCACACATATATTTCACATTAGCCATTCGGCTTTACCACATATACATATCTCATATATATTTCACATTAGCCATTCGGCTTTACCACATATACATATCACACATATATTTATCTTGTACATCAATTTCAGCCATAGCTTATAAGCAACTTCAAATAGTTTCATCAATGTTTACAACAAATTCACATATTCACCACAAGCTGTTTTCCTGAGCAATAGTCACTAAATTATTTATAACTGGAGCTACAAAACTCAAAATTAATTTCCGTTAATTTTCCCTGAATATAGACTCATATATCTTCCATCCATAAAATTTTCAGAATTTTAGGTTTGGCCAATCAATACCAGATTTTTCTTAAAGTTTCCCCTGTTTCACTGTTTGACTAATCTGACCACTCTTCACTACGAATAAAATTTTTCATTGTACGGAATTCAAAATGTGTTCTATTTGATTTCATTTGAAACTAGACTCATTAAGGAGTCTAAGCATATAAATTTTATCTTATAAACATTTTTGTACAAATTATAATGATTCTCTAAAAACAGAACAGGGGATTTCGGAGTCATTCTGACACTGTCCCACACAACTTTAAATATCTCTTTATAGGGAATTTCTTTGCTTACACGGTCTCTTTTATAAGAAACTAGACTAACTAAGCTTTGATTACATATTTTATTCAGCCTGTAATTCCACACCAAAAATTTATAGTGATTTTCTAAAATCACGTTACTGCTGCTGTCCAAAGCAAATTATTACAATTTGCTCTTAAATTTCCAAGTCCAACCACTTATGAACTTACCATTTGAGTTTAAGACATATCATGGCCACATCATATCTTATTAAATCAACTCATTATGTCCTATTATGATTGAATTTACACAACGTTTAATCACTTAAAACTTACCTCAGAAGTGGTCGACGATTGGATGTCCACGGCTATTCGTTTACTTTCTCTTTTCCCCTATCCGACTTTGATCCTCTTTGCTCTTAAGCTTAAGTAAAACAATAGATTGCTTAAGTACTTAACTAATATTATTCACTTAACAATCACATTTGGCAATCACATATCATTTAATCTTTGATTAACCAATTTAACACATACCAAAATCCAATCATACATCTAACCTTTATCTCAATACCAAACCGAGTTATAAGATCATACATTATACTAAGCATATCATTAAACATACCTATTCAATTTAGCTAATTTCATAGCCGATTAATCACCTTACCCCACATTACTCAATGCCGAATATTAACCCAACATCACAAGCATAATCACCATGAAACTTACCTTAATACACATTTTATCCCATTGCCGAATACATATATATATATCATCAAACAAATATTTATTCACATAACAACAATTCAAGCACATCAAAGCATAGTCGAATGTATCATTCTTCTTAAATTCAAAAATAAATACATGGGCTAACTTCAAAATCTATTTAACAACTCAACTTTATAAACACATATTCGGCTAGGAAGAAAGATTGATAATTTAACAGCCTTAGCTTAACATATTTATATACAACCTAAATCCCTTTCTTAACTCGTGATTCACTAACTTGGGAGTTATTTTCTAACAAATTTTAACTTACTCTAATACCGAATGCTACTCAAGCTTTAAGCTCATGTCCTTTCATTATTAAGCAAATGTTATAACATAACTAACATCCCTTTTTCAATTTGAGCATCAACACATAAAGAAATTAAACACAAAGATTCATAGCCGAAACCTAGACATAACATCATTCAAGGTTTAATCCCCTAAATTCATGCACACAGCCGAACCTATTGAGAGATGTATATAAAACAATATCTAGTTAGTACATTCAAGCACCTACGGCATTCCCTTCAATTTAATACTAAGACAAACCAAAAGATTTATTCATGTAAATTCAAAAATTTCAAGTTCATCTCTTTCACATATAAATACCAAAAATTAAGTATTTACTAGCTTAAACTCTATTAAACCTTAAAACATCAATCTATCCCCTACCATTTTCCCCATGGCCGAATGCTCAAGACACCATAAAACTAAAAATTTTGTCATGGGCTATGTAATGAACTTAGTATCTAACTCAAAATATGCTAAAAAAAATCCATAAACTAACATGAATTTCTCACCTTATTTATGACTTAGAATCACCGAATGGTTGCTCCCTCTCTCCCTCTTAGAATCGGCCAAGAAGAAACAAGAATGAAGACTTGTTTCTTTCACCCCTTTTCTTCTTTTCTTTACTCTATTCGCCAACTTGAGCAACATGATAACCTTTTTCTTTTCTTTTTTTTATTGTTTCCTACATACCACATTATCACAAAGTGTTTATAATATGGTTAATCCCATAGCATGGCCGGCCACTAGTTCATCTTTTGGGTATTTTGACATGCAAGGACAACATTTTCTAAGATGCATCAATAGGCCACTTTAACATTTGCCTAGCACATTTCTAAATTTTCTCACACACATCCTATTTAGCAAAATTCACTTACAATTAACAAAATTCAAACATGAAATTTTCACACATGCCTATATACATATAATAAGCATCAAATATAATGGTTAATTATTTTTATGACTCGGTTTTGTGGTCCCGAAACCACTTTCCGACTAGGGTCACTTTAGGGGTGTCACAATTTACTGTAATGAAAGTGAAATCGGTAAAAAGTAAACCCATAATAAAAAAAACTGATGCTAGGCTAATCGTAAATGCTAATGTCGCTGTAAATAAGTGACAAGCATGAGTCCAGTTTCATGTTAATGGAATTGTAAAGGCCTCAAAAAGAAAATAAGTAGTCATATATGAAAAAGACAAAAAGGGTCAAATGAAGGTTAAAGGGGATGTCATGACGAACCTCACGTGTTTAATGTCTATCTCCTTTCTCGATTTCATGCGACTCATAACATGTTTCACTTTTTTTATTAAGCTCACAAATATCACAGGTTTTTAGTTATCATAATCTTAATTTCTATGTCCAATAGCATTGATAAAGTTATTCTTTTTCATTCAAACAAATTTGGTATTATCTTTAGTCACTTTGAAATGTCTAATCGTTGAAGATGAGTGCAAAATGCCATAGTTCTGAAAACCAAGCTCATGCCAAAGTTCGAACTCTATACCTCTAGCATATAGGGGATCTTGAACCCAAAGTATTGAAAATGTCGATCAAAAGGAAGAGGAGATAAACTTGACGATGAAACTCTAATGGAAAGACGTTAAACTTTTGGAAGAAAAAAGCAAAAGATGTTTAAGGGACTCATGTCAAAATCAAACTAGTAATGGATAAACTCGGGACTCATCAAGATAAAAAATAAAAAAGAACCTACCTCGTGCTGTTGCATCCTCTTTCCTTCTCAACTCCTACAAAATATAAAGTTAACATTCAGTTACTACAAGGACAAATTAATCTAAGAGCAAAATGAATAGCAAAATCACCTTACATACAACACAGCTTACATATTGCATCCGAACATATAAGAATCAAGTCATTGCATAATTTTAGTATTTTCATAATAAAAGACTACGAACATAAAGATATTTTACAAGCATTCACCGGAAAAACTAAACTGAAATATGAATTGAAATTGATTCAAAAACTATGGTTTTGATTTTTTGTGCCAATATAGCAATATTTAAATTACTTTAGAAATCAGATAATTTGTAATCGCAATGCGAAAGGAAAACTTATCACAATTGGTATCAAATACCGCAAAAATAAATCGGAAGCACCACACTTATTATTCAAGGGCCACCTCACTCGATCGTAAATAGCCAACAACAAATTACCTGCTCACGCTTATTCGGTTCAGCCTCTTTTGCTTTAAATTCCTTCTCTCTTGCTTTTAGATCATATATATTTTAATCATATATGAGACAAAAATATCAAAAGAAGTCTATGATTTTAATCATATATATTTTAATCATTTTGTGACCAAAGAATGGATGTTGGATAGAAAATATATAAGAAAATGCGTTGAGAATTGGACAAATGTACTTCAAAGTTAACATCTAAAATTAACATTGAAAAAAATTAACTTTTATGAATGATATAACAACATAAAAAATATCTTCTATCATATAAGAAACCTCAATTATTGATGGTTTTTTACTTATTAGTTTTAATTAATCATGATGTCTCAAAACAACCATAATTGTTACTAACGTTAAAAACAAGATAGTGGATGTACCTTGTGAAAAAAAGCAAATTATTTCTCTTGTAATTTATATGAAAATTTAAACCATTTAAACACGAAATGCAAAGTACAAACACAGCTTCCCGCTCAGAGGCCCCTGTAAATAATCAATGTGTTTCTAATTTCAACTCAACATTTGCCCTTCCTCTTTTGATTTAAAACTCAAAGTTTTTATGATTTTTTTATATTTTTCTTGTCAAATTTATCATTAATATTATATTTGAAGTTTGTATCTATCTCTTTCAATAATATTACCTTCAAAATTTAAACATACATTCTCTTTTAAAATGTAATATAGGTTATCACTTCACTCAATATTTTTCATCTATCAAATAAGTTTTTATGACATAGGCAGAATCAAACTAGAAATCTTCTCATAAAATTAGCTACCTATAATTGTTTCAAAGCTATAGCTCAGGGTAAGTTAGTTTCCATATGACTAAATAGTAAACCGTAACCAATCTAAGTTAAAAAAGAAAAAAATATCTAAGGGAAAAATAATAGATAACCAGATGAGAAGATTTATATCTACACAAACCTCCTTAATAACAACAAAAACATAAATAAGCAATGAATCCTTCACTGTGCACCAAATTCTCGAGTATACTAATAATAACACACTTAAATACAAATAGAACTTTATGGAAAAGGTTAGAAAGAATAGCCATCAATCATTCAAAACTAAGTTACAAAAAAAGGCATCTACGTAAACCATCTAGGATGGCTATCAAACCATGAAACATGAAGAGAAAACGCCAAGATCGAGAAACAAAAAGCAATAGTATTAATTAGAGCACGAATGCTATATTTCTTACCTCCATTCATGCTAGTCGATCACCAATCAACTTTAGGAGGAACAACAACAAGTCTCGCTAACTTTCCGCGGTCGAGATCTATAATAATAGCTACATGACCATCTTGACATTGTGCAAAGTTTTCTATTAGGAACATCCAAAGTTGATAAAAGTAGTACGCGGATAATCGCTCGACAATATAATCATGATTGATTTAATATGGAGGTAAGGTATATTAAACACAAGATGTTTACAACTTGTTGATTACTAACTACATTTAGAGGTGGAAAACCCATTCATATGTTTCATCTCAAAATTTAAAGTGAAAATTAAGATAGAGAAAGAAAGCCAAAAGATATGTGTATGTTTGTGTCTAAAGCACTCAATAGCAGGTAATAACAAGAGGAAAAACATTTTTAACACTTATTGGTAACCATGTATAGATAAGGAACCAATAAAAAGCATGGCTAAATGTTTCACCAAGCCATAACTGTTCAATAGAAGTAGAATTGCAGAAAAACAAAACGCATACAAAGGCATATTTAGAACTATGCAAAGAAGCATTGAGGCTCTATACAAGAACCAAAAGTATAATAACAAAATTCAATTTTAACTAAAACATATTTGCACATTAACCACTAACTAGAATACAAATTAAAAGGAAAAAGTGCACAAAATATATGAGGGCTTCTTCATAGCATAATCACAAATTTAACACTTATTCTTTCATTTTTATCATTTTCACTATCAAAATTCAAATTTTAATCAAATTGTTTTTCTTCGGAAAAGTTATTAGCAGTCCACACATGATAAAATTAATAAAAATTTTCAAAATGTTAAAATTTTAAAAAACGTAGTAACATTAAAATTTTAACAGTTCGGTCAAATTTTTCTTCCAAAGAAGAAGATTTTCACTAAAATTTGAAAGTTGACACTGAAGAAATCAAAAAAATTAAAGAAATAATTAAGGGGCTAATATAAAGCGATAGTTAAACTGCCTTTTTATTAGTTTAGGCTTGCAACAATGACATTCAAGATGGTTCAAAGCAAACCTTAATGCAACTAATAATGAGCATTATCAACAAGGTTTCTCCATTTCTCGATAAAAAACATTAACATACCAACACTAAACTCGACACTAACACAAAACAATGTATCTTTTTTATACATAAAAATAATTTGCCATCTGTAAGAGAGTGAAGGGCCTAATCTTGTCCGATTCTTACCTCTTTCAGTAAAAGAAGTTAGTCAATATGTCGATTTACACACATATATACAGATGGTAGCACTGGAATTAGAGAGCAATTCTAAACAACCTGCTCATCACCACAACTATTATTGCCGGGACTGCTTGTCAACAACAGAAGCTCCATTAGCTCCAACCGATACTCGAGGCCTCTAAGGTAGTGCCCCAACAGCATGCACCTTTAGGACAGATATGAGAATATTAAAACTCAGCTATATTATAATACAGTGATGGGGTTCAGACAAATTCTTTGAATCTTAGACGGAGTGACTGAAGCTTATTCGAAGTTTAAACACAAGAAAATCTCTCAGATCTACATTCGGTCATCTTTCTTTCTTACAAAGTGTAGTGGTCAAACACAAATAATACGTTCAAATTTAAGCAGGATTGTACTGTATGGTGAGCAAATAATTACATAGAAATGTAGATATCCAGTTAAACTTCTGAAAAACCAGATTTCATTTTATTTTATATTTTTTTAATTATACATAAGCTTCTTGGGTCAAAGTCATCTAAAAGAAATGAGAAGAGTGTGTGATTGAATGGGGGGGAGGTGGACTAACCAGAAAAGAAGACGAGCAAGATAGTACCGTGTTAATGAAATGAAAGGCTGGAATTGAAGAGAAGTATTCTCAACAAGTTCTGCACAATCTTCACTCCCAATGTTTACAGTTCCAGTTGTGGTGTTCTCTAACACACCATTCCAACATAAAATATCAGCCTATCAGTAGCCATAAAAAATTGGGAAAACTACGTTTATTAATTTCCCTTGCTACTTAAATATGTGTGGCCGAATACGGAAAACTAGCTTAGCTTTAATTAACTAAACGTGTGAAGCTAAATTCATAGCCTTTTATCCAATTAAATATAAGATTTATTAGGAGCTGTCTGAGTAGGAAACATGGCACTGGCGCATGCTAATGTAGTTTCTTTTTTTAATTGACATTAAACAAATTTAAATCTTCATTTTCCAACGAATCCTAACTTTAAAGAAAGATTTTTTAGTTAATTACTGTTGACATCCTTTGTTTCAGACTAAATAATACCCTCTTTATTATTTTTCCAAATTTGTAAAACCATTTTACTATGTAGCTTCCTAGATTTAATAGAAATGCAACCCATTCAGCTTACAGGCGAAGATTTTATCACGTACCAAGGTTTTTATCAAGAGTCTTTGTAAATTGGTTCAGTGCTGGTGGGACTTTCAACCTCTGCTTAAAGATCCTTTTTTTCCTTTGAATGCAAACAACCTTAGGCCACTTCACAAAATGGTGCAGATCCTTCTTTGGAGGTAAAGCTCCTCCAATACCGAATTGCTTTGGACGCTTCTCAAATAATGGATTCACAACCTTCTCCTAATTTCCAAAATTGAAAAGAACAGATAGTGAGATAACCGTAATCAACTACATTACTTGTTTCTTCTTGGCTATAAAATATACAGGAATTCTTGGTATAACAATCTTAAACTACTCAGGAGCTTTTTCCTTTCAAACCAACACCGCAATAAACGGAGACCAGCTTCTCAGCATGAATAAGACAAAATAACCTGAGACAATCAAAATTCACAGAAAATGGTGTGAAGGATATATGAGAACTAAGTTCTAAAGACAGGAGCTATACTGTGGAATGAACCATATAATTCTATATGTACAAAAAGATATTGCTAGGTTTTCTTATGACTTCAAAAGAAAAACCAGAAGAAGAAGAAGTTAGAAATGCTATCACTAAGTTTCATTTTGGTTGGAAGCAAAAGGAGAAATAGGAAAAACAATAAGTTGAAGAAATGAAAGAGACTACCGACGGAGATGCAACACGATGATGCAAAGGAATAGAAAAAATTTTAGGGATTTCAGGCAAAATTAGGAAAATCAAATGGGGAAAAATAAAGGATTTCGGGAAAAATTGGGGATTTAGGGGAGGGGGAAAAATAAACCGCGCCGTTTCTATGGAAATTTTTTGTGGCATTTTTACAAAAACGCCACTGTAGGTCATATTTGTGGCGTTTTTGTGACAGCCCTAAAGTGACCCTAGTCGGAAAGTGGTTTCTGGACCGCTAAACTGAGGCACCAAAATATTTGAATGTGATAATTATTGTCTAGAATATGTAAATATGAATGTGTGAAAGTTTCAAGCTTCGATTTAGTCGATTGCATGTGAATTCAGTTAGTAGGACTTATGTGTGATACTTTCGAAATGTGATAGGGTAACCTATAAGGATCTAATAGTGCATGTAATAAAAAGGGG
This sequence comes from Gossypium arboreum, assembly GCF_025698485.1. Lineage (NCBI taxonomy): Eukaryota > Viridiplantae > Streptophyta > Magnoliopsida > Malvales > Malvaceae > Gossypium > Gossypium arboreum. The sequence goes on from NC_069073.1 coordinate 84,254,712, forward strand.
GGACTTGCATGTCAAATTTCCCCCCCTAATTAGTAGTGGCCAGCCATGCTATGAGTGGAAACATGTCACAAACATGTTATGTTAGTGATGTATGGTAGGAAAAATAAAATAAGAAGTATGGGTAATAAAGAAATGGAAAAAAAAAAGGAAAGAATGTGTGTGAGTGTTTCTCCCCCCTATTGCCGTGAGTGAAGAAAAGAGAAAAAAAATTTTGTTCATCCTTTTTCATTTCTTTTGGCCGAAAATTCTAAGGAAGAGGGGAGGAGTTCTTGCTTCATGTTTGGTTTGGAAGAGAATTAGGAGGAGGTTCGGCCATACTTGTATCTAGATTAAGGTATGTTTGATGTTGTGTCATGAGATTCATACATGTCTTTAGTTGCTAGCTTGAGTTCCAATTAGCCCATGGTTCAAATCTTTGCTATGTCATGGGGATGATATTCGGCCAAGGTGGATTTTGTGTTAATGCCATTGCATGCTAAATGTGAAGCTTGTTAATGATACATGTGATGGTGGATTGACGACTCTTGGATTTTCTTTTTAGCATTTTTGAGTGAGACATTAAGTTCTTTGTTTAACCATGACCAAAATTGAAATGGTATGGTGTTGTGATGTATTCGCCATGGTATATTCATAAGTATGATTTATGCTTATTGCATGGTAGGTAAGATTTGTGTTTTGGATTTATGTTTATGTTTGGTTATAATCAACTTAGTGATTCGCCCTTGCATATATATATATATATATGTTTGCACATGATGTATTGGTATGACATATACAATATATCAAGGTATATATTTACACATGATGGTGTTTGGTTATGGAGTAAATGATGGATGCGTATTGAGTTATAATATGTAATGCATTAGTTAGTAAAATGTCTGCCATTTGTGTGTGGTATTGAGTATATAATTGGCCTCAACATAGACATGCATATTCGGCCACATGAATGAGTTCGGCCATAGGTAAGCATATTGACGGCTTATTCTTGACTTAGAAAATTCGGCTAAGGAGAATATTAACTAATGTGTTGAGTTTGATTCACGATTCCGTACATATGTGACTTTAATGTCTAATGAATATATATGGGCTAAGTACCTTGAGTTCCTCTTTTCGATGCTCAAATGATTAAATCAATTTATTTGTTAAATTAAGCTCAAGAGCAAAGAGGAACTAAATCCGATAAAGGGAAGGAAAAAGTGGTCGAATAGCCATCGGAATCGTTCGACAACATCCGAGGTAAGTTTTCGAGTAATGGAACTTAAATTATGATTCGATTAGATTATGTCTTAAGTAAATCAAAATCATGCTCTTAGTATGTGGCTATTGAGCCGAAATTGTAAATATGATAAGTGTCTTGTGTTGAGCTTTGGTAATGAAAATGAAATATGGATGTGTCATGATTTATTGATATATGTGTGCGTGGTTCTTCGAATGATGTCCGGGCTAAGTCCCGAAGGCTTTGTGCTAAGTGACTATATCCGGACTAAGATCCGAAGGCATTTGTGCGAGTTACTAAATCCGGGTTAAGTCCCGAAGGCATTTGTGCGAGCTACTATAACCGGGCTATGTCCCGAAGGTATTTGAACGAGTAGCTATATCCGGTTAAACTCCGAAGGTACGTGATTCGGGAATGAATGAACTTGCTGTAAAAATTTCAGTTAATACGCTTGTGAAATCCCAACAATGAGGCATGTTTCGTATGTGCTTGAATTAGTTGAGCTCTTACAAATAAGTATTCGCTCAGTTGATAAATGAGCTACCGGCCTTTGGCTAAGTTGATCTTTGTGTATGAATATAAGGGTTGGTAATGTGAAGTAAGTATGATATTGAGAATTTGTGCATATGAAATTATCTGTTAGCTACATGAATGCTATACTTTGGTTGTGTTTAAATTCATGGCTCAAACTTACTAAGGATTAAATGCTTACTCCGCTTTCTTTGATTCTCTGTTTTATAGATTTTGGTTCTTCAGCTATCGGACTCGGGATTTTGAAGCTGAAGTCGCCCACACTATCAAAGCTCCTTTCGGTATATTTTTGGTTGGACTTTGAAATGGCATGTATAGGACTACCCTTTTGTTGTAGGTCATGTACCTTTCGGTTTTGTGTAAATTTGGATAGCCATGCGAAAATGGCTTAAGTATACTTTGGGCATGGTATTATAATCATTGTATGTTGTTCATTAAGAGGTATGGAAATGTTTGGAAACGATTAGCCATTGGGATGGTTAATCATGATCATATTTTGTGCTATTTATGTTAAATGGGCTAGTTGAATCATGGAAACTATGAAATAGGTAAAGCCTACCTTAAAGACAGATGCTGACAGCTGCAGTGATGTGGATGTGAAAAATCACTAAAAATAGTAGGAATGGAATTAATTAGTGAATAAATTATGTAAACGAACCTTGATGAGTCTATTTTCATAGGAAAGTAACGAAATGATCATATGAGCAGTATGTTAAGAGATATTTAAGTTTTCGTGAGACAGGGCCAGAACGGCTTCTGGAGTCCCTGTTCCGACTTTGGAAATTCATTATAAATTGACCAGAGATAATTAGAAGTCATGCCATATATGTACAGATTCCTTTTCGAGTCTAGTTTCTGTAGAAACAAACAGCATCAGTATTGAAGCCCTGTACAGGGAGATATCCAAGTCGTAATGCGCAAAAGTCAGTGTAGTTGATCCCTGTAACACGGGAGACTTTAACTAATAAACTGTACTAATTGGCCTGACCAAAAATTCTAGAAAAAAATTTGTAGATGCATATATGAGTCTAGTTTCAGGGAAAAATTACGAAACTTATTTTTGAGTTGTGGAACTCAAGATATGATTTTTAAGGTGACAGTGACACAGTTAGCCAGCTGTCTGGAAAATTTTAAAATGAACTGTGCAAATAAGTGGATTAAGCCCGTTAACCCCTCGTGTCCGACTCCGGCGACGGTCTCGGGTACGGGGTGTTACAGTTTTATTGGTATCAGAGCTACAGTTTAGTCAATTCTAGGACTACCGTAATGCGTTTGGGTCTAGCTATACATGTCATTTTATGTGATTATTTGATAGTGTGGTGATTTCTGACATTTGCAAATGTGTTTATTTATAGTAATGGATCCCGATCCCGACCGAGCGGTAGCTGATGATCTTGAGAGTGTAGCGCCTGCTCCCGCACAAGGGACAGCGCCGGCGGACTCTCAACCTAATGCTAGTAATCCAAATGATGAAGCTAGACAAGGTTTCTATAGCGTGATGAATGATTGGTTCAACCAATACATTCGAACTAATACGGCTGTTCCACAACCTCCATTCCCAACAAACACAACCCCCGCACCTACAATGCCTCCAGAATCGACCAAATAAAGTCAAATAAGCCCCAGTTGATAGAATCCAAAACACGGGCTACTGAATTTAAGGCTACGGATAGTGATGATGCCGAGCAAGTTGAATTTTGGTTGGACAACACTATTCGGGTACTCGATGAACTATCTTGCACACCCGATGAGTGCCTAAAGTGTACTATCTCCTTGCTACGTGATTCTGCCTACTATTGGTGGAATACGTTGACTTCTGTTGTGCCTAGAGAGCAAGTAACTTGGGAGTTCTTCCAAACCGAGTTTCGAAAGAAGTATATCAGTCAGAGATTCATTGACCAAAAACGGAAGGAATTTCTTAAACTCAAACAAGGTTCCATGTCGGTTACCGACTATGAACGAAAATTTGTGAGGCTTAGCAGATGACGACGAGAATGCATTTCCTCGAAGCCGTAATGTGTAAACGTTTGAGGATGGACTAAATGATGATATAAAGTCGTATGTTGGCATCTTGAAATCCGAGAATTTGTAGTACTTGTTGAGCGAGCTTGCAAGGCCGAGGAGCTCAAGATGGAGAAAAGAAAAGCTGAGGTGGGAGCAAGGAGTTTCAGAAGAGGTCTTCGGGAAGCCCTTCCCACATCATCGAAGAAATTTAGAGATGGCTTGGGCGGTCTAGGACACTTCGGGCTTTTCTAGACGAGATCGCGATCGACCCCGTGAGCACACGAGTCACTTCGATTGCCGTGTTGGAAATGACCGTCGAGACAGAGCGGAATGCCAGTATTGTGGTAAATGGCATTCGGGGAGTTGTAGGTTCCATGACCGCTCCTGTTACAAGTGCGGTCACCGACCACTTTATCAAAGATTGCCCAAGATTGTCCGAAGCAGAATGTAAATCGAGTGGGAAACCGGTGCTACCAACGCCGGGGTAGACCATCTAGGAATACGGCAATGCTAGCGGCAATGAGAGGATCTAGAGATCTGCGACCAGATCCGAGGCTCGTGCTCCTGCTAGGGCTTATGCTATACGCGCACGCGAGGATGCTTCCTCGCCAGATGTTATTACCGGTACCTTTACTCTCTTTGATACTAATGTGATTGCTTTAATTGACCCTGGTTCTACTCATTCTTATATATGTGAAACCTTAGCATCCAGTAAGACTTTACCTATTGAGTCTACTGAGTTCGTAATTCGGGTGTCAAATCCCTTGGGTCGTTACGTGCTTGTTGACAAAGTGTGTAAGAAATGCCCCCTAGTAATTCGAGGTTCTTGTTTTCTGGCGGACTTGATGCTTTTGCCGTTCGATGAATTTGATGTTATTCTTGGTTTGGATTGGTTGACCGTGCATGATGCGGTTGTGAATTGCAAAAGCAAGACTATTGATTTGAGGTGCGCAAATAACGAGATAATCCGAGTTGAGTCTACGGACTTAAAGGGGTTTCAAATGTAATATCGCAATGTTGGCCCAGAAATATGTAAGAAAGGGGTGTGAAGCATACCTTGCGTATGTACTTGATGACAAGGAATTGGAAAAGAAACCCGAATCTGTGCGGTGGTTTATGAATACCGGATGTTTTTCCGAAGAATTACCGGGTTTGCCACTGCTCGAGAAGTAGAGTTTGGTATTGAGCTTGTACAGGACTACGCCAATTTCGATAGCTCAGATCGTATGGCACCAACCGAGTTAAAAGAATTGAAAGCTCATTGCAAGAGTTGACGGATAGAGGTTTCGCTCGACCAAGTTTCTCACCTTGGGGTGCACCAAGATTGTTTGTGAAAAGAAGGACGGAACCATGAGGATGTGCATTGACTATCGTCACCGAATAAAGTGACGATAAAGAATAAATATCGTTATGCGTATTGATGATTTGTTTGATCAACTAAAGGGAGCCTCGGTGTTTTCAAAGATAGATTTGAGATCGGGTATTACCAGCCATAATTCGAGATTCGGATATACCCAAAACTGCTTTCAGAACGAGATACGGCCACTACGAGTTCTTAGTGATGCCATTTGGGCTCACTAATGCCTCTGCGGTATTTATGGATTTGATGAATCGGATCTTCAGATAGTATTTGGACCGGTTCGTAGTTGTGTTTATTGATGACATCTTGGTCTATTCAAGAGATGAGACCGAACATGCCGAGCACCTGAGATTAGTGTTGCAAATTTTACGAGATAAGCAGTTATATGCTAAGTTCAGTAAGTGTGAGCTCTGGTTAAGAGAGGTTAGCTTCTTGGGTCATGTGGTATCCGCATCGGGTATTCGAGTGGACTCGAGCAAAATTTCAGCCATACTTAACTGGAAGCCTCCAGAAATATTATTGAGGTTCGAGCTTTTTGGGACTTGCTTACATACTACCGACGGTTTGTAAAAGGTTTCTCGATGATAGCCACACCAATGACGGCTACTTCAAAAGATGTTAAGTTCGAATGGACGGAAAAATGTCGAAAAGTTTTGATCAATGAAAACTTATTTGATGAAGCTCAATTTTAGTGCAGCACCGAATCGTGCAAAGAGTTTGTCATCTATAGTGACGCCTCCCTACTTGGGTTAGGTTGCGTATTGATGCAAGAAGGTCGAGTTGTGGCCTATGCGTTGAGACAATTAAAGCCACATGAGAAAAATTATCCGACCCATGATCTCGAATTAGCTGCCATCGTATTCGACTTGAAAATATGGCGACATTACTTATTTGGTGAGAAGTGCCATGTATTTTCGGATCAAAAAGTCTCAAATATTTGATGACTCAAAGAGACTTGAATCTGCGACAAAGGCGTTGGCTCGAGTTGTTGAAAGATTATGAGCTGGTCATTGATTATCACCGGAAAGGCTAATGTGGTTGCGGACGCCTTAAGCCGTAAATCACCGCTTGCTTTACTGACGATGAATGTACACTTGCTCGTTCTATCCGACAATGTGTTAGTAGCGAATTAAAGGCCAAACCATTATTGACTCATCAAATTCGTGAAGCCCAGAAAGTCGATGATGAATTGGTTGCAAAACGAGCTGAATGTGTTTGAATATGGAATCGAGTTTCAAATGGATGACGACGATTGTTTGAGGTTCGGTGGTGGTGTGTTCCAAGAAATTCGAACTCATTTCGATGATTCGAACGAAGCTCATTGTAGCCGAATGTCAATTCACCCGGGAGTACGAAAATGTACAACGATCCGAGACGCCGCTTTTGGTGTCATGGTATGAAACGAGACATTTCGATTTTGTTTCAAGTGTTTAATATGTCAGCAAGTGAAAGCGGAACATCAAGTGCCTACGGGTTTGCTCCAACCGATCATGATACCTGAATGGAAATGGGATCGAGTAACGATGGATTTTGTATCTCGGCTGCAAGTGTCGGTAAGTAAGAAAGATGCGATTTGGGTCGTTGTTGATAGATTGACTAAGTCGGCTCACTTTATCCCCGTACGCACGGATTTTTCATTGGAAAAACTAGCTGAATTGTATGTTTCTCAGATTGTGAGATTACACGGGTACCGATTTCTATTGTGTCGATAGAGATCCGAGATTCACCTCGCGATTTTGGAAGAAATTGCAAGAAGCTTTGGGCGACAAGTCGCATTTTAGCACCGCTTTTCATCCACAAACCGATGGTCAATCCGAGCGGATAATTCAGATACTTGAGGATATGTTGAGATGTTGCATCCTTGAGTTTAGTGGTTCATGGGAACGGTATTTACCTTTGATTGAATTCGCTTACAACAATAGTTTTCAATCAAGTATTAAGATGGCACCTTACGAGGCTTTATACGAGCGTAAATGCCGTGACGCCATCGCTTTTGGACCGAACTCGGTGAAAGTAAAATTTTCGAGTGGACTTGATTAAAGATGTTGAATGAAAGTAAAAATAATTCGTGAGAGTCCAAGGACATCGATCGTCAAGTCGACGCGGATTTAAAACGAAGAGATATTGAGTATCAGGTGGGAGACAAAGTGTTCCTTAGGGTATCGTCTTGGAAAAAGATACTCAGATTTGGCCGTAAGGGCAAATTGAGTCCGAGATTCATCGGGCCATATGAAATATCCGAACGAGTCGGTCCGATTATGATCGATTGATTTTGCCCCTGAACTTGAAAGGATTCACGATGTCTTTCATGTTTCGATGCTTCGACGTTATAGATCTGATCCATCGCACATAATTAGTCCATCAGAGGTCGAAATTCAAGCCAATATGAGTTATGAAGAAGAACCGATTCGTATCCTAGCACGGGAAGTGAAAGAGTTGCGAAACAAAAGGGTTCCGCTAGTGAAAGTGTTATCGCTCAAACACGGAATGGAAGAAGCCACTTGGGAGACCGAGAACTCTATGAAAGAACGATACCCAAACCTACTTACCGGTAAGATTTTCAGGGACGAAAATTTCTTAAGTGGGGGAGAGTTGTGACAGCCCTCAAGTGACCCTAGTCGGAAAGTGGTTTCGGGACCGCTAAACCGAGGCACCAAAATATTTGAATGTGATAATTATTGTCTAGAATATGTAAATATGAATGTGTGAAAGTTTCAAGCTTGATTTAGTCGATTGCATGTGAATTCGTTAGTAGGACTTATGTGTGATACTTTGAAATGTGATAGGGTAACCTATAAGGATCTAATAGTGCATGTAATAAAAGGGGGACTTGCATGTCAAATTTCCCCTAATTAGTAGTGGGCCATGCTATGAGTGGAAACATGTCACAAACATGTTATGTTAGTGATGTATGGTAGGAAAAATAAAATAAGAAGTATGGGTAATAAAGAAATGGAAAAAAAAAAAGGAAAGAATGTGTGTGAGTGTTTCTTCCCCCCCTATTGCCGTGAGTGAAGAAAAGAGAAAAAAAAAATTTGTTCATCCTTTTTCATTTCTTTTGGCCGAAAATTCTAAGGAAGAGGGGAGGAGTTCTTGCTTCATGTTTGGTTTGGAAGAGAATTAGAAGGAGGTTCGGCCATACTTGTATCTAGATTAAGGTATGTTTGATGTTGTGTCATGAGATTCATACATGTCTTTAGTTGCTAGCTTGAGTTCCAATTAGCCCATGGTTCAAATCTTTGCTATGTCATGGGGATGATATTCGGCCAAGGTGGATTTTGTGTTAATGTCATTGCATGCTAAATGTGAAGCTTGTTAATGATACATGTGATGGTGGATTGACGACTCTTGGATTTTCTTTTTAGCATTTTTGAGTGAGACATTAAGTTCTTTGTTTAACCATGACCAAAATTGAAATGGTATGGTGTTGTGATGTATTCGGCCATGGTATATTCATAAGTATGATTTATGCTTATTGCATGGTAGGTAAGATTTGTGTTTTGGATTTATGTTTATGTTTGGTTATAATCAACTTAGTGATTCGGCCCTTGCACATATATATATATATGTTTGCACATGATGTATTGGTATGACATATACAATATATCAAGGTATATATTTACACATGATGGTGTTTCGGTTATGGAGTAAATGATGGATGCGTATTGAGTTATAACATGTAATGCATTAGTTAGTAAAATGTATGCCATTTGTGTGTGGTATTGAGTATATAATTGGCCTCAACATAGACATGCATATTCGGCCACATGAATGAGTACATAGGTTGATGTGTTTGTTCGGCCATAGGTAAGCATATTGAAGGCTTATTCTTGACTTAGAAAATTGCTAAGGAGAATATTAACTAATGTGTTGAGTTTGATTCACGATTCCGTACATATGTGACTTTAATGTCTAATGAATATATATGGGCTAAGTACCTTGAGTTCCTCTTTTCGATGCTCAAATGATTAAATCAATTTATTTGTTAAATTAAGCTCAAGAGCAAAGAGGAACTAAATCCTATAAAGGGAAGGAGAAAGTGGTCGAATAGCCATCGGAATCGTTCGACAACATCCGAGGTAAGTTTTTGAGTAATGGAACTTAAATTATGATTCGATTAGATTATGTCTTAAGTAAATCAAAATCATGCTCTTAGTATGTGGCTATTGAGCCGAAATTGTAAATATGATAAGTGTCTTGTGTTGAGCTTTGGTAATGAAAATGAAATATGGATGTGTCATGATTTATTGATATATGTGTGCGTGGTTCTTCGAATGATGTCCGGGCTAAGTCCCGAAGGCTTTGTGCTAAGTGACTATATCCGAACTAAGATCCGAAGGCATTTGTGCGAGTTACTAAATCCGGACTAAGATCCGAAGCCATTTGTGCGAGTTACTAAATCCGGATTAAGTCCCGAAGGCATTTGTGCGAGCTACTATAACCGGGCTATGTCTCGAAGGTATTTGAACGAGTAGCTATATCCGGTTAAACTCCGAAGGTACGTGATTCGGGAATGAATGAACTTGCCGTAAAAATTTCAGTTAATACGCTTGTGAAATCCCAACAATGAGGCATGTTTCGTATGTGCTTGAATTAGTTGAGCTCTTACAAATAAGTATTCGCCGGTTGATAAATGAGCTACCGCCTTTGGCTAAGTTGATCTTTGTGTATGAATATAAGGGTTGGTAATGTGAAGTAAGTATGATATTGAGAATTTGTGCATATGAAATTATCTGTTAGCTACATGAATGCTATACTTTGGTTGTGTTTAAATTCATGGCTCAAACTTACTAAGCATTAAATGCTTACTCTGTTTTCTTTGATTCTCTGTTTTATAGATTTTGGTTCTTCAGCTATCGGACTGGATTTTGAAGTCAAGTCGCCCACACTATCAAAGCTCCTTCGGTATATTTTTGGTTGGACTTTGAAATGGCATGTATAGGACTACCCTTTTGTTGTAGGTCATGTACCTTTCGGTTTTGTGTAAATTTGGATAGCCATGCGAAAATGGCTTAAGTATACTTTGGGCATGGTATTATAATCATTGTATGTTGTTCATTAAGAGGTATGAAAATGTTTGGAAACGATTAGCCATTGGGATGGTTAATCATGATCATATTTTGTGCTATTTATGTTAAATGGGCTAGTTGAATCATGGAAACTATGAAATAGGTAAAGCCTACCTTAAAGACAGATGCTGACAGCTGCAGTGACGTGGATGTGAAAAATCACTAAAAATAGTAGGAATGGAATTAATTAGTGAATAAATTATGTAAACTAACCTTGACGAGTCTATTTTCATAGGAAAGTAATGAAACGATCATATGAACAGTATGTTAAGAGATATTTAAGTTTTCGTGAGACAGGGCCAGAACGGCTTCTGGAGTCCCTGTTCCGACTTTGGAAATTCATTATAAATTGACCAGAGGTAATTAGAAGTCATTCCATATATGTACAGATTCCTTTTCGAGTCTAGTTTCTGTAGAAACAAACGGCATCAGTATTGAAGCCCTGTACAGGGAGATATCCAAGTCGTAATGCGCAAAGGTCAGTGTAGTTGATCCCTGTAACACGGGAGACTTTAACTAATAAACTGTACTAATTGGCCTCACCAAAAATTCTAGAAAAAAATTTGTAGATGCATATATGAGTCTAGTTTCAGGAAAAATTACGAAACCGATTTTCAAGTTGTGGAACTCAAGATATGATTTTTAAGGTGACAGTGACACAGTTCGCCAGCTGTCTAGAAAATTTTAAAATGAACTGTGCAAATAAGTGGATTAAGCCCGTTAACCCCTCGTGTCCGACTCCGGCGACGGTCTCGGGTACGGGGTGTTACAGTTTTCACTAAAAACGCTACTATAGCTAAATTTTTTGCGGCATTTTATCTAAAAACGCCACTATTCTTCAGTTTTAATTTTTTTTTCATTTTGACATATTTTTCCTTTTTTTCTTTCAAATTTTTATGCTTAGATTATCATTTTTGGATTTTTTAAAATTTTTAATATTGAACTTTTAACTGAAATATGGACTAAAATATTAAATTTTTAAGTTTTAAGTTTTTATTTTTATTTGTAAATTTTAAATTTTTTGAAGATTTTTATAATTTTAAATTAAAATATAAAAATTAGTATAATATCATGCGAATTACCTTATAGGTTTTCACGTCAATATCATTAAAATTTTAATTTTACAATTACATTCCTATTAAAATTATATTTAACAATTTTTAAAAAGTGGAAGGTAATTTTGGTTCAAAAATAAGAATCAAATTGATAAAAAATATATAAATATTGAAAGTTAAAATTTAATTACCATGATCAACTCTTTTAGGAATTAAATTGATAGATGGGTATGGCATGGTCTAGTATTGTTGAAAGGATTTCTTTTTTCTTTCTTTTTCATCAACATTATTCTTTTATATAAATGGCATTTAATTATATATGTATACACCTAAATTTTGATAGAGATACATCTCGTAATTATAAATGAATTTCGATTTAATATGTAATTGTAGACATGAAATTCTAATTGTGGTTTAAATATATAGTTGAAATTAAACTTTAATTTTGACTTAACCATACACATTTTAAAAATAAATACTTCAATATATTTTTATATTGAATAAATATAAATATTTATGTATACAATATATAAATATAAAATGATGTTATATCAATAATTGTGTTAATAATTTACAAGAACTGAATCAAATTAAAGTTCATGTATGCTTTTGGGATTTAACCTATTTTGATATATATATATTTTTAAAATAATAATTTATATTTATCTTATTTAGATTTATATTATAAAAATCCAAGATACACAAGTTAAGTAGTTCACCATATTTATCCCTAAACCCTAAAAATTAAACTATAAACCCCAAACCCAACCCCTAAACCCCAACCCCTAAATCATAAACCATAAATCTTAGACCATAAACCTACACCCTAAATCTTAAATATATATTACAATGGACAAAAGTAATTAAAAAGGAATTTTATTGCTTATCTAAACTCTAAAATAAATTGATTTTTTGTCATTTTATCAAAAACTCTAACCCTTAAACCTTAATAGCCTAACCCCTAAAACCATGAACAACACTAAGACTATAACTATAAAAAAATAAACCCTAAACCACAAACTTTAAACTCTAAACCCTAAACTCAAAACTCTAATCACAAAATAATAAAACATTATATCATAAACCCTAAAACCCCAAACCATAGACATTAAACCTTAAATCCTAAAATAAAATGATTCTTTTGCGGCGTTTTCTGAAAAGCGCAGCTAATACCACTAAAGCTCCGATGCCGTTTTGGTTAACTTTTTGCGGCGTTTTTTAAAAAGCGTCACTAATGCTCGATCTATTGCGGCGATTTTTAAAAAGTGCCGCTAATGACACTAAAGCTCAACTCAACTTTTTTGTGGCATTTTTCAAAAAACGCTGCTAATGCTCGATCTTTAGCGGCGTTTTTTTGAAAGCGCCGCTAATGCTTGATATTTAGCAGCATTTTTCGAAAAGCGCCGCTAAATCTCGATCTTTCACTAATGCTTGATCTTTAGCGGCGTTTTCGGGAAAGCGCAGCTAATGCTTGATATTTAGCGGCATTTTCAGGAAAGCACCGCTAATGCTTTGAGTTTTTCGAAAAGCGCTAATTCTCGATCTATTGCGGCGTTTGTTTCATAAACGCCGCTAATGCTTGACCTTTTGCAAACGCCGCTATAACTCTAATCTTTTGCGATGTTTTCTGACTAGCGCCACTAATGTACAACTTTTGCGGCGTTTTCTGTTCAAACACCGCTAAAAGTACCTCTAAAAGCCTATTTTGCTGTAGTGAACCCTAAAAGAAAGGTGGTGCACTCGACACGCTTAAATACCAAGTCTTTCAAAGAACCAATCCTAGACATGCACTCTCATATTGTCTTTTTAATTCACCGTTGATAAATTTATTTTCCTTTGATGTCACAATTTTGAAGCTACAATAAGCTTTCACAATTTAAAGCCACAATCAAGGCCACCATAAACAGAAAATTCCCTTTGATTTGTTAAACGGCAGAATTAAATTTCTGAAACAAAATCAAGATCAAGTCTGTTGAACGACAAGATTAAATCTCGAAATAAAATTATTTAATTAAATCTTGTTTGGAAACAAAATCAAAATAAAATCTGTTAAACGGCAGGAATAAATTTCGAAACAGAATTATTTGATTAAGTCTTCTCGTTTGGAAGCAAAATCGAAATCGAAGAAAATCTGTTAAATGGCGAGAATAAATCCTGAAACAAAATTATTCAATTTAATTCTATTTTGGAAACAAAATTAAAATCGAATAAAATCTGTTAGACGGTGGGAATAAACCCCCAAAACAAAATTATTCAATTTAAATCTATTTTAGAAACTAAATTAAAATGGAATAAAATTAGTTAAACGGTGGGAATAAATCCCGAAACAGATTTTATTTAATTTTTAATTTCTCGTTTGGCAACAAAATAATAAATAGAATAAAATTTGTTGAACAGTGGGAATAAATCCTGAAATATATATTTTTTTTAATTTTAATACTCGTTTGGAAACAAAATAAAAAAAATTGAATAAAATCTGTTGAACAGCAGGAATAAATCTCGAAACAGATTTTATTCAATTTTAATACTCGTTTGGAAACAAAATAAAAAATGAAATAAAATCTGTTGAACGGCATGAATAAATTCCTGAAACAGATTTTATTTAATTTTAATTTTTTTATTTTCAAATAAAAAACTTTTTTTTTCTTTCACCTTGGTGTCTCGTTCGTCTCAGATTAGAGAAAAAAATAATAAAGGATCTGTCTTAAGATTATTGGACAAAACACATTAACGAACAAATATATTTAAATATAAATAAACAAATATTTACGTCTAAAATAAAATAAATTGAATAATTTATATTTAAATTTTCAGATACGAAAAACCAACAAATAACATAACAGAAATCAGAAAACAAAAAGAAGAATCAAGTTATACTAGATGTTGAGGCCTATTTTACACATTTTCTTTAAGACAGATTCGGCCGCTCCTACGATACTTGGAGAAACGTTGGTCGACTATCTCTCAGGATTCGACAACATGATGATCGAAGTAACAACACCTCTATAGTAATCAACGAACAAACATTACCTTTCTTTATCACCAAAATGTTGGGAAAATATGAAGAGAAAAAGAGTAGAATTTTGGAGAGCAAAATAAACTCAGTGTGAGAAAATGTTTTTCAGCAAAAAATTCTGAAGAAGCCTTAACCTTTTATAAGCATTCAATATGGAGGAATTTTAGAAATATCCATGTATTAAAGATACAAACTCTACATTAAAGGAGCAATTAAATCCATTTGATTAAAATCAAATCAAATTAATTGGAATAAAAAATTGTCAGAATATGTGTCCTTTTTTAATAAGATTTTGTGTAATTTGAATAAGATTTTGTGTAATTTGCTGAGGGAAAAAATATTTTCATGTTGGGCTAAAATATCTAAAGGCATAGCCCGACTAGTCCAAACATTTTACATCACCCATGTTGTGCGAGTGTACCCCAACCCCGATGGGTTTGGATATGCACCCGCCTACGCACAAGGCAATGTTTCAAGTTTAATCATTCAATTACTCTTCATGTGGGTTCTCATATATATACACATCTCACACTTGGTATTTAACCAAAGTGGGATCTAAGCTTTTCTTTTCCTCAACAAATATTTTCAAGTAGCTTACTTTAAGCATTAATTCTTCATTCATCAATCAATCATTTTGAGCATATGATATACCGTCAGGGGCGAAGCCAGAATTTTTTTAAGGGGGGCCGGTTGAAATTTTAATTTTTTATAGTTTATATTTTTATAATTTGTAAAGGACTAAATTGAATTTTTATAATTTTAAGGGAGGCAAAGTGCAATTTTACCTTTACTAATTTAAAATTTTTAAAAAATTTCAAGGGCCTAAAATACAATTATCTATTTTAGGGGGGCCGGGGCCCATGCCAGCCCCCCTGGCTATGCCCCTGTATACCGTTATAAATGTCTCATGGAGTAGAATATAAAACCATAATTTTATAATTCAAATCTCTACATTTACCTATTAAGAATATGCCTCAAAATTTCTAAAAATTATAATTTTTCCAAACGTTTAAATTTACTTCTCATAACATAAATTAGCATTCATACTGTGATCCCAAGAACATATCACAAACGATAATGAACAGAATGTTTCATCATTAAACATTAGGCATTAGTGTTTTGTTTTTCCTTTTTTTATCATTGTTGGTGATAAACTACTTTTCATCACATAAATTAGTGCATACCAAAAATGTCACAATCTATTAGTTAAACATTAACTTTTTTAATTATTTTGATGAATATCCGAAAACAAATGACATAAATAAATTATTTATTATTGACACTTATATTACTATTAATCTATTATCACATTTAACAATCAATGATATGATTAAAATAATATGACTTATTACTTGTCATTGAAAACATATTTTTTTATGGTATTTAAGTAGACAAAATACCATTATGAGATACACTGCAGTCTCGAAGGTGAATTAGGATATAGGTCAAACTTGTCGATTTTGAGAATGCTTCTGAATATAAGAGTGAGTGAGTAGCCCATATTAATGTAATCATCAATTTGATGTCCTAATAATAAAATTCCTTATTCTAAAAAAGACTTTTTACAAAAATAAACTAAACATTAAAACGACATTTGAGCAAATATAATCGCCACTTAAATTCCTTTGTTGTAAGGAACAAAAACAAAGTACAATGATTTAATACACATTCCCTCCTAATAATGACTTAGGAACTATTGTTCAAAACATTAAAAAAAAAAAAAAAACCAAAACAAACAAACAAACACAACTATTTCCGATATGGAGCCAAACCTTTTTTTACTTGGTTTTTCACCGACCATACAAGAAACAGCAAAAAGCAAATCCCTCTTTGTTTGTATATAATAAATCTATATTGAGACAAAAGCTTAAAGAATTAATAATTGATATGAACAAAAACTATGATTACTGAATTAATGCTGATTTCTTCACAATGGAGCCAACTGAAACTACATCTTTTGACTACGCCTTTAGGGTTCCAAACTTCCAACAAAAAGCTCCACCCGGTGCTCTCCTACTTGTACGGTATTACAACCGTATACACCCTTATATATAATTAGTAGGTAAAATCCCCACCAAAAAAAAAATGTACGTTGCCGAGACAAGATGACATGTATCAGGTGGCAACTCCGGATTCGGGCACGTAACTAAGTCTATCCACTTCATCCCATACTAATTTTGATGTTATTTCATCGTATTCCGGAACATATTCCTGTCAACATAAAAAAACCATAGTCAATGCATATGATAATGTGAATGACTTTTTTTTCCTTTTCCATTCAAAATTATTACTTGATAGAAAGAATGGTTAAGAGTACATATAATTCGTCTTCAAGTAATGCAACTTAGGATTTTTAGTCAACCCTTCAAACACGTAATCCTATTGATTTTCTTTTTGTTTGTTTGGTATTGAATAGTAGGTTACCTCTAGTTGTCTCACCAATTGCTTAGCAGTTGGGGCAGACACGATAATGCAACGTGAGATGGGCGAAATAAAGCCTTCATCTACGGCCTTATCGATGAAAGACAACAATGAATTGTAATATCCATCCACATTCAACAGACCGACCTGCAAATATGGAACATCAAGTTTTAGACATATAACATTCAACTCCATTGTGTCTAAATTATACTAATCTTGGTTTGTCTAGTTGTCTAAACATAAGACACTATACCAACACCTTCATTTGACCAACATTTATAAATTATATATTTATTTTTATAATATTTAATTAGTATGTTGCGAATCAATTCATCAAAGCATGAAGCACAAGCATCATTAGGTTATCAAATCTCATGTTATGATCCTTCCATGTGAATTCTATTGAAACACCACATGCATTGATTCTCATGGTCTTTTTCTTCCTAAACCTTCCCGATATTAATTTATCAAAAAAATCCATGTCAACTTTGGCTTAAAGAAAAATCAAATAGGGGAAAAAAACATGTTTCTTACAGGTTTGCGATGGATCCCAAGCTGAGCCCATGTAATCACTTCAAGTAGTTCTTCAAGGGTGCCATAGCCACCTAAGATTCAATAACACATTGCATAAGTTTACAAGCGAGTTTAAAGAAAAATTATGATGGAGTTAGCAGGTGGGATGTGCAAAGGAGATTACCAGGGAGGGCAATGAAGGCATCAGCCTGTCGTGCCATTTCAGCTTTTCTTTGATGCATATCAGATACAGCTCTTACTTCTCCGACTGTTTCACCAGTAATCTGCAACACATGGTCATTGTTCATTAAGATACATATATAACTGAAAGTTGGGGTATCATATTATCAGATTTCAAGGCTTCTGAAAATTTTTACCTCTCTAGGCATCAAGGTCTTTGGAATTACACTGCAAAATCCAACAATCCATCAAAACATAAATCAGTATCATTATTAAATTTAACCATCCATATGGTAAAAAGAAATACAAAACTAGAGTTTTCCCCAAGGGGAAACCAAGACTGTGGACTGACAATGTAAGGACCAAAAGGAAATCAAACAAAACTGCTTAAAAAGGATCCTTGGAAACAAAGATTTAGACTCTCTATTAGTATATACGAGATAGCCAAGTTCCAAAGGTCCATGTTGCCAACTCTTCAAAAATATAGAGAAACCTTTCACAATGTGAACCTCAACTTTCTTTATTTCTAATAAAAGTGAGGGTACATCAGTTCTTACATGGACTTCAAAATTAAACACAAAGATCATTATTGATTTCCCATATCTACATATTAAAAGGTGAAAAAAGTGATGGTTGCCTTTTAAAACATTGGCAGCAGAGAGAGAGAGAGAGAGAGAGAGAGAGAGAGAGAGAACAAACCCTAAAACATGGCGCCCACCATCATGAACGGCCTGAGAAACAAGACCCATCAATCCCACGCTTCCACCTCCATACACCAAATCAATCCTTCTCTCCACCTTCACAAAACAAATCCACAAATGGAGAAAACAATTATAAGGTGGAGTGGAAGTAAATACAAATATTTTATTATTCTAGAAATGCGAAAGGGAAGAAGAGGGTGGAAAGACTCATGATATCAATGGTAGCACGTTTGTTTCCCTTGGGAAAAAGCATGAAATTATGATCATTATTATTATAGTTTATTACAGTATTAGCATTTCATTTTCAGAGGGTTCTTAAAAAAATATATATGATCATGCAAGAACGCTGCTCAACTGACAGTAAGGTTACAGCTAACAAATCTCTCTCTCTCTCATGCTAAATAAACATATAAACCCTAAACCTTCTCTGCCGCTACAGCTAATCCCTCTCTACAACTATAATCATAAGCGCACGTCGTGGCCTTAATGGTTTCCAAGTTTCAACACCCCCCCCCCCCGGGCACTTGACTAGAAACACAAAATTAATTCATTAAAAAAAACCCAATTCATTTTTGGGATCAATAAACAAGATTGTGTAAGTTTAAGGGATGAAATGGAAGTGCTTTCTACATCTATGGAAGATGATTGCACCAAGACGAAAGAAGCCGCTTGAAACCAATGTGAAATTAGAATTTTAGTTTGAGAAAAAAAACTTGAAATTATATTAAAATTTCAGTCAACACTCTGAACAACTTGAAACGAAGAAGAAAAAGGAAAAAAGGGAGATGAATCCCGAGAAAGAGACAGGGTTGAATGTTGAAAGAAATAAATTACCAGCTCTTTGCCTAACTCCACAGCAGCTTCTTGATAACTAGCTTTCTTCCCTGAACTGCTTCCACAAAACACGCAAATTCTTTCAAACCTTGACTTAATCTCTTCCATCTCCCTTTCACGCTTTTCTTTCCAAACAAGACTATGAGGTTGAGAAATGAGAACAAGATGAGTAGTACAACCCAGTCTATAGGTTTAAATAGACGGGGGAAATTATAACAAAAATAAAATTGTTCCTTTCAGGGGTAGTGCCTCTCTTAATTAATTATTATTGTCTTTAGCTAACTTAATTCAGAGATAAGAGGGCTCATTATTATTGATTGATTAATTAATTGATTTTTTTAAAATTAAGGAAGATAGAGAAAGATTGTATGAAATTATGATTTTATTTATTTTTATTTTTATTTTTAATAAAAAATAATAAATTAAATTTTTTCTCTAACTATTCAATATTTTTAGTTAGATTTAAATTTTTTTAAATAATTTTAATTTATTATTATTTTATTAAAAGAGATAGAGATTACTTGAAATTATAATTATTTTTATTCCTTTTCTTTTGACATATCTCAAGTTTACACTCTCACCCATTACGTCCACGTGGATAGATGATACATAGTCTGTAACTTTACAATAATGTCGATAAAACCATCTGCAATTTTACATTGAATTATTAATTCTCTTACAACAACTATTTGCCTAAAGAAAATGTGTGCTACCTTATAAGGAGTCAACTTTTCATTTTAAAAGAAATTACATTCCAAACTATTTTATAAAGAGTCATGCGATTCAGCAATATTGTGCTAGGGAATAAAAGAATGGAGAGCAAAGCTGGATTTTTAGTTTGGAAAATTTCCACTTGTTATAAAATCAACTCACATGAACCATATTAATTTGGATTAAATACAACATTTGTATATTGATTTCTTTGAAGAGCAATAGGCAATAAATGTTACATGGCAAATGAAAATACCCCTGAGGAAGGGTCCAGTGTCTTTCTACTTTCAACTGACAATTGTAATGATTATACTTTTGCTTGATTTATGCTTTTTGATTGATTGACGTGATGTTATAATTATATGCTTAATACCTCTTTTGCTCCCTCTATTATAACTAAATTACTACTTTAGTACTTACACTATTTTCTTTTATCATTTTGGCCTATGTATTTTCATCTTCTATAGTTTGGTACTCCGTTCGGAGTTTTGCCATCTTTCAAAATAGTGAAAAATTGCTTTAAAATTCCTAAAACAATTCAAAATTTAAAAGATTATAAAAACTAAACATCATTATCTATTTTTGAAAATTATAAACAAATATTTTAAAAATTATATGTATTTGAGAGTTTAAAACTATAGTGTACACTATTAAGTATTTGGTTAGACAGTACCAACTTTTATTATAATAAACGGATTATTTTCATATATAATTTTTCTTTTAGATTATTTTATAATTAATTAATATTTTTATTTATTTATATAAAAATAATTTTTTTTTAAAAAGTAAGTGAATTTTTACTTTGTTCTTGAAACGT
This sequence comes from Gossypium arboreum, assembly GCF_025698485.1. Taxonomy (NCBI): domain Eukaryota; kingdom Viridiplantae; phylum Streptophyta; class Magnoliopsida; order Malvales; family Malvaceae; genus Gossypium; species Gossypium arboreum. The sequence continues at coordinate 84,275,140 of NC_069073.1, forward strand.
AGTTGTGTGTCATTAATTTATTTGTTTTCTAATAGAAATTTGAGTTGAGTGACCTGTATTACAAAATTAAAATACATGAACCAAATTGGTAACAAAAATAAAATATGAAGGTAAGTAGAGAGAAAAATAGTATAGATATCAAAATGATAATTTAATTATAATACGAATTAAGACATAATAATAACAATAAGAAGAAACCCAAAGCAGCTCAGAGGAGGACAAGTCATATTCTTTTTCACTTAAAAAACACCTCAAAACATATAAAGAAAACTGTTACGTGTAAGAAGTAGTAAACTTTAGATAAGAAGCTTTAACTTTTCAATTTGGAAATAGACTATAACCTTAATTACTCAACCAATTTAATATAGGAAACTAATTCCTTCAACATTTAATGATAGTGTACTGCATAACTTAAATACTTAATACTTAATTGTCTTTTTATAATAAAAATTCAAAATATATAGAGAAACAAATAAAATTTTGTATATATATTTGAAAGTACAGTTAAAGTAGCCTATTATAGTTTATATAATTTATGTTTATATGAGGTCTCTCCATTAAGGGATGATTTAGGATTTGTAATTGGTGTAAGTGTTACAAAACAGAAAATACAGTTAAAGTATTTCTTTTATATATATAAGACAATTGATTTTAGTAATTGAAATAATGTTATTTTAAAAATAATATCAAACACAAATATATGAAAGGAATGAATAATAATATAAAAACTGAACCAACTTCATCTTTGTCTATGTTACAACATCACTTAGGTCACTTTTATGTTTAAAAAAAAAAAAAAGACCTTTGATAAAGCAATGAAAAAGTAGTTTTGTGATAATGTAAATATAGTTGGTGTACTTCAAGGCCAAATTCAAAGAAAGCATTGCTACCACTTTCCAACATAAAATTATTGATGAGAGTCAAGCAACGACGGCTATGATAAAACCCCGTCTTATTCACACCTATTCTTAACAATGATTCTTTCAGTTTATTGTAAGTGGATGTGCAATTGGATGAAACAAAACTTCCAACAATCGGCAACGTTAAATTCTTCGTCATAACTAAACCTACTGTTTTCAAAACAACTTCAAGCCAATGACGTGGATGGTATTACATTCGTTACATTCTAACCGCCTTGACTTTTCACGACCGAAAAACAAACAGTATTTTGATATTTTCTCTTTATATTTAATCATTAAAATTATTAACTTAGAATTTTAATTATATAATTTTTTTATAACATGTTATATAATTAAAAAAATAAATACGATAGATTAATAAATTTTAATACAAATTTTTCTATATTGAATTAGGAAGATTGAATTTTTCATAAGAAGAAGATATTTTAAGGAAAAAGGGCATAGGCGAAGGGTGCAATGGTTCAGGAGAGCGTTAAAGAGACAAGACCGGTACTATTGGTGTAAGAGAAGATGATTGTGAAAGCTAAGAGAGACACGTTTGGGGACAAGCTGTCGGCAAAATAAGTGACGTGGATAAAGCAGAGGGTGGTTGGTATCCAAAACCATCGACGGCTTCTCTCGAGATTTTCAAAGATTTTTCAGTCCCGAGGATGGTTGGATTGACAGTTATTTTGCAGTTGGTTTCAGTTACCTTTTGCCTTAGCTATAGCTTTAGGATGGATTTACAACTGTTTAATTTATGTAATAATAGGGTTTTTTTACTAATATAGTTTAAAAAATGAAAAAATATTAAAATGGTATAGGACAAAAAATATTGACGAAAATAATATGGACTAGGGTGGTGCCGCCTATGGCAGTAGCATGATCACCTTGAGTCCCACCATTTTCTGTTAAAAAGGAAAAAATAGTTAAAAACGGAAAAAAAAAAAACAAAAAGCTGAAAAAAGGAGATTGTGTGGGTCCTAAAGGCGGCACTGGTTGTGCCTCTGGCAGAGATGGCACCGCCGCATTATAAAATTTAGATTCGAAAATTTTAAAAATACAAATAAACGGACAAAATTAGGGTTATTTGCTAAATTAATATAAAAACTAAAATAATACATTTGAAACATTATGTATTAAAATAATATAAAAAGAATAGAATAGGAAAATAGTATATTTTAAAAATAAGATATGAAAATTTTAAAAATACAAACAAAGGAACAAAATTAAGGTTATTTACTAAATTAATATAAAAAACTAAAATAATACATTTGAAACATTATGTAATAAAATAATATAAAAAATAAAATACGAAAATAATATATTTTAAAAATAAAATTGAAAATTTTAAAACTTTAAAAATACGAAAATTTTTATTTCCCAATGAATTTAATTAATTACATATTATAATATATTTTAAAATAATATTGAACAACTTATCATGTGTTTTTAATTATTATTGCATCACTGAAATTATTATTAAACAAAAATTAAATTAAATTAAAATATATTGAACAACATGTCGGGTGTATTAAATATAATATATTTTAAACCAAAATATTTTACTTATTAAATATTTTAAATTATAATAAAAATATTTGTATTTGAGTTGGATATTTTATTTTTCTAATGTAGTATAGCAAAAAATATGTTGTCGAAAAAATTATTTGCTATTTTTTTATAATTAAAAGCAATATATAAAATTTATTTTGTTAATAACTGAAATTTATTTTGAAATTGTAGGCATCGCAATGGCTATTTTAGTGCTTCTTGCTTCCCGAGTTGCTGCTTCTTCTTGCTTCCAAAACTAGATTTTATAATGGGGCGGTGCCGCCTCTGGGACCCACACAATCCCTTTTTTAACTTTTTATTTTTTTCCGTTTTTAACTATTTTTTTTCTTTTTAACAGAAAATGGTGGGACTCAGGGTGGTCATGCCACTGCCATAGGCGGCACCACCTTGGTCCATACCATTTTCGTCAATATTTTTTGCCCTATACCATTTCAGTATTTTTTTATTTTTTTAAAATTATATTAGTAAAAAACCCTTAATAATGTATCATTATTTTTATTTCAAACAATTTTTTTCCAGTGAAATCAGTGATTAATATTCCGTTTGTTTTTTTAATTTCTTCATTATTCCTAGAGATATTCAAGGAGGACTCAATACAGTAATATGAATAAATTTTGTCATTTTTCATAACAAAATTTCTTAACATAATCTCAATTTTAGCTTTTAATATTTATTTTTTGTTAATTTGATATTTATTCTTTTCAGATAAATTTAATTTTAAACATTTAAAAAATTAAAATTTTAAATAAATTTGACCTCAACTTAAAAAAAAAGAGTCAAATTTTAAACACGACAACCTATATAACAATCAACATAAACTTCATGCTATTTTTTTAAATTTATTATATTTTTAAATTTAATCTTAAATTTAAATTTAAATTATTTTTATTTTTATAATTTTGAATTATTTATTGACATGACATATGATATTATGTTAGCATAATGTGCACATGAATTGTTATGTGAATTGCCATGCTAACTACATTAAAATGTAATATTTTAGTCAATATTTCTAGTAAAAAAACCATTTTGACTCTAACATAAAACGTTTAAGGGTTAATTTGACAAAAAAGATGTAGACATAATTTATCATTATACCAAAAAATTGACATCTATTATTTATGGAAAGAGCGTGTGCTCCTTTGGTTATTGGAATTAAGAAAAGTAGACAAAAGTACTAGGAAAGTCCCTATACTTGGGGTTGGATTGCATTTCGGTCCTTCTACTAAAAAAATAGGGAAATTACCCTTATACATTTTGAAATGTGCAAACTAACCCCTTTGTTAATTTTTATATATTAAATGATGACGTTGAACATTAAATTCATGTTGAAAATTATTTTTTATGGGTAAATTATAAAAATGGTCACCCAACTATGCCTTTCATTCTATTTTGATCACCCAACTATTTTTTTTTTAATTTAGTCACTGAACTTTTTAAAATTAAATATTTCAGTCACTCTGAGGTTATGTGAGCTTTTTTTTATTGGTCTTATAACAAAATTAGCCATCTAATGTTTACACATTCTGTCAATTTGATCTTAAATGTAAAATATTCAACAAATTTAGACATCTTTATACAAAATTTTTCATTTTAGTTCTAATTCTAAAAATTCAATAATTCGACCCTAAATATTTACAAAATCTATCAATTTAGTCCTAGCTCTAAAATTTAAAGAATATTTAAAAAAAAAATTAGCCCTTTATAACCCCGACTAACCCATGTGGGATATTAAAATAAGAAAAAGAGTACTCTCATTCAAGTCACTTTGAGCAATTTCTTTGACCATAATTTAGGGTTCACACTAGACCAAACTAATTGATTTGGAACCTATCCGGAATAATTAGTTGCATTACTACCCGAAAAGATAACATTTTTAATGTCTTTATTTTCTTTTGGATATTAATTTATTTTTGTGTTTTATCCCAACTGTGTAAAGGTTTTTTTTGCAAGTGACTTGAAAAAGGATACTTTTTTTCTTATTTTAATATCTTACATGAGTTAGTTGATGGGTTATAAAGGGTTAAAATAATTTTTTAATATTTTAAAAATTTTTAGAGTTAGGACTAAATTAAAAATTTTGTAAAAGTTGAGGGCCAAAATTTTGAATTTTTAGAATTATAAATAAAATGAAAAAATTGTATACATTAAAGGCTAAATTTGTTGAATTTTTTATATTTAGGATCAAGTTGACAGAAAATGTGAATATTAAATGGCTAATTTTGTTACTAGACTAATAAAAAAAGCCCATATCAGCTCAAAATGACTAAAATATTTAATTTCAAAAAGTTTGGTGGTTAAATTGAAAAAAATTAATAGTTGGGTGACAAAAATAGAACAAAAGGGATAGTTGAGTGAGTATTTTTATAGTTTACCTATAAAAAAATAATTTTCAGCATGGTTTTGACGTTCCAGTCATCATTTACCAGATAAAATTTAATGGAATGACTAATTTGCACATATCAAAATGTATAACTGCTAATTTATCCATTTTTTCAATAGAGGTGTTGAAATGTAATCAGTCCCTAAGTACAAGGACTTCCTTGATACTTTTATCAAGAGACGTATGTGCAAGACATTTGAATATGAGAGTAATGCACTCGAAGCTTTCAAGAGGTTCGAAAATATAGATTTGTGACAAAAACCAAAAGTTAAGTATTGTATTTCCTTTATCATCAATTTACAATTCCATTAATTGTGAAGGATGTTGTGCTAGAAGCCATAAACTCTCCCAATTCTTTTAGAGAGAAATTCTCATTTGATGTATGTTTTTATTGCAAATTTTTTTATTAATGTGAAGATTTCTAAATATTGTTAATGATTTGCGATTCTTTTCATTTCTATTTTGTTGTTTTGGATTTGAGAAATTGTTAGTGATAAGAAAAAGTTAAACTCTGTGTGATTTTGTAACACCCCTAACCCATATTCGTCGCTGGATTAGGGTTATAAGGCATTACCAGGCCATACACATTTTAAAAGATATCATTCGTTGATATTTATGCCTAAGTTAATACAACTCAAATAAATGAAATATATTTACATCTCTGATATAGTATTCGACTAATCAAATCATAACATAGATATTTGCATGAAAAATTCCACATATAAATATTAAAACTTTCAAACACAATTATTGATTATATGTCAATACATTTAATTAACATGACATTTATGTGTGCATATTACAAATCAAACATACTAATACAATAATGATTGTCTAAACTCATAATCAACTTCAATGTCATAACCATATAGCCGAATAATACTATAATGTAACTTAAATAATGTGCAAAATTTTCAAACCAAATTACAGTTCAACCGTACATCAAATAAAAATTCATGCATAAATAATACTAACAAAACCGATTGCACATAATCACCTCATTTTTTCCAAACCGATTATAAATGCATTATAAAAAATCATATTACCTATTTGTTTTACCAATACAAAATTCACTATTCATTTGGTCATCTATTACATTACATTAACCGAATATAACCATGCTTGAAAATTGTAACACCCCTAACCCGTATCCAACATCGGGACAGGGCTCGAGGTATTACCGGAACTTTACACTTTCAGTATACTAACTCAGGTCACAAAATTTCATTTAAATTTAAAACTTTTCAATCATGAACATCTCGTCTCTTGTATAGAACTTCGAGACCTACAACATATCGGAAGGTAATGCAGGACAAATACGGGCACGTTCGATTAACCTTGGGCTTCTCACAAAAATTTTCTTAACATAAAGGGACACACGCCTGTGTAGATTGGGCCGTGTGGACTCACACGCCCGTGTATCTTGAGGCACGCCTATGCCCTTCAACTGTGGGCAACACTGACTTATCAACACGGCCATGGAACACGCCCGTGCTGCCTGCCCGTGGACGAAACTATCATTTTAACACGACCATGATGCACGCCTGTGTGGCCTACAATTTTAAGTGCAGGGGACACATGGCCATAGCACACGCCCATGGGAGGGAACCGTGTGTCACACACGGCCTAGACACACGCCCGTGTGTCAAACCATGTGGACTTTATTAGGCTATTTTCCAAGCCTTTAGTCACCCTTTCTACTACTTGTGTTTAGTGGTTACCAAGTTTGAGAGAAAACATAATTTTATGCTTGTAAATAACCTTAATGAAAATAGTTGTATGGAAACCTCATATCATTGGTTTCATACATAAATGGTTATTTCCTCTTTAGTATCATAGGTTCCCGTGTTACATTAATCCATCCGAAATTGGCTCATTCATGTGACTCATTGGCAATTGATAGCAACCCATCATTAGTAAATAAAACCATGCATAAAATCGTAGGTCATAGCCTACTTAAATTAAGCCAATTTTCATGGCCATATACAAAGAGATAAACATATTTCTACATGCCTTTACTTGGCAAATCAAATGACACATATAATAAAATACTCAAAAATACTATACATGCCATTTAACAAAATAAACAGTCTTTATACCAAAGCTTGTTTAGTTGATAGTGTGTTGACTCTCCAATTGTCCTCCAATCCTTTCGAGTTCTCGAGCTCTGTAAGACAGGGAAAAAGAGAGGGGTAAGCATTTACATGCTTAGTAAGCTTGAATAACCGGAAAGTAAACTTACCGAGTAATTAGCATACATCCATATCTAAATCATGAAATCATCCATTATGAAATGATTTCCTGTCACATGCACTCAATCAATGAGTTAGTCATATTACAAAGCATCATGTAATTTATATAGATGAGCTCATCATTCATCATCTTGTTAACATATATCATATTATTCCGTTGAGTTTCTAGGAAATATCGATGGAGTGCTTATTATCCATCAATTCTTATGAATGATCATTTCACATATATGCACTCCCGCGAACCTCACATCCCATGGCAGGATTACCGGTCCAGGTTAAATCCTCCATATCATGAACTCGTAAGGTGATGTCGGGGTTACCAGTCCATGCTAAATCCCTTATAGCGACAAACACCCTTAATGAGTTCGGATCTGAATTACCAGTCCAGGCTAAATTCAGACCCTAATCGGATTACCCGTCCGGGCTAAATCCATAATACAAACATATTCTTCGGGAGGCTTGATCATTCAAGGAACACCCGTCCGGGCTAGATTCCTTTCCATATTTGAGATCACAGATTACCCGTCCGGGCTAAATCCTTACTACAACACATGCAGGAACTCAGTTCACATGTAAAACATGGTTTATCCATCGAATTCCCTTTTTAACCTCAACCGAGACAGTTATCAACAAGTCATTACCAAAGGTGCATTTCATGCATTTTCATACCATAAATAAATGCAAATATCATGCATTCATAAATCATAAAATTATGTATATTAGGGGTTTACTTTAAGTAATCCGAACTTACCTGGTATTCTTTTCGGGATTGTGTTTCGGTTATTCCGAAACCTTGCGTTTACCACGATTGACCTCCTGAATTTGTTCCTCAGGGTCTATAATAGCAAAATTAACTCATTAATACACTACATTATGCATTTCAAGTTTAATATCTACCCCTGGTCCAAATGATCGTTTTGCCCTTAACCTTTCACATTTTTATGATTTAGTCCCTAGGCTCGGATAATGAAACACATGCACTTTCTATCTTACCCAAGCCTAGCCGAACACTTTTCCTTCTTATGGTAGCCCACATTATCCATTATTTTCTCATTTCTACCACACATTTACATCTTTTGCAAAATGGTCCTTATAAGGGTTTTTCATGAAAATCAACTAGAAAAAGATGATTAACACACATTAATCTTTCATATTCCTCCATAGTCCATCAAAACACAATCAACTCATGCATGGGTAAATTTTTAAACATGAACCCTAGCAGGAAATATGGGTAGAAATGGAGAGATCAAGCTAGTGGGATTTCAAAAATACAAATAACATGAAAAACGGGGCTCGGGAGCACTTACTATTGAGCTTGAAAATTGAAGAAACCTTAGGTATGGTGTCCTCCAAATTTCGGCAGCTATGGGAAGAAGATGAGCATATTTTTGCTCCATTTTTCTCTTTTTATTTCATTAAAATGCTTAATGACCAAAATACCCTTATGCCTTTTCTTTAAAATTTCATCCATGCAAGCCCCTTTTTGTCCAAAAATTTAGAATTTGGGAAAATTGCTCTCCAAGACCTTCTAATTCATAATCTAAAGCAATTTCATACAAATTGCTTCTAGAAACCAAGTTTTACAATTTATTCAATTTAGTCCCTAATTTCAAATTGGACATCTTATACTTAGAATTTCTTTATGAAACTTTAATAAATGCATATACTCATATTCTAAGCCTCATAATAACCATAAAATAAATATTTTGATGTCAGATTTGTGGTCCCGAAACCACTATTCCGACTAGGCCCTATTTCGGAATGTTACAAAAATCATGCTATGTTTAAGGTTTCATTTTCTTCATTTAACCCTATCACTTCAAATGCATATATCTTATCATGAAAATGAATTAACATACACATATACCATCCATAATATAAGCGCATACATATATATATTTATATATAGATATGAGTTCAACTAACAAATCATAATCAAATACATTAGTACATATATTTTACCATCAATCCAATTTCCTATTATAAAGTCTAAATCCCAATATGTCAGACTTACCATGCCCAATAAGTCACGAATTATACATATCATTAATATAAATCATAAATGAACACCGAATATATCCCATGTGTAATAGCCCAAATTTGCCCGGGCCCGTGAAATGAGATAAAATAAAAATAAAAGTCCATGTTAATGTCCAACTTACAAACAGGCCTAAAGGCTCGATAGCCCAAACTCAGTTACACTTGTAGCCCAACTGGTCTAAACCAGAATACCTAAAACCCAATACCCAGTTACACCCAACCCACAAATGGACACGGCCCAAAAGGCCCAAACTGTAAACTAAGGACAGAAGACCTAGGGTTTCAGAAACCCTAGGCGCCACAAGCACTCCAACTTTCACCCTCCATCGATGCCTCCATCAGTGCTGTGATTCTAGGCTCAGTATCACGCCGTGATCAGTGCACGAATCAACGCCAATGTGCCATCATCAGTGCCCGATCATCGCTAGTCTCCTCGTCTCCATCTGCAAAAGGGGAAAGAAGAAACAACAGAGGCAATACAAAACATGGCAAGAAATAAATATTGTAAATATGATTTTATTTTCAGTGGCTATAAAAGCCCGAATCGAGAATGATGTAAAACTACGTTTTTGGATATACACACATATACAGTAAAATACAAAACAGTTGACTGGACAGAGGTGATTATTCTACTCTCTTTTATTTCTTTTCTATAAATATATATACAAGTATTGAAAAATAAAGAAATAGAATCTACCTTTACGGAAAAAACGAAGCTTTCCAGCTTCCGACGGCCGTAAGAGGCGGTGTTCACGGTGGCGCGTAGGCGCGTGTAAGCCCCAGGACGGAGACTCGATAGAGCTCCGAGGGCTGGATCTCAACCCTCATTCAGAGAATTTTTTTTTGTTTTTTTCATAATCGGGTTTAAAATGAAATTTTTAGGTTAAATTTGGCTCATATAGCCTTATGAAAACGGTGTCGTTTTTGCTTAAAACAATAAGCTTCAAAACGGCGTCGTTTCAAAGCCAGGATCCGCGCGTTGACCCGAGATCCGGGTAGGATCCGCGTATTTTTTTTAAAGGGCTAATTGCCCAATTGATCCTTCCACATTTTTATGTTTTTAAAATTCATTTTATTTTTATTTTGATTTGGCCCTAATCTTTTGCATTTATTGCAATTTGGTCCCAATAGCCATTATAAGACCTATTCTGAAAACGACGTCGTTTTTGGGTTAGGGCTAATTGCCCAGTGAGTCCCTCAAATTTTGGTGCACATTTCAATTAGGCTCGATTTTTTATTTATTTATGATTAACCCTAGATTTTTTAAATTAAATTCAATTTTAATCCCTTTTTATATATATTTAATTTATTTTAAATACTATACGTATTATTTATTTTTATAAACATTAATTACATGTAAAAATAGTATATATATTATTTTTATTATTTATATTTTATAATATATTATATCATTTTACTATATATATATTATTCATTATATTATTTTATTATATTTTATATTACTTCAATATTTATTATTATGTATAATTTTAAAATTTGCAAACTATTATTAGGTAATGTATATATTATTTTTAAATATTTAGCATATTATGTAAAGTTCTAGAATTTAGTATAAAGTTTCATACATATTTAATATAGTATTATTTATATAAATATATATTAAGCTATTATATCATATAATATATTTTATTATTTTTAAAAAATTTTCTCTTTTATTACTTATATATTGCTTTAAATATTTTTTACCTCATTTATTTTTCAAATTGTTTTTAAATTTGTTTGTTTTTATCCTTTTGGTATTTATTTGATATTATTTTAACATGTTAATTTTATCTCATAGATTATTTGTTATTTTTATGTTATTTTATTATTGTTTTATATTCGTATGATAAATGATTATTTATGTCATTATTTTAAGATTATATTCGCATGAAATTCTATTGTATATATGTGTAATTTATATTGTTATATTCATTATTTTGCTATTTTGTATTTTTGCATGAAATAATCTTGTGTGTATATTTATGTTATTTATAATTATATGCATGAAATGTTAATGTATATTGTGTAATTTATGTCGTATTTATCATTTTCTATGTTATATCTGCATGAAATGTTAAAGTATATAGTTTAATTAATTTAATATTAATCTTTTAAATAGGTTAAATGCATCATCGCTTTTAAAATTTTATATTTCATTTAATTCAAAGGAATTTTAAAAAACGAGGCAATGTCTTTTGTATTTAGGAATTTGGGAAATAGTGCCCTAACATGCTGGGTTGCGATTTCCCGTTTGTCTAAATGTCTAAAGTATCCTTTTAAATAGATTTTGTAAATCACGAGATGATTTTAGCTACGAAAGTTTAAGAATATCGTGTCCAATCATGCTGGATGTGATATTTGTACTCTTTTGGGAACGAAAGAATCTCGATTTTCAAATCAAATTATTACGATTTTAAAAAGAGATCTTATTTATAAATTCTTTCAAACTTTTGACATTAAGACAAAACTATTCAATTTGGTACCAATTTTGGGTTGCGAGGGTGCTAACCCTTCCTCGTACGTAACTGACTCTCGAGCCCGTTTTCTCACAATTTCGTAGACTAAAATGTTTTATAAAGTGATCCAATCACACTTCAAAAGGTTGGTGGCGACTCCCGTTTTCAAAATACCTCCCTTTTAAAAAAAAGGTTTCGACACCATGCATATATACACCGATGTAACACCCCAAACCCAGCCCAGACGTTATGGCCGGATCCGACATGCCACATCAAAGCGTTCAAAACATTTTATATTGTTGATCCAGAAAAACCTACTTAGTGTTTTAAAAGATAATTTCATTATAGGTTAAAGTGAATGGAAGCTGTGCACTAGGTAGGAAACCGGAAAAGAGGTGGTGAGTCCATCGGACTGCTTAAGTACCAAGCTCCCTTCGGATCCAATCCTAGACATGCATACCGCCATTGCCACACCTTAACGTCATGGATATTTTTAGGAAACCGATTTGATTAAGTCATTTTTAGGAAAAGTGATTAATTTTGGAAAATACTTTCATTGCGGAAGCTTTGCTTGTTGTCGTGTTATTTTGAAATCAATTGTTGTTTTTGAAAACGCGCCCTAAAGCTATCCAATTTCAACAGTTAAAATAAGTAATACCTATCTTAGTAATACATATTAAAACCATCAAAAATAATTAAGCAGCCTTATTACATTTAAAAACCCAAAACTTCAAGCGTAAATAAAAGGATGTCCAGTTCACGGAAGAAAATCAAACTTTCGAACAAGTGGCCACTGAATTCCCTCACGACTCCAAGCCTACTATGGTTGGGGATTTCTGCGTGGATGAAAATAAAAGGGTGAGTTTGGGAAACTCGGTGTGTAAGGAAAACCCATTCAAAGCCCAAGTCAGCTCAAGCCCATTGGGCCTAAGCCCATTCAGGTAACAGTGATACTGGGCTAGAGCCCTTTTCAGATTACAATAAACTGGGCCTTAGCCCCTTATTCAGATAACAGTATGGCCCATAGGCCCATTTCAAAATACATGCAACATCAATAAACATATGCAAGCCCATTTAGGGAGACTACTCAACCCACCAACCACTACACTTCACCCGTACCAGCCATACACTCCATATGGGGAATAGCTCAACCCACCCAGCCCAACAGTCCACAGTTGCAGCCTTGCTGCTCAGTTAACAGTAAATTAAGGCAAAGCCTCTAGTACGTGGACAAGCCACTTTCAGTACTTCCTCCGTCAATATCCCAATCCCATGCATCAGATAATAACAACATGACATGCAGTAAATAACAACAGTCAAACATGCATTTAGGTCAATTTAACCCTAGGGGTATTTCGATAATTTATCTACTAGGGGTAAAACTATAAATTTTCCACTTTTAAAGGTATTTCAGTAATTTATCTATTTCAGGGTTTTTCATGCATATTCCTTTTCACGTACTAACAGAATCACGTACCGAGGGTTCTTACCGAATTGGGCCCGTTGGCCCATCATTCCAATTTTGGCCCATTAAGCCCAAAAATATCGAGGCACGAAATCATGCACTTTGCGGTCCAAATTTTGCAGCTTACCAAAAACATTAATCGATTTACCTCACGAGCATTCGCTTTTTCGCAAATCTACAAAATACCGGTTTTCGGCATTTCGACTTTTGACTTTTGCCAATCCGGACTAAGAAAGAGGGTGTTAGTTACACACTGTTTGCGACGATATCTTGTGAAATCCACACACGAACTGCCTACAATTGGATTACTAACACGTTAATCTAACTATTCAAATACAAACTACGTATTAACCCCTTACAATATTCAGCCAACCACACCTACAGATCATAGTAAGCTTATAAGAAAACAATAAGCAACTCATTAACAAATTTTTGTCAATGTTTACCACATAATCATAATTTCACTGCAAGCTGTCTTCTTGAGCAACAATCACTAAATCATTTATAACTGGAGCTACGAAACTCCAAATCAAGTTCCGTTAATTTTCCTTGAAAATAGACTCATATATATTCTATCCATAAAATTTTCAGAATTTTTGGTTTATCCAATCAATACCAGATTTTTCTCAAAGTTTCCCATGTTTCACTGTTTGACTAATCTGACCACTCTTCATTACGAATCAAATTTCTCATTGTACAGAATTCAAAATATGTTCTCGTTTATTCCCTTTGAAACTAGAATCATTAAGCTTTAATTACATAATTTATGCAGATTCTAACTCATCTCCCACAATTTATGATGATTTTCCAAAGTCACGTTACTGCTGCTGTCCCAAGCAGATTTATTACCAAATCACTCTTTCACACCTAACTTGCATGCTTGTTATTTAAACATGTATATCACCAATCAATCATCACATATCTATGATTTTACTTAAGTATAATCTCCATTTCATCATTTTAAAGCACAACATGTTAGCTGATTTTTCCCTTTAACATCTAAGGCACATGCATGCTCATTTGTTTGGCTCAACTTCACCTATCTTCCATTTTTCATCAAAAGAACATGAAACAACAACCATTTTTTTCGTTTTAATTCATGACTAAATGCTCACAACACAACTAAAAACCAAAATATGCTTCAAGAGTTAAGGTAGAATCAAGAAGAACTCATGAACCTCAAAATAAAAGCAAACTACCATGAACTTACCTTCAATTTTTCTTCCCCAAGTGACCGAACATTCAAGAGCTTTCTCCTCTCCTTTCTCTTCTCTAACTTTAGGCTATGATGAACAAAGATGGACAAAACTTTGTTCTTTTCACCCCTTTTTCTTTTAATAAAATTTCATATTTCATCCATTTAATTCTTTAATACAAAAGACATGAAATTCCCATCATGGAACATTTACCTAACCCATTATCATGGAACATTTACCTAACCCATTATCAATTTGTACCATGAATTATGGATATCAAGTGCTCATATTGTCTACAACAACATGATGGCTGGCCACTTCATGTAAAATGGGAGGTTTGTCATGCAAATCCTCCTATTTTGCACTCCTATTTATATGGCCACTTCAATTTAGCCTATAGCATTTTCAAACATTTTCACATAGGTCCTATTTCATAATTTCACTCACAAATGACAAAATTAAAGCATGAAATTTTGCCAACATTCACAGAATTCCCGAAAATTGGGGCGTTACAACCGAATACACAACCATTAACATTATAATCAACCATAATTCACATGAAAATATATAATAAGCTGAATCACCAAAATCTCAACCAAGCATAACCATCATCAAAACAAAGCATTAAATCCAAGCATAACAAATTTTTAAGCCATTTTCACATCGCTCATGGTTACACTAAATAAAATCAAACATTTCATAAGTAAAATCCAGCCTATACATGCCATAGTTCCAAAAATTTAGCTTATAAAATATCGAAGATAGTCGATAGTGTGATAGACTTTGCTGACGATCCCTGAGCTCGTAACTTGATCCAAAATCTATAAAACAGAAACAAATATACACATAGAGAGTAAGCGTTTATAGCTTAGAAAGTCATAACAAATAAACAACTTAATTTAACTAAAAAAAATTATAATAACATAACCACATTTGATCTCAAGCTTTAAGTTTCATATATATAATCATGTACTTTATAGATAAAAAATAGAATTGGCCGAATATACAAAATATCAATGGCATAATTGCAACATAAATGCTTCATATTATAAAGACAACAACAATTAGGCACTTTCACATTTAACCATCAAAATTTCATTTTACGGGATTAAGTCCTTTTATTTAATCGGGCACTCAAAAGACAAAATTAAAGCACGAAAATTTCATACATATAAATTCACACATAATAAACACAGAAAATAAATTTTAAATATTTTTTGACTCGGATTTGTGGTCCCAAAACCACCATTCCGAATAGGGTCTAAATGGGCTATTACAGATTTGATGTGAGAGAATTTTTTTTTAATTTATTTAGAGAGTGGATGATGAAATGCAGAAAATTTAAAGTATTAATTAATCTAAATGATAAATTGTAACACCCCGTACCCGAGACCGTTGCCGGAGTCGGACACGAGGGGTTTGCAGACTTAAATCACTTATTTGCACAGTCCATTTTAAATTTCCAGAAGAGCTGGCTAACTGCGTCACTGTCACCTTAAAAATCATATCTCGAGTTCCAAAACTCGAAAACCAGTTCCGTAAATTTTTCCTAAATCTAGACTCATATGTCCATCTAAAAATTTTTTTCTAGAATTTTTTGTTGAACCAATTAGTACAGTTTATTAGTTAAAGTCTCCCCTGTTTCAGGGTTTGACTACACTGACCTTTCCGCATTACGACTTGGATATCTCCCTGTACAGGGCTTCAATACTGATGCCGTTTGTTTCTATAGAAACTAGTCTCGAAAAGGAATCTATAAATATATGGCATGACTTCTAATTATCTCTTCTTAATTTATAATGAATTTCCAAAGTCGGAATAGGGAATCCAGAAACTGTTCTGGCTCTGTTTCACGAAAACTTAAATATCTCATAATATACTGTTCATATGATCGTTTCGTTACTTTCCTATAAAAATAGATTCATCAAGGTTCGATTACATTATTTATTCACTATTTAATTCCATTCCTACTATTTTTAGTGATTTTTCACATTCACGTCACTGCTACTATCAGCATCTATTTTTAAGGTAGACTTTACCTATTACATATTTCCATGATTCAACTAGCCCTTTAGCATATATAGCACAAAATATGATCATGATTAACCATTCCAATGGCTAATCGTTCCCAAACATTTCCATACCTCTTAACGAACATCATACAAGACGATTATAATACTAAGCTCAAAGTGTATATAAGCCATTTTCGCATGGCTATCCAAATTTATACAAAACCAAAGGGTCCATGACCAACAACAAAACGGGTAGTCCTATACATGCCATTTTCAGAGTTCAACCAAAAGTGTACCAAAAGGGCTTTGATAGTGTGGACAAATTCGACTTTGACAATCCCGAGTCCGATAGCTGACGAACCAAAATCTATAAAATAGAGATTCAAAGAACGGAGTAAGCATTTAATGCTTAGTAAGTTTGAGCCATAAAATTAGTCACAACTAAAGTGTAGCATTCATATGGCTAAACAGATAATTTCATATGCACAAATTCTCAATATCATACTTACTTCACATTACCAACCCTTATATTCATACACAAAAGATCAACTTAGCCAAAGACCGGTAGCTCATTTATCGACTGAACGAATACTAATTGTAAGGGATCAACTAAATCAATGCATATACGAGACATACCTCATTGCTGGGATTTTCCGAGCATATTAATTGAAACTATTACAGCAAGGTCGCTCATTCCCAAGCCAAGTACCTTGAGTTTAACCAGATATAGCTACTCGCTCAATGCCTTGGGACATAGCCGGATATAGTAACTCGCACCAATGCCTTGGGACTTAGCAGGATATAGTAACTCGTACCAATGCCTTGGGACTTATCCGGATATAGTAACTCACACAAATGCCTTGGGACTTAGCCGGATGTAATAACTTCGCACAAATGCCTTGGGACTTAGCCGGAACTAGTCACTAGCGCAAATGCCTTGGGACTTAGCCCGGTTATCATCCAAATATTCATGCACATATCAATAAATCATGACACATCTATATTTCATTTTCATAATTAGAGTTCAAACACAAGTCACGTATTAAGCAATCCCATTTTCGGCTCACTAGCCATATACAAACAGCATGGGTTAGTTTGCTTTATGACACGATCTCTATGCACATACGGCTACCCGTCATACGTATAGACTAATTAACTCAACATATAATTCAAGTAGAATCATCATATCACCGTATATTTGTTATGCTCATACGTCATGACTTAATCAAATCGTAAACTAAGTCTCGTTACTCGGAAACTTACCTCTGATGTTGTCGAACGATTTTGATGACTATTTGATCACTTTTTTCTTTCCCTTATCCAACTTTGGTCCTCTAAGCTCTTGAGCTAATTCAAACAAATTTAACTTATTAAAGTCTCATTATGCTAGCTTATGGCCGAATATGACAATGAATTTGATAGGTCATATGGCCACCTTTAGCTCAAATACAAAATGGTCATACGCATTTTTAATCACATTAAGCAATTTAATACCATTAATCTAACATTTCCTCATGTGCAACTTTATGACCGAATACACATATCATTAACTCAATATCAATTAACTAAGCACTTAAACAAATTCTCTTTAACTATACACACATTCGGCAATGACAAAGACAATTTAGCAAACCTTAAATTCAACTTATAACAATATATATATATATATATTCAATATTCAAAGCATTTAACATCACTCCACCATAATTTTTACATCACGGCCGAATGTTCCTTTGAACCATTTACCCTTACAAGGCATAAATTTCACCATCAAAACTAACAAGCTTATAATCCCATGACCGAAACCTCTAACAACACCAATTGAGAATACTTCATGGGTTTGAGGTAAAACCAAGAAAGAAACTCATAAATATCGAGATATAAGCACTAACATTGTTCATCTAGATTTAGCATGAAACAACATCCATCACCCTTATAATTACCATAGCCGAAAACCTTACTCATTCCAAAATCCAAATCTCAACTTGGGTCACAAAAATAACTTGATATCTCATCAACACAACATCAACACCAAGCAAGAATGATGCATCCATGGCCGAGTGTCATATCTATTATATAGCAAGATTTAGACCATGGGCTAGGTAGAACTCAAGCTAACAACTAAAACATGCATGCATCTCATGGAACATCATTAAACATACCTTAGTCTAGCAAACCACCATAGCCGATTTCCTCAAAGCTCTTTTTCCTTCTTTTTCTTTCTTCTATTCGGCCAAGAACAACATGAGAGCTTTTTTTTTCTTCTTTTTCTTTCTTCTATTCGGCCAAGAACAACATGAGAGCTTTTTTTCTTTCTTTTTTTTCATCATCATTTACCTTCCCATTATTATTTTATTGCCCATACTCCTTATTTTATTTTTCCTAACATAAAGCATTAACCCAACATGTTCATGACATGTTTTTTAGCCATAACATTTTGTCCACCCTCATGCTCATGGCCGGCCACTACTAATTAGGGGGGAAAATTGACATGCAAGTCCACCCTTTTGATTACATGCACTAGTAGATCCTTATAGATTAACCTATCACATTTCAAAAGTGTCACACATAAGTCCTATTGACTAAATTCACATGCAATTTACTAAATCGAAGCTTAAAACTTTCACACATTCATATTCACATATTTTAGACAATAAATATCATATTCAAATAATTTGGTGACTCGGTTTAGCGATCCCGAAACCGCTTTCCAACTAGGGTCACTTTAGGGCTGTCACAACTCTCCCCCACTTAAGAAATTTTCGTCCCTGAAAATCTTACCGGTAAATAAGTTTGGGTATCGTTCTTTCATAGAGTTCTCAGGTTCCCAAGTAGCTCCTTCCATCCCGTGTTTGAGCCATAACACTTTTACTAAAGGAACCTTTTTGTTTCGTAACTCTTTCACTTCACGAGCTAGGATACAAATTGGTTCTTCTTCATAACTCATATTGGCTTGAATTTCAACCTCTGATGGACTAATTATGTGCGATGGATCAGATCTATAATGTCGAAGCATCGAAACATGAAAGACGTCGTGAATCTTTTCAAGTTCAGGGGGCAAAATCAATCGATAAGCAACTGGACCGACTCATTCGGATATTTCATATGGCCCGATGAACCTCGGACTCAATTTGCCCTTACGCCCAAATCTGAGTATCTTTTTCCAAGGTGAAACTTTAAGAAACACTTTATCTCCCACCTGATATTCAATGTCCTTTCGTTTCAAATCCGCATACGATTTCTGACGATCTGTGGCTGCCTTCAGACTTTCACGGATTACTTTTACTTTCATTGGCATCTTTAATCAAATCAATTCCAAAAATTTTACTTTCATCGAGCTCGGTCCAAAACAATGGTGTACGGCATTTACGCCCGTACAAAGCATCGTAAGGTGCCATCTTAATACTTGATTGAAAACTATTGTTGTAAGCGAATTCAATCAAAGGTAAATACCGCTCCCATGAACCACTAAACTCGAGGATGCAACATCTCAACATATCCTCAAGTATCTAAATTATCCGCTCGGATTGACCATCGGTTTGTGGATAAAAAGCGGTGCTAAAATGCAGCTTGGTACCCAAAGCTTCTTGCAATTTCTTCCAAAATCGCGAGGTGAATCTTGGATCTCTATCCGACACAATAGAAATCGGTACCCCGTGTAATCTCACAATCTGAGAAACATACAACTCAGCTAGTTTTTCCAATAAAAAGTCCGTGCGTACGGGGATAAAGTGAGTCGACTTAGTCAGTCTATCCACGACAACCCAAATCGCATCTTTCTTACTTGTCGACAATGGCAACCCAGATACAAAATCCATCGTGACTCGATCCCATTTCCATTTAGGTATCATGATCGGCTGAAGTAAACCCGTAGGCACTTGATGTTCCGCCTTCACTTGCTGACATATTAAACACTTCGAAACAAAATTGGAAATGTCTCGTTTCATACCATGCCACCAAAACTGACGTCTCAGATCGTTGTACATTTTCGTACTCCCCGGGTGAATTGACATTCGGCTACAATGAGCTTCATTCAGAATCATCGAAATGAGTCCTGAATTTCTTGGAACACACAACCGACTTCTGAACGTCAAACAATCGTCATCATCAATTTGAAACTCTGATTCCATATTCGGAACACATTCAGCCCGTTTTGCAGCCAATTCATCATCGACTTTCTGGGCTTCACGAATTTGATGAATCAATAATGGTTTGGCCTTTAATTCTGCCACTAACACATTGTCGGATAGAACAGACAAGTGTACATTCATCGCTCGTAAAGCAAACAAGTGATTTATGACTTAAGGCATCCGCAACCACATTAGCCTTTCCGGGTGATAGTCAATGACAAGCTCATAATCTTTTAACAACTCGAGCCAACGTCTTTGTCGTAGATTCAAGTCTCTTTGAGTCATCAAATATTTGAGACTTTTGTGATCCGAATATACATGGCACTTCTCACCAAATAAGTAGTGTCGCAATATTTTCAAAGCGAATACGATGGCAGCTAGTTCGAGATCATAGGTCGGATAATTTTTCTCATGTGGCTTTAATTGTCTCGACGCATAGGCCACAACTCGACCTTCTTGCATCAATACGCAACCCATCCCAAGTAGGGATGCATCATTATAAATGACGAACTCCTTGCACGATTCGGGCTGCACTAATCTTGGAGCTTCATCAAGTGAGTTTTAATTGTTGAAACTTTTCGACACTTTTCGTCCATTCAAACTTAACATCCTTCGATGTAGTTTCGTCATTGGTGTGGCTATCATCGAGAAACCTTTCACAAACCGTCGGTAGTAAAGCAAGTCCCAAAAGCTCGAACCTTAGTAATATTTCTCGGAGGCTTCCAGTTAAGTATGGCTGAAATTTTGCTCGGGTCAACTCGAATACCCAATGCGGATACCACATGACCCAAGAAGCTAACCTCTCTTAACCAGAACTCACACTTACTGAACTTAGCATATAACGCTTATCCGTAAAATTTGCAACACTAATCCCAGGTGTTCAGCATGATCGGTTTCATTTCTCGAATAAACCAAAATATCATCGATAAACACGACTACAAACCGATCCAAATACGGTCTGAAGATCCGATTCATCAAATCCATAAATATCGCAGGGCCATTAGTGAGCCCAAACGGCATCACTAAGAACTCATAGTGACCGTATCTCGCTTAAAGCGGTTTTGGGTATATCCGAATCTCGAATTCATGGAATGGTAATAACCTGATCTCAAATCTATCTTTGAAAACACTGAGGCTCCCTTTAGTTGATCAAACAAATTGTCAATACGTGGCATCGGATATTTATTCTTTATTGTCACCTTATTCAGCTGACGATAGTCGATGCACAACCTCATGGTTCCGTCCTTCTTTTTCACAAACAATACTGGTGCACCCCAATGTGAGAAACTTGGTCGAGCGAAACCTCTATCTGTCAATTCTTGCAACTGAGCTTTCAACTCTTTTAACTCGGTTGGTGCCATACGATACGGAGCTATCGAAATCGGCGTAGTCCCAGGTACAAGCTCAATACCAAACTCTACCTCCCGAACAGGTGGTAAACCCGGTAAGTCCTTGGGAAAAACATCCGGGTATTCACAAACCACCGGCACAAATTCGAGTTTCTTTTCTAACTCTTTGTCATCAAGTACATACGCAAGGTATGCTTCGCACCCCTTTCTTACATATTTCTGGGCCAACATTGATGATATTACAGCTGGCAACCCCTTTAAGTCCGTAGACTCAACTCGGATTATCTCGTTATTTGCACACCTCAAATCAATAGTTTTGCTTTTGCAATTCACAACCGCATCATGCACGGTCAACCAATCTAAACCGAGGATAACATCAAATTCATCAAGCGGCAAAAGCATCAAGTCCGCCGGAAAGCGAAACCTCGAATTACTAGGGACATTTCTTACACACTTTGTCGACAAGCACGTAACGACCCAAGGGATTTGACACCGAATTACGAACTCGATGAGACTCAATAGGTAAAGTCTTCTTGATGCTAAGGTTTCACATATATAAGAATGAGTAGAACCGGGGTCAATCAAAGCAATCACATTAGTATCGAAGAGAGTAAAAGTACCGGTAATGACATCGGCGAGGAAGCATCCTCGCGTCTTGGCGTATAGCATAAGCCCTAGCAGGAGCACGAGCCTCAGATCTGGTCGTAGCATCTCTAGATCCTCTCTGACCACCACTAGCATTGCCCGTATTTCTAGATGGTCTACCTCGAGCAGTGGTAGCACCCGGTTTCCCACTCTGATTTACATTCTGTTCAGACAACCTCGGGCAATCTTTAATGAAGTGGTCAACTGATCCGCACTTGTAACAGGAGCGGTCATGAAATCTACAACTCCCCGAATGCCATTTACCACAATACTGGCACTCCGTTCTGTCTCGACGATCATTTCCAACACTGGCGATCGAAGTGACGCGTGTGCTCACAGGGGGTCGATCGCGATCTCGTCTAGAAAAACCCGAAGTGTCCCTAGACCGGCCTAAGTCATCTCTAAATTTCTTCGATGACTGTTGAAAGGGCTTTCCTGAAGATCTCTTACGAAACTCCTTTGCTCCCACATCGGCTTTCCTTTTCTCCTTACTGAGCTCCTCGGCTTTGCAAGCTCGCTCGACAAGTACCATAAATTCTCGGATTTCTAAAATGCCAACATACAGCTTTATATCATCATTCAGTCCATCTTCGAAACGTTTACACATCACAGCTTCTGAAGAAATGAATTCTCGCGCGTACCGGCTAAGCCTCACAAATTTTCGTTCATAGTCGGTAACCGACATGGAACCTTACTTGAGTTCAAGAAATTCCTTCCGTTTTTGATCTATGAATCTCTGACTGATATACTTTTTTCGAAACTCGGTTTGGAAAAAATCCCAAGTTACTTGATCTTTGGGCACAACAGAAGTCAACGTGTTCCACCAATAGTAGGCAGAATCACGTAGCAAGGAGATAGTACACTTTAGGCACTCATCGGGTGTGCAAGATAGCTCATTGAGTACCCGAATAGTGTTGTCCAACCAAAATTTAGCTTGCTCGGCATCATCGCTATCCGTAGCTTTAAATTCGGTAGCCCCGTGTTTTCGGATTTTGTCAACTGGGGGCTTATTTGACCTTATTTGGTCGGTTGCTGGAGGTATTGTAGGTGCGGGGGTGCCATTAGTCGGGAATGGAGGTTGAGGAACAGCCGTATTAGTTCGAATGTATTGGTTAAACCAATCATTCATCACGCTATAAAAAGCTTGTCTAGCCTCATCATTCGGATTGCTAGCAATAGGTTGAGAGTCCGCCGGCGCTGTCCCTTGTGCGGGAGCAGGCGCTACACTCTCAAGATCATCAGCTACCGCTCGGTCGGGATCGGGATCCATTACTATAAATAAACACATTTGCAAATGTCAGAAATCACCACACTATCAAATAATCACAAAATGGCATGTATAGCTAGACCGAAACGTATTACGGTAGTCCTAGAATCGACTAAACCGTAGCTATGATACCAATAAAATTGTAACACCCCGTACCCGAGACCGTTGCCGGAGTCGGACACGAGGGGTTTGCAGACTTAAATCACTTATTTGCACAGCCCATTTTAAATTTCCAGACGAGCTGGCTAACTGCGTCACTGTCACCTTAAAAATCATATCTCGAGTTCCAAAACTCGAAAACCAGTTCTGTAAATTTTTCCTAAATCTACACTCATATTTCCATCTACAAATTTTTTTCTAGAATTTTTGGTCAGACCAATTAGTACAGTTTATTAGTTAAAGTCTCTCCTATTTCAGGATTCGACTACACTGACCTTTGTGCATTACAACTTGGATATCTCCCTGTATAGGGCTTCAATACTGATACCGTTTGTTTCTATAGAAACTAGTCTCGAAAAGGAATCTATACATATATGGCATGACTTCTAATTATATCTTCTTAATTTATAATGAATTTCCAAAGTCGGAACAGGGAATCGAGAAACCGTTCTGGCCCTGTTTCGCAAAAACTTAAATATCTCATAGTATACTGTTCATATGATCATTTCGTTACTTTCCTATGAAAATAGATTCATCAAGGTTCGATTACATAATTTATTCACTATTTAATTCCATTCCTAATATTTTTAGTGATTTTTCACATTCACGTCACTGCTACTATCAGTATCTATTTTTAAGGTAGACTTTACCTATTACATAGTTTCCATGATTCAACTAGCCCTTTAGCATATATAGCACAAAATATGATCATGATTAACCATTCCAATGGCTAATCATTCCCAAACATTTCCATACCTCTTAACGAACATCATACAAGACGATTATAATACTAAGCTCAAAGTGTATATAAGCCATTTTCGCATGGCTATCCAAATTTATACAAAACCAAAGGGTCCATGACCAACAACAAAACGGGTAGTCCTATACATGCCATTTTCAGAGTTCAACCAAAAGTGTACCAAAGGGATTTGATAGTGTGGACGACTTCGACTTCGACAATCCCAAGCCCGATAGCTGACGAACCAAAATCTATAAAACAGAGATTCAAAGAACGGAGTAAGCATTTAATGCTTAGTAAGTTTGAGCCATAAAATTAGTCACAACTAAAGTGTAGCATTCATATGGATAAACAGATAATTTCATATGCAAAAATTCTCAATATCATACTTACTTCACATTACCAACCCTTATATTCATACACAAAAGATCAACTTAGCCAAAGGCGGTAGCTCATTTATCGATTGACGAATACTAATTGTAAGGGATCAACTAAATCAATGCATATCTGAGACATACCTCATTGCTGGGATTTTACGAGCATATTAATTGAAACTATTACAGCAAGGTCGATCATTCCCAAGCCAAGTACCTTGGATTTAATCGGATATAGCTACTAGCTCAATGCCTTGGGACATAGCAGGATATAGTAACTTCGCACCAATGCCTTGGGACTTAGCCGGATATAGTAACTCGCACCAATGCCTTGGGACTTATCTCGGATATAGTAACTTCGCACAAATGCCTTCGGGACTTAGCCGGATGTAATAACTTCGCACAAATGCCTTGGGACTTAGCCGGAACTAGTCACTAGCGCAAATGCCTTGGGACTTAGCCGGTTATCATCCAAATATTCATGCACATATCAATAAATCATGACACATCTATATTTCATTTTCATAATTAGAGTTCAAACACAAGTCAGGTATTAAGCAATCCCATTTTTGGCTCACTAGCCACATACAAACAGCATGGGTTAGTTTGCTTTATGACACGATCTCTATGCACATACGGCTACCCGTCATACGTATAGACTAATTAACTCAACATATAATTCAAGTAGAATCATCATATCACCGTATATTTGTTATGCTCATACGTCATGACTTAATCAAATCGTAAACTAAGTCTCGTTACTTGGAAACTTACCTCAGATGTTGTCGAACGATTTTGACGGCTATTCGATCACTTTTTCCTTTCCCTTATCCAACTTTGGTCCTCTAAGCTCTTGAGCTAATTCAAACAAATTTAACTTATTAAAGTCTCATTATGCTAGCTTATGGCCGAATATGACAATGAATTTGATAGGTCATATGGCCACCTTTAGCTCAAATACAAAATGGTCATACGCATTTTTAATCACATTAAGCAATTTAATACCATTAATCTAACATTTCCTCATGTGCAACTTTATGACCGAATACACATATCATTAACTCAATATCAATTAACTAAGCACTTAAACAAATTCTCTTTAACTATACACACATTCGGCAATGACAAAGACAATTTAGCAAACCTTAAATTCAACTTATAACAATATATATATATTCAATATTCAAAGCATTTAACATCACTCCACCATAATTTTTACATCATGGCGAATGTTCCTTTGAACCATTTACCCTTACAAGGCATAAATTTCACCATCAAAACTAACAAGCTTATAATCCCATGACCGAAACCTCTAACAATACCAATTGAGAATACTTCATGGGTTTGAGGTAAAACCAAGAAAGAAACTCATAAATATCGAGATATAAGCACTAACATTGTTCATCTAGATTTAGCATGAAACAACATCCATCACCCTTATAATTACCATAGCCGAAAACCTTACTCATTCCAAAATCCAAATCTCAACTTGGGTCACAAAAATAACTTGATATCTCATCAACACAACATCAACACCAAGCAAGAATGATGCATCCATGGCCGAGTGTCATCTCCATCATATAGCAAGATTTAGACCATGGGCTAGGTAGAACTCAAGCTAACAACTAAAACATGCATGCATCTCATGGAACATCATCAAACATACCTTAGTCTAGCAAACCACCATAGCCGATTTCCTCAAAGCTCTTTTTCCTTCTTTTTCTTTCTTCTATTTGGCCAAGAACAACATGAGAGCTTTTTTTTTTCTTTTTCTTTCTTCTATTCGGCCAAGAACAACATGAGAGCTTTTTTTTTCTTTCTTTTTCTTTTTTCATCATCATTTACCTTCCCATTATTATTTTATTGCCCATACTCCTTATTTTATTTTTCCAAACATAAAGCATTAACCCAACATGTTCATGACATGTTTTTTTAGCCATAACATTTTGTCCACCCTCATGCTCATGGCCGGCCACTACTAATTAGGGGGGAAAATTGACATGCAAGTCCACCCTTTTGATTACATGCACTAATAGATCCTTATAGATTAACCTATCACATTTCAAAAGTGTCACACATAAGTCCTATTGACTAAATTCACATGTAATTTACTAAATCGAAGCTTAAAACTTTCACACATTCATATTCACATATTTTAGACAATAAATATCATATTCAAATAATTTGGTGACTCGGTTTAGCGGTCCCGAAACGCTTTCCGACTAGGGTCACTTTAGGGCTGTCACATAAATCAAGGTGGGAAATAATTCCAACTATAAAGAACTTACCACCTTAAGACTAAAGTAAAAAACTAGTTTAATTTTGTTTTTCTTTTTATTTTGTATTAATTTTAATAGAAAAAAATAGAGATTTGTTATTATGAGCAAATGATATACCAGTGAAACTATGAGGTGCAGTGATTGCTCACCTCATCCTTTAACCATGATGTCAAGGTTCGATCTGTAACAACCCAAAAGTTAATGGTGTCGAAAAGTGTAGTTTCGAAATCCCGTTTTCGTAAATCAGACCCATAAATATTTTTATTAAATGTTTACAGGGTTATATTAGAAGTGAATTAAACACTCAAAGTTTTATATCTAAAGCAAGTTTTCAAGAAACTGCTTAAGTTTTAGCAAAAGCTGCTCTCTAGGGTTGTATTGATTGGTTGAAAGGCCTGAAAGAAAACGTTGTGCTTAGGGGTATGATACCTGCCGGTACTGGATTCAAAGGATTAGTGCACCAGTCACGGCAACATAACAACATTCTTTTGGAAACAAGAAAATAGAATTTCTTTGGGGGAGAAATGAGAGATATTTTTTTTCCACCACCGAGAATTATTTGACTCTTGCATTTGAATTTCGATCAGGAAATTTTTTTGATATAGTGCTTAATTAAGGCACAAGGACTAACTCATAAAAGTATCAAAAGTTCAATTCTTAAGAAATCTTTTATTAGAATAAGACTAAGGGATTTAAGAAGTAATTATACCCTAGTATTATATATAGTGGACGAAAATTTATGTAAATTTAAGAAAAATGTGATAAAAATTATTAAATAAAATAAAGTATGAATTAAGTAATATAGTTAGTGGAAAGCAAAGAACAAAACGTTTTTCATCTCTTTTCATGCAACCAAAACCAAGAAAAGGAGAAGAAGAAGGTTCAACCATGGAGTTTTAAGTTTCAAGCTTCAATTTGGTTAATTCAATTTAGACATTTTCTTGTGATTTTTATGTTTTCGGAATCTTAAGAGCTTAAGCTAGCTGCCCCATGTCGTATTTTTCAATACTTCTAAAGAATTATGAAGTTGTCATTGTTAGATAGTTGAAGATTTTGGTGTCATTTTAATAGATTTTAAGTTTGGAGTTGAAAAAAGACTAAATTGTAAAGCCAATTGAGATTTTGTGCAATAAGGACTAAATTACAAAAATTCAAAAATTTATGGTAGAAATTAAAAATAGAAAGTTAAATTTGGCCTAGAGTGAAATCAGCATAAAAATTGGATGTTAAATGTAAAAGTTATGTTAGTCCCAGTTTTAGGGACTAAATTGAATAAAATGCAAAAGTTGAATAGTTTAGTAATTGATAGTGAAAATGGTTGTGTTTTGATAAATTTATACGTTTGTTTTAATCCAAGCTAACATCAACCCAGATTCCTCGAAAAAGAAAGGGAAAGACAATGTTGTCTATAAATAGCTCAAAGTTTATGGTTTGTGTTTCTATAATCTGAACTATCTTGTAATTAAAGCATATTGAATTTTTGTGCATGGTAAGAATGTAAGGTGATATTCTTTGGTTTAAATGTGATGAAATGGATTTATTTGATTTGATCAATGTTTAAAATGACTAAATTGCATGTATATGAAAATGTGCATGATTTTATGAATGTGAAATGAAGCATATTTGAGATGATATATTACTTCCATATGTTGGATAAATGTATACACAATGAAAATAAAAGTGAATTGAGGTATTGATTGATAATAAATTGAGTAATGAATACCCTATTAATTGTTCGGGAAAAATTAGATATAATTGGCGGTCCATGGGATAGGAACAATTCAAGGTTACTTCGACTACAAGTCGATGAGGCACTGGGTGCCAATTTTATTTGGTTATATCGATGAGACATTGGGTGTCAAACTTATTGATAGCACTAGGTGTAACTATTTACTTCAGATTTATCCGATGAGGCACTATGTGTCAAATTGGTGTGTTGGTTGGATTTGAATATCCATCCGAGTCTGAGTCATGTTAACAAAGAAATAAACGGAAAAAATGAACTATTTGATACTGAAATGACAAATCATGAGAAATGGAAATGAAATGTGAAATGAAATATGAAATATGAAATGGTGGATTGAGTTGTGAATATTGATTGATTATGATCAATGAAACCATGAATTTTGGAAATTGAAATGGAATGTGCCATTATATGAATTGAGATATCAAATAACATATGAAATGTAATTGTCATGTATTAATATTAGTAAAATGTGTTGGTTAGGATCAAAGAATATGTAAATTGGCATAACTGACTTGTTATATTGCATATAATTACTTACTTTAATTTTTTCATCTTAATGACTTATGTTATGTTTTAATATTCAGATTATAGAAATACCACTGAGTTATACTTAGCATACAGTTTTTTTTACGTGCGCAGATTAGGTACTTTACGAATCGATTGTCGACTCAGCATCTAGTGGCAATCCCAGACTCAAGTATTGGTGATGATTTATTTTGGTTTTGGCATGTTCCTAAGAAGTCTTATGGTTATAATGTTCATTTTTGCATTTTGAAGAATATGTATATAAATGTATATGTATGTGTTGGAAATGACCAAGTTATTGTCTTTCTAAAGTAGTTGGTTTATATGCTTAATGGTTTAATGGTTGAGTAGATAAAACGTTAGGTGATATGTTTGGTTGGTATGCATGTGTTGATCATGTATTGAATGGTAAGTTTTGGTGCATGCTTTTGTGTTATAAGTTGAGTTGTCTAGTGATTTCTTAAAAGGGTTAAATGATTTATGTTTGATGGAACACATTGAGGTGCTTTAAAGGTAAATTGGTACGATTGATTGTGATAAATTGGTTGTTTTTGAATTGTGGATTAAGGTGCCAAGTGTGACATATTAGTTAGGCACTTAGGATGGTTTTTGTAAGTGATGTTTTAGTATGATTTTACTGCATTTAGAGTTGATTGAGATATGATATATTTGGTTACCTGTAATATAAGTAAGTTAGGGTTATAAAGCTTGCATTGAAAGGTATTTCCAAGCACACGACCGTACGCCTTACACAGAACCAGACATGGTTGTGTGGTATGTAGGATTTGGATGATTTTTGGTGTACACGGCCATAGTCTGTTACATGGCCTAGTGACACGGCCGTGTGACATATTTTTGACTATTTACATTTTTTACCGACATGGCATTGGAGAGTGTACATGATTATTCGCATAGTCGTGTGACTCCAACCCCACATGACATCAGTTTGTTGCACGGCTTGCCTACACAGCCGTGTGTCCCATCCCACACTGCCTTAACATTTCCACACAGTCAGAGGACACGACCGTGTTACCCCTATTTGTAGATTTTTTCCCCATCTTTTTGTTCTCATTTCAAATTGATCCCTGTTTGTTACTGGGTTGGTTTTAAGCTTTCGTAAGTTCAATATATTTACATTAATTACATTGTGATAAGGAAATAATTGAAGGAAAACACTACTAAGATAAGGTTCCAATTCCATCTATAAAATCATCCATATAGTTGTGATAATTTTGTATAAAAATTTATAGACTTTTGAAACTCTCTTTTCGTATATACAATTCATTTAAGTCATTTTTCCCGTTAAATTTCCTTAAGCCAAATTTTTTTTGGTCAAATCTAAATCCAAATATCTTATCAAATGTTTATAAAATTAAAATGTAATAATTCTTGTTGATTGGGTCTTAGCTCGATTGGCATTGGCATTGTTGCCAATGCAATAGGTTATGGGTTTAAGTGCTCTAAAACATATTATTCTCCTATTTTAAGGGTTGAGGTGGGGTTATGAGTAGCTCTAGGCATTGCATCATAATATTAGAATTACTTAATATTATTAATATTTTGATACATAAAATACAAATTTTATTCCAAAGAATAAGCACAAAATATGTAACAGGGAAAGTCTTCTACTATAGCTAAATGTGTTATGAAAAAATAATGATAGTTGCATCTTAAAAGAATGAGTCTATACAATAGTTTACACAATAAAAATTAAAAATAATGGTTGGGGGTTGAGTTGGGGTGTGTTAAATGAGGATAAAAAAAATAATTTTTGACCGAAAGTGCTGTTGGTAAAAGTCAAAAGTTGATAAAAAGTGCTTATGCGGCTGGCCAAAAAAGTGCTTTTAAAAACCACTTTTGACCCCAAAAGCTAATTTTTTAACATTGCTTATGACTTTAAAAATGCTTTTGACCCCAAAAGTGCTTTTCATAAGCAATGAGAAACGCAGTCTAAATGTGAACCGCATGCCAAAATTTGGCATTGTATCCTGTTGAAAAAATTTCAATTTTTTGGGAGAATTTGGTAAAATATTGTGAGTTCAAAGCTGACAACTTCCTCAACAAGCTTATTATTGTTCTTGTTGAAGGTTTTTGTCTTTCAACTTTACTAAGTGCTTGAAGAGGCAATCTGAAAAGGGGACGAGTTCAATAAATTGAAAGCGCCTTGCTAGATTCCTGAACAAATGAACCAACAAAGAAACTAAAAAGTTTACAATCAATAGGGTTTGAACCATGCCTTAAATGAGACATGAGTTCAAGTTGGTACCACTTGAGTTAGCTTTCCCATTCTATTGAACTCATCACCTCTCTAGGCACTTGTCACATCCCAAAAACGGGGTTAGTAGATATTGAGTTAATAAACTAAGAGTGGTCACATCCTATTTTTGAATTAAGGTTGCAGAAATCATGTAAAGTAAATTAATTTATTTTAGTGGTTAAGTGTTCTGGATGTATGCTTAAGGTTCTATGTTTGATTCATTTTCCTTAAATTTTAAGTATTTTTGTTCCTATATCTAGCTTGTTACATCTAGATTATCTGTTATTTTTTGTGAGTTTTTAGCAAGAATGAGTCTGCTAATTTAGTGATAAGGCCTTAGCTTATCCATAAGTCTTGAGTTCAAATCTTATTGTGCTTGAATGAAATTTTTTTTTTGATTGTTTGTGCCACCCATGTTGCTGGTATTTCGGTTAATTCAAACTCTGGTTAGTTAGATAGGCTTGGTAGTTAATTTGGGTTTTTGGGATATTATGTTTTTTATTTTAATTTAGAAATATGTTCCTAAAAATTCTCCCAATTTTTTGTTCCCTTTTTCCACTCTTTCTCCATTCTTTGATTTTCTTTTCTTTTCCACTTTTGCTATAGAATTTTCTCCTGTCGTTTTCCCTGTTCTCTCTTCCTCCTCATTATTTTTTTTTGTGTATTTTCACAATATCAATTCTCTGTTCTTTTGACTATCCAAGCTTTGAACTGCCAAAATTTTTGTTGCCATCGATTCATCTTTTTCTTCAATTTGTCAACTCAAACTTTAATGTCCTCAAGACTGTCACTTGTTTCTTAGACCTTGCTGCTGCCATTCAACGTCTTTACCTTTCTTGTCCAAAAAATTTTCTGTTAGGGCCCCTTCTATTTATGCTGACTTGATTGAGATTTTGTTGCAATTACTACTGTGTTGTGCTGCTATTTTTCTTGTCATATTGCTATCAATTTATTGGCGTTCAAATAGTTCAACGTGTGAAGAAAGAAACTCTATATTTTCAAAGGTAGCAAAAAGTATATAGATTTTCTTTTATTCTAGTTTGCTTGGTTGTTCATGTTCTTTTTTTATTCAGTCACACGGTGAATGCAAAGTTTTCAATTATGTGTTAATTCATTGATGAAAAGTGGCTTAGATTAATTGAATTTTACTTCAATCAATTTCATAAATAATTTAAATAAATTAATTTAGGAACTTAACATTTGATATTAGTTTAAATGTTGCGATTAGTATAGTTCTTATTAATTGAGGTTTGAATAAAATTTGTTTACAATTAATTTAATTTGAATTCATGTATATTTCTCATGTTAGTTTAATTTTAAAGATGTTCATCTCAATAAAAATTACTTGTAATTGAGATATTTGATTAGTTGCTTTAAGGTTAGAGTAAATAAAATTTGTTAGATGAAATTAGAAATAAATTGACTTTGAATTATCAAAATGTGTTTAAGATTAAATCAGACTATTAACCCCAGATCTGAAATGTAGAAGCTGTGGATTTACAATAGTATTTCGATTTCGCATTAATCAAGTGTGTGACCCAAACTTTAAAACTCGTAAAAACTATGCAAAATCGATTAGCCCAGTCAATGTCACATGCTTGTATGCCACATGGGCATATGGTTGGTCGTGTGAGCCACACAGGCATGTTAGCTGTGTATCTAGCTGTGTGGGCCACACAGGTGTGTGGTAGGCTATGTGTCTAGGCGTGTGGGCCACACGGGCATGTGGGCCCATCCTGGGTAAACTTGTTTGGGTTATGATGTGGGCTGTAGGTTCGAGAATAATGATCTTTTTACATCTGAAAAATAATTATGAAGTAACCAATTAAGATTGGTGGGTATGTTAGTGTTGTAAGTATAATTTCTAAAAAAATATGTTAAGTTTTTGAAAATGACATATCTAATCTGTAAATTCGTACTCATCATCGGCACGTTTTTGTTCTGCTATGTTCATATATGAGCACGAGACATCTGAGTATGCTATTTTGACTATATATGAATATGCTATATGAATATGCATGTGACATTATGTCAAAATTGATTTGTTATTGTTAATATTTGACACATTTGATCTGTAAAGTATGGAATCCCACATTAATTGATTTTTGTTTATTATAATACTGCATGTTCCACATGATTTTCATTCTGATTTTGTATTTGCATGCCATGTCACATTGCATAGGATTAGGATGATCTTTTAAGGATGTAGTTTAATGATCTACACTGTAACAACCCGATTTAGACCCTAACTGGAACGGTTGTTTTTGGACCATGAATTCGAGTCAGAAAAATATTTAAAAATTATTTTCTGTGTTTATTTTGTGTGAATTTATATATGTGAAATTTTCGTTATTTAATTTCGTCGTTTAGGTGTCCGATTAAATAAAAGGACTTAATCGTGTAAAATAAAATTTTAGTGGTTAAATGTGAAAGTGCCTAATTGTTGTTGTCTTTATTAGTGAAGGTACTTGTAATGCAAATAAACCTTTGAAATTTTGCATGGACACATTCAGTAAAGAGGAGGTGAGTTATAAATAGTTTATATTAAGGTTAAAATAGTAACTTATGAAATAAAATGTTATAATATAAGATATATCATAAAATAATAAGACAAAACATAATGTGTTCATATTTCCTCATTTCTGAATATCAAAATAACCAAAGAAAAGAAAAGAAACCTAGGTTCGGCCATATTCAAGCTTAATCAAGGTATGTATTTAGCTCGGTTTTTGATAATTTCTACGTTTTTGAGACCGTTGCTTAGTAACCTTCAAGACCCATGCTTTAATTTTTGATTTTGATGAATATTTTGAGTTGTGCCATTGTTAATAGCTTGTGATTTTTGTTATTTGATGATGAAAAATGGAATATATGTTTTAGATTAACATATTTTTTATTGGAGTTTTTGATGATTTTGAGTAATTAGGACTTAATAGCAAAAAATAATAATTTGGGGGATTAAAATGTGAAATTGATAAAATATAGGGATTTGTATGAGCATGGGTACTAATCGGCCCAACATGAGTGTTGTGAATTTTTGTGTATTTTGTGTTTTGTGTAATAGGGACTAAATTGTAAAAAAATTGTAAATGTTAGGGTAAAATGGTAATTTACCTATCTATGTGTTTTTGGACTAAATTAAATGAAAATATGTTTGAATGAGCTTAATTTGAATATGTTTAGATCAAGAACCAAAGAAAACGGATTTGGATCAGGGAAAAACAAAAGTTGTCGACTAGCAGCCCGTCCCATTTTACGACGTCCAAGGTAAGTTTATAAGCAAATAGACGTGTTTATCGTTAGTTTAATGTTATAATTATATGCTGTTACGAAATGTTATAATTGAATTATGCTATGGCCGAATATGTTAAATTTGGCTATGATATTTTCGAGTTCGATTCGACCGAGATACGACGTCCGAAAGCCCCGTATGAACCTTAGGAATAGCTAGGATACATATGTCATGACATAGGATTCTGATATATGTGTGCGAGTAAGTCCATGGCATCGATTTGTGATTCTGATATGTGTTTACAAGTAAGACCCTGTCTGGGACAGTGGCATCGATATGTGGTACATGTAAGACCACATTTGGGACGTTGGTATTGTACGGATTATGTGATTATGCGAGTGTCCTATCCAATTCCGAATGGTTCATCGAGCAAAGGTAATCATGTACGGATTGTGTAATACGAGTTAAATGGCTAGGTATGAGTTAGTTTCGTTATTAATAAAAATAAGGTAAGTATATTCGGTCTACTGTACATTATTGAATAAGTGATAATTTTGTGTATGTGCATTTAAGTGTATTCGGTCAAATGATTTAACATAGGTACATGGGATTATATTATGAACATGTGAACTAGGTACCTATTGATCATCCGGCCTTGAAGGTTAAATAATGTTTGTTAATCTTGATTATATAAGCATTCGGTTTAAGTAAAGTACTATTGTATACAAATGTACATGATATTGTTAGTTGAATTCTTGTGTTTATGCGAATAAGTATCTATATGTATTTAAGTGTATAGTGATATTATAACTTAGAAAGTCGGTTTCACATTCGGCTATTGTGGTTGTGATAGCATTCAGTTAAGTAAAAATATGCATGATAATGCTACCATTTATTTGTCTTGTAAATTCGAAGTTAAACTTTGTTTAGTTTATAACATTCGGCTTAGCTTGAAAGGAATGATTAAATCTTGGAATTTTCTATTTGTTTTACTAAGCTATGTTAGCTTACTCGTGTATTTGATTCTTTATTTTATTGATTTTGGAACCAAGCTATAAGCTCGGGAGATCGTCAGCCAAGTTCATCACACTATATACTGTTTTGGTATCTTATTAGCTAATCTTAAATTATGGCATGTATAGGCTGGAATATATTTTTGAAATGTTGATTTTAGCTAATTAACTAAGGCCATGCGAAACTGGCTTGTTACTTATATTTAGTTTCAGTTTTATATGTGCTTAGTTTTGCTGTCCATGATTTTGGCTTGATATATGCTATTGTAACAACCCGTTTTTAGGGTTAATCAGAACAGTGGTTTCGGGGCCACCAAATCCGACGAGTAGGTTTGTAAATATTATATTTAATATTTATGAGTTAATTGTGATTTTAAAAATGTTTTTGATATTGTGATTTTTGTTTTATAAGCGATTTATTAAGTTCAAGTGGTATGACCCTAAGGTCAAGTGGGTTTAGAAAATGAGGTATCGGGACCTTGTTTCTATAAATCGAGTCTTAAATATTTTTATAAATATTTACGTAGTGGCAATAAGATGGTATTAAAGTTTCGTTGAAAAATTTTATCGTTTCGATAGTTAATTAAGCAAAAAGGACTAAATCGCGTAAAGTACAAAAGTTGTGTTCTATAAGCTAAATGTATTAAATAACTATAGAAATTTAAAGTGGAAGTCCTTATTTGGTTATTAGCCCATTAAAGAGATAGTGGGATATAATGGCTTGGCATTTGGTGTAATAAATAAAGTGTATAAAGGTTAATATTGTAAATTGGTTAAAAATAATAATAAAATGAATAAAATAAAAGAATCAAGGTGTCATCTTTTTCATTCTCTTTTTACCAGCCGAATATGAAGGCTTGAGAAGCCATAGGAGAAGCTTCCAACTTTCGGCTAATGCATGGTAGGCATTTCTAGTCTCGTTTTTAATTATTTTTATATTTTCGGGATCGTTGTTGCTTAATCTATCTAATGAGGGGGCTATTATGCAAAATCATTGAATAGTTTGATGTTTACCATTGATGAGTATAATAGGGCTTTGAATTTTAATGGAAGAATATGAGTCCTTGTTGATAATTAAACACTTTTTGTTAAGTGAATTTTTGTGAAATTGACAATTAAGGGCTAAATTGATAAATGTGAAAAATTTGTGGTTAAAATGTCAAATAAATGAAATGTGTGGGCTGCTAGAGAAACTAGTGATATTCGGCTATAGTAGAATTTTACTCAATTTCATCAATTTGCATTTTTATGATATAGGGACTAAATTGTAAAGAAGTTGAAATATTAGGGGCAAAAATGTAATTTTACCATAAAGTGAATTATGGACTGATTTGATACCATGAACATTCGGCTAAGCTTAATTATGGTTAAAAATGGTTAACTTGCATGTTTTGAACTCAGAGACTAAAATGAATAAAAGTAAAACTTTATGGGCAATTTTGTACAAATGAAAAAATGACCAAATTGTATGAAATGAAGTGTTTTACTGTCTAAATTAATATATTGAATGAAATTATTAATTTAGATCAAGACCGGGTCAAAAATCGAGAAAAATGGGAAAATTACGAAAATGCCCCTGAACTTTGGTATCTCTACAATTTAGCCAGGTAAGTTCGTATGCAATAAGCATTGTTAAATTTATGCTTCTAATGCTTTAATATCGTATAAATTGTATATACGTGAATATTTTAATGTCTGACGACATATCGACTAAATGTGGCACTTAGTGTGCGGGGCAATCAAATATGACACTCAGTGTATGAAATATTGAGAATGACACTTAGTGTGCGAGATATTGAGAATGACACTTAGTGTGCAAAATATCAAATGATTCAAAAGGAAATTATAAATTGTGATTGAATGATTAAATCGAGCAAAGTGAATAGGTATACATGCTATATTATATGAATTGTTTATGAGACAATTTTATAATCGTGATATTCAGGCTTTGAGCCTAGCAAGCCTTGTTCTGGTGAATTAAATTGGGCTTATGCCTAGCAGGCTTATTGCCGGTGTGTAAAATCAGACTTTGAGTCTAGTAGGCCTTGTACCGGTGTGAGATACAGGCTTAGGCCTAGAAGGCTTTATGCTGGTGAATTATTATAAGTTTATGCCTAAAAGATTTATTGCTGATATGGTACTTGAATACTTTAAATGAGCTAAAACGATTAGGTTGTGATAATTGATTACCTATTTGAAAATAAGGTAAGTATATGCGCAAAGAATGTATTGTGATGTATGAGGAAATGAAATATGATTATGTGCCAATGAAACTTAAATAAATGAATAAGATGTGATTTGTAAAGTTGCATATGTGAAATTTTTCAGATGCTATATGAATGAAAAGTGAATTTGATTATAAATGATCATATGAGATTGATATGAGAAAGATATATAATTAAATGTGTTATTTCCCATAATGTGTTCATTTGGCTATATGAAAGTGTGAAAGGGTTGATGTATGCAAATTTAATTGAATAAGTTTGAGAAAGTTAAAGTTGGTTAAGCGAGTAAGTATAATATTGAATGATGATAATTTGATATGAGAATATGTTATGGAATTTAGAAAGGTTGTGTGAGATAGCATATTATGTTTACGGTATTGTAATGAAAGTATTTGTTATGTTAAGTTTATTAAGATACGAGCTTACTAAGCTTAAAAGCTTACTCTGTGTTTTCTTTTTCTTATGTTTATAGATTTTCGGAGATTTGCTCGGGTTGGAAGTCGATGGAGACGACATCACACTATCCTGTTATCATTTCAGTGAATAATATTTTGAAACTCGGTTATGTGGCATGTATAGGCTAGTCTTGGAGTTAATTATTTTTAATGAGTATGTATTTAAAGCCATGCAAAAATGACTTGCTTATTATGCTTAAGTTTGGTTTTACATGTTCTTAATTAAAATGTTTAATGAGTTTGGTTTTGGTAGTTGTTTTAATAGTTAGCTCATTTTGTAAATATGAAATGTGGTATAATTAGAGTGGTGGATAATAGTATATTAACTTAACAGGTTCGGTTACTAAGTGGTAAGTAATAAATATGTTTTATGATTGTTTTGGTTGATTGTATTGGTATGGGTTCAAATGGTTAATGATGGTAATGATTAGGTATGTTTTGGGTTAGCTAATAGGATAAAAATATGAAGTTTAGGTATATTAATATAGTATGAATTAGATGCACGCTGGAGTGTTATTTGTGTTCAAGTGCTAAGTATGGCTTTTATATTTAGGATGAATTAGCACTTGTATATATATGCATCATTAGTATGTTCGGCCATGTTATAATGTATTTAAGTTTCATATGTGATTGGATAATAATTCATGTAATATGATTCAATTGGTTTTATTATGAACTTTTGCAGAAGTTATCAAATGATATGTTTGATATACGATTAATGAGATAGAAATTGGCAAATATTCGAAGTATGAAGTGTAATGATATATAATGGAATATGATTTTAATTATGAAAATGGCATTAATATGATGGATATAAGGAACTGAATATTGAAAGTATTAAGCATGTTTACATGTCTTTGATATATACAAGTTTGGTTCGAATTTAGTAATTATGGAACATAATCAGTTGGGTTTTGATATATGTTCGTACTAAATTAGTTGGAATTTTTGAAATGTGCTTATTTGCGATATATGTTCAGTAAGGTTTGATTATTTTTGAATTGGAATTATGACCCATGTATTCGAATTTATAATAAGTGAATTGTGGATATTTGAAATTGAGAAGTTTTAAATGTTTATTAATTCTTGGTGTATGAAAGGTGATGAATGAGTGTGCTGAACTGTGTTTTATACAATAATGCCTCATAACCCTAATTCAGTAACGGATACATGTTAGGGGTGTTACAGCTATAATGCTTGGTCATGGTTTGGTAGGTGGTAAGTATTTTGTGCAATGATAATGACTTTATGTCTTAGGTGGAAATCCATTTGGGGTTGAGTTATTGTTCAAACCTTTTGATAATTATATTACATGTTGTGGTCTTTAAAAATACTTGTGGTTCGGTCATATGTTTATAAAGGATGATATTTTTGCTAGGGTTTGTCATGTGTTTGCTAGGTAACAATTATGTCATATGCTTGTAATAAATTAATAACCAGCAACGTATATACTAGGATATGTGTATATGAAATATTCGATCTCCTTAATTAAGTTGAAAATTTTCTTATACTTTACTTGGGCATACAATGATTATATTATAGATGTTACATATATATATATATATATATATATATATGTAAATATGCGTATGGTTGATTTTATTAAATGTGCAGGTTGCTTTTATATTATATATGTTAGGTGTTATATACTTGAATCGGTTAAGTGATGAATATTGTATGTGTCTTGTGAATAAATGGTCAATTGTTCTACCATGTGTTTAATACTAAATGTGACCGCTACCTTAGTGCTGATTGCATATTATGTACAAGTATATGTTAGCCCATTCGGCTATGGTGTAATGTATTAAACATTTATTTGTGATTATTTATAAAAATATATAATATGGTTGCATGATTTGACTTGGATTCTAAGGATTTTCTCTTAAAGTTAAATTGTGAATGGTATTAAAGATTGATAGTTAAGAAATCCAATAGTTGATTCACTTTGCATTAAAGAATAAAGCATGCAAGTTTATTTTTCCTATTATTTAAGTTGCATATGTGGTGGTTTATATACGTTTTATGGCTTACTAAATTTTAAATGTGTATATGATTTGGTTACCATATGAATAACCACATAACTAGTATTAGAAGTATGTTTGACCTTGTGGGTGTTAGTTAATATTGCGCATGCAAATACTTTAATACAATAAGTAATAAGTGGAGTTTAGTTGCGACTCGTATATGCAAGATATAAGTCATTACTTGTTTTGAAAATTGATTTTATTTTCAAATATAAATGAATTTGACTTGAACGAATATATATATATACACACAAATGTCTGGAATTGAACTGTTGATTAGTAATGCCTCATAATCCTAATCCGGTGACAGATACAAACTAGGGGTGTTACATACATTATCTAGTGGTTTAACATATTTATCTGTAAAGCATGGAATCCCACATTAATTGATTTTTTTTATTATTATAAGACTGCATGTTCTACATGATTTTCGTTCTGAATTTGTATTTGCATGCCATGTCACATTGCATGGGATTGGGATGATCTTTTACAGATGTAGTTTAATGATCTACACTATCTAGTGGTTTAACCACATATCTGTTCTAGCAGCTTGATTGCAAATATGTTGGCTTGACCACATATATCTATTTTGGCAGTTTATCTGCATAATTTCTGGTGGCATTGTCCATAATTATCTGTTGGTGTAATTTGGATGGACGAATTCTGGGAAACTCTAATTAGTGTGTAGCGGAGTTGTGTAGGAAATTTTTTGGAAAAATCTGCATTATATTTTTTTTGAAAATACTGCATTCATATAGCCATGCATGCTTAATTTTTGCTCATTTGGATATGATGAAATTCTCTATTTTGATATTTATTATATTATTTGTATCTATGCTTGAGTTGTAACGCCCCAAAAATTTAGGGTCTGTAAGCTTGTTTGGTCTAACACAAATTGCATGCATGGTGTGGTGGTTGATTGATTTGGGTGTGTTAGGGGGTGTCAGGGAAGTCCTGGGTTCAAGTTT
The DNA here is from genome assembly GCF_025698485.1 of Gossypium arboreum. Taxonomy (NCBI): domain Eukaryota; kingdom Viridiplantae; phylum Streptophyta; class Magnoliopsida; order Malvales; family Malvaceae; genus Gossypium; species Gossypium arboreum. Next base: position 84,316,809 of record NC_069073.1, read on the forward strand.
TGGCTTTTGCTAAATTTTTGTTTTTTCTTTAAAGAACCTGACATGGCACCTAGGCCATTTAAATAAATGTGGATGTATGCTAGCACAAAGAGTCTTGTGGCTTGGTGGTTTGTGGCGTGATTTGGCAACTGTGAAGGTTGGGGTTCGAATCCCTTGGAAGGCAAGGGATGTTAATTTTACTACTTGGGGTCTGCAAGAGTTTAAAGAGGGTTCAAACTCTACTGTGTGGAAGTTTGAACTGGTCATGAATTGTTAGGAGAAGATTATGGAGGGAAAATGGGAGAAAATCTTGGAGATCTTCTGGGAATTTGAAATTGAAAGGAGTTATAGCCGAATGGGGGGCTTGTGAGTGCAATTTCGGCCAAGGGGATTTTGATAGTGCATTTTCGGCAATTGGTGGGTAAGTGTAGGTGCCGAATTGTAGGTGCTGAATCCTTTCTCTTCATTTCGGGTTTACTCTTTTTTTTACATTTTGGTACAGTTCTCTCTTGTGCCATTTTCTTTTCGTGCCTTTCGAGATTTAAGCAAAATTTTCTTGTTTTTATTTCTTTCTTTTGATTTCACCTTGTGCCGAATGGTATAACTTGCTCCTCCCTTTTCTTCTAAATCTTTGACCGAATTCTCCTTTCCTCTAATATCCATTTTATTCTTTTCTCTTGGTTACTTTCTTCTTTGGCCGAACTTCACCTCTCCCCTCACCTATTTGTAGCTTGGTTGAATATCTCCTAATCTTTCTCTATTCTCATTCTTACTCTTAACTGCGTTTTCCTTCTTGAAATCTTGGCAGAATCCCTCTCGTCTCCTCTCCCTTTCGGCTCATTTGGGCTTTTCTCTGTTCTAACCGAATACTCTTTTGCCTAGCCGAACCTTCCTCTACTTGATCAAGGTAATTGAGTTTTGCCACTTCTCTTCCTCTTGCTATATTAGTTTTCCTCTAATCCTTTTCTTTTTATCGCTTACTGTTAAAGGGTGCATTCGTGGCATTGTGTGCTCGATCGTGGTTTTTGTTGTGATAGGCTGAATATTACTACTCTCCCCTCTTAGTCTTTGTTTCGGTAAGAAGTTTATATGGTTAAGTGGATTATGTTTAAGGTTGTGTAACAAGTGGAATTTAATGCAAATTGTTGCCTATAGGTGAGTGATCGTGGTTTAAGGGTGATTTGAACCCTACTCGTACTATCAAGGTAAGCGGTATATTATGATGAGAATTAAGAGATATTAGGAGACTGGTTAATTCTACTAATTGAAAGCTAACTTTGGATCGTTGTTTTGGGATTTAGGTTGGGCACGTGGTGATTGTCGTTTCCCTCTCCAAAAAGGTGTGTAATCATACACCCTACCTTATACCACAGTCAAACAATGAACACAGGTGTGTATTCACACCAAGGCTATTTTAATCGGCAAAAGTCGAAGAGCCAAAAAGTCGAAACTCTGGCAGTTGAGGCCTCGCGAGTGTGCGATCGCTCGTGGGGAATAATCGAGCCCACATGTCATGGGCGTTAGACTGTAAAGGCCACTACGTGCATTTTCGTGGACTGAGGTCGTTATGGGCCTTGTTGGGCCGAGATGAGCCAAGCGGGCCTAATGGGCTCGTAGACTCCACATGGATAAAGGCTACGGTAAGTGAAAAATAATGTAATAGACTATAGAAGCCACATAGTCATGACTGGAAATGGATTGTTTGGGTCACACATGCGTGTGGGCCTATTTGGGCCGAGTAATGGGCTTTGGGCCCATTACACCATTTGGGCCATATAGGTTATCTGAGTCATTTGAGACGATTGTGGACCATTTAAAGGGTCGTTATTTTTACCAAAACCCCAAAATCCATATATGATTGAAATACCCCTAAGGGGTAAAAATTACTATTTTAACCCTCATGGACGGATGAATGTTATATGTATGATTGTATCTGAGTGTGAAACTTTGCATACACGTAATATTATGTCATGACATTCTGCATTGGGGTTGGGATTCTGATTCGGAGGAAGTACTGTACTAGTGACTTTTCCACGTTTTACCGTTCTTGTGGCTTTGACACGTATTCTGACATTAGTGGCTACACCATATTTATTATTATTAGTAGCTTTTCTGCATTACTTTTAGCAGCCTCGCTGCGATACTGGTGTGTTGGCTGGGTGGGTCAATTTAATCCCTACATGGTGAGATGATTGGTACGGGAGATGAGATGGTTGGATTGGGATGGGTTGCATATTTGTGCTGTACTACTGATATAGGCAATTGCCCACTTTGTTACTATATAGGGCTTAGGCCTAGACTGCACTATTACTGAATAGGGCTCAGGCCTGAACCATACTGTATGTATTGATTACTGGTTGACTGGTAGGGGATTACACACTGAGTTTTAGTAAACTCACCCTTCTGTTTAATTGTGGAGGTAATCCCCAGCCTCAGACGATTTGGAGCCACGAGGGACTCAGAGGTGGCCACATAACCACGGATTGTTTGACTTTTTCATAACTATTTTTTAGATATTTTGCATTTGGGTTTATTATATAATAAGGCCATTTGGGGAATTTTTAACTTTTATTGGGCTTTGATTTCATATCTTTAAACTATTAGAGAAGGAGCATCGGGTTTTCAAAATAATAACGTTTTCTAAGATAAACCTGCACTTTTAATCCGTAAGTTTTCAAACTAGATAAAAATTGAGGTTTTAGTCGGATAATAGAATCAGTAATAACAAACGTTTTGATAAACTAAACACGTTTAAATAACATGAATCACTAAGTATACTCGGGCATTAAAAGTTATACAGGCCTTTTCAACGACCGGGTTATCACCATAAGGCTCAAGGTCTTTAAGGCATTTGATGTAGCACGTCAAATCCGGTCATAACGTCTAGGCCGGGTTTGGGGTGTTACATTTAGTGGTATCAGAGTCAAGTTGCAAAACTTAGCTGTGGAATGGGTGGCAGAAAATTTTTATTTCTTTCAAAATTGGGTATTCTGAAAAGGTTTTCTAAAATTTGGTTTTGGAAAAAAAGATTTCAATAGAATTTGACTTGTTTTTGAAATGATGTTACTTGAAGTGTGGCACACCGAGTCTCTGGAGTGAAATCTGTAAGTTCTCTGCCAATATTTACTGCTGTAAATTGTGATGTTATGTTGAGAAACTATTAGAGATAGTAGTACTATAATGGAACTTTCTAGTTAGGATAAACTAAGACCGTAGAAGACTGACAACGGTAGTGAGATCTCAATCTGCAGAAACAAAACTCTAATTACTGTTTATCATAAAATATCTGTTAATGATTATTGGAACTAAAAACTGATAGCATAAAACTTCTAAATTCAGATAAAGCGTATTTCGATATGAGCACTAGAGGTACTCGTGGAAGGGGTACACGAGGCGTGGTAGAGGTCGAGAAAGTGCTAGAGCTGGGTCTTCAGCATTGGGTCATATGGCTACTAGGGTGACACTAGCTTCACCGGTAACTGAGACAGGGTCTTATGATTGAGCGGTTGGGGAGGATGCTTTGTCTCAGGCAATGTTGCGGGTTCTTGAAAGGGTTGCTGGAGCGAGTATGGGATCAGTGGGCCAGGGGTCAATATCTGAGCGACTCCGATCTAATGGGGCAAAAATCTTTAGGGCTGTGTCTGGTGTAGCCCCAAATGTGGCGGAATATTGGTTAGAGGCTACGGAGTGGATAATGGACGACCTTGACTGTACTGGAGAACAGAAGTTAAAAGGGGCAGTGTCTTTACTGCGAGATGAGGCTTATCAATGGTGGCTCACTGTGAGGGAAGTTACGCAGGCTGACCGTTTGACATGGGATTTCTTCAAAGCAGCCTTTTCAGTGAAGTATGTGGGTGCAAGTTATGTGGACGCCCGAAGGAAGGAATTTCTGAGCTTGACTCAAGGAAATAAGATTGTGGCAGGATACGAGGCAGAGTTTTTACGGCTGAGTTGGTATGCTCGTAGGATAGTTGCAACTGAGTATGAACGCTGTGTGTAGTTCGATGATGGGCTCCGGGATGAGTTGTGAGTGCTGATAGCTCCACAGAGGGAGCGAGATTTTGCTGTCCTAGTTGAGAAAGCGAAAATTGCTGAGGAGGTGAAGCGCTTTAAGCGCCAAAATCATGAAAAAGATAGGGGCAGAAGTAAGAGGGATTTTAGATCCTCGGCTTCTTCAGGTAGTCCTTTTAAGAAGGCCAAGTTTGATGGGCCAGTCCGAGCTGGAGTTCCTGCTGTTGCTGCAAGACCGCAACCTTGCGCTGATTGTGGGAGAGCTCACCAAGGTGAGTGCTAGAAGTGAACGGGGGCATGCTTTAGATTTGGATCGAAGGATCAGTAGGTTAAGAACTGTAGTCAAGGGCTTACTGGGATGCAAGCTACAGAATAGGGTGATGTTCAGCTTGTGAGAGGTGGTTAACAGCCACCGAGAGGCCGTGGTCAGGCCAGGGGTGGAAATGGGTTCGGATGAGGTCATGGAGCACTAGGCAGAGGCATGGGTAACATTGAGGCAAGACAACCAGCCTTGGTTTATGCTGCTCGTCGCCGAGAGGATGGTAATGCCTCTGACTTCATAACCGGTATGTTCTTGATTTATAATTTACCATACATTGCCTTAATTGATATTGGATCTACGCACTCGTATGTTGTATGCACTGTGTCTGAGACGCTGGGTATTCAGTTTGAAAATACTGTTAGTAAAATGACGGTGTTAAGTCCACTGGGTCAATCAGTTAAAGTGAATAAGTTATTCAAGGATGTGCCCTTAGAGGTTCAAGGGGTGGTTTTTCCGGCGGATTTGATGGAATCGCCGTTTAGGGAATTTGATATTATTTTGGGTATGGATTGGCTAATGAAACATTGTGCGAAGGTGGATTGTGTTGCTAAGCGGTTGGTGTTGAAGACTTCAGAGGAGGAGGATGTGGTTGTGATAGGGGAGTGAGGAGATTATTTGTCTAATGTGATTTCGACATTAAGGGCCGAGAAATTGGTTCGCAAGGGTTATGAGGCATTAAGGGCCGAGAAACTGGTTCGCAAGGGTTATGAGGCATTCCTGGCATACGTTAGTAATTTTGAGACTAAAAGTTCTTTTGTTGAGGATGTCAGGACTGTTAAGGAGTTTTTAGATGTTTTTCCTGAAGAGCTTCCTGGGTTGCCTCTAGACCGTGAGGTTGAACTTGGTATTGAGCTCCTACCTGGAACGGCTCCAGTGTCTATCACCCCATATAGGATGGCACTGAATGAGCTGGTGGAGTTAAAGGCTCAAATTCAAGAGCTATTAGATCGAGGATTTATTCGACCGAGTGTGTCCCCATGGGGAGCACCAGTATTGTTTGTGAAGAAGAAGGATGGATCCATGCACATGTACTTTGATTACCGTGAACTGAATAAACTGACCATCAAGAACAAGTACCCTTTATCGAGGACAGATGATCTGTTTGATCAGTTGCGGAGAGTTGTAGTGTTCTCTAAAATGGATCATCGATCTGGGTACCATCAGCTAAAGGTTGAAGAAGCTGATGTGTATAAGACAACATTTAGGACTAGTTATGGCCACTACGAGTTCCTAGTAATGCCATTTGGGTTAACGAATGCACTAGCTACTTTCATGGACGTGATGAACTAAGTATTTCAACCTTATCTGGATCGGTTGATAGTGGTGTTCATAGATGATATTTTGGTGTATTCTAGAACTGATGAGGATTATGATGTACATCTTCGAGTTGTTCTGCAAATTCTGAGGGAGAAGCAGTTGTACCCAAAATTTAGCAAGTGTGAGTTCTGGCTGCGGGAGGTGACATTTTTGGGCCACATGGTGTCTGCCGAGGGGATCAGGGTTGATCCTTGCAAAATTGAAGTCGTATTGGATTGGAAACCACCAAAGACTGTATCTGAGATTCGAAGTTTTCTAGGTTTGGCTGGGTATTACAGTTGATTTGTGGAAGGGTTTTCACTGATTGCTGTACCTCTGACTAAGTTACTGTATAAAGGGGTTTCGTTTGTGCGGACTGTTAAGCAGCAAGAGAGTTTTGAGTAACTGAAGAAAATTCTAACTGAGGCCCCTGTTTTGATACAGCCAGAGTCTGGGAAGGAATTTACTCTTTACAGTGATGCGTCACACTTTGGATTGGGTTGTGTGTTGATGCAATAAGGAAATGTGGTTGCTTAAGTGTCCCGTCAGCTTAAAGCTCACGAGGTGAATTATCCTACTCATGATTTGGAGTTAGCTACGGTGGTTTTTGCACTAAATATTTGGAGGCATTACCTATATTGTGAAAGGACGATTATTAATAAGGACCATAAAAGCCTTAAGTACCTCCTTACACAGAAGAAGTTGAACCTTAGGCAACGAAGGCGGATTGAGTTGCTTAAGGATTATGATTGTTCAATTGAATACCACCCTAGTAAAGCTAATGTTGTAGCTGATGCACTGAGCCGTAGAGTTGTGTCGAATTTAAGAGCAATGTTTGCTCGTCTCTGCCTATTCGATGATGGTAGCTTGTTAGTTGAACTGCAAGTGAGACCGACTTGGACTAATCGAATTAAGGAGAAACAGTTACTGGATGAGTCACTAGTTTCTTGTTTTCAACAAGTGGAAAATGGTGAGACTTCAGATTTTGGACTGAATGGGGAAGGAGTATTATGTTTCCGTAGAAGAGTGTGTATACCGAAAGATTCTGATCTGAGGCAGTCTATTCTACGAGAGGCGCATGGTAGTGCATATGCTATGCATCCTGGCGGGAACAAGTTATACCGGGACCTTCGTGAGTTGTATTGGTAGCCAAGGTTGAAACGAGAAGTTACTGATTATGTGAGTAAGTGTCTGACGTGTCAGCAAGTTACGGCTGAGCATCAACTATCTTCTAGGTTATTGCAGCAAGTTAAAATTCCACTCTGGAAGTGGGAGAGGGTAACTATGGATTTTGTGAGTGGGCTACCCTTAATGCCTACTAAAAATGATTTGATTTGGGTGGTTGTGGACTGATTAACTAAGTCTGCTCATTTTATACCGGTTTACACTGACTACTCGTTACAGAAGTCAGCTAAGTTGTATGTGGCTGAGATTGTAAAACTGCATGGTGTACTAGTTTCTATCATATCTAACAGAGATCCAAGGTTCACATATCGGTTCTGGAAGAAGCTACACGAGGCTTTGGGTACACGACTGGATTTCAGTACTGCGTTCCACCCTCAGACGGATGGGCAGTCAAAAAGGGTGATTCAGATATTGGACATGTTAAGAGTTGTGTAATTAATTTCAGGGGCAGTTGGGAGGATTATTTTCTGTTGGCAGAGTTTGCGTATAACAACAGCTACCAGTCCAGTATTCGAATGGCACCGTCCGAAGCATTATACGGTCATAGGTTCCATACTCCTACTTGTTGGACTGAACTGGGTGAGCGGCAAATTATGAGGCCAGAACTAATTGCTGACACAGAGGACAAGGTAAAGCTGATTTGAGACCGGTTAAAGGAAGCGTCTGATAGGCAGAAGTCTTATGCAAACTTAAAGCGTAAAAAGATCAAGTACACTATGGGGGATTATGTCTTTCTTAAAGTGTCGCCGTGGAAGAAAATTTTGAGGTTTGGGCAGAAGGGCAAGCTTAGCCCTAGATTTATTGGGCCTTACTGGATACTTAAGCGTATAGGACCGGTCGCGTATCAACTTGAGTTGCCTCTAGAACTGGATAGAATTCATGACGTGTTCCACGTTTCAATGCTTAGGTGGTACCATTCTGATCCCTTGTACGTCCTGCCAGTTGAGGAAATTGAAGTTAGGCTAGATTTATCTATTGAGGAGGAACGAGTACAGATATTGGGCGTGATGTTAAAGTTTTGAGGAAGAAATTGGTTCCACTGGTCAAAGTGTTGTGGCACAATCACGGAGTAGAAGAGGCCACGTAGGAACCAGAAGAGGCGATGCGACATCAATACCCTCATTTATTTTGACCAGGTAAATTTTGAGGCCGAAATTTCTTTAAGGGGGTAGAGTTGTAACGCCCCAAAAATTTAGGGCCTATAAGTTTGTTTGGTCTAACACAAATTGCATGCTTGGTGTGGTTGTTGAGTGATTTGGGTGTGTTTGGGGGTGTTAGGTAAGTCCTGAGTTCAAGTTTTGGCTTTTTCTAAATCTTTGTTTTTCTCTTTAAAGAACCTAGAAACTGGCACCTAAGCCATTTAAATAAACGTGGATGTATGCTAGCACAAAGAGTGTTGTGGCTTGGTGGCTTGTGGCGTGATTTGGCAACTGTGAAGGCTGAGGTTCGAATCCCTTGGAAGGCAAGAGATGTTAATTTTGCTACATGGGGTCGGCAAGAGTTTGAAGAGGGTTCGAACTCTACTGTGTGGAAGTTTGAACTGGTCATGAATTGTTGGGAGAAGATTATGGAGGGAGAAGGGGAGAAAATCTTGGAGATTTTCTGGGAATTTGAAATTGAAAGGAGTTATAGCCAAATGGGGAGGCTTGTGAGTGCAATTTCGGCTAAGGGGATTTTGATAGTGCATTTTCGGCAATTGGTGGGTAAGTGTAGGTGCCGAATCCCTTCTCTTCATGTCGGGTAAGTGTAGGTGCCGAATCCCTTCTCTTCATGTCGGGTTTACTCTTTTTTGACATTTTGGTACAATTCTCTCTTGTGCCATTTTCTTTTCATGCCTTTTGAGATTTAAGCCGAATTTTCTTGTCTTTATTTCTTTCTTTTGATTTCACCTTGTGCCAAATGGTATGAATTGCTCCCCCCTTTTCTTCTAAATCTTTGACCAAATTCTCCTTTCCTTTAATATCCATTTTCTTCTTTTCTCTTGGTTACTTTCTTCTTTGGCCGAACTTCACCTCTCCCCTCACCCATTTGTTGCTTGGTCGAATATTTCCTAATCCTTCTCTATTCTCCCTCTTACTCTTAACTGCATTTTCCTTCTTGAAATCTTGGCTGAATCCCTCTTGTCTCCTCGCCTTTCAGCTCATTTGGGCTTTTCTCTATGCTAGCCGAATACTCTTTTGCCTAGCCGAACCTTCCTCTGCTTGATCAAGGTAATTAATTTATGCCACTTCTCTTCCTCTTGCTATATTAGTTTTCCTCTAATCCCTTTCTTTTTATTGCTTACTGTTAAAGGGTGCGTTCCTGGCATCGTGTGCTCAATCGTGGTTTTTGTTGTGATAGGCCGAATACTGCTACTCTCCCCTCTGGTTTCTGCAAATGAAAACTAAACGGTTGATTTTCAAGTAAAATAAGTTAAAGACTTTCCACTGCAACTCGAACTGCTAATTAAGTTTTCAGAAAAGTAACCAAATTAATGATACAACTTTTTCGTTTTAATGAAAAAGATGAATGTTTTGAAAAATACATGTTAGACTGTAGTTAAATTTTTTTTTTTTGAAAAAACTAATTAGAAACAAGTTTCTATAAATTTATTGATTAGCAATGATTTAGAGAGCAAATAATATGGTTTTTGAGTAAGTAGTGTAACCTTTAAGGTCCGATCGTAACGTCTAGGCAGAGTTTGGGGTGTTACAGCACTCAACAATTGGGAAACAAAACTCCACCAAGGACAATACCAAACTTATTGAGGGATTTTTTTACTGCATTTTAAGTGCTTGAAAAAGTAGTTGGTTCATAGAGCAAGAGAATTTTAGTAGGTTCTTCAAAAGGTGAATCATGCGCATTGTAGATGGTTAGACTTGAAATCTTGCCCTATAACATATTAGGCATGTAACAGCCTAATATTTAGTGGTGTCAGAACAGTGATTCGGGATCACTAAATCCGAAAAATGAGTAGGAAATATTATTAATTTAGTGAGTATAAGTTAAATGTGAAGTTAGGAAAAATTTTGAAATAGTGAAATGTACTAAAAATATATATATATTAAAATAATTAAAATTGAAAACGAGGTATCGAGACCTCGGGAATTTTAAATCGAGCCATAAATATTTTTATAAATATTTATGGAGTGTTAATAAGTTAGTATTAAAGTTTCATCAAGAAATTTTAAAGTACTGATAGCTAATTGAACAAAAAGGACTAAATTGTATCAAATGCAAAATTGTGGGAAATGATTAAATAGCTTAAATGATAAAAGAAAGAGGGTTTAAAAGGCAAATAGACCCAAGGTCTATTTGGGCTGGACGGCAAGAGCATGAAATCACCAAGAAAATAAGGGGAATTAAGGGCAAAATTGAAAAATTGCAAAATTTACTTAATAAAGCAAGGACTAAAGTGGAATTATCTAGATTTCTCTTTATTTTTCTGCATTCTCATCAGCAAAAACACCATGGAAGAGTTCCCTTAAGCTGGTTTTTCATATTTTTACTGCAAGTAAGTTCAATTCTTGATTATTTCTTGAATTTTTTGTGTTTTTGTGACTTTTACAACTAGGTCCATTTGTTGAATTCATTAGTTTTTGATTCTATGAAAGAAATTGAAAGTTTCTATGAATATGTGCTAAAAGTATATGATGATTTGACATAGAATTAGAGCTTTAAATTGTTTATATGCTGATTTTATTGAAGGAATTGAATAGAAAGTGAATGTTTGGGACCTAAATTGTAAAAGAGTTTTAAGTTAGAGTTTTATGTGGAAATTCTGAATTTCAATAGTTATGAAATAACTTATAATGTCTAGGAAAAGTATTAATTGAGAAAATTAGTTTAATTGAGGGGTTAATTAAGTAAGGACCTGAATTGTATGAATCTGTGAAATTTGGGGCAAAATGAAAATCAACATTTTGCACTAAAACAGATTTTGGACAGCAGCAATAGTCTAACTTTGAAAAATATCCAAAAATTTTATAAATCTAATTAGAGGATGAATAAAATATGAAATTAAACCTTATTGAGTCTAGTTTCTTATAGAAGAAACGGTGTAAGCAATGGAATTGTAAATCATGAGATATAATAAGTTTTGTGAGACAATGTCGAATGATTTCGGGTTCCCTGTTCGACTTTGAAAAATCATAAAAAATTGGAGAAAAATAATTAAGGGATTAAATTTTTTAAAATCCTTAAAGAGTCTATTTTCAATAGAAATAAGTGGGAACATCATCCGAATCTCGTACAATGAGATAATTAATTCTTAGTGAAGAAGGGTTGGAACTGTCGACACACAGAGCAGGGAAACTTTAAAGAATAAACTGTACTTATTGGCTAAACCAAAAATTATGAAAATTTTATGGTAATAAGATAAGTAAGTCTAGTTTTAGGGAAAATTAGCGGATCTTAATTTCGAGTTCTGTAGCTTCAGATATAAATAATTTAGTGACTATGACGCAAATGGACAGTTTTGAATATACATAAGTAAATAGTGAAATTATTGATAATGTTAGTTGTTGCATGTTATATAAATTAAGGATGTGGAATGGAGAGGAGGAGGAGGAAAATATGTATGAATATTCAGCTAGCATGGCTAATTTGTATGTTTTAGGCTCATGGACTAAATTGAATAAAAGTAAAATTTATGGGTAATTTTGTAAAAAAAATGTTAGAAATTACCAATTTGCATGAAATGGATTATTTTATTATTCAAATTACAAAATTGAATGAAATTATTAATTTAGCTCAAGATCAGGGAAAAACATGTTTTAAGGATTAAATTGAAAATTGTTGAAATTATGGAAAATTCTGACATTTTATAGAATTCATAGGTTGTTATCAATTTGTGTGAGAATAACGGCTGGAAATAAGGATTAAATTGCAATAATTTTATTTTATTTTAACCTAAGGATGAAATCGTCATTAATTAAAAGTTTAGGGGCAAAATGATAATTTTGTTTAGAGCATTAGTTGAATGTATTATAACATGAAATAAATGAAAACGACAATCAAATTTCTTTATAAAGATCTGGATGACTTGAATACGAGACTTGAACATGGAAAAGAAAAGATATCGGATTAATGAAATATCTGATAAATGAATCGGTAACTCCGGTAATGCTCCGTAACTCTATTCCGGTGACGGATTCGGGTTAGGGGCGTTACAAGGCACATATGGGTGAGAATGCTAGCAAGCCCAAGTGATATCAATTCACCCGTAAGTGTTCTATTTGTTACAAGGTATAGATACACGCTCAACCATACACAGCTCATATGAGTTGTCTTTTCAAGCACCCAATGAGACACTTCACTCTGTGAGTCCACTGCCTCTTCAAACATTCGACGAAGGGATGTGGACAACTTCTTATGAAGGATGAAGCAATACTTTTGTGTGATGGGCATTGAGGATGGTGCCATTGAGGTAAACATTGCTCCAATTTATTTTATTGATGTCGCTATTTTATGGTGGCGTCATAGGTCCACACACAAGAGATAAGGTGATACTACAATTGGGACTTGAGTGGAGTTCTAGAATGAATTTAAGAAGTAATTTTACCTCAAGTATGCTAAGGAAAAAGCTTAGGCTAAGTTGTGTTAGCTTACGCAACAAGGCACAGCTTGGGAGTATTTCCGGGAGTTCACTAAGTTCGTACTCCAAATCCCTAATTTGAGTGAAAAAAAGACATTCTACTGGTTCAAGGATGGGTTAAAACCTTGGGTGTAGTAAAAGTTTCATTGACTAATGGTCAAAGAGCTTACCAAAGCCATGGTCAAGGTAAAGTCCTTTGTCAAGATTGGTATGAGATAAAACAAGTTCGAGTCTTCCAAGCCTAAATAGATGGGAAATTTGGGGAAGACCATAAGGAAGAACAAGATAAAAATGGCAACAACGGAAATGGTAAGAATGGTGGCAATGAGAAACCACAGAGTGAGAAGAGGAAACCCAACAATCATCTAACGGGAAAGGGGAATGAAAAGAAGCCAATACGATGCTTCTTCTGTTTTGAACCACATATGATATGAGACTATCCAGAGCGATCTTAATATATTCGTGATTCATAAGAAAGAGGAACTGAGCCTTGAGGAAAATGCATTAAGGATTGGGTCAATGATACTTAATTCTACAAAAGTGAAGAGGGACCGTAAGTAGAAAAGGTTGGTGTTTGTGGACATCAACATCGTAGGCTGAAAGAAGAGTGCTCTTGTTCATATAGAGGCATCTGATTTGTTCATGTCAAATAAATTTATGGGTAAACTTAGTATCTCAATTAGTAAAATGGCTAAGAAGATCAACCCGGCTAATTTTAAGGAGCTACCAATTGTGGGGGTAACACAAATAGTTGACTAATAGATTGGTCAATGAAAAGACAAGGAAGACTTTGAGGTAATTCACCTAGATGATTACAACTTTGTTCTTAGCTGGAATTTACTTGAAAAGATTAAAGCTTTTTTAGTTTTTTTTATTGCATATGTATCTTGGATACTCGTTAACAACAATGCGTTCTGTCGATAAGTCGAGACATGAGGGACGAAACCAAGATATTGTTGACAACCCAACTAGCTGAGGGTATTCCTTGTGGCAGGGTTGTTAACTTGCTAAATCAGAGTGTTAAAGAGACCTTATTGGAAATGCTCAAGGTGCGAAAAACTAGTATGGAGGTTGTTGAGTTATCAATGGGGCTACCATCTATGAGAAAGGTAAGTTGTGCATCGAACTTTATGGGAAAAGTAGTAATACAAACTAGACAGTTAAACTGAGTAATTTTTGTGGGCGAGATACACCTCAAACACTTTCCTAGTGTTTTTCATTACGACTTACCATTGGTTTGGTAAAGACACGGAAGCGCCCTTATAGAGTTATGAAGTAGATAAGCAGAAGGGGCTTACAAACTAGAGTTAGTGACAATACTCATGGTTAACCAAATGTTTAATGTAGTTGTGCCAAAGCCTATTTGTGTTGACCAATGGGATCCCCATTGAGGAAAATCACAATGGGGGTAAATAAGAGTGGTGGGCTCTTGTAAACAAGAAGTAAAAAAGAGAGAAAAAATTTTAGTTAGATGACGACAGAGACATACGCCAAGGCAAGTTTTTGAAGGGTGAAACTAACTAACAAAGAGAATAGTTGGGAAATAGTTGACGCATTGAGGTAGTTCCGAGATGAGTCAAACCAATGTCATTCTGTTTATGCGACGAGGGCATCACAAGAATGGGTGGGGTAGAAAGTCATGGGCCATAAATCAAAGCCTGTGACGAATGCAAACAAATTGTCCCATAGAGGTCAATCGATTAAATTGGGCCCATTTAACTCATATGAATTGGCCCAATTCATAGAACACATAAAGAAGCCCATCTACTTGAAGTCTTTGTGACCTAGTGAAACACTCGAGAAGTAGAAAATGAAGAAGAAAATTCAAAATGTTCTATTGACTTAGAGAAAGCTCCAAAGGATTTCCACAAGCAGAAGAGGTCCCTGTTAAACCTATTGACCATCATGCTGAGGAAGTAAATTTTCTTTTTATTTTGTCTTGTGCTTTTTCTTTCTATAACAATGTAATATTTTCCCAAACTTTATCAATGAATCTACGATTTGTTCCACCATTGTCTTAGTTATCACAATATCACTTACTAGCATAACAAACATCTTTCGCACAAAACGTAAACTTCAATATACCTAAGGGACTAAGAAAATGTAACACCCTAAAATAGGGTCTAGGAGTTTTAGGGATATTTTAAGAATTTTAGCCTTAGAGCGTTTGGAATTTTGCGACATGCTATATTGGTAATGTTTTCGATTATGGTTTTTAGAAAATCAAATCAATTTTTGAAAAAACGTTTTGGAAACCTTTAATTTTAGAAAAAGGACTGATTTGTAACAGAGACAAAATTGTGTGTAGTTTTACCAATTTTTAAAATTGAACTTAAAAATCACCCTTACCTACAATTTTCACGTTATTTCTTCTCTTTTGTTTGTTAGTGCCGCCCCTTGCTCTTTTAACCTCTCATCCTCGATTTTCTTTTTTAAATCTTCACTCTTTTGATTTCCATCATTCCCCAAGTATTAAACCTTTATAAATCTTCAAGAAAACATCCCAAAGCTCTATAGATTTCATCATCTTCTTCACATGTGAGTTTTTTGAGTTTTCGACAAATCTCTATTTTTCTTCCATCAAAGGTAATCACTCGTCTACCCATCAGTGTTTAATGTTAATTAGTCTTTAAAACTGAATTATTAGCCATTAAATCGTGTGTTTTGATTAAAAGTCGAAAATAGAGTCGTTAATGGTAAATTTTGGGATTTTGAGTAAAAACATGGTTTCAAAGTGTTTTTCAATTAGTTTTGATGTGATTAAGAGGTTTCTAAACTTTTTTTTGAAGTTTCGATAAAGATTTCTTGAGTTTTAACCAATTTTCTCAAAATAGCTATAAAACATGTCGAAAACGGTGATCCCATGAATTGAGTATTTTAGTGTAGTTTAAAGGTTGGGAAATAGTTGTAAGTGAATTTATAAGATGAACAGAATTGGTTTTAGGAGAAAAGACTGAGTATAAACTGAGATATTCGAATTTAAAGCTTGCTATGTTAAAGGTTTCAATTACATGAGAACTTAGTTTAGGCTTATGTTTTTTATTGCTTTTGGTTAGTCCTTGGCTGATCTTTGAATGTATTGTGTGAATTTATTGTGTTAAAGCTTCAAATTCACTAGGACCATCTATAAGCTAGGAAAGTATAGATTGAGCTTTCGGCTTCTCGGTGAAAGTGTATTGGTGAGTGTTTGGAATCATTACTTATAGACACGAGTCATGTGTTATTTGGAAATTTAGTAGTAGCCTAAACCCCTACTCTAAATTTTGAGTGTAAGCTTTCACATACCTATGTTTATCTTGTGAATTATGTGCTTATATGAATGTGAATATATGAATTTGGATGAGATGCTACAACATGTGATATGTGGTTGTGATAACTATTGTGAAAGTGTAAATGTGTATATGTTATGTATATGTTAAATGTTAGTGACAGCGTTTTGCTAAAAATGTAAATATGCAGTGATAGTGCACGGATAATCGGTAAGTGATATACATTTGTTTAATATATTTTGGCCTTGTGATGTTGAAACTGTTGGATATATTTGGTATGTCATAGGATTGTGAGTACTCACCTATATGTACAGTGATTTTGGGTATTGAGGCCTTGGAACATCTTGGAGGGATAAAGGAATGTGAGCTAAACTCTATTCAATTGGACATGTGAGGGGAAATGAGGAGGGTGCTAGCCATATACTTCACTTATGGGATATATTTGAATCTATGAGTCATTTGGTGTGATTGGAGATCTATGTATCCAACGTGTGGTGATAGTGCCCACTCTATGTTTCATACCTCAAGAGTCAATTTATCATTATACGTGATTTTGTGAAATTTGATACATGATTAATGGAATATGTGTTATGTGATATATGCTTGAATGAGTATGTAACTGCTATATAAAAGAGCTAATAGATAATGCATGAAGAGGTATTATATGACGCTAGACATACGAATATTGTAGTTGCATATATATATATATATATATGGTTGATTTGTCAATGCATGATGACATGTTTGTGTAGTGATTATTCTAATCATTCACTGAGCTTGTTTAAGCTCACCCACTATTTTCAACATATGCAGATTAGTGACGTTTCGATGTGGGCGGTTTGGTTTTTCTGAGGGAGTGATCCAAGGAAGACTTGTTAGTATTTCGTAGGTGTTCATTATTTATTTGTTTATATTTTGAAGAATAAGGCAATGTGGTAGACCTGTTTATAGTCATGTTAGTTCTGAACATTTCTTTGGTTTTTGCTTTTTTTTATGAGGTTTATGAGTTATAAATATGCTTAGGTTTATGAACATTGATTATGGCATGATATTTCTTGCTCAGTCACATTTATGACGTTTTGAACTGTTAAATTTAGTCGTATGGATGATTACTTTTCGAAGTATTTGATGCTGATGTTTAGAAACTAAATTGGAATGGACTAAATACTTTTGTATGCTGTATTTTTTAGGTCTATAGCAAAGGCATCAATAATTGGGTTTTAAAAATGACACCTCTTTATTTTCAAACGTAAAAGGAAGTTAGAATAGAGATTTGGTATCGATTAGAATAGAGATTTGGTATCGATACCTTTGCTCGGGTATCAATACGTAGGGTAAAAATATCGATACTCTATGACATGTACCGATTATTTTCGATAGTACAATTTTTGTGCGAGAAAAAAAAATGCAAGTTTGGTATCAATTTTCCAGGTGGTATCGATACCACTTAAAGAAAATATCGATGCCCTAGGATCAGTATCGATACTTACGTGTTTATATTTGAAATTTTGCTAAGTGGTCCAAATGGTTGAATTTTTAACATGGTAAGCTACATTGATGTATGTCCAGCATGATTTAGCGATGATTGATGCATATATGTCTTAAAACCTATACAAACTTTATGAATGACATTTTTCGGCTTTAAAATAGTGAACACTGTAATGTACAAGTAGTGAGATGGTGGTGTGACATCTTTATATTCGGGCTCGGCAATCGGGCCGGGTATAGGGTGTTACAAACAGGCTCAGTATAATATGCATACAGGGCTAGCTCACTTATTTGCCAAAAGATTAGCTAAATTGAGGCTATAATACCAACTTGTAATGCCCTCAATCCAACCCGATTTACCAAATCTCGGGTGCTACTTCACATACCATTTAAAATAATTTCAAAACTATTGACAGATACCTCTTACTTAAAACATATTACTTTTTATCTTATTGAAGACTCAATTTCAGGAAAACTAAGGAAAGTATTTAAGAATAAAATATTACATCATGCTTTTCACCAAATTTTTTACAACACAAACATTTACTAAAGACAAATTCGTTAAGGTGAAATCTTACAATACACCATTTTCCACTGTATGCATAATAACTCGGTATGCCGCTTCCTTGGCATAATGTTGGTGTCATCTCACCTTATCATTACTTGAAACATAAACATAGCACTAGTACATTCATGAAAACTTAGTGAGAGTTAATACAGAATACCTTGACAAGTTTTTATATAATATTTGAAGAATATCTCTACACCAGCTACCCTTCTTAACCACTTTTGTTTTGAGCGGATACTATCACAATTTCGGGCTTACACTTACAGACCAACTAATGTACCCTTAATCATACAAATTCTCTCTTAACTACCTGACTAACTTAAGATCCTTCCAAACATTACTTTAATCTCTTCTTTTTCTTAGAACAACAAAGGTACTTTTCAAAGAATATATCTTCAAATCCCACTTCATATAAACCATCTCTTCATACATACAATTATTCAAAAAACTGTTGTTTATAGGTATTGTTCACTAGCGGATGCATACACGTTTGGGCAGATTCCCATGCAGGTTTGAATATCATCAGTTTATTCAATACCCAACAAGCTTATAATATAATGAATTATGCAAATCATTCAGATGAATTCCAAAAATTTTTGTTAAAGAACCCTAGGTATTCAGATAATAATAACTTAGATTCTATAAGATTTTAGAAGAAGACATGATACTACTCAGATATGGTGGATTTTAGATAACTTAGATTCAACCTTAAATGGTACAAATAAACTTAGAATAATAGATACTTATCTCATTCATAACTATAAACACACCCAAATCACAAACTAACAGATTATCATAGCGGATTCCCTTTCTGAACATACAAATACTCCCTTCTCATCAAGAACTTCACTTAATTCTTATTCGATTACATCATAGAACTAATTCAATCAAATTAGTTTCAGACATATCATTACCTTATCATAGGTTTACTTATCAAATAATTACATGAACTTATCCAGGATATACAAAGGAAAATAATCACATTTTACCATACAAAATTAGCAGAGTACGCCACAACAGCTAAATAGAATACGCCATAAAGGAAACATACGAAATATGCCCCAAAGGCAACATACAGAGTCACATATATCCTGGCAGACTTTCATAGAATGTGCCATGGGTTTCTCTCTCATGGACTTATACATAATTTTTTGTATCGTGATCTGCCAGTTCGATCTACACATTATTGAAGGTTATACCATGAACATTCATACATTCATATCTTGCCATGGGCCTCAGCCATATAGACTTACACACTTTCATATATCGTGATTTGCCAGTCTAGTCTTCATCTTACTAGAGGCTACACTATGAACGTTTTCATATCATACGATGTCATAAGTATCAACCTCATGGTCTTATCTTGTTTTTATATTGTGATTTACCAATCTGGTTAGCAATATAACTGCCCTACCAAAGGCATCACAGAGGGATATTGCTCAGGCTTCACATACTTAGATTTGTTCACATTCCTGATTGATTCATACTTTTCGTATATCAGACTTTACCTGCATGCTTACTGATCAATATTCTTTTCAACAGAACCTTATACATATCATCATAGCACATATTACATATTTACTATACTCATACTATTACCAATTATTTTAGATATCATCGTCATTTATACATATATATATGCTTATACTTGAATAGTTCCCATAAAAGAGTTAGGGTAGAGACTCACTTGTTACTTACCTATTGTAGTTCGAAGCTCCAGACACAAACATCTTTCTCAAATTAGCAACAACAACCAGAGATGGAATGACCACTAATTAAGCTAAGAGCTTTAGCTTTAGCTTAGGGAGAAAAATATGTCATTGAACTAAAGAAAAAATCAGAGAGTAACGTATTCAATAAAGAAGAACCCTCTTCACAGAACCCTTCTCACACACATATATATGACGCATTTTCTCATAGTGGAACTTAACAAGTGTCACAAATTTTATAATTTTTCCTTCTTAATGGTCTACAGTTTTTGAGAGAAACATAAATTATAATCTTGCATTATAGATATCAGACCAGTCTATCCAGTTGGTTCCTAACGAGGTCATTTTACAACCTAACCAGCACAATACTTCATAAAGACAAGGCGTACTATACCTTTGGCGTTAACTTATACCATAATTACCTTTCCACTTAACAAAACCTTTCTGTTTAAATAATAGAATAGTCTAAAATAGAATCTTCACTTATTTACATGACGATTACTATACGCTAATGCATATGAGCCAAAAGAAATAATTGGGCGGATCACACTTTGCCAAACAGATTATTTTACTAGAATACACCTAAATCTTGGACTCATCAGACCTGAGCTGTGATAGGGACAATATTGGCTTGTTGAAGGGTTTGTTGGCTCTTAATTGACAATAATTCACAAACTTATCTTATCGAATTTGACCTTTTTCTAAAATTTTAGTTATTTACAATTATGATTTTCATACTTAAAGTTTAATATAAGTTAAATATATATTATACAAATATGTGTAAAAGTACCATGGTGGTCCCTGTATTTAGAGTAAGTTGCATTTGCCCTCCTACTCAAAAAAGGCAAATTAATCTTTATACATTAGATAGAAAACAACTTAGTCCTTCTATTAAAATTCCATCCATTTCTACAATTAAGTTTTGACTTGGCTGACGGAGCAATCAAACAGTGAAACAAGGCATGCCACACATACATCATGTTGATGTGGTAATATTTAATTTTTAAAAAAAAATCCTAAAAATATATATTTTTCTGAATGTTATTAAGTGGATGTTCATTATAATCAACCTTTCATCTTCCTTAACTCTTCACATTTCATCTTCTTGTAATCCTTTTCCTATTTATGTATTAGAAAATGAGGAGTCTAATCTCCCTATATGTATATTTAGGAATATACTACTTGTAATGATGATGAAAAAGAAGAGAAATGCAATAGAAATCTCCTTTTATTCTCATATATTATTCTTGTGTTATTTGCATTATTATTATTTTATAACATGTCATCCGCACGAGCTTACTTGATAGTATTCAATATTTCATTATAGAACAAGTAATCTAGACATACAACGTTCTTGTTGAAGTAACACTCCTAAGGTATGTGATTTTCTATGCATTCTTGAAAGATTTTGAGATTTCAATATTCCTAATGAAAAAAGTTAAAAATAACGCTAATTTTTTTCTTATTTAAGTATGAATTTATGTTTTATATATTCCATTGTATGCTTGTTTATGATCTAAGACTTTGAATAATATTAAAGCATCAACAACTTGAATATTTTTACTTAAATTTGTATATTTTTATAATATATGCCATTGATGTGATTAAAAATAGTAGCCATTTTAAATATTTTATTTTATTTGGTGACCTTTACCAAATGTATTACGTTGCCTGTTAGATTATTTCTAATAGAACCACACATGATTTGTGAGTGTAAACAAATTTGACTTTTTATATAGACAATAAAAACCATTGTTTTTGTCCAACATCATCTACATGAAGGATTAAAAGTGGAATATCTAATTGCGAAAGATCCTCTTGACTCTTGAATTGCGTAATAATTTGAAAAAATGATTTGACCATTGAAAAATAATAATACTCTCTAAAACTTGTTGTTATTGAAATGTATTATGTGTTCCTACAGCAGCAATATTGTGAAAAAGACTTTAAAAAGTACCTAGAAACGATCTCATGCCTTCTAGTGAAAAAGGCTCTATTCCTTAAAGTGAATAACAAAACATAAAAATTATGAAAAATCAAAATATAGAGATTGTGGTTGTCGTTGTAATTGAGGATGTGGTTGGAGAAATACTAATAATTGTTATCATGGTGGTTATAATAGTGGTAGTTCTAACCAATAGAAAAAGAATAATAAGGAAAAACAAGAAAATGGTGGTCAAAATATTCAAAGGTTATTAAAAATCCATGCTACCAATGTGGTATGAAAATGCATTGGTCACGTACCTGTCGTATGTTTAAGCATCTAGTAAAACTTTATCAAAACATCCATTAAAAAAAAGGAAACAATATTGAGATAAATTTTTTTATCCCAAAATGATAAAATGGAGGATAATTTTTCGACAAAAGATTAAAATTTTTACTATGATGCTAAAGCTGACCATGCATATAAGGATGATTAATATGTTCTTAGTTTGTGTCAAAATTTAATTGTTTGGTTTAAGAATCATTAGAATCGATGGCTACTTGATATTTGCTTGGGGTTGATCTACAGAGATAATATTTTTATTGGTTCATTTTTAATATAATTGATTGGTTTAATTTTAATTTTGATTAAAATATATTATTATTGCAGAATGGGATTAAAAATACTTACTTGTCATGAAATTTGGGATATTCACCCTACCTGGAAAGTTTCATGATTATTGTAAAATTTAAAATGAAATTATGTCATAAGATGTGGAGGTTAGAAAATGTTTATGTTTAAACCTTTATAGTTGTAAAGTTACTTTAATCGACATTACAATATTTTGCATTTTGTTTTGTTATGGTATGTATAAAAAATTATTATCTATAACCATATTCATTTATTAGTGACATGAATTTATTATTTGTTATGTTTAATATATATTTTATTTATATATATTCATTTTATTTTTATATGAATAAATAAAACATATATATTATAAATTTTATCATTCATGTTGGAATGAAGTGCAAAAGTGTTTATTATTTAAAATAAAATGATTACGTGTTCCTAAAGAGATAATATTGCATCAAACCGTAAAAGCTCTACTATTTTACCTCCTTGTGATGCAAAATTTTGTAAAACATAATATTATTTTTAAGATCAAGAAGATATATATTGAAGGAAATCTTTATGTGTTTTGCATTAAAATCATGGATAGAAACGACATGAGATACTTGTGTTTTTGTATTATAAATATTCCCCAATGGAATACATTACATGTATATGATTGACATATGAGATAGTGAAATGAAGTTCATAGTGTTGGTATGACTGGTTAGACCATCTCGAGTCAACGATGATGCAAAATAATTTGATGAAAATTTATATGATTTTATTGAAGAATTAGAAGTTATATTTTAATAATTGTCATCAATACTAGTTATTTGGACAACATATTGAACTAACACTAGCTAAAGTTAGAGGTCGATTGCATTTTTAGATGACAACCAAATAATATATGAGCTCATGCATCACATGTGTGTTATTTGGAGTTTGCGATATTAATTCTTGAAATAATTTGATTGTGCACAATCTCTGTAGTATGCAATTTGTGCTAACAATGCTGGTGCATTATATCTCAAACTTGATTTTAATAGTTTTATCTGGGATAATATTAAGTTGTCTATACCTATATATGTTATTTTTTAATGGTTAGCAAAATTATGTCTCCATTTAATTGTTTAACCATTAATATATGAATAGATTTACATTAAGCATGTAATTTTATTTGCATCAAGCCAACATGTAAGAAATATTTTTCTCGTGAGAATTGACTTTCATTTATAAGCCAACAGATTTCATCTAAGAATATTTGGATGTGCAATATCTATTTTATGTTTCACCATAATGCATTAAGATGGATCATCAAGTATGAAGTTGAGAAAATTTAGAATTTTCATTAGATGTTAAAAGTTGAAATGAGATATATTTATAATTTTGAAAAGTATTGTTATGTTGCAAATTTTCTTAGTATTAAGGAGAGACAAGTTGGTTAAATAATTATGTCATCACCTTTTGTGATCTTACTAAGATTATATGCACGAAGTTTGAAGGATAACTTTTTTTGCCAAACATGTTTAGTGATGACATTAAGAGATTGCATATACTAGTTGATACATATACCAGCTAAAATGCTCCAAATAATTATATATTACAAAAGGACAATGTGATAAAAATAAGTCTTGAGCATGCTAGAAGCATGGTAAATCATTCGATTCCATAAAACAAAAAAAATCTTAAAAGAAAGGAGAAATAAATGAAAATGGTCACATACTAAAGGAGACGAGTACTCATGAAGAGACCCAAGGCATAACTTTTGATAAAATCCCAAAAGAGGTTCAAGTACCTAAAATTATGAATATAATGTGATATCCCAATCAATTGTGTCATAAATAAATATGATGGAGCTGACAAAATGAAATTATTGTTGACAACGATAATATACGTAGAACACTTCAATATTATGGAAAAGTGAGGATCTTGAATGAAAATATATTTGAAAGCATAGATATAGGAACAACTCATAAAAAATAAAGAGACACTTCTATTATAACTTATGAAATGGATCTCAGACTTGAAGTCCAAACGCCCGGAAAGTGTAAAGCCAAGGGGAGTACATGTTAGCATAATAGTGAAAACAAATACAAGTCATACTATATAGGATTGACTTGTAACAAGAATGTTGACAAGACACTTGGTTTTGGTTATGAAAAATGATTAATTTGTAGTGGATGCAAACACCAAATAAAGTTATTTATTTACGTCTAGTGAATTTATATTTAGCTGATATAAATTATTTGATAATATTGATGCTCAAGCATAAAACTCGAGTTTCATGAGAAAATTAATAAATATGAATATGATTTTGTTCAGAGTTTTTATTAATTAATGTATTTATACATATAGGTTATTATCATCATTGTTGATATTAATCTAATATCATTGGAGTTTTGAAGAATTTTCAAGTGAAATAATTATCCGATAGATAAACTTTATAATGAAAGTATATCTAAAAATAAACTTTTTTCTCAATGTGAAGATCGACTGTTCAATAAGGATAAACTGTTACGTTATATTATACAAAATTTCTATTGAGGATCCAATAGTGTTTATATAATCAGAATTAATCAGACTAATTTTTCATGTAGATTGGAGATATTCAAAAGGAATACAAATCGTCAAACAATAATGATATAAAACGATGGTCTTGAAGTATCATTTCTTTATGTGCCCAATGCACTCATTGTATCGGTAATAGTGAATGATACAATATATCTTGCTTTATAAAGTTGTTGGAAACATATAAAGCATAAGAATGCAATTGAATTTTATTGCTATATTGATACGCATCAACAAAATTCGTTCTATATGTTGATGATTTACTATTGATAAATAATATTGAATGACTCAATATTGAGTTATAAAATGATGTCCAAATAAGGGGAGCAAAATATACACAGTTGTAACACCCCTCACCCAATGCAAAGAACAATCAAGAATTCAATTAGGCACTCACTACAACTAAATTTGAGAAGTTAATTTTCAGCATTGGGTTGTGCCGTTTCAAAAATCTTAAGTGATGCTTATATGAGTGGGAGTAAATTCGCATTACATTTTTTTTTAAGGTTGTGACATACTGTGTATTAAAGGATTATGTACTTTTTTTTCCTTTACTAGGTTTTTGTCTTACAAGGTTTTTCCTAGTAATGTTTTTAATAAGACATCCTTTATACAATGAACATCCAATGGAGAGTGTTATAAATTCTATTAACTGGATGTTTATTATAATCAACCTTTCACCTTTCATCTTTCTTAACTCTTCACTTTTCATCTTCTTGTAACTCTTTTTTATTTATATATTAAAAATTGAGGAATCTAATCTCCATATATATATATATATATATATATATATAGGAGTATCCTACTTGTAATACTTGTAATGAAAATGGAAAACAAGATAAATGCAATAGAAATCTCTTTATTCTCATCTATTATCCTTGTGTTCTTTGCATTATTAGTATTTCATAACAATTTTAATAATTATTTAAAACCCACCTCTAGGTTAATCCTAGACATGTTTTTTTAAATAATTATAGAAAATATAAAAATAATTATTGAAAATTTATTAAATTGATATTCTTAATTTATCAAGTTAATAAAACATATTATATTAATTTCTTATAATTCTTTAACAGTTATGTTAATGAAGAAAACAAAGTGTAATTTAATTTTAACACATAAATCTTCATAATACTTAAATAAAAGAAATAAGAAAAATAAATCCAACAACGTGGATGTGATGTGAAATGGGAAACAAACAAATAGTGAAGGCAGCTCTCAAACAAAACACTTTAGCTGAAACAACGACGTTTTATATGGTGTTTCCTACTTCCAATATCCAAACTAGACATGATAAAGTGGGATTGTCGTTGACCAACAACTTGCCTCTTTTGCCGGATAATAATAATAATATGTATTGTCCTATAATTTTATTTATTACGAGAAAATTAAATGGTGTAAAATAAAGTAAATAGATTTAGATTTAAAATATATATCATCGTATGCAAACTTTGATTTAAAATCATTCAAGAGTGAAATTGTGGGTCCTTTTTGGTTTAGCACATTGCATTTAGTTCTGCATCTTGAGAAACAAACAATCTAAAATCAAATCTAGAGTAAAATTAATGGTTGAACAAGATCTGAGGAAAATTGCAGAGGAGAATGTAGAGAAAATTAGAATAGTATAAAATAATAATGTGAGGAGAAAATGTCGGCAACACAACAAAACTGGAAAATTAATGAAAAATCCCATGATGTCATGTTTTGTTAATAAAATGAATAGAATCTTCCAAAAATCTATGAGAAGAAACTGTCAAAGCTTAAGTTAGTGGATCAAATTATATATAATCCTAAGTAAGATTCCCAGATGTATTGCTGGCTTTTGAATTTTCCAAGATTTGATTTGGATTTGATATCCTTGTGACGTTCAAGCAATTTCCAAGGATGAAGGGCCTTTTCTCCTTTAATCCATTTGGAGTTTTAAATGGTTTCCAACCATCCCTTACCTTTTTCTTTGCTTAGGAATCACTTTAATTTACTTCCAACTTTAGGATCCCAGCTGTGCAGTTTTTAATATGATTCTTCAACACAAATAAAACTATCCTTTTATTCTTCTTTTCGATTTGACTTAGATTCAAGGATCGTTTGATTTGATTTTTTATAGATGTTAATTATTTCAAGTGTCAATTTAATTTATTCTTAAAATAAGTTTGAACCTCCTTTCTTCAATTAAAACCGATTGAAAGACGACTTTCTTCATAAACGACTTTTGTCTTTTTCTCCATGGCTAAACTAGATCATAATGCAACTTTTCTATAGAACGTGTATGGTGTTCTTCAAAATTTCTTCAAGTTCTCGAGAATTTTGTAGAGATTTTTCGAGCTTCTTGAACCTATGAATGTGTAGAATGGCTTAGGGTGACTCCTTTATGTAGTGTCAATTACTTGAATAAAAGATGAATCTTGTAGAATTTAATTGCTTCATTTGATATAATCACATAAATAAAAGAAAGTTATTGTAGAATTTAACTATTCCATTTAATTATTCTATAAGAATTTAAACTATTTTATTTATTATTTATCATATTAATTTAATTAATTTTAAAATAAAATAATTATTTAATATTTCACTTAATTATTTTGTTTTTAATTAGTGATAATATAAAATTTTAATATTTATCTCAATTAATTAAAGAAAATAATTATGACACATATATGATGTCATTATTCTTACCATGATATCTTTAATTTTGATCCACAATAATTTTAGTAATTAGCTTGTAAATTTTCTTCTTCTACAATTAGAGGTGTCAATATTTATAAAGAAAATTACATCATTAAATTTAGAATTTACAAAATTTCTAAAAAATGATTTTATTAATTGAATGGCTTTTTGTAATGGTAGTTATTTATTATACTGCAAACGTTTTAAATACCACTATTTAATTAATTTTGATTTGTTTCTTTTAACATTCTTAATTTAGGATAATACTAATATATTTATAAAAAAACTAGATTATGGTACATTTACAATATGGATAAAAATAAAATAATGTAATAAATATATATAATTGATATAAATAATAAATGAAACATTGGCTAAATGGTAAAGTATGAATGTAAAAATTTAAAGAGATATGGGTTCAAATTTTATCATGCATGTTTACTTTCCTATATAAAAGATATAAAATAGCAAAAGCACCTTTAAAATAATACAATTTATTTTGTAAATTGAGAATATTTTCATCTTTTCTTAATTAAATTGGTATCCACTAACTTTGTAATATCGAACTCAATAGATTTTATAATAATTAGGATATAATAAATATGGATAATTAGAATAAAACAAAGGAGATGGTGGATAATTAAAGTAATTGTGTTTTTTTTTTAAAATGTTCTTTTAGAAGAATGAAATTAGAAAAATTAAGTTAATAAGAGATATATAATTTATTTTCTTGTTTTAAAAATATTAATACTAATATAATCTTATAAATAAATATAGTTTATATTATAATTTTATTTTTATGTATTTTCCAACTCAATTAGTGCAAAGTATACAGTTGATAATATTATTTATATCTACTTATTTCAAGTGTTTTATTGAATTAATGTCACAAGTTGATTTGGCGACAATTCAATTATGAAATTATTAAAATATCTTACTATATATAAAAAAATTATACATATTTTATGAGGACACTTTAGTCTTTTTCATATAATAAATCAATAAAATTTTCATAATGAGATGTGAACTTGGAATACCATGTATGATTGACTTTTTATATGAATTTTAATAAATATATTTGTTACATAATTTTTTCATGTAAATCTAATTAATTATTAAACATTTGGTTGAGTTAGTGTTACAAGTCAATCGACACAATTTAGTTAAATAATGACTTACAAGTTAATCAAACACAATTTAGTTAAATAATGACTGAAAAATCATTGCTTTATGAAGTCAATTATATTAATTCAAGGATATTTTTTAATAAATATGAATTTCAATGCTTTTATTTTATAATTCCAACCAAAATCTTAATTATTTTTATAAATATATTTGCTATATAATTTTATTTTTTATTCACGTAGATGTGGCATAATTTAATAAATCTTAAATTTAATATGGATATATAATATTTTAATAGGATAACAGTAAGGAAACTGAAACTTATTTTAAACGTTTCATGGAGTTAGTTTTAGATCCCAAAGATTGGGTTTGGGCTTTACTTCTAAGATTACAATGTGAAAAAGTGTGTTAAATGAGAAGTTGAGTGCCATGGTCCAATATTTATTTACATGGGAGGGAAAACACTCAGCATTACAGAAAAATGTTAAGAAGAGAACTCCTAACTACCTCCATATCTGATCTACCAAGCCAAGCTTTTTGGAATATCCCAAAAGCGGAGATAACCCAAGAACCCTACCATATTTCGAGGTTACTTTCACTTTTCGTACTTCGGTGAAGCAGTACTATGTGAAATATGTTTCGCGGAACATCTCTTGAAAAGTAAGACAATGGTTATTGATGAGAGTTGTTCTTGAATAACAGTTATTTTGACTTGTTCCAATGTGAGTTGTTCTCGTTGTAAAAGTTATTTTAAATAAGAGTTGTCCTGTGATGATGCTTTTCTTGGTAAAGCTTGTTCTGAATAATGACTTTTCTGGAAAAACACAATTTCTCTAAATATAAATTATTCCAAACAATGATTGCTTTAAATTTAGCTATTCTTAAAATGCATTCATTCTAAATAAGAGTTGTTTCGAAATTTAGTTGGTTTTGTTCTCAAATAATAACCACATTGGATGATAGTTGTTCTAACTAAAGCCCTATTCTAGACATAACTAATCTTGAACAACAGTTTTTTTTAACAACAACTATTCAAAACAAGACTTGTTGCTCTGGAAGAGACATTAAGTGAAATGATGATGCTAGTTATTCCATGCTTGGTAGCATATTTTTTTGAAATATATTATCATTTATCTCAAGGAAAAAATAAAATGTTAGTAGCTAAATGGAAACACAAAAATATATAGACTTTTTCAACACATTTTTAACTCAAATTCATGTAGTTTCGTAGTAATTTTTGTCAAAAAATATAATATAATTATAAAATAATTAAATTGTACTCAAATTATTAACATATTTAATTTCAATTAATTTTATAATAAATTTTCATAAATTTTGTTTTATTTTCTATGATTTACATAAATGGTGAAAATTGGCTCTACAGATACTACTAGAAGCGCAAAATTGGGAAGGATTTTTGAAGCATTGAGGAAAATTAATTTTTTAGCCTAAGACGGCCTAAATTATGAATATTAGTACATAATAAAATTAATTTTAATATTATCTAATTTATTTTGGGTCAAATAATTATTATTAATTATTTATGAAAAGGAGGCCCAATTGTGCTAATACGAGAGACTAATCCAACAAAGCAATCGGGCTACCCAAAATCGTCCAACATGCTGACCCAATCAGCTAAAAATAGCTGATTTATTTACTTTCAAATCATCCCTCGAAGTCTCCTTAAAATCGCATTCAAATCCCTCCATTCCCTATGCTTTTAAAGATTTGTCCTAAGCTAAATTTAGGAAAGTTTGAAACATTCAAACTTTGCTACATCTGTGGCCGGCCAAGGGGGTATATGGCTGCTGATTTTTTGCTAGTTTTAGTAGCCAATCCCACCTATAAATACCCCCTTCACCTATTCATTTAAACACAACTTTCATTCCACGCATCTCTCTCCCTTTCACTCACTTTCTCTCTTCTAAACCTCCCTTTGTTTTCCATTACCGATTTCCCTCTAGGAGAAGAGCCCTCCAACCAGCTTGGGTAGCAACATTGAAATGCTTGTAGAATCCTCGATTCAATAGAATGAGCGGAGTAGGAGGAGTGAAGGAAACTAGTCAGGCTTCAAAGAAACACAAGATTTGATTCTAGTTTCATATCCTTTAACTTTTATTGTTGTTGTTATGAACATGTCTATGAATATTTGTTATGTTGTTATTCTAAATTTACTTAAAATGGCTTAAATTTAATTCGTGTTAGGTTGATTGCATTTCGTCTACTTAAGTTATTAAAATCATGTTTATGTTGTTATAGGTCTTGGTAAATTGTTTGATTAAGTAAAATCATGATTAACCTGAACATAAGATAGAAACAAATTTTTCTCAAAAATTCAATTTGCATAAAATATTAATAATTCAATGAATTGAAAAATTAAATAATTAAATAAATTTGAAATTTAGGAGAAAAATTTTCTTACCACCTTTGTATAAAAATTAAGAACTCAACAAAATAAATAAAAGAATGTGAAGCTAAAGATGTTGATTTAAGGTTTGTTGGAGGGTAATTGGTTAGTGGCTTGGTGTAAAGTTATGGAAAAGGGTGGTTGAGTTGTGGCTTGAAGTTGCAGCAGCTTGTGACAAAGGTGTGGGGTGTGCAAAACAATGGAGCACGTTGTTGATGCAAGGGTGTGCACAGCTTAAAGCAAGGAATAGCAGTAGCACGCGGAGTTGGTGTGCAAGCAAGGTGCGAGCAGGGGCTGTGCATGCGAAAGCATCAGGGCTGGTGCACAAGCAGGTGCGTGGGTAGCAAGCAGCAGCGTTGTGCAAGGTAGGGGTGTGAGCGGCAAGTGCTTCAGCTGGACCACCAAGTAGGGCAGGTAGCAGTAGAAGTAAGCGGGAGTTGGTGCGAAGGTTGTTGGGTTGGTGCATCAATTACACACAATGGGCATTTGCAATTATTGGCTGAATAGGAGCTACTGGGCGGTGTTGTTGGTGGTGGTTATGAGCTATGGTACTAGGTGGGTTTGGATGCTAAGGCCGACAGTGGGAAGGCTGTATGGGGAAGTTGGTTAAGGTGATGTGAATGGTGGAGAAATTTGATAGAATTTATAGTGAAAGAAGGAAGGAATTCAATTAGAATCTGACAATGAAGAAGACAAGCAAGTCAGAGAAGGATCGACGAGATGAACTTCAAAAACCAGAATCGAGGAAACGGAGCAAACCCTACTCAAAATCCTATCCTTATTGCTTATGATAGGGATAGAGCTCTAAGACAGTATGTCGTGTTAGTGCTTTATAATCCTAATCCAAGTATTAGGAGACCCAAAATCGAGGCACAACAATTTGAGTTAAAGCTAGTCATGTTCCAAATATGTCAAATAGTGGGCTAATTCATTGGAATGCATACCGAAGATCCTCACATTAACTTAGGACTGTTTATAGAGGTGAGCGATTTTTTCAAGCTAGCTGGAGTACCCAAAGATGCACTACGATTAAAACTATTCCCATATTCGTTAAGGAACAGAGTTCGAGCTTGGTTGAATTCATTGCCACTATATTCCATTACCACATGGAAAGAGTTAACATAAAGATTCCTTATGAAGTACTTCCCACCTAGCAAGAATGTTAAGTTGCAGAATTAAATTACTACCTTCTAAAAAATGGATGACGAGTCCTTGTATGAGGCATGGGAAAGGTACAAAGAATTATTACAGAAGTGCCCTCATCATGGAATCTCATATTGCATTCAACTTGAAACATTTTATAATGGTCTCAATACTCACATGAGGAAGGTAGTAGATACTTCTGATAATGCTGCTCTCCTTTCTAAGTCTTATAATGAGTCTTATGAAATCATTAAAAGGATTGATAGCAATAACTACCAATGGCCAACCAATCGAGTAGTGTGAAGAAGACGAGTCACTAGAGTATATGAAGTAGACGCTCTCACTTCATTCGCATCTCAGGTATCTTCAATATCCTAAATGCTCAAAAATTTTACTATTAATGGGTTTAATAATTTTGCAGCTCAGCCACCTAATCAATTTGAAAATGTTGTCTGTGTTTATTATTAGGAAGGGCACTTGTTCAAAGAATGTCCATTAAACCCAGAATTCGTGTATTACTTGGGTAACCAAAACTAAACCCGAGGAAGGCAAGAACTAAAATCCAATTTTTATAACCGATATTGGTGAAACGACCTTAATTTCTCTTGAAGTAACCAAGGGGATGGACCTAGTAACACTTATGCCCAACCCAGACCAACCTAGCCACCTGTTTTTACCCAACAAGTTTAGAAGCAACCTCAAGCTGAATCTTCCAATAGCTTAGGAAACCAGTTGAAGGCATACATAGCAAAAAATGATTCCTTAATCCAAAGCCAAGTAGCCACATTGAAAAACTGGAAAACCAAATAGGCTAGCTTGCAACTGAACTCAGGAATCGACCATAAGGTGCTTTGCCTAGTGATACTAGAATCCAAGAAATCTGAGGAAAAAGCAAAGCATTGACATTAAGGAGCGGAAAGACATTAAAGCTCAACACTGTCGAAGTTAAAGAGGAGCCAGTTGATGCTCAAGATTCAATGGAAGTTCAACCAAGTGTTGAAATTCCAGCTTCATTAGAACCAGAATCTGCAAAACCCAATAAGGTAATTTTCGAACCAGTCAGTTCTGATAAACTAACAACTTCGCTAGATGCAGAATTACCACAGAAGTTGAACCAACTAGTCCCAATAAAGAATCCTCCACCACCCTACCTCAAAGGCTTCAAAAGCAGAAACAGAAAGTCCAATTCAAGAAATTTTTAGATGTACTCAAGCAACTTCATGTCATCATACCGTTGGTAGAAGCACTTGAGCAGATGCCAGACTATGTCAAATTCATGAAGGATATCCTATCCAAGAAACAGAGACTTGGATAATTTGAGACGGTAGCCCTGGCAAATGAATGCAATGCATATTTTGATTAAAACGTGCTGTTTTTTTTTTTTTAGCATTTGATACTTCTTTTCAACTCCCTCAAACTTACTTTCAAAGTATATTTTGAATAGACAAAGTCTAGTGTTTGGGACAATTTGAAGATAATTAAAAGAGAAGTGATGTTTAAATATTGCAAATGTTCAAATAAAATTAGGTTATATAGTATCATAGTTGGGTTTCAAGGGGTAAAAATTCATCAAGGTTGGCTTGAAAGGCTCAACAAGTCTAAATAAAAGTTGCCTAAATCATTTTCAGCATTCCATGCTTCCTAGGATTTTGCCTCAAGAAATTACTAAGTCAATTCTAGAGATTTAAACTTTCATGCATGCCTAGCTTTCCTAAGGAACTAAAAATTTATGGTATGATTTACATACTTTATTAAGAGTACATTTATATCATAATTCAACTAACATAACAATTATTGAAATAATAGAACTTTATTCATACTGAAGTTTAGCAGACTAACAAAATTTCAAATTTTTGAACAAAATATATCTTAGCCATAATTAAAAGAAAAAATTATTTTGAGAGGAAATAATTTCAAATTTTCAATCCCCCCTATTTAAGATGAATAATGTTTTCATTGTTAGAAGTGAATAGATACTATACACCAGGTAGGATTTTAGAAAAGAGGATGTGAGTCAATTTGACTACTTAAGTACCAAGCTGTCTCTTGATCCAATCTTAGACATGTACATATCTATTGCCACAGTTCGTAATTTGCAACTTGTTCATTTTTATTTATGATTTCCATATCTTATTTTATTATACGAGAAATAAAAATCCTAATAGAACCTAATCATAAAACATTAAATAACCTAGGAAAAAAAATAAAATAAATTAAAGATCCCCCTTTTTTTATTTATTTACAGATCCCTCAGAATCCGACTCATCTTTTGCTCCATCGTCTTTATTTTTGCATGAATCGCTTTGTTCCCTCTTCAATATTAGACTCCATGGTTCAAATGTAAAATTAGGAAACTCAAGCACAAAATAAATGGGTCATTGAATATTTTCATAAAAAACCTTCTTATTGAGTCATCCCATATTTTTGAATATCTCCAATAAGCTTATTGTTGCCACTGTACATGTTTCATTAGGTCCATTAACTTTGACAGTTCATCATGAAGATTTAGGCGAAGCGATTGAGTTATGAATGTTGAGGTCGCCATGTCAGGTTCGGTTATTGGTTCAATTGGTTTTGCCTTATTAGGGATTTTAGTTGACTGAATTGGTTCTATCTCTATGGGATCTTTTTCTTCTTCTTCGGGATTCTCGCTCAATTCAACTCATTGCCAGAGAACATAATCTCCGACTATTCGGTAGAGGTCCCAATCTGTGATTGTGCCTTGGCTATAACCTGTCTTCTTTATTTTTGCAAGAATTTTAGCTCTTAAGCACAAAATTGTTATCATAAATGGAAAGTATATTGGGCCAAAATGTTTAGCGACACAATTTCGCAATTCTCTCAGAATGATTTTTCCCACATCAATGGTCTTTGCCATTAAAATCGAGTATAACAAGTCCATTCGCTTTAATGAAATTGTGGTCCCATGTGAAATAGGCATATGGCTGAATTGAATGAAATAGAACCATATATTTGTTAATAGTGTCAAATATTCTCTACGACATGTGTGGGTTCCATGCTTTGACACAGTCCATTTAGAACCCAAAACTGTAGGTTCCTCGAGAATTTCTTGCAGTTTTTTAGCCTCAATATTTCTAATCAAGGAAGAATATTTGCCGTCTTCAAAATCAGGTAATTCAAAGAATTCATTAATAGCATTTAAGCTTATTGGTACCTTGATTCCTCGGACAGAAACTTCCGTTAATTCACTTAAGGTCAAATTAGCATAAAATTCACGAACTAACTCTTCATCTGTACTAGGTCTTTTCTCACAAAATAACTCCCAATTGAGAGCTTCTGCAATTTGTCGAATGTGTGCCATGAAATTGATATAGTTGCTTTCTTTTAGTGTAAAGCCTTTTTAAGGGAGCATTCGCTGATTTTTGAATATGCTATTGTATCTCGCTTTTTCTTCTTCACAGTGGAATTTGTTTTGTGATTCTAAAAACTTGGACAGAGGCACAAGTTCTTTTGTGAGGCATGATTAACTTGGACATAAGATGGAAACAAATATTTTCTAAAAAATTTAACTTGAACATGATTAACTTGAACTTAAAAATTTAACAATTCATGAAATTTTAAAGGGTAAGTAATTAAATTAAAATTTAAGAGAAAAAGAATTACTTACCACCTTTGTGTAAAGAAAAATAAGAACCTAATAATAAAAATTAAATTGTGAGCAAAATAATTCGAATGAGGGTTAGTTGGAAGTGATTGTGATAATAGTAGCAAAAATTTTTTAATGGTGATATGGTGTAAGGGTGACAAGGGCGTTGCGGTTTGTGCAAGGGTGTGCACAGGTTAAAGGAAGGAATGATAGCAGCACGTGGGGGCAGCAGCAATGCCATAAGAGTTGAAGTGCAAGCAAGGCGCGAGTAGGGTAGGTTTGAGCGAGCAGCAGGGCTGGTGCTCAAGCAGGTGTGTGAGCAGCAGGCAACAGCGTCATGCGCGGTTGGGGCGCCGAGTTCGCGCAATAGGCATGTGCAATTGCTAGCCGAATGAGAGCTGTTGGGTAGTGTTGCTGCTAGTGGTTCCTTCAATGGTTGCCAAACAGGGGCTGCGGCACTATGATGGTGGAGCTGCTAAGGCCAATGGTGGGAAGTTTGTATAGAAGGTTGGATTGATGGATGGTGAATGATGGATGAAGGTGGAGGTATTTAAAGTGATAGAATGGAAGAGTTCAACTAGAATTCTTAGAACAATTTATAAATAAAATATTCTAAGTCCTAATGTCATATAAAGTTAATAAAAATTATAAATAATATAATGTATATTAATATATTAATTGCTATTACTTTATTTATTAAAATAAAACTCTTAACTAAAATATGATAAAATTTAAACTAATTCTAATTCTATACAAAGTTGATAATAATTAGTATACATTATAATAAACATAATTGTATATTAGTTATTATCATCTTATTTATTAAAAATTAAATTAAAATTTTATTTTAGTTGCTTTTAAAGATATTTATAAAAGAGACAACTAATTTCAATATTTACAAAAGAGTAACCAAATGTTGCAAATAATTCAATTAAGGAAAAGTGTAATTTGTATTTTAATGTGGATTATCCTATGGAAATCCATAGTATTGTCATCAATGATGCTATAAATTGAGGTTGATCTTTGGGTCATTTTTTATCAAAAAAATAAATTCAATTAAGTACCTAGACTTAAAGAAAATTTGAAATTTGAGTTGCAATTAAAGCTTGGATAAAAATTAACCCTTTTATTTGAAAAACTAAAAATTTATTTTGCCAGTTCGGGAATAATTTCTCGGAAGATTATGTTAAAATCAATTCCTAGGAAAGACTAGAGGGGTCACAACTGGACTCGCTTAAGTTTCAATCTCCTAGATAGAATTTATTTTAACATACTAAGATTATGTTAAAATCAACACTCCCAGTTGAACCTTAAGAATAAATTGGGATATTCATGCCATGACATTGGGTGATACGTGTGCTAGTGTAAGACATGTCTGGGACATGCATCAGCCATATTATGAAAGCCAATGTAAGACATGTCTAGGATATAGTGTCAGCTTGTTGTGTGCCAGTGTAAGACTTGTCTAGGACATGGCATCGACACCGATAGATGAGAGCCCGTGTAAGACCTGTTAGGGACATGGCATCGACCTCGATATATAAAAGTTAGTGGAAGACCTATCTGGGACATGGCATCGACTTTGATGTGCTAGCCAGTGTAAGACCATGTCTGAGACATGGCGTCGGCTTCTTATTCCATGTTTGGGCCTATTGAATATCCTGTAGTATTCCAAATGGTTCAACAGGAGATGTATGGTTTATATCGAATGATAGAGCTTATGGCTATATTGTGAGTGGTACAGGCACTTACATGAAATTGATGAGATGTGAATTCAATTCATGTTGTACGATTAGTAAGGAATGAATATGAGTAAGTATATGAGCATGATGAGTAACACAGTTATGTATGCCAAACTCATGAGAAATGATTTCGGTTTATGATGCACATTTGGTAAGGATGTAAATAGGTAAGTCATGCTTATGAGAATGATTTTATGATGACCTTATGATTATAGGTCTATACTTATGGTGTATAAACATTTATTTTTATCTATGTGGTGAAAATGAATTAATAGGGTGTGATAAATTTAGTATCATTAATTTACACTAAAACAATTTTGGACAGCAGCAGTAGTCCAACTTTGAAAATCCACCAAAAATTGTGAAAATTGAGTTAGAGGCTTAATAAAATATTAAATTAAATATTATGATTCTAGTTTCACATAGAAGAAACATTGTAAACAAAGGAGTTTCATAATATGAAATATTTAAATTTTTGTGAGACAGAGTCAGAATGATTTCGAAATCCCCTGTTCTGATTTGAGAAATTCATTGAAAATTGTAAAAAAAATATTTATGGGTTATAATTTATATGCCTAGAATTATTAATGAGTCTATTTTCAAGAGAAATATATTAAAACATCATCTGAGTCCCGTATTATGAGATAATTAATTTTTAGTGAAGAGGAGTTAGAACTGTCAGATAGCGAAAAAGGGGTGACTTTAATGAATAAAATGTACTTATTGGCTAGATAAAAAATTATGAAAATTTTATGATAAGAATATGTTTGAGTCTAGTTTTAGGGAAAATTAGTGGATCTTAATTTTGAGTTCCGTAGCTCCAGATATAAATAAGTTGGTAACTATGACTCGAGAAAACAACATGACCAGAATATAAGTAAAAGTGTAATTATGGTTGTATGACGTTGAGAAGCATGTTGGCATATTGCTTATTATTTTCATATGGTCTTACTAAGCTATAAAGCTTACTCCCTTCCTTTCCTTTTCTTTAGTATAGTCAGGTTGGCTCGGGATTGGAGATCGTCGGAGGCAGCATCACACTATCAAGCCATCACCCTTGGAATATTGATATACGTTAAGTGTGTTCAAGTGAGTGGCATGTATAAGGACTAGATTTTATGATATATATATTTATGATTAGCCAAATGTATTGGCTTATATTGAGTCATTTTTATATGGCCAAGAAGTGTGTTTTATTTTTATATCTTCATGCCTATGATGTGATTGTGGTTGTTTGCCATGCTTGGTTGGTATTATGTCATGTGTGTTGGATGCATGCTTTGTGACCATTCGAGGTGGTCATAGCCTGTAACACCCCGTACTCGAGTCCGTTACCGGAGTCGTATACAAGGTGCACACAGACTTAACTTAATTGTTTTCACAGTCCATAAAAAAAAATTTCCAGACAAGCTGGTTACGGCGTCACTGTCGCCTTAAAAATCATATCTGGAGTTTCAAAACTCAAAAATCAGTTTCATAATTTTTTCCTGAAACTAGACTCATATGTCCATCTACAGATTTTTTTCTAGAATTTTTGGTCAAGTCAATTAGTACAGTTTATTAGTTAAAGTCTCCCATGTTACAGGGGTCGACTACACTGACCTTCGTGCGTTACAACTTGAATATCTCCCTGTGCAGGG
Organism: Gossypium arboreum; assembly: GCF_025698485.1. NCBI lineage: Eukaryota > Viridiplantae > Streptophyta > Magnoliopsida > Malvales > Malvaceae > Gossypium > Gossypium arboreum. The sequence goes on from NC_069073.1 coordinate 84,355,646, forward strand.
CTTAAATACTGATGAATTTTATTTCTATAGAAACTAGACTCAAAGAGGAATCTATACATATATGGTATGACTCCTAATTATCTCTGGTTAATTTATAATGAATTTCCAAAGTCGGAATAGGGAATCCAGAAACTGTTCTGGCCCTGTTTCACGAATACTTAAATATCTCTCAATATACAACTCATATGACCGTTTCGTTTCTTCCATATGAAAGTAGATTCATCAAGGCTCATTTATATAATTTTTTCACTATTTAATTCCACTCCTGCTATTTTTAGTGATTTTTCACATCCACACCACTGCTGCTGTCAGCATCTATTACTAAAACAAACTATGCCTATTTCATGACTTTTCCTTGATTTAACTAATAATTCATCATGCATGTCCCAAATTATAACCATGGTTTGTGTCCAAACATCACAAAACCAATTCCAACCGAACATTTACGCCATTTTCGCATGGCTAAAAGTTTACATACCAAATTTCAACAAAGCATAATAGCCTATACATGCCGAAATGTACTCCTAGACCAACTACGAAGAAAATACCAAAAGTTGTTAGCCGGTGTGATGACTTCGATGACGGTCCCGAATACGCAAAAAATCGAGTCCAAGAAACCTAAAATAGGTGACAAGCAAACACCGAATGAGTATATAACTCTGTAAGTCATAAGCAATGCACTACCAACCATTAATAACATTATCGCAAGAGGAAACAAAATGGAACGAGGCTAATTACTCCATTCAAACCGAACTATACCATAGTTCCTTAGACCTTTCGATTCAATCTCATACCAAGTTACACATTCACATTCCATATACTAATCAATAGGATATTTGAAGCATTTTATACACCATTTTGTTTTCGTTACATTCATACATCTACATGACTTTTCACTTATTCCACGATAATTCTTATGTACGTGACTTCAATTTAAATTGTCACATAGGTTGAAACTTACCAAGCTCAACTCCAAATATAAACATAGCGCCTATTAGCCATGAACTCAAGGTGCTTACCCGATCCGCTGTCCGTGATCGACTCAATAATGTCGCACACTCGGTGTCAATAGTGATTCAAAAGCATATAGTGAGTCCGCACACTTAGTGCTATATAATCAACTCGCACACTTAGTGCTATATGATCAAACTCGCACACTTAGTGCTGTACAAATTTTAAACCCGCACACTTAGTGCCATTCTCATGATCACAAATGTTTATACCCGCACACTTAGTGCCGAAATCAACAACTCAATACATCTCACCTCTTTTCTTTTCATTCAATACTTTCATCACCACATACATACATGTATATAAATTTATCATTCCTTTCGGCATAATTACATAGACATTATGTCTATTTAAATCAATACAAAATATATGCTTAGTGACCTACCTTGTGTGGTGTAAAATAATTCCAAGTCGGCTACTCGATGACCTTTGATTTCCCCTTGTTGGATGCCTCTCCTTTAGGATCTTGAGCTTAAACAAATAAATTAACTCATTCAACCGCTTTGCTACACATATTGATATTCACAATTTAATGATTTTATGACATACGAACGGCATGGTAAAAATTTTTATCTTGCTACCTCATGCTCTTAGCTATTCGGCTCATAACCATATGCTATAGCCCTACTATCAATAATCCAATCACACATGCATATATATATATATATGGTCAGTATGTACAAAGCATAGACTCATCATCACCTATGCTCTTAATTTGATGGCGAATATGCATACATGTATATACACTATTAATCAATCACTAACATTGCACTTCACCTTAATAGCTAGCTTAGCAAACCTCGATTTAACACATAGTTGTTCATAACACAACTTAAGCATACTCTCCATTCCATCAATTCCAAAACTTAATGTCTTACTCAAAAATGCTAAAAAGAAAATCCAAGAGTCATCAATCCACCATCACATGTATCATTAACAAGCTTCATATTTAGCATGCAATGACATTAACACAAAATCTACCTTGGCGAATATCATCCCCATGATATAGCAAAGTTTTGAACCATGGACTAATTAGAACTCAAGCTAGCAACTAAGAACATGCATGAATCTCATGGCACAACCTCAAACATACCTTAATCTAGACACAAGTATGGCCAACCCTCCTCCTAATCCTCTTCCAAACCAAGCATGAAGCAAGAACCCCTTCCTTCTTCCTTAGAATTTCAGCTCAAAGAAATGAAAAAAAAGATGAACAACAAATTTTTTCTTCTCTTTTCTTCAACTCACGGCAAAGGGGGGGAACACTCACCATTCTCTTTTTTTTTTTTCCCTTTCATTATTAAATTCCCATGCTCATTATTTTATTTTTTCTTACATACACCATTGTCCCAACATGTTTTATGACATGTTTTACCCATAATCCCTTGTCATGGCCGCCACTAGCTATTAGGGGAATTTGACATGCAAGTCCCCCTTTGATTACATGCACTATTAGGTCCTTATAGATTAGCCTATCACATTTCAAAAGTGTCACACAAGTCCTAATAACTGAATTCACATGCAATCGACTAAATCGAAGCTTGAAATTTTCACACATTCATAAATACATATTCTAGACAATAAATATTACGTTCAAACATTTCGGTGACTCGGTTTAACGGTCCCGAAACCACTTCCCGACTAGGGTCAATTTTGGGCTGTCACATAGCCATGTAGTAATTGCACGTTATAAAAACAACGTGATAATGGTTGAACATGAGTGCTTGATGGATAAGTTGGTAACTATAGTATAATGGTAAAAGTGATTGTCAAAATGACAAGTCTTATGAATGTGGATTAAGGAATCTAGACTTGGTATTGCATGAGTAGATGCATAACTTGCAAGAGGACATGATAATGTTATGAAAATGTCTTAATAAAGGTTTTTTAATCACTAAAATGATGCCATGATTTGTGGTTTTAATGTGTATAAGGTTGTAAGGGTTTATGGGTAACCTGAAAAAATAGCCTAAGTGTTGACTACACGGGTCGAGACACGATTGTGTGTCTCAACTGTGTGAGGGACACGGCATGGAGACATAGGCGTGTGGCCTGGCCGTGTGGTTCGATTTGCATGCTGATGTCATAAACAGAGAGTTACAGGGCAGGAGGACACAGGTGTGTCCAAGACATACAGACGTGTCCCTATGTCTACATAGGCATGTAACCCTGTTTCATGGAAAAAAATTTTTAAGTTTTCCCAAAACTTTCTAAGGTTCTTGGTTTAGTCCCTAACTACTTTCAATGCATGTTTAGGGCTTCGTAGGCCCGTGTATGGGACATTATGCATGTGTATGAAAAGTTTTAAATTAAAAGAAATTTTGTAGCCCAGTTTTTGCATATTTGTGAAAGATTAAATCTAGTAATGCGTCGTATCCTTATCCAGCATCGGACACGGGTAAGGGGTGTTACATACAAACCTTGTGAACACATATTTCTGCAAAAACTTCATCACAACCTTAGCATTGTTCGTCAAATATGCCTTGGCCTCAACCTACTTAGACACGTAGTTTACTGCTACCAATATATACTTGTGGCTAAAAGACGGATGGAAAGGACCAAGGAAGTCAATACCACAAACATCAAATAATTCTACCTCAATGATGTTTGTTCGGGGCATCTCATTTCTGTTGGTGATGTTTCCAACCCTCTGGCATCGATCACAACTCTTTACATAATCATATACATCTTTGAATAGTGTGGCCAAAAGAATCCCGCTTGCAATACTTTGGCTGTAGTAAGTGTACCTCCGAAGTTTCCCCCACTTAGAGCTGTATGACAATGATATAAAATCTCATGTACTTCATCTTCTACCACGCATCTTCTAATCATTTGATCTTCACACTTTCTAAACAAATATGGTTCTTCCCAAAAATAGTACTTCACATCATGAAGAAACTTTTTCTTTTTTTGATATGACTTAGTAAAAGGCATCAAACCACAAGCTAAATAGTTAGCAAAATCAGCAAACCAAGGGGTATTATGGATATGATTTACCTTAAATATGTGTTCATCTAGTAATGTCTCCTGAATGGGTATCAGTGGAGAAGTCCCTTCTTACGACTCCAATTTGGGCAAGTGGTATGCTACTTGGTTTTCTACTCCTTTTCGATATTGAATTTCTAAATTGAATTCTTGGAGTAGAAGTACTCATCGGATCAACCTCGGTTTAGCATTTTTCTTGGCAAGTAAGTATTTAATTGTCGAATGATCTATATAGACAGTCACTTTTGTACCTATAAGATAAGATCGAAAATTGTCAAAAGCAAACAAAATAGAAAGTAACTCTTTCTCTATTACCATATAATTCAATTGCACTCTCGTCAGAGTCCGATTTGCATAGTAGATGGGATGAAAAACTTTGTTCCTTTGCTGGCCCATCACAGCTTATAACAGCCCGTTTTTAGTCAAATCAGAATAGTGGTTTTGAGACCACAAACCTGAGGTCAAAATAATTATTTTATGATTATTTTAATATTTGCAGTATGATAGTATGTTTTTGTGAAATTTTAGTTAAGAAATTTTATCATTTGAATGTTTAATTTGATAAAAAGGACTAAATCGTGTAAAGTGTAAAAGTGATGTTCTAATAGCTAGAAGTATTAAATGGCTATGAAATTAAACAGTGGAGGTCTTTATGTTGTAATTATACCATTAATATATTTAGTGGACAAAGATGGACATAAAATGGATTATATTATATGGTTTTATAATAAGGTTATTTTTGTAAATTGTAAAAACATGTTAATAAATTAATTAAACAAAAAATACATCATCTTTTATGTTCTTCCACCACCGAATATTGCAATAAGAAAAGCCATTCTTAGGGCTTTATAATTGGCCAAGCTTCTAGCTCAATTTTAAGTACATTTTTGTCCTGTTTTTAATGATTTTTGTGTTTTTGAGATCGTTGCAACTAGGTCTAGCTAGCCCAGGGACTATTTTGTAAAATTGTTAAAGATTTACTAAGTTCCATTTATGAATAAGCATGTATTTTAATGATTTATGGTAGATTATGAATGTTTGATGATAGTTATACAAGTTTTGTTAAGTGATTTTTAGTGAAAATACAAATTAGGGATTGAATTGAGAAATGTGAAAAGTTTATGGGTAATTTGTGAAATAAATAAAAAACATGGGCTTCTAGGGACCTAATTGAAATTTGGCTAGCATGGGTTTGGGTGAAATTGCATGAATTTGTGATTTTATGAAATAAGTACTAAATTGTATTAGTTGTGAAATTATTGGGGCAAAAGTGTAAATTTGCTTTAATAAGTGTTTTGGATTAAATTGAATAGAGTAATGATTGAATAAGCTAAAATTGATATTATATAGATCAAGAAAAACAAAGTTTAGATCTAGATCGGGGGAAAACAAAGTATTCGACTAATCGACCTATTTCATCGTTTTTTTGAATCGAGGTAAGCTCGTATCGAATAAGTTGTGTTATAAACATATTTTAAATGCTTTAATATTGCATAAACTGTGAATACGAGACTACGAACATGTTTGACGATGATTCGAAAAACGTGAAAATCTCGGTTGAACCTTAGGAATAGATTAAGATACGAATGACATGTCATTAGGGATTATTGTGATATTGTGATCCAGGTGCTGGTCCTGTACGTCCTACCGATGGGTGAGTATACAGGCATGTGTTGCGGTTACTTGACAGCTGATCGCAGTGATTCGTAACAAGTAATAAATATTTATAATGAAGATCAAACCTAGACTAACTATTATCACGATGAAAAGGCAAGCGCACCTATCGAACAATAGTATAGTAATGGCAAGATCGGGATATCGTACCCAAAAGAACCAAAAGTACTAGTAATAGCTATCTTTTTATTATCTAGCCTAAGGATAAAAGGGTTTGTTTATTAAACTAATTATCTAAACTAATTAACTAATTTAATTAAAGCGAAGAGTGAATTTGGAAAAAGACTTGAAGAGAAGCAATTAATAAAGACGACACCCAAGGAGGAATCACCTAGATTTCACTTGTTATCTGACTCTGAACTGGACGATTTATTCACTTGAGTTGTTCTGTAGAGATCCCTAAGTTAAGTTATTATCCCTATTCAAGACTAATAACATCTAATCCTTAGATTGAATAACCGAGACTTTTCTCTAATTAACACTCTAGGGTTGCATTAACTCGATCTATGGATCCCCTTATTAGGTTTCACCCTAATCCAAAATAATCTCGTAACCCTATTTTTAGGCGCTCGATCAACTCCGCTTAATTATGCCAAATATACTCTTAGGCAGGGTGTAATGCCCCCACGCCCGAAACCGTCGACGGAGTCGAGCTTGAGGGGTTACCGAACATAATTTATCAAATTAAGAACTTCAAATCATTTGTTTCTACATTCACAGCTTTCAAACTACCCGCGTCATAGTTACAAGAAAAATCATATCTCGAGTTACGAAACTCAAAATCAAGATACATAAATTTTCCCTAAATCTAGACTCATATATCTATTTACTAATTTTTTTCTAGAATTTTTGGTTGGGCCAATTAGTACAGTTTATTAGTTAAAGTCTCCCCTATTTCAGGGTTCGACTGCTCTGACATCTGTGTATTACAAATCAGATATCTCTCTATACAGAATTTCAATGACTACAAGGTTTGTTTTTCTTAAAACTATACTCAATAAGGAATCTGTACATATAAATAAAAAATTATAATTATTTTTTTAAAATTTATTATGAATTTTTAAAGTCAGAACAGGGGATCCAGAAATCACTCTGGCCCTGTTTCACAAAAGTTTAAATATCTCATAAAATATAATTTATATGCCTGGTTTGTTCAATCCACATGAAAATAGACTCATTAAGCTTCAATTTTATAACTACTCATTATTTAGTTCCATTTATACTATTTTTAGTGATTTTTCAGATTCAGGTCATTGCTGCAGCAATATTCTGTTTTAAGGCAAGTTTCATCTTTCCATGAATTTCTATGAACTAGATAACCTATTAAACTTCCATAATATCAAACATGATCTAAATTAGCCATCACCATGACTTATCAATATCAAACATTTTCTCAACCAAACATGGCCATATCATAAAATTATTCACACAAAATAAGTATATTGCTATACATGCCATACTTAAGTTTTAGAAGCCATTTACCCGGATGAAAGTCCTTTGGATAGTGTGATCGAACCTTGACCCGTCCGATTCGAGTTGGCTTGTTCAAAACTACAGTAAATAAAGAGGAGGGAGTAAGCATAAATGCTTAGTAAGTTCATATGTAAATAACAAGTAACATAACAATACTTATATACCAAACAACTTTAGCATGATACCACCAAAACATATATCACATCTTTAAACATCATTCATCATCTTGCCACCTTATCGTTGTTGTATCTATTTTCAACCCGAGGGTTAAGAACATACCTGTCCAAAGTGTCCATTTCACAGCACTTACCAAAACGTCACTTGCATCTTAAGTGTTCTTCCATTTCACTAGAAATTTCACCCGTTGAACACATCGGAATACAACTCGGATACACGGATAATTTGCACATAAGTGCCTCATATGTAATCAAGCTACCATGTAACCCGCCCATAAGTGAACTCGGACTCAACTCAACGAGCTCGGGCGTTCGCATCCATAAGTGAACTAGGACTCAACTCAACGAGTTCGGATGCCTAGTTAGATTTCACAAACTCGGACTCAACTCAACGAGTTCGGACATTCGCATCCATAAGTGAACTCGGACTCAACTCAACGAGTTCGGATGCTCAACCATCCTAGTGACATGTCACTTGTATCCTAATCTATTCCTAAGGTTCAAACGGGCTTTTTCCCTCGATCTCACATTTGCCGTCTTCCATGGAATATCGGAACCGATACTCGATAGCAATTCATATTTATCAAGTAGTAAACATAATTTGCATATTACTTAACATTAACCACAAAGCATAATATTTCACGATAAAAAAATCAGCATATCATATAATTAACATCAATAACTTAAAAATAACAATTATGCTACATTATTTACACATGAACTTACCTTGGTACCAAAATATAAAGATTTTGCAATTTAGTCCACAATCTTTTCTTTTCCTCGATCGCGACTTGAATCTCATTTCTCTTGATCTATAATGCCAAATTAATCTTATTTAATACATACATTCATCAAAACAGCATTTAATACGAACTTTGGAAAAATTACACTTTTGCCCCTAAACTTTTGCATAATTACACTTTTGCCCCTAGGCTCGGGAATTAAACTTTATTCCTTATTCTTATGTTTTATAACATTCTGATCACTTTTCCCTTCTATGGCAACATCAAATTCTCTCTCTAACATATACTTGTGACTATTAGGTATTTTTACCGATTAAGCCCTTTTACTCGTTTTCACTCAAAACCGAGTAGCACAAGTTGTCTAACATAATTTAAAACCTCATATTCTATCATAAAACATCAAAATACACAAATTTCACCTATGGGTATTTTTCCAAATATAAACCCTAGGTTGAATTATTGCTAACATAAGCTTAATCGAGCTACGGATTCCAAAAGCGTAAAGAACATTAAAATGGGGCTTGGAATCACTTACTATGGAGCTTGGAAGCTTGAAACAAACCCTAGCTATGGAGAACCCTTGAAATTTCGGCCTAATGAAGAAGATGGACAAAATTGGCTTTTAATTTTGTTTTTAATCCATTTTAATAACTAAATGACCAAAATACCCTTACTACTAAACTTTCCAAAATTCCTTCCATGTCCTAATTTTTCCATGAACTTAAAATTGGTCAAATTGCTATTTAAGACCTCCTCATTAATATTTCAAAACAATTTCATACTAAAAACTTCTAGAATGCAAGTTTTGCAACTTATTCGATTTAGTCCCTACTTTCAATTTAAGCACTTTAGGCATAGAATTTCATCACGAAATTTTCACACAATCATGCAATCATATCATAATCATCAAAATAATTATAAAATAATTATTTCTATCTCGAATTTGTGGTCACGAAACCACTATTCTGATTAAGCCCTAATTTAGGATATTACACAGGGTCTATTCCTCCTCTACATAAGCACATCAAATCATGAATTAATACCCGAAATATTAACTCAAGCATTAAGAATACATAATTAAGAACAAATGAAAGTTTTTATCATACAGTTCAGATAATAATAACAAGATCCATCATAGGTTTTATCCCCCTTAGGTATCTAAGGGGTTTAGTTCATAATAAAATAAGAGTACATCTCAAAAGTATGAAAATAACAAAACATAAAGAAAACCCTAAAACCCTTGAAGGAATTCTGGGAGAGATCTTCAGTCTTGGAGTAGCTCCGGCTTTTGAGGTGGATCGTCTGGCTTCTTTCAAGTAATTCCCGGGGTGTGGTTCTATGTTCCAGAATAGTTCTGGAGAGCCCCATTTCTAGGTCATACTTAGGGTGTTTATATAGGCTTTTGAGTGGCTTTCTTCCCCCCTAAGTATCCTTTTCTCGTGTAGAATACAACTCCTTGAAAAAGGGACACGCCCGTGTGACGTGGTTGCCAGGTCGTGTGTGATCCTTTAAATTTCCACGGCCGTGTGGTCTTAATGGCTAGGCCGTGTGAGTCGTGTAAACCTTGGTCAACACTCTCGAAAGGCACGGGCTTGTAAGCTGCCTGTGTGCAAGGCTTAGGCCGTGTGGGTCTTCTCGATTTGGTCTGTTTTGTCACCTTTTTAGCTAGTTTTTGGCTCTTTTTGACTCTTGGTGCTCTCCTGGGTACAAAACATGGAATAACCGGATTAAAAGCACCAAAATCCACAAATATAGTAGTAAACATCCATAAATATGCTAAGTATTTGGGGTAAAAACATGTATCATTTGGTATTTATCAAATACCCCCACACTTAAGCATTTGCTTGTCCTCAAGCAAAATTCTCACTTACTGCTAGAATTCATTCTTTTCAATCACATAATTAGTATTGATAATGTTAAAAACTATTCCACGGAAAAGTATAGAGTGACAATTTAACTATAGGGGCATTAAAGCCTCAAACAATCTAAATCGGATATTTCGATAGTAAAATTATAGGTAAGCTCCTTCCTTTAAGTAATTAAGTTTAGTCCTAAATACACAAAAGATGACATCCTCACTAACGAGTCACTCAAATCACTCAAAGTGTTTAAGGGTCAAGATTAAGCATTCGATTGTCTAACATGAAAAGTTATTACCATAGGCTTGCTTGAAAATCAAATCTCCACCACTTGTAAATGATATGATACACTAATCAAAAGGTCTTTGCATGGTTGTAATAGGGTTTAGGTTGCAGGTATGGATACAGGTCGAAGAACAGGGTTTAGAATCGAGATAATTTCAATATGTTACCCCACTATCAAAAAATTAATTACTGAATCACAAACAAATAGCCAGACCTATTTTATATGAGTTCATGAAAACTTTAGCTTGCTGAGAATTACACACATTTTTTTAAGAGCAAATCAAGTTAATACAATATGGAAATCAGACTTCATGATTCAGTAACAAAAAATGGTGAACATAGTGAGGTAACAGTATTAAATTCAATCTCGATAAAAAGGGTCAAAATAAGTAAGAGGATTTCAACAATAATGGGCTAATGGGTTAATGATGAGGGTTAATCAGAGAAAAACGTTAATAGGTTCAAAAGGGGTTCACTAAGGGTTTAATTATGTGGGAAGGCTTTTTATTGGTTAAATCTTAAGTGCCTTTACCATCTCAGTATATCAAATCATACGTGTAGTCTTGACATGTATAATCGAAGCAAGTTCTAGAATAACAGTTCAATGTTGACACACTCAAACCACAAAACAAGTGAGCAAGAAAGAAAGCTATATGCTCAAAAGGCTAAAAAATCTCACCAAAAATTTGGGTTTTTGATGTCATTCCTGTATACTTAAGATTTCAAGATAATACCTCAATTTAGGAAAATAATCTAAAAATTTTAGTTCTCAAAATATCAACTTATCATGCTTGATTCTTTAATGTCCTATAATCAAATAATCATGCATAATTCCCATGGTCTAATTCATGACATACCAACAATAGTTATAGATCAATCAGAATTCATTCTATCAATATTATGAGAAAATCACTTAAGCACAAAATCAAATTCAGGGATTTGAGAATAATGTAAAAAGTTAGGTTCCATGTTCAGCCCCACATTTAAGATGTACATTGCCCTCAATGTACAAAGATAGACTAGTCAACATAAAAAAATCATAAGAGGGAAAGAGGTGAAACTCCCTCTTAGAAGGATGCGAAGCTTGATTCTAAGGCTGGAGTGTTTGAGGAAAATGGTAGCGGCCACTATTCTTGGCTAGATGAAGAAATTGGGTCGTTGAACATGGCACTCGTTAGGTATTGTTCCCTATTTGTTTCCTCATTGAACATGGCACTCGTTAGGTATTGTTCCCTATTTGTTTCCTCATTGCGTAAAATATTCCTAGCAGTTTTGCTTGGAAGTCTGTAGAATCATGAAGAACTTATTAAGAGTTGGTGTAGAAGAGAGTGTAGTGCAATTACTTGTTAGAAATACCAAAAAATGGAAAAGAAAAATTTACTAATATAGATATGTCTTTCAAAATAAGAAAATTGAAATGAAAATAAAAATCAAAATCAAAATAAGAATAAAATAAATAAAAGAAAATAAGAATAAGAATAAATAAAAATAAAAATAAAAATAAAAATAAAATAGGAGGATTCAGTGATCCTCGTCGGTGGCGCCCTCAGGTGCTGGTGCTAGAGGTGCGATGTGGAAGTGCTGGCACAGCTGCTGCATCATGGCCTTCATATCATCCATCTGTTGGCCCCGTCGCCAATCTCACTCGTGGATCATCTTGAACTGCGTAGTACAGTACTGCTCAAAGTGGGCGAGTCGGTCGAAAAGATGTGCCAATGAAGTAGCCGTAGGAACTGTTCATTCCCTAGCTGGTGCGGTCGAAGGCTCCTCGTGCTGTGGGGGAACATCATCAGGAATGTCCTCAAGATCCTCCTCGTCAATGGCATGAGAGAGACGGTACTGAGGAGGGTTGGTCCCACGTTGGCGCTCGATTATCCGCATGTGTAACATAGTCGTGATGCCCTATGGGGACATCTGACCTATCAGTGTAAGCGCTGATGATTGGGCCATGGTGTTAAGGAGGCCAAAGTGTCTGGCAAGGTGCGTCACGTAGGGGCCGATGGAGATCACTCCCTTCCTATGCCGCTCGGTCTGATGGCGAATGGCGAAAGCAATGAAGTAGGCCAAGTCAGTCATGTGTGCATTCGCCATGCACCATAAATAGTAGGCATCGTGGGTGGTGATGACGCCGATGCTCTCTCTCCTCTCGGTCAATGTGTGAGCCAATATGGCATGGAGATAGCGAAGGGAAGGGGGGAGAGCTGAGGCCTTCGAGCGGCTGGGGTCGTAGTTGGAAGAGAGTGGTGCCAAAGCCTTCCAACACAAGGTGGGGGAGATGTGGATATTGCATGGTAGTGCATTCATGTCCTCCTTCTCCATAAACTCATCGGTGAAAAGTCCCAGAGCAACTCCAAACTCTGGGACACTCATCGCATGAACTAGACCACTTAATCGAAAGTGAATAGTGCTTGGGTCGTCATTGTTCATCATCACCACCTGTAAATGAATAGTATAGCATAATTCTAAGGTTAGCTCTAAATAAGTGGGCTCGGTAATAGCGAAGAACCATTCCCATGGGTTTGTAGACAGGAAATCGTGGATGGCATCAGCTAGCTAGACTTGCTCTACGATGGCCTAGTCGATGCAACGACCTGTGGTGATGGGTCGTGCGCATAGTATTTGAAATAGCTCCTCCTGCGAAGCTTGTGGAAATTCAAGGAACGGATGCCAAACTTCAGCTGTAGCTCGTACCGAGGAAGAACCCGGTCCCCTACGTCTCTTTAAGGATGGGACCGCGTCCTTCTTTCCTCTCGATGACGACATAATGTACCTGAAGATATATGAGCATTAATAGAATCCAAGATACATCAATAGTTAAGCAATAGGCCTAAAACTAGTATATGCTATTTAGTGTTTTAAATAAGTCAAATATAGAAAATTCAAAAGCAAATTCTTAACTTGTCTAAAACATATTTGTAATAATAACAATATCTATGTAAAACATGAAAAATACTAATGTAACAACACAAATTGGAAAAGCAAGGTTAAGAAAATGAACCAAAGGCTGTTGTAAGGCGGTGCACGGGCGTGTGATGGTGAGCACGGGCTTGTGATGCGGAGAGAAAACTGTGTGGTGGGAAAAATAGAGGGTATAGGGAGGGGAAAATAGGGATTAATGCAAGTGGAATGACTTTTAGGGTGGTTTAGGGGTTTAGGAAGTGAGAATCTAGGGAATGGTGGCCGAAATAGGGAGTAGGGGTTGGGGGAGGGTGGATTTCAGCTAGGGTTTTCAAAGGAAGAAGAAGATGAATAGTGGTTTGTTTATATAGGGGAGGGGTACACGGCCTAGGGCCATGCCCATGTGCTGTGAGGGTAGCCCGTGTTTTTTGAATTTTTCAAATATGGTCGTGCCCGGCTACTATCACACACCTGTGTGTGTTGGGCGTGTGGGGCACACGGCCATGTCGTATGGCCATGCCTAGCTTTATTCACTTCTCCAACACCCGTGTTTTATGGTAGCACGCCCGTGTATTGTTGTCCACGGTTTAATGGCACGGGCGTGTCGCACGCCCGTGTCGAAGAAATAGAATCGAGCCTTATCCCTGGCACGCCCGTGGTATTCTATCCCACGCCCGTGTTCTTCCTATCAAGTTCACCCACGGCCATGTCGCACGGTCGTGGGGATTTATTGCACCCTGTGTTTTGGAAAATCATGTCCTGCTTCAACACGACCGTATCGCACGGCCCTGTCTCTTCCCTTGTTTGGCCACAGCTTTAGGGACGCCTGTGTGCCCGGCCGTGTGTGCTGAAAAACTTTGCAATTCAAAGATAAAATTAATGATTTGAAGTGTTAGAAATTAATTAAAAATAAAGAAATCAAAATATGTTAGTGCTCGGGTTGCATCCCGAGAAGCCCTTATTTATAGTCTAAGCTCGACTTACCTCTCTGTTGAATGATCATGGTGGTTTGAGGAGTTCATACTGCTCATTCCTGCTGTCAGTTTTAAAATAAGGTTTTAAACGGGTGCTGTTTACCTTTAAAGGGCCGAACTTGGGATGACTCACCTCCACTGTACCAAATGGAAAAATACTGAGTACCGTAAGAGGGATTTCCTCATTTGGTATGATAGTGACAATGTGAGGATCAACGACATCTAGTAAGACTGTATCGCCGACCTGAAGTTGTGTTTTTGCGTAGTTTCAGTTTATCATGTGTTCTCGGTTTGTGTTCTCGCTATTCGTCTAGCTCCTCTATCTGTAGTCTTCGTTCTTCATGGACGTCTTTATTCTCTTCATGATAGTAGCACACTGTCTTTGTTGTCTTTGTTCGAGGAGGTTCCTGCAAGGATGATTGAATATTAGTTTTATCATCGACAGTTTTTGTAGTATTATCCTGAGTCTTAGGGGTTTTGACTGAGTTGCGTGCTTGGAGTGTTACTGCGTCGCACCTGCTCGAAGTGTTAGCTCCTCTATGCCTACATTAATAATGGTTCTGGTAGTTGCTAAAAAGGGTCGTCCTAAAATTAAATGTACCTCGTTATCCTCATCCATATCTAAGACAAGAAAGTCTACTGGGTAAATAAATTTATCAATTTTAATGAGAACATCTTCAATAATATCCTTAGGAAATCTAACTATTTTGTCAGCCAATTGTATACTCATCCTCGTCTGTTCGGGTTTACCGAGACCTAGTCGTTTAAACATTTTATAGGGCATAACATTTATACTTGCCCCTAGATCAGCTAAAGCATTATTCACAGATAAACTACCAATTAAGCAAGGAATTGTAAAACTCCCTGGATCTTGCAATTTGTTAGGTAGCTTATTCTTTAGAATAGCTGAGCAGACTGCATTGAGTTCCACATGTGTGTAGTGTCTAATTTCCTTTTATTTCTGAGAAGTTCCTTTAAGAATTTTGCTGAGTTGGGCATCTACGAAAGAACTTCAATAAAGGGTAAGTTAATATGTAATTTCTTTAAGAGTTTGACAAACTTACCAAATTGTTCTTCTATTTTATCTTTCGTCATCGCTTTAGGATATGGCACATGAGGTTCATGATTCGTACTTACCTGTTTGGGATCATTATCATTTACCTCTTCTCTTTGTTTGTTCATCGTGTTGTTTTGTTGTATTTCTGGCTCAGGTATAACGAGTCCGTCCTTATTTTGAGCGCTAATTGCATTAAGGTGTTCCCTCAGATTAGGTTCAGTATTACTTGGTAGGCTACCTTGTGGTCTTTCGGAGATTAGTTTGGATAGCTGGCCTATCTGAGTTTCGAGTCCTTAGATCGATGCTTGTTGATTCTTAAGTGCAGTCTTGGTATTTTGAAAATGGGTTTCTGACACCGAGATGAATATAGAGAGCATCTCTTCAAGGTTCGGCTTCTTTTCTTGGTGATAAGGTGGCTGTTGAAAACCCTGAGGATTTTGTGGCTTTTGATTCCCTTGACCTTCCCAACAAAAATTTGGGTGGTTCCTCCAACTTGCATTATAGGTATTACGGTATGGGTTATTTTGAGATCTAAAGTTATTATTACCTATATAGTTGACTTGTTCTTCTTAAGTCGTAGGATTGAAGGATTGGTATTCTGTACGCACACCTCTTCCGCTTGAGTCACACCTCATTATTGGATGTACCTGCATAGAACCAAGAAAACTATCAATCTTTTTATTGAGAAGTTCTACCTGATAAGAGAGCATGGTGACTGAATCAATGTTATAAACGCATGCTGTTTTTGTTGGCTTAGTCCTCATGACTTGCCACTGATAGTTGTTCAGTGGCATCTCCTCTATGAATTCGTAGGCATCTTCTGGTGTTTTATTGTTAATAGTTTCGCCAATAGCAGCGTCAATCATTTATCTTGTCGAGGGATTCACACCATTGTAGAACGTTTGAACTTGCAACCATAGAGGTAACCCATGGTGAGGGCACCTTCTCAATAGATCCTTGTATCTCTCCCATGTATCGCAAAGTGTTTCTAAGTCCATCTGCACAAAAGAAGAGATATCATTGCGTAATTTAGCCGTTTTAGCCGGTGGAAAATATTTTATTAAAAATTTCTCGGTTATTTGCTCCCAAGTAGTGATAGACCCTCGTGGTAACGAGTTTAACCACTGTTTAGCTTTATTTCTCAGTGAGAAGGGAAATAACCGAAGACGGATGGGATTATCAGAAACGCCATTGATTTTGAATGTATTGCAAAATTCCAGGAAATTTGCTAAGTGAGTGTTGGGATCTTTATCCTGCAAGCCATCAAACTGAACAAACTGTTGTATCATCTGAATAGTGTTAGGTTTTAATTCAAAATTATTCACAGCAATAGCAGGTCTAACTATACTTGATTCAGTTCCTGTTAAAGAGGGTTTAGCATAGTCATACATAGTACGTGGAGCAGGATTTTGGTTAGCTGCGATTGCAGGAGGCAGCTGATTGTCTTGGTTTTCAGCCATATCGTCGGTTGGAGGTTGAGTATTATCTTCTTGTTCGTTTTCTGTGTATCATAAACTACGCCTTATTTCTCTTTTATTTCTATGAACTGTTCGATCGATTTCTTCTCAAAAAGTAAAGGTCCTGACGGGTTTCTTCTAGTCATAAACTATAAAAAATGCCAAGAGAAAGAAAAAGTAAATTAATAAATAAGAAAAGAAAATAAAATTGCAAGAAAAATAAATGGCTAAAGTAATAAAAATTTAGTGCTCCTAATATTTCAGTTCCCTGGCAACGGCACCAAAAACTTAATCGCAGTGATACGTAACAAGTAATAAATATTTATAATGAAGATCAAACCTAGACTAACTATTATCATGATGAAAAGGCAAGCGCACCTATCGAACAATAGTATAGTAATGGCAAGATCGGGATATCGTACCCAAGGGAACCAAAAGTACTAGTAATAACTATCTTTTTATTATCTAGCCTAAGAATAAAATGGTTTGTTTATTAAACTAATTATCTAAAGTAATTAACTAATTTAATTAAAGCAAAGAGAGAATTTGGAAAAAGACTTGAAGAGAAGCAATTAATAAAGACGATACCCAAGGAGGAATCCACCTAGATTTCACTTGTTATTTGACTCTGAACCAAACGATTTATTCACTTGACTTGTTCCGTAGAGATCCCTAAGTTAAGTTATTATCCCTATTCAAGACTAATAACATCTAATCCCTAGATTGAATAACCGAGACTTTTCTCTAATTAACACTCTAGGGTTGCATTAACTCGATCTATGGATCCCCATATTAAGTTTCACCATAATCTGGCAAAATCTCGTAACCCTATTTCTAGGCGTTCGATCAACTCCGCTTAATTATGCCAAATCAACTCTTAGGTAGGGTCTATTCCACCTCTGCATAAGCACATCAAATCATGAATTAATACCCGAAATATTAACTCAAGCCTTAAGAATACATAATTAAGAACAAATCAAGTATTTATCATACAGTTTAGATAATAATAACAAGATCCATCTTAGGTTTTATCCCTCTTAGGTGTATCTAAGGGGTTTAGTTCATAATAAAATAAGAGTACATCTCAAAAGTATGAAAATAACAAAACATAAAGAAAACTCTAAAACCCTTGAAGGAATTCTGGGAGAGATCTTCAGTCTTGGAGTAGCTCTGGCTTTTGAGATGAATCGTCTGGATTTCTTCAATTAATTCTCGGCGTGTGGTTCTGTGTTCCAGAAAAGTTCTGGAGAGCCCCCATTCTAGGTCATGCTTAGGGTGTTTATATAAGCTTTTGAGTGGCTTTCTTCCCCCCTAAATATCCTTTTTCCGTGTAGAATACAACTCTTTGAAAAAGGGACACGCCCGTGTGCCACGTCCGTGTGACGTGGTTGTCAGGCCGTGTGCGATCCGTTAAATTGCCACGGCCATGTAAGCTTAATGGCCAGGCCGTGTGAGTCATGTAAACCTTGGTCGACACCATCGAAAGGCACGGGCATGTGAGCTGCCCGTGTGGTAAGGCTTAGGATGTGTGGGCCTTCTCGATTTGGTCTGTTTTGTCCCTTTTTTAGCTCGTTTTTGGCTCCTTTTGACTCTTGGTGCTCTCCTAGGTACAAATCATGGAATAACTGGATTAAAAGCACCAAAATCCACAAATCTAGTAGCAAACATCCATAAATATGCTAAGTATTTGGGGTAAAAACATGTATCATTTGGCGTTTATCAACAGCTTGTGTGAGCAGCACTGTGTAGCACGTTTTGACTGACAACTTGTATGAGTAGGCCCGTTGATAGCTCTAGAATGAGCAGTATATGTGATACGAGATTTAGATAGCTACGACTAAATATGTGGCACTTAGGGTGCGTATTTCTCCAGTATCTGATAGTATTCTGAATGGTGCAAAAGGTAAATGAAAGACGTGGTTGAGTATGACATTGATACGAGATGGTACAGGTATGTACATGAACTATGTAAGCTTTAAATCGAAGAAATTTGTGAAAGACATGTATAATCTTATGATTGAATATATTAAAGGTTTGTTAGTTAATATGAGTTATATGTTGATATATTTAATTTGGTGAATTGTGTATTTATGATTAGATTGAGTTTATTTTATACGAGCTTACTAAGCTATAAAGCTTACTCTATTTATTTTACCATGTTTTATAGTGAATTCAAAGCTAGCTCGGATTCGGGGATCATTGGAGATTTTGTAACACTATCCTACTATCACTTTGGTACTTTTGAGCTTATGTTTTGGTTATATGGCATGTATAGGATTTATGGTTATTTTGGTTATGAGTTGATATGGATTTTGATCATTCGAAATGGATTGTAAATATTAAATGTTTCGGTTTGTCTATAGCCATGAGAGTTGGCTTATTTTGGTTGATATGGTTATAAAAATATAATTAAGTTAAAATAATATGACGAATTAAAGTCTGAAGTCCACCATATGTTCGCATGCCAATTCCAATCCTAAGTTCGATCATTACTTGAAAAGTTGAGATAATGGGATAAGCTTAACAAGCTCAGTGTGAGACTAAACGAGTATTAAGCATTCTTACAGGCAATTTCATAGAGGTACCAATAGCACAATCGTACATTAACAATAATAATTTTCAAATGCAAATGATCGTGAAAAATGCACATCTGAGATCCTACCCATACCATCCGCTACACAACACGAGTTCCCCAGAACACGTCTGCCAAACTCCAAAGTATGTGAATGCTCGATGTGGTAATGTAACACCCCAAATTTCTGTAATTTTAGTTTTTGAGATTGTTGAGCTTGGAAATATCGGGACTTTTGTTTTGAATAACTTTGGCATAAAATATATGTGGTTTAAGAGGTTATGTTCTCTGGAGTGTGTTTAGGAGGTCCCAAGTTCGAGCCTTATCTTGGGCTAAGTTTTGGTTTTTATTTGAATTAAGCCTGAATTTTGGTTGATGGGCTTATAAGAATTTATTGGTAGAAATTTAACTAAATGGGTCTGTTGGTCTAGTGGTTAAGTGGCAAGGGATTATGCCTGAGATCCCAAGTTCGAGTCGTGAGAGTGGCATTATTTTACTGATAAGCCATACGGACGTTTGAGTTGGACACACTAAAGGGGGAGGTAGGGTTTATCAGGTGTTTGCCTGAATATTTGTTGATAGTCAATGACCAGCTCGTAATCCTTTAACAGCTCGAGCCAACGTCTTTGTCGCAGATTTAAGTCTCTTTGGATCATCAAATATTTGAGACTTTTGTGATCCGAGTATACATGGCACCTTTCACCAAATAAGTAATGTCGCCAAATCTTTAAGGCGAATACGATGGCGGCCAATTCGAGATCATGAGTCGGATAATTTTTCTCATGTGGCTTTAATTGCCTCGACGCATAGGCCACAACTCGACCTTCTTGCATTAATACGCAACCTAACCCAAGTAGAGAGGCGTCGCTATAGATGACAAACTCTTTTTGGGACTCGGGTTGCACTAGAATTGGGGCTTCATCAAATAAGTTTTCGATTGATCGAAACTTTTTGGCATTTCTCCGTCCATTCGAACTTAACATCCTTTTGGAGTAAGCCGTCATCGGCGTGGCTATCGTTGAGAAGCCTTTACAAATCGTCGGTAATAACCAAGCAAGCCCCAAAAGCTCCGAACCTCGGTAATATTTCTGAGGCTTCCAATTAAGTATGGCTGAAATTTTATTCAGTCGACTCGAATACCGATGCGATACCACATGACCCAAGAAGCTAACCTCTCTTAACCGTAACTCACACTTGTTGAACTTAGCATATAATTGCTTATCCGTAAAATTTGCAAAGACTAACCGCAGTGTTCAGCATGTTCGGTCTCATTTCTTGAATAGACCAAGATGTCATCAATGAACACGACTATGAATCGATCCAAATATGGTCTAAAGATCCGATTCATTAAATCCATAAATACCGCAGGGCATTAGTGAGCCCAAACGGCATCACTAGGAACTCATAGTGACCATATCTCGCTCAAGGCGGTCTTGGGTACGTCCAATCTCGGATTCGCAATTGATAATAGCCCGATCTCAAATCTATTTTCGAGAACACCGAGGCTCCCTTTAGTTGATCGAACAAGTCATCGATACGTGGCAACGGATATTTGTTCTTTATTGTCGCTTTATTAAGTCGACGATAATCGATGCACGTACCGCATGGTTCCATCCTTCTTTTCACGAACAACACCGGCGCACCCCAAGGTGAAAAACTCGGCGAGCAAAACCTCTATCCACCAATTCTTGCAACCGAGCTTGCAACTCCTTTAATTCGTTGGTGCCATACGATACGGAGCTATCGAAATTGGAGTGGTACCGGTACCAATTCGATGCCAAATTCTATTTCCGAACGGTGGTAAACCCGGCAATTCTTGTGGAAAACATCCGGTATTCACAAACCACGGCACAGATTCGGGTTTCTTTTTCGATTCCTTGTCATCGAGCATGTACGCAAGGTACGCTTCGCACTCTTTTCTTACATATTTTCGGGCCAACATTGCGATATTACGGTGGCAACCCTTTAAGTCCGTAGACTTAACCCGAATTATCTCGTTATTCGCACACCTCAAATCGATAGTCTTGCTTTTGCAATTTACGACCGCATCGTGCATGGTCAACCCATCCAAACCAAGAATAACGTCAATTCATCGCACGGCAAAAGCATCAAGTCTGCCGGAAACAAGAACCTCGGAACACTAGGGGACTTTTCTTGCACACTTTGTTGACAAGCACGTAATGACCCAAGGGTTTGACACCGAATTACAAACTCGAGAGACTCAATAGGCAAAGTCTTCTTTGGATGCTAAGGTTTCACATATATAAGATTGAGTAGAACCGGGGTCAATCAAAGTAATCACATTAGTATTGAAAAGAGTGAAAGCACCGTAATGACATCCGGAGAGGCAAGCATCCTCGGCGTGCGCGATGGCATAAGTCCTCGCAGGAGCACGAGCCTCGATCGATGGTAGCATCTCTAGATCCTCTCGACCGCCATCGACATTGCCCATATTTCTAGGTGGCCTACCTCGAGCGATGGTAGCACCCGAGTTTCCACTCGACTCACATTCATTCAAGCATCCTCGAGCAATCCTTCCTAAAGTGGTCGGCCGATCCACACTTATAGCGGGAGCGATCACGAAACCAACAGCTCCCGAATGCCATTTGCCACAATGTTGACACTCGCCTCTCTCGCGATCATTTCCACCATCTGGCGATCGAAGTGACTCACGTGGTCACAGGGGTCGATCGCATCCTCGTCTAGAAAAGCCCAAAGCGCCTCTAGACCGGTTCACATCATCTCGAAATCTCTTGATTGCTGTTGAAGAGACTTTCCGAGGACCTCTTCGAAATTCTCCGGTTCCCACATCAGCTTTTTGTTTCTCCTTTCTAAGCTCTTCGACTTTACAAGCTCGCTCAACAAGTACTACGATCTCTCGTATTTCGAGAATGCCAACGAACATCCTTATATCATCATTCAGCCCATCCTCAAGCGTTTACATAATAGCTTCGGACGAAATGCATTCTCGCGTGTATCGGCTAAGCCTCACAAATTTTCGTTCATAGTCGGTAATCGACATAGAACCTTGCTTAAGATCAAGAATTTCCCTTTGCTTTTGGTCGATGAATCTCTGACTGATATACTTTTTTTTTTTTTGAACTTGGTTTGAAAGAATTCCCAAGTCACTTGCTCTCTAGGTACCACGAAGTCGAGTACTCCACCAATAGTAGGTGGAATCACGTAGCAAGGAGATGGTACACTTTAAGCACTCATCGGTGTACAAGATAGCTCATCGAGCACCGGATAGTGTTGTCCAACCAAAATTCAGCTCGTTCGGCATCATCATCATCCGTAGCTTTAAATTCAGTGGCCCCATGTTTTCGAATCCTATCGATCGGGGCTTACTTGACCTTATTTGGTCGATTCTACGGAGGTATTGTAGGTGCGGGGTTGCATTTGTCGGGAATGGAGGTTGTGGGACGATCGTGTTAGTTCGAATGTATTGATTAAACCATTCGTTCATCACACTATAAAAGGCTTGCCTAGCCTCATCATTTGGATTGCTGGCCATAGGTTGAGAGTCCGCCATGGCGCTGTCCCTCAAAGGGAGCAAGCGCCACACTCTCCACATCATCAGCTATTGCTCGGTTGGGATCGGGATCCATTGCTATAAACAAACTCAAAGTCAAATTGTCGAAATCACCACACTATCGATTCATCATTTAATGGCATGTATAGCTAGACCCCAAACACCTCACGGTAGTCCTAGAATCGACTAAACCGTGGCTCGATACCAATAAAATTGTAACACCCGAACCCGAGACCATCGCCGGTGTCGGACACGAGGGTTAGCAAGCCAAGTTCACTTGTTTTGCCCATCCATTGGACATTTCCAGTCAGGCTGGAAAAACTGCGTCACTGTCGCCTTTAAAATCATATCTCGAGTTTCAAAACTCGGAAACTGGTTTCGTAAATTTTCCTGAATTTAGACTCATATATCCATCCATGGATTTATTTCTAGAATTTTTGGTCGGGCCAATTGGTACAGTTTATTAGTTAAAGTCACCCATGTTACAGGGATCGACTGCTCTGACCTTCGCACGGTATAACTTGAATATCTCTCTGTACAGGGCTTTAATGCTGGTGCCGTTTGTTTCTAATGAAACTAGACTCAAAATGGAATCTGTACATATAAGGTATGTCTCCTAATTATTTCTGGATAATTTATAGTAAATTTTTAAAGTTGCGACAGGGAACCCAGAAACCGTTCTGGCCCTGTCTCACAATAGCTTTAATATCTCTTAACATGTAACTCCTATGACCATTTCGTTTCTTCCATATGAAAATAGACTCATCAATGTTCATTTACATAGCTGATTCACTATTTAATACCATTCCTACAAATTTTGGTGATTTTTCACATTCACGTTACTGCAGCTGGCAGCATCTGTTTTAAGGTAGGTCTTACCTATTTTGTAGTCTCCATGAACCAACTAGTCTTGCCTTACATAGGTCCACATATGATCATTTTAACCATGCCAATGGCTGATCATGTGACCAACATTCCCATTTCCAATTCATAGTCACATCATGACACCATATATATATATACAAACCGCAAATAGTTTAAGTTGATACTTCACTATTACGAGCCATTTTCGCATGGCCGTACACATATACATCATAACATATTTAAACCAACAAGGGTAGTCCTATACATGCCATTTCAAGTTCAACCAAGAATTTATACCAAAATGGGGGCTTGATAGTGTGGATGACTGCGACTTCAACGATCCCGAATCCGATTGCTATCGGCGAAATCTAGAAAAGCGAGAGCCAAAGCAATGGAGTAAGCATTTTATGCTTAGTAAGTCTCAAGGAATATAATCAACTCTAATTACAGCAATACATTCACATAGTTAAATGCATCATTTCATTAATGCACATTCACATAATCATACTTACTTCACCATCCCAACTCTTATGTTCATACACAAATAACGGCTTCATTAAGGCCGATAACTCGTTCCATCATAGGAGCGGATATTCACACGCTCTTACTCCTAGCGCATAAAGCACACACCGCACTTACCTTGTCATTGGGAAATTTCACAAGTGCATTAGCTGAAATTTTCCAGCAAGCTTATAATTTTCAAATCACATACCTTCGGAGTTTAACCGGATGTCGCTACTCGATCAATCGCCCGGGACATAGCCGGTTATGGTAACCCGCACCAAGGCCTCACGGACTTAACCCGGATATCACGATTTGCACAAATGCCTTGGTCTTAGCCTGGATAGAATGACTCGCACGAATGCCTTGGTCTTAGCCGGATGTAGCCACTAGCACAATTGCCTTGGTCTTAACCCGGTTATAATTTCCAGCATAATTGTCTTCGGGCTTAGCCCGGATATCATTCAATTTCTCATGCACACATACATCAATAATCATTGGACATACATATTTATTTTCGTTACTAAGGCTCAAACACAATTATAATCACTAACATAATCGCCTTCGGGACTTAGCCCGGTATCATTCAATACTCATACACATATAAATCAATAATCAATACATCCATATTTCATTCCACATAATTCAAGTAAGGTCACTTCTTGAGGACTTACCTCGGATGTTGTCGAACGGCTTTTACGGCTATTCGATTACTTTTTCCTTCCCTTGTCCAATTGTGGCCCTCTTAGCTCTTGAGCTAATTCAAACAAATTCAATTTATCAAAACCTCATTGTGCTAGCTTATGGCGAATATGACAAGGAATTTAAATGGTCATATGGCCACCCTTTAGCTTGAATACACAATGGTCATGCACATTTTATACTACATCAAGCAATTCAATACAATTTATTCGAGCATCAAGGAAAAGCTAAGGCCTTCAATAGGCTACCCAAGGCCGAATATACTTGTCCATGTTGAGGCCAATTATGCACTTAATACCACACAAAAACAGCATGCATTTTACTAGTTAATGCTTTGCATATTGTAGCTCAAAACTTACAATATAGCATCAAGCACTCATATGTGTGCTAGGTAGAATGTGCTTACAATTTCACAATTATTCTTCAACATCTTCTTCTTTAAACAAACTTATTCATCACTTCCTTCATAACCAAAACATCATGTGCAAACATATATATACATATATGAGCATGGCGAATTTCAAGGTGTCCATAGCCATCCAAAACACAAATTTTAACTAACATGCAAGAAGCATGAACCATGCTCATGAATGCATCATGGCGAATATGACAATCATGCTCCTTTTCAACTTCAATCATGATAAAACAAAAGAAAGCTCAAAATCTTACTCAAGAGTAGACAATCCATCATTGCATGCATCATCATCAAGCTTCACACTTAGCATGCAATGGCTTTATCACCATAACAACTTTGGCCAAATACCATTTCCATGGCTTAACAAAGATTTGAGCCATGGCTAACATGCACATCAAGTTAGCAACCAAAACATGCATGAAACTCCTAACACAACCTCATACATACCTTAATCTTGATGCAAACTTAGCCAAATCTCCTTCTAGATCTCTTCCAAACCAAGCATGAAGCAAAAATCCTCCTTCTTCCTTAGTTTTGGCTCAAAGAAAGGATGAACAAAATTTTTTCTTTCCTTCTCTACAACTCACGGCAATGGGGGAGATTACCACACTCACACACATTTTTTTCATTTTTATCACCCATACACCTTTGTTTATTATTTCACCCTAATGCACCAACAAAACATGTTTCATGACATGTTTAGCCCATCCTCCTTGTCATGGCCGCCACCACCTATAAAGGGGAATTTGACATGCAAGTCCATTATTTTGCATGCATGCTTTAATTAGTCATCACACATTTCCTATCATACTTTTAAAGTTCATTACTAAGTCCTTTCTTGTGGAATTCACCCTTATAACACTAAATCAATCATCATAAAATGTCATACATGAGCACACACATATTATAGGCATCAAAATAAATTTTTAATTATTTTTATGCCTCGGTTTTCTGGTCCCGAGACCACCTTCCGACTAGGGTCAATTTTGGGCTGTCACACTAAACTTTCTTCTAAGGCCGAATTCATGTACCATCTTTAATACTCATACCAAGAATTTTATACTAAAAATTCACACACCATTTACATGAACATTTGACCCATTTTTACCCCATACAATTTACCGAACTCTTCATCTATTCATGCTCTCATCACCACAACATCAAAACACCAACCAAAAAAAAAAAGACAACACCCATGGCCGAATATCATCTCCATCAATAGTAAAAATTCAAACCATGGCTAGGTAGAACTTAAACTAACAACTAAAACATGCATGCATCTCATGGAATATCATCAAACATACCTTAGTCTAGCAACCACCATAGCCGATTTTTCTCAAGCTCTTCCCCCTTCTTCCCTTTCTTCTATTCGGCTAAGAAAACCAAAGGATGAATAACAACTTTTTTTTTTTTCTTTCTTTGTTTTGTTTCTCTCATACACTGCAAGGGGGAGCATCCACACTCATTTTTTTTCATTTCTTTACCCATGCTCTTATTTTATTATTTCTAACATCCACCACTAGCAAAACATGTTTAAGACATGTTTTCTTTTGCCCATCTTCATTACCATGGCCGGCCACTTCCTTTTTTTTGGGTAAATTGACATGCAAAACCATTCTTTTGCATGCATGTACTATTAGACCATTGTAAGATTAGCCTATCACCTTTCAACAATGTTTCATATAAGTCCATTTTAATAAATTCACATAGAAATGATCAAATTAATGCATGCAACTTTCACACATGCATTTACTAACATCATAAACATAGAATATAACTTTTATTTACTTATAAGACTCGGTTTAGTGGTCCCGAAACCACTTTCCGACTAGGGTCAAATTAGGGATGCCACACTCCAGCACTGGTCCTGTAAGTTCTTTGAAACTTTGGTATGTACTGTCTGAAAGCATGTTTATACTGAAATTTGTTTGTATTTGTCTGAAATACTGTTTATGTGTTATGAGCCTATTATGGGTAGTACGTTACTGAAACACTTTAGGTAGTGTAAACTGAAAACCGTAGTAAGCTTATCACTCGCGATAACTAACTCTGAAACTCTGATACTGTTCTGCATAAAAGATCTGCTAATAATTATCGAAACCGTAAACTGATGTGCATAAAACTTCTAAAAATAGATTAATTCGTTAGTTACGATGAGCACACGTGGTACTCATGGACGGGGTACTAGATGCCGAGGTAGAGGCTGTAGAGGGATTCGAGCTGAGTCATTCATATCTGATACTATTCCTAATCTGGACACTAGCGAGACACAGGTGTCACCTGTTACTGAGGCTGGTGCTAAGTCTCAGGACCGTACAGCTGGGGACGACGAACTGTTCCATGCCATGCTGCGAATTCTAAAGAGGGTTACTGGGGCTAATACTGGATCTGGAGGTCGTGGGTCGGTTACAGAACGACTCCGGTCGAATGAGGCTGAGACAATTAGGGGCATCGCTGGAGTTGCTCCGAGTGTGGCCGAGTACTGGATGAAGGCCACGGAGCGTATCATGGATGATCTGGACTTTTCTGATGAGCAGAAGCTCAAGGGGGTTGTGTTGTTGCTACGAGATGAGGCGTATCAGTGGTGGCTGACTGTTAAGGAGGGTGCTCAGCTCGATCGAGTGACTTGGGATCTGTTTAAGACCATTTATCAGAGTAAGTATGTGCGAGCCAGCTATATTGATGCTAGACGACGTGAGTTCCTAAATCTCAATCAAGGTGACCGTTCAGTGGTTGAGTATGAGGCTGAGTTCATTAGATTGAGCTGTTATGCGAGGGGCATTGTAACACCCTGATTTTGGGCCTAGTCGGAATAGTGGTTTCGGGACAACAAATTTGAAGATGAAAATTTTATTTTTTATTATTTTTTTTGGTCTACGATTTCACAGAATAATTTCGAAAATTTCGTTTGAAAATTTTGACGTTCGGGCACTTAATTTAGTCAAAAGGACTAAATCGTAAAAAGTGCAAAAGTTGTGTTCTACATACTAGAGTTGTCCAATTGTTATGAATTTTAAATTGAGGGTCCTTAAATGGTAATTAGACCATTGGTTCATTGCTGGACAAAAATAGACATGAAATGGGTGTAATAAAATATTTTTAAGTTAGGGGTATTTTGGTAAACTAATAATTAAAAGAATTAAAAAGGGAAATAAGCCAAATTAGCGATCATCTTCTTCATTCAACCGTTTCTACCAGCAGTAGCCATGGTTAAGGTTTGTTCAAACTCCCAAGCTCGATTGTAAGTGCTCCCTAGCCCCGTTTTTAAAGTTCTTTACATTTTTGAAATCCTAGTAACTTGGTTAAGCTTATTCTAGCAATAATTTAACCTAGGGTTTATATTTGGAGAAATACCCATAGGTGAAATGTGTTTATTTTGATGTTTTATGGTAGAATATGAAGCTTGAAATTGTGTTAAACAACTTTTACTAAGCGATTTTACGTGAAAACGAGTAAAACGACATAATCGGTAAAAATACCTAATGTTCATAAGTACATGTTAGAGCGCGAATTTGATGTTGCTATAGAAGGAAAAAATGACCAGCATGTCATAAAACATAATGAAATAGGATGAAGTTTAATTTATGAGTCTAGGAGCAAAAATGTAATTTTGACAAAGTTTAGGGGAAAAATTGTAATTTTTCCAAAATATGATTTTAGGTTAATTTGAATAATGTGAGTCCTAATTAGGCTATATTTGAAATGATAGGGCAAGGAAAAATCGAAATTCGGGCTAAAATCGAAAAATATCAGGTTGTGGACAAAATGGTAGAAATAGCCATTTTCGCATACGAGGTAAGTTCATATGATTTTTTTATAATGCAATGTGTAATTTAATGTTATTGCCTTGATATTAAATGAGATGTAAGTTCATGTGTAAATGTTGGTAACATAATTGTCATTTTAAGTAATTTAATGTTATTTATATGATATGATGATTATTATTATGAAATATTATGCTTTGTGGTTATTGTTGAGTAATATGCAAAATTATGTGAATCACTTGATAAATATGAAATGCTACCAAGTATCAGTTCAGACATTTCGTGGAAGACGACAAAGATGTGTGATCGAGAAAATCCGTTTGAACCTTAGGAATAGTGTAACATCCCGAATTTGGGGCATAGAAGAGTTGGGTTTTGAGTCCAGGATTGAATAGAAGAAAACCGAATAATTAGGAAGTTTTAAATATTATCATTTCGAAAAAAATTATTTTATTAAATTACCACTAGAAATTTTTCTTGTATTTATTATTACGGATATTTTGAATTTTTATGAAATTTTAATTAGTATTATGAGATAAAATTATTATTATTAGAAAAATATTCTGTATGTATGTTTGAAAATTTTTATGAAAATTATTATTATTTCTTGTATTATTGATATTTGAAATTTTTATTATTAGATATATTTATAAAATTATTATTATTATTGGAAAGGAAAAAAATATTAGTTGTAGCATACGATTTTCGGGATTTTTTGGGTTTTGTGATTTTAGTAAATCTTGAAATTTTCATGTTCTAAATATTGGAATTATGTTTAAATGTGTTAGTAGACCTTTAGAAGGCCCAAGACTAAGCTAAACACGGTAAAATATAAAGGTGGGATTTTTAAGTGAATAGGGGATTTGGTTAAGTGGGCTTTTAAGAAGAACTGCGTAAGTTATGACACAAAAAGAGCTTTGGTAAAGTGGCAAGGGTGACGCCACTAAGCTCCTAAAAAGGTGGCGTGTGGAGCATAGAGGAAGACCTGGGTTCGATTCCCTTTGTTGGCAAATAGATGCATTTATTTTTTAGTGCAGGAGGGGTAAGTGTTGGAGTTCAGGTGGATTCTGCTAGAGAAGAGTTGGATCAGTTTAACTGCTTGGATTAAGGAGTGATAAGGGGAGAGATTTAAGGGATTGGGATGAGGCTAGGAGTTAGCCGAATGGGGGGAATTGAAGAGGGAAAATCGGCGGGGGATTATGAGGGTAGTATTTGGCACTTAGGGTATTGTTGGTGCCGTTTTCTTCTTTTACACCTTAGGATTGTTCTTTTCTCTCTTTTCCTCTCTAGCCAAACTACCACCTCCCTACTCTTCTTCTTCTATTTTTCTTCTTCAAACTATTCATCATACCTACTATTCATCAATCTCTGCCGAATCCATAAAAGCGAAATCCTAGGATCACTACTTGTGCCGATTTCTTCAAAGCCGTGTTCTCCTATATTCTTTTACTTTTATTAATTTACAAATTATCTTTTCTTAATCACGGATTCTGACCGCAATTCTACTTCAAGGTTGTAGCCCGCATTATCATCTTCTTCATCACACAAAAGTGAAAACCATAGATTTGGGGGCTTATAGCGAAACTTCAAGACTTTGGGGAATCGAGTTCTACCGTCGTTTGATAGATAAATCTACACTAGATTGCGTGGAAATCAAGTGGGAGTAAAGGGTACGACGTATCATCTCGGATCTGTTCTTATTTTGCAAAGTTAAAAAGCAAGTCCCTAAAATTAGGGAGGCATCGATTTGGGCATATGGCTCTAAGAGTCTTTAACGATGTTTTCTTTCGGTGACTAGAGTCTTCTTAAGCGTTGAATCTAAGGCGTGGTTCATTGGAGCAATCGGATTCGAGCTAACTATCGATTTTGGCAAAAGGTAAGGTTTCAAAGGTTTTAGGGATATGGTTCGATCATGGATAAGTAAGTTTTGGGGTTTATTGATTATGGTTTGTAAATAAGAACTGTGCTAATAAATTGTAGGACATCGAAAGGGATCTCGAAGCGATCGTCACGAATCGGTGTAGAACACCCTTTCTTAGTTCAATTTAAAAAGTTAAATGCCAAATTCGGCATTTCATGGTCATGTAAGTATGTGAATGCTCTCAAGTCATAGAGTAATTGTTAGATCTGGCACCGCAAGGTGGTAAGCACGTTCAGCGTGACGTTTAGCATTTTTAGGAAAAAGGGCTCGATGGGCCAAAAGCGGGCCCAATGGGCTTACGGACCAATATGGGTAAGAGATGGGCAAATTAGCTCTGTTAGGTAGATGGTGGAATCAAATTGCATAAAACGATAAAAATTACTGAATTAGCTTGTGCAAGATGGCGTAGATCACGAAATTACCCTAAAGAGCAAAATTACCAAATTACCCTAAAGAGCAAAATTACCGATATACCCTAGGGTTTTAAATTGGTGAACGCATGATTGATCAATGTTGTATTTTACATGATATGCTTTTATTAATATCATTGCATGGGGTTGGGGTATTAATGGAGGAAGTATGAAAGTGGTTCATCCACGTCTTGGAGGCTTTGCCTCAATCGATTGAATTTGAGTGCGTTCTTTAAGCTGTGGTGTGTGAAGGGTGGGTGGGTTGAGATATTCCCCACATGGTGTGTAGGGCTGGTGCAGGCGGTGTAGCGGTTGGTGGGTTGAGTAGTCTCCCGGATGGGCTTGCATTCATTATTTCTGTTGATACTCATGTTCTTGAAGCGGGCCTATGGGCCACTTGTTATGTAAAAGGGCTAAGGCCTTGCTCTTCAGATCGAAAAGGGCTTGACCCACTGTGTCTTATATCTGAATAGGGCTTAGGCCCAATGGGCTCGAGTGAATTGGGCTTTGGATGGGTTTCTCATATACACCGAGTTTTCCAAACTCACCCCTTCCTCTTCCCTCCTTGCGGGTGAGCCCTAGTTGGTGGACTTGGAGTCAAGGGATTCAGAGTGGCCATGAAGATGGATTGCCAATTTTAAATAAGTTTAGCATTTAATTTGGATTATTTTATTTTATTATGTTTAAAGTTGTAATAAGGCCGCTCTTTTTAATTATTTTTATTTTGGGGATTATTAAACTGGTTAGCACTAGGGTTCGTTTTATAAAAACTACTTGATTTTTAAAAGATCACAATGAAGCGCAAAGTTTCCGCAAAGTAAATGTTTTTCCAAGGAAATAAATATTTTAAACAAATGTTTTCAACTTAAACATTTTCTTAAGACGGACATAATCAAACGATTTTCTCAAAATTATACGAGATGTTAGAGTGTGGCAATGGTGGTGTGCATGTCTAGGATTGGATCCGGAAGAGCTTGGTACTTAAGCGGTCAAGCGGACTCACCTCCTCTTTTCCTGGTTTCCTACCGGTGCATGACTTCTATTCACTTTAACCTACCTTTAAAAGTGTCTTTACAACACCAACTCAGCTTTTCCAAACTAAGTAATACGGAATGTTTTGAACGCATCAATGTGGCGCATCAGATCTGGTCATAACGTCCAGGCCGGGTTTGGGGTGTTACAAATAGATTAAGATACAAGTGACATGTCACTAGGATATTTGAGTTCCGAACTCGTTGAGTTGAGTCTGAGTTCGTGAGATTTAACTAGGCATCCAAACTCGTTGAGTTGAATCCAAGTTCACTTATGGATGCGCACACCCGAGCTCGTTGAGTTGAGTCCGAGTTCACTTATGGGTGGGTTACATGGTAGCTTGGCTACACATATATTCCGCAGGCTATTGAGTTTGTCTAGCTATGGGCATGGCATTTATGTGCATGCATTCCGTGTATCCGATTATATTCCGAGTGTTCAACGGGTAATTTAGTGAAGTATTCATTGATGATCCCAATGATATAAGCCATTGGTGAGTATGCCTTTGAGTTATGTTACAAGTTGTACAGGTATGTACACTAAACTTATGTGTGATGCCTTGACATGTGATGATCTATGATGTATATAGTATTTGGTGAATATTATGAAAATGACATGATTTGGAATAAGTCCTTGATACTTGATGACATTGAGATTATGGATTTATGCTTATGAAGCATAATTATGTGTTTTTACCATTATGAATGAAATGATAATGTATGGATTTGGTGAATAATAGTAATGAATGAGTAAATTTAGCCTTGGCGTTTTGGAGTTCTTTGCGGTGGTGCAATTTTGGAAATTCACCATAAATTGTGGAAATTGAATTAAGGGCTGAATAAAATATGAGGTTAAATTCCAATGAGTCTAGTTTCACATAGAAGAAACGGCATATGCAATCGAAATTTCTATTATGAGATATTTAAATTTTTGTGAGATAGAGTCTGAATGACTTTGTGATCCCCTGTTCCAATTTCAAAAATTCATTAAAAATTGTATAAAAA
This sequence comes from Gossypium arboreum, assembly GCF_025698485.1. NCBI lineage: Eukaryota > Viridiplantae > Streptophyta > Magnoliopsida > Malvales > Malvaceae > Gossypium > Gossypium arboreum. Next base: position 84,388,955 of record NC_069073.1, read on the forward strand.
TAATTATGGGTTGTAATTTATATTATTAAAATCCTTAATGAGTCTATTATCTAGAAAGATAGATGAGAGCATTATCAGAATTATGTAGTATGAGAAAAATAATTTTTAGTGAAGAGAGGTTAGAACTATCAGACAACAAAATAGGGGAAATTTTAATGAATAAACTGTACTAATTGGATAAACCAAAAATTCTTGAAATTTTATGCCAGAAAGGTATATGAGTCTAGTTTCAAGGAAAATTAACGAAACTTAATTTGGAGTCTTTTAGCTCTAGATATAAATGAATTAGTAACTATAACTTGGTAAAACAACTTAACCTGAACAAAAGTAAATTGTACGATTATGGTGTTTCACTTTTTAAAAAAAATGTGGGTAATTGCTTATTAACTTCAGATGGACTTACTAAGCGTAAAGCTTACCCCTCCTCTCTACTTCTTCAGTTTTAGCAGGTCGGCTTGGGGTTGGAGATCTTCGGAGGCAAAATCACACTATCAAGCCATCATTTTTGGGAGAATTAATTCAAATATTAGAAATATCAAGTGAGTGACATGTATAGGAAGTTGGTTTGTGATATGTATTATTATTATGACTTTGACCATATGTATCGGTCTGCATTGAGTCATCGTATATGATCATGAGATGTGGTCCTTATCCATTATGGTTTGTAAGTTTTATTAATCATGCCATGTCCTATGTTTTGATGTGATGATATAGTTAGCTTTGTTTGTTATGCATGATTGGTAATCCATCAGGGAAGTTAAATGCAGGCTAGTGGATCATGAATTAAATGGAAATGAGTAATGTTGCCTTGAATATGGATGTTTAATGGACAAATTGGTAACTACATTATGATGGTATAAAATGAGAGTAAGATTTAGGATGGTAAGAAAATATCTTTAAAGTGAATGACATGTTATTTCATAATTATGCCACATTATATGTCTTTAAATATGAGTCTATGCATGTGTTCAAAAAGTTTTGAATTAAATGAAATTTTATGGCCAGATTTTCGTCTTTGTGTATGGTTAAGTCTGGTAATGCCTGGTACCCTATTCCGGCCTTGGATACGGGTAAGGGGTGTTACAGGCATGGTGGCGACCAAGTGTGAGCGCTGTGTCCTATTTGAGGATGGTCTCCGTGATAGTCTACGAGTTCTGATGGCTCCACAGAGGGAGTGAGATTTCTCTGCCTTGGTCGAGAAGGCCAAGATAGACGAAGAGGTTAAGTAAGCTGAGCGCCAGAATCATGATCGAGGGAAGGCTAAGGGGGATGCAGAGCCTTCGAATGTTGGGGTGAGGCCTAGGAAAAAGGCCAGATCTGATGGGCCCGTGAGAGTTGGGCCTACTGTTGCACCTGCTGGGGTAGCAATTTGTCAGCTTTATAATAGACGCCATCCGGGCGAGTGTTGGAGGTCTATTAGAGCTTGTCTTAGATGTGGGTCTTTTGAGCTTCGTGTTAAAGACTGTTCATTGAGGACTAATCAGATGCAGGCTCTACACATTCCTATGTTGCATGTTCTGTGTCTGAGGATTTTGAAATTTCGCATGAGAGCACTTCTAGTGAGATTTCGGTGGTGAGTCCGTATGGGCAGTCCATTTGGGTTAATAAAATATTTAGAGACATTCCGTTGGAAGTCCAAGGGATGATATTTTTGGCTGATCTGATGGAACTTCCGTTTGGGGAGTTCGACCTGATTCTGGGGGTGGACTGTTGATGAAGCATCGTGTAAGTCTGGATTGTGCTGAAAAGAGGGCTGTTTTGAGGACCAAGGAGGATAGCGAGATAGTCGTAATTGGGGAACGACAAAATTATTTGTCTAATATGATATCTGCGTTAGTGGCAGAGAAGTTGGTGAGGAAAGGATGTGAGGCATTTTTGGCCTACATCAGCGTTTCTGATTCTGTGGACTCTTCAGTTAAGGACATCCGTACTATGAGGGACTTTCCAGATGTTTTTCCAGAGGAGTTACCAGGATTGCCTCCGAGTCACGAGGTAGAATTTGATATCAATTTGATTCTTGGTCAGCTCTGGCGTCTATCGCCCCACATCGAATGGCGCCAAAGGAGCTGACAGAACTTAACGCTCAAATTCAGGAGTTGTTGGATAGTGGGTTTATTCATCCTAGTGTGTCTCCATGGGGAGCACCGGTTCTGTTCGTAAAGAATAAGGACGGTACGATGAGGATGTGTATTGACTACCGTCAGTTGAATAGTTTGACATCAAGAATAAATACCTACTTTTGAGAATTGACGACTTGTTCGGCCAGTTCAGAGGGGTGTCAGTATTCTCAAAGATCGATCTGTGATCAGGTTATCATCAGTTAAGGGTCAAGGTGGCCGATGTGCATAAGACGACATTTAGGACTCGTTATGGGCATTACAAGTTCCTAGTTATCCCCTTTTGGGTTAACAAATGCACTAGTGGGGTTCATGGACTTGATGAACCGTGTTTCTCAGCCATACTTAGACCAGTTCATGGTGGTTTTCATCAATGACATCTTGATATACTCTAAGTCGGAGGACGAGCACAATGAGCATCTCAAGGTTGTTCTGCAGATCCTTCGTGAGAAACAACTTTATGCAAAGTTCTCTAAGTGTGAGTTTTGGCTTTTGGAAGTAACCTTTTTGGGACATGTGGCGTGTGCTGAGGGGATTTATGTTGATCCTCGTAAGATTGAGGCTGTGTTGGATTAGAAACAGCAGAAGAATGTGTCTGAGATTCGTAGTTTTCTCGGACTGGTAGGATATTATCGATGTTTCGTAGAAAGGTTCTCTTTGATCGCAGCGTAATTAACTAAGTTACTGCGTAAGGGAGTTCCCTTTGTTTGGACTAATGCACAGTAGGAGAGCTTTGAGAAGCTTAAAACTGTGTTAACTCAAGCTCCAGTTCAAGTACAGTTTGAGCCTGGTAAGAATTTCGTAGTGTGTAGTGACGCGTCACATGTGGGTTTGAGTTGCGTTCTGATGCAAGACGGTAAGGTAGTTGCTTATGCATCTCGTTAGCTCAAGACTCAAGAGGCTAATTATCCGACACATGATTTAGAGTTGGCTATAGTTGTCTTTGCATTAAAGATCTGGAGGCAGTATCTGTATGGTGAGAAGTGAACCATTTACACTGATCATAAGAGCCTCAAGTATCTCCTCACTTAGAAGGAGTTGAATCTTAGGGTTAAGCTGCTTAAGGATTACGATTGCAGTATAGAGTATCACCCTGGAAAGGCCAACGTGGTGGCTGATGCATTAAGCCGTAGGGCTGTGGCTGATTTGAGAGCGTTGTTCGCTCGACTGAGTCTTTATGATGATGGGAGTCTTCTGGCAGAGCTACAAGTGAAGCCGACATGGATTGAGCATATTAGAGCTAAGCAGTTAGAGGATAAGACTCTCGAGATGTGATTTCATCAGGTTGAGAGTGGGACTACTACGAATTTTGGGCTGAATAATGATGGGGTATTGTGCTTCCGAGGTAGGATCTGTGTACCTAATGATGGGGATTTGAGGCTGTCGATTTTGAAGGAAGCGCATAGTAGTCCGTACGCTATGCATCCTGGTGGAAATAAGATGTATAAAGATCTCCGAAAGTTGTACTGGTGGCCAGGGTTGAAGCGTGAGGTGATTGATTTCGTTGCTTGCTATCTAATGTTAGCAGGTTAAGGCTGAGCATCAGTTGCCTTCGGGGTTGCTACAGCTGGTTAAGATATCGACGTGGAAATGAGAGCGAGTGATGATGGATTTCGTTAGTGGGTTGCCTCTAACACCCACTAAGAAGGATTCTTTTTGGGTTGTCGTGGATCGATTGACCAAGTTTGCACATTTCATTCCGTTTAGGACAGACTTCTCCCTGTAAAAGCTAGCTAAGATGTACATTTCTGAGATAGTGAGGTTGCATGGGGTTCTCTTTTCGATCATCTCCGATAGGGATCCTCATTTTATGTCTCGGTTCTGGCAAAAACTTCATGAGGCTTTGGGTTCTCGTCTGGATTTCAGTACTGCTTTTCATCCTCGGACAGATGGTCAGTCGGAGAGGGTGATCCAGGTACTAGAGGATATGTTGAGGGGATGTGTTATAGATTTCTGAGGTAGTCGGGGGGAGTATTTGCCTTTGGTAGAGTTTGTTTAAAATAACAGTTATCAGTCTAGTATTCTGATGGCATCATATGAGGCACTTTATGGTTGTATGTGTCGCACTCCTTTGTACTGGACTGAGTTGGGTGAGTGACGTGTTCTAGGTTCGGAGTTGATTTCAGAGACTGAGGATAAGGTTCAGTTGATTCGAGAGCCTCTGAAAGCAGCTTCTGATAGACATAAGTTGTATGCTGATTTGAAGAGGAAGGACATTGAATATTCTATGGGGGACTTGGTCTTTCTTAAAGTTTTTCCATGGAAGGAGGTTATGAGGTTCAGACGTAAGGGTAAGTTGAGTCCTCGGTTTATTGGGCCGTACCGGATTTTGAAGAAAGTTGGGCCAATTGCGTATCAGTTAGAGCTGCACCAGATTTAGATCGCATACATGATGTATTTCATGTCTTGATGTTGTGACATTACCATTCTGATCCCAAGCACATTGTGCCTGTGGAGGAGATTGAGGTTAAACCAGATCTGACGTTCGAGGAGGAGCCAGTTTAGATTGTAGACCGCGATGTTAAGGTTCTGCATAGGAAGTCCATTCCTTTAGTGAAAGTGTTGTGGCGGAATTATAGCACTGAGGAGGCTACTTGGGAGCAAGAGGATTCGATGCGACAGCAGTATCCTCACATTTTCTGATCAGGTAAAAATTCGAGTACGAATTTTCTTTAAGGGGGTAGAGTTGTAACGCCCCAAATTTCAGTAATTTCGGCTTTTGGGATTGTTGAGCTTGGAAATATCGGGACTTTTGTTTTGAATCACTTTGGCATAAAATATATGTGGTTTAAGAGATTATGTGCTCTGGGGTGTGTTTAGGAGGTCCCAAGTTCGAGCCTTAACTTAGGCTAAGTTTTGGTTTTTATTTGAATTAATCCTGACTTTTGGTTGATGGGCTTATAAGAATTTATTAGTAGGAATTTAACAAAATGGGCCTGCTGGTCTAGTGGTTAAGTGGCAAGAGATTATGCCTGAGATCCCGAGTTTGAGTCGTGAGAGTGGAATTATCTTACTGAAAAGCCGTGTAGACGTTTTAGTTGGACTAAAGCACTAAAGGGGGAGGCAGGGTTTATCAGGTGCTTGCCTAACCTATTTTCCTTATTCTTTTTGCTCTCTCTGCCATTTTCTTCTCTTCCCAAACCCCTTATTTCTGATATTTTATTTCTTTTACCCCTCTCCTTCGTTTTTCTTTCTTTCGATTAGTTTTGGCGTGCTACTAGTGGTTTCGTCGGCACAGTAAGTATGGTTTTGTTAATTGTGTGGTGTCTTTTGGAGATCGTTTAAGAGGGATTCAATTTGCTGTCTAGGGGGCAATCAAGGTTCTATGGATCACTAATCGGGATTCTAAACAGAGATTAATTGCCAAGTAGTTCTCTCATTTTGGGATTTGTCTATTCTGAACTATTCGAATCAAGAGATTGAAAATTTGGCTTACGATTAACAATAATAGGTTCTGGAGTGTCGGGATTGCATTAGGCTTTAATTGAAACTAGGTGTGTACTTCAATTGATCTGAAACTGTGTTTCGATGAAAGTCGAAAACACTACTGTCGATTCCACATGGGCGTGTGGACTACCCGTGTGAAGGTCGTGTGGCGAGACATGGCCGTGTGGTCGACGAAGTAGGCCGTGCACGCGCCACACGGGCACGATAGACATGAGCGTGTGAGGCTGGCGAGGCCGTGTGCAAGGCACGAGCTTGACCAACTGGCTGTGTGGGCCACACGGGCGTATGGGTCACACGGGTGAACCACACGAGTTTGTGGGATCTTTGGTCGGGCCTTGTAATCCACGGACTAGGCCAATCTAGGCTGTGTGAGTGACACTTTCATATGGGTCCACACGGATAGGGCACACGGGCGTGTGAGACCGATTGGTTTGAAATGTTCTGCAAGGTTGCACGGGTCACCCAAGTCGACTGTGACCTGATTGTAGGGTTGGTAAGCCTTACTTAGACCCTTATACTCTGATTTGATATTAAGATGTATGTAAAAGCATGATAATTAAAGCATGTGTATCTGTTCTGATTTGAGGATGATGTTATGATTTGATATCTGCACATGAGCATGCCTTATTATTTATGTTGCATTTCATTGGGTTGGGTATGTTGTTGAAGAGAAGGAAGACTGAAAGGCTATTAGCCTGTCATCTCGCAGCTATGCTGCATATATATGATACGTGTCGTATACGGTACCATTTGGTGTGTAGGGTTGGATGGGTTGATTTTATCCCCATACTTGGTGTGTAGGGTTGGGTGGGTCGATTTCATTCCCACGTGGTGTGTTGGGTTGGACGGAGATGGTTTGCAGGGTTGGTGGGCATAACTGTTCTGATTGAGATGCATGTATGTCTATATGGGCTAAGGCCCGAATGTATTTGATGCTGTTCTGAGTGGGCTAAGGTTTACATTGTTCCTGTTAAGAGCTCAGGCTCGATTATGATTGTTTGATTGCTATTCGTTTACATGCATGCTTTACTCTGGGGATGTACACATTGAATTTGGGAAAACTCACCCCTTATTTTATTTTTCTGTCAGGAAATCTCCAGCAGTAGGTGGATTGGTGCAGCGGAAAGGCTCGACGGTGACCACTGCTACATACACTTTGGTTTTAAAGGTTTTTAATGCTTTTATTATTTTAATTGCTATAGTTGGGAGTAATTATGTAATTTTTGGTTTTAGACTGTTTGGTTGAAATTCAGAATTTTGAAATACTGTTTATGGATTTTGAAACTGCAACTTTATTTGTTCTTAAGCTTCCACGAACTAAGAAATGTTTTAAAGATAATTAATCAATATATGTTTTCTGAGTTAAGTAAAAGGTGGCAACTGGAACGGTTTTTTGGGTAAACACGGTTTTAAATACATTCTCATGTGACTTCGCCAGATCCGACCATAACGTCTAGGCCGGGTTTGGGATGTTATAGGTAAAACCATCAATAATCAATAATGCTATGAAATTTTCAAATATATAATGCGATATAATCGCCAATCCCCTCGGTACTCCAAATGCAGTGCACTGACTAAAAATATATGCGGACTTAATATGTCGCCGGTACTCCACGGAACTCCTTCGTCAATTACAAAATTCCATCCCAATGCACATGCAATATGTCGTACAAATTCATACATAATCACATTTCAATACTTTTCACTTTTATTTAACATGCTCAACATGTCGTCAATAATCACATACTTTCGGAGAAAGGAAACAATGTTCCAATTTTCAAATTTCCATTAAGATGGTATCCATCAATATCGTTCAATTCACATACTTTATGAATTTCATTATGCACCAATAGTAACCTCACTTATATATATCATAGTAAATATTTCATGCATTTAAATCATGCATAAAACTAATATATCATCATTTGATACCATTCCATCAAACATTCTCATACCACATAATATAACTATGCATAACAATCTCAATTACACATTCATAGAATCAAACTAGCAATTTTGCCAATACATCAATCTTTTAAGGCTCGAAATGTACCTAGTTCGGCCACTCGCAAAACTAATATTTGTTCTACTATGCCAAACCAATCAGAAAACGAATTATCAAATACAACCTAGCATTTATCATTATCAAACAAATTTTACATGTTTAGGACCCACACCTTATTTTTCACTTTCTCGCAGCACCCTAGTGAATCTTCCAAATTTCCTTAATAAACCTTTATACGATCCTAAACCAAAATTCAGTATAAATTAAATCAATTTACCACTTAACCAAATCCCAATTACCCACTTATGGGTTCAAACCATTTGTCGAATTAAAAACTATTTTACGAATTCAACTAGATCGATTCCTTACCTTGTATCGATGCGAACCGTAAGTACTATCGTTCTTCGGCTTTACGATTGATTTGAGGCATTTGGATCAGCACCTAATTACATAATATACTGGAAAATCAATAGCTAATAATTATTCAATTCTTTCATTTAATCAATCCATAACATTTACCCTACAACTATGTCGAAGCAACAGTTAATTTTACACTTAACCGCACTTACGCTTACCAATTTGTGATATTCGAATGCCAAAACGTTCAGGAACGTTTTTTTCATAATTTACATGGGTTTAATATATGATAAGGAGGATAAAATAACTCAAATTAAGGCTGGAATTAATGGGTAAAGATTCAAGAAACAAAACTGCCCCTTATTCTACACATATGCGCACGCACCACTGCCTATGGTGGCTGAAATTGGGGCTGAATTTTAAAATGATTTGAAACCTCATTAAAATATGGATAAATACATTTAAAACCATTTAAAACCCCCTAAATTCAAAATTTGAAAATTTAGGTTTTTAATGGACAAGTTTAATTAAGAAATATGAAGAGAGAAGAGGCATTACATCAGCTAGTCGAGAGAAATGACAATGGCACTTCTAGGCGATGTTTGGGATCGATATTGGAGTTAAACATTTCATATTTAGGGCTAATTTAATTTTGATAAAATTTTAGAAATATAGAAAAGGATATGGTACACAATCTTGATGCAAAAAGGAGAAGAAGAAGATGATAAAAAGGGGAGGTGTAGGCAAATACAATAATGGAGGAAAAAGGAAAAAGAAAAAAAAAATAGAGATGAAGAGAGGGTGAGAGGGTTAGGGGGTTAGGGATGGCTAAGGTAGAAGAAAATGGATTAAAAGGCTGATTATTTTGATAGATGTTTGTATTTATTCCTAGGTTTACTAAACTTGGATGCCAACAAATAAAAAAAAATATTTTGTAAAAGTTGAGACTTGAACTTGGAACCTCAAACTAACCTTCAAGATTTTCCATTTAATGACTAACCATTGGGTCAATTCCATATTTTTGATATATTTCTAAATAAGAACTTTTCTTATTTTGAAACCCATTTTATATATCTACCTAACCCTCAATATCAATGGCCCGACCTGTCACGCCCAATATTTTTAGTTTAAGTTCATTAGCTCATGAATAAGTAGCTTAATCTAGCTTAGAGGTTAAGAGCTTAATTAATTTTCCCAAGGTCCCATGTTCAATTCCCTACTCCCTCATATTCTTTTTAAAATTTTTGGAATAAAAATACTTGGTCAAAACACCTTGTGTTGTCCCCCAAAATATTGCCTTATTGAAAATATACTTTCTTCCTTTAACTAGTTAACCTTCATCCCTTAGCCCCCCTTTTGCTCCATATGTTCCCTCTCGGTCCACTTTTCATGCCTTTGTCCCCTAAATGTCATTTTCCATTCCTTTGACTTGCTTCTGCCTCCCAAACCACACCATTTTCATCATCTTTCACATTTTTCTCATTTTATTTTTCCCTTCCTCCCCTTTTAGTTGTTCCTCCTCCTTACTCCTCATTTTCTCACTTTTCTTTTATTTTTAGCCTCTAAACCTCGTCCTTTGCACCACTAATTTCTCCATATTTCACCACCACTTATAACATCCTCCACCACCAAACCACTACTTCACCATCGCCACACCACCGTAACCACCAATTTTCCCATTATTCTTTTCTCTTCTTAAAAACTCGCCACTTCTACTTTAATCTCTATCTTTTTTATTTTGATAAAACCTTGTTGGAATTTTATTTTATTTATCCCAAATAGATCATTTTCTATCAACTATTCCTTCAATTTATCCTTGCTCTCCTCTTGATCGATTGATTCAACAAAGATTCGGTTAAAGAATAGCATAAGTATAATTGGGTATAAATTATCAATTATTTCTAATCTTTTTACTAATGGACGAATGTAGTACTAGTATAAGAAATCTATCTTCTCTAATGTTAACATCTTGTATATTGTTCTTGTTGAAGGATCGATTGCTAACAACTTTGACCACCCTTGACTTTTGGAGAGAATCACATCTCCAATTCTAGTCGTATAAGAGTAAGTATGGTATTGGAAATCAAGATTAAACTATTTATTATTAAAAAGGATAACTTAAGTGACGATTTAATGCTAGATTACTATTTCATGCTTAGATCTAAGATCGATCTAATTAGATCCAAGGGTTGGTTTTAAAGGATTGTGTTTTGCATTGGATCTATGAAGTTCAAGTGTGGGTCTAACTTAATATAAATATTGCATGAATATTTGTTATGTAATATTTATTAATTATTAATACTTTTATCAGTACTCTGAAATGTGACTATATCCAAATATACTATGTATTCAAGGTGGATGGTAAATCCTTTAAAAAGGATGATTTCCAAGTAAGTAATTTCAAACTGTTTAATCTTTGATATTACAATGTGTTTGTAATACCCTATGTAACACCCCTCACCCATATTCAACACCAGAACAAGGTTACAGAGCGTTACCGATCTTACAACACATTTATACATACTTTTATCATACATTTATCCATTTCATATAATCATCATTCAATCTCAAACAATTTTCCCTAATACGAGCCTACGAGGCCCTAAACATGCTTTGGGAGTGGTTCAGGACTAAACTGATAACTTAAAAAACTTTCACCAACTTTGAAAATTATTCCCAAAACAGGGGACACACGCCTATGTGGCCAGGCCGTGTGTCTCACATCGCCATAAAAAATGCTCACGTGGGCCGGTCGTGTGTCTCACACGGCCACTAGACACGCCCGTGTCACAGACCGTGTTGACATTTGAAATGGGAGCACATGGTTGTGTCCCAGCACGTATCCAACCCCGTGTAACTTTCTGACTTGGGTCACATGGCTAACACACACGCCCGTGTGGCTAGCCCGTGTGCCCTAAAAATGGCCAACACGCCCGTGTGCTAGGCATGCCAAACTTGTAGGGTATATTGACATGGCCAAGTCACACGCCCGTGTGTAAGGCCGGGTGGAGCATTCTGACTTAATTTCAAAAATCAAAACCAGGGGACACATGGCATTGTACTTGACCGTGTGTCACATACGAATGAGACACACACCCATTTTTCTGCCTGTGTGGACAAAAATGGGGTATTTACCAAGCCATTTTGCCACCCAATTTTTGCATGTACCTACACAACCCAAATGGCACCAATTCAACGTATAAATGAACATCTAATTTAGCCACAATCAAGGCTAATTTATACCATTTCCAATACTAACAGCCAAGATTCTTATAACTTCTATTTTACTTAATCAAAACATACCAAAACACATATACAAATCAACTAACTAAGCCTTTACCAAACATTCATCATTTTTGCACCAATTCACAAGCACAATTCAAATATAATATCTACCATTTAACATTTACTATATCAATATCCACAAGCCTCATAATATAAGCCATTCACATATTCATCCATGAACTCAAAATATCGACCATATATGCACATATATGCACATAACCAAATTCACCAAATTAAGCCAACTCTCATGGCTAAGTTTACAAACCAAAACATATATATTTACAAGATATTACAAACATCCAAGATCATTATCAACGCATAATCAAAATAACTCAAAATGCCTATACATGCCATATACTTAAATACCAAAGTTCATAGGTACTAAAATGATAGGTGGATAGTGTGAAGCGATCTCCGACGATTCCCGAATTCGAGCTAGCTTTAAATTCACTATAAAACATAGAAAAATAAATGATGTAAGCTATAAAGCTTAGTAAGATCGTATGAAATAAACTTAATGCAATCAGAAAAACATAATTCAATAATTTGAATACACCTATATGTAACTTACATTAGCTAACAAACCTTTCAAATACTTATTCACAAAATTATATACTTTCATCATCATTTGTTCGATTCAAAACTAAAATAGTTTATGCATATACCTGTACTATCTCGTATCAATTTCATACACATTCTTGTCTTTCATTTACCCGTTGGACCATTCAAAATTGAAGTCAGATAGTCAAAGGTCTTACACGATAAGTACCTATACCATGGCCCGCATCCAAATCAAGGTAACTTATCTCCGAAGTACTGAAATCATGGCCCGAGGCCAAATCAGCCGAAATGCATGGCCAGTAGACAAAACGGTATAACTCACACCCGAAGTGCTATCTCATGGCCTGAAGGCAACTCAATGTATCCCCTAATGACATGTCACTAGCGTCCTAACTATTCCTAAGGTTCAACTGGGATTCCAACTGTTGAATCATCGCTGAATCATTTCCAAACTTATTCGTAGTCGCATAATCATAATTTAATCTATATCAAAGCATATAGTGTGACATCCCTAATTTAACCCTAGTCAGGAAGTGGTTTCGGGACCACAAAACTGGGTCACAAAAACATTTAAATACCTTATTCCATGCCAAATATATGTGAAAATGCATGTGTGAATTTTTAATTCTTTGATTTAGTTAAATTGAACGTGAATTGAAAGAAAAAGGACTCATGTGAAAGGATTTAAATATATGTGGCTAATTTTAAGAGGTTAGTAAAAGAGTGAAGTAAAATAGATGGAGTTGCATGTCAAATAGTCCATTTCCTAAGGATAGTGGCCGGCCATGACAAGATTATGGGCAAAGGAACATGTTTCCAACATGTTAGGTTAGTGGTGTATGTAGGAAGCCATAAAATAAAAGCTAGCATTAAAGAATTGAAAAAAATGATGAGCATGGATGCCCCCATTTGCCGTGAATTGAATAAGAAAAAAAAAAAAAGTGCTCATCCTTTCTCAAATTTTTGTATTGCCGTGAGTGAGGGAGAGGGGGGGTTTGGAGAAGCTTGACCATACTTGCAACTAGATTGAGGTATGTTTGATGTCATTCCTTAAGATTCATGCATGTTTTAGTTGTTAGTTTGCAACCTACCTAGCCCATGGCTTAGATTTCTTTGCTATTTGATGGAGATGAAGTTCGGCCATGGAGGTTGTCTTTCTTGGTTTGTATTTTAATGTTGTTGTGACGAAGCATGAAGAGAAGTGAGATGAATGTTAAATAAAAGGAGATTTTTGTGCCATTGAGTTCTTGTTGTTATATGTGTATGTGCATGAGTATTCGGCCATGCTATAGAATCCATGTTGCAAAATAATTAATGCTTAATGTGATATATAATAGTACTTGTGAATGAGCTTGAGAGTATCTAAATTATTAGTTGGAGGTGCGAATGTGGTCTTGGATGAATTTTAAAGAACAAAGAAATTTTGGGTGACTATAGGTCAAGGACATTGACCAAAGGCTTGTGTGCTAGCAAAGTCGGCGTAGATGGGGTAAATGTTAAGTGTTAAATGTTCATGAGATAAAATTTTGTGATTTGATGAATTAATGATGATAGTATAGTTGATGTCATGTATAAATATGTGGCAAGACGGTTAAACTAGTTAATTTATTGATTGAGCTCAAGAAGCTAGAGGTGGAGAATCAAGCAAAGGCAAAGGAAAGAACATCGAGTAGCCGAGTTGGAACCATTTTACCCAATACAAGGTAAGTCATTAAGCATATATTTGATATTGCTTAAATGATTGTAATATCTATGCAATTGTGTTTAATGAGATGAAATATATACAAATGTATGTGTATGAAAAGATGATATTGTTGAACGTAAAAGAGATAGTGAAATGTGTAGGAAGTTTGCTTGCACTAAGTGTGCGAGAAATAGATGTGTACGGTGTGAGATTGGCCTTGAGTGTGCGAGCTTGTAATGTATGGCACTAAGTGTGCGAGTTTGGACTATATGGCACTATGTGTGCGGGCTTGAATCACATGGCATAAGTGTGCGTGATTGAGTATTAAACACTATGTGTGCGAACTCTACACATATCTCCGACTGAATATTTATATGGAGGTGTGACTTTATCGAGATGAGTATGGACAGCGGAAAGAGTAAGTACCTTGAGTTCATGGCTAATAGATGCTATGTTCATGCTCGGGGTGGAGTTGGTAAGATTTAAATCTATGTGATGATTTCAATTGCATTCCCGTAAATAAGGTATCGTGGAATAGATGAAAGTTTATTTGATTGCATGATTTTTGCGGAAATGAAATGATGTATGGAAATTGCTTCAAATATCCTATTGAATAGTATATGAAATGTAAATGTATGACTTGGTATGAGATTGATCCGAAAGGTCTAAGGAACTATGGTATAGTTCGGTATGGCTGGAACACTTGGCCTTGTTTCATTATTTCATTTTATGATAATTTTATTAATGGATGGTTGTGGAATGCTTATGACTTCTTGAGTTATAAACTCACTCGGTGTTTTCTTGTCACCCATTTTAGGTTTCTTGGACTCGTCTCCTTTTGGGTGCTCGAGCAATCAACGAAGTCATCACACCGTGAGCAATTTTTGGTATTGTCTTCTTAGTCAACTTAGGAGAACATTTGGCATGTATGGGCTATTTTGTTTTGTTAAATTTTGGGTTGTAAACTTTAAGCCATGTGAAAATGGCCTATGTGGTCGTTTGAGTGGGATGCTAGAATCTATAGCCACGAGTCTTAGAAACCTTAATTTTGATAAGGTGGCCATAATTTGTGTCATGTATGATGGATGATTAGTAAGGCTAAGGAAGGATTCATGAAGTTGGCATAGTCTCTGCGATGGCTATTGCGGACAACAGCGGTGATATGAGATCGAAAAATCACTAAAAATAGTAGAAGTGGAATTAATTGCTAAAAAATTACGTACTCGAAGCTTGATGGGTCTATTTTCATATGGATGAAATGAAACGACCATATGAGCTGTATTTTAAGAGATATTCAAGATTTCGTGAGACAGGGCGAACGGTTTCGGATTCTATGTTTCGACTTTGAAAATTTACCATAAATTATCCGAAACAATTAGAAGTCATGCCTTATATGCATAGATTCCCTTTGAGTCTAGTTTTATTAGAAACAAGCGGCATGAGCATAAGGTCGGTGTAGTCGAACCCCAAACAGGGTGACTTTAACTAATAAACTGTACCAATTGGCTCAACCAAAATTTTAGAAATAAATCCACGGATGGATATATGAGTCCAAATTCGGGAAAATTTACGGAAGCGGTTTGAGTTCGGAACTCGAGATATGATTTTTAAGGTGACAGGGCGATTTGCGGTGGACTGGAAATGTGAAAAATAGTCATGTGACACATGAGAGTTGGTCCGAGAACCCCTCGTGTCCGACTCCGGCGACGGTACGGGAACGGGGTGTTACATATAGAATACATTTGAAATGAAATTATAATATATGAACTTACCTCAGATGTATAAACGACGAAATTGTCAATTAATCGAGTACTTTATCTTTTCCCCGATCCAAGTCTGTATTTCTCCTTTTTTTGTCTAAATATATTCAAAATTAACTTATTTAATCATCTATTCATTCAATTTAGTCCAAAACACACTTTAAACACATTTACACTTGTGCCCCTAATATTTGATATTTTTCACAATTTAGTCCTTATTTCTTAAAATTACAAATTAATGAAATCCCAAATATACCCATGCTAGACAAATTACTATTATGCCCCTAGCAGCCCATATTTTTCATTTATTTCACATTTTAACCACAAAGTTTGAACATTTCTCAATTTAATCCCTATTTTGCATTTTCACTAAAAATCACTTAACAAAACTTGTATATCTATCAACAAGCATTCATAATCTATCAAGAAACTTCAAAATACACATGTATTCATCAATGGAATCATTCAAAATCTTTAACATTTTTGCAAAATAGTCACTGGGCTAGCTAGTATAGTTGAAACGATCATAAAAATATAGAAATCATTAAAAGCCGAGCAAAAGCGGACTTACAATTAGATCATGAAGTGATTGAATATTTCAAGCCCTAAAATGGCTTTCTTCTTTGCTATATACGGTTAAGAAAGATGAATGAAACTCATATTTATGTTTTTGTTTTATTAATATTATGATTAATAATCAAATTACAACATTAACATTTAATAAAACCATTTAATAACATCCATTATGTGTCCATATATGTCCACTCACAATTAAAATGGTCTAATTACCACTTAAGGACCTTAAATTTAAGGTTCTATAGCTATTAAACATCTTTAGCTATTAGAACCCAAGTTTTACGTTTTACGCGATTTAGTTCTTTTTACCGAATTAAGCATTCAAATGAAAAAATTACTTCACGAAACTTTCACGCATACATGCTATCATGCGTGATTGAGTATTAAGCACTATGTGTGCGAACTCTACACATATCTCCGATTGAATATTTATATGGAGGTGTGACTTTATCGAGATGAGTATGGACAGCGGAAAGAGTAAGTACCTTGAGTTCATGGCTAATAGATGCTATGTTCATGCTCGGGGTGGAGTTGGTAAGATTTAAATCTATGTGATGATTTCAATTGCATTCCCGTAAATAAGGTATCGTGGAATAGATGAAAGTTCATTTAATTGCATGATTGTTGCGGAAATGAAATGATGTATGGAAATTGCTTCAAATATCCTATTGAATAGTATATGAAATGTAAATGTATGACTTGGTATGAGATTGATCCGAAGGTCTAAGGAACTATGGTATAGTTCGGTATGGTTGGAACACTTGGCCTTGTTTCATTATTTCATTTTATGATAATTTTATTAATGGATGGTTGTGAAATGCTTATGGTGATTGAGTTATAAACTCACTCGGTGTTTTCTTGTCACCCATTTTAGGTTTCTTGGACTCGTCTCCTTTTGGGTGCTCGGAGCCGTCAACAAAGTCATCACTGCCGTGAGCAATTTTGGTATTGTCTTCTTAGTCAACTTAGGAGAACATTTGGCATGTATGGGCTATTTTGTTTTGTTAAATTTTGGGTTGTAAACTTTAAGCCATGTGAAAATGGCCTATGTGGTCGTTTGAGTGGGATGCTAGAATCTATAGCCACGAGTCTTAGAAACCTTAATTTTGATAAGGTGGCCATAATTTGTGTCATGTATGATGGATGATTAGTAAGGCTAAGGAAGGATTCATGAAATTGGCATAGTCTACTGCAGTAACTGTTGCAGACAGCAGCAGTGATATGAGATCGAAAAATCACTAAAAATAGTAGAAGTGGAATTAATTGCTAAAGAAATTACGTACTTGAAGCTTGATGGGTCTATTTTCATATGGATGAAACGAAAGGACCATATGAGCTGTATTTTAAGAGAAATTCAAGATTTCGTGAGATAGGGCCAGAACGGTTTCTGGATTCTATGTTTCGACTTTGAAAATTTACCATAAATTATCCGGAAACAATTAGAAGTCATGCCTTATATGCATAGATTCCCCTTTGAGTCTAGTTTCATTAGAAACAAACGTCATGAGCATTGGAGCTCTGTACGAGATGGTATCCAGGTCGTAATGCGCAAAGGTCAGTGTAGTCGAACCCCGAAACAGGGGTGACTTTAACTAATAAACTGTACCAACTGGCCCAACAAAAAATTTTAGAAATAAATCCACGGATGGATATATGAGTCTAAATTTGGGGAAAATTTGCGGAACTGGTTTTCGAGTTCTGGAACTTGAGATATGATTTTTAAGGTGATAGGGACGCAGTTTGCCATTTGAATGGAAATGTGAAAAATAGTCATGTGACACATGAGAGTTGGTCGAGAACCCTCGTGTCCGACTCGTGACGGTATCGGGAGCGGGTGTTACAATTTTATTGGTATCGAGCCATGGTTTAGTCGGTTCTAGGACTACCGTAGCGGCGTGTGAGTCTAGCTATACATGCCAATGTGTTAGTGCTTAAAAATGTGATGACTTCTGACGGTTGAAATTTTTGTTTTGATTAGCAAATGGAACCCGGGGTAGAGAGACCCTTGGCGGATGACGTTGAAAGTGTAGCGGCTGCTCCTACGCAAGGGACACCGCCTGTTGAGCCTCAGTCATCCGTGAATAATCAAGATGAAGGCGAAACAAGCCTTCTTCACCATGATGAATGAGTGGGTCGCATAATATGCCCGAACCAATCCGGCTGTCCAACCATTCCCAAATTTAAATAATCCACCCCAAGAGCCCGTAATGCCATCGATTCTTGATCCTGTGAGGTTGAGTAAACCACTGTGGACTTGATTAGGAAGCGTGGGGCCGAGGAGTTTAAGGCCATAGTTCTTGATGATGCCGAAAGGGCCGAGTTACGGCTTGATAACACCATTAGAGTGTTTGATGAACTGTCATGCACACCGATGAATGTCTTAAGTGTGCTATATCCTTGTTGCAAGACTCACCTACTATTGGTGGAGGACCTTAATTTCCATAGTCCCAAAGGAACAAGTTACTTGGGATTTCTTCCAAACGAATTTGAAAGAAATACATTAGTCAACGGTTCATCGATCAAAAGCGTAAGGAATTCTTGGAGCTCAAGCAAGGTCGTATGATTGTATCTCGAATCTGAACATGAGTTCGTAAGACTTAGTCGGTATGCTCGGGAGTGTGTGGCTGATGAGGTTGCTATGTGCAAAAGATTTGAAGAGGATTGAATGAAGAGTTAAAGCTACTGGTGGGTATTTTGGAGATAAAAGAATTTGTAACACTAGTTGAACGAGCACGCAAGGCGGAGAGCTTTGAAGGGAGAAGAGGAAGGCTGAATTTGAAGCTAGAGATTATCGTAAAAGATCGACGGGCAAGGCTCCATTTTGGTGTAAAGAAGTTCGGAGAGGACACAAATAAGTCGAGGCGTGCGAGGATTTCCATTAGAGCACGACCATCGATGGACTCACGAGCTACTTGGTAGCTAGTGTGGGCAATAATCGTCAAGAAAAGCCGAATGCCCCCAATGTGGAAGGCGACACATAGGTGAATGTTGGGGTAAGTCATTAATAGGGCCTATTATGGATGCGGTTGAAGGACCACTTCATTAGAGATTGCACGAGCTAGATGAGAAGAATAAGATGCAAGGTGCAAGATCTAGTGGGACGACGGCTAGAGGTAGACCCCCGAGGATTTCAGGAGGTAGGGGTGGTAATTAGAGAGGGGTCTCTGATACGGTTGTTCGATTCGAGACTTGTGCTCCTGCTAGAGCATATGCTATCCGCGCACGAGAGGAGGCATCCTCCCCGACGTTATCCTTGGTACTTTCACTCTCTTTGATACTAGTGTGATTGCATTGATTGAACTGGCTCTACTCATTCATATGTATGTGAAACCTTAGCATCGATAAGACTCTACTGTTGAGTCTCTGAGTTCGTAATTCGAGTGTCAAACCCTTTGGGTCAATACGTACTCGTTGATAAAGTGTGCAAGAGATGCCCCTAATAATTCGAGAATCACTTTTCCGGCCGATCGATACTTCTACCATTTGATGAATTGATGTTATTCTTGGTATGGATTGGTCGATTGTGCATGATCACGGTGGTGGACGCAAAGGAAAACCATTGATTTGAAGAGTGCAAATAATGAGGTAGTCCGAGTCGAGTCTACTAATTCAAGAGGAGTGCCAGCGATAATATCTTCTATGACCGCTCGGAGATATGTGAAAAAGGGGTGTGAAGCATACCTTGCGTATGTGTTTGAGAGTAAAGAGACGGAAAGGAAACTCGAATCGGTACCAGTGGTTTGTTAGTATTCAGATGTTTTTCCTGAGGAGTTACCGGGATTGCCACCGGTTCGAGAAGTGGAATTCGGCATCGAAGTGGTACCGGGTACTATGCCAATCTCAATAGCCCCGTATCGTATGGCATTAACGGAATTAAAGGAATTGAAGGTTCAATTGCAAGAATTGACGGATAGAGGTTTCGCTCGACCGAGTTTTTCTCCATGGGGAGCACCAGTATTGTTTGTGAAGAAGAAGGATGGAACTATGAGATTGTGCATCGACTATCGTCAGTTGAATAAAGTGACGATAAAGAATAAATATCCGTTGCCACGAATTGACGATTTGTTTGATCAATTAAAGGAGCCTCGGTGTTTTCAAAGATAGATTTGAGGTCGGGTACTATCGGTTGAGGTCGAGAATCGGACATACCCAAAGCGCTTTTAGAACGAGGTACGGCCACTACGAATTCTTTAGTGATGCCGTTTGGGCTCACTAATGCCCCTGCGGTATTTATGGATTTAATGAATAGAATTTTCAGGCCATACTTGGATCGGTTCGTAGTTGTATTTATCGATGACATTTTGGTCTATTCGAGAGATGAAACTGAACACGCTGAACACCTGAGGCTAGTGTTGCAAATTTTACGAGATAAGCAGTTATACGCAAAGTTCAGTAAATGTGAATTTTGGTTGAGAGAGGTTAGATTTTTGGGGCACGTGGTGTCCGCATCGGTGTCGAGGTGGACCGAACAAAATTTCGACCATAGTCGATTGGAAACCTCAAGGAATGTTACCGAAGTTAGGAGCTTTTGGGGCTTCTTTGGATACTATCGACGATTTGTGAAAGGTTTTTCGATGATAGCTGCACCGATGACGAAACTACTCCAAAAGATGTTAAGTTCGAGTGGTCGAAACTTATTTGTCAAGAAAGTTTCGATCGACTAAAACCTGTTTAACCGAGGCCCCGATACTAGTACAGTGAGTCCGGTAAAGAGTTTGTCATATCTGATGGCGCATCCTTGTTTGGGTTAGGTTGTGTGTTGATGCAAGAAGGTCGAGTTGTGGCTTACGCGTCGAGACAACTAAAGCCACATGAGAGAAACTATCCGACCCATGACCTTGAACTAGCAGCCATAGTGTTCGCCTTGAAAATATGACGGCATTACTTGTTTGGAGAAAGGTGTCATATTTATTCGGGCCACAAAAGTCTTAAATATTTGATGACTCAAAGAGATTTAAACCTGCGACAAAGACGTTGGCTTGAGTTGTTGAAAGACTATGAACTCATCATTGATTATCACTTGGGAAAGGCCAACGTGGTGGCCGATGCTTTAAGTCTCAAGGCACTGTTTGCTTTGAGAACGATGGATGCTCACCTATTCGTTTCACCCGATGAGGTGCTAGTAGTCGAATTAGAGGCCAAACCGTTATTGATTCATCAAATACTTGAATCTCGGAAGGTCGACGCTGAATTGGTCGCTAAACCGATCGAATGTGTTTGAATGAGGAATCGAATTTTAGATTGACGACAATGATTGCTTGACGTTCAAGGGTCGATTATGTATTCGAGGATTGAACTTGTTTGAAGATTCGGACGAGGCTCACAGAGTCGAATGTCGGTCCACCCGGGTAGTACTAAAATGTACAATGACACAAACGCCAATTTTGGTGGCCGGTATGAAACGAGACATTTCGAATTTGTTTCAAGGTGTCGATATGTCAACAAGTGAAAGCGGAACATCAAGTGCCATCGGGATTACTTTAGCCAATCATGATACCTGAATGAAATGGGATCGAGTGACAATGGATTTTGTATCTGGGTTACCGGTGTCGGCGGAGTAAGAAAGATGCGATTTGGGTTGTTGTGGATAGACCGACTAAGTCGGCTCACTTTATCCCGTCTTGCGGATTTTTCGCTCGATAAGTTGGCGAGTTATACATCTCCCAAATTGTTCGATTGCATGGGGTACCCACTTCTATCGTGTCGGATAGAGACCCAAGATTTACGTCGCGATTTTGGAAGAAATTGCAAGAGGCTTTGGGTACCAAGCTGCATTTTAGCAGTGGTTTTCATCCTCAAACCGATGGTCAATCCGAACAGATAATTCAAATACTCGAGGATATGTTGAGATGTTGCATCCTTGAGTTTAGTGGTTCATGGGAGCGGTATTTACCTTTGATTGAATTAAACACAATAACAGTTTTCAATCAAGTATTAAGATGGTGCCTTACGAGGCTTTATACGATCGTAAATGCCGTACCCCATTATTCTGGACTGAACTTAGTGAAGGTAAAATCTTCGGGGTTAATTTGATTAAGGATGTCGAGCAGAAAGTTCGAGTAATTCGTGAAAGTTTGAAAGCTGCTTCGGATCGCCAAAAGTCATATGAGGATTTGAGAAGAAAAGACATTGAATATCAGGTTGGGGACAAGGTATTTCTCAAAGTTTCACCCTGGAAGAAGGTGCTTAAATTTGGTCGTAAGGGCAAATTGAGTCCGAGGTTCATCGGTCCGTATGAAGTATCCGAACGAGTTGGGCGATGGCGTCCGATTAATTTTACCCCGAGCTTGAAAGGATTCTAGCGTTTTCCATGTCTCGATGCTTGACGATATAGGTCGACCGACACACGTAATCACTCCATCGAGGTCGAGGTTCACCTAATTTGAGTTATGAAGAAGAGCCGATTCGCATTCGATCTTGTGAAGTAAAGAGTTGCTCAATAAGAAAATCCCATTCGTGAAGGTGTTGTGGCATAAACACGAAATTGAAGAAGCCACTTGGGAACTTGAGGACTCTATGAAAGAGCGATACGAGCCTATTTACCGGTAAGATTTACGGGGACGAAAATTTCTTAAGTGGGGAGAGTTGTGACATCCGTAATTTAACCCTAGTCGGGAAGTGGTTTGGGACCACAAAGCTGGGTCACAAAAACATTTAAATACCTTATTCCATGCCAAATATATGTGAAAATGCATGTGTGAATTTTAATTCTTTGATTTAGTTAAATTGAGCGTGAATTGAAAGAAAAGGACTCATGTGAAAGGATTTAAATATATGTGGCTAATTTTAAGAGGTTAGTAAAAGAGTGAAGTAAAATAGATGGAGTTGCATGTCAAATAGTCCATTTCCTAAGGATAGTGGCCGGCCATGACAAGATTATGGGCAAAGGGAACATGTTTCCAACATGTTAGGTTAGTGGTGTATGTAGGAAGCCATAAAATAAAAGCTACCATTAAAGAATTGAAAAAAAAAATGATGAGCATGGATGTCCCCCCCCCCATTTTCCGTGAACTGAACAAGAAAAACAAAAAAAAAAGTGCTCATCCTTTCTCAAATTTTTGTATTGCCGTGAGTGAGGGAGAGGGGGGGTTTGGAGAAGCTTGGCCATACTTGCAACTAGATTGAGGTATGTTTGATGTCATTCCTTAAGATTCATGCATGTTTTAGTTGTTAGTTTGAAACCTACCTAGCCCATGGCTTAGATTTCTTTACTATTTGATGGAGATGAAGTTCGGCCATGGAGGTTGTCTTTCTTGGTTGGTATTTTAATGTTGTTGTGACGAAGCATGAAGAGAAGTGAGATGAATGTTAAATAAAAGGAGATTTTTGTGCCATTGAGTTCTTGTTGTTATATGTGTATGTGCATGAGTATTCGGCAATGCTATAGAATCCATGTTGCAAAATAATTAATGTTTAATGTGATATATAATAGTACTTGTCAATGAGCTTGAGAGTATCTAAATTATTAGTTGGAGGTGCCGAATGTGGTCTTGGATGAATTTTAAAGAACAAAGAAATTTTGGGTGACTATAGGTCAAGGACATTCGGCCAAAGGCTTGTGTGCTAGCAAAGTCGGCCTAGATGGGGTAAATGTTAAGTGTTAAATGTTCATGAGATAAAATTTTGTGATTTGATGAATTAATGATGATAGTATAGTTGATGTCATGTATAAATATGTGGCAAGACGGTTAAACTAGTTAATTTATTGATTGAGCTCAAGAAGCTAGAGGTGGAGAATCAAGCAAAGGCAAAGGAAAGAACATCGAGTAGCCGAGTTGGAACCATTTTACCCAATACAAGGTAAGTCATTAAGCATATATTTGATATTGCTTAAATGATTGTAATATCTATGCAATTGTGTTTAATGAGATGAAATATATACAAATGTATGTGTATGAAAAGATGATATTGTTGAGCGTAAAAGAGATAGTGAAATGTGTAGGAAGTTTGCTTGGCACTAAGTGTGCAAGAAATAGATGTGTACGGTGGCGAGATTGGCAATCGAGTGTGCGAGCTTGTAATGTATGGCACTAAGTGTGCGAGTTTGGACTATATGGCACTATGTGTGCGGGCTTGAATCACATGGCATAAGTGTGCGTGATTGAGTATTAAGCACTATGTGTGCGAACTCTACACATATCTCCGATTGAATATTTATATGGAGGTGTGACTTTATCGAGATGAGTATGGACAGCGGAAAGAGTAAGTACCTTGAGTTCATGGCTAATAGATGCTATGTTCATGCTCGGGTGGAGTTGGTAAGATTTAAATCTATGTGATGATTTCAATTGCATTCCCATAAATAAGGTATCGTGGAATAGATGAAAGTTCATTTGATTGCATGATTGTTGCGGAAATGAAATGATGTATGGAAATTGCTTCAAATATCCTATTGAATAGTATATGAAATGTAAATGTATGACTTGGTATGAGATTGATCCGAAGGTCTAAGGAACTATGGTATAGTTCGGTATGCATTTGGAACACTTGGCCTTGTTTCATTATTTCATTTTATGATAATTTTATTAATGGATGGTTGTGGAATGCTTATGACTTCTTGAGTTATAAACTCACTCGGTGTTTTCTTGTCACCCATTTTAGGTTTCTTGGACTAGTCTCCTTTTGGGTGCTTGGAACCAATCAACGAAGTCATCACACCCGTGAGCAATTTTGGTATTGTCTTCTTAGTCAACTTAGGAGAACATTTGGCATGTATGGGCTATTTTGTTTTGTTAAATTTTGGGTTGTAAACTTTAAGCCATGTGAAAATGGCCTATGTGGTCGTTTGAGTGGGATGCTAGAATCTATAGCCACGAGTCTTAGAAACCTTAATTTTGATAAGGTGGCCATAATTTGTGTCATGTATGATGGATGATTAGTAAGGCTACGGAAGGATTCATGAAATTGGCATAGTCTACTACGATGCTTGTTGTGAACAGCAGAAAGTGATATGAGATCGAAAAATCACTAAAAATAGTAGAAGTGGAATTAATTGCTAAAAAATTACGTACTCGAAGCTTGATGGGTCTATTTTCATATGGATGAAATGAAACGACCATATGAGCTGTATTTTAAGAGATATTCAAGATTTTGTGAGACAGGGCGAACGGTTTCGGATTCTATGTTTCGACTTTGAAAATTAACCATAAATTATCCAGAAACAATTAGAAGTCATGCCTTATATGCATAGATTCCCCTTTGAGTCTAGTTTTATTAGAAACAAACGGCATGAGCATAAGGTCAGTGTAGTCGAACCCCGAAATAGGGGTGACTTTAACTAATAAACTGTACCAATTGGCTCGACCAAAAATTTTAGAAATAAATCCACGGATGGATATATGAGTCTAAATTCGGGAAAATTTACGGGCTGGTTTGAGTTCGGAACTCGAGATATGATTTTAAGGTGACAGGACGCACTTTGCCAGGTGGACTGGAAATGTGAAAAATAGTCTGTGTGACACATGAGAGTTGGTCTGAGAACCCCTCATGTCCGACTCCGGCGACGGTATCGGGAACGGGGTGTTACATATAGAATACATTTGAAATGAAATTATAATATATGAACTTACCTCAGATGTATAAACGACGAAATTGTCAATTAATCGAGTACTTTATCTTTTCCCCGATCCAAGTCTGTATTTCTCCTTTTTTGTCTAAATATATTCAAAATTAACTTATTTAATCATCTATTCATTCAATTTAGTCCAAAACACACTTTAAACACATTTACACTTGTGCCCCTAATATTTGATATTTTTCACAATTTAGTCCTTATTTCTTAAAATTACAAATTAATGAAATCCCAAATATACCCATGCTAGCCAAATTACTATTATGCCCCTAGCAACCCATATTTTTCATTTATTTCACATTTTAACCACAAAGTTTGAACATTTCTCAATTTAATCCCTATTTTGCATTTTCACTAAAAATCACTTAACAAAACTTGTATATCTATCAACAAGCATTCATAATCTATCAAGAAACTTCAAAATACACATGTATTCATCAATGGAATCATTCAAAATCTTTAACATTTTTGCAAAATAGTCACTGGGCTAGCTAGTATAGTTGAAATGATCATAAAAATATAGAAATCATTAAAAACCGAGCAAAAACGGACTTACAATTAGATCATGAAGTGACTGAATATTTCAAGCCCTAAAATGGCTTTCTTCTTTGCTATATACGGTTAAGAAAGATGAATGAAACTCATATTTATGTTTTTGTTTTATTAATATTATGATTAATAATCAAATTACAACATTAACATTTAATAAAACCATTTAATAACATCCATTATGTGTCCATATATGTCCACTCACAATTAAAATGGTCTAATTACCACTTAAGGACCTTAAATTTAAGGTTCTATAGCTATTAAACATCTTTAGCTATTAGAACCCAAGTTTTACGTTTTACGCGATTTAGTTCTTTTAACCGAATTAGGCATTCAAATGAAAAAATTACTTCACGAAACTTTCACGCATGCATGCTATCATGCTGTAAACACTTAAAATAATATTAAAATAGTTCTTTGATCTCGGATTTGTTGTTCCAAAGCCACTATTTCAATTTTACTAAAAACAGGCTATTACAACTCTCCCCCCTTTGGGATTTTCGTCCCCAAAAATCTTACCAGTGAATAGGCTAGGGTACTATTTTCTCACTGCTTCCTCGGGCTCCCACGTAGCCTCTTCGACATCATGTCATTTTTGAAGTACTCTCATGAGAGCTATGATTTTATTTCTCAACTATTTAATCTCAGGTGCTAAAATTCTGATCAGTTCTTCATTGTACGTCATATCAGGTTGAATTTCAATCTCTGACAGAGAAATCACATGTGATGGATTAGATCTATATCGACATAACATTGATACATGGAACACGTTATGGATTTTCTCTAGCTCAATAGGTAATGCTAACAGTTATGGCACTGGCCCTATTCGTTCAATATTCTCATACGACCCGATGAATCACGGACTCAATTTGCCTTTCGACCAAAACGAAGTATTTTCTTCCACGGAGATACTTTTAAGAATACTTTATCACCGATCTGAAATTCAATGTCTTTTTGTTTCAAATCCGTGTACGATTTCTGTCGATCTGAAGCTACTTTCAAATAGTCACGAATTACTTTCACTTTTTCTTCGGTTTCTCGGATCAAATCAACCTGTGAATCTTTTTCTCACTCAAATCGGTTCAATACAATGAAGTTCGACATTTGGAGCCATATAAAGCTTCATACAGTGCCATCTTTATACTTGATTGAAAGCTATTATTATATGCAAATTCAACCAATGACAAATATTTCTCCCAGTTTCCTTCGAACTCTAAAACACAACATCGGAGCATAACTTCGAGAACCTGAAATACTCTTTCATATTGACCGTTGGTTTGCGGATGAAAAGTTGTACTAAAATTCAACTTTGTACCCAAAGGTTGTAATTTCTTCCAAAATCACGATGTAAACCTCGGATGTATATTCGAAATAATTGAAACTGGTACCTCTTGCAATCTAACAATCTCAGCAATGTACCCAACTTAGCTAACAGTTTAAGCGAATAGTCAGTATGTACCAGAATGAAATGTGCTGATTTCAATATTCGATCGACGACAACCTAAATTGCATCTTTCTTCTTCAGAGACAGGGGTAATTCCGATACAAAATCCATAGTCACTCTATCCCATTTCCATTCTGGTATCATCACAGACTGAAGCAAACCCGAAGGCACTTGATGCTTGATTTTTACTTGCTGTCAAATCAAACACTTTGATACAAATTCAGAAATGTCTCGTTTCACACCCAACCACCAAAACAACTTCTTCAAATCATTGTACATTTTAGTACTTCTAGGATGAACGTATAAACAACCAAGTTTTCTGAATTAACTCTGAATTTTTTGATATGCAAATTCTGTTTCGAGACATCAAACAATCATCAAATTCGATTGGGTACTCAAAATTAGTATCTGAATCGCATTGCACTCTTTTAGCTTGCAATTCACTATCACATTTCTGAGCTTTGCAAATTTGCTGAAGAAATATTGGTGTAACCCTTAACTCAGCTAAAATCAAACCACCATCAGATAATGTCAACTGTGTATTCATTTCTCTCAAGGCAAACAATGATTTTCTGCTTAAACCATCCGTGACTACGTTCGCTTTCCCTGGATAATAGTCGATTACTAACACATAATCTTCTAGTAGCTCGAGCCATCTCCGTTGTCCCAAATTTATATTTTTCTGAGTCATAATATACTTTAAACTTTTATGGTCAGTAAAGATGTTGCAGTTTTCACCATACAAATGATGTCGCCAAATTTTCAATGCAAATACAATAGCGGCCAACTTTAAATCGTGCGTCGGATAATTCTTTTCATGTAGCTTCAATTGTTTGGAAGCATAAGCTATAAATTTTCCTTCTTGCATCAACACACAACCAAAACCGTTCAATGACGTGTCGTTATAAATCACAAACTCTTTACTCGACTCAGGTTGAACCAAAACTGGTGCTTCAGTTAACAATGCTGTGAATTGAGCGAAACTCTATTGACATTTCTCAGACCATTAGAATTTTACATCTTTCTATAACAGTCTGGTCATCGGTGTAGTAATCATCGAGAACCCTTTAATGAAATGTTTAGAATAACTAGCAAGTCTTAGAAAGCTTCTGACCTTAGATACATTTCTAGGTGGTTTCCAGTCAACAACTGTCGAAATCTTACTCAATTCAACTCTTATGCCTTCCACCGAAACAATGTGCAATATCCTGATTTTCGGGATTTTCGTGATTCTCGAGATTTTGGTAAAGTTTTTAAAATTTGGTATATTGGTAGTGAAATTCATAGTTGGATTATGTAAATAGGCTTATGGAAGGCCCATGTGATAACCAAAACCCAGAAGAATTTTTGAACTTTGGACTTAAGGAGTTAGGGGCTTTGGGTAGATGGCTTTATTAAAAGTTGAGGGTAAAATGTAATACAAAGGAGCCCCTATAGAAGTGGCTAAGTGACGCCACTGAGGAGCTTAAAAGGTGGCGTGTAAGTGGTTGGGGGACACTGGGTTCGATTCTCTGTGATGGCAAATGTGATGTTATTTTTATGCCTTGAGCAGGCAGAAGTTTGAAGCCGAATGGAACTCTGTTGGAGGGAGTTTAAATCAGTCAAATGCATGGATTAAGGAGTGATAAGGGGAGAGGTTTTAGGGATTTGAGAGAGGGATAGAGTTGGCCGAATAGAGAGGATTAGAGAGGGGATTTTGGCAGAGGGGTTTTAGGTTAGTATTTCGGCATTAGGGACTTAGGTTGTGCTGTTTTCCTTGAGTAAACTTCAGAGAGTGATTCCTTTTTCCTTCCTTTTCCTTCTCTAAACCGAAATCACCATTCTCAATTAGCTTTCCTTCTTTTCTTCTCCAAAACCAGTTCACTATTCTTTTCTTTCCATCTACTACTCCCTTTCCCATTATTACTTTTGCTGAAAAACCACAAAAGTTGAACCTGTGAAGTTTGGTGGTGCCGATTCCATTATAGACCAGCAACCTTCTTTTCCCTTCACTTTTTGGTGGCCAATTCTTTCATCTGCTAAGCTTTAATCAGTTCAAAAAGGGAGACGGTGGTAAGTATTCGTACTCTAAATTGATTCAGTAGCATAACTGTTGACAAAAACCGAAACCCCTATAGTTTAGTGAGGTTGTCGATTTGAGATGTAGGCCTTATTGGGATTTTTCATTTGATTTTCTTATGGTTTGTATAGTGGGGTAGATACTTTGGAGGAGCAGCAAGGCGTGGGGTATCGATTTGAATAAGCTTGGATCATATTGTCAGACCCTATGAAGGTAAGTGAACTATGGCCAGTAGGGGTCTTTGGCCAATTTTGGTAAGGTAAGATTTGGGTTTGATTAACATGAACTGTAGACTAAGAATGATGATGGATAATTGTAGGTTGCCGTAGGAGACTTCGTTGGTGAACGCCACAAAACAGGTGTGTAATAACCCCCGTAAGATCTTAGACTAATATTCATTGAAAAGCCGAAATGCCTAAATTTCGATATTTCGGGAACTTGAGAGTTTACATGTGGTTTTATATACGATTGAAGCGATACAATCGGTGTTTGGATCGACGGAACAGGTAAGAGCGTAATTCTATGCACGTTGGTAAGTTGAGCCTCAATAGGCTTCCGGGCCCATTTGGGTAAAGTTGATAGAAAATGGAACTTGGATATATTGCTTGTTGAACGAGTAGATCTGATGAAAATTTGGATTATGAGGGCTTAAGGGGCTAAATCGGCATTCATAGGGCCCATTAGGGGTTTTGGGCCCAAAAGCCCGAATTTGATAAAGTGCGTTAAAATTGTTGTTTAAACACTTGGAGTTATTGATAATTGTTAATGAACATAGAAAACCCTGATATTTAGTAAAATTATGAAATTACCCTTATAATATGAAAAATGACTATTTTGCCCTAGGTAAAAATGACCATTATACCCCTAGGGTTTAATTATGAATTTGATGCATGAGATTTTGATATACATGATTTGACATGATATGCACATGATATGTATGATATGCACATGTTATATTCATATATGCATGGGTTGGGTTTTATATGAATGGAGGAAGTGAAAAAGGGCTTTGCCCCAGTTTACCGAAAAGGGCTTTGCCTCAGTTATTTAAAGAGGCTAGGCCTCCAGTTATATGATAAAGCAGCTATGCTGCCAGTGGTGTGTTGGTTGGGTGGGTTGAATCATTCCCCACATGGTGTGTTGGTTGGTACGGGTGGAGAGTAGCGGATGGTGGGTTGAGTAGTCTCCCCAAATTGGCTTGCATGCATTCTTTGATGTTACATATGATATTGAAATGGGCCTATGGGCCATGCCGTATACAGTAAAGGCTTCGGCAGTGATGTGAATTATGAAAAGGCTTCGGCCCAGTAACCGGTAAATGAAAGGCTTGCCCAAGATTTATTGAGACCGAATTTGGGCTTAGGCCCGATATCTCGATCTTGGTTTGGGCTCTGAAAGGGGCTTGTTGCACACTGAGTTTTCAAACTCACCCCCCTTCCTTAACCTAGCAGGTGAGCCTTGATATGGAGACTTGGAGCCGGAAGGGATTCGGAGTGGCCTCGGTGATTGTTTTTGGACTTTAAAATAAGTAACCGGTTTTCTTTAGTTTATCTTAAATACTGTTTATTTTTGGGTTGTAATAAGGCCATTTTAACTATTCTTTTTCTGGGATTATTTTATTTTCAATAACTCTAAATTTTCTGATAATAAATAAAATGGGCTAGACTTAGGGCGCGTTTTCAAAATGATACTCATTTTCAAATTAACGTAACGACATGATTAATCGGTTATCAAAGATATCCACTCAAATGAATTTCAAACTCATTATATCAAAGTGTGGCAATGGTTGTGGGCATGTCTAGGATTGGACCCAATCGAAGAGCTTGGTACTTAAGCAGCCTTCATGGCTCACCTCCTCTGTTTCGGATACCTACCTGGTGTACAGCTTCCATTCACTTTGTTAACTTAACAAAAGACGGTTTTTAAAACACTAAAACGAAACGTGGATTTTTAACTTCAATGTGACACGTCGGATTTGGCCATAACGCCTGGGCCGGGTTTGGGGTGTTACACAATTTTTCCAAGAAATCCAACCTCTCGGAGCCAAAACTCACATTTTCTGAATTTAGCTAATAGTTGCTTATCTCTCATGGTTTGCAACACAAGCTTCAAGTGTTTGGCATGCTCAGACTCATCTCGTGAATAAATCATAATGTCGTCGGTAAACACAAAAACAAATCTATCTAAATACAGTCTAAAGATTCGATTCATCAAATCCATAAAAATGGCAGGAGCATTAGTTAGTCCAAAAGGCATAACAAGAAATTCATAATGTCTATACCTCGTTTTGAACGCAGTTTTCGGCACATCTGAGTCTTTAACTCGCAGTTGATAATAACCAGATCTCAAATCAATCTTTGAAAACACTGTTGCATCTTTTAACTGATCAAACAAATTATTCTTTATCATAACCTTGTTGAGCTAGAGATAATCAATACAAATTCTCATTGACTCGTCTTTCTTCTTTACAAACAACACAGGTGCACCTCAGGGCGAAAAACTCGATCGTGCAAAACCTCTATTTGTTAACTCTTGCAACTGAGCTTTCAACTCTTTCAACTCTATCAGAGCCATTCTGTTTGGAGCTATAGATATTAGAGATGTTCATGGTACCAAATAAATAGCAAACTCAACCTCTTTGACCTGTGGCAACCTAAGCAATTCTTCTGGAAATACATCCAAATATTCACAGTCTACATGCACCGATTCAATCTTCTTTTCAGAAACTTTAGAATCTAAAACATAAGTGAGATAAGCTTTGTAACCTTTTCTCACATATCTGTGAGCCGACATCGACGAAATTACTATACGTAATCCACCCGACTCATCAGATTAAATCCGAAGAAATTCTTTATTCTGACATTTCAATTCTATAATCTTTCATCTACAGTTTACAGTGGCATCATGTAGAGTCAACCAATCCATACCTAGAATCACATCGAACTCATCATGTGGTAAAAGCATAAAGTGAGTCGAAAAACAGTAACCCTGAGTCATTAGGGGAAATTTCTTGCATACGTTGTCAACTAAAACATACTTGCCTAAGGGGTTTGATACTTTAATTACAAATTATGTAGACTCAACAGGAAATTTCTTACTAGACACTAAATTCTCACAAACATACGAATGTGTCTATCCAGGATCAATTAAAGCAATCACATTAGTGTCGTAAAGAAAGAATGTGCCAGTAATAACATCTGGAGAAGATGCCTCATCGCGAGCGCGAATAGTGTAAGGTTTGGCTATTGCTCTAGCTTCGGATCTCACAGTTGAATCCCTAGTCACACCTCTACCACTGGACATATTCCTTGTATTTCTTGGTGGTCTCCCTTTCATAGTCGTATTACTCAGTCTTGCATTCTGAAATTTATCTTTCTTAGATAACTCTGGGCAATCTCGAATATAGTAATCTGGTGAGCCACATTTGAAACAAGCTTTAACACTCTTATTCCAACACTCTCCAAAATGACGTCTCCCACATTGTTGACACTCGAGTTTGTTGTTTCTTACACTGCCAACGCTCGAGATAGAAGTTGCTTGAGCTTTAGAACTCACATGTTGATTTCCACTATCTCTATTCTGGTATCCAACTGATGCATTCGATCGACTATACGAATCTTAAGATTTCTTTCATGAAGAATGATAAGATTTATTCATTGGTCTCTTTCTTGAATTTCCAGCCGCTAAATCAATTTTCCTCTTTTCTCGGCTAAAATCCACGACTTTGCAAGCCTGATCAACTAACACAACAAATTCTTTTAGATCTAAAATCCCTACCAGAAGTTTAATAATCTCTTCAGCAGAAACATACTCCCGAGAATATTTACTTAACTGTACAAATTCTCTCTCGTACTCGGTTACAGTTATACAACCTTGTTTCAATTATAGGAACTCTTTGTACTTTTGATCCAGAAACTATCAGCTTATATATTTCTTCCTGAACACGGTCTGAAAGAATTCCTAGTTAACCCGTTCTCTAGGTATAATAGATACTAGGGTATTCCACCACTGGTATGCAGTGTCCCTCATAAGTGATATAGCACATTTTAAACATTCAACTGGTGTGTAAGAAAGCTCATCAAACACTTAAATCGTAGTTTCAAGCCAAAACTCGGCTCTTTCAGGATCATCATCAACATTAGCTCTAAACTCTTCAGCCCCATGTTTACAAATCTTGTCAACTGGAGGCTTATTCAATTTTAAAAGCTCGACTCCTTGAGGAGATACAGGAATCAGTTGGGGATTAGGAGGGGGTGGAGGGTGTTGAACAGCCAGGTTTATCCAGATATATTGCATGAACCATTCGTTCATCAATTGAAAGAATGCGTCTCTAGCCTCTCCTCCTTGGCTACCTGATACGGGTCTAGAATCAGATGATGCTATCCCTTGAGTGGGAGCAGGCGCATTACTTTCAATCTCATCAGCTATAGCTCGATTGGGATCCATTTACTATACGAAAACATATATTAAAATGTCAGGCTTCATCACACTATCACAGTTTATATATGGCATGTATAGCTAGACTTTCACATACGCTATGTTAATCCAAGAATTGACTAAACTATAGCTCAGATACCAATAAATGTAACACCCCTTACCCGTATTCAACTCCAGAATAGGGTTACGGAGTGTTACCAGTCTTACAACACATTTATATATACTTTTATCATACATTTATCCATTTCATATAATCATCATTCAATCTAAAACAATTTGTCCCTAATACGAGCCTACGAGGCCCTAAACATACTTTTGGAGTGGTTTGGGAATAAACCGATAACTTAAGAAACTTTTGGTTTGGGACTAAACCGATAATTTAAGAAACTTTCACCAACTTTGAAAATTTTTCTCAAAAAAGGGGACACACGCTCATGTGGTAGGGTTGTGTGTCTCACACGGCCACCAGACACGCCCATGTCACAGGCCATGTTGACATTCGAAATAAGAGCACATGGCCGTGTCCCAGCTCGTGTCTAACTTCGTGTAACTCTCTGACTTGGGTCACATGGCCAACACAAACAACCGTGTGCCCGAAAAATGGCTACACACGCCCGTGTGCTAGGCCGTGTGCTAGGCCATGCCAAACCTGTAGGGTAAACTGACACGGCCAAGTCACACACCCGTGTATGAGGCTGTGTGGAGCATACTAACTTAGTTTCAAAAATCAAAAGTAGAGGACACACAGCGTTGTACTTGACTGTGTGTCACACACAGCAGAGACACACGCTCGTGTGGACAAAACTGGGCTATTTACCAAGCCATTTTTCCACCCAATTTTTGCATGTACCAATACAACCGAAATGGAACCAATTCAAAGCATAAATGAACATCTAATTTAGCCACAATCAAGGCTAATTTATACCATTTCCAATACGAACAACCAACATGCTTATAACTTATGTTTTACTCAATCAAAATATACCAAAAACACATATACAAATCAACTAACTAAGCCTTTACCAAACATTGATCATTTTTGAACCAATTCACAAGCACAATTCAAATATAACAATTACTATTTAGCATTTACTATATCAATATCCACAAGCCTCATAATATAAGCCATTCACATATCCATCCATGAACTCAAAATATCAACCATATATGCACATATATGCACATAACCAAATTCACCAAATTAAGCCAACTCTCATGGCTAAGTTTACAAACCAAAACATATACATTTACAAGACATTACAAATTTCCAAGATCATTATCAACTCATAATCAAAATTACTCAAAATGCCTATACATGCCATATACTTAAATACCAAAGTTCATAGGTACCAAAAGTGATAGGTGGATAGTGTGAAACGATCTTCGACGATTCCCGAATCCGAGCTAGCTTTGAATTCACTATAAAACATAGAAAAATAAACGATGTATGCTATAAAGCTTAGTAAGCTCATATGAAATAAACTTAATGCAATCACATAAATATAATTCAATAATTTGAATACACCAATATGTAACTTACATTAGCTAACAAACCGTTCAAATACTCGTTCACAAAATTATATACTTTCATCATCATTTGTTTGATTCAAAGCTAAAATAGTTTATGTACATACCTGTACTATCTTGTATCAATTTCATACACATTCTTGTCTTTCATTTACTCGTTGAACCATTCAAAATAGAAGTCGGATAGTCAAAGGTCTCACATGATAAGTACCTATACCATGGCCAGTAGCCAAATCAAGGTAACTTATCTCCAAAGTACTAAAATCATGGCCTGAAGCCGGCCCGAAGCCAAATCGGTATAACTCGCACCCAAAGTGCTATATCATGGCCCGAAGCCAACTCAATGTATCCCCTAATGACATGTCTCTAGCATCCTAAACTATTTTTAAGGTTTAACTGGAATTCCAACTGTTGAATCATCGTCTGATCATTTTCAAACTTGTTTGTAGTCACATAATCACAATTTATACTATATCAAAGCATATATAATATATTTGAAATGAAATTATAACATACAAACTTACCTCAAATGTATAAACGACGAAATTATCAATTAATCGAGTACTTTATCTTTTCCCTGATCCAATTCTGTATTTCTCCTTTCTTGATCTAAATATATTTAGTATCAACTTATTTAATCATATATTCATTCAATTTAGTCCAAAACAAAATTTAAAACATATTTACACTTTTGCTTCTAATATTTCATATTTTCCAGAATTTAGTACTTATTTCATACAATCACAAATTAATGAAATTCCAAACATACCCATGCTAGCCGAATTACTATTATGCCCTAATAGCTCATAGTTTTCATTTATTTCACATTTTAACCACAAATTTTCAACATTTCTCAATTTAATCCCTATTTTGAATTTTCACTAAAAATTACTTAACAAAACTTGTATATCTATCAACAAGCATTCATAATCTATCAAGAAACTTCAAAATACACATGTATTCATCAATGGAATCATTCAAAATCTTTAATAGTTTTGCAAAATCGTCCCTAGGCTAGCTAGTACTCATTGCAATGATCACAAAAACATAAAAATCATTAAAAACCAAGCAAAAACGGACTTACAATTAGATCATGAAGTGATCGAATATGTCAAGCCCTAAAATGACTTTCTTCTTTGCTATACACAGTTAAAAAAGATGAATGAAACACTTTTTTATGTTTTTGTTTTATTAATATTATGATTAATAATCAAATTACAACATTAACATTTAATAAAACCATTCAATAACATCCATTATGTGTCCATATATGTCCACTCGCAATTAAAATGGTCTAATTACCAATTAAGGACCTTAGCTTTAAGGTTATATAGCTATTAGACACCTTTAGCTATTAGAACCCAAGTTTTATGCTTTACGCTATTTAGTCCTTTTTATCGAATTAAGCATTCAAACGACAAAATTACTTCACGAAACTTTCACACATACATGCTATCATGTGTAAACACTTAAAATAATATTAAAATAATTCTTCAATCTTTGATTTTTGGTTCAAAAACCACTGTTCCGGTTTGAATAAAAAGAGGATGTTACACCCTTAACCCAATCCGATTAACTGAATCCGGATCTCGAGTGTTTCAAAACAGATACAAACTTTCTTAACTTTCTTATGCCTATTTAACAACTCGATTGAAAATAATCTTTCAACTAAATTTCATTTTATTGCATTAGACTTTATAATGTGAGGATTTACAAGTGAATATCATAACATAATTACATAGTTCTATAAATTTTGCCTCTAATTGATATTACTGACCATAATTATTTTATCCACGTGTTTTTTATACATTACAAGGAAGTATAAATAAATCTCTAGACTTATTTACAATACTCCTATTAGACTCGATCACACCAACTCGATTTGTTCTGTATGTATAACAACCTATATCACCATTCCTTTGGCGTAACTCTGGCATTGTCCCTTCAAGAGTAGTCTCATGTCGGCATACTTGTGACATGAAACACGATGGTAAGTTCATGAGAACTTAATGAGTAAACCCTTAGCTACCTGAGTCATATTCAAGAACTCTATTATACATCTCATTGTTCTTATCCTTGGCTTAGGAAAATAGGTCATTAAGATTCATTCTTTATGTCATAGAAGCCATGCCTTGCCCTGGGATTATAACTTACCTTTCCTACCTTCATTACATCATTCAAGTTCTTCACCTTACCCCTTCCTGATTTCTTAACCATTCATACGTTAGATAATCACACAAACATAATACTATTGATTGATTTGTTGTATAAGTCCATTTGGCTCATACTCTAGATCCGTTGCACACTCTAGCGCATTTTAGCTTCACTTGTTCATATCTCAATATATCCATGATTCACCACAACATTTCATACTGATCTGTTTCTTATGAGTTTGCCATGCATACTACTTCTTGGGGTTTGCCATACTCACCACTTCTTTCTTCAGGGTTTGCCACAAAGGTGTTCTCTTCATATGATAGCTACAAGGGCTTTCCATACTCACCATTTCTTTCTTCAAGGTCCACCACAAAGGTGTTCCCTTCAGATGATAGCCGTTAGGGCTTTCCTTTAGACTGTGCCACGAAGTCTTCCTTCATCAGAGATCACCACAAAGGCTTTTATTTCAGATATTGCCACAAAGGCTTCCTTTCAGTGGTTCGCCACAAATGTAACAGTCCAGTTTAGACCCTAGTCAGAATAGTAGTTTTGAGACCAAAAATTTGAGTCAGAATAATATTTAAATATTATTTTTCATGTTTATGATATGTGAATTAGCATGTGTGAAAGTTTTGTATGAAAATTTAACTGTTTGTATGTTTAATTTTGAAAAAGGACTTAATCGCGTAAAATGTAAAAGTTGCTAGCTATTTGTTAAAAGTGCTTAAGTGTTATGTCTTAATAAAAGTAAGGTCCTTATGAGGTTATTTGACCATTGAATGAATTAAATGACTTAAATGGGTATTATATCATAGTGTATTTATGGTTTAATAAAAGGGCAAAATGGGGAATTGATTAATATGATAATATTAATCAAAATAAAACAAAAGGTTGCTATTGTTCATCTTTTCTAACCGATTTTAAGAAAGAAATAAGGGTTTTAAAAGCTTTGAACATTCAGCCAAGGTCCAAACTTAATTTAAGGTTCGTTTTTGATTCGTCTCTGTTAATTTTTACATTTTTGTAATTGTTGCTTTGTATATTATCAAGCCCATACCTCAATTTCTAATTTTGATGATGATTTTGAAATGTGACATGGATGAATTCACGAGCTTTAAGCTGTTATATGATGAAATATGAAAGTTTGATGTTGGGTTTACATGTTTTGTCTTTGGATTTTTGATGAAATTGAGTAATTTGCGCTAAATTGTAAAAATGTTATTTTGAGGGACTAAAATGTGAAATAAATGAAATGTATGGACTTGTATGAAGGCTATTAAAATTTTTCTAAGCTTGTGTACAAGCAAATTTTGTGTATTTTGTGATTTTGTGAATTAGGGACTAAAGTGTCGAAATGTAAAAATGTGAGGGCTAGTTTGTAAACTGTCCGAGTCGACAATTCCGAGTACGAGGTAAGTTCGTACGTAAAACTTGATATTGCAAGTATGTTTTGATGCCTTGATTATATATAGATTGTATAAATATTTGGTTTGGATGAATACGGTGATAAATCAATGGTATTTGGCACTATGTGTGAGATTTAACTAGTTTTGGCTATATAAGGCACTAAGTGTGCGATACCGAGATAGCTTCGATTAACTGAGATGACACTAAGTGTACAAAATTATTATAGCTTTGGGTAATCTTTAAAACACTAAGTGTGTGTATGTTAAAGCATGAATAATCTTTAGAAAGTCTTAAAATATCCGAATGAGAGGTGAGAATGAAAATGATTAAATACGAGAAGGTTCAGGTATGTATGATACCTATGTGATAGATGATGTTATGCATATGAAGTTCATTGAATTGGTATAAACATATGAATTGTGTTGGCATAGAATTGATAGATGAAATCAGAATTAATAAGTACTTATGTGTTGATATTTTATATTTTATAAACTATTGATGATTTTGGTACGAGCTTACTAAGCTTTTGAAAGCTTACTCTGTGTATGTTTGCATTGTTTTATAGAAGTTGAAGCTGCTGTGAGCTCGGGGATCATCGAGGATCATCACCACACTATCAAATCTCATTTTGGCACCTTTTGAAAATGTATATAGTAAAGTATGGCATGTGTAGGCTAGATGTATTTTGGATAGGTTTTGTAATGTTTATATTTAGCCATGTGATATGGTTTGGTATGGTTGTGGATATGTCATGGTTTTGGTATAAGATATGTGATGCAATATATTATATTTGATATGTTTGAGTTGGATAAAAGAAATGGTAATTGTTGGTAAGTTTTGATAAGTTTTAGCTTGAAATTGAATGATGTATAGAAAGAAATGTTTTGACAAGCTTTTGACTTATGTTTGATATAGATTGGTAAGGCTTATAAGTATGTAATTGATTTGCAATGATATGTCATGAATGGCTTATGTTTTGGTTGTGAATTGGTTATATAATGTTGTGCAAATATGCTTGGTTTGGTGCTTATAGGTTTGACCCAATTAGGGTGGCAAGTTGGCTATTCAAATGGCTTATTTTTGTCCACACAGGCAGGGACACGGCTGTGTGTCTCAGCAGTGTGCGACACGCGGATATGTTGCACGGCCTTGTGTCCCCTGCGGTACCCTACACTTGTAAGTCAGGCTTGAGCACGGCCAAGGCACACGGGCGTGTGGCTAGCCATGTGGCCTAAGTTAGATTCGACCACAGCCAAAGCACATGGGCGTGTCTTATGGTCGTGTGATCAAGTCAGTATGTATGCCCTGTTTTGACACGGTCTAGAGACACGGGCGTGTCAAAGCTGTGTGAGGCACACGGCCTGTTCGCGCGGGCGTGTGGCCTATACTTGTTTGACAAATGTTTAAATTTTAGAGAAATTTTGTGTGTGTTTTGTTTAGTCCTAACCCCTTTCTAATACATATTTAAGGTCTCGATGACCTATATAAGGGACTCTATATTGATGATTGATCTTTAATGCTTTAATGTTTATGAAATGAATGTTAAAGTTTCGATTTTGTCTGGTAATGCCTTTAACCCTAGTTCAGCAGTGGATATGGGTTAGGGGTGTTACAACAAAGGCATTCTTTCCAAATTTTGTTCACAATAGAGATTCACCTAGACTCATCTTTCGTAAGGTTTTGCCCTCACCATTTGGGTCACACAGAAACCTCGTTAGGTAGTAACCTTCATTTAGTTCTTTTTATATGATGACATAGCCCAACTATGGTGTTACACGATATGGTCCTTTTCATTTCGGTGCCATGGCTATGGACTTGTCCTTTTATAGAGCACCTGTTTAAAGTCCCGACAACCCCTTTAGACAACTGCATGGAGATAGACACATACTCATCATACATATTGACCCATTCATAACAAACACTTTCCATAGCATATTTTCAAGACACATACACATATATGTTTCAATTATTCATAAACAATCATCCTTTAGCCTCAGAATTCATATCGCATACTCTCCATACATACAAGGTCTATCAAACACTTGTTTTACATCAGAATCGTTATCCCATACTCATCTAGTTTCCATTTCATGTTTTAATCATTTTTCACAGAAGTTTCCAGAACACTTAACATACATACAAAAGTCGGCTTAGGGACTCAATTGACTGGATCATTTAGAAGCTTAAGCTTCAAGTCTAAGATCTTCTTAGGAACTACAGCAACAACTACCTTGTAGAATAGAAAAACATCGTTAAGATCCATCTAGCCTTATTTGACCAAACACTCTTATATATTTACATTTTCTTAACTATTAGAGTCATAAATCTTACCTTGATGTGGAGAAATCTCTAATTAAACTCAGGAGCCTTATCTTAGCATAAAGAAATCCACTTCCTATTCTTCTAACCTCAAACCAGTAAGATTTAGAAGAAATAAAAATGGGAATTCTTATCTTATCCAAATTATCTATCAATATAATCTATAGCCCTACTGAAACTTGACAAGTTTAACCTTTTTACTATATTGTCTTATTAAAGTCTATAACTCTCGAGAAACTTAATTAAATGGCTTCCATTTCTTTTTTAACTATCCCGATTCACTTTTGGTTAGTTCCTAACCAGCTTACCTTATAACTTAACTTGTACAGTACCGCAGAAAAAGGTGTGTTACCCCTAATGTGGACTCATACCTTCAGTACTGGTTGACTCAATCCCATCCTTCTTCCAACAAGTCATAGTAATCGGTCATGAAGCTTTCACAATTAAGAACACAAGACCGACTTTTCCCACACTATATGCCATACAGAACACATGGGCGATCACTATTCTGCCAATCAATAAAGCTTAAACACTACACCAAACCTCTATTTTTCGTACTTCCATAAACAACATTCGAACTTTACAACTTTGTCAGGTTGGATGTTACAGTGTTTGTGTGTTATATTGATAGATGAAATATTATGTATATGTTATGTCACTTATGTTATGTGATTTAATAGGATTATTTGATCAAGAAAAATTGATATCATGAAAAATAAACGATGCCACTAATTCTGTTAATAGAAATCTAATTGGCATGGTAAGCATGCCCATTGTACTGTTTCGTAATAAAAATCTAATTCGCATGTTAAGCATGCCCACTAAAAATCTTTGTTTCTGTATGCCCACATGCATGGGGTTGGGATGATATTGTAAGGAAGAAGATTCTAGAAGTTTAATGATCTGTACATTCTGGTGATTTAACCACATTTTTTTGCAGTTTATCGACGATTATGGTGGCTTGTCCACATAATTTGCATCTGCCAACTTGTCTGCATTATCTAGTGGCTTGTCCACAATATTGGTGCGTTCTTGGATGGACAAGATCTACAAAACTCTTCTATGGTGTGTAGCCGAGTTGAGTAGGAACATTTTCTGAAAACTTTGCACTGATTTCTGTAAAACTTTACGTTGACATCATCATGTATACTACTATCTGTAAAATTGTGTTTCTATATAGTTTCTGCTATTTTTATGAAATAAATGCCTTAAATTCTATTGCTACTTAAGTTAGTACTTACACTAGGCTTAAATAGCTCACTCTATAATTTTCTAATATTTCAGATAACCCTCAAGGTTAGGACATGGACGTGACTATTGGAGGAGTAATCAGATGAATTTTAAATAATTTTTTTGTAACATCCTATAAATTGGGAGTTAGTAGAATCAGGTTTGTAAACCGAGAGAGTGGTCATGGCCTAAAATTTGAGATTATCTATGCGTTTTTAGGAAAAAATAAGGTATTGGTTTGTTAGTTAAGTGTTAGTGAAATGTTCTTTGAAACCCAAGTTCGAATCCTTTCTATCGTACCATTTTTATTATTTTGCAAATTTTTCCTCAAACCCTAATATGTGACATGCCTTGTTTTTAAAATAAATATTGTAAAATTATTTAAAAAATAAGGAAATACCCTAGTGGTTAATTGATAAATGGAAAAGCATGAAAATTAAATTAAAGTCCCAAGTTTGAATCCTTTCCCATCAAAATAATTAATTACTACAAAATCCCTTGTTTTTAAGTGTGTCATCCATGCCCTTCTAACCCTAGGTATAAATGTTGATTTTACAAAAAATTATAAAATTTTATTCTATTTTTACACACCCTAGTCATTCCTCCCCCTCCCCCCTCCTCTCTTCCTTGATCTTCAATTTTCTTTCCTTTCTCCAATGTTGCCGTTGTCTACACCTCCCATTTTACCATCTCTTTCTTC
This sequence comes from Gossypium arboreum, assembly GCF_025698485.1. Classification (NCBI taxonomy): domain Eukaryota; kingdom Viridiplantae; phylum Streptophyta; class Magnoliopsida; order Malvales; family Malvaceae; genus Gossypium; species Gossypium arboreum. The sequence continues at coordinate 84,432,147 of NC_069073.1, forward strand.
TTCTTTTGGCATCAAGGTTGTGCACCATCTCCTTTACTATATTTTTTCCATTTTTCTCCAATTAAATCAGCCCCAAATCTGAAATCTTGATCTCCAAGTACAATTCCAAACATTGCCAAGAAAGAGCCATTGTAGTTTCTCTCAACTAGCTTGTGTAAGATCTCCTATTTCTTCAATTTCTTGATTAATTTTGTTAATTAAAAACCTAAATTATCAAATATGAAATTTTGAGGAATTTTAAATATCTTAACTTAAATTTTCCATCTTTTTAATGGATCTCAAAACTGATTTTAAATCAGCCCCAATTTAGCCACCGTGGGTGGTAGTGCATATGCCTATGTGGAAGAAAGGGGGCGGTTTTGTTTCTTGGTTCTTGCCCATTTTTTTCTAGAATTATATTCAGTTCTTGACCCCCTACTAATCAGCCTTGAAACATGTGTTAATTAGGAAAAATTGATCTTGATCAATCGGCACTTTAGATATGATAATTCGAGAAGCGTAAGTGTGGGTAATTGCAAAGTAATGAATAGATTCGATGTAGATATTGGGAAAAGCTTTTAATTGATCAAATAATGAATTTTAATCATATATTAGCTACTAATTTTCCGGTATGTAAATGTGTTAGGTGCTGACTTGTAACACCCCTAACCCGTATCCATCGCAAGAGAAGGGTTACGAGGCATTGCAGGTCTAATACAGCATACAACATACATTTCTCATACATGAATCCATTATCACATAAACGTTAATCGAACATAATCATATTGTCTTTTATAAGGCTCTACGAGACCTTAAAATATGCTTGGAAAATGTTCGAGACTAAACTGATAACATTTAAAAACTTTAGGGAACTTAGAAAATTTTCATGCATACAGGGTTCACACGCTCATGTCACAAGCCATATGGAAACAGGGCATACATACTGACTTGCATCAAACGGTAAAGTTACGAGGCATTGCAGGTCTAATACAGCATACAACTTACATTTCTCATACATGAATCCATTATCACATAAACGTTAATCAAACATAATCATATTGTCCTTTATAAGGCTCTACGAGTCCTTAAAACATGCTTGGAAAAGGTTCGAGACTAAACTAATAACATTTAAAAACTTTAGGGAACTTAGAAAATTTTCATGCATACAGCGTTCACACGCCCGTGTGAACAGGCACACAGCCACCAGACACGCTCGTGTCACAGGCAGTGTGGAAATAGGGCATACATACTGACTTGCATCACACGGTCAGAGACACGTTCTTGTGCCATGACCGTGTGAAATCTGGAGGGTATACTGACTCGGGTCACACGGCCGACCATACACCCATGTGCCACACACGGCTAGTAGACACGTCCATGTGTCTAAGCTGTGTAACTCATTGACTTGTTTAACTAAGTTATAGCAGGCACACAGTCGAGACACACGCCCGTGTGCTCAACTGTGTGGGGAAAAATTAGGCTTGGTTTAAGCCACATTTCTCATCCTCCTCAAGCTTACCTATACCACATCATTTCATACCATTTCAATACATTCAAAGGCAACCAAAGCATGCTATTCCATACACATTTCATGCCGTTTATAAACTATCCATTGAACCCCTAAAATCATAACCAAAAACTTACCACATCAATATGTCATAACCAACATTTTTCACCTAACTTCCTTATACATATTCTCACCATATTATCAACTAATTCATGCCACAAAACATACCATTTCATCATCTTAAAACTAAACCACAACATGTCATTTCTCAACCATGATAAATCATTGACAATTAGCCAAATAAATTAACTATCTAGCCAACACATAAGCCATACTAAACTTGCCAAAACATAAGGCATTATATACATCATATATCACTTATAAAATTATGAAATAAGCCAACTTAAATGGCTAAATACACACCAACATTTACAAGCCAAATCTCATGGCTAATATCATAACTCAAAACATATCATCATATCACTAGCCTATACATGCCATATACCATATTTACAAAGCATCCAAAAGTACTAACAAGTAGTCGATAGTGTGATGGTGGTTCCTGATGATCCCCGATGTCTGAGCTAGCTTTTATAATCTATAAAAAAGGGAAAGAACACACAAAGTAAGCTTTAAAAGCTTAGTGGTCCATATACAAATAAAACCATCTCATGAATCAACATCATTTCCATCAAATAGGCAAATTATGAATAAGCACATATAAGCTTACAAACCTTCCCAAATGTATACATATTCAATTTCATAAGTGAATTCATCAAATACCTCCCTTTTCAATACCTGTATAAATCTCATTTGTACCTGAGTCACTTAACTCATTTACACATTCTTTCTTGACTTGACTTTGCCCGTTGAACCCTTCAAAATTGTTAAGGATACTCAGAAATCATATATAGCTCGTACAATGCCATATGCCAGATATGGTTTTACAAGTTATCACATATCAATGCCAATGTTCCAGACATGGTCTTACACGAAATCATATAACGATGCCAATGTCCTAGACATGGTCTTACATGTAATCACATCTCGGTAATCCTAATGTCATGACATTTGTATCCTATACTATTCCTAAGATTCGTACGGGACTTTCGGATATCATAACTTCGTCGATTCTTGCTCGTATTTGATCGTTCAGCATTCATAGCAATTCAATGACAAATAAACATTTATAAGTCAATTTAAAGGTATTTATTTGCATATGAACTTACCTCGTATATACGATGAACGGATCAGATCGATTACTCGACAACTTTCGATTTCCCTCGATCTAAATCTGGTTTCTTTCTTTCTTGATCTATATGAATTCAAAATTAGATCATTTAATCACCTATTCATTCAATTTCATCCAAAAATACCAATTTGGGCATTTTTACACTTTAGACCCTAAAGTTTCACATTTATTCAATTTAGTCCCTAGTTCACAAAAACACAAATTACACCAAATTTGACAAAACTCATGCTTGGAAGAATTACCATAGTGCCCATAGTATCCCATATTTCACATTTATTTACACATTTAACCACACAATTTCACATTTTCACAATTAAATCCCTATTTGACATTTTTGTCAAAAATCACTCAATAAAACTTTAATATCTATCATCAAGCTTTCATATTCCATCACCAATCATTCAAAAGCTCAAACATTCATCAATGGCAATTCAAAAAATCACCAAAAACCTCAAAAATTAGGGCACGGGTTAGTTAGTACTCAAAGCAACGATCACAAAAACGTAAAAATATAAAAAATCGAGCTCAAAACACTTACCAATCAAGCTTGCATGTGCCGAACCCTAAAATGCTCTCCAAAGCTTTATTTTCTTTTGATATTCGGTTATGGGTGAAGGAAATAAGATGATTTTGGGTTTTTTTTATTTAATCTAACTTGATTAATTAAATTACACTTTTAACCTTAATGAAACCATTATAATTTCACCTAATATATGCCCATTTATGTCAAATTCCACTATCAATGGTCTAATAACATCATAAGGACCTTCCATGTAATAAACCATAGGAATTAAGCACTTTAAACAAGTAGAATACAAGTTTTGCATTTTGTGCGATTTAGTCCTTTTTCTCAAATTGAACAATTAAACGATAAAATTAGGTCACGAAATTTTCACACATACATGTTGTCATGCTGTAAACACATAAAATAATATTAAAATAATTTTTTGACATCAGTTTGTGGTTCCAAAACCACTGATCCGATTTAGCTAAAATCGGGTTGTAATCGACCCAAATGCCCCACATCAACCGTAAAGCCATAAGACGTTCGCGCATACAATTCGCATCAAAACAGTGTATGAAATCTAACTAGTTTGGATTCGTAAAATAGTTGTAATTGTGACGGTTGGTTTGAAACCATAAGTGGGTGTTTAGGGGGCTATTTAAGAGGTTAATTATTTGAATTTATACTAATTTTTAATTTAAGTTCTTTTTAAGGTTTATTAAGGAAATAGGAAGGTTCATTAGTGTGCTATGAAAAAGCGTAAAGTAAGGTGTGAGACCTAAATTAAAATCTTAATTGGTAATTATATTTATTATGATTGAGTATATGATTTAGCTTGCTGATTTGGCTTGGCTTAATTGCTAAGTAATTAAACTTGTAAGTGGCCAAACCAGTTACTTTACGAGCACTAACTATTTGGCATGGTAGTATTATTGCTAGTTTGACTAAATGATTAAGTGATTGACATTGTCATGAAGGTTAGGTTAGTTTGATATATGTTTGGGTTTATGGCATGATTATGAATGAAATAAGGCTTATGCATGATATATTCGTTCAAATGATTTGTTATGATATGGTCGGAAGAATTCTATAAATGAACACAAAGAAAAGTTATAAATGAACATGAAATTGTGATTTGTTGAATGATACCATTTTATTGGAAATTTGAAAGTTGGAATATTATTTCAATAAACTGAAAGTATTTGATAATTGAGGGCATATATTGAAAATGCCCATAAAATGTGAAAGTATGATTTATGCCCATAAAATGTGAAAGTATGATTTATGCCTATGTATGAGATTTTGTGACATATTGCGTGTGCATTGGGGCAGGTTATTTTGTGGTTGACGAAGGAGTTCTGCGGAGTACCGGCGGCATATTAAATCTGTATTTATATGTAGCTAGTGCACTGCACCTTAAGTACCAAAGGGAATGAAAATTTATTGCATTTTTACTGGCAGCTTGTTTGCCTTATTAGTGGCAAAATTTTCTTCATATTGTTCTTGGTAGTTTTAACCACAACGAGCTTAAGCCCATAATGTTTTGGAGTTTGGATGATGGGTTCTAGGAAACTCATGGTATGTAGTGGATGGTTTGGATAGGAACCTTTTTGTATTGCATCACTCTCACGACAAACTCGAATTTTATTAAATTATGTTATGTATTGTACTGTGTTGTATTGAGTGGTATCAAAATTAATGATGGTTACTCGAATGAATAACAACCCATGCTCATACACCGTTTGACATAAATTTGATAATGGCTATATAATGATATGAAATTCCAATGATGGTTTTGTGTTCTTTTGTTAATGCTAACATGTTTCACTGTATTTGATATTTTTTTTCTGTTTAAATAATTATTCGACTCACACTAAGCTTTCATAAGCTCACCCCCATAGTGTTTAAATTTTCAAGTAAACCTCGAAACTAGGATCAGACCAGGCATTTGAAGAATCACCTTGGACCTCGGACTTTTTTAATAAGTATTATTAAATCTCTATTGGTTTTGAGTTTAAAATTTTTAATTATTTCTGTAACACCCCTAACCCATATCCGTCGCCGGAGTAGGGTTACAAGGCATTACTTGACATAATACAACTCAAACAGACATTTATTACATTCTATACTTTATAACTCAACCACATTATGAATACTTATTTCAGCCAGAAAATTTTGAAACTTAATACATATACACATTTTAAACTAAATGAACCATATTACTCAACTTAGGTACCACTCACATATGCAGCATGATTATTAATTAATATAAACAAACATGCCTTGTACAAAAATGCAAATTAAAACAACCACACAGCAATAGTCATACATTTTCATAAACATCATTTAAATAAATATCATTTAAGTCTAAACATACCTCTTTTTTAGTCACCCGACCATGTGCATATTGAACCAGTTAAAACATAAGTACCATAACAACATTACAACATGACCGAACATACCATAGTTGCTTATACAACATGTGCATATTTACTAATATTAATAAAACTATATCTAAACATAGTTACCAAATAACCAAAATGTACCTCTTCTATTATCACAATTTATGCGCATATGACCATAATAAATTGAAGCATTTTGAGCACAAATAACAACCAAAAAGTACACCCATTTCGCATGCTTATTATCATGCCTATAATTACCTACTCACTAGCAAACAATTAGCCAACATTCAGTTATTCAAAATAACTTCAATATGACTTTTAAAATTTTATTCACTTTTTACTATCCAAAACCGAACCTAAACAGCTAATTCATAAGTAAACATGTCATAAGCATATACCTTTTATTTTAATTAAGGTTAGCCGAATATAAACATGCATTATAACCTATTTTAACTCATAAAATAACCAAAGAAACTATACACACACTTACTCATACATGACATTAACATTTAACTAAATAATCATATTCATGCTTATACCAAATTTCATCATTACTCAAACCGAAACACATATTAAAACAACACAAGTATACCATGAAACATAATTCCCACAATAAGTCTAAAGCATAACCGAATGCACATAAGTAATACCACATATATTCAACCATCAACTAACTCATTAATCAAACCAATTCATATAACCTAATACCACACATATATACACCGTGAAATATACTTCTAAACTAAGTTTAAGTCATAGCCACGTACACATGAACTTTAACATTATAATCAAGCCATTTTCGCATGGGTATCAATATATACATACTTAAAAATCAAACATAATAACTAGCCTATACATGCCATAAGTTCAAGTTCAAACTTATAAAATACCTTAAAAGAGATTGATAGTGTGACGAATTTCTCTGATGATCCCTGAGCTCGTAACTAGCTTCCAAAATCTATAAAAACAAAAAACATACACACACATTGTAACACCCCTAACCCGTAACCGTCATCGGAACAGGTTAAGATGCTTTACCGACTTATAATAAGATTCAGAACAATCATTATCAAATAATCATATCATTAAAGTAAATGCCATTCATTCACATTCAATAAGAACTTAAATCGAGCATACGAAGCCTAACTCTTGCATTCGAGACCAATCTGATAACATATAAAAATTTCAGAACATAGAAAATTTTTTAACTTTTCAAAGGTCACATGCCCGTGTGAACACGCAGTGTGCCTCACATGGCATTAGACACGCCCGTGTGTCTAAGTTGTGGTGAAAAAGGACATACACACGACCAATAGACACATAATCGTGTATTGAACACGGCTGAGACACACACCCGTGTCTTTGCTTGTATAGACAAAAATAGGCCATTTGAATAGCCAATTTGCCACCCCAATTTGGGTTAACCTACAAGCACCAAACCAAACATATATGCACAACCATTTCAACCAATATTTATACCAATCCATTCATAATACATGCTATAACATTACCAACCATTTCAAATCTCAATTCATCAATCAACTCATACCAAAAACTTAAACTAAAACCATACCTAAACATATGATCAATACCTCATTCAATCAAATGCTCAAAACTTACCAAAATTTCTCAACATTGACCATTTCTTTTGGTCAACCACAACATACCAAAATTTCACATTAGCATTACATGTCATATACCATTATCAAACTATAAGTTCAAACACAACCTAGCCATATCACATGGCTAAATATATACATCACAAAACATGATTTAAACACTTCTAGCCTATACATGCCATACTTTAATATATACATTTTCAAAGTACCAAAATAAGGTTTGATAATATGGTGATGATCCTCTACGATCCCTGAACTCACAGTAGCTTCGATATTTATAAAACAATGCAAACACACACAAAGTAAGCTTTCAATAGCTTAGTAAGCCATATACAATTAAACTTATCATTCAAAGTAACTAAATATCATCAAATCATTTATACTTTGTATACCAATGGTAACACAAATCTCATATTCAAGTACTTACCTTTCATTCTCAAATAGGCTATACAAAGTAAACATACTTGAATCTGATATGATTTCACAAAGTTATTCATTTTCTCAGAATGCCCATTTGAACCGTTTGGAAACAGAAGGATACATGGATAGATTGAAAAGTAAATACAATGACAATGTCCCAGACATGGTCTTACATGTAATCAAACATCGATGCCACTGTCCCAGACAGGGACTTACACGAAATCATATACGAAGCCAATGTGTAGGTGTATTTTTTATTTATTTATTTATTTAGTATAAATATGTGTGTCGTACGAGCGAATAAGGGCATTTGTTGTTTTTGTGTGCTTCAGTCGCATATCACCTCATCTTTTCTTTAAGCCAAATTCTTGATCTTTTCTTCCCTATTTTAATTGAATCAATCTCTTCCCTCTTCAACTTAGCCTACTGTTTCTTTTTCATTTAAAAGCCGATTCATACACTTTGGGGGTTTGATTTCTTGTTGGCAAGCAATCTCGTAATCGGTAAGTGAATTAGATCTTCTTCGACTTTTGTTAAATATTTTCAAGTTCTTTCATTTCTACACTTTTAAAAGCCGATTCTTCTTTATTCTTTCAAAAACTTTCGTTAACCTATGGTTTCTCCATTTATTTCTCTTTTTCCCTCTCATTCAAGAGTGTGATCGCTGATGGAAAATGGGGGTTCTAGCAGAGAGGTTGGGATGGAGGTTCCCAAGTTTAAGCGACGTAAGGTGTCAGCCGTTAGGGACTTTCAGTCTGGATGTAGAAGGGGGACTACGTCAAATTTCGAGTTAAGGCAAGTATAGGTGGTTCTTTAGTAAATAGTGGATTTATTTTGAATTAATGGAATGTGACTAATGGAATATAATGTTGAATATAGGTTTGGGTGATTATGAATACTTAGTACTCTAGGTGATAAGGTGTGTACTTCTACCCTATGATAACTTGATACAAAGTCGAAGGATTGTATACACAAAATGCACACACAAGTAGATCGGCAAAAGCCGAAATGCCGAAAAGCCGAAGTTTGACTACGGCAGTCTTGCGAGTGCGCGAACACTCGTGAGATGGAAACAGATAGGTTGTCTGAGGCCCCATGAGCAATTCCATGGGATTGGGCTATGAATTGGCCAATCTAGCCAGAATAGGCTTAATGGGCCTCATGGGGCTATTGAGCCCATAATAGGCAAAAAATTGATAATTGATGCTATGTGATGAAATATCGTATGTGAGCATGACTATAAATGTGAATTGGGCCTGATGGGCCATATAAATGTGATTTGGGCTTAATGGGCCATATAAATGTGATTGGGCCTAGTGGGCCATATACAGGTATGTGAACTTGACTGGCCTTTGTAAGGGGTTTTGGGCCTAGTATATGATGACTACATAAAACTTAATTAATATATTGCGACCGTGGACAAGTCATAGGGTTAGGGTGTGGCAACGGGTATATGCATGTCTAGGATTGGATATGGGGAGAGCTTGGTACTTAAGCGGTCTTAATGACTCACCTCCTCTTCTATAGAATCCTACCTGGTGCATAGAATTCGTTCATTTTAGCTCATGGGATTTGTTCATGGGTCAAGGTCAGTGAAAACCATAATAAAAGGAAAAATTACCGAAATGCCCCTAAGGGAAAAAATGATTGAAATACCCCTAGGGGTTGAATGTAAGTTTTATGGATGTGACATGCATATCTGCTGCATACATATGATATTCTGCTTAGGTTGCATATGGGTTGGGTATTATGGACAAGGGAAAGTATATGAGGATCGTATTGTTGCTTGACAATCGTGGATCCACCGACGGCTTTTAAGCCCAATGTGTAAATGAAGGTAGTTTCGCAACCGGGATACCATGGATGTGTATTGGTTGGGTGGGTCGATATTTATATCCCCACATCATATGTTGGGGGACGGAGTTAATGTGTAACGGATGGATTATTGGGATGGGATTGCACTGCATTGCATTGTATGTATGATATTATTGTGATATTATTGCGATGTGGGCTTCGACCCAACCGATGCTAATTTGGGCTAAGGCCCAGAGACCACCATTATTGAATTAGGCTCTGGCCCAAACTGACTAACGTTTTCTTTATACTCGTTGAGGGTTGTACACACTGAGTTTTCAAAACTCACCCCCTCCTTCTAAACTTTTCAAGTGATCCTTAGTAGGCGGTTCGACGGATGGAGGGACTCGGAGGTGGCCAACTAGCATAAAAAGTTTAGACTTAGTCTTTATGTAATTTTTAATATATTGACTTTAAATTATTTCTATTTGATTTGGGTTGTAAAAAGGTCTTTCCTCTGGCTAATATTTCAAATTAGGATTATTATCATTTTTTTAATGCTTTATATTTATTAGAAGTAAAACGTGGTTTTCTAAACCATAACTGTTTTTAAATACTACGTTTTCGCAACTCAATTTTTAAATGACGAGTTTTCATAAAATCATATGTTCTAAATAAAGCTTCCGCAACTGAAAAGAGATTTTACAAAGTAATTAAGGTTTTTCGTTTTAAGGAAGTGTTTCCAATGAAAACAAGGTTTTTGCTAAAACACTTCAATGTGATGCGCCAGATTCGGCCATAACGTCCGGGTCGGGTTTGGGGTGTTACACTTACACACAAAATAGATATCAAAAATCCTATGTCATGACATATGTATCCTAACTATTCCTAAGGTTCGTATGAGACTTTTCAAACATCGAAACTTTGTCGATATTTTCTCAAATAGCACATGTTTAGCTTGAGCATTCATTCATCACAATTCAATATCATATGAATGATAAGAATTCAATTCAAACACGTTTATTGTATATCGACTTACCTCGTAGGGATTCGGATAGATGGAATCGGTTACTCGATTATTTTCGACTTTCCCTGATCTAATTTCGTATTCTTTAGTTCTCGATCTAAACCAGTTCAAATTTAACTTATTCAATCACACATTCATTCAAAACAATCCATATACACACAATTAGGGCATTTTGCAAACTAGCCCTCACAATTTTACATTTTGACACTTTAGCCCTTAATTCACAAAATCACAAAATACACATAATTTGGATATACTCATGCTTGGCTGAATATTCATAGCTCTCATACAAGTCCAAACATTTCATTTATTTTACATTTTAGTCCCTCAAAATAACATTTTTACAATTTATCCCATTTTAGTCAAAATCATCAAAAATCCAAAAACAAAACATATAAACCCAACATCAAACTTTCGTATTTCATCATATAACAACATAAAGCTCATGAATTCATCCATGGCACCTTTAAAAATCATTATCAAAATCATAAATTGAGACATTGGCTTGATAGTATTCAAAGCAACGATTACAAAAACATAGAAATTATCGAAAACCGATCAAAACACATACTTGAATTGAGCTTTAACTTAGCCAAACCCTAAATTCTTTTATTTCTTCTCTTTTTATTTGAATTTCGGCAAGTATGGATGAGTAATTCATCCATTAACATGTTTTGTTTTATTATATTAAAATTAATAAACATTTTACCATTTTGTCCTTTCATTAAACATTAATAAACCATTATATACAAGGTCATTAAGGTCCACTCAAGCTTACAATGGTTAAATTACCATATAAGGACCTCACAATTAATGAGCCAAATCAAATAGGCACTTTTAACAAACAACAGGCAACATTAACATCTTACGCAATTAAGTCCTTTTATCAAATTGAGCACACAAACAGTTAAATTTTCATACGAAACTTTCACACATGCTCATTCACATATCATAAACATGAAAAATAATATTTAAATATTTTCTGACTCGGATATGTGGTCCTGAAACCACTGTTCTGACTAAGCTCTAAACCGGACTGTTACAATTCTTCCCCTTAGGGATTTCCGTCCCAAAAAATCTTACCGTTAAATAGATTCAGATATTGTCGTCTCATAGCATCAGCCTCTTCAATACCGTGTCGATGCCACCTCACTTTTACTAATGAAATTTTCTTATTTTTCAGCTCTTTAATCTCTCAAGCTAAGATACAGATCGACTTTTCTTCGTAAGTCATATCAGACTGAATTTCAATCTCAGACAGAGGAATCACATGCAAAGGATCAGATCTGTATCGTCAAAGCATCAATACATAAAACACATCATGAATTTTTTCTAACTTTGGTGGAAGCAATAATCTATATGCTACCGATCCAATACGCTCGGTAATCTCATACAGCCCAATGAACCTTGGACTCAATTTGCCTTTTCTACCGAACTTAAGTAATTTCTTCCATGTAGACACCTTCAAAAACACTCTGCGGTCGATCTCAAACTCAATATCTTTTCTTTTTAGATCTGCATAAGATTTCTAACGGTCAGAAGCTGCTTTTAAGCTATCTCGGATCACTTTTACTTTCTGTTCAGTTTCTTTTATCAAATCAATTCTGTGAATCTTATTTTCGCTGAGCTCAGTCCAATACAAAACCTCGTCTGAGAAATTGTATAGAGAAGGATTTCTCATGGTGCAGCAGTTCTTCCATACCAACTTAGTTGCCCAGCGCTGCTATTGGCATAACAACCGGTACACCATAGGTTGGCCCAACCCAGTCCTTTCGTACTAGGGTTGTAACAGCTTGAAATAGGGCCTAGTCGGAAAAATAGTTACGACACCACAAACTCAAGGTAGAAATATTTATTTTATGATTATTTTAGAGTCTATGATATGTTTGAGTGATTGTGTGCAAATTTTGTTAAGTAATTTTATCGATAAAGTGCCCAATTTTATTATTGGGATTAAACTGCATTAATTGCAAAATATTAGTTCTAAAATATAAGTACTTGTTTGAAATGGGGGCTTAAACTAGAAGTCTTTAAATGGAAAATAGATCATCATATTTTGATATAGACAAAATTAGACATGGAAGGGTAAAATTAAAGGTTTAGTAAAAAGGGGTATTTTGGTCATTTGGGTGTTTTAAGGCATAAAAGACAAATTTGAAAACCCAAAAATCTACTCATTCTCTTCCCCATGCTGCCAAAATTTTCAAGAAGCCATGGTTAGGGTTTCAAGCTTTTCAAAGCTCAATTTTAAGTGCATTTGAGCCCCATTTTTAATGTTTATCGTATTTTTGAAATTTTGGTAACTCGGTTTAGCTATTTCTACCATTATTTTGAGTTAGAGTTTGATTTTAAAAATTGACCCATGTTGAATAATTTTGTATTTTGATGAATTATGGTAGATTGTGCATGTCTTTGATTAGAAAAACGAGTTTTATTAGATGATTTTTGATGAAATTGTATAAAAGGGGTTAAATTGTAAAAGTTATAAATTGGTCTTAAGTGTGTGAATTAGTGAGAATTTGAAGTTTCCATAGAAGAGAAAAATGTTCAGCGTGTCATGGAACATAAGAAAATTTAATAAAAATTATTTTACAAGCTTAGGGGTAAAAGTGTAATTTTTGAAAAGTTAGGGGGAAAAATTATAAATTTTCCAAAATTTGTTATGTGAATTGAATTCATTACTGTGTTGATAAAAAGGTGTTAAATGAGTGCTATTTGACATGTTAGATTAAGAAAACATGAAATTTGGACTAAGATCGGGGAAGAACGAAGCTGTGGGCTAAGTTGGGAAAATTAGTCGTTTCGGCATTCGAGGTAAGTTAGTGTGATAATAATAATGTAATAACATTGTAATTTATATTTGAAATTTAAATTAGTGAATTAATTGAATTGTGTTGAATTAAATGTTTAATATGCCAAGTTTATAAATCGATTTAAAAATATGTCTATGGTACAAGAAAGTGCATTGAAATATTGCATTTAAATGTGATTTCTATGATTATGCATATTATGAAAAAAATTGTGAATTAGTGTTGTTACAAGATAAGTGATTAAGTGAATGTTGAATAAGTGTTAATGAGTTAAATCGAAACAAATCCCGATTGAACCTTAGAAATCTATAGGCTACAATATAGTGGTAGCTATGGTTACATCTCAGTGGTAGCTTCGGCTACAATACAGTGGTAGCTTCGGCTACATCTCAGTGGTAGCTTCGGCTACAATACAGTGGTAGCTTTGGCTACATCTCAGTGGTAGCTTCGGCTACAATATAGTGGTAGCTTTGGCTACAATACAGTGGTAGCTTCGGCTACGTTATAGTGATAGCTTCGGCTATATTACAGTATGGCACTTTGTGCCTTATTCCATGTATCTTTTAGTATTCCATATGGTTGAACAGGTATTGAATTGATATAATGAAAAGTGATTAAATGTGAAAAGGTTTTAATCATGTGATAATAATGTGCAAGTGAACATTGTGTTTGAGGCATTTATATGTGTAAGTGTGAATATGAATCTTGTGAATAAGTGCAGGTATATATGTGTAAACTATGAGCAATAAGCTCGTTTTATGATTGTACTTTGGTAAGGCTGATAAGAGGTAAGTGTTACCATTAATGCAACTATAGAGAAAGCATGAAATAGTGAATTTTAAAAGTAAAGCAGATTTGGATAGTACCAGTCATGTAAATTTGAAAAATCACCAAAAATGGTAGGAATTGAATTAATAATTGAATGAGATATGAAATTAAAGATCATTGAGTCTATTTTCGTAAAAAGAAAACTTTGTGAGAAAATGGATTATACTTTATGAGATATTTAAATTCTTGTGAGACTGGTTTAGAATGATTACGTGATCCCCTATTCTGACTTGGAGAAATCATTATAAATTGTATAAAAATAATTACGGTGCATGGTTTATATGCTTAGAATCCTTATTGAGTCTATTTTATATTGGAACAAACAATAACATTATTTGAATTCTGTATAATGAAATATCTTAGTTTTTTTGAAGAGATGTCAGAACCGTCAAATAGTGAAATAGGGGAAAATTTAATGAATAAACTGTATTAAATGGCTAAGCCAAAAATTCTGCAAATTTTATGCAAAACAAAGCTAACTATATCATCACATCAAAACACAAGACATGACATGATTAATTAAACTTATAAACCATATGGATAAGGACCACATCTCATGATCATATACGATAACTCGATGCAGACTGATACGTATGGTCAAAGTCATAATAATAATACATATCTCAAACCAACTTCCTATACATGCCACTCACTTGATATTTCTAATATTTGAATTAATTCTCCCAAAAATGATAGTTTGATAGTGTGGTTTTGTCTCCGACGATCTCCAACCACGAGCCGACCTGCCAATACTAAAGAAATGGAGAGGATGAATAAGCTTTACGCTTAGTAAGTCCATATGAAATTAATAAGCAATTACTAACATGCTTTTCAAGATAAAACACTATAATTGTACAATTACACATGTTCAGGTTAAGCTATTTTATCAAGTTACAGTTACTAAATCATTCATATCTAGAGCTACAAAACTCCAAATTTAGTTTCATTAATTTTCCTTGAAACTAAACTCATATATCTTTCTCCCATAAAATTTTCAGAATTTTTGGTTAAGCCAATTAGTACAGTTTATTCATTAAAGTTTCCCTTGTTTTGCTGTCCAACAGTTCTGACCTCTCTTCACTAAAAATTATTTATCTCATATTTCAGGACTCAGATAATGTTGCTGTCCATTCCTCCTGAAACTAGACTCATTTAAGATTCTATTCATATAAATTATAACTTATAATTTTTTTACAATTTTTAATGATTTTTCCAAGTCAGAACATGGGATCTCGAATTCATTCTGACATTGTCTCACAAAAATTAGAATATCACATAATATAGAACTCTTTTGCTCCCCTTGTTTCTTTTATATGAAAATGGACTCATTAATATTTAATTCCATATTTTTTTTAAATTTAATTCAACTTACAAAATTTTTGGTGAATTTTCAAAGTCACGCAACTGCTGCTGTCCAACACTGTTTTACTACTAAAATTCACTCTTACATAATTACTCTTAATCCATTTTGTCTTATCGAAGTTCACTCAAATATTGAGCACATTGCTCATAATTTTCATAAACATATACTTGCAATTATTCATCATATAATCATGTTCACATGTATTTTTACTTAATCGATTTTCCTGTTGAACTCTTCGGAATAAGAACTGATACTTAGTTGCCCACACATATTTTCACACTTGTAGACAAGGCTATCTGGTACGTATAGTAGCCTGCACTTAGTACTACACATGCAACCAATTATCCGGTACACGTAGTAGCCTGCACTTAGTACTACATACGTGACCTAACCATCTAATACACGTAGTAGCTTGCACTTAGTACTACACACGTGATCGAAGTTATTGGGTACACATAGTAGCCTACACTTAGTACTACACATGCGACCAATTATCCAGTACACGTAGTAGCCTGCACTTAGTACTACACATGTGACCTCACAATAGATCATTCGTATCATTTCTATTCCAAAGGCTCAATCGGGAAATTCCTCACTTTCCAACATGTTACAAATTTATTCATTGTCATTTTTCAATTTGCAATTTACAACAAATAATCATTCTATAGGCAGCCACATTTCATATGATAACAAAATATAATAAAATAAAAAGAATCAATAAATTATTTACGTACAAACTTGTCGAAATCTCATCAGGTACAACCCATGTAATAGTAATTTAACATTCAATTCGTGTAACAATAATTTGCCATTCAATTTCACATGACACAACAAGCATCACATTTTCCATATTATACACACCATCCATCAACTTCTCCTAAACATATTAAATCATACAATTTATGCCATAACAATAGAAAATTAAAATTCAAGTATGGTATTGCATTATTATTAACACACGAACTTACCTCGTATACGAAAATGGCCATTTTTACCATTTTGTCCACAACTTGGTATTTTGCCGATTTTAGCCCGAATTTCATTTTTCCTTACTCTATCATTACAAATATAGCCTAAATTAGGACTCACATTATTCAAATTGACCCAAAATCTGTATGGAATATATGTCTAGAATTTAATGAGATGTGCATACTTGAGAATAAGATTTTATTTCTTCACGGGTAAAAAGACGAATAGTCTAATTAAGAAGTGTATGTTTCCTAACATTGATAATGTGAAGATAATCTAGGTATTAAAAAAATGCTGAAACGATCATTGTTTATCTTTGAGTACAAATTCTTGAAATGTTGAAAGTTTTAAGATGTATAGCAAGAATCATCAGAATTATTATTGACGTTTCAGAATTTGAATGGAAATAGAAAAGGTTAATATGGATTTTCTTGTTTGGATCATTCCTGTCCTTGAAAGAGGAAAGTGATATGTAGCATTGTTAAACGTTATGAGATGTGTAAATTATGCTGGTATACCCGAATGTCTGCTCACCAGATTCATAGAATTTCGTGTCTTTATGAATTTTAGATATCATGGAATTTTAATCTCCACTAATCGGATTGAGATCTGAGTTTCATATCATGATTTCTTTGGAAAGCCAGAAGAGGCTTGAAATAAAAAGTAGCTGAGGGTTGAATTGACAAATAATTGGACTGTGTGAAATTATAAGGAGTATGAGGTTAAGATGAACTGACTAATTTTACTATTCAAATTCGAAAGGATTCGGGTACGAATGTATATGTAACATGATGGTATGGATCGAACTTTTCAGTACATGAGCTTTTTAGTAGAGATTAAGTTTCAGTAAAAGTATTATAAAGTGAATACCACTTATGATTTTTGTATGTAAAATTTAAAGAGACAGGTAGTAAAAGTTTAGCCTGAGTGAAAGTTCTTTGACATCGATTATAGGATTGAGGAATCCAAGTGAAAAACCAAAACCACTTTTCTGGTAAGTTTTTCGGGGACGAAAATCCCTAAAGGGGGAGAAATGTAACATCCTAATTTTGGGCTTAGTCGGAACAGTGGTTTCGGGACCACAAATTCGATGCGAAAAATTTCATTTTTATTATATTTTTATGGTCTACGATTTCACGAAATGATTTTTTGAAAATTTCATTCCAAATTTTCAACGTTTGTGCACTCAATTTAGTAAAAAGGACTAAATTGTAAAAAGTGAAAAAGTTGAGTTCTACATGTTAGAGGTATCAAATTGTCATGAAATTTTACATGGGAGGTCCTTAAATGGTAATTAAACCATTTTATAACTTGTTGGACAAAAATGGCCTTGATTGGGTAAAATTTGAAAGAATAGTAAAAAACGCATTTTGGTCATTTAGGGGTAAAATGAATTAAAAGACAAATTTTAAACTCCAAATGTGCCCCTCTTGCTACAGAAGAATGTACCAAGAGCAGCCATGGTTAGGGTTTGGCCAAGCTTCCAAGCTTAAGAGTAAGTGATTCTGAGCTCCGTTTTTAATGTTCTATATATTTTTGAAATCCCGGTAACATGATCTACTCATTTCTACCATTATTTTGAGCTAGGATTTATGTTTAAAAATTTACCCATGAATGATATGCATGTATTTTGATGTTTAATGGTAGAATATGAAGCTTTAAATTGTGTTAAACAGCTTTTGCTAAGCGATTTTACGTGAAAACGAGTAAAACGGTATAATCGGTAAAAATACCTAATGTTCATAAGTACATGTTAGAGTGAGAATTTGATGTTTCCATAGAAGGGAAAAATGATCAGCATGTCATAAAACATAAGAAAATAGGAAGAAGTTTAATTTTCGAACCTTGGGGCAAAAGTGCAAATATGCAAAAGTTTAGGGGTCAAAATGAAAATTTGTAAAAATATGATTTTTAGACCCATATGAATAGTGTGACTAATTAGTAGGCTAAATGTGATATTATAAATTAAGGAAATCGAGATTTGTGCTTAAATTGGAAAAATACAAGGTTATAGACTAGAATGGTAAATTGCCATTTCTGGATCCGAGGTAAGTTTGTACGTAAATAATTTGTCGATTCTTTTTATTTTATTATATTTTGTTATCATATGAAATGTGGCTGCCTATAGAATGATTACTTGTTGTAAATTGCAAATTGAAAAAAGGACTATGAATAAATTGTAACATGATGGAAAGTGAGGAATTTCCCGGTTGAGCCGTCGGAATAGAAACGATACGAATGATCTATTGTAAGGTCATGTGTGTAGTACTAAGTGCAGGCTACTACATGTACCAGATAATTGGTCGCATGTGTAGTACTAAGTGCAGGCTACTATGCGTTCTCAATAACTTCGATCACGTGTGTAGTACTAAGTGCAGGCTACTACATGTATCAGATGGTTAGGTCACGTGTGTAGTGCTAAGTGCAGGCTACTACGTGTACCGGATAATTGGTCACATGTGTAGTACTAAGTGCATGCTACTATGCGTACCAGATAGCTTTGGCTACAAGTGTGAAAATATGTGCAGGCAACTGAGTATCAGTTATTATTTCGAAAATTTCAACGGGAAAATCGATTATGTAAAAATACATGTGAACATGATTATATGATGAATAAGTGAAGGTATATGTTTAAGAAAATTTTGAGCAATATGCTCGATATTTGAGTGAACTTCGATAAGACAAAATGGATTAAGTGAAATTATGTAAGAGTGAATTTTAGTAGTAAAACAGTGTTGGACAGCATCAGTTTTGTGACTTTGAAAATTCATCAAAAATTGTGTAAGTTGAACTAAATTTCAAATAAATTATTTAATTAAATACTAATGAGTCTATTTTCATATTAAAGAAATAGAGGGAGCAAAAGAGTTGTATATTATGTGATATTCTATTGTTTGTGTGATAGTGTCAGAATGAATTCGAGATCCCCTATTTTGACTTGGAATAATTGTTAAAAATTGTAGAAAAATAATTATGGGTTATAATTTATATTCTTAGAATATATTATGAGTCTAATTTTAATAAAAAAAACGGAATATTATTTGAGTCTCGTACTATAAGATAAATAAATTTTAGTGAAGAAAGGTCGAAGCTGTCAAACAGAAAAAAAAGGGGAGACTTTGAATAATAAACTATACTTATGGATGGACCAAAAATTCTGAAAATTTTATGGTGGAAATATATATGAGTCTAGTTTCTGGGAAAATTTACGGATCTTAATTTTGAGTTCCGTAACTCCAGATATAAATGATTTAGTGACTATGATGCAAGAAAGCAACTTAACCAGAACATGTGTAAATGTACAATTGGGTTAGTTTTACTATGGAAAGCATGTTAGGAAATTGCTTATTATTATTTCATGCGAGCTTACTAAGCATAAAGCTTATCCTCTCCTTTCCATTTCTTTTAATGTTGTCAGGTTAGCTCAGGGTTGGAGATCGTCGGAGGTAGCACCACACTATCAAGCCAACACCTTGACAGTATAAACACATATGCTAGAATTATCAAGTGAGTGGCATGTATAGGGACCGAGTTTTATAACATGTGTTATTTTAATTTGGTCAAATATATTGGTCTTTAGTGAGCTAATGATTCTGACTTATAAATCTAGCTATTTATGTTATGTTTGATATTGGTGATGTGCATATGCTTGTTTGCCATGCATGGTTGGTAATATGTTATGTGTTGTTGTGAATGTTTAAGTCCGTTAACGCCTCGAACCCGGTCCCGACGTTGGATACGGGTGAGGGGTGTTACATATGTGTGCATATATGTGAGAATCGAGTTAAAGGTTGTATGACCTCACATCTTTATTGATGAGGTGTTTATAACGGAAATTCATGAGAATCATGTTGATTAAATTCCTAAGTGTGGAATTAAAGAGTTCAGTGATAGAATAACTGTAGATATGATCAGAGACTGTGAATGGTTGACAAGTGAAGGACAGAGTTAGAAAGATATTTGATTGACCCTAGAATTATTTGGTTTATACAATATCATAATTAGGGAAGAAGTTAACTTTGATAAATCGACTTATTCAGATAAGATACTGAAAGGAAGTATTAACTGAAATTTTTCTGATCTGATTTTCTTTAGTGAAAGGAATAATGTGGAAATTAGTGAGGGCAGAATTAGTCAGAGAATGATGTTTGAAATGTGAAGATGTTTAAGAATGACAGTAACAGTTGAGCAATTTACGACTATCTCTTCTGGGTATTGTATGTGTTCATATATTTTCAGAGACAACTATGATTGTTTGTTTTCTAATGAAAGTATCGTTAGTCTGATTGATATATGATCGACATTCCACTATCTTCTATTAGAATTCAATTCTATTATATCTGAGATAAAAGTTGATAGTGAGCTTACATGAAATTGTTCTTATGTTTCTTTTGGTTATTGTTCTGTTTTTATCTGTAAGGAGTATGCTTTGTCTCTGTTATAATCGACTTCAGAACATATGATCCGTATTTCTTTTTCTTCTGGTTTTCTTTGTGAAATCGTCAGGATTTCTATTATTTCGTATGAGTGGTGCCTTCATACAATTAAAATGGTTTTGTGTTTCAGAATTAATTATCTCAATTTTCTCATCATCCTTATTGTTTAACTTATCAAGTGTGACTTATCATTGAATCGAGATCGACAAAAGTGGGATTTGGGACAGTCAAATTCAAATGATATATTGATTTTGTTTCCTCGGGTAATCTTGATATTTTTTTTAGTGAGCTCAAGCAAGATGTTACGTTACGTCTGAGTAAATACCTATTGGATTTGTTTAAAACGAGTGATGTTATTTTGAATTAAAGTTGTTTTGTTGATAATGTTATCCCAATTATGAAATTTGAATGGTCTGGACATGTTAGCAAGGTTGAAGGTATTATTAACCGAAGCTTCAGTTTTGAGTTTAATTTGAATTAAGTAATGAATTTATAATTTTTCAGTGATGCACAAATGAACGGATTAGAATACGTTTTATTGCTAGAATGTAAAGTGATGGTTTATGTTTTCAGACAGTAAATATTACCTTAAAAGGGAACTGTTCGGCTAGTGATTTAGAGATGGTCGCTATTATGTCTATATTGAGAATTTGATGACATTGTTTGTTTGACGAAGATTGTCATATGTTCCCTGATCTCAAGAGTTGAAGGTATCTAGTAGCATAGAAAAATCTGAGATTAAGACAGTATTGATGATTTGAACTATTGAAAGATTGTGAATAATTATTGATTAACCTATAGGGAGGCAAGTGTAATTATAAATGCTTATAAGGAAAATCCCTGCTTGTCTTGTTTGATTGGGTTACTCGATTGATCTTATTTGATGATGGATTGATTTTAGCTAATTAAAAAGCTAAAGTGATGTTTGCTCTGCAAGTTTAATAAACTCAGAAATGTATTAATAAGAGATAGGTTAAATGAGTACAGTAAGGGTCAACTTCTGGTTCTAAACCTCAGATTGAGTTTGATTACTGTTACTATTATTCGGAGATAGACCCCATGTATTACGAAACTTAGATGTTTATGTAGAGAATTTTGTGCAGAACTTATAGATGTATATCCATTCAAATAGTAATAAAAAGTACAGAGAGTTGAAGAAAATGTTCTGGTATATAGATATGTATTTCTGATTTAGTGTTCGAAAGTTGATTTGACAAAGGATTAAGTTGAATGTCAAGTGCATTCAGGGTTCATATCGTTAGTGATGTTACTGAAATAATGTTGAAGATGGTGACATTTTAATGCTCAACTGAAAACTATTATTATAAGCGAATTCAATCAAGGGCAAATATTGTTCCCACGTACCTTCAAACTCAAGAATGCAACATTTCAAAATATCCTCTAGTATCTGAATAATCCGCTCGGATTGACCATCCATTTGTGGGTGAAAAGCAGTATTGAAGTGCAATTTAGTACCCAGAGCATCTTGTAATTTCTTCCAGAATTGTGATGCGAATCTCGGATCTCTGTCTAACACTATAGACAATGACAACCCATGCAATCTCATAATATCGAAAATGTATAACTCAGCCAACTTATCTAGTGAGTAATCAGATTGAACCGGGATAAAATGAGCTGATTTCTTCAAATGATCAACTACAGCCCAGATAGTATCTTTCTTTCTCAGAGACAGGGGTAAACCCGAAACAAAATCCATTGTCACTTGATCCCATTTCCATTCTGGAACCATAATTGGTTGTAACAAACCAGATGGCACCTAATGTTCAGCTTTAACTTGCTGACAGATCAAACATTTCGAAACAAAGTCAGAAATATCTCTTTTCATTCTGGACCACCAATAATGCTATTTCAGATCATTATACATTTTCGTACTACCTAGGTGAATAGATAGCCGACTGCTGTGAGCTTCATTCAAAATCATTTGAATTAACTCTAGATTTCTCAGAACACAAATTCTATCTCAGAATCTTAGACAATCATCTTTATCAACTCTGAATTATGAATTAGACTTTAAATCACACTGAGCTCCTTTAGCTAAAATTTCATTATCCATCTTTTGAGCTTCGATAATCTACTGTAAAAAAAAGGTCTCGCTTTTAACTCCACTAAAATTGAACCATCATCGGACAGAACCAAATGAGCATTCATCGCATGCAGAGCAAACAATGATTTTTGACTCAAAGCATCAGCAACAACATTTTCCTTACCCGGATGATAATCAATCACAAGTTCATAGTCTGTTAGCAATTCAAGCCATCTTCTCTATCGCAGATTCAAATCTTTTTGAGTCATCAGATATTTCAAACTCTTATGATCAGAATATACATGACATTTCTTACCGAACAGATAGTGACGCCAAATCTTTAGAGCAAACACAATAGTGGCTAACTCAAGATTGTGTGTCAGATAGTTCTTTTCATGTGGCCTCAATTGTCTCGAAGCATAAGCAATGACTTTGTCTTCATGCATCAAAACACATCCCAGATCGATCAACGAAGCATCACTTTAAATTACAAATTCTTTACCCGATTCGGGTTGTACTAATAAAGGAGCTTCAATTAACAAGGTTTTCAACTGATCAAAGCTACTCTGACACTTTTCAGACCATTCAAACTTCATATCTTTTTGAAGTAGCTTTGTTAACGGATTTGCAATCATAGAAAAGCCTTTTACGAACCTTCTATAATAACCGGCAAGTCCCAAAAAACTGCGAACTTCAGAGACGTTCCTCAGAGGTTTCCGATCCAGAATAGCTGAAATCTTATTCAGATAAACTCTTATACCAGATGCTGATACAAGATGACCCAGAAAACCGACTTCACGCAACCAGAATTCACATTTGCTAAACTTTGCATACAACTAATTATCTCGCAAAGTCTGTAGCACTATTCTCAAATGTTCGGCATGTTCAGTTTCATCTCGTGAATAAATCAATATGTCATCAATGAATACGACAACAAATCGATCTAAATACGGTCTGAAAATTCTGTTCATCAAATCCATAAATATAGAAGGAACGTTAGTCAATCCGAAAGGCATAACTAAGAATTCATAGTGACCGTACCTCGTTCTGAAAGCAGTTTTAGGAATGTCTGAGTCTTTCGCTTGCAACTGATAATAGCTTGATCTCAAATCTATCTTTGAAAACACAACAACTTCTTTCAACTGATCAAACAAATCATCAATACGGGGCAGAGGATACTTATTCTTGATAGTCACTTTGTTCAACTGACGATAATCGATACACATTCTCATGAGCATAACGAATCAACCGCAGAAACTCTGCCTCATATGCCGCCACAGTCCTATTCCCTTGGGTCAAGTTTAGAAATTCCTTCCTTCGAGCATCCACATAACTTGCGCCCATATACTTCCCTTGAAAGGAATCCTTAAAGAAATCCCATGTTAGACGGTCAGCTTGTGTACCTTCCCTCACAGTGAGCCACCATTGGTAAGCCTCATCTCGCAGCAACGACACTGCCCCCTTCAATTTATGCTCCACGGTACAGTCTAGATCATCCATTATTCGCTTTGTAGCCTCTAACCAATATTCTGCCATGTTCAAGGCTACCCCAGAAGCACCTCTAAAAATCTCCGCCCCATTGGACCCGAGTCGCTCAGAAATTTACCCCTGGGCCACTGATCCA
This sequence comes from Gossypium arboreum, assembly GCF_025698485.1. Taxonomy (NCBI): domain Eukaryota; kingdom Viridiplantae; phylum Streptophyta; class Magnoliopsida; order Malvales; family Malvaceae; genus Gossypium; species Gossypium arboreum. The sequence continues at coordinate 84,456,729 of NC_069073.1, forward strand.
ATACTGGCTCTAGCAACCCTTTCAGGAACTCGCAGTATCACCTGAGACAGGGCATCATCTCCAACTGCTCGATCATGAGACCCAGTCTCAGTCACTGGTGAAGTTGGTGTCTCCCCAGTAGGCATGTGACCTAACACTGAAGACCCAGCCCCAGTACCACCCCGGCCTCTACCACGGCCTCGCGCACCACTTCCACGAGTACCTCTAACGCTCATATCAATATTCGCTTTATCTGTATTTAAAAATTTTATGCTATCAGTTCATAGTTTCAGTTTATTAAAAGATATTTTATGATAAACGATATTTAGAGTTTTGTTTTCGTAGATCGAGGTGCCACTACCAATATCAGTCTTCTACAGTTTTAGTTTACTCTAACCAGAGATTTAATGCTATCATTTATAACAGTTTCCTAGCATCACACTACAACTTAAACAGCAGAGAACTTACAGATTTAGCGTCAGAGACTCAGTGTGCCACACTTTCAGTAACATTATTTCAGAAGCAAGTCAAGTACCGTTGAAAATTCCAAAACTAAATTTCAGAAGGAAAAAAAAAAGTTTTTTTTAACCCTAATTTTAGATACCCACACCACAGCCGAGTTTTGAAACCTGGCTCTAATACCACTAATTGTAACACCCCAAACCCGGCCTAGACGTTACGACCGAATCTGGCATGTCACATCATATCGCTTTTCAAAACTTGATATTTAGAGAAGAAGTTTGTTACTGAATCTAAACCCCTTTTATTACTATTTAACTAAAGTTCTCGTCAAAATGTTTACCGGTTAGTTTGCTATGGTATTATATCATTTAAAACCGCTGAAGCATTTAAAAACTCTGTTGTTGGAAGCTCGTGTTCCTTAGGAAAAAAAACATGCTATTTTGAAAATTCGTGTTTTCCTAGACTAGTAGTTAAGTGACAGAAATAATAATCCAAATTAAAACTTAAAACCCACTAACAACCTTATTTCAAAAATTAAAAACCCAAAACGAAATCTTAATTGCAATTAAAATGAACAGGAACATAAACAATAGTGTGGCCGCCACCAAGTCCCTCGCAACTCCAAACCATCAAGCCTAGGGATTACCTGCACAGTTAGAAACGGGGTGAGTTTGCGAAAAATCAGTGTGTAACCCTAAAACAATCAAATAGTGAACAACACAGTATCAGTACAGTCTGGCCCAAGCCCTATTCAGCATCCGTACAATTTGGGCCAAGCCCTTATACAGTAGCAGTACAGTGCAAGATGCAACCCATCCCATAACCATCCAGCACACCACCCGTACCAACCAGCACACTTGTGGGGATATCAATCGACCCACCCAACCAACACACCAAAATTACAGCAAAGCTGCCAGTAATATCGGTAACACAGCGTAGCTGCTAGTAACAGTAAGTGTGGCAAGCCACCAGTAATAGCATATGTGACGTATTCACCAGTACAGTACTTCCTCCATATCATAACCTACCCCATGCAGATGTCATGTCATAAATAATATGTGGAAGCAGTATATCATACTCATAACCAGTCATGCAAATGTCATTCACCTATTAGATAACCTACAGCTACCATTATAAAGGTCATATCGTGAATTAGGGGTATAATAGTAATTTTTACCCCTTAGGGGTATCTCGGTCATTTAACTGATTTTGGGATCTCAATACTGACAACAACCCTTTAGAAGGTCTTCTATCGTCATGAATGGCTCAGACGGCCCATGTGACTAAAACAGTGCATATGGGCCTAAGGCCCATAACTTGGCCCAAGTGACCTATTAACGGCCCGAGCACACGAAAGCGCTCACGGTGGCCTCAACATCGGTCGCCCAAAGCTTGTGGCTCGAATTGCCTTGTGAGCATTTGCACGCTCGCGAGATCGCAAATGCCGACATTTTGGCTTTTCGACTTTTGCCGAACTATAGTAAAGTAGGAGTATGAATGCACACCTTTCGGCTTTTGAGCAGTAACAGGAATGGCGTACAGTTACACACCTTTCTGGAGAGAAACACGTCGAACTTTGCACACCAACCTAAAACCATGATAGTGATCCCTTGTCATTTCTCAAACATTTGAGTTAGCCACCCCACAATAAACTCATAAATCTCATCAATGCATAACGCTTACCTTGATATCCCAAGTAGGTTTCAAATCTCTTCAACCTCCAATCACCCCCTCCTGATGGCCACTCGCTGCATTAAAATTCACTTGTTACACAACCTTAATATAAACCACTTAACCACATAAGCCTCTTATAGAAACGAAGACTAGAAGAGGAGGGCAGCAGTTTTCGGCCTAACCCCAACAACCACCACTGTCTAGCATACAAAGCCAAGAACACACCCCTAGCGAAACAGATAAAAGAAAGGTGTTAAAGAAAGGAGTCTAACATAATATGACAAGAGAAGGATAAGTGGCATAGCCATAGCTGAAAACGATAATAAAGTTCGGCTCTTGAGAGCGATTCGGCGACCCAAGAGGAGACTTACCTTAGATCACCAGGGAGAGCTTCGGTTAGACAGAAGAATAATCGGCTAGCCCAAAGAACCACCCAACAAAGTTAAGAGGGAGGAGAACCAAGGGAGTTCAGCTAATACCCCAAGACAGGAGACGCATTTAAGAACGAGTAGAGAAAGAAAACAATTCAAGAAGATGTTCGACTTGAGGAAAAGAGTGGAGTTATCAGCCAAAATGAAATGTAATGAAACAAGAAAAGAAGAAATGAATTTGGCACAAGAGGAAAAGGTACCCCGAAATGGACTAAAAGAACCAAAAGATCCACAAAATCCCGAGGATGGAACAAAAAGAGATTTCGACTTCTCCTCTAAAAACCCAAAATGCCGCAAAATGCCAGAGTACTCTTCCCTTAGCCGAATTTGCCCAAGCAAGATACCCACTTCGGCAACAACACTCCTCCCCTCCAACTCCAAGAAAATCTCCACAAATCACTCCCCTTATCTCTCTCTAATCCTCTCCTAACAACCAATACCAGTTCACACTTCCACCAGTAGAGTTCGAATTCACCACAAACTCCTGGCATCCCAAGCAGCAAAACTAACATTCATTGCCTTCCATGGGATTCGAACCCTTGCCCTCCTACTGCTAAACCACGCCACATGCCACCAAGCCATAAGGCTTTTTGTGCTAACTTTCTAGCACCATTATTTATCAAACCTAAGCACTAGTGCTCAGGTTCTTTTAAGGGCAAAAAAAAAATGCAATAAAAGTCGAAGCTTGAATCTAAGACTACTCAGACACCCCCAAACACACTTAAATCAACTAATCATTTAAGCAAACATGGAATTTATGCATTGCAAAGCAAAAATTACAGATCTCATACTTTTGGGGCGTTACACACACGCTCGTATGCTAAGGCCGTGTCCCCCACACGGTTGAGACACACGGTCGTGTCTCATCCCGTGTGGCCAACACTTAGGCTATTTTCCAAGCCTTTAAGTTACCCTTAATCCTTCACATCTTTATTTCCATATTACACATTTAATTCATGGCCATGGCCATTTAGATTGGTCATAAAATATTCATCATGCATATATTTCATAACACCAACCAAATATGGCCAATAAGCATAATCATATGATTTCATCACAAGCATTAGAATATACTATAGGTAGATAGGTTCACAAACCATAATCCATATGAGACACACCTCTTGGCCATATAAAAATAACTCAATATAGACCAATACATTAGGCTAATCATAATAACACATATCATAAAAACCTAGTCCCTATACATGCCACTCACTTGAACACGCTTAACATATATCAATATTCCAAAGGTGATGGCTTAATAGTATGATGTTGCCTCCAACGATCTCCAATTCCGAGCTAACCTAAAACCACAAGAAAAAGGAAAGGAAGGAAGTAAGCTTTATAGCTTGGTAATATTGTATGAAAGATGATAAGTAATTATCCACTTGCTCATCAAGGTAATACAACCATATTTGCACTTTTACTTATGTTCAGATCAAGCTATTTCCTCGAGTCACAGTCACTAAATTATTTATATCTAGAGCTACAGAACTCCAAATTAAGATCCGCTAATTTTTCAAAAAACTAGACTCACATATATTCTTACCATAAAAGTTTTAGAATTTTTTGTTAAGCAAATTAGTATAGTTTATTCCTTAAATTTATCCTTTTTTCACTGTCTGACAATTTCGACCCCTCTTCACTAAAAATTAATTATCTCATAATACGGAACTTGGATGATGTTCTCGTTTATTTCTATTAAAAAATAGACTCATTAATAATTTTAAGCATATACATTATATCCCATAAATATTTTTGTACAATTTTAAATGATTTTATCAAATCAGAATAGGGGATTTCAAAATCGTTATGCCTCTGTTTCACACAAATTAAGATATCTCATAATATAAAATTCATTTGCTTACACCGTTTCCTTTATAAGGAACTAGACTTGATTAGCTTTAATTCCATATTTCATTCAATCTTTAACCCTCTTTCCACTATTTTTGGTGTATTTTCAAAGTTGGACTACTGCAGTTGTCCCAAAACTGTTTAGTGTAAAATAATGGTAACTAAGCTTATAACATCTTTACAAACCATTTTAAACATTATGATAAAAATACATATTGGTACATCATAAGCATAGAACCATAATCATAAGGTCATCAGTATTTCAGTCTCATAGGCATACCTTACTTATTTGTATCCTTACCAAAGATGCATCATTTCATGATCGTAATAGTATTTGAGCTTCGAGTACATACCTGTACCTTTTCAACATGCTCATATACTTACCTTCTCGCTTTCATCACAAGCTTTGGACTACCTGTTGAACCACTTGGATTATTATAGGATATTTAATAGGCCTCAAACATAGGGTAAGATGCTGACGCCATGTCCCGGACATGGTCTTACACTGGCTCACACATCAAAGTCAATGCCATGTCCCAGACATGGTCTTACATTGACTCTTATATATCGAAGCCGATGCCATTCCCAAACATGGTCTTACACTGGCTCTCATCTGTCGGTGTCAATGCCATGTCCAAGACATGGTCTTATACTAGATTTCGTCTCAATGCCGATGCCATGTCCCAGATATGGTCTTACATTGACTTTCATAATATGGTTGATGCATGTCCCAAACATGTCTTACACTAGCACACATGTCACCCAAATGTCATGGCATGAATATCCAATCTATTCTCAAAGTTCAGCCGGGAGTGTATCACGTTAAGTCTCATCATACATTTCTCACAGCCACATTCAAACATTTCATGCAAAATTAACCATTCAGTGCATAATAACGATTAAGCTCTAATATTTACGCACAACTTACTCGTTTCAATGGAATATCATATTCCATCAAATTTCCAACACATTCAATCATCACATAAAAGTTATTAACATTCAACATCACTTTCTCATATACAATATCATCAACATAAAATTTGATACAATCTTAGCACTGTAGATTTCAAGTATATTCACAATAACATGGATACCATTCTTATTTAATCACACGGACTTACGTCGAATGCAATTTCGGCTAATTACGCCATTTTAGTCCATAACCTCGTACTTTTCGATTTAAGCTCGAATCTTAGTCCCTTGATCTAAAATGATAAAATTCACTACTTTAATCATCACATTAACCAATACATTCCATAATTTATACTTTGACAAAATGACCATTTCGCCCCTAGAATTTCAAAAAAATTACGATTTTACCCCTAGGCTCATAAATCGATTTTTATCGAATTTTTTCATTAATTAAGCCTAGCCAAATTTATTTTAGGCTTATAGCAGCCCACAATTTCATTTATTTCATACATTTATCACCTTTTTATCAACATTTACAAAAAGGTCCATTTAGGTATTTTTCATAAAAATCATTTCACAATAGTTGTTTATTACACAACCATGAATTATTTTCTTCCATAAAAATTCAGAAAAAAAAACATAAATATTCACATAGAAAAACCCTAGACTTTCAATCAATTTGCAAAATAATCCCCCCATTAGCTAGATTAAGCTACAAGGGTTCCAAAAATACAAAAATCATCAAAAATGACCATCAAAATCACTTATTTGCAAGGGAACTAAGTGGCTGAATATTTAGGCTCTCAAAACCTCTATGTTTGCTGCCATTTTCGGTGGAAGAAGAAGAAGAAATGAAAAAGATGACAACTTTTTCTTTATTTTATTTTATTATCAAGACAAGTCACCTAATGCCACCAAATGTTGACTTTTCAAATTTTCTCGTCCCTATGGTCAGCCATCACTCCCTAAATGGCCTATTTGCTCTTTAAAGACCTCTAATTTTGGTTCTCTAGCTATTTAACTTATTTGCATAGTAAAACAAAACTTTTGGCCTTTATGGGATTTAGTCATTTTTCACAATTAAGCTCACAAACGCTAAAATTAATTCACCAAAATTTTCATGCACCCATATAATCATGCTATAACACATAAAATAATACTAAAATGCTTTTTTGGCCTCAGATTTCTAGTTTTGTAACCACTGTTTAGACTAAGCCCTATTTCGAGATGTTACAGGCCTTTCCTGGATGGTAGTCAATTATAAGCTTGTAATCTTTTAACAACTCTAACCATCTTCGCTGACGTAGATTCAGATCTTTCTTAGTCATCAAGTATTTTAAGCTTTTGTGATCGGAATAAACATGACATTTCTCACCAAACAAATAGTGGCGCCAAATCTTCACCGCAAACACAATAGCTGCTAATTCCAAATCGTGCGTCGGATAGTTCTTTTCGTGCGGCTTTAACTATCTCGAGACATAAGCTATAACTTTTCCTTCCTGTATCAAAACACAGCCCAAACCATTCAAAGATGCATCACTAAAGATTACGAATTCTTTACTCGATTCTGGCTGAACTAGCACCAGAGCTTCAGTCAATAAAACTTTCAACTAATCAAAACTTTTCTGGCATTTTTCTAAACACTCGAACTTAAAATCTTTCTGAAGTAGTCGTGTCATCAGGGTTGCAATCATCGAGAAACCTTTTACAAATCATCTGTAATATCCAGCAAGTCCCAGAAAACTTCAGACTTCAGAAAGATTTCTCAGAGGTTTCCAATCTTGTATAGCGGAAATCTTGCTTGGATCAACCCGAATACCTGATGTTGATACAACATACCCCAAAAACCCAACTTCACGCAACCAGAACTCACAATTACTGAACTTCACATACAACAGTTTATCTTGCAAAGTCTGTAGCACAGTTCTTAAGTGCTCAGCGTGTTCAGATTCATCATGGGAGTAAATTAGGATGTCATCACTAAACACAACCACAAATCGATCCAAATAGGCTCTGAAGATCCGATTCATTAAATCCATAAAAGCAGCAAGTGTATTAGTAAGTCCGGAAGGCATAACCAAAAACTCATAGTGTCCGTACCTCATTTAGAAAGCAGTCTTTGGCACATTGGAGTCTTTAACTCGCAGCTGATAGTAACCCAATCTCAAGTCTATCTTTGAAAGCACTATAGCCCTTTCCAAATGATCAAACAAGTTGTCAATCCGTGGCAAAGGATATTTATTCTTTATAGTCACCTTATTGAGCTATCGGTAGTCGATACACATTCTTATAGTTCTGTCTTTCTTTTTCACAAACAAAATTGGTGCACCCCAGGGAGAAAAACTCGATCGCACAAAGCCTCTATCAGTCAATTCTTGAAACTGAGCTTTCAACTCTTTTAATTTGGTCGGTGCCATTCTGTACGGAGCTATTGAAATCGGAGTTGTCCCCGGCACTAACTCAATGCCAAACTCTACCTCTCGAATCAGTGGCAAACCCAGTAATTCTTCAGGAAACACATCTGGATATTCACATACTACTGGTACTGATTCAATCTTCTTTTCTGTAATGCCCCGTACCCAAGACCGTCACCAGAGTCGAACATGAGGTGTTAACAGACTTAATTCATTACTTAAACAGCTCAAACAATTTATTTTTAAAATTTTCAGTCAAGCTAGCAATCTGCATCACAGTCGCTTAAAAATTCATATCTCGAGTTCCAAAACTCAAAATTCAATTTCGTAAATTTTCCCTAAAACTAGACTCATATATCTATTTACTAATTTTTTTTCTATAATTTTTGGTCTAGCAATTTAATACAGTTTATTAGTTCAAGTCTCCCCTATTTCAGGGTTCGACTGCTCTGACCTCTGTGTATTACGAATTAGATATCTCCTTGTACAGAGTTTCAATGAATATGACGTTTGTTTCTAATAAAACTAGACTCAATAAGGAATCTGTACATATAAATCATGACTTATAATTATCTTTGAAAAATTTATGGTGAATTTCCAAATTCAGAATAGGGGATCCAGAAATCGCTCTGGACCTGTTTCACAAAAATTTAAACATCTCATAAAATATAACTCATATACCTGTTTTGTTCCATCCATATGAAAATAGACTCATAATTATTCAATTCCATATTTTATTCATCATCTAATTCTATCTCTACTATTTTTAATGATTTTTCAAACTCACATCACTATTGCTGTCTGAATCTATTTTATGGTAAATTTTACCTATTTCATGGTTTCAATGGATTAGCTAGCAATTTAGCATACATAACACCAAATATGATCATGATTAGCCATTCCAATGGATAATCATTACCAGGCATTTCCATACCACTCAATAACCATATCATAAGACCATATATACAAAATGATTATAATGCTATACATGCCATACTCAAAATATACAAGCCATTATGCCAAGATGGTATACGAATAGTGTGAGTGTGCCTCCGACCGTTCCCGATTTCCGAGCTGGCTTGTCAACACTACAAGGAATGAAAAGGAGGGAGTAAGCATAAATGCTTAGTAAGCTCACATGCAAATAGCAAGGAACACAACTATATACACAAACATAAAACATCATTTGCATAATCATCACCGAGACTATCATATCACATTTTCATTTATCATCTTACCATATTGTTGTTATATCGAGTTTTCAACCCGAGGATTAAGTACATACCTGTTCAAAGTATTCATTTCACAACACTTACCAATACGTCCCTTTCATCTCGAGTATTCCTCCATTTGAGTAGAATTTTACCCGTTGAACACATCAGAATATAATTCAGATACATGGAAAGTTTGCACATAAGTGCCACATATGTAGCCAAGCTACCATGTAACCCGCCCATAAGTGAACTCAGACTCAACTCAACGAGCTCGGGAGTTCGTATCCATAAGTGAACTCGGACTCAACTCAACGAGCTCGGATGCCTAGTTACATCTCTCAAACTCAGACTCAACTCAACGAGTTCAGACATTCGCATCCATAAGTGAACTCGGACTCAACTCAACGAGCTCGGATGCCTAGTTACATCTCTCGAACTCGGACTCAACTCAACGAGTTCGGACATTCGCATCCATAAGTGAACTCGGAATCAACTCAACGAGTTCGGATGCCTAAATATCCTAGTGACATGTCACTTGTATCCTAATCCATTCCTAAGGTTCAATGGGACCTTTTTCCCAATCATGTGTCTCAACCATCTTCTACGGAATGCAATTCGACATCTGCTGTAGTATTTCACATTTTCCAAGTATATCACATAATTTGACATATTAACAAACAATTATCACAGTATAATATTTCATAATAATTATCATATCATTTAAATAACATTAAAACATTTAAAATAATAACTATGTTACCAACATTTACATATGAACTTACCTCGTATGCGAAAATGACTACTTTTACCATTTCGTCCACAACTTGGTATTTTCCCCATTTTAGCCCGAATTTTAGTTTTCCTTGCTTTATCATTTAAAATATAGTCTAATTAGGACTCACATTATACAAATTGACCCAAAATCATATTTTGGAAAAATTACAGTTTTGCCCCAAAACTTTTGCATATTTACACTTTTGCCCCAAAGCTCGTAAATTAAACTTCAGCCTATTTTCTTATGTTTTATGACATGCTGATCATTTTTCCCTTCTATGGTAACATCAAATTCTCACTATAACATGTACTTATGACTATTAGGTATTTTTACCGATTAAGCCATTTTGCTCGTTTTCACTTAAAATCGAGTAGTACAAGTTGTCTAACATAATTTAAAACCTCATATTCTATCATAAAACACAAAAATACACAAATTTCACCTATGAGTATTTTTCCAAATATGAACCCTAGGTTGAATTATTGCTAGCATAAGCTTAATCGAGCTACCGGGACTCCAAAAACATAAAAATCATTAAAAACGAGGCTAGAACGGACTTACAATCGAGCTTGGAAGCTCGAAAAACCCTAGCCATGGTTTCTCCTTGCTATATGCGGCCATGGGGTTGAAGATGAGCAAAATTGGCTTTTAATTTTGTATTTTAATTCATTTTACCCCTAAATGACCAAAATGCCCTTACTATTAAACTTTCCAAAAATTCCATCCATGTCCAATTTTTGTCCATAGACTTATAAATTGGTAAAATTGCTATTTAAGACCTCCTAATTAATATTTCAAAACAATTTCATACTAGAAACTTCTAGAATGCAAGTTTTACAAATTATTCGATTTAGTCCCTAATTTCAATTTAAGCACTTTATGCATAAAATTTCTTCACGAAATTTTCACATAATCATGCAATAATATCATAGACCTCAAAATAATCATAAAATAATTATTTCTATCTCGGATTTTGTGGTCAAGAAACCGCTATTCCGACTAAGCCCAAAATCAAGATATTACATTTTCGGTCACTTTAGAGTTGAGCACATAAGCAAAGTAATCTTCACAACCCTTTCTCACATATTTCCGAGCTAACATCGAAGATATCACTGCCAGTAAACCATTCAGATAATTAGACTCAATTCGAATTATCTCATCATTCTTGCATCGCAAATCAATAGTCTTCCGTTTGCAGTTCACAATAGCATTGTGCAATGTTAACCAATCCATACCTAGAATTATATCAAACTCGTCGAATGGAAACAACATCAAATCAGTCAAAAAACATGAATCTCGAATCATAAACGGACAATTCTTGCATAGGTTATCAACCAAAACACACCGGCCTAAGGGGTTCGATACTCTAGTCACAAGCTCAGTAGACTCTACAGACAAAGTCTTACTGGATACTAAAGTTTCACATACATAAGAATGAGTCGATCCAGGATCAATCAATGCAACAACACTAGTATCATAGAGAGTGAAAGTACCGGTAATCACATCTGGAGACAAAACTTCTTTACGAGCGCGGATAGTATAAGCTCTGGCAGGTGCGCGAGCCTTAGATCTAATAGCCATGTCTTTAGTTCCCCTCTAGCTGCCACTCACATTACCTCTCGAGCTGTCGTGTTACTCGGCCTCGTATTCTGCTTCATGTCTTGCTCAACAAACTCAGGGCATTCATGAATAAAGTGATCCATCGATCCACATTTAACGATCATTCAATCTACAACTGCCAGGATGTCGTTTACCGCAATGTTTGCACTCAGGTTGGTTCAGTTGAATGTTACCAATTCTAGTTACTGAGGTAGCTCTCGAACTCACGGATGGTCTGTCTCGATCACGTCTAGAATAGCCCGCAGTAGCCTTTGAATGGCTAAAGTCATCTCAGAATTTCTTTGATGCCGACTGAAATGTTTTCCCCGATGATATTTTTCGTGAATCTCCAGCTTTAAATTCAGCTTTTGTTGTCTCTTTCTCGAGCTCTTCAACTTTTCATGCTCGCTCGACTAGTACAACGAACTCTTTTATTTCAAGTATCCCAACTAACAGCTTAATGTCTTCATTCAACCTGCCTTCAAATCTTTTACACATTATAGCTTCAGTCGAAACACATTCCTGGGCATATCTGCTAAGTCTTACAAATTTCCATTCATATTTTGTTACGGTCATACGGCCCTATTTCAACTCGAGGAATTTTTTACGTTTTTGATCAATAAATCTCTGACTGATGTATTTCTTACGGAATTCAGTCTGAAAGAACTCTCAGGTCACCCGTTCTTTCGGAACTACTGCTATTAATGTATTCCACTAGTGATATGTAAAATCTCAAAGTAAGGATACAACACATTTTATACACTCATCAGGGGTACAAGATAGCTCATCAAACACACGAATAGTATTATCGATCCAGAATTCAGCTCACTCAACATCATCGTCAACAATGGCTCTGAATTCTTCTACCCTGTGTTTTCTGATTTTATCAATCGGTGGCTTATTTAATCTCATTGGATCAATTACTTGAGGTACCACAGGTATCTGAGGAGGATTAGGCGGGGGTGGGGGTTGTTGAATAGTCGAATTTGTCCTGATATGCTGTGTGAACCATTCGTTCATCATCTGGAAAAAGGCTTGCTTATCCTCTCTCTCATGGCTACTCGTAATAGGTCTAGAATTAGATTGCACTACCCCTTGAGCGGGAACAGGTGCATTACTTTCCATGTCATCTGCTACGGCTCGATCGGGATCCATTTATTATACGGAAACACATTTTAATTGTCAGGTATCATCACACTATCATAATTTATAAATATAGAATGTATAGCTAGACTCATATGTGCTACATTAGTCCTAAAATTAACTAAATCGTAGCTCTGATGCCAATAAAATGTAACACTCCAAACCCATATCCATCGCTAGAGTAGGGTTACAAGGAATTACCTGACATAATACAACTCAAGCAGACATTTATTACATTCCATACTTTGTAACTCAACCACATTATGAATACTTATTTCAGCCAAAAAATTTTGAAACTTAATACATATACACATTTTAAACTAAATGAACCATATTACTCAACTTAGGTACCACTCACATATGCGGCATGATCATTAATTAATATAAACAAACATGCCTTGTACAAAAATAAAAATTAAAACAACCACACGGCAATAGTCATACATTTTCATAAACATCATTTAAATAAATATCATTTAAGTCTAAACATTCCTCTTTTCTAGTCACCCGACCATGCACGCATTGAACCAATTAAAACATAAGTACCATAGCAACATTACAACATGATCGAACATACCATAGTTGCTTATACAACAAGTGCATATTTACTAATATTAATAAACTATATCTAAACATAGTTACCAAATAACCAAAATGTACCTCTTCTATTATCACAATTTATGCACATATGACCATAATAAATTGAAGCATTTTGAGCACAAATAACAACCAAAAAGTACACCCATTTTGCATGCTTATTATCATGCCTATAATTACCTACCCACTATCAAACAATTAGCCAACATTTGGTTATTCAAAATAACTTCAATATGACTTTTAAAATTTTATTCACTCTTTACTATCCAAAACTGAACCTAAATAGCTAATTCATAAGTAAACATGTCATAAGCATGTACCTTTTATTTTAATTAAGGTTAATCGAATATAAACATGCATTATAACCTATTTTAGCTCATAAAATAACCAAAGCAACTATACACACACTTACTCACACATGACATTAACATTTAACTAAATAATCATATTCATGTCTATACCAAATTTCATCATTACTCAAATCGAAACGCATATTAAAACAACACAAGTATACCATGAAACTTAATTCCCACAATAAGTCTAAAGCATAACCGAATGCACATAAGTAATACCACATATATTCAACCATCAACTAACTCATTAATCAAACCAATTCATATAACCTAATACCACATATACACACAAACTTTAACATACACACAAACTTTAACATTACAATCAAGCCATTTTTGCATGGCTATCAATATATACATACTTCAAAATCAAACATAATAACAAGCCTATACATGCCATAGGTTCAAGTTCAAACTTATAAAATACCACAAAAGTGATTGATAGTGTGACAGATTTCTCTAAAGATCCCTGAGCTCGTAACTAGCATCCAAAATCTGTAAAAACAAAGAACATACACACACACAATAAGCTTGAATAGCTTAGTAAGTCATAAGCAAATAAAATATTTCAATGACATTTATAATTCAATATAATTAAACCAAATCATACCAATCATAACCACATATATAGTTATCAAGCTTGCAACTTCATATATCAATACATATACTTTAGCATTATTTTACCACTTGGCCGAATACATATATATTCATGAGCATATTTAACTTTCACTTTCATAATGCACATTTCATATATTCATATAAAGTATATACTTACCTTACTACTCCATCATTTAGCTTAATACATACCTGACCCTTTTAGCTCGATTTTACATTCTATCATAACTCAATATTGCCCATTGAACCATTCAGAATTAATAAGGATACTCAGATAATCGAAAGGCTCATACAATGCCAACGTCCCAGACGTGGTCTTACATGTAACCACATATAGATACCACTGTCCTAGACAGGGTCTTACATGAACTCATATACGAAGTTGATGTCCCAGGCATGGTCTTACACGTAAATCACAAATCGATGCCAACGTGCCAGATGTGGTCTTACTCGAAATCACATATCGGAATCCTATGTCATGACATATGTATCCTAACTATTCTTAAGGTTTGTATGGGACTTTTAGACGTCGTAACTCAATCGATTTAGGCTTATAATACTTCTCCATACTTAAACAAATTCGGCTTGACAGCAATATTTCAATTCGGCACAAATATAATATATACGATCAAATTTAATGATATTTATTTACTTATGAACTTACCTTGTACGAAGACAAACGGATCGGGTCGACTATTCAACAACTTTAGATTTCCCCCGATTCAAATCTGATTTTCTCTTTTCTTGATATAAATTAATATAAATTAAACTTATTTAATCAAATATTCAATCAAATTCATCCAAAAACACATAAATGGGCTAATTACACTTTTTCCCTTAACATTTCACATTTTTCACAATTTAGTCCCTATTTCACAAAACACAAAATATTCAAAATTTGACTACACCCATGTTAGGCCAAATTTACCCCTAGCCCATATGAGCCGATATGTTTCATTTATTTCACATTTTGACCCCTCAAGTTAAAAAATTTACAATTTAATCCTAATTCGACATTTTTACTAAAAACCACTTAATTAAACATATTAATCTAACAACATATATTTATTTTTCATCATCAAACATAAAAATCATCAAGCTTTCAACAATGGAAAAACACAAAATCATCATAAATTTCAAAAATTGAGGTATGGGCTAGCTAGAACACGAAGCAACGATCATAAAAACGTAAAAATCATCAAAAACCAAGCAAAACACATACCTAATTCAAGCTTCCAATTGTGCCGAACCTAACATGCTTAGTTTCTTTCTTTTATCTTTTAACATTCGGTCAATAAAGATGAACATAATGGCCATTTTATGTTTTCTTTTAATTATATTACATTATAATATGTTAATTACCAAATTAGGCTTTTTATTTTCATTTAAAATCCACTAACCTTAGGCAATTTTTTCCATCCATAATTTCAATGGTATATTATTAACGTAAGGACCCCACATTAAAAGAACACATCAATTCAGCACTTTAACAATTAGTTAGCCATTTTTACTTTTTATGTGATTAAGTCCTTTCATTAAATCAAACACACAAATGATAAAATTTTCATATGAAATTTTCACACGTATAAATTAACATGCTGTAGACACCAAAAATAATACAAAAAATAATTTTTTAACTCGGATTTGTGGTCCCGAAACCATGCGGGCTATTACAATTTCTAGTTTGTGGCTTGATAACTTTTCATTTGAGGAGTTTTGCATGCATGGATTTCTCAAGCATAAAATCAGAAAATGCATGATATCTAGCTTAAGTAAAATTTGACATTGATCCTTAATTATCTGCTACAATACAAAGAAACCGTTTTGTTTAGCTCGAACTGCAAAGTTTAACCCTTCCCAGTGTGGGTAGTTCTGGTTGGAAAATGCTATCGAGGTTGTAGTCGTGGGCTGCCTCTTCTCCTTCTTCCTCACCTTCCTCCTCCCCTTCGTTGTACTCGGTTCATCCATAGAACTACATTGGTGGATATTTGTTACATGGAGGATTGGGCACTTGCAAGCTGTGTCTCTGTGCATAATTGTTTCCCACTAGGGACATCTCTTGCATCTACCAAATCACCCACTCCATGTCAGGAAAATCACTCAACCCTTGGCTTAGTTGGCTTTTTTCTTTTCCTTTTCACTTTAGGGATTGTAGGACGTCCATCTTTTGCTTCTGGCATTGGTTCCACTCGATGATTTGTTTTAATTGAAGCTCAACGTATTGTGTGTAAATCGAGTTACTGATAATGCTCTTCTTTGGCTTCACAAATTGTTTTGTTGTATACATCGAAACCTTCTTGCATAGTGTAGTCACTAGGTGTATGAAAAATATCCTAACCTTCTTACTGCTAATGCAAGTGAACATTGACTGATAAATCTATTTGGACACACAAACCTATTTTCGCTATGAAATGGAGTAAAGCAAGACAATTCTACAAGCATATTCGTTAGAAACATTCAGGGAAAGTAATATTAGATCAAATATGAATTGCATTCACATTTTAGCAACTGGAAACATGATTGTTTAATTAAATGCTAAAGGGAAATTAGTGCTCATTTAGCATTTGCAAATGCCCCTCCCCTCGGTAAGATACTCTACAATACTATCCATATCTATGTCCCAAAAATAAAATATATCCATGTCATCTAGAGCATCTGAAACAAAGTATGGTGCGCTATTAAAATTACAAATTTCCTAGGGAGGTACTAGGACATCCTTTCTCCAAACCGTAACACGACATTCAATTTTTTTTTATTTTCTCTTTCTTTTAAAGAAGCATAAAATTCATAGATGACCAAGTCAACCACCGGTCCATTCTGGGTCAAACAAAAATTAGTCCAATTATTATAATGCACTAATTCCAAAATATCATCACAAAGAGTTAAAGATGGGTTGAACCACGATTCCTGGATAAATGTTGTTCCTTGAAGCTCCAAAAAGCATTTTTAAATTCTTGGCTCTAGGAGTGGTTGGTATCGAAGTCCATCCATGCCTCCAGCTATATGGTGCGCCTAGCTTTTCTAGGTGACCATGTTAATCTAGCTAATATATTTAACAAGAAATCTAACCCAAAATCAACTAATATGATAAAATACGGATTAACAAAAGTTTAGAAATGTTTTATTGTGTTTGTCATTTTGTCGTAGAATGCTTGGTATGAAGTGCTTCCAGCAAAGGAGAAATAAAAAATGTTGCAGCTAAAAACAACAATATAGGTATGAATTTTTGCAAAAAAACATGGAAAAGAGAGAAATGAGGGAGGGAGAGGTGTGCGACTAGTGTTAGGAAAATTTGGGTAGTTGATTATAGTGTTTTAAGCTGCAAACTCAACTTCGATGTCACGACACGAGGTTTGCGTGTCGCGACACCGAACTTCAAACACTTCAAATTTTTGCTTCGTTGTTCTGTGTCGTGACACTGACCTTTATTTTTGAAATTTAATTAGGTTCAAAATAGGGTCTTGCACATCGGGGTTCGATGTTATGACATAACCCTGTATGTTTAAAACTGAGGATACTCAAAGTTTCGTGTTGTGACACGACTTTATTTTTGGAAACCCTAGAGCTTTCGAAGTTTCATATTGAAACACCAAAGTTTTGTGTCGCGACATGGCCCTTAATTTCCTAAAACTCATCCTTTTAGGTGTGTTTGACTCTTCCGTTCGCACCTAGTTCAAAAATAACCTCCTAAATAGCCACCCTTTAACTTTCTAAGGTTGTAATCCTATCCTAACTAAAAATACTAAACATAAATCAGGCTCCAAAATAGAAAAAAATAAGTAAATATACACTAATTTACAACACATTAAAAATTAAACGATTCATTTTGTGTGTGGCTACTGGATTCATCCAGTAGCCCTTGAATTTCCTTCATTGACTTTTTTTCTGTCGTCACTCATTGCGATCTGCCCATAATATGCCCTTCCATCTGGGGTCTTTCCATTTTTTTTTCTGTCAACCCATTCATCCCTACATACATAGAAAAACAACCATACCTTTGATCAAGGTTGATAAGGGTGATATAAGATATTATATAACAATTCTCCTATAATACCCTTACCTAACTTGCTCTCCAAACTCGGATATGGAGTGTCACACCTGAACCAAATTTGTACAAGCTTTGTTCTCATTATTTTAAAACCAGACAATATTACTTATTTATTTAAATAGAAGTCTTACAATAGAGATACTCATTCTAATTCAAAAGTACACTATCTTAGTTTTAGACTCTAAGAGAACTTTATAATTACAACGTAATGACCTCCAAGGCAAAGCCTCCCCTAATAACCCCTTCCTATGTGCATGACACTATATCGATGTATAATTCTTTCAATTAACTCAACCTAGCTTAGTCCCTTCTTGAGTTCCTTGGTACACTAGTCCTGCAACCACAAGTCAAACTCTTGTAACTTCATGGGAACTTAGTGAGTTTCTTCTCTACTAAATTGTAAACTTCTCCCCTCTCTTTATCAGGGTAAAATTTTAAAAGAAAATAAAATAATTCAAATCCCTATTTTTATTCAGATTTTATTGTCTCATCTGGTCTGGCAGACTTCATACACTTTCTATCATTCTTTAATGGTTGTTTTTCCTTTAATACCCTTATGTTCTTGGGGGAATCCGTGTCCTGACGATAGGGATTTGGTGATTTCTAAATGCCTTGGTATCTTGGAGGGTTCTCACTTTTCCCTAGATGCTATCTTATCAGGAGTACCCCTTTTTATATGGATCTGGATTATGAGCACCAAACTCTCAGTGGATATGATGATATTCTATTCATGAGGCTTACAAGAAAGAACCAAGTGTATCGGTGATCTTACAAACTTATTTATTTTATAGTGGACTCCCCTTTCTTACCTTCATCTCGAATGACTTACTGATATTCCCTTCATTTGGATAACAAATGGGGTCCGCCACCACTCTGGCAGTCTAAATCCAACAATGGATGTGTAGTGGTTGTATTACTTGACACTCACCTTAATCACGATACCATGATTATAAGTTTAACATGTCCATTTTCTAGGAGTCGCTTGGCTCATAATATCCAATAGGCTATCGACTGAGTGGCCATTTGGATTTAGAATTTCTCTTATGCGATAGTTCTCTGCAGAACCAACCATTTGGCAGTAATTTTGCATTATAATCCCCCCTCAAGGAGAATAGTCTTGATAGACATATCTGCCACTTGGTTTATCCACCCTAGTACCTCTTAAGTGGCTCTTAATGATAGATCTTTAATTTTGATCTGTAGATAGATCCTCTTCCCTTGCCTAATTACAAGGTGTTATTTGTATGTCATTGCCCATATCTTACTCCTACTGAGTTTCAACTCTACTACCTTACTGGCTTTTACGATTACTGTTTTGGGAGGATTGTTCCCCTTTCTATGAACTTTGCCTGAGTCGACGCATTTTTAAAAAGTTTCTCGCCAATACTTGTATTTTTCCATCTAACTCTTTTCACAACGTATAATCTCCCATAATTATCGCCCTGACAAACTACCCAAATTTAATGTCTTGGCAAACTCTATTGGTTGCTGCAGCTGAATTGTGGTCTTACCCACCTAACTACATCGTGTTTACTATCCCGTCGAACTACCCCGTGTTTTCTATCTCAACAAACTATCTAATATGTCGTAATTCGATGTAGCAGATTAAACGAGTTTTCGCACTCTAGGAGCTTGAACACAAGCATTTTGGTTAAGTGTTAATTAAGTTTTTGTAATTTTAGTTACATATAATAAAATGTGTAATTAAACAATCACCGGAATCGATTTGATAGTCTGAATCACTAATTGACTCACATTGCATTCTTTTAACTTGCAATACATTATCACATTTTTGAGCTTCACAAATTTGCTGAAGAAATAACGATTTAGCTTTTAAATCAACTAAAATTGAACCATCATCAGTCAAGCTTAATTGTGTATTCATCGCTTACAAAGCAAATAAAGATTTCCTACTCAGAGCATCCGCGACTTCGCTCGTTGTAACACCCCTTACCCTTACTCGGGACTGGGACGAGGAACGAGGCATTACCAAACACAAACATGGACATTCCCAAAAAAATGAGTTATAAAATTTCATTTCGAATTTAAAACCAATTAAAAAAATTACATTGTCCCTAGTATGGACTTACGAGGTCCAAAACATGCATTAAAAATGGTTCGAGACTAAACCGAGAACTCAAGAAAATTTTAAAAAAATTTCTAGGTTTAAACCTCACACACCCGTGTGCTTTGGACACACCCGTCTCCTTCACTCGTGTGGAAGTATTTTTTCATTTTAAACCTGTAGGGATTTTCAAATGGTCGAGCACACGCCTGTGTCCCTAGGCCGTGTCCCTCACACGGACACGACAAGCCCGTGTGCAAAAACTTGGACATTCTGTTTATGACATCATCATTCATTTAGGGGCACACAGACAAGGCACATGCCAGTGTTCTAGGCCGTTTCCTCCTCATAGTTGAGATGCACAGCCGTGTCTCTACCCGTATGTTTACAACCATGCATACTAACTTAAAATTCGAGGAGTAAAGGACATACTGTAACAACCCAATTTTGGGGCTAGTTGGAGTAGTGGTCTCGGGACCAAAAATTTGAAGTCGAAGAAATTATTTTTTATTATTTTGGAGTCATAGCATGTTTATAATAGTACATGAAACATTTGATGAGCTAATTTTGAAGTTTGCAAGCCCAATTGCAAAAAGGGACTAAATCGCATAAAGTGCAAAAGTTCTATTTTGATAGCTAAAGGTGTTATTTTATTAGAGAGGCAAAATTTGGGGATTTTAAAGGGCAATTAGACCCCTAGAAATAGAGTGGCCAGCCATAGGAGACATATGTGGTCAAAATTTTCAAAATTTGTTGGGTTAGGTGACCAATTTTGACTAAAATAGAAATAAAATAAAGAGGGATGATATCATCCCTTACTCATCTATTTTTTCTCCACTGAAAATTAGCCATTGAAGAGGGTTTGGGAGCTTAAATTTTTAGCAACTTGAAACACTTACAAGTAAGTGATTTTCATGTCCTTTGTTGATGGTTTTTGTACTTTTGAAACCCTTGAAGCATGAGCTTTCAAATGAGGGGTATATCTTGCAAAATGGTTGAAGGTCTAGGATTTTTACATGAGAGCATTTAGGGTGTTTTCTGAAATTTTATGGAAGAATATGAGTCTTAGTTGTGTAATAGACAACTTTTGTGAAAGGTGCTATCATGAAAACACCTAAAGAGACCATTTTGCACAAGTTACAAAATAAGTAATAAATGTGTGAAACAGAGAGAATTTGGGATTGCTGCTAGAGTAAAAAGAGCTTAGCTAAGTTTAAGATGCGAAGAAATTTGATAAAAATTGATTTTGAGCATAGGGGTAAAATGGTTATTTTGCCAAAGTTTAGGGCAAAATGGTAATTTTACCGAAGATGTGAATTTTTAATTGCTTAAATTTATTTAGTGATTAAACGAGTGCATTTTGCTATTTTAGATCAAGAATTTCCAAATCTAAACGTAGACCGGGGAAAAGCCAAACAAATCGACTAAACCGACTAGTCGTATACGTTTTTTAATCCGAGGTAAATTGTATGTGAATAATATAACTACATTACTAATGTATGTGTTGAATTGTATTTGAATTAATATAGCATGAATTTCTTGATTGTGGAATTGAGATGGTATGATGATAATAGAGATAGTAGAATTCCTGTTTGAACCTAGAAAATAAATCAGATATTCATGCCGTGACATATGGGTTATTGTTGGCTAGTGTAAGATATGTCGGGGACATGCATCGGCCACATTATGAGAGCCAGTGTAAGACATGTCTGGGACATGCATCGGCCTCAAGAAGTAAGCTAGTGTAAGACATGTCTGGAACATGCATTGGCTACAAATGATAGTCAGTGTAAGACCATGTCTAGGACATGGCATCGACTTGAGATGTGAGCCAGTGTAAGACCATGTCTAGGACATGGCATCAGTGTGACAGTCCTAATTTGACCCTAATCGAAAAAGTGGTTTCGAAACCACAAAACTGAGTCAGAAAATTTTTAAATATATATATATATATTATTTTCTATGTTTTTATTTTGTGAATTGATATGTTTGAAAATTTTGTATTTTAATTTTGTCTTTTGGACGTGAAATTAGCTAAAAAGGACTTGTTTGAGAACTTTGAAAATGTGGTAGGTAAATGTCCAAGGGATTAATTTGTTGAATTACTAAAATGGTGGATTTGCATGTCTATTTTACCTTTTTAAATTAAGGGCACAGTAATGGGTTGGTATATAATAATTATATGCTTTTTATAATAATAGATTATATATTTGAAATATGTTATAATATAAAATAAGTTATAATATATTAAGTGGGGGTGATAAAAACAAGGAAATTCAATATTTCTCTTCCATCCTCATTGCCGAAAACATAAGTGAAAGAAGAAGGAAAATGTCAAGGGCATTCGGCCATCTTAAGGGTTAATTAAGGTAGGATTTTATGTTATTTCTATTAAATTTTATGAAAATTTAGTTAGTAGTCAAGCTCTTGTTATAACCCATATGTTGATTTTTTTTTAATTTGGTGACAAAATGTGCATTCGGTTATAATGGATAAATGCTAAGAGGATAGTGTTTTGATGTTTTGGTTAGAAATATTAGAAAGGTGAAAATGAGCTAGCTAAATAGATATATGTGAACTTAAATGACGGTATGAACAAATGTAGAGCTTTTGCTAGTTTTAGAAGTATTCGGTCAAGGTGGTTATGTGGTGAAACTATGTGTTAAATAACAAAGTGATGTGCAATTGTTATTTTGGTAGTGATAATGCCGAAAGTGAAAAGATTGTTAAGGAATTATGGTTTAAATGTTTAGTGAAGATGATATTCGGCCTGTTAGTATGTGAATAATTTATTTAAAGTATAAACTTTATATGTATACTAAAAATTTATATGCATTCGACCTTGAGACATTAGATAAACATTAATTGAGGTTTTAATGTCTTAAACAATGACAGTTGTAAGATGAAGTGGAAATTATTAAATTTATATATGTGAGTATTTAGCAAGGGGTGGTTGCTGTCTATATATATGTGTGTGTTTTATTGAAGTATTGATTGGGTTGTTTATAGTATATGGATCTTAGGTGGTCAATAGCCGAATGGTTAGTTTAAATTTGTATGGAATAATTAGTAAAGGGAGTAAGTACATTTAGCTCCAAAAAAAATGTTAAAAGAAGAAAAAAAACAAGGTCATAATAACAATGTTCGTGATATGATATTTGAATGTGTCAATGGGAACTGAATGGCTTAAGTTTAATGAAAGCATAAGGTGGATGAAAATCAAATTTTGCCGTGTGATTCTTGTGATATGAAACTATTAATATTGTGGGATATAATAAACTAGCAAGGTAATTAAACTAGTCAATTTGTTTATTCTAGCTCAAGAACCCAAAGGAGGGGAATCAAGCAAGGGAAAAACAAACGGTATCGAGTAGCCGATTGGAACTGTTTCATCCAACACAAGGGAAGTCCATAAGCAATTATAAGATTTGTTATTTTATACATAAATGGTGTACGCATATCATGAAAGAACTACTCTTGTATATATATATTTTCTTGATTGATAGATATGTGGTCATATATACATATTGGATTAAGTCAATTGATTTGTTTATAATGAAATGACATTGGCACTATGTGTGTGGATTTGAATGGCACTATGTGTGCAGATTTGAATGGCACTATGTGTGCGGATTTGAATGGCACTACGTGTGTGGATTAGCAAGGCACTATATGTGCGGGTTAGCATGGTACTATGTGTGCAAATTTCCTTGACCGAGCACTATGTGTGCGAAATCAGTTGTTGATACAATAAGTGCAGCAACTGAATGAAGAATTAAAGCTATTGAGTGAAATAAGAAATTGGACATATGAAACGTATATGCATGAATCCATCTATTTCGTCATTGTTTAATACTTTGAGGAAAAGATTTAAGGCATTTGGTTGTATAATACTTTGATTGAATAGCATGACTTGACTTGTAGTTAGATTAATAATCTAAGTGATATATGGCATAGATTGGTACGGCTGTGATAGTTGATTTTGCAAAAGAATATTATTATAATAAGTAGATGTCAATCAAAGTGAGATAAAAAGGAGTTAAATTTTACTTTGAAGCGTTAATTGTAATGTGGACTTTTCTAGTTTCTATCTCGATTATCAAGTTAATTGTTTGCATTATATTGCTTACGACTTACTGAGTTGAAAACTCATTTGGTGTGTTTACTTGCCTCTTATTTAAATTTTCTTTTGATTCGTTGTGTGCTCGGGACCATCATTGAAGTCATCACACCTGCCTGCAACGTTTTGGTACCCCTTTTTGTTAGTCTTAAGTATAACATTATGGCATGTATAGAATTTAAATTTGGGATTTTCATGCCATAATATTTATTTTTGTAATCATGGCCATGTAAAAATGGCTTAAACTTTAATATTTCAAAAGTGGCTATGTTTGCTTTTATAATACAACTCTTTTGATTAAGTGAAACGATACTAAATAGGTGGCTAATTATTAAATTAAATAGGTCACTTAAAAAAAATTACTTAGAAGTTAGGCCTATGGGATGTATTTATTATTTATATGAATGAGTTAAATACTATGTGTATTTAAAATTAGTTATGCATTCAGCTATAATGGCAAACCACCAAATGAATAGTGATCCTCTTTTTATGATGCATATATGAGTGCAAGGCACGTTGTAAATCATATGTACGTATAGGTTGTGAAATTTTTTATACATGATAAATTAATACCTTGTGAATTCAGTTTTGTTTAATTGCAAAGATCGATAAGATGATTATTCACTATTATATTTTGTTCGACCGTTCCCACATGAATTATTTTAGTAATACTCCGTAACCCTTCTGGCGACAGATACGGGTTAGGGGTGTTACAATTTATTGGTATCAGAGCCAGGTTTAGTCAATTCTAGGACTACCGTAGCGCGTATGAGTCTAGCTATACATGCCATAATGCTAGTATATGATAGTGTGATGACTTCTGACGGTTGAAATTGTTGTTTAGATTAGTAAATGGAATCCACCCCAGAGTGAGCCTTAGCGGATGACGTTGAGAGTGTAGCGCCTGCTCCCGCGCAAGGGACAGCGCCTGTTGAACTTCAACCATCTGCGAGTAATCAAGATGATGGGGCTAAGCAAGCCTTCTTTACCATGACGAATGAGTGGGTTGCACAATATGCCCGAACAAACCCGGCTGCTCAACAATTCCCGAATTTAAATAATCCTCCTCCGGTGCCTATAATACCAGCAACTACTGATCCTTTGAGGCTGAGTAAACCTCCTTTCGATTTGATTATAAAGCGCGGGGCCGAGGAATTCTGAGCCACAGCTACTGATGACGTTGAAAGGGCTGAGTTTTGGCTTGATAATACCATTCGTGTTTTTGATGAGCTATCTTGCACACCCGATAAGTGTCTAAAGTGTGCCATATCCTTATTACGAGATTCGGCCTACTATTGGTGGAGAACCTTGATTTCGATTGTTTCGAAGGAACGAGTTACTTGGGACTTCTTTCATACGGAGTTTCGTAAAAAGTATATTAGTCAACGATTCATTGATCAAAAGCGCAAAGAATTTTTGGAGCTTAAACAAGGCCGTTTGACAGTATCCGAATATGAACGTGAGTTTGTAAGGCTCAGTCGATATGCTCAGGAGTGTGTAGCTGTTGAAGTTTCCATGTGTAAAAGATTTGAAGAGGGATTGAATGAAGATTTAAAGCTACTGGTGGGTATTCTAGAAATAAAAGAATTCGTAACACTGGTTGAACGAGTTTGCAAGGCTGAAGAGCTTGGAAAGGAGAAAAAGAAAGCTGAATCTGAAACTAAAGACTTTCGTAAAAGATCGGCGGGTAAAACTTTTTTCTCGACTGCAAAGAAGTTTCAAAGACGATACTAACAGATCAAAGACAACTGCAGGAATTTCTATTAAGGATCGACCATCAACAGACTCTCGAGCTACTTCAATTGCTAGTGTTGGCAACAATCGGTAAGAAAAACCTGAATGTCAACAGTGTAGAAGACGTCATGTAGGTGAATGTTGGGGTAAGCCTATTAACAGAGCCTGTTATAGATGCGGTTCGCAGGATCATTACGTTCGAGATTGCACGGAACCTGATGAGGAAAATAAAGTGCAAGGTGCAAGATCGAGTGGTGCAACAACTAGAGGTAGACCACCAAGAAATACAGGATGCAGGAGTGGTAATTAGAGAGGGACTTCTGATACGGCTATTCGATCTGAGACTCGTGCCCCCGCCAGAGCTTATGCCATCCGTGCATGAGAGGAGGCATCCTCCCCTGATGTTATCACTAGTACATTAACTCTCTATAGTACTAGTATGCTTGCTTTAATTGATCCTGGTTCGACTTATTCTTACATATATGAAACATTAGCGTCCAGTCAGACTCTACTTGTTGAGTTTACTGAGTTGGTGATACGAGTGTCAAACCCTTTGGGTCGGTATGTGTTAGTTGATAAGGTATGCAAGAGATGTTTATTGATAATTAAAGATTTCTGTTTTTCGGCGATCTGATGTTGTTACCCTTCGACGAATTTGATATTATTCTCGGAATGGACTGGTTAACCGAACATGACGTTGTGGTAAATTGCAAGTGAAAGACTATAGACTTGATGTTTGAGTGGTGAAATGATTCGAGTTGAGTCTAGTGATCTGAGTGGGTTACCGGCAGTGATATCTTCTGTGTTAGCTGGGAAATATGTGAGAAAGGGTTATGAAGCTTATCTTACATATGTACTGGATAGCAAAGTATCGAAACGAAAGCTCGAGACTGTGCCTGTAGTTTGTGAGTATCCAGAAGTGTTTCCTGAGGAATTACTGGGATTGCCACCTGTTAGAGAAGTAGGGTTCGGCATAGAATTGGTTCCGGGTATGACACCCATTTCGATCACTCTGTATCGTATAGAACCAACCGAGTTAAAAGAATTGAAAGTTCAATTGCAAGAGTTGACCGACAGAGGTTTTACGCGACCCAGCTTCTCACCCTGGGGTGCTCCAGTCCTGTTCGTGAAAAAGAAAGACGGAACTATGCGAATGTGTATTGATTATCGTCAACTCAATAGATGAGTTATTTGACCAGTTGAAAGGAGCTTCCGTGTTTTCAAAGATTGATTTGCAATCTGGCTATTATCAGTTGGGAGTTAGAGATTCTGACGTTCCTAAGACTGCTTTCAGAACGAGATATGGACACTATGAGTTTTTAGTGATGCCGTTTATCTCACTAATGCCCCTTGCAGTTTTCATGGATCTGATGAATCGGGTATTCAGACAGTATTTAGATCAATTTGTAGTGGTGTTCATAGATGATATTCTGATTTATTCTCACAACGAGTCCGAACACGCCGAACACTTGAGGCTTGTACTTCAGATTTTGCGAGATAATCAGTTGTATGCAAAATTCAGTAAATGTGAATTCTGGTTAAGAGAGGTCAGCTTTCTGGGACATGTTGTATCCGCTTCGGGTATTAGAGTTGATTCGAATAAAATTTCAGCCATTCTTGATTGGAAACCTCCGAGGAATGTTTCTGAAGTTCGGAGCTTTTTGGGACTCACTGGGTACTATCGATGATTCGTTAAGGGTTTCTCGATGATCGCAACACCGTTGACGAAACTACTCCGGAAAGATATCAAGTTTGAGTGGTCAGAGAAGTGTCAGACAAGTTTCGACCAGCTGAAAACCCTTTTGACGGAGGCTCCTGTGTTAGTTCATCCAGAGTCTGGTAAAGAGTTCGTAGTCTACAGTGATGCTTCTTTGAACGTTTTGGGTTGTGTGTTGATGCAAGAGGTTAGAGTTGTTGCATATGTTTCAAGACAACTAAAGCCTCACGAGAAAAATTATCCAACTCATGATATCGAGCTAGCTGTGATTGTGTTTGCTCTTAAAATTTGGCGTCATTACCTGTTTGGAGAGAAATGCCATGTTTATACTGATCACAAAAGCCTAATATATTTAATGACTCAGAGAGACTTGAATCTGAGACAATGACAGTGGCTTGAATTATTAAAGGATAACGAAATTGTCATTGATTATCATCCAGGTAAGGCAAACGTGGTGGCTGATGCCCTAAGTCGAAAATCTCTATTTGCTCTTCGAGTAATGAATGTACATCTATCTATTTTCACTGATGATGTGCTAGTAGTGGAATTAAAAGCAGAACCAATGTTGATACGGCAAATTTGTGAAGCACAGAAAATCGATGACGAATTGGTTGCTAAATGAGCTCAATGTGATTCTAATATGGGTTCAGAGTTTCAAATTGACGGTAATGATTGTTTAAGATTCAGAGGTCGATTATGTGTCCCGAGAAATTCAGAACTTACTTTGATGATTTTGAGTGAGGCCCATTGTAGCCGAATGTCGGTCCATCCTGGTAGCACAAAAATGTACAACGATCTAAAAAGACAATATTGGTGGCATGGTATGAAAAGAGACATTTTCGATTTTGTTTCTAAATGTTTGATATGTCAACAAGTGAAAGCGGAGCATCAGGTTCCTTCGGGATTACTACAGCCGATCATGATACCTGAGTGGAAATGGGATCGAGTAATGATGGACTTTGTATCTGGTTTACTGTTGACGCAGAGCAAGAAGGACTCAATCTGGGTTATTGTTGATAGATTGACAAAGTCCGCTCATTTTATCCCTGTTCGTACGGATTTTTCACTTGATAGATTGACAGAATTATATATTTCTCAAATTGTTCGACTACATGGAGTACCTACTTCTATTGTTTCTGATAGAGACCCTAGATTTACATCTCGATTCTGGAGAAAATTGTATGAAGCGTTGGGTACTAAGTTACATTTTAGCACTACTTTCCATCCCCAGACAGATGGCCAATCTGAACGAGTTATTCAGATACTCGAAGATATGTTGAGATGTTGCATTCTCGAGTTCAGTGGTTCGTGGGAATGATATTTACCTTTGATTGAATTCGTATATAACAATAGCTTCCAATCAAGTATCAAGATGGCACTGTACGAGGCTTTATACGGTCATAAATGCCGCACACCTGTAACACCCCAAACCCGAGACCATCGCCGGTGTCGGACCCGAGGGGTTAACAAGCCAAGTTCACATGTTTTGCCCACCAATTTGACATTTCCAGTCAGGCTGGAAAACTGCGTCACTGTCGCCTTAAAAATCATATCTCGAGTTTCAAAACTCGGAAACTGGTTTCGTAAATTTTCCTGAATTTAGACTCATATATCCATCCATGGATTTATTTCTAGGATTTTGGTCGGGCCAATTGGTACAGTTTATTAGTTAAAGTTACCCATGTTACAGGGATCGACTGCTCTGACCTTCGCGCGGTATAACTTGAATATCTCTCTGTACAGGGCTTTAATGCTGGTGTCGTTTGTTTCTAATGAAACTAGACTCAAAATGGAATCTGTACATATAAGGTATGTCTCCTAATTATTTTTGGATAATTTATAGTGAATTTTAAAGTTGCGACAGGGAACCCAGAAACCATTCTGGCCCTGTCTCACAATAGCTTTAATATCTCTTAACCTGTAACTCCTATGACCATTTCGTTTTTCCATATGAAAATAGACTCATCAAGGTTCATTTACATAGCTTATTCACTATTTAATTCCATTCCTATGAATTTTGGTGATTTTTCACATTCATGCCACTGCAGCTGGCAGCATCTGTTTTAAGGTAGGACTTACCTATTTGGTAGTCTCCATGAATCAACTAGTCTTGCCATACATAGGTTCATATATGATCATTTTAACCATGCCAATGGCTGATCATATGACCAACATTCCCATTTCAAGCCAGAGCCACATCATGACACCAAATATATACATACAACCCACAATTAGTCTAAGTTCATGCTTCCTTTTCGAGCCATTTTCGCATGGCCGTACATACTTACATTACAACATATTTAACAAACAAGAGGTAGTCCTATACATGCCATCTCAAGTTCAATCAAAATTTATACCAAAATGGAGGCTTGATAGTGTGAATGACTTGACTTCAACGATCCCAAATCCGATTGCCTCGAGCGAAATCTAGAAAAGCGAGAGCCAAAGCAACGGGTAAGCATTTTTATGCTTAGTAAGTCTCAAGGAATATAATCAACTCTAATTACAGCAATACATTCACATAGCCAAATGCATCATTTCATTTATACACATTCTTACTTCACACTTCATCATTATATAATTTCACAAAGTATCAATCAATTCAATAACTGAAATTCATTAGTCGATTGAGCGAATGTTGCTCAAACATGTCGACTTTCCGATGCACATATAACGTACCTTATCCTTTGGGCTTTTCGAGTGTACTAATTGAATTCATTACAGCAACCAACACTCACCTCCAGCCCAAGATTCTTGAATATAACCGGATATAATCACGTGCACAAATGCCTTGGTCTTAGCCGGATAGAATGTCTCGCACGAATGCCTTGGTCTTAGCCGGATGTAGCCACTAGCGCAATTGCCTTGGTCTTAACCGGATATAATTTCCAGCATAATTGTCTTCGGATTTAGCCCGGATATCATTCAATTTCCCATGAACACATACATCAATTATCATTGGACATACATAATTCATTTTCGTTACTAAGGCTCAAACTCAATTATAGTCACAAGCATATTCGCCTTGGGACTTAGCCGGGTAGAATTCAAATACTCATGCATACACAATCAATAATCAATACACATCCATACTTTATTTCACACAATTCAAGTAGGGTCACTTCTTGAGGACTTACCTCGGATGTTGTCGAACGGCTTTTTCGGCTATTCGATCACTTTCTCCTTCCCTTGTCCAATTGTGGCCCTCTAAGCTCTTGAGCTAATTCAAACAAATTCAATTTATTAAAACCTCATTGTGCTAGCTTTTGGCGAATATGACAAGGAGTTTAAATGGTCATATGGCCACCCTTTAGCTTGAATACACAATGGTCATGCACATTTTATACTACATCAAGCAATTCAATACAATTTATTCGAGCATCAAGGAAATGCTAAGGCCTTCAATAGGCTACCCAAGGCCGAATATTCATGTACATGTTGAGGTCAATTTTGCACTTAATACCTCACAAAAACAGCATGCAATTTACTAATTAATGCTTTGCACATTGTGGCCCAAAACTTATAATATAGCATCAAGCACCTACATGTGTGCTAGGCAATTGTGCTTGCAATTTCACAAGCATTCTTCCACATCTTCTTCTTTAAACCAATATATTCATCACTTAGTTCATAACCAAAACATAATGTGCAATCATATATATGCATATATGAGCATGGCAATTTCAAGGTGTCCATAGCCATCCAAAACACAAATTTTAACTAACATGCAAGAAGCATGAATCATGCTCAAGAATGCATCATGGCGAATATGACAATCATGCTTCTTTTCAACTTCAATCATGATAAAACAAAAGAAAGCTCAAAATCTTACTCATAGGTAGACAATCCATCATTGCATGCATCATCATCAAGTTTCACACTTAGCATGCAATGGCTTTATCACCATAACAACTTTGGCCAAATGCCATTTCCATGGCATAACAAAGATTTGAGCCATAGCTAACATGCACATCAAATTAGCAACCAAAACATGCATGAAACTCCCAACACAACCTCATACATACCTTACTCTTGATGCAAATTTAGCCAAATCACCTTCTAGATCTCTTCTAAACAAAGGAAATGAAGCAAAATCCTTCTTCCTCTTAGTATTTTTGGCCAAAAGGAGAGAACAAGGATGAACAAATTTTTTGTTTTTCTTCTTGGTTGCACGGCAATGGGGGGATGCTACTCTCTCACACACATTTTTTTTCATTCTTTTCTTACCCATGCTTATTTGTTTATTATTTCTCCCTAATGCCCAACAAAACATGTTTCATGACATGTTTAGCCCATATCTCTTTGTCATGGCCGGCCATCACTTGTAAAAGGGAATTTGACATGCAAGTCCATTATTTTGCATGCATGCTTTAATTAGTCATCACACATTTCCTATCGTACTTTCCAAGTTCACTACTAAGTCCTTTCTAGTGGAATTCACCTTTATAACACTAAATCAATCATCATAAAATGTCATACATGAGCACACACATATTATAGGCATCAAAATAAATTTTTAATTATTTTTATGCCTCGGTTTTGTGGTCCCGAAACCACATTCCGACTAGGGTCAATTTTGGGCTGTCACAACACCACTGTATTAGACCGAACTCAGTGAAAATAAGATATACTGGGTTGATTTGATCAGAGAAGCTGAAGAAAAAGTGAAAGTGATTAGTGATAGTTTGAAAGCAGCATCGGATCGTGAGATTTGAAACGTAAAGATATTGAGTATCAAATTGGTGATAAAGTATTTTTGAAGGTCTCACCTTGGAAAAAAATACTCCGATTTGGCCGTAAGGGCAAATTGAGCCCAAGATTTATTGGACCATACGAGATAGCAGAACGAATAAGGCCGGTTGCTTATAGATTGGTTCTACCACTTGAACTCGCAAAGATTCATAATATGTTCCATGTATCGATGCTTAGACGGTATAGATCTGATCCTTCACATGTGGTTAATTCATCTGAAATTGAGATTCAATCGGATTTGACCTATGAGGAAGAACCGATCCGTATCTTAGCTCAGGAAGTGAAAGAATTGCGGAATAAGAAAATTTCATTAGTAAAAGTTTTGAGGATCAAACACGGAGTTGAAGAAGCGACTTGGGAGCTAGAAGACTCGATGAAAGAAAGTTACCCTAACCTATTTGCCGGTAAGATTTTCGGGGACAAAAATCCCTAAGGGGGGAAGAGTTGTGACAGTCCTAATTTGACCCTAATCAGAAAAGTGGTTTCGGACCCACAAAACTGAGTCAGAAAATTTTTAAATATATATATATATTATTTTCTATGTTTTTATTTTGTGAATTGATATGTTTGAAAATTTGGTATTTTAATTTTGTCTTTTAGACGTGAAATTAGCTAAAAAGGACTTGTTTGAGAACTTTGAAAATGTAGTAGGTAAATGCCCAAGGGATTAATTTGTTGAATTACTAAAATGGTGGATTTGCTTGTCTATTTTACCTTTTTAAATTAAGGGCACGGTAATGGGGTTGGTATACAATAATTATATGCTTTTTAGAATAATAGAATATATATTTGAAATATGTTATAATATAAAATAAGTTATAATTTATTAAGTGGGGGTGATAAAAACAAGGAAATTCAATGTTTCTCTTCCATCCTCATTGCCGAAAACATAAGTGAAAGAAGAAGGAAAATGTCAAGGGCATTCGGCCATCTTAAGGGTTAATTAAGGTAGGATTTTATGTTATTTCTATTAAATTTTATGAAAATTTAGTTAGTAGTCAAGCTCTTGTTATAACCCATATGTTGATTTTTTTTTTAATTTGGTGACAAAATGTGCATTCGATTATAATGGATAAATGCTAAGAGGATAGTGTTTTGATGTTTTGGATAGAAATATTAGAAAGGTGAAAATGAGCAAGCTAAATAGATATATGAGAACTTAAATGACGGTATGAACAAATGTGGAGCTTTTGCTAGTTTTAAAAGTATTCGGTCAAGGTGGTTTTGTGGTGAAACTATGTGTTAAATAACAAAGTGATGTGCAATTGTTATTTTGGTAGTGATAATGCCTAAAGTGAAAAGATTGTTTAAGGAATTATGGTTTAAATGTTTAGTGAAGATGATATTCAGCCTGTTAGTATGTGAATAATTTATTTAAAGTATAAACTTTATATGTATACTAAAAATTTATATGCATTCGGCCTTGAGACATTAGATAAACATTAGTTGAGGTTTTAATGTCTTAAACAATGACGGTTGTAAGATGAAGTGGAAATTATTAAATTTGTATATGTGAGTATTTAGCAAGGGGTGGTTTCCGTATATATATATGTGTGTGTTTTATTGAAGTATTGAATGGGTTGTTTATAGTATATGGATCTTAGGTGGTCAATAGCCGAATGGTTAGTTTAAATTTGTATGGAATAATTAGTAAAGGGAGTAAGTACATTTAGCTCAAAAAAATGTTAAAAGAAAAAAAAAACAAGGTCATAATAATAATGTTCGTGATATGATATTTGAATGTGTCAATGGGAACCGAATGGCTTAAGTTTAATGAAAGCATAAGGTGGATGAAAATCAAATTTTGCCGTGTGATTCTTGTGATATGAAACTATTAATATTGTGGGATATAAATAAACTAGCAAGGTAATTAAACTAGTCAATTTGTTTATTCTAGCTCAAGAACCCAAAGGAGGGGAATCAAGCAAGGGAAAAACAAAGTGTATCGATGTAACACCCCTTACCCGTATCCAAGGCCGAAACAGAGTACGAGGCATTACCAGACTTAACAATACACATAGACGAAAATGGGGCCATAAAATTTCATTTAATTCAAAACTTTTCGAACACATGCATAACAAACAAAGCTAACTATATCATCACATCAAAACGCAGGACATGGCACGATTAATTAAATTTATAAACCATATTGGATAAGGACCACATCTCATGATCATATACGATAACTCAATGCAGACTGATACGTATGGTCAAAATCATAATAAAAATACATATCACAAACCAACTTCCTATACATGCCACTCACTTGATATTTCTAAGATTTGAATTAATTTTCCCAAAAATGATAGTTTGATAGTGTGATTTTGCCTTCGACGATCTCCAACCCCGAGCCGACCTGCCAATACTAAAGAAATGGAGAGGATGGGTAAGTTTTATGCTTAGTAAGTTCATATGAAAATAATAAGCAATTACTACCATGCTTTTCAAGATAAAACACTATAATTGTACAATTACATATATTCAGGTTAAGATGTGTTATCGAGTTACAGTTACTAAATCATTCATATCTGAAGCTACAAAACTCCAAATTTAGTTTCGTTAATTTTCCTTAAAACTAAATTAATATATATTTCTTCCTTAAAATTTCCAGTATTTTTCGTTTAGCCAATTAGTACAGTTTATTAGTTAAAGTCTCCCCTATTTCAGAGTACGACTACTCTGACCTCTGTGTACTACAAACCAAATTTCTCCATGTACAGAATTCCAAAGACCATGGAGTTTGTTTCCCTTAAAAATAGACTCAATAAGGAATCCATCAATGTAAGGTATGACTCTTAATAATATTTTTACAATTTATGGTGAATTTCTAAATTCAAAATAGGGAATCTTGAATTCATTCAGACCTTGTTTCACAAGAATTCAAATATCACACAATATAGAATTCTTTTGCTTCCCTTGTTTCTTTCATGTGAAAATACACTCATTAAGCCTTAGTTTCATATATCATTTGAATTTTTATTCAACTTCCACAATTTTTAGTGAATTTTCAAAGTCATGCAACTGCTGCTGTCCAACACTGTTTTACCACTAAAATTCATTCTTATATAATTCCACTTAATCCATTTTGTCTTATTGAAATTCACCCAATTATCGAGCACATTGCTCATAATTTTTCATAAACATATAGCTAAACTTATTCATCATATAATCATGTTCAATTGTATTTTTACTTAATCGATTTTCCCGTTGAACTCTTCGGAATAATAACTGATACTCAATTGTCTGCACATATTTTCACACTTGTAGCCACAGCTATCTGGTATGCATAGTAGCCTGCACATAGTACTACACATGCGACCAATTATCCTGCACACGTAGTAGCCTGCACTTAGTACTACACACGTGACCAATTATCCGTACACGTAGCAGCTGCACTTAGTACTACACACGTGACCTAACCATCGATACACGTAGTAGCTTTGCACTTAGTACTACACACGTGATCACAGTTTTTGGGTATGCATAGTAGCTCGCACTTAGTACTACACATGCGACCTCACAATAGATCATTCAGATCATTTTTATTCAAGGTTCAATCGGAAATTCTCACTTTTCAACATTTTACTAAATTTTCCGTAATCAATTTAAATTCATAATTTACATCAAATAACCATTTGTTAGGCGACCACATTTCATATGATATCAAAATATAATAACATAAAAGAATCAATAGATTATTTATGTACGAATTTACTCAAGTGTCTATCTCACTATCCATAGTACCAATTGTCCATTCATAGTATAATAAGACACAACTCAAATATCAAATCAGCTTTTAAGAATTTACATAACATATATCACATATTTCATATATCACTTGTCATGTATCTTCATTTTCGGCATTTCATGTAACATTCTTTCATGTCATATTTCCACATCATAAACACCATTCCATCAACTTTTCCAATATATTAAATCATAAAATATATGCAATAATAGTAAGAAATAAATTCAAACATAACATTGCATTATTATTATCATACGAACTTACCTCGATCCAGAAATGACAATTTACCATTTTAGTCCATAACCTTGTATTTTCCCGATTTAAGCCCGAATCTCGATTTCCTTCATCTATAATATCACATTTAGCCTAATAATTAGTCACACTATTCATACGGGTCCAAAAATCATATTTTTAAAAATTTTCATTTTGACCCCTAAACTTTTGCATATTTGCACTTTTGCCCCAAGGTTCAGAAATTAAACTTCATCCTATTTTCTTATGTTTTATGACATTCTGATCATTTTTCCCTTATATGGCAACATGAAATTCTCACTCTAACATGTACTTATGACTATTAGGTATTTTTACCGATTAAGCCCTTTTACTCGTTTTCACTTAAAACCGAGTAGCACAAGTTGTCTAACATAATTTAAAACCTCATATTCTATCATAAAAAACCAAAGTACACAAATTTCACCTATGGGTATTTTTCCAAATATGAACCCTAGGTTGAATTATTGCTAGCATAAGCTAAATCAAGTTATCGGGACTCCAAAAACGTAAAAATCATTAAAAACGTGGCTAGAACGGACTTACAATCGAGCTTGGAAGCTTGGAAACCCTATCCATGGAGTCTCCCTTTGTATACACGTCCATGGTGAAGAAGATGAGCAAAATTGGCTTTTAATTTTGTATTTTAATTCATTTTACCCTTAAATGACCAAAATGCCCTTACTATTAAACTTTTCAAAAATTCCATTCATGTCCAATATTTGTCCATAAACTTTGAAATTGGTCAAATTTCTATTTAAG
Organism: Gossypium arboreum; assembly: GCF_025698485.1. NCBI lineage: Eukaryota > Viridiplantae > Streptophyta > Magnoliopsida > Malvales > Malvaceae > Gossypium > Gossypium arboreum. Next base: position 84,493,967 of record NC_069073.1, read on the forward strand.
ACCTCCTAATTAATATTTCAAAGCAATTTCATACTAAAAAGTTCTAGAATGCAAATTTTGCAACTTATTCAATTTAGTCCCTAACTTCAAATTAAGCACTTTATGCATAGCATTTCTTCACGAAATTTTCACACAATCATGAAATCATATCATAGACCTCAAAATAATCATAAAATAATTATTTCTATCTCGAATTTGTGGTCACAAAACCACTATTCCGATTAGGCCCTAATTTAGGGTATTACAATCGAGTAGCCGATTGGAACCATTTCATCCAACACAAGGTAAGTCGATAAGCAATTATAAGATTTGTTATTTTATACATAAATGGTGCGCACATATCATGAAAGAACTACTCTTGTATATATATATTTTCTTGATTGATAGATATATAGTCGTATATACATATTGGATTAAGTCAATTGATTTGTTTATAATGAAATGACATTGGCACTATATGCGCGGATTTGAATGGCACAATGTGTGTGGATTTGAATGGCACTATGTGTGCGGATTTGAATGGCACTACGTGTGTGGATTAGTAAGGCACTATGTGTACGGGTTAGCGTGGCACTATGTGTGCAAATTTCCTTGACCGAGCACTATATGTGTGAAATCGGTTGTTGATAGAATAAGTGCAGGAACTGAATGAAGGATTAAAGCTATTGAGTGAAATAAGAAATTGGACATATGAAACATATATGCATGAATACATCTGTTTCGTCATTGTTTAATACTTTGAGGAAAAGATTTAAGGCATTTGGTTGTATGATACTTTGATTGAATAGCATGACTTGACTTGTAGTTAGATTAATAATCTAAGTGATATATGGCATAGATCGGTACGACTGTGATAGTTGATTTTGCAAAAGAATATTATTATAATAAGTAGATGTCAATCAGAGTGAGATAAAAAGGAGTTAAATTTTACTTTGACGCGTTAATTGTAATGTGGACTTTTCTAGTTTCTATTTCGATATATCAAGTTAATTGTTTGCATTATATTGCTTACGACTTACTGAGTTGAAAACTCATTTGGTGTGTTTACTTGCATCTTATTTAGATTTTCTTTTGATCCGTTGTGTGCTCGGGACCATCATCGAAGTCATCACACCTGCCTGCAATGTTTTGGCACCCCTTTTTGTTAGTCTTAAGTATAACATTATGGCATGTATAGACTTTAAATTTGGGATTTCCATGCCATAATATTTATTTTTGTAATCATGGCCATGCGAATATGGCTTAAACTTTAATATTTCAAAAGTGGCTATGTTTGCTTTTATAATACAACTCTTTTGATTAAGTGAAACGATACTAAATGGGTGGCTAATTATTAAATTAAATAGGTCACTTAAAAAAAATTTACTTAGAAGTTAGGCCTATGGGATGTATTTATTATTTATATGAATGAGCTAAATACTATGTGTATTTAAAATTAGTTATGCATTCGGCTATAATGGCAAACCACCAAATGAATAGTGATCCTCTTTTTATGATGCATATATGAGTGCAAGGCACGTTGTAAATCATATGTACATATAGGTTGTGAAATTGTTTATACATGATAAATTAATACCTTGTGAATTCAGTTTTGTTTAATTGCAAAGATCGATAAGATGATTATTCAATATTATATTTTGTTCGACTGTTCGCACATGAATTATTTTAGTAATACTCCATAACCCTTTTGGCGACAGATACGGGTTAGGGGTGTTACAATCAGCACTTTACCCATGTTTGAGGCTTAATGAATATCCAATAGTGTTCCAAAAGGTTCAATAGTGAATGTTATGTTCTTAAGCTAATGAGGAAAGTATAACCGTGTTGTGAGTGGTACAGGTACCTAAATTTATACGTATGAGATATGAGCTCATTGAACAATATGTGACTAGTATGGATGATAATAGTAAGTTATGCTTATGCCCACCTTGGTATCATGAGCATGTGGATCATTGATAAAATGTTGTTGTTGTGTACTTACTTATATGCAACTTACTAAGCTTTATGCTTACTCCCTTTCCTTTCCATTTCCTTTTAATGTTGCTTAACTAGCTCAAGGATCACTAGAAGTCAGAGATATCAATCACACTATCAACCGAAGCATTCGTTATAGTTGGATTTAAATTTTTGAACATAGCATGTATAAGACTTAGACTTTGTTATTTTGTGTCTTTGAGAATTGGCCAAATGTGTTGGCTCAGGTTTCCAACCCTTTAATTTGTATTAAGCTTTGAATGATAGTTAATATTCATTTTGAGTTTATGAAAGATGCATTCTCATGGTTGAATGAATGTCTATTTTGGCTAGTTTAGTTATAGGAGTTATACTTGTTTCGATATTGGTTGGTATTTGTATGGAACTATATATGTAAGGGTGACAATGAGGCTTGGTAAATAGCCTTATATTGTCCACATGGGTAGACACACGGGCGTGTGTCTAGGCCATGTGTAACACACAGTCTACCCCATGGGCATGTAGTCTGGTCGTGTGTCCCTTGTACGTAAAATTTCAAGTCAGTATGCATGGTAATAAACACACGGGCAGAGACACGACTGTGTGTCTCAGCCATGTGGAGGACATGGCCCAGCACACGAGCGTGTGCCTTAGCCGTGTGACATTATGAGCTTGCTGACATCAGAAACAGAATGTCCATGTTTTTGCACATAGGCTAGGACACGGGCGTGTCGTGGCCTTGTGAGGGACACGGGCCAATGACTCAGGCGTGTGCCTGGCCGTGTGAAAACCCCTATAGGTGTGAATTAGAAATTAATTCTACATAGGTGTGTCCCAGGGTGCTTAGGTCGTGTGAGCCACACGGGCCATCAGCACGCAGGCCATCAGCACAACCATAGCGAAATGGTCACACGGGCTATTATTCTTCCATACGGGCGTGTGCCCTGTTTTAAAGGAAAACTTCTTAAGGTTGGTTTAAGGACTCGGAATGGCTCCAAATAGCTTTCAATGATCGATTTTTGGTTCATAAGCCTATAATAAGAAGTTTAAGGTAGATATTGAAAAAATTTTAAGTTTGAATCGAGTCTTGGTGACTTGAGATTGGTTGTATGCATGAGATCAAGTTAGGTAATGCCTTGTACTCCTCCCCAGCATGGGTTACGAGTATAGGGTGTTACATTTAGTGGTATCAGAGCTATGATTTAGTCGGTTCTAGGACTAAACTAGCGAGAGTATGAGTCTAGCTATACATGCCATAACTGCATATTGATAATGTGACGATTTCTGGTGATTATAAATTATGTTTTCATATAGTAATGGATCCTGATAAAGCCACGGCGGATGACGTAGAAAGTAACATGCCAGCTCCAGCTGAAGCGACCACGCCAGTCGAGAGTGAGCCCGTGACTATGGGCCAAGGCGAAGGGGCTAGATAAACCTATCTCTGAATGATGGATGCTTGGTACATGGAGTTTGTTTGTGTGAATCTGAGCACTCCACCTCTCTCACCTACTCCGATTCCTCAGCATGCCCCTGTAGCTCCGTAAGGCGTGGACATGTTTAGAAGAGAGAAATCTCCAATAGATAAGATCTGGAAACAAGGGGCCGAGGAATTACGGGCTAGCATAGATGATGACCTGGAGAGAGCATAGTTTTGGCTAGAAAATACCATTAGGGTATTTGATGAACTATCATGCACACTTGAAGAGTGCATGAAATGCACAGTGTCGCTTCTATGAGATTCGGCGTATCAGTGGTGGAACACTCTCATGTCCATCATACCGAGAGAGAGTATCACATGGGAATTCTTCCAGGAGGAATTCTAGAAAAAGTATATTAGCCAAAGATTCATAGACCAAAAGAGGAAGGAATTCCTATAGCTAAAGCAAGGCCGAATGTCAGTGACAGAATATGAACATGAGATTGTGAGGCTTAGCAAGTATGTGCGGGAGTGCGTATCTACATAAGCCACCATGTGTAAGAGGTTTGAGGATGGCCTCAATAAAGATACCCAAGTGTTTATCGGCATCTTAGAGCTGCGAAATTTGTAGCACTTGTCGAAAGAGCCTGTAAGGCCGAAGAGTTGATTAAAGAAAGGAGGAAAGCGGCTTTTGAGTCGCAGGATTCAAAGAAGAGAAAGATGGGGAAATCACATCAGTCATCATCTAAAAGATTGAAAGAGTTCACTACCCGATCGAATGCTTCAATGGGGTATTCGAATAGGAATAAGAACCGACATAACACAACTTCTAAAGCCCAGACTGCTTCGGTCGCAAGTGTTGGTAGCACTCGACCAAATAGGCCAAAATGCTCGCAATGTGGTAGGCATCATTTTGGCGAGTGCTGAGGGAATGAAAGGGGTTGTTTCAAAGTGTGGATCATTGGAACACTTCATCCGTGATTGTTCTGAATTGGATGTGAGAGAGAGAGAAAACAAGATGTGAAAGTGAATAGTACCCGTTTAAGGGGTAGGCCACAGAAGAACCCCAGAAGTGGGGCTAGCAGTAGAAGCATGCCAAGAGATGCTATGGTGAGGTCCGAGGGCAGAGCGCCTGGAAGGACTTATGCTATAAGAGGTCGGGAAAGGGCAGAGTCTCCCGACGTGATCATGAGTACCTTTCCTATCCATGAAATATCTGTTGTTACTTTAATTAACCCGGGATCTACCCACTCTTATATTTATGAAATTGATACCTCGTATGAGTATGCTAGTAGAGTCCGCAGAGTTTGTAATAAAAGTGTCGAATCCTTTAGGCAGACATGTACTAGTGGACCAAGTATGTAGAAATTGCCCTTTCACAATTAGAGGTCATTGTTTTCTGGCTAACTTGATGTTATTGTCATTTAATGAGTTTTATGTAATCCTTGGGATGGACTAGTTGACTTCTCATAGTGTTGTAGTGGATTGTGGGAGTCATTAAGCTGAAATGTGAAGGTAGTAATGTTCTTTGAGTTGGAGTAGATGAGTCAGATAATCTGCCTGTATTAATATCATCTTTGACTACCAAGAAATATTTGAGGAAACGATACGAGGCTTATCTAGCTTATGTGTTGAACACTCAAGTGTCTGAATCGAAGATTGAATCAGTACCAATGGTTTGTGAATTTACAGACGTGTTTCCAGAAGAATTACTTGGATTACCTCCAGTGAGGGAAGTCGAGTTTGGAATTGAGTTGGTCCTTAGAACGGAACCTATCTCAATTGCTCCATATAGGATGGCTCCAACGGAATTAAAAGAGTTGAAAGCATAGTTGCAAGAGTTAACGGACAAGGGCTTCGCGAGACCGAGTTTTTTCCCGTGGGGTGCTCTGGTACTCTTTGTGAAGAAGAAAGATGGATCGATGAGGTTATGCATCGACTATAGGCAACTGAACAATGTAACAGTGAAGAAAAAATATCCTTTGCCAAGGATCGATGATCTGTTTGATCAGTTAAAAGGGGCCACTGTATTCTCCAAGATAGACCTAAAGGTTTGGTTATTATCAGTTGAGAGTTAAAGAGCAAGATATACAGAAGACTGCTTTTCAGACAATATACGAGCATTATGAGTTCCTCGTCATGCCCATTGGTTTGACTAATGCCTCGGTGATGTTTATGGATTTGATGAACCGCATTTTTCGATCGTATCTGGACAAGTTCGTAGTGGTTTTTATTGATGACATACTGATTTACTCACAATATGAGCATGAACACGCGGAGCATTTGAGAACTGTGTTACAGAATTTGAGAGATAAGTAGATTTACGCCAAGTTCAATAAGAGTGAATTTTGGCTTAAAGAGGTCGAATTTTTAGGGCACATTGTGTCGGGTGACAGGATCAGAGTTGACCCAAGCAAGATCTCGACTATTGTTGAGTGGAAATCGTCGAGGAATGTAACTGAGGTTTGAAACTTTTTAGGTTTAGCTGGATATTATAGACGGTTTGTAAACGGATTCTCTATGATAGCAGCGCTGATGACAAGGCTGCTGCAAAGAGGATGTTAAGTTTGAATGGACAGAAAAGTGCCAGTAGAGTTTCGAAAAATTAAAGCCTTTGTTGACCGAAGCCCCAGTGTTAGTGCAACCAGAGTCGGGCAAGGAGTTTGTGGTATATAGCGACTCCCCCTTGAATGGTTTGGGGTGCATGCTTATGCAAGAAGGTAAGGTCATAGCTTACGCTTCAAGACAGTTAAAGCTACATGAGAAAAATTACCCGACGCATGATTTAGAGTTGGCTGCCATAGTATTCATATTGAAAATTTGGAGACACCATCTATATGGCGAGAAGTTTCGAGTGTTCACTGATCACAAGAGCTTTAAGTACTCAATGACTCAAAAGGTGTTGAGTTTGAGGCAACGATGACAGTTAAAGCTAATAAAGGATTACGAGTTGATTATCAACTACAACCTAGGAAAAGCGATCGTGGTTGTCGATGCATTGAGTACAAAATCATTATTTGCACTGAGAGTAATGAATATCAGTATGGCTTTGTCTAATGATGGTTCGGTTCTAGCAGAGTTGGGAGCTAGATTGATGTTTCTTCAAGAGATCCATGAAACTCAGAAAGATGATGAGAAATTGCAAGCCAAGAGAACTCAGTGTGAGTCAGGAATTGAATCAGATTTTCGTATTGGTACCGATGGATGTATAATGTTTAAAGATAGAGTTTATGTACCCAAGGACAATGAGCTTATTTAGAAGATTCTTTGATAGGCACATAATGGTTGTTTGTCCGTCCATTCGGGTAGTGTGAAAATGTACAATGACCTTAAGAAAATGTATTGATGGTTGGGAATGAAAAAAGACATTTCAGAGTTTGTGTCTAAGTGCTTAGTGTGTCAGCAAGTAAAGGCTGAACACCAAGTACTTTCGAGTCTACTTCATCCTATCATGGTCCCCGAATGGAAGTGGAACCAGATCACTATGGATTTTGTGACGGGTTTTTCGGTAACCCCAAAGAAATAGGATGCTATTTAGGTTGTTGTGGATAGGCTAACCAAGTCGGCACACTTCATACCTATGCGTACCGACTACTCCCTTGAGAGATTAGCCGACTTGTACATTTCTGAGATTGTGAGACTACACAGGGTGCCTACATCCATTATTTCAAATAGAGACCCGAGATTTGCCTCGAGGTTTTAGAAAAAGTTACAAGAGGCATTGGGAACAAAGTTGAGTTTTAGCACAGCTTTCCCTCCGCAAACCGACGGTCAGTCAGAGAGAGTAATACAGATATTAGAGGACATGTTATGGTGTTGCGTCCTTGAGTTCTAAGGTAGTTGGGAAAAGTATCTACCGTTGGTTGAATTCGCCTATAATAACAGTTATCAAAAAAGTTTGAAAATGGCACCTTATGAGGCTTTGTACAGACGAAAGTGTCGAATGCCCTTATATTGGACTAAGCTTAGAGAGAGTCAGGTTCACGGGGTCGATTTAGTTAGAGAGACTAAAGAATTTGTGACTGCTTGAAGGCCACCTCGGATAGACAGAAATCCTACTCAGATTTGAAACGAAAGGAAATTGAATTCCAAGTCGGTGATAAGGTATTTTTGAAAGTATCCCCGTGGAGGAAAGTTTTCAGATTTGGTAGAAGAGGTAAATTGAGTCCTCGTTTCATAAGGCCTTATGAGATTATCAAGAGAGTAGGACCGGTTGCCTATCGATTGGTTTTACCTCCAAAGTTAGAGAAGATTCACGAATTGTTTCATGTGCCCATGCTACATCGATATAGATCGGACCCTTCACATGTGATTACACCGTTAGAGGTTGAGATTCATCCGGACATGACTTATGGTGAAGAGCCGGTCAAGATTTTAGCTCGGGAAGTCAAACAATTGAAAAATAAGAGTATAACACTTGTGAAAGTTTTGTGGCATAGACATGGAGTCAAGGAAGCCACATGGGAACCTGAAGAGACTATGAGACATCAGTACCTGGACTTGTTCACCGGTAAGATTTTCGAGGATGAAAATCCCTAATGGGGTGAAATGTAACAGCCCAATTTTGGGACTACTTGAAATAGTGGTCTCGGGACCACAAATCCAAATTTAGAAAAATTATTTTATTATTATTTTGGAGTCATAGCATGTTTATAATAGTACATGAAAATTTTGGTAAAGCTAATTTTGACGTTTATGAGCCCAATTGCGAAAAAAGACTAAATCGCATAAAGTGAAAAAGTTCTATTTTGATAGGTAAAGGTGTTATTTTATTAGAGAATTAAAATTGAGGGATTTTAAAGGGCAATTAGACCCCTAGAAATAGAGTGGCTAGCCATAGGAGACATATGTGGTCAAAATTTTCAAAATTTGTTGGGTTAGGTGACCAATTTTGACTCAAATAGAAATAAAATAAAGAAGGATGATATCATCCCTTACTCATCTATTTTCTCCACCGAAAATTAGCCATTGAAGGGGGTTTGAGAGCTTAAAATTTTCAACAACTTGAAACACTCACAAGTGATTTCCATGTCCTTTTTTGATGATTTTTGTATTTTTGAGACCCTTGAAGCTTGAGCTTTCAAATGAGGGGTATATATTGCAAAATGGTTGAAGGTATAGGGTTTTTCCATGAGAGCATTTAGGGGTATAACACTTAAAGGGACCATTTGGCACAAGCTGTAAAATAAGTAATAAATGTGTGAAATAGAGAGAATTTGGGGTTGCTGTAAGATTAAAATGAGTTTAGCTAAGTTTAAGACGTGAAGAAATTCGATAAAAATTGATTTTTGAGCATAGGGGTAAAATGGTCATTTTGCCAAAGTTCAGGGGTAAAATGGTCATTTTACCAAAGATGTGAATTTTTATTGCTTAATTTTATTTAATGATTAAATGAGTGCATTTTGCTATTTTCGATCAAGAATTGTCAAATCCGAACCTAGACCAGGGAAAAGCTAAGCAAATCGACTAAACCGACTAGTAGTATACATTTTGTAATCCGAGGTAAGTTGTATGTAAATAACGCAACTACATTACTAATGTATGTATTGAATTTTGTTTGAATTAATATAGCATGAATTGCTTGATTGTGGAATTGAGATGGTATGATGATAATTGAGATAGTAGAGTTCCTGTTTGAACCTAGGAAACAAATCGGATATTCATGCTGTGACATATGGGTTATTGTTGGCTAGTGTAAGACATGTTTGGGACATGCATTGGCAACATTATGAGAGCCAGTGTAAGACCATGCCTGGGACATGGCATCGGCATTGAGATGAGAGCTAGTGTAAGACATGTCTGGGACATGCATCGGGCTCGTGATGTAAGCTAGTGTAAGACATGTCTGGAACATGCATTGCCTACGAGATGATAGTCAGTGCAAGACCATGTCTAGGACATGGCATCGACTTGAGATGTGAGCCAGTGTAAGACCATGTCTAGGACATGGCATCGGCACCATACCCACGTTTGAGGCTTAATGAATATCCAGTAGTGTTCCAAAAGGTTTAATAGTGAATGTTATGTTCTTAAGCTAATGAGGAAAGTATAACCGTGTTGTGAGTGGTACAGGTACCTAAATTTATACGTATGAGATATGAGCTCATTGAACAATATGTGACTAGTATGGATGATAATAGTAAGTTATGCTTATGCCCACCTTGGTATCATGAGCATGTGGATCATTGATAAAATGTTGTTGTTGTGTACTTACTTTTATGCAACTTACTAAGCTTTATGCTTACTCCCTTTCCTTTCCATTTCCTTTCAGTGCCGCCTAACTAGCTCAAGGATTAGCAGAAGTTAGAGATATCGATCACACTATCAACTGAAGCATTCGTTATAGTTGGATTTATATTTTTTAACATGGCATGTATAGGACTTAGAATTTGTTATTTTGTGTCTTTGAGAATTGGCCAAATGTGTTGGCTCGGGCTGGAAACCCTTTAATTTGTATTAAGCTTTGAATGATAGTTAATATTCATTTTCAGATTATGAAAGATGCATTCTCATGGTTGAATGAATGTCTATTTTGGCTAATTTAGTTATAGGAGTTGTACTTGTTTCGATATTGGTTGGTATTTGTATGGAACTATATATGTAAGGGTGACAATAAGGCTTGGTAAATAGCCTTATATTGTCCACACGGGTAGACACACAGGCGTGTGTCTTGGCCGTGTGTGACACACGGTCTACCCCATGGGTGTGTAGTCCGACCGTGTGTCCCCTGCACGTAAAATTTCAAGTTAGTATGCATGGTAATAAACACTCGGTAGAGACACGGCTGTGTGTCTCAGCCGTGTGTAGGACACGGCCTAGCACACAGGCGTGTCCCTTGGCCGTGTGACATTATGAGCATGTTAATGTCAAAAATAGAATGTCCATGTTTTTGCACAGGGCTAGGACATGGGCGTGTTGTGGCCATGTGAGGGACACAGGCCAATGACAAGGGCGTGTGTCTGGCCGTGTGAAAGCCCCTGTAGGTTTGAATTAGAAATTAATTCAACACAAGTGTGGGATACGAGCGTGTCCCAGGGTGCTTAGGCCGTGTGAGCCACATGGGCCATCAGCACGACCATGTCGAAATGGTCACATGGGCATGTTATTCTTCCACATGGGCGTGTTCCCTATTTTAAAGGTAAACTTCTTAAGGTTGGTTTAAGGACTCGGAATGGTTCCAAATAGCTTTCAATGATCGATTTGGGGCTCGTAAGCCCATAATAAGAAGTTTAAGGTAGATATTAAAAAAGTTTTAAGTTTGAATCGAGTCTTAGTGACTTGAGATTGGTTGTATGCATGAGATCAAATTCAGTAATGCCTTATACTCCTCCCCGGTGTAAGTTACGGGTATAAGGTGTTACACACACGGTCGTACAACACGCCTATGGGGACTGACCGTGTGTTACACACGGCCTAGACACATACCCGTGTGTCTACCCATGTGGACCTTTTTGTAGGCTATATTCCAACCCTTTGGTCACCCTCAAACATCCATACACACAAATATGTTCCTTGGACAGCTATCATGGTACAAATGTACCCTTAAAACCTTCTTGGCCAAGGTCATGCATGTTGCTTCTTAACCTATGTTGATATTACTCTCGTTGTTCTAGGGTTACCATTTTACAAACCATATTATAAATTTAGCTCATTTTATACACCATGCCAGTTATGACCTAAACCATTTTCAAGTAATTTGGCCACAGTACACATATCCATTCATGGTATATCACATTAACCATCTCATGAAACATTCAAGCATAAACATGCACAAATAGTAGGTTTACAACCTACATCAACATGAGCCATATCTCATGGCCATATACAAAATGAATAAACATATCATTTAAGCCCTTACATTGGCTAGCCAAATGACACATATAATAAAATAACCAAGAATCCTATACATGCCATTATAACTAATAAAAGTTTTTATATACCAAAGACAACACAAGTTGATAGTGTTGACAATGCTCCCACCGTCTTCCAATCTTCACGAGTTCGCGAGCTCTGTAAGACAAGGGAGATGAAAGGGGGTAAGCATTTACATGCTTAGTAAGTTCGAATAACGGGAAAGTAAACTTACTAGTTATTTAGCATACAATCATAATAGATATTCATGCCAACATGCATAGTATAAAATCTCTATGACATATACTCGAACATCAAGTTAGTCTCAGGCAAATACATTATAACATTAGTCTCAGATGAGCTCATCAATTCAAGCATTTCTATTTCCATTTCTCATTTTAAAGCAGATGAATTTCTCGGGATCTCGATGGATATCTCATTTACCATCAAATCATGCAAGTGATCATTTTAAATACGCACTCCCGTGAACCTCTCTCTTACGGTGGGATTATCAGTCCTGGCTAAATCCCTCGAAATATAAACTCACAGAGCAATGTCGTGATTACCTGTCCAGGCTAAATCCCTTACAATGACATATACTCATATGAGTTTGGATCTGAATTACCAGTCCAGGCTAAATTCAGATCCTAATCGGATCACCCGTCCGGGCTAGATCCTTTCTACCATTAATTCATTTTCGAGAAATCCATTAGATATCATTTTTATTCAACTGGGACATTTCATTGTAACATCAATTTTTTTATGAATTTTCGTATATTGCATATCAATATTATAATTTAGACATGAACTTACATCTTTAATGTATTTAAAATAGTTTACATTTGAGTCACGCGAACTTACCTAGTATTCGTTTCGAATTTGAATTTCGGTTACTCTAAAACCTTTTGTTTTCCTCGGTCGACTTCCAAATTTGGTCCCTTGGGATCTATATAAGCAACAATAAATTATCAATACATCACACGATTCATTTTAGGCCTAAATTTCACCCCCGAGAAAAATGACCATTTTGCCCCTAACATTTCACATTTTTACAAATTAGTCTTTTAAGCTCATATAATGAAATGCATGTAATTTCTTGAATACCCAAGCCTAGTCGAAAGTATCATAAACTCATACCAAGTGACATTTTCCTCTATTTCACATTTCTACCACACATTTTATATCTTTTACAAATAAGTCTCTTAAGTCATTTCAGTAAAAGTTGTTTACTATACTTTAAACTCTCATATTCCTCCATAAATCATCAAAACACAAGCATCTCATGCATGGGTAAATTTCTAACATGAAACCTAGCTTGAAATATGGGTAGAAATAGAGAGAGTATGTTACGAGGATCGCAAAAATACAAAGAACATTAAAAACGGGGCTAGGGAACACTTACTATTGATATTGGAAATGTTGAAAACCCTAGCTATGGTTTCTCTTCAAAATTCGGCAGCCATGGAGAGGAAATGGCTGAATTTTGCTTCTTTCTTCCCTTTTTATTAATTTTATTACCAAATGACCAAAATGCCCTTCCTTACAAACTTTCAAATTTTTCCATGCATGCCCATTTTTGTCCAAAAACTTAGAAATTGAGCAAATTGCTATTTAAGAGCTCCTAATTAATAATCCAAAGCAATTTCATACAATATTCTTCTAGAACCAAAGTTTTACAACTTATTCAATTTGGTCCCTAATTACCAATTAGACACCTTATACTTAGAATTTCTTCATGAAACTTTAACACATGCTTATTTTCATATCCTAGACCTCATAATAATCATAAACAATTATTTTAATGTTGGATTGGTGGTCCCAAAACCACTATTCCGACTAGGTCTTATTTTAGGATGTTACAATTCTCCCCCTCTCAGGAACTTTCATCCTCGAAAGTCTTACTAGTAAACAGGTTCAGATATTGACTTCTCATGGCTTCTTTAGGTTCCCAAGTGTCTTCTTCCACTCCATGTTTATGCCATAAAACTTTCACCAAGGCTATATTCTTATTCCTCAACTATTTGACTTCTCCAGCTAAAATCTTGACCGATTCTTCACCATAGGTCATATCCGGTCTAATTTCAAATTCAATCAGTGAAATCACATGTGAGGGGTCCGATCTATATCTACGCAACATGGACACATAAAATACATCATGAATCTTTTCTAACTCGGAAGGCAACGCTAAGTAGTAAGCTAACCGTCCAACTTTATCAGTAATCTCATATGGTCCGATAAACCTTGGACTCAGTTTGCCTTTTCGACCAAATCTCAAGACTTTTTTCCATGGGTATACTTTCAAGAACACTTTATCTCCAACTTGAATTCAATCTCTTTTCTTTTCAAATTAGCATATGACTTTTGCCTATCCATTGCTGCTTTCAAGCAATCTCGTATCACTTTTACCTTTTCCTCAGTTTCCTTGATCAAATCAACTCCTTGAATCTGGTGTTCTTTAAGTTCTTTCCAATACAATGGAGTCCGGCACTTCTGGCCATACAATGCCTCATACGGTGCCATCTTTAAACTCATCTAGAAACTGTTGTTGTAGGCAAATTCCACCAAAGGCAAATATTTTTCCCAGCTACCCTGAAATTCAAGGATGCAAAATCGTAACATGTCCTCGAGAATCTGAATCGTCTGCTGAGATTGACCATCAGTCTGTGGGTGGAATGTCGTACTAAAACTCAACTTCGTACACATGGCTTCTTGTAGTTTCTTCCAAAATTTCAAAGTGAATCTCAGGTCCCTATCTGAGATGATCGACAACGGTACCCTGTGTAGTCTCACAATCTCGGATATATACAAGTCAGTCAATCTATCCAGAGAATAATTTGTCCGTACCAAAATGAAGTGAGCTAACTTCATTAGTCTATCAACCACAACCCAAAGAGCATCTTTCTTTTTCAGGGTTAACGATAATCCAGTCATGAAATCCATGGAAATCCTATCCCACTTCCATTCGGGGACTAACACAGGCTGTAATAAACCCGAAGGTACTTGGTGTTCAGCCTTGACCTATTGACATATTAAGCATTTTGACACAAATTTAGAGATCTCTTTTCATACCATTCCACCAGTACATTGTCTTTAAATCATTGTACATCTTAGTACTTCCTAGATGAATAGATAGATGGCTATCATGTGCCTCTTGCAAAATTTTCCTGATAAGTTCATCATCTATGGGTACACAGACCCTACCTTGAAACATCAAGTAACCATTGGGACCAATCCAAATGTCTTATGCAACGTCCGTCTCACATTGTGCTCTCTTGACTTGCAAGTTGCTAACATTGATCTGAGCTGTGCAAATTTCTTGGAGAAAGGTTAGTCTGGCTCTTAACTCTACCAAAACTGAACCATCATCAGACAACGCCAATCATGTGTTCATAGCCCTCAATACAAACAAGGACTTCCTACTCAAGGCATCAGCGACCACATTCGCCTTTCCCGGGTGATAATCAATTATCAACTCATAATATTTAATCAACTCTAACCATTTTCGTTGTCTCAGATTCAATTCTTTTTGAGTCATCAAGTACTTCAGGCTCTTGTGATCGGTGAATACGCGGCAAGTTTCATCATACCAATGGTGTCTCCAAATTTTCAAGGAAAATACAATGGCAGCCAACTCCAAGTCATGTGTTAGATAATTTTTCTCATGCGACTTTAGTTGCCTTGAAGCATAGGCTATTACTTTGCCCTCTTACATAAGTATGCAACCCAGTCCATTCAAGGATGCATCACTATAGACTATGAATTCTTTTCCCGGCTCAGGTTACACTAAAACTGGAGCTTCGGTCAGCAACGTCTTCAATTTCTCAAAACTCTAATGACACTTTTCTGACCATTCAAACTTAACATCTTTTTGCAGCATCCTCGTCAAAAGAGTTGTAATCATCAAAATCCTTTCACGAAGCATCGATAGTAACTGGCTAAGCCCAAAAAGCTTCTAACCTTGGTTACGTTCTTCAACGGCTTCCATTCGACAATAGCAGATATCTTATTTGGATCAACTCGGATACCTTCACCCGAAACAATGTGACCCAAGAATCCTACCTCTCAGAGCCAAAACTGGCTCTTGCTAAATTTAGCATACAATTGTTTGTCCCGTAAAGTCTGTAAAACAGTTCCCAGATGTTCCGCATGTTTAACCTCATCCTTGGAATAAATTAGGATATCATCAATAAATACAACAATAAACTTGTCTAAGCATGGCTGAAATATCCTATTTATCAAGTCCATAAACACAGCCGGAGCATTCGTCAATCCAAAAGGCATCAGAAGAAATTCGTAATGGCCATAACTCGTTCTGAAAGCAGCCTTAGGCACGTCCGACTCCTTAACTCGCAACTGATAATAGTCAGATCACAAATCTATTTTGGAAAACACAGTGGCTCCCCTCAACTTATCAAACAGGTCATCGATCCTTGGCAAAGGATACTTATTCTTAATAGTTACCTTGTTGAGTTGGAGGTAATCTATACATAGTCTCACCGAACTGTCTTTCTTCTTTACAAATAATACGGGAGCACCCCAGGGCGAAAAGCTTGGTCTTGCGAAACCCTTTTCCGTCAGTTCTTGCAACTGTGCTTTTAACTCATTCAACTCGGTTGGTGCCATCCTGTACGGGGAGATAGAAATAGGTGTTGTTCTTGGCACTAGCTCAATACCAAACTCTACTTCTCTAATAGGAGGCAAACCAGGCAACTCTTTCGAAAACACATCCGGATATTCACGTACTATTGGTACCGACTCAATCTTCAACTCTGACTCTTTAGTATTCAGTATAAAGGCAAGGTAGGCTTCATACCCTTTTCTCATATACCTTTGAGCCATCATTGAGGTAATCACAACCGATGGTGTATTCAACTCACTTGAGTCAACTCGGAGAACTTTGCCATCTGAACATTTCAATACAATATACTTGCTACCAAAATTTATTGTCACATCATGAATGGCCAACCAATCCATGCCAAGTATTACATCAAACTCATTGAAAGGAAAAAGCATAAGGTTAGCCAAAAAACAATGACCTTGAATCGTCAAAGGACAGTTTTTACAAACTTTATCGACTAAAATAGACTTGCCTAAAGGGTTCAATGCCTTAATCACAAATTCTGTTGGTTCCACAAACATATTCATGCTAGACACCAATTTTATACAAATGTATGAATGGGTCGATCCCGGGTCAATCAAGGCAATAACATGTGTATTATGGAGAGAAAATGTACCCGTAATGACATGGGGAGCTGAAGCCTCCTCTCAAGCGCGTATAGCGTAAGTTCTCACTAGGGCTCGAGCCTCTAATTTTGCAGTAATATCCTTGGCAACATTTTGACTGCCACTTGCACTCTTGGGATGTCTCGGAGGTCTACCTCGAGAAATAAGAGTATTAGGCTTCGGGGCTAATTCTACCTCTTTATCAGCTCACTCTGAGCAATCTCTAAGGAAGTGGTCAAGAGAACCACATCTGTAGCATGCTCTGCTCTTTATTTGACATTCTCTGAAATGAAATTTGTTGCAACTTTTACATCTCAACTTTTGATCATCTACACTTCCCACATTAGTTACCATAGGGAAGGAGATTTCGAGTTGTGGCGTTTGGAGCTTCTTATTCTACCCGAATATCCCACCGATGCAATAGAGCGTTCTTGTTGGCTTCTCGATTTCTTCGTAGGGAAAGAGTGTGTTCTGCCACTAGATCTCTTACTCGAAACTCGAGCTTCTCTCTTTGCTTGTTTCATTTTATTATTGAGCTCTTCGGCCTTCTTGGCCCGATCGGCTAATGTAGCAAATTCTCGTATCTCGAGGATTCTAATTAACAACTTAATTTCCTCATTCAGACCTTCCTCAAAGCGCTTACACATTTCTGTCTCTATTTGAACCCACTCACTTGCATACTAACTTAGTCTCATGAACTCTCTTTCGTATTCTGACACGGTTCTATTTCCTTGTTTGAGTTCCAGGAACTCTTTCCATTTCTGATCTAGAAACCTTTGACTAATATACTTCTTCCTAAATTCTGCTTGGAAAAATTCCCATGTGATACTCTCTCTTGGTGCCACCGAAGATGTAGTCTTCCACCAGTGGTATGCAGTGTCTTTTCAACAGCGACACCACACATTTCGAGCTTTCCTCAGGAGTACACGATAGTTCGTCGAGAACCCGCATGATATTCTCAAGCCAAAATTCAGCATGTTCTGGAACGTCATCAATCGTGGCCCTAAACTCTTCGGCTCCATATTTCCTAAGTTTATCCACTGGGGCCTTACTAATTCTCACGGATGCTATGCCTTGTGGCACTTCTTCTTCAGGTCAAGAAAGGGACGAAGGAGGTCGTGGTATATTGGGGCAGTTTCTTAGGTAATCCCCAAACCACTCATCCATTATCTCGAAAAAGGCAGCCTTCTCCTCTTCCCGGCCCTTAGGCATAGGCCTTCTACTACTACTAGAAGTAGCTCGCTGTACAGAAGCTGGAGCATGGCTCTCGGTCCCCTCAGACTCATCATGGGCTTGATCGGAAGACATTTACTATATTCAAATATGATTATAAGGGTTAGGAGATGTCACACTATCATAACTTGTATAATGGCATGTATAGCTAGACTCGTTACATGCTACATTAGTCTGAGAATCGACTAAACTGTAGCTCTGATACCACTAATTGTAACACCCTTTACCCCTATACGGGACCGAGACGAGGCACGAGGCATTACCAAACACAAACATGGACATTCCAGAAAAACGGGTTATAAAATTTCATTTCCAATTTAAAACCAATAAAAAATCATATTGTCCCTACTATGGACTTACGAGATCCAAAACATGCGTTAAAAATGGTCCGGGACTAAACTGAGAACTCAAGAAAATTTTAGAAAAATTTATAGGTTTAAACCTCACACACCCGTTTGGAGGCAATGCACACAACCGTGTGCTTTGGACACACCCGTGTCCTTCACCCGTGTGGAATTATTTTTCATTTCAAACCTGCAGGGGTTTTCACATAGCTGGGCACACACTCGTGTCCCTGGCCCTGTCTCTCACATGGCCACGACACACTCGTGTCACAGCCCGTGTCCAAAAACCTAGACATTCTGTTTATGACATCATCATTCATTTAGGGACACATGGCCAAGGCACACGCCCGTGTGCTAGGTCGTCTCCTCCACACAATTGAGACACATGGCCGTGTCTTTACCCATGTGTTTACTACCATGCATACTGACCTAAAATTCTAGGTGCAGGGGACACACGGCAGTACAACACGCCCATGGGGACTGACCGTGTGTCACACACGGCCTAGACACATGCCTGTATGTCTACCCATGTGGACCTTTTTGTAGGCTATATTCCAAACCTTTGGCCACCCTCAAACATCCATACACACAAAAATATGTTCCTTGGACATCTATCGTGGTACAAATGTACCCTTAAAACCTTCTTAGCCAAGGACATGCATGTTGCTTCATAACTCTCCTTAACCTATGTTGATATTACTCTTATTGTTTTAGGGTTACCATTTACAAACCATATTATATACTTAGCTCATTTTATACATTATGCCAATTATGACCTAAACCATCTTCAAGTAATTTGACCACATTACACGTATCCATTCATAGTATATCACATTAACCATCTCATGAAACATTCAAGCATAAACTTGCAGAAATAGTAGGTTTACAACCTACATCAACATGAGCCATATCTCATGGCCATATACAAAATGAATAAGCATATCATTTAATCTCTTACATTGGCTAGCCAAATGACACATATAACAAAATAACCAAGAATCCTATACATGCCATTATAACAAAATAAAAGTTCTTATATACCAAAACAAGACAAGTTGATAGTGTTGACAATGCTCCCACCGTCTTCCAATCTTCACGAGTCCGCGAGCTCTGTAAGACAATGGAGATGAAAGGGGGTAAGCATTTACATGCTCAGAAAGTTCGGATAACGGGAAAGTAAACTTACCAGTTATTTAGCATACAATCATAATAGATATTCATGCCAACATGCATAGTATAATTTCCCTATCACATACACTCGACCATCAAGTTAGTCCCAGGAAAATACATTATAACATTAGTCTTAGATGAGCGCATCAATTCAAGCATTTCTATTTTCGTTTCTCATTTTAAACCCATTGAATTTCTCGGTATCTCAATGGATATCTCATTTACTATCAAATCATGCAAGTGGTCATTTTAAATACGAACTCCTGTGAACCTCGCTCTTACGGTGGGATTACTAGTCTAGGCTAAATCCCCTGAAATATAAACTCACAGAGCAATGTCGAGATTACCAGTCCGGGCTAAATCCCTTACAATGACATATACTCCTATAAGTTTGGATCTGAATTACCAGCCTAGGCTAAATTCAAATCCTAATCAGATTACCGGTCTGGGCTAAATCCATTTCAGCACACATATTCTTCGGGAGGTTAGATCACTATAGGATCACCTGTTTGGACTAGATCCTTTCAACCATTAATTCATTTTCAAGAAATCCATCAGATATCCTTTTTATTCAACCGGGACATTTCATTATAGCATCAATTTTTAATGAATTATCGTATATTTTATATCAATATTATAATTTATACATGAACTTACATCTTTAATGTATTTAAAATAGTTTACATTCGAGTTATGCGAACTTACCTGGTATTCGTTTCGGATTCAAATTTCAGTTACTCTGAAACCTTTTTTTTTTCCTCGGTCGACTTCCGAAGTTGGTCTCTTGGGGTCTATATAAGCAACAGTAAATTATCAATACATCACACTATTCATTTTAGGCCTAAATTTCAACCCCGGGCAAAATGACCATTTTGTCCCTAACATTTCACATTTTTACAAATTAGTCCTTTAATCTCGTATAATGAAATGCATGTAATTTCTTGAATACCCAAGCCTAGTTGAAAGTATCAGAAACTCATACCAGGCCACATTTCCCTCTATTTCACATTTCTACCACACATTTTATACCTTTTAAAAATAGGTCCCTTAAGTTATTTCCATGGAAACCTACTTAGTAAAAGTTGTTTACTATACTTTAAACTCTCACATCCCTCCATAAATCATCAAAATACAAGAAATATAGAGAGTATGTTATGAGGATCTCAAAAATACAAAGAACATTAAAAACGGGGCTAGGGAACACTTACTATTGAGCTTGAAAATGTTGAAAACCCTAGCTATGGTATCTCTTCAAAATTCACTAGCCATGGAGAAGCAATGGCTAAATTTTGCTTCCTTTTTCCCTTTTTATTAGTTTTATTACCAAATGACCAAAATGCCCTTCCTTACAAACTTTCAAATTTTTCCATGCATGCCCATTTTTGTCCCAAAACTTAGAAATTGGGAAAATTGCTATTTAAGACCTCCTAATTAATAATCCAAAGCAATTTCATACAATTTGCTTCTAGAACCAAAGTTTTGCAACTTATTCAATTCGGTCCCTAATTACCAATTGGACACCTTATACTTAGAATTTCTTCATGAAACTTTAACACATGCTTTTTTTCATATCCTAAACCTCATAATAATCATAAAACAATTATTTTAATGTTGAATTGGTGGTCCCAAAACCACTATTCTAACTAGGTCCTATTTTGGGATGTTACATTCGCTTTCTCCATATGATAATCAATCACTAACTCATATACCTTTAACAGTTTGAGCCATCTTCGTTGAGGCAAATTGAAGTTTTTATGAGTCATTATATACTTAAAGCTTTTGTGATCTGTAAAGATATGGCACTTTTCACCGTACAAATGATGTCGCCAAATTTTCAATGCAAAAAAAATAGCAGCCAAATCTAAATCGTGTGTTGGATAATTCTTTTCATGTGGTTTCAACTATCAGGAAGCATAAGCTATCACTTTTCCCTCTTGCATCAAAACATAAGTCAAACCATTCAAGGACGCGTTGCTATAAATCACAAACTCTTTACCCGACTCAGGTTGAACCAAAACTAGTGCCTCAGCTAGTAATGCTTTCAATTGATCAAAACTCTATTGGCATTTTTCGAACCACTCAAATTTCATATCTTTCTATAGAAATCTAGTCATTGGTGTAGCAATCATCGAGAATCCTTTAACAAAATGCTGATGATAACTAGCTAATCCAAAAAGCTTTTAACTTTAGACATATTTCTTAGTGGTTTCCAATCAATAACTGCAGAAATCTTACTCGGGTCAACTCGTATACCTTTCACTAAAACAATATGTCCCAAAAATCTGACTTCTCAAAGCCAAAACTCGAATTCACTAAATTTAGTGAACAACTGCTTATCTCTCAAAGTTTGTAGCACAGTCCTCAAATTTTTGGTATCCTCAGACTCATCTCGTGAATAGATCAGAATATTGTCAATGAACACAATAACAAATCTATCTAAATATGGTCTAAAGATTCGATTCATCAAATCTATAAAAACTTCAGAAGAATTAGTTAATTCAAAAGGCATAACAAGAAATTCATAATGCCTGTAACTTGTTCTGAACGCAATTTTCGGCACATCCGAATCTTTAACTCTCAACTGATAATAACTAGACCACAGATTAATCTTCGAAAACACTGTTGCACCTTTTAACTGATCGAGCAAATCATCTATTTATGGCAAAGGATACTTGTTCTTTATCGTAACCTTGTTGAGCTGATGATAATCAATACAAAGTCTTATTGATCCATCTTTCTTCTTTGCGAACAACACTAGTGCACCCCAGGGCGAAAAACTAGGTCGTGCAAAACCTCTATCTGTTAACTCTTACAACTGAGCTTTCAATTCTTTCAATTTTGTCGAAGCCATTCTATACGGAGCTATTGATATAGATGATGTTCCTGGCACTAATTCAATTGTAACACCCCAAACCCGTGACCGTCACTGGATTTGACCACGAGGTGTTACCGGGCTTACTTTACTTATTCCTCTCTTGGAAATTTTTTTTTTTTGTTGTTTTCCTTTTTCTGTTCTAGGCAGGCTAGTTAACTGCGTCACTGTCACCTTAAAAATCATATCTCGAGTTCCAGAACTCGAAAATGAGTTCCGTCAATTTTCCCTGAAACTAGACTCATATATCCATCCATGGATTTATTTCTAGAATTTTTGGTCAGGCCAATTGGTACAGTTTATTAGTTAAAGTCACCCCTGTTTCAGGGTTCGACTACACTGACCTTTACGCATTACGACCTGGATATCATCTCGTACAGAGCTCTAATGCTCATGCCGTTTGTTTCTAATGAAACTAGACTCAAAGGGGAATCTATGAATATAAGGCATGACTTCTAATTGTTTCTGGATAATTTATAGTAAATTTTCCAAGTCGGAGCAGGGGATCCAGAAACTGTTCTGGCCCTGTTTCGCGAAAACCTGAATATCTCTTAAAATACAGCTCATACGGTCGTTTTGTTTCGTCCATATGAAAATAGATTCATCAAGGTTCAATTTCATAATTTATTCACTATTTAATTCTACTTCTACTATTTTTAGTGATTTTTCCATCTCACCTCACTGCTGCTGGCAGCATCTGGTACTAAAGCAAACAATGACTATTTCATAATTCTTCCATGGCCAACTATTTCATCATACATAATACAAACTATGGCCACCTTATCAAAATTAATGTTTCTAAGGCTCGTGCCTATAGGTTTTAGATTCACACTCAACCGACCACATAGGCCATCTTCGCATGGCTTAAAGTTTACAACCCGAGATTCAACAAACAAAATAGCCTATACATGCCAAATGTTCTCCTAGCTCAACTACGAAGACAATACCAAAAGATTTCCAGCCGGTGTGATGACTTCAACGACGGTTCCGAAAGCACATAAGCGGTATGAGTCCAAGAGACCTAAAATGGGTGACAAGAAAACACCGAGTGAGTTTATAACTCAGTAAGTCATAAGCATTTCACAACCATCCGTTACTAAAA
Source organism: Gossypium arboreum (assembly GCF_025698485.1). NCBI lineage: Eukaryota > Viridiplantae > Streptophyta > Magnoliopsida > Malvales > Malvaceae > Gossypium > Gossypium arboreum. The sequence goes on from NC_069073.1 coordinate 84,517,135, forward strand.
TTATCATAAAATGAAATAATGAAACAAGGCCCATTGTTCAACCATACCGAACTATACCATAGTTCCTTAGACCTTCGGATCAATCTCATACCAAGTCATACATTTACATTTCATATACTATTCAATAGGATATTTGAAGCAATTTCCATACATCATTTCATTTCCGCAACAATCATGCAATTAAAATCATCACATAGATTTAAAACTTACCAACTCAACTCCGAGCATGAACATAGTATCTATTAGCCACGAACTCAAGGTACTTACTCTTTCCGCTGTCCATACTCAACTCGATGAAGACACACCCTCCATATAATTGTTCGATCGGAGATATATATATATAGAGTACGCGCACACGAGTGCTTAATACTCGATTTCGCACACTTAGTGCCATGTGATTTAAGCCCGCACACATAGTGCCATACCTTCGAGCTCGCACACCCAAAGGTCAGTATATTTCCAGCATGCACACTTAGTGCCATATATTTCCAGCATGCACACTTAGTGCCATATATTTCCAGCATGCACACTTAGTGCTAATCTCGTCACCATACACACGTATTGCTCAAGACACTTAGTGCCGAAAGCAAACTTTCTACACATTTCACTATTTCTTTTACATTCAACAATGTCATCATTCCATACACATACATTTTCATTTACATATCATCTCATTAAACACAATTGCATAGATATTATGATCATTTAAAACAATGCCAAATATATGCTTAATGACTTACCTTGTGTTGGGTAAAATGGTTCCAACTCGGCTATTCGATGTTCTTTCCTTTGCTTTTGCTTGATTCTCCCTCTAGCTTCTTGAGCTAATCAATAAATTAACTAGTTTAACCGTCTTGCCAAATATTTATACATATATACATGACATCAACAATACTATCATCATTAATTCATCAATTCACAAAGTTTTATTTCACGAACATTTGACCCATTTTTACCCCATATGGCGAATGCTACATTCATTACCCAACTAGCCATTCAACAATTTTCAGCCTCATTACCACCCTTTTTATGTCTAATCGTCTAAATGAGATCACATGCCTAACTATATCCGAATGTGCAACATTAATCTAGCATTTCCATTGCATTTAACACTTAACATTTACCCCATCTAGGCCAAATTTTGCTAGCACACAAGCCTTTGGTCGAATGTCCTTGACCTCTAGTCACCCAAAATTTCTTTGTTCTTTAAAATTCATCCAAGACTACATTCGGCACTTCCAACTAATAATTTAGGTGCTCTCAAGCTCATTCACAAGTACTATTATATATCACATTAAGCATTAAACCATTTTGCAACATAAATTTTATAGCATGGCCGAATACTCATGCACATACACACATAACAACAAGAACTCAATGGCATAAAAATCTCCTTTTGTTAAACATTCGAACTCACTCATCTCCATGCTTTCATCACAACAACATCAAAACACTAATTAGGAAATACAACATTCTTGGCGAAATTTAACTCACCTAACAACTTAGTTTCGATCCAAGATTCAAGGAAAAATTTGAACCAATCCTCCAAACTATGCATGCATTTTCAAGAGTGGCATAAAACATACCTTCTTGTATCAAAACACCTTAGTCTAGTAAGCTCCCATGGCTGATTTTCTCAAGCTCCCCCCTTTCTTCTTAGTACATTCACCATGCAAAGAAAAATGAGAGAATGGACACTTTTTTTTCTTCTTCTCAAGTCATGGCAATTGTAACAAAATGAGAAAGGATGAACAACAAAATTTTTCTCCTTTCTTTTCCTCAACTCACGGCAACAAGGGGGGCATCCACACTCTTTTTTTTCATCATTTTCCTTTTTTTCATTTCTTTATTTTCCTTCCATAATGCACTAGGCCAACATGTCTAGGACATGTTTTCTTTGCCCATCATCATGTCATGGCCAGCCACTAACCTTAGGAAATGGGTTATTTGACATGCAACTCCACCCTTGTGTTAACATGCATTAATAAGCCATTTAAAATTAGCATATCATATTTCACCATGTTTCACATTGATCCCTATTTAATAATTTCTCATAAAATTGGTAAAATTAGAGAATGAAACTTCCACATATGCATGCACACACATAGTAAGCATAGAATATAACAATTAATTATTTTATGACTCGGTTTAGTGGTCCCAAACCACTTTCCGACTAGGGTCAATTTAGGGTGTCACAACTCTTCCCCACTTAAGAAATTTTCGTCCGAAAATCTTACCGTAAATAGGCTCGGGTATCGCTCTCTCATAGAGTCCTCAAGTTCCCAAGTGGCTTCTTCAATTCGTGTTTATGCCACAACACCTTCACTAATGGGATTTTCTTATTGCGCAACTCTTTTACTTGGCGCATCGAATGCGAACCGCTCTTCTTCATAACTCAAATTAGGTGAACCTCGACCTCGGATGGAGTAATTACGTGTGTCGGTCGACCTATATCGTCAAGCATCGAGACATGGAAAACGTTAGAATCCTTTCAAGCTCGGGGTAACATTAATCGGACGCCATTGGTCCAACTCGTTCGGATACTTCATACGGACCGATGAACCTCGGACTCAATTTTCCCTTACGGCCAAATCTAAGCACCTTCTTCCGTGGTGAGACTTTGAGAAATACCTTGTCTCCAACCCGATATTCAATGTCTTTCCTTTTCAAATCCGCATACGACTTTTGGCGATCCGGCGACCTTCAAACTTTCACGAATTACTCGAACTTTCGCTCGGCATCCTTAATCAAATCAACCTCAAGATTTTACCTTGAGAAGTTCATCGAGAATAATGGGGTACGGCATTTACGACCGTATAAAGCCTCGTAAAGGCGCCATCTTAATACTTGATTGAAAGCTATTGTTGTAGCGAATTCAATCAAAGGCAAATATCTTTCCCATGAACCACTAAACTCAAGGATGCAACATCTCAACATATCCTCAAGGATTTGAATTATCCGTTCGGATTGACCATCGGTTTGGGGATGAAAAGTGCTAAAATGCGACTTGGTACCCAAAGCCTCTTGCAATTTCTTCCAAAATCGCGATGTAAATCTTGGGTCTCTATCCGATACGATAGAAACAGGTACCCCATGCAATCGAACAATTTGGGAGACGTATAATTCTGCCAATTTATCGAGCGAAAAATCCGTGCGGACAGGGATAAAATGAGCAGACTTGGTCAGTCTATCAACAATGACCCAAATCGCATCTTTCTTACTTGCCGACACTGGTAATCCAGATATAAAATCCATTGTCACTCGATCCCATTTCCATTCAGGTATCATGATTGGCTGAAGTAATCCCGATGGCACTTGATGTTCCGCTTTCACTTGTTGACATATCAGACACCTTGAAACAAATTCAGAAATGTCTCGTTTCATACCGGGCCACCAAAATTGGCGTTTGAGTTATTGTACATTTTAGTACTACCGGATGGATTGACATTCGACTCTGTGAGCCTCGCTCAAAATCATCGAAACAAGTTCAATTCCTTGGAATACATAATCGACCCTTGAACGTCAGCGGTCATTGTCGTCAATCTGAAATTCGATTCTTCATCAAAACACATTCGCTCGCTTAGCGACCAATTCAGCGTCGACCTTCTGAGATTCAAGTATTTGATGAATCAATAACGGTTTGGCCTCTAATTCGACTACTAGCACCTCCTCGGGTGAAACGGATAAATGAGCATCCATCGCTCTCAAAGCAGCATAAATGCCTTGCGACTTAAAGCATCGGCCACCACGTTGGCCTTTCTCGGTGATAATCAATGATGAGTTCATAGTCTTTCAACAACTCAAGCCAACGTCTTTGTCGCGGTTTAAATCTCTCGAGTCATCAAATATTTTAGACTCTTGTGGTCCGAATAAATATGACACCTTTCTCCAAACAAGTAATGCCGCCATATCTTCAAGGCGAACACTATGGTCGCTAGTTCAAGGTCATGGGTCGGATAGTTTCTCTCATGCGGCTTTAGTTGTCTCGACGCGTAAGCCACAACTCGACCTTCTTGCATCAACACACAACCTAACCCAAGCAAGGATGCGCCATCAGATATGACAAACTCTTTACGGACTCATTTGTACTAGCACTGGGGCCTCGGTTAAACAAGTTTTTAGTCGATCGAAACTTTCTTGACAGCGTTAGAACACTCGAACTTAACATCTTTTTGGAGTAGTTTCGTCATTGGTATAGCTATCATCGAAAACCTTTCACAAATCGTCGATAGTATCCGCAAGCCCCAAAAGCTCCTAACCGGTAACATTCCTTGAGGTTTCATATCGACTATGGCGAAATTTTGTTCAGTCCACCGACACCGATCTGAACACCACGTGCCCCAAAAGCTAACCTCTCTCAACCAAAATTCACATTCTTGAACTTTGCGTATAATCGCTTATCTCGTAAAATTTGCAACACTAGCCTCGGTGTTCAGCATGTTCGGTTTCATCTCGAATAGACCAAAATGTCATCGATAAATACAACTACGAACCGATCCAAGTATGGCCTGAAAATTCTATTCATTAAATCCATAAATACCGTGAGGGCATTAGTGAGCCCAAACGGCATCACCAAGAATTCGTAGTGACCGTACCTCGTTCTAAAAGCGGTTTTGGGTATGTCCGATTCTCGGACCCTCAACTGATAGTACCCTGACCTCAAATCTATCTTTGAAAACACTGAGGCTCCCTTTAATTGATCAAACAAATCGTCAATTCGTGGCAGCGGATATTTATTCTTTATCGTCACTTTATTCAAGCGGCGATAGTCGATGCACAATCTCATAGTTCCATCCTTCTTCTTCACAAACAATACTGGTGCGCCCCATGGAGAAAAACTCGGTCGAGCGAAACCTCTATCCGTCAATTCTTGCAATTGAACCTTCAATTCCTTTAATTCCGTTAATGCCCTACGATACGAGGCTATTGAAATCGGCGTAGTACCGGTACAACCGATGCAATTCCACTTCTCGAACCGGTGGCAATCCGGTAACTCCTCGGAAAAATATCGAATACTCACAAACCACCGGTACCGATTCGAGTTTCCTTTCCGTCTCTTTACTTTCAAACAAATACGCAAGGTATGTTTCACACCCCTTTTCACATACCTCCGAGCGGTCATAGAAGATATTATCACGGCACTCCTTTTGAATCGAGAGACTCGACTCGGACTACCTCGTTATTTACACTCCTCAAATCAATGGTTTTCCTTTGCAATCCACCTTTGCATCATGTACGGTCAGCCAATCCATACCAAGAATAACATTGAATTCATCAAATGGTAGAAGCATTAGATCGGTAGGAAAGCAGATTCTCGAATTATTAGGGGCATCTCTTGCACACTTTATCAACGAATACGTATTGACCCAAAGGGTTTGACACCGATTACGAACTCGATGAGACTCAACAGTAGAGTCTTCTTTGGATGCTAAGGTTTCACATACATACGAATGAGTAGAGTGGGGTCAATCAATGCAATCACACTAGTATCACAGAGAGTAAAAGTACCGGTGATAACGTCGGGGAGGATGCCTCCTCTCGTGCGCGGATGGCATATGCTCTAGCAGAGCACGGGTCTCGGATCGGACAGCCGTATTAGAGGTTCCTCTCGATTACCACCCCTACCTCCGAAGTTCTCGGGGCCTACCTCCACCGCTGTTCCACTAGGTCTTGCACCTTGCGTCTTATTCCTCTCATCTAGCTCGTGCAATCTCTAATGAAGTGGTCCTCGAACCGCATCCATAACAGGCCCTATTAATGGACTTACCCCAACATTCACCTAGGTGTCGTCTTCCACATTGGGGCATTCGGGTTTCTCTTGACGATTATTGCCCACACTAGCTACCAAGTAGCTCGAGTCCGTCGATGGTTGGGCTCGATGGAAATTCCCGATCGCCCTCGACTTACTAGTGTCCTCCCGAATTTCTTTACGATACGAGAACGAGCTTTACTCACGATCTTTTACGATAATCTCTTGCTTCAAATTCAGCCTTCTTCTTCTCCTTTCCAAGTTCTTCCGCCTTGCGAGCTCGTTCGACTAGTGTTACGAACTCCTTTATCTCAAAAATACCCACTAGCGACTTTAAATCTTCATTCAATCCTTCTTCAAATCTTTTGCATATAGCAACCTCATCAGCCACACACTCCCCGAGCATACCGACTAAGTCTTACGAACTCATGTTCAGTATTGAGATCTTGTCATACGGCCTTGCTTGAGCTCCAAAAATTCCTTACGCTTCGATCGATGAACCGTTGACTAATATATTTCTTCCGAAATTCGTTTGAAAGAAATCCCAAGTAACTTGTTCCTTTGGGACTATGGAAATCAAGGTCCTCCACCAATAGTAGGCTGAGTCTCTTAACAAAGATATAGCACACTTAAGACATTCATCGGGTGTGCATGACAGTTCATCAAACACTCTAATGGTGTTATCAAGCCAGAACTCGGCCCTTTCGGCATTATCGGTAACTATGGCCTTAAACTCCTCGGCCCCACGCTTCCTAATCAAGTCCACAGGTGGTTTACTCAGCCTCACGGGATCGATGGCGATGGCATTACGGGCTCTTAGGGTGGATTATTTAAATTCGGAATGGTTGGACAGCCGATTGGTTCGGGCATATTATGCGACCCACTCATTCATCATGGTGAAGAAGGCTTGTTTCGCCCTTCATTTTGATTATTCGCGGATGATCGAGGCTCAACAGCGGTGTCCCTTGCGCAGAGCAGCCGCTACACTTTCAACGTCATCCGCCAAGGGTCTCTCTCGCCGGGTTCCATTGCTAATCAAAACAAAATTTCAACCGTCGAAGTCATCACATTATTAAGCACTAACGATTTGGCATGTATAGCTAGACTCACACGCTATGGTAGTCCTAGAACCGACTAAACCATAGCTCGATACCAATTAAATGTAACACCCCAAACCCGTGACCGTCCTTGGATTTGACCACGAGGTGTTACCGGGCTTACTTTACTTATTCCTCTCTTGGAAATTTTTTTTTTTGTTGTTTTCCTTTTTACGTTCTAGGCAGGCTAGTTAACTGCGTCACTGTCACCTTAAAATCATATCTCGAGTTCCAGAACTCGAAAATGAGTTCCGTCAATTTTCCTGAAACTAGACTCATATATCCATCCATGGATTTATTTCTAGAATTTTGGTCAGGCCAATTGGTACAGTTTATTAGTTAAAGTCACCCCTGTTTCAGGGTTCGACTACACTGACCTTTACGCATTACGACCTGGATATCATCTCGTACAGAGCTCTAATGCTCATGCCGTTTGTTTCTAATGAAACTAGACTCAAAGGGGAATCTATGAATATAAGGCATGACTTCTAATTGTTTCTGGATAATTTATAGTAAATTTTCCAAGTCGGAGCAGGGGATCCAGAAACTGTTCTGGCCCTGTTTCGCGAAAACCTGAATATCTCTTAAAATACAGCTCATACGGTCGTTTTGTTTCGTCCATATGAAAATAGATTCATCAAGGTTCAATTTCATAATTTATTCACTATTTAATTCTACTTCTACTATTTTTAGTGATTTTTCCATCTCACCTCACTGCTGCTGGCAGCATCTGGTACTAAAGCAAACAATGACTATTTCATAATTCTTCCATGGCCAACTATTTCATCATACATAATACAAACTATGGCCACCTTATCAAAATTAATGTTTCTAAGGCTCGTGCCTATAGGTTTTAGATTCACACTCAACCGACCACATAGGCCATCTTCGCATGGCTTAAAGTTTACAACCCGAGATTCAACAAACAAAATAGCCTATACATGCCAAATGTTCTCCTAGCTCAACTACGAAGACAATACCAAAAGATTTCCAGCCGGTGTGATGACTTCAACGACGGTTCCGAAACGCATAAGCGGTATGAGTCCAAGAGACCTAAAATGGGTGACAAGAAAACACCGAGTGAGTTTATAACTCAGTAAGTCATAAGCATTTCACAACCATCCGTTACTAAAATTATCATAAAATGAAATAATGAAACAAGGCCCAGCGTTCCAGCCATACCGAACTATACCATAGTTCCTTAGACCTTTCGGATCAATCTCATACCAAGTCATACATTTACATTTCATATACTATTCAATAGGATATTTGAAGCAATTTCCATACATCATTTCATTTCCGCAACAATCATGCAATTAAAATCATCACATAGATTTAAAACTTACCAACTCAACTCCGAGCATGAACATAGTATCTATTAGCCACGAACTCAAGGTACTTACTCTTTCCGCTGTCCATACTCAACTCGATGAAGACACACCCTCCATATAATTGTTCGATCGGAGATATATATATATAGAGTACGCACACACAGTGCTTAATACTCGATTTCGCACACTTAGTGCCATGTGATTTAAGCCCGCACACATAGTGCCATACCCTTCGAGCTCGCACACCCAGTGCCGTATATTTCCAGCATGCACACTTAGTGCCATATATTTCCAGCATGCACACTTAGTGCCATATATTTCCAGCATGCACACTTAGTGCTAATCTCGTCACCATACACACGTATTGCCCGCACACTTAGTGCCGAAAGCAAACTTTCTACACATTTCACTATTTCTTTTACATTCAACAATGTCATCATTCCATACACATACATTTTCATTTACATATCATCTCATTAAACACAATTGCATAGATATTATGATCATTTAAAACAATGCCAAATATATGCTTAATGACTTACCTTGTGTTGGGTAAAATGGTTCCAACTCGGCTATTCGATGTTCTTTCCTTTGCTTTTGCTTGATTCTCCCCCTCTAGCTTCTTGAGCTAATCAATAAATTAACTAGTTTAACCGTCTTGCCAAATATTTATACATATATACATGACATCAACAATACTATCATCATTAATTCATCAATTCACAAAGTTTTATTTCACGAACATTTGACCCATTTTTACCCCATATGGCGAATGCTACATTCATTACCCAACTAGCCATTCAACAATTTTCAGCCTCATTACCACCCTTTTTATGTCTAATCGTCTAAATGAGATCACATGCCTAACTATATCCGAATGTGCAACATTAATCTAGCATTTCCATTGCATTTAACACTTAACATTTACCCCATCTAGGCCAAATTTTGCTAGCACACAAGCCTTTGGCGAATGTCCTTGACCTCTAGTCACCCAAAATTTCTTTGTTCTTTAAAATTCATCCAAGACTACATTCGGCACTTCCAACTAATAATTTAGGTGCTCTCAAGCTCATTCACAAGTACTATTATATATCACATTAAGCATTAAACCATTTTGCAACATAAATTTTATAGCATGGCGAATACTCATGCACATACACACATAACAACAAGAACTCAATGGCATAAAAATCTCCTTTTGTTAAACATTCGAACTCACTCATCTCCATGCTTTCATCACAACAACATCAAAACACTAATTAGGAAATACAACATTCTTGGCCGAAATTTAACTCACCTAACAACTTAGTTTCGATCCAAGATTCAAGGAAAAATTTGAACCAATCCTCCAAACTATGCATGCATTTTCAAGAGTGGCATAAAACATACCTTCTTGTATCAAAACACCTTAGTCTAGTAAGCTCCCATGGCTGATTTTCTCAAGCTCCCCCCTTTCTTCTTAGTACATTCAGCCATGCAAAGAAAAATGAGAGAATGGACACTTTTTTTTTCTTCTTCTCAAGTCATGGCAATTGTAACAAAATGAGAAAGGATGAACAACAAAATTTTTCTCCTTTCTTTTTCCTCAACTCACGGCAACAAGGGGGGGCATCCACACTCTTTTTTTTTCATCATTTTCCTTTTTTTTTCATTTCTTTATTTTCCTTCCATAATGCACTAGGCCAACATGTCTAGGACATGTTTTCTTTGCCCATCATCATGTCATGGCCAGCCACTAACCTTAGGAAATGGGTTATTTGACATGCAACTCCACCCTTGTGTTAACATGCATTAATAAGCCATTTAAAATTAGCATATCATATTTCACCATGTTTCACATTGATCCCTATTTAATAATTTCTCATAAAATTGGTAAAATTAGAGAATGAAACTTCCACATATGCATGCACACACATAGTAAGCATAGAATATAACAATTAATTATTTTTATGACTCGGTTTAGTGGTCCCGAAACCACTTTCCGACTAGGGTCAATTTAGGGCTGTCACATCAATAGTAAACTCGACCTCTCTAATCGGTGGTAACCCCAGTAACCCTTCTAGAAACACATCCGAATACTCACAGACTACTAACACTGATTCAATTTTCAATTCAGGCATTTTTGTGTCTACTACATAAGCAAGATAAACTTCATAACCTTTTCACACGTCTCTGAGCTGACATAGACGAAATCACAATAGGCAATTCAATCGACTCATCTGATTCAATTCAAAAGATTTCACTATTCTGACATTTCAATTCAATAGTCTTTCGTCTACAAATCACAACCGCATCATGTAGCATCAACCAATCCATACCCAGAATTACATCAAATCCATCAAACGACAGTAGCATCAAATTAGCCAGAAAACAGTAACCCCGAGTCATTAAAGGACAGTTCTTGCAAACTTTATCAACTAAAACATATTTGCCTCAAGGATTTGACACTTTAACCGCAAACTCGGTAGACTCAACAGGAAAACACTTACTAGAGACTAAGTTCATACAAATATATGAATGAGTCGATCCAGGAACAATCAAGCCAATTACACTAGTGTCATAAAGAGAAAATGTATCGATGATCACATCTAGTGATAACGCATCTTTACGAGCGTGAATAGCGTAAGCTCTGGCATGTTGTCTAGCCTCTGATCTCACAGCTAAATCTTTTGTCACACCTTTACTACTGGTTACACTCCCCATATATCTAGGTGGCCTCCCTCTAGTAGTTGTGTTGCTCGGTCTTGCATTCTAGAATTTATCTTTCTCGGCTAACTTCGGGCAATCTCGAATGAAATGATCTTGCGAGCCACATTTAAAACAACCTCTATTATTCATCCAGCACTCACCAAAATGTCCTTGACCACACTTTTGACACTTAGGTTTATTATTTCTCATGCTACTAACACTCGATACTGATGTAGCTTGTGTTTTAGGAATTGAGTATTGCTTTCCACGATCTTTGTTTGGATACTCAATTGAAGCTTTCAAATGAGTGTATGAATCTCTTGATTTCTTCGATGAAGATTGATATGGTTTATTCATCGATCTTTTTCTTGAATCTCTAGCTTCAAATTCAGCTTTTCTCTTTTCTTTACTTAATTCTTTGGCTTTGCAAGCTTGGTCGACTAATACAACAAATTCTTTCAACTCTAAAATCGCAACTAGCAGTCTGATGTCTTCGTTCAATCTGTATTAGAATCTTTTGCACATAATTGCCTCAGTGGAAACACATTCTCGAGCATATTTATTGAGTCCCACAAACTCTCGCTCATATTCAGTCATAGACATAGGGCCCTATTTTAGCTTTAAAAACTATTTGCGTTTTTTATCGATAAACCATTAAATGATGTATTTCTTTCTGAACAAAGCTTGAAAGAATTCCCAAGTGACCCTTTCTCTCGGCACCACTGATACTAGAGTATTCCACCACTGATACGCTATGTCTCTTAGAAGTGATACGGCACATTTTAAACACTCAACTGGTGTGTAAGAAAGCTCATTAAATACCCGAATCATATTTTCAAGCCAAAACTTTGCTCTCTCAGGATCATCATCAATAGTAGCTCTAAACTCTTCAACCCCATAATTTCGAATCTTATCAACTGATGGCTTATTCAATCGCAAAAGCTCCACACCTTAAGGAGCTACGGGAACCGGTTGGGGATTAGGTGGGGGTGGAGTTTGTTGAGCAGCCGAATTTGTTCGAACAAACTCTGTAAATCACTCATTCATCATCTGGAAGAAGGCTTCTTTAGCCTCTCCTCCCTGGCCACCCGTTACGGGTCTCGACTCGGATTACACTACTCTGTGAACAAAGGCTGGCACATTACTCTCAACATCATCAAATGTAGCTTGAGTAGCATCCATTTTGTAACACCTCTTACCCGAGACCATCGCCGAAGTCGAGCACGAGGGGTTACCAGACTTATCTTACTTGTTTGAGGCATAAATTTTTTTAAAAAAATTTAATTCACTCGCATTCAGCCAATAAATCCCTAAAAAGGGCCTTCAAGGCCCTAAAATTTGCAATTGGAATAGTTCAGGACCAAACCGGGAACATTAAAAATTTCCAATTACTTGCACAAATCAAAACAATTTATTTCACTATTCATAATAAAATTGTCCATCTGCGTAACAGTCACTAAATTAATTATAACTTGAGTTACGAAACTCTAAATTTAAATCCGTAAATTTTCTATGAAACTAGACTCATATATATTCTTACCATAGTTTTTCCAGAATTTTTGGTTTCGTCAATTAGTACAGTTTATTCATTAAATATTCCCCTATTTTGCAGTTTAGTGGACCTTACCTCTCTTCACTAAAAATCAATTATCTCATTATAAAAAATTTGGATAATGTTTCTATTTGTTTCTAATGAAAATAGACTCACTAAGGAATCTATAAATATAAACTATGACTTATAATTATTTTTTTACAATTTCTAGTGATTTTCCAAATTTTGAATAGGGGATCACTAAGTCACTCTAAACCAGTCTTACAAAAGTTTAAATATCTCAGAATATAGACTTTATTTGCTTTCTCTGTTTATTTCCTATGAAAATAGACTGAATAAGTTTTAATTCTATATCTCATTCACCATTTAATTCCATTTATACAATTTTTTAATGATTTTTCAAACCACGTCTTAGCTGCTATTTCCTAACTGTTCCATGGCCAACTCTTACTCCTTCATAATTTCTTTGCATCAAACCTCATTTAGGCATATATAATACCAAAACATGTTCTTATTTAGCTATATAATAAGATAATCATTACCAAGTATTCACATACCATTCTTTAATCATATCATAAGGACATACACACAAAATAGCCAAGTCCCTATACATCCCATAACTTAAAGTATTTCTAGTCACAAAATACTGAGATAGCTCGTTGATAGTGTGAGGTGATCTCCGACGTCCTTACGATTTTTCGAGTTGGCTTTGCGATACCATAAAAAAGAGAGAAAAGAAAGGGAGAAAGCATAAAGCTTAGTAAGTTTGCATATAAAAAAATAACAACATTTGAAATAAATTATCAAGATAACCTGAACCTTTCGAACATGGACTTATCTTACCTTCCCTTTGGTACACTCTTTAAATTTTCCGTTGAACCACTCGGAATACTAAGGATACACGGGTACCTTTCCTTTTTAAACTTACCATTTCCATGTCTTGACATGGTCTTACATGGTATCCTTGCCTTATGAACTCACCATTGCCATGCATTGGCATGGTCTTACATGGGATCTTTGCCTTATTGTAGTTTATCAATGCCATGTCTTGACATGGTCTTACATGATTTCCTTGCCTTGTAAAACTTACCAATGCCATGCCTTGGCATGGTCTTACTTGGTATCCTTAAACCCTAATATCATGACATTTGTATCCTACACATTCCTAAGGTTCAACCGGGACTTTTAAGTATCATTTCTCCGTCAATCCTTGCTTCAATCATCAAGCAATAAGTTTACAAAATAAATATATAGATGCTGAAAAATAACATCATCAATTATAAATAATAAAACATTGCATTTATTTACTGCAAACTTACCTCGATACAAAATACGATCAAATATTTTGATTTAGTCCTCAACCTTTTTTTCTTTCCTCAGTCTAACCCCGAATTTCGTTCTTCTTGATCTATAATAGAAAATTTAACTTTTTTAATATTCAAATTTATCAAAATAGTCCTTAACTTTAACTTTGGAAAAATTATGATTTTGCCCCTAAACTTTTGCATATTTACTCTTTTGCCCCAAGGTTCGGAAATGAAACTTTATCCCTAACTCGTATGTTTTATGACATGCTGATCATTTATTTACCTACGGCAATATCAAATTCCCACTCTAACATGTACTTATGACCATTAGGTATTTTTACCGATTATGTCGTTTTACTCGTTTTTGCTTAAATTCACTTCGCTCAAGTCATTTAACATAATTTCAAGCTTCATATTCTACCAGAAAACATCAAAATAAACACATTTCACCCATGGGTATTTTTCTAAATATGAACCCTAGGTTAAATTATTGCTAGAATAAGCTAAATCAAGTTACCGAGACTTCAAAAACGTAAAGAAAATTAAAAACGGGCCTTGGAATCACTTACTATGAAGCTTGGAAGCTTGACAAAACCCTAGCTATAAAGAAACCTTGAAATTTCAGCCTAATGAAGAAGATGGGAAGATTTTGCCATCTTTTTTCCTTTTTTAATCTTTTAATTACCAAATGAATAAAATACCCTTCATTAAAACTTTAGTTATTTTTATCTAAGTATGTTCATTTTTGTCCATGAAAACCTAGTGGTTTAATTTCCATTTAAGGACCTCTACTTCAATTATACTCTTCAATTTAATCCTTTAGCATCTAAAACTCATATTTATCAACTTTTGCAATTAGGCCCTAGTAGGTAAATTAAGCATGTTATCTATAAAATTTTCCATCGATACTCTAACACATGCATCTAATCATTCGGTAAATTATAAAAATTAATCGGAAAAAACTTTTCTATCTCGGATTCATGGTTTCGCAACCACTGTTCCGTTTAGGCCTTATTTTGGGATGTTACATTTCTATCCCCCCTTTAGGGATTTTCGTCCTCAAAAATCCTACCAGTTAAAAGATTTGGATACTATTTTCGAGTAACCTCTTCAGGCTCCCATGTAGCCTCGTCTACCCCATGCCTATTCCATAATACTTTCACAAGTCCAATACTTTTGTTCCTTAGTTGCTTGACCTCTCGAGCTAAAATCTTTACCGGTTCTTCACCATAAGTCATATCTTGCTGAATCTCAACCTCTATCTGTGAAATCACATGTAAAGGATCAGAACGGTAATGATGTAACATGAACACACGAAACACATCATGAATCTTCTCTAACTCTAGCGGCAAAGCTAACTGATATGCTAATGGTCCAACTCTTTCAGTCACCTCAAATGATCTAATAAAACGTGGACTTAGTTTGCCTTTTTTGCCAAATCTAAAGACTTTCTTCCACGGGGATACTTTCAAGAACACTTTGTCACCAACTTGATACTCAATCTCTTTTCTTTTCAAGTCTGCATAAGACTTCTGTCTATCTGAAGCTGCTTACAAGGAATCTCTAATAACTTTCACTTTCTCCTCAGTTTCTTTAACTAAATCCCCCGTAAATTTGATTTTTTTTAAGCTCTGTCTAACCAAAGATGTGCGACATTTACGTGCATACAAAGCTTCATAAGGTGCCATTTTCAAACTCGACTGGTAACTATTATTATAAGTAAACTCTACCAATGGCAAATATTTCTCCCAACTACCTTGAAATTCTAAGACACAACATTTGAGCATATCCTCAAGGATATGAATACCTCTCTCTGACTGACCATCAGTCTAAGGATGGAAAGCTGTACTAAAACTCAACTTTGTGCCCAAAGCTTCCTATAACATCTTCCAAAACAGCAAAGTGAATCTCGAGTCTCTATATAAAATAATCGATAACGATACTCCATGTAGTCTGACTATCTCTGAAATATACAACTCGGCCAACTTGTCAAGTGAATAATCCATACGAACTGGAATAAAATGAGCCGACTTCATTAGCTTATCACTCACAACCCATACTGCATCTTTCTTTCTAGGTGTCAACGGCAATCCTGTCACAAAATCCATAGCAACTCGGTCTCATTTCCACTCAGGAACTAACAAAGGCTGCAATAAACCTGAAGGTACCTGATGTTCAGCTTTTACCTGCTGACAGATCAAGCATTTAGAAACAAACTCTGAGATATCTCTCTTCATTCCTATCCACCAATACATTTTCTTCAAATCATTATTCATCTTTGTACTACCTAAATGAATAGACAAGGAACTGCTATGTGCTTCCTCTAAAATCTTTCGAAAAAGCTCATCATTCTTTGGTACACATATCTGATTTCTAAACATTAAACAACCGTCAGAACTGATCTAAAAATCTGACTCTATACCCAACTCACACTGAGCTCTTTTGGCTTGCAACTCACTGTCATCTTTCTGAACTTCACAAATTTCTTCAAGAAACATTTGCTTAGCTCTTACTTCGGCTAAGATAGAACCATTATCTACTAAGGTTAAACTAGTGTTCAAAGCACTTAATGCAAATAAAGATTTTCTACTTAAAGCATCAGCAACTACGTTTGCCTTACCCGGGTGATAATCGATCACTAGTTCATAATCTTTAATCAACTCTAGCCATCTTCTTTGCCTCAAGTTCAAATCTTTCTGATTCATCAAGTATTTCAAACTTTTATGATTAGTAAATATTCGGCATTTCTCACCATACAAGTGATGTCTCCAGATTTTCAACGCAAATACAATGGCAGCTAGATCTAAATCATGTATCGGATAATTTTTCTCATGTGGCTTTAGCTGTCTAGAGGCATAAGCAATTACCTTTCCTTCCTGCATAAGTACACAGCCTAGTCCATTCAAGGACGCATCACCGTAAATCACAAACTCTTTACCCAGTTCTAGTTGTACTAAGGCAGGAGCTTCAATTAACAATGCCTTTACTTGTCAAAACTCTGTTGACACTTTTCAGTCCATTCAAACTTGACATCTTTCTGTAGCAATCTTGTCAATAGAGTAGCTATCATGGAAAATCCCTCTACAAATATCTGTAATAACCAGCGAGACCAAGAAAACTTCTGACCTCTGATACATTCCTAGGAGGCTTCCAATAAACAATGGCTGAAATATTGCTCGGATCAACTCTAATACCTTCACCTGAGACTATATGTCCAAGAAAACCAACTTCTCGTAACCAAAACTCACTTTTGCTAAACTTGTTATAAAGCTGATTATCTCTCAAAGTCTGTAAAACTATTCTCAAATGCTCTGAATGCTCAGTCTTATAATGAGAATAAATCAAGATATCATCAATGAACATAACTACAAATTTATCCAAGTAAGGTCTGAAAATTCGATTCATTAAGTCCATGAAAATGGCAGGAGCATTAGTCAATCCAAATGGCATCACAAGAAACTCATAATGGCTATACCTAGTCTGGAAAGTAGTCTTTGGAACATCTGACTCTTTAACTCGCAACTGATAATATCTGGATCTGAAATCTATCTTGGAGAACACAGTAGCTCCCTTCAATTGATCAAACAAATCTTCAATTCTAGGCAATGGATACTTGTTCTTAATAGTCATCTTGTTAAGCTACCGATAATCTATGGACAATCTCATCGAACCATTTTTCTTTTTCACAAAGAGTACTAGTGCACCCCATGGTGACCAACTAGGTCTTGCAAAGCCTTTCTCTGTTAGTTCCTAGAATTGAACTTTCAATTCTCTCAATTCCATTGGAGTCATTCTATAAGGAGCAATAGAAATGGGTCTTGTACCCGGAACCAATTCAATACCAAACTCAACTTCTCTGATAGGAGGCAAACCTGGTAGTTCTTCCGGAAACACATCAGGAAACTCACTTACCACAGGCACTGATTCAATTTTCAACTCTGGATCTTTAGTGTTCAACACAAAAGCAAGATAAGCTTCATATCCTTTTCTCAAGTATTTCTGAGCAGACATAACAGAAATCATGGCAATTGAACTATCTAACTCATCTGAATTAACCCGAAGAATTTCACCATTTTCACATTTCAACTTAATGAATTTCTTTCCACAATTCACTATCACGTCATGTGCAGTCAACCAATCCATATCGTGAATCATATCAAACTCATTAAATGGCAATAACATGAGATCGGTCGAAAAATAGTAACCTCTAATCATCAAAGGGTAATTTTTTACATACTTTGTCTACTAATACATGCTGACCCAATAGATTTGATACTTTAATCACAAATCCCGTAGACTCTATGGACATGTTCATACTAGGCATCAATTTCATGCAAACAAAGGAATGGGTCGAGCCCGGATCAATCAAAGCAATAACATTAACATCATGAAGAGAAAATGTACCCGTAATTACATTGGGAGAGGATGCCTCTTCACAAGCACAGATAGCATAGGTCCTTGCAGGTGCTCTAACATCTGGTCTCGCTACTGAATCTCTAGATGCACCTCTACCTACCCCTATTTCTGAACTTCTCTGAGGTCTGCCTCTAACGGGGGCATTGTCTGATCTTACACTCGGTATTACTTCTCTTTTAACCATCTCAGGACACTCCCGAATGAAATGATCTGATGCACCACATTGGAAACAACCAGTCTCAATTGCTCGACATTAACCTGGATGACATCGACCACATTGAGGACATTCGGGTCTATCAGGTTGAATACTGCCAACATTCGCAATTGAAGTGGTCTGAGCTTTCTGACCCATAAATCTTCTACCTCTGTTTCAGCTCGAATATCCTGCTGAAAAATTAGATCTCATAGAAAACTCTCTAAGCCTCTTAGATGTAGGCTGAAATGACTTGCTCATCTGTCTTTTCTTCATGTCTTGCATCTTAATTTCAGCTTTACCCTTTCTGTAACGCCCCAAATTTTAGGCCTAGATGAAATGGGCTTTGGGTCTCATAAAATTTTTAAGTGACCAAGAAAATGACAAATAACATGTTGGTTTAAGAGTTTAAGGAATTTGAAGTGTCGAGGTATGTTGGAGAAGTTCTAGGTTCGAGTTTTGTGGTGGAGGAATTTTATTTTAATTATTAAAGGAATCAGGGTTGGGAGTAGTTGGACTTTTAAATAAAGACAGGGGAAATGGCATCAAAAAGCCTTGTGGAGGAGTGGCTAAGTGACGCCACTTAGGGTGTAGAGAGGTGGCGTTAGTGGATAGCAAGGAGATCCGAGGTTCGAATCCTAGCTTAGTATTTTTAGGAGTTTAATTTTGGCCTTCTAGAAAGTTGGAAGTGGAGTGAAGATGGACTCTAAGGGGAGTGTTCAAAAGAGAAAATTTAGGAAATAGATTGGGGAGTTATTAGGTAGATAAATGAGGAGATGAGAAGGGGAAGTCATGGAGCTGAATTAGGAATTGAGGGTCAAGCAATTTGGCTAGAGGCTATAAATATGTGCTGAGTTTGGGATAGGCTAATGCCAAGTTCTTCATTTTTTTTAGTGCCGATTGGGTTTTCCATCATTGCTAGCTGACTCTTTGCCATTCTGTTTTTCCTCAGATCTCTTTTGGTTTACCCTTTGGGTTAGCCGATTCCTTTTTCTACCCTTCTTCTTTAAATTGTGCCAAATAAACCTTATTCACCATATTAGTTTGGAAGCCGAAAAGTCGAATCTCCCTTGGGCCGATTACTTTTTTTTGGCTTAAGTACCTTATCTCTTTTTCGGCTAGTACTGTTACTATCGATTACTCCCCTCCCTCACTCTTTTTAATCAACTTTGGTAGGGAATCAATATCGGATCTCGGATTTTAGCTCTCTGCCGAATTGCTCCTTAGGTGTTTTGTGGTTTTGGTAAGTATTTATCTCTTATTGGCTAAGGCTGGCCGAATGGTCTTAAGTGAGATAAGAGGGTGAATTATGTTGGATGCTAGTCCCCTAGTATTTGGTTTTAATGAGTAATATTAATGCAGATCTAGGGAGTACGTGATCAAGAAAAAGCTATTAGGGATTGGTGTTCAAGGTAAGGTTAAGGTGAGGTTTTGGTTTTTGGGTAAAATATGTATTAAGCATATGATTAATTGAAGGGTGATATCGTTTGTAGGTTGGTGACTAAGGGAATCACAGCACGCTTGCTTACTAGGTGTGTACTTACACTGCACACACAAGTAGATCGGTAGAAGTCGAAATGCCGAAAAGCCGAAAGTCTGGCTACGGTAGTCTTGCAAGTGCGCGAACTCATAAGGGGAAAATCAATAAGTTGCCTGAGGCCCATGGACGATTCCATGGACTTGGGTTGTGAATAGGCCAAATGGGCCGGAATGGGCTAAATGGGCCTGATCGGCCGTTGGGCCCATAATAGGCCAAAATTTGATAAGTGATGCTTTGTGATAGAAAATTTATGTGTGAGCATGAACATAATATGATTTGGGCCTAATGGGCCATATGAATGTGAATTGGGCCTGATGGGCCATATGAGCGTGAATTAGGCCGGATGGGCCATATAAATGAGATTGGGCATAGTGGGCCATATGCATGTATGTAGGGGTTTTGGGCTTAGTATATGATGATTAAATAAAACTTAATTCAATTATTGAGACCATGGACAAGTCATAAGGTTAAGGTGTGGCAACGGGTATATGCATGTCTAGGATTGGATCTAGGGAGAGCTTGGTACTTAAGTGGTCTTAATGACTCACCTCCTCTTCTCTGGAATCATACCTGGTGCATAGTATTCGTTCATCTTAGCTCTCGGGGTTTGTTAATGGGCCACGGTAAGTGAAAACTGTAATAATGGGAAAATTATCAAAATGCCCCTAAGGGCGAAGATGACCAAAATACCCCTATGTGTTAAATGTAGGTTTTATGGATATGACATGCATATCTGTTGCATACATATGATATTCTGCTTAGGTTGCATATGGGTTGAGAAATATGGAATGGAGGAAGTATATGAGGATCGCATGGTTGCTTGACAATCATGGATCCACCGACGACTTTTAAGCCCAATGTATAAATGAAGGTAGTTTCGTAACCGGGCTACCATGAATGTGTATCGGTTGGGTGGGTCGATAGTTATATCCCCACATGATGTGCATTAGGGGACGAAGCTGGTGTGTAGCGGATAGATTATTGGGATGGGATTGCACTGCATTGCATTGCATGTTTGATGCATGGTGAATATTGAATGATTGTTACTCATCGAGGGTTGTACACACTGAGTTTGCGAAAACTCACCCCCTCTTTTATTTAATTTTCAGGTGATGCTCAGTAGAACGTTCGATGTTTGGAGGAACTCTGGGTGACCAGCTAGCAAGACAACTTGGACTTGTTTCTCTCTTAAAAGTATATAAGTTCTTTATTTTATTAAGTACTTTTCGGACCAAAATGTAATAAGGCTTCCTTTTTGTTATTATTTGGATTATTATTTTATGCGTTGTAATTACGAGAAGTTGAACATAGATTTTCTAAGCCTTAGTTTTTTATATACTACGTTTCCGCAACTAAATTTCAAAAAGACAGGTTTTCATAAGTTTTCATAAAATCATATGTTATAAACAGGTTTTTGTGATTGAAAAGAGAGTTTAATAAGTTTATTAAGGTTTCATATTTTTTTCAAGGGTTTTCAAAGAAAACAAGGTTTTCGTTAAAACACTTCAATGTGACATGCTAGATCCGGCCATAACGTCCGGGCCTGGTTTGGGGTGTTATACTTTCCTTTCAGCAACTCTTCTAGCTTATAAGCTCTTTCTACTAAAATAACAAACTCTTTTATTTCTAAAACACCGACTGACAATCGAATATCATCAGCCCATCATCAAATCTCTTGCACATAATAGCTTCAGTAGACACACACTCTCGAGTATAATTACTGAGTCTGACAAATTCACGTTCATATTCAGTCACTGTCATCTTACCCTGCTTTAGTTCAAGGAATTCTTTTCTTTTCTGGTTGATGAACCTCTGAAAAATGTATTTCTTACGAAACTCTTCCTGAAAGAAATCTCAAGTAACCCTCTCTTTCGGTACTACTAACACAAGTGTCTTCTACCAATGGTAGGCCAAGTCTCATAAAAGTGATACAACAGACATCATGCACTCTTCAGGTGTGTAGGATAACTCATCAAAGACCATGATAGTATTCTCAAGCCAAAATTCAGCTTTCTCTACATCGTCATCTTTAGTAGCCCGAAACTCTTTGGCCCCTTATTTTCTAATTTTATCAACTGGTGGCTTCTCTCTTCTGATTGTATTTGTGACTAGGGAAGCTACATGGGTAGTCTGAGTATCATGAGGGGGTGGAGGTCTAACGGCCGAATTCATACGAACGAACTTGGTAAACCATCCATTCATAGCTTGGAAGAAGGCTTCTCGAGCCCCTCCTCCCTGACTAACTGTAACCAGGCCTTTCACTACTATCTGGTGGCACTGTTCCTTCTTCAAGAGTGGGCGTGTTACTTTCTACATCACCTACACCAACTCGTTCGGGATCCATAACTATGAAAGAAAAACATTTTAAAATCGTCAAGAGTCATCACACTATCAAAATATAAGTATGGAAAGTATAACTAGACTCTTACTCATACTGAATATTTTGAGAATCAACTAAGCTCTTGCTCTGATACCAATAAATGTAACACCACTTACCCAAGTCCGTCGCCGGAGTCAAGCACAAAGCGTTACCAAACTTATCTTACTTGTTCGGGGCATAATTTTTTTAAAAAAATTAATTCGCTTGCATTCATATAATAAATCCCTAAAAAGGGCCTTCGAGGCCCTAAAACGTGCAATTAGAACGGTTTGGGACCAAACCGGGAACATTAAAAATTTTCCAATTACTTAACAAATCAAAACAATTTATTTCACTATTCATAATAAAACTATCTGTCTATGTAACAGTCACTAAATTAATTATAACTCGAGTTACGAAACTCTAAATTTAAATTTGTAAATTTTCTTTGAAACTAGACTCATATATCTTCTTACCATAATTTTTCCAGAATTTTTGGTTTCAACAATTCGCACAGTTTATTCATTAAAAATTCCCCTGTTTTGCAGTTCAGCTGACCTAACCTCCCCTCACTAAAAATTGATTATCTCATTATACAAAATTTAGATAACGGTTCTATTTGTTTCTAATGAAAATAGACTCACTAAGGTATCTAGAAATATAAACTATAACTTATAATTTTTTTGTACAATTTCTAGTGATTTTCCAAAGTTGGAACAGGGGATCATGAAGTCACTCTGTGTGACAGCCCAAAATTGACCCTAGTCGGGATGTGGTTTCAGGACCACAAAACCGAGGCATAAAAAAATAATTTAAAATTTATTTTGATGCCTATGATATGTGTTAGTTTGTGTGTGACATTTTTGATGTTTCGATTTAGAGTTATAAAGGTGAATTTCACTAGAAAGGACCTAGTAGTAAACTTTGAAAGTGTGATGGGGAAATGTGTGATGACTTGTTGATAATGCATGCAAAATTAAGGGATTTGCATGTCAAATTCCCCAAAGATGGCATAGTGGCCGGCCATGACAAGGAGTTATGGGTAAGGAAAAACATGTTATGACATGTTTTGATAATGCATGATGTGATGAAATGATAAAAAAATTTAGTTGTGGGAAGAGAAACAAAAAAAAAATGTGTGTGAGTGTGGTATTCTCCCCATTGTTGCCGTGAGTGAAAGAAAAGCAAAGAAAAAATTTTGTTCATCCTTGTTCTCTCCTTTTGGCGAAAATACTAAGGAAGAAGATAGGATTTTTGCTCCATTTTGGTTTAGAAGAGATCTAGAAGGAGATTTGGCTATACTTGCATCAAGATTAAGGTATGTTTGAGGTTGTGTCATGAGGTTCATGCTTGTTTTGGTTGCTAACTTGATGTGCATGTTAGCCATGGTTCAAATCCTTGTCATGCCATGAAAATGGTATTTGGCCAAGGTTGATATTGTGCTAAAGCCATTGCATGCTAAATGTGAAGCTTGTTGATGATGCATGTAATGATGGATTGACTACTCTTGAAATTTCTTTTAGTATTCTTGAGTAGGACATTGAATTCTTTGTTTAACCATGACCAAAGTTAAAAGGGTATGGTTGTGATGTATTCGCCATGGTGCATTCATGAGCATGATTTATGCTTGTTACTTGATTGGTAAAATTTGTGTTTGGATGGGTATGAACCCTTGAGATTGACCTTGCACCTATATGTGTGTATATGTTTGCACATGATGTTTTGGTTATGAAGTAAGTGATAAATATGTTTGTTTAAAGAAGAAAATATTGAAGAATGGTTGTGAAATTGCAAGTACATTCGGCCTAGTACACATATGATGTGAAAATCTTGGAATTTATTGTTGATTTGGTGCAAGAATGACTAAGTATAATCGGCCATATGAGTGCTTGATGCTATATTATAAGTATTGAGCTACAATATGTAAAGCATTAGCTAGTAAAATGTGTGCCATTCATGTGTGGTGTTAAACATGTAATTGGCCTCAACATCAACATGCATAATCGGCCATGAATGAGTACCTAAGAGGTTGTGTTGTTCGGCCATGAGTAAGCATGTTGAAGGCTTTGTGTGTTGAGTCGATTCATGAATTCCATACTTATGTAACTTTAATGTCTAGTGAATATATGTGGGCTAAGTGCCTTGAGTTCCTCTTTTTGATACTCAAATGATTGAATCAATTTATTTGTTAAATTAAGCTCAAGAGCAAAGAGGGACCAAATCCAATAAAGGGAAGGAAAAAAAAAGTAGTCGAATAGCCATTGGAATCATTCGACAATATCCGAGGTAAGTTTTCGAGTATCGAAACTTAGATTTTGATTCGATTGAATGAAGTAATAAGCAATCGAAATTCTGGCCTTGTATATGGCCATTGAGCCGAAATGATATTTTTGTTAAGTGAATTGTGCATAAAAGTTTTGTTGTGAAAATGAAACAAAGATGTGCATGAATGTTCGAGTGATATCCGGGCTAAGCCCAAGGCAATTGTGCGGTGTGATATCGGGCTAAGCCCAAGGCAATTGTGCGATTGTGATATCGGGCTAAGCCCAAGGCAATTGTGCGAGTTGTGATATCCGGGTTAAGTCCGAAGGCATTTGTGCGGGTTACCATAACGGGCTATGTCCCAAGGCGTTTGAGCAGTAGCTATATCCGGTTAAACTCGAAGGTATGTGATTCGAAATTTATAAGCTGCTGGAAAATTTTCAGTTAATGCACTTGTGAAATTCCCAACAAGGTATGTTTTGTGTGTGCTTTGCACACTATGAGTAAGTGCGTATGAATATCCGCTCCAATGATAAATGAGCTATCGGCCTTGATTAAGCCGTTATTGTGTATGAATATAAGAGTTGGGATTGTGAAGTAAGCATGTTTTTGAGAAATTGTGCATATGAATTATTGTTTAGCTACTTGAATGCTATGCTTTGGTTGTGTGTAAATTTATGGCTCGAAACTTACTAAGCATAAATTGCTTACTCCGTTTCTTTGTTTCTCTGTTTATAGATTTTGCTCGTTAGCGATCGGATTCGGGATCATTGAAGTTGAAGTCATCCACACTATCAAACCCCCTTTTTGGTACTCTTTTAGTTGAACTTTGGATATGGCATGTATAGGACTACCCTCAGTTGTTTTAAGTACTTTGTGATGTATATGTGTACGGCCATGCGAAAATGGTTCGTAAAAGTGGAGTATGAATTTGACCATTTGTGCTTTGTAATTATATTTGGTTCATGATGTGATTATGGTTTGGAATGAGAGTGTTGGTCACATGATCAGCCATTGGAATGGCTAAATATGATCAGATGTGGACCTATATATGTCAAGATTATAGTTGGCCCATGGAAACCACAAGATAGGTAAAGGTTACCTTGAAAACAGATGCTGGTAGCAGCAGTGGTGTGGTTTTGAAAAATCACAAAAATTTGTAGGAATGGTATTAAATAGTGGATAAATTATGTAATCGAACCTTGATGAATCTACTTTCATATTAAAGTAACGAAACGATCATATGAACAGTATACCGAGAGATATTAAAGTTCTCGTGAGACAGGGCTAGAACGGTTTCTGGGTCCCCTGTCGCGACTTTGAGAATTTACTATAAATTATCCAGAAAGAATTACAAGTCATTCCTTATATGTGAAGATTCCATTTTGAGTCTAGTTTCATTAGAAATGAACGGTACCAGTATTAAAGCCTTGTACAGAGAGATATTCAAGTTGTAACGCGCGAAGGTCAGTGTAGTCAACCCCTGTAACATGGGTGACTTTAACTAATAAACTGTACCAATTGGCCCGACCAAAAATTCTAGAAATAAATCCAGGGATGGATATATGAGTCTAAATTCAGGGAAAATTTACGAAATCAGTTTCCGAGTTTTGTAACTCGAGATATGCTTTTTAAGGAAACAGTGACGCAGTTTTCTAGCTTGCCTGGGAATGTCAAGTTGGTCGGTGCTATAAGTGGTTTTGGCTTGTTAAACCCTCGTGTCCGACACTGAAAACGGTCTCGGGTTCGGGGTGTTACAATTTTATTGGTATCAGAGCCACGGTTTAGTCGATCCTAGGACTACGGTGATATGTTTGGGGTCTAGCTATACATGCCATTAAGTGATAAATTGATAGTGTGGTGATTTTTGACAATTTGAGTTTGTGTTTGTTTATAGCAATGGATCCCGATCCCAACCGAGCAATAGCTGATGATGTGGAGAGTGTGGCGCCTGCTCCCAAGACAAGGGACACAGCCGCGGACTCTCAACCTATTGCCAACAATCCGAATGATGAGGCTAAGCAAGCCTTTTATAGTGTGATGAATGATTGGTTTAACCAATATATTCGAACTAACACTACATTCCACAACCTCCATTCCCGACTAATGTAACCCCGCACCTACAATACATCCAGAATCGACCAAGTAAGGTCAAGTAAGCCCAGATCACGGATTCAAAACATGGGGCCACTGAATTTAAAGCTACGGATGATGACGATGCCGAGCAAGCTGAATTTTGGATGGACAACACTATCTGGGTGCTCGATGAGCTATCTTGCACACCCGATGAATGCTTAAAGTGTACTATCTCCTTGCTACGCTATTCCGCCTACTATTGGTGGAGTACTCTGACTTCTGTTGTGCCTAGAGAGCAAGTAACTTGGGAGTTCTTCCAAACCGAGTTCCGAAAGAAGTACATCAGTCAGAGATTCATCGACCAAAAACGAAATGAAACATGAATGTGTAATGATTATGGATGTATGTGTGCATGAGCAATTGAATGATATCCGGGTTAAGACCCAAAGGCAATTGTGCTAGTGACTTTATCCGGGCTAAGACCCGAAGGCATTCGTGCAAGTTGTTATATCCGGGCTAATACCCGAAGGCATTTGTGCGAGTCGTTATATCGGGCTAAGACCGAAGGCATTAAATGCGTGTGGTTATATCCGGTTGTATTCTGAAGAAGCTTGGGTTGAAGGTGGCGTTGGTTGCTGTAATACATTTAATTAGTACGCTCGAAAAGCCCAAAGGATAAGGTATGTTTACATGTGCAATGGAAAAGTCGATACGTTTGAATAATATTCGTCAATCGACTAACGAATTTTCAGCTCTTGAATTGGTTGATATCTTGTGAATGTATATGTTGATGAAGTGTGAAGTAAGTATGATTATGTGAATGTGTATAAATGAAATGATTCATTTGGCTATGTGAATGTAATGCTTTAGTTAAAGCCGATTTCATTGCTTGAGATTTACTAAGCATAAACATGCTTACCCGTTGCTTTGGCTCTCTGTTTTATAGATTTTGCTCGCTAGCGATCGGATTCGGGATCATTGAAGTGAAGTCATCCACACTATCAAACCCCTTTGGTACTCTTTTAGTTGAACTTTGGATATGGCATGTATAGGACTACCTCGGTTGTTTTCAAGTGCTTTTGTGATGTATATGTGTACGGCCATGCGAAAATGGTTCGTAAAAGTGGAGTCTGAAATTAGACCATTTGTGGTTTGTAATTTTATATGGTTTCATGATGTTATTATGGATTGGAATGGGAGTGTTGGTCACATGATCAGCCATTTGAATGGCTAAACATGATCATAGGTGGACCTATGTATGACTAGACTATAGTTGGTCCATGGAAACTACAAAATAGGTAAGGCCTACCTTAAAACAGATCTTGCCGATTGCAGTGACGTGGATGTGAAAAATCACCAAAATTTGTAGGAAGGGTATTAAATTTTGAATAAGTTATGCAAACGAACCTTGACAGTATATTTTCATATGAAAGTAACGAAACGATCATATGAACAGTATCTTGAGAGATATTAAAGTTCTCGTGAGACAGGGCGAACGGTTTCGGGTCCCTGTCATGACTTTGAGAATTTACTATAAATTATCCAGAAAGAATTACAAGTCATGCCTTATATGTGAAGATTCCATTTTGAGTCTAGTTTCATTAGAAATGAACAGCACCAGTATTAAAGCCCTGTACAGAGAGATATTCAAGTTGTAACGCGCGAAGGTCAGTGTAGTCGACCCCTGTAACATGGATGACTTTAACTAATAAACTGTACCAATTAGCCTGACCAAAAATTCTAGAAATCCAGGGATGGATATATGAGTCTAAATTCAGGGAAAATTTACGAAATCAGTTTCCGAGTTTTGTAACTCGAGATATGCTTTTTAAGGCAACAATGGCGCAATTTTCCATCTTGCACAGGAATGTCAAGTTGGTCGGTGCTATAAGTGGTTTTGGCTTGTTAACCCCTCGTGTCCGACACCGGCAACGGTCTCGGGTTCGGGGTGTTACACTCTGAACCAGTCTTACAAAAATTTAAATATCTCAGAATATAGACTTCCTTTGCTTGCCTTGTTTCTTTCCTATGAAAATAGACTCAATAAGATTTAATTCTATCCCTCATTCACTACTTAATTCCATATCTACAATTTTTTAGTTATTTTTCAAAACCACATCACTGTTGCTATTTCCTAACTGTTCCATGGCCAACTCTTACTCCATAATTTCTTTGCATCAAACCTCATTTAGGCATATATAATACCAAAACATGTTCTTATTTAGCTATATAATAAGCTAATCATTACCAAGTATTCACATTCCATTATTTAATCATATTATAAGGACATACACACAAAATAGACAAGTCCCTATACATGCAATAACTTAAAGTATTTCTAGTCACAAAATACCGAGATAGCTCGTTGATAGTGTGAGGCGATCTCCGACGTCCTTACGATTTTCCGAGTTGGGTTTGCAATACTATAAGAAAACAGAGAAAAGAAAGGGAGTAAGCATAAAGCTTAGTAAGTTTGCATGTAAAAAAAATAACAACATTCTAAATGAATTATCAAGATAACCTGAACCTTTCGAACATGGACTTATCTTACCTCAAAATAAATTTATAGATGCTGGAAAATAACATCATTAATTATAAATAATAAAACATTGCATTTATTTACCGCAAACTTACCTCGATACAGAATACGATGAAATATTTTAATTTAGTCCTCAACCTTTTTCTTTCCTCGGTCTAACCGCGAATTTCGTTCTTCTTGATCTATAATAGAAAATTTAACTTTTTTAATATTCACATTTATCAAAACAGTCCTTAACTCTAACTTTGGCAAAATTATGATTTTGCCATTAAACTTTTGCATATTTACACTTTTACCCCAAGGCTCGGAAATGAAACTTTATCCCTAAGTCTTATGTTTTATGACATGCTGATCATTTATTTACCTATGGTAACATCAAATTCTCACTCTAACATGTACTTATGACCATTAGGTATTTTTACCGATTATGTCGTTTTACTCGTTTTCGCTTAAAATCGCTTAGCTCAAGTCGTTTAACATAATTTCAAGCTTCATATTCTACTATAAAACATCAAAATAAACACATTTCACCAATGGGTATTTTTCCAAATATGAACCTTAGGTTAAATTATTGCTAGAATAAGTTAATTAAAGTTACCGGGACTTCAAAAACGTAAAGAACATTAAAAACGGGGCTTGGAATCACTTACTATGAAGCTTGGAAGCTTGAAAAAACCCTAGCTATGAAGAACCCTTGAAATTTCAGCCTAATGAAGAAGATGGGCACATTTTGCCATCTTTTTCCCTTTTTTAATCTTTTAATTACCAAATGACTAAAATACCCTTCATTAAAAGTTTAGTTATTTTTATCTAAGTATGTTCATTTTTGTCCATGAAAACCTAGTGGTCTAATTACCATTTAAGGACCTCTACTTCAATTATACTCTTCAATTTAATCCTTTAGCATCTAAAACTCATATTTATCAACTTTTTCAATAAAGCCCTAGTAGGTAAATTAAGCATGCTATCTATAAAATTTTCCATCGATACTCTAACACATGCATCTAATCACTCGATAAATTATAAAAATTAATCGGAATAAATGTTTCTATCTCAGATTCGTGATTTCACAATCACTATTCTGTTTAGGCCCTATTTTGGGATGTTACACATTTACTATATGAAAACACAATTTAAACTGTCAGGAGATATCATACTGTCATAGGTTATATATGGCATGTATAGCTAAACTCTCAAATATGCTACATTAGTCCAAGAATTGACTAAATCGTTGCTCTGATACCAATAAATGTAACACCCCTCACCCGTACTCAATGCCGGAATAGGGTTACAGAGCATTACCAAAATTATAAAATAATTAAACATTTATTTCACATACATTTTCAAATTTCAAGTAATCAACATTCAATATCATTCACATCATCCCTAATACAAACCTACTAGGCCCAAAACATGCTTAAGATGTTGCTCAAGAAATTTTTACGAAACTTAGAAAATTTTTGAAACTACAGGGGACACACGCCCGTATAGTCAGGCCGTGTGTCTCACACGACGAAAGACACGCCCATGTCATAGGCCATGTGGACATTCGAAATGAGATCATATGGTCGTGTCCCCGTCCGCGTCTGACCTGTGTAACTCCCTAACTTGGATCTCACGGCCAACCACACGCCCGTGTGACCAGCCTGTGTGCCCTTTCGAAATGGCCTTACACGCCCGTGTGCTAGGCCGTGTGCTAGGCCGTGCCAATCCTATAGGGTATACTGACTTATGCCACACGACCAAGTCATACGCCCGTGTGCTAAGCCATGTAGAGCATGCAGACTTGATTTTTAATTCAACACCAAGAGACACACGACCGTGTAACTTGACCGTGTGTCACACATGGCTGAGACACACACCCGTGTCTCTGCCTGTGTGGACAAAAATAGGCTATTTACCAACCCATTTTGCCACCCGAACTTGCTTACACCTACATCAACCCAATTAGCAATAAAACATGTCATATAATAGGCATTCCAAATCAACTCCAATCAATCTCAATTCATGATAATCTCATACCATTAACCACAAAATACACAAGTATCAAATTTGACAATTTCAATCATGCTAACTCACAATCACAAATCACCTAAATTTCATCTTACAATCATGCATCATTTTTCCTAAACATACAAGGATACTAATTCTCAAATATCAACCATTTGACATCCACAATACCTATAATCAACAAGCATCATACATCCACTAACAAACTCACAACATAAGCCATATATATATACACAACCTAACCAACCAAATTAAACCAACCCTCATGGCTATATAGAAAACCCAACTCTTAATATTTACAAGCCTTTCAAATTACTAAATTCATTATCAAACCATAACCAAAATGACCAAAGTTCCTATACATGCCGTATACTCAAAATACTTAAGTTCAAAAGTACCAAAGTGATAGTTGGATAGTGTGATGAAGTCACCGACGATTTCCTTAATCTGAGCTAGCTTGATTTCACTATAAAACATGGAAAGGTAGCAAAGTAAGCTCTAAAGCTTAGTAAGTTTGTATAGCAATAAACTTAACTTATTAAATATGCATAATTTAAGCAATTTAAACATATCATAACATATCTCATTTTAAACCATCAATCTACCACAATTTTCATTCACAATGTTAGTTATACATTTCAAAAGTTTCTTCGATTCAATGCTTGTACAATTATGTACATACTTGTGCCATTCGTATCAAATAAAAATTCATCCACATCATTGATTTACCAGTTGAACCATTCAAAATATTATCGGATACTCGGGAAACTGACACCCTAATTTCTACACAAATATAGCCTAAGTTATCTCAATCTCGTATCACATATAATTCTCACACTAGAGCTATCAACGGGTTTACTCATACAAGCTGACGGTCATGACGAAGCTACACAGTGCTACTCACACAAGCTGACGAGTATCCACAACACATGCTAAATAACTCAGCCACCGGTAGGACGTACAGACCAGCACCCAACTCACATAACCCCTAATGACATGTCATTTGTATCCTAATCTATTCTTAAGGTTCAATAAAAATTTCTCGTTTGCCAATATCATCGTCGAATACGTCTGCAAGGTCAATTTCATAATTCATGCAACATCAAAGCATTTAAAACACAAATATAATAATATTTTTACATACAAACTTACCTCGAATGCAAAAACGAAGAAACATGTTAACTAGTCCAAAATCTTATTCTTTCCTCGATCTAAATTCGTAGTTCACTTTTCTTGATCTAAATGTAATCAAAATTAACTTATTTAATAATCTCTCTATTCAATTTAGTCCAAAATACACATTATGTAACAACCCGTTTTTGGGTGCAATCAGAACAGTGGTTTCGGGACCACAAATCTAAAGTAGAAATGTTAATTTTATTATTTCGTTAAGGTCTAAAGTATGATTGAATGATTGGGTAAAAATTTCATTAAGAAATTTTATCGATAGGTTGTCCAATTTGACTAATAGGACTAAATTGCAAGAGGTGCAAAATGTGTGTTCTAGAAGCTAGAGGCCTCTAATTGAAATGAAATTTTAAATTGGAGGTCCTTAAATGGTAATTATACCATTATACTTTAAGTTGGACAAAAACGGACATGGTTAGATAAATTTTCAAAGTTTTAAGTGAAGGACATTTTGGTCATTTGGTAAATAAAGAAAAAATAACAAATAAAAGGATGTCATCTTTCCCAATTTAGTCCCCCCATGGCCCAATTTCTCAAGAGAAGACATAGTGAGGATTTGGCCACTTTCAAGCTCGATTGTAAGTTCGTTCTTGATCCGTTTTTAATGATTTTTATATTTTTGAGATCGGTGTAACCTAATCTTGCTATTTCAAGGACTAATTTGAAAGAAAATCAAAGTCTAAAATTTTACCCATGATAGATATTTGTGCATTTTGATGTCTAATGGTAGAAAATGCATGTTTGATGTTAGGTAAACAACATTTACCAAGTGATTTTTGATGAAAATGTCAAATAAGGACCTATTTGTAAAAGTTGTAAAATGTGTGTAAAAATGTGAATAAATGAAAAATGTAGGCTGCTATGAGCATGAAATAGGTTTGGTTAGGCTTGAGTAATGAAGAAATTGAATGAAAATCATTTTACGTGCCTAGAGACTAAAATGTAAAAAATGTTGAAAAGTTAAGGGCAAAAATGTAATTTTTGCCATAAGGTGTTTTTGGGATTAAATTGCATATGTGATGATTGAATAAGTTAAATGTGGTATTATAGATCAAGAAAGACGACATTCTGATCTAGACTGGGGAAAGAAAAAAATTCTGGACTAAATCAAACAATTAGCCATTTTGTACCTAGGTAAGTTCGTATGTTAAAAATAAGCTTTAGAATAATTGTATTTAAATGCTTTAATATTGCATGAATTGTATGTTTGATTATGTGAATGAGTATAACTCTACAAATAAGTCCGAAGATGAATCGACAAGCAAGAAATCCCTTTTGAACCTTAGGAATAGGGTAGGATACGAGTGATATGTCACTAGGGTTAGTATGTGTTATGTGATTATGTGATTCGGGTGCTGGTCTTGTATCCTATGGTGGCTGAGTATGTCGGAAAATGTTACGGATACTTGACAGCTTATGTGAGTAGCACTGCGTAGCTACGTCTTAACTGGTAGCTTGTGTGAGCAGGCCCATTGATAGCTCGAGAGCGAGCAACTATGTGATATCATATTTGAGGTAGCATTGGCTACATATGTGGCACTTAGTGTGCAAGAATCCCGAGTATCCAATATTATTATTCTGAGTGGTTTACGGGTATTTCAAAGATGAGATTATGTGTAAATTCCTTTCGAGAGGGTACAGGTATGTACTTGAAGCTCATATCGATTAAATGCTTGAAATGATGAATATGAGGTAAGCTTTGTGATGGAATGAGTTATGATTATCAGACCGTGGTAAATGTACATTTAATTATGTTATAATATTTGAATGTTATTTGCATGGTAAGGTTGCTTATTTCTTGCATACGAGCTTACTAAGCTATATAGCTTTCTCCGTTTATTTTTCATGTTTTTATACTGTCGCAAAGCTAGATCGGATCAGAGATCGTCGGAGACTCGAATCACACTATCAAACTTTCTTTTTGGGTATTGATAATCTTAGTATTTTGAAAGTATGGCATGTATAGGGACTTGGTTATTTTGTTATATGTGTCATTGTGTTTTGGCCAAAAATATTGGTTTGTAATTGTCAAAAGTTGATGTGGTATTTGGCCATGTAACTTGGCTCATTTTGATTGGAATGGTTGTAAGCATATCTATATATAGTTATGAATGTATGCATGTGTAATCATCCTTGTGCGGTGTGGTCTATGAATTCTTGGTGAATGATGGAAGTGTGATTTAAGGCATGAATGTGAAATGTTTAGATATGATCTATGGATGAAATGATAAAATTTGCATACAACTAGGTATCTTGAAAGTAGTCAATTGTGGTTTGATAAATGTTGTGTGTATGATAGATGTTGATATTGTACTGGCATGCGTTGGTCATAAATGTGGATGTTTTGGTTGCCTAAGTATATTATGTTTTGTGCCTTTGAATTGGTGTAAGTGTATGTATGAATAAGGGTGGCAAATGGCTTGGCAAATACCTTCTTTTTTTCCACACGGGTAAACACATGGGCGTGTGTTCCGGCCGTGTGTCCCCTACACCTTAATTTTGACAAACAGAATGCACAGAATTGAGTACACGGGCAGAGAGATGGGTGTGTGTCTCAACCGTGTGGATGACACAGCATCAGGCATGGGTGTGTGTCCTGGGTGTGTAAAGCCTGCACCTATTTTATGAAAATCATTTTTCCATACAGCCTAGTACACGGGCGTGTGACTTGGCCGTGTCATCTTAATTTGTTCATGGGTTACAAGTCAAAGAGTTATACGGAGTAAGAACTCGGGCATGTGTGACCACATGACCTGATCACATGAGCGTGTCTCATATCCACACAGGCGTGTGACCCCAGTTTAGTGGAAAAATATTCTAAGTTTTGTAAAAATTTCTAAAGTTCTCCGTTTAGTCCCAAACCGCTTCCAAAGCATGTTTAGGGCCTCGTAGGCTCATATTAGGGACTTTATGATTAATTTCAAATGGTTTTTAATTTGGACGCAAATTTATGACTTGGGATTGTATGATTGTTTGTGTGATAAATCTAGTAATGCCTCGTGCCCTGTTCCGGCGTTGAATACGGGTAAAGGGTGTTACACATTAAGGCAACTTTACACTTTTGCCCCTAATATTTCAACATTTTTACAATTTAGTCCTTATCTCAGAAAAATACAAATTCATGCAATTCAACCAAAACTCATGCTAGCTAAATTTCAATTAGGTCCTTAGCAATCTATATTTTTCATTTATTTCACAATTTAACCACAAAATTTACACATTTCACAATTTAATCCCTAATTGATGAATTTGTTAAAAATCACTTTAGAAATGATGTTTATCTAACAACAAGCATACATTTTCTATCATCAAACATCAAAACACATAAAGATTCATCAATGACAACACCCTAAACCTTTAACAGTTTTGCAAAATAGTCTCTGGGCTAGCTAGATTAAGCTGCAACAATCTCAAAAACATAGAAATCATTAAAAACAAGACAAAATTCATTCACTTATTGAGCTAGGAAGCCTGGCCGAACATAACATGCATCCATGGAGTTTCTATCTTCTTAATTTTGGTAAAAGAAACTAAACAAAGATGATAACTTTGTTGTTTTATTATTTTACTTATTTAATTTACTAAATTACCTTTTTAACCTTTAATACAATTCATTAAAATCACTTAATATAAGTCCAAAAATGTCCACTCATATTAACAATGGTATATTTTCCACATAAGGACCTCCACTATTTAATTTCATAGCCATTTAATACCTTTAGCTATTAGAACATTACTTTTGCACTTTACACGATTTAATCCTTTTTATCAAATTAACCATTCAAACAATAAAATTTCTTAACGAAATTTTCACACAATCATACTATCATGCTGTAAACATTATAATAATAATAAAATAATTATTGCAACTTTGTGTTAGTGGTCCCGAAACCACTATTCTGGTTTGACTAAAAATGGGCTATTACAACTAAGACTATCTTTAGTGTCGAGACACAGCCTGAGGATCTCGCGACACATTGACTTTTCGTAATTTGGTGTAGTGGATTAAACTAGTTTTTGCACTTTGTGAGCTTGGATACAAGCATTTTCATTATGTTCTAGTCATTTTTCTTAGTTTAGTTTGAATTTAATAAAATGTGTAATTTGAGTCTTTTATTGACTCTAGGGACCGGATAAGAACTAAAGGTCAGCTAATGTACTTAGTGATTGTGCAAGACACCATCTAAAGGCATAAAACTCAATACCGGTCACTGTGTTGCAACACGGGGCATTTGATGCCGCAACATAGGGAGCAGAATGCAAGAATTTGTAAACTGCCTTTGGTGTCGCCACACAGATAAGAGATTTCATGACATACCCATGAAGGCACCCTGAATCTAAGCATATTGGCTTCGATGTCGTGATATAGGCACTAGGGTGTCGCAATATCGATCATGTACAAGAATCACTTATGAGCCAAGGGCATTTTAGTCTGCACAATCAAAATTTAAACATGAGAGCGTAACTGACCTAGGGTTGAAGACAACAGCAACACTAACTCTATAAATAGGCTCTTAAAACACTCATTGGGGGACAACTTTTCATATTCTCAACTTTTCATATTCTCAATTTTTCCCTATAAATTCCTTAAACTCTTAAAAAAATTACATATTAACTTACTGTTTATTGAAGCCCTATCGCAGATGCCAAACGTAATGAAATTCATAAAAGACCTTTTAGCAAATAAGCAGAAGTTAGACAAGGCGTCGCATGTGGAGCTAAACGCAGTGTGCTCAGCTATTCTAAAAAATAAGCTACCAAACAAACTAAAAGATCCAGTGAGTTTTACGATTCCTTGCTTAGTTGGTAGTTTAGATGTTAATAATGCATTAGCTGATTTAGGGGCTAGTATCAACGTCATGCCTTATAAAATGTTTAAGCAACTAGGGCTCGAGAAACCCAAACAGACTAGGATGAGCATTCAACTAGCAGATAAAACTATAAGATTTCCTATGGGTATTATTGAAGATGTGCTAGTAAAAATCGATAAATTTATATTCCCTGTTGACTTCATTGTTTTAGACATAGAGCAGGATAGCAACACTCCTTTAATTCTGGGAAGGCCCTTTTTAGCAACTGCTAAAACAATTATTGATGTTGGTACAAGTGAGCTCACGCTTCGCGTAGGAGACGAAAACACTCACCCTTCAAGCTCGTAATTCTGACAACACATCAGAAATTGAAGGTGATCGTCTAAACCATTCTATTAAAACTGACCACATGATACAACCCACTTTGCAGGAGATAAGTCTGAAGGAAGTACATGAGCCACTCTCAAACAATAGTAAAGGATCTATTCATGAAGAATAAAGGCTACAAATAGAGGAGCTAGACGAATGGCGAACACATAAACCGAGAACACACGATAAACCGAAACTACGCCAAGATGAGCTTGATACCTCTCCAAATCAACTTAAAGCTGGAGATAATGTAACACCCCGTACCCGAGTCTGTTACCGGAGTCGTATACAAGGTGTACACAGACTTAACTTAATTGTTTTCACAGTCCATAAAAAAAAATTTCCAGACAAGCTGGTTACTGCATCACTATCGCCTTAAAAATCATATCTGGAGTTTCAAAACTCAAAAATCAGTTTCGTAATTTTTCCCTGAAACTAGACTTATATGTCCATCTACAGATTTTTTCCTAGAATTTTTTGTCAAGCCAATTAGTACAGTTTATTAGTTAAAGTCTCCCATGTTACAGGGGTCGACTACACCGACCTTCGTAAGGCCAACTTGAATATCTCCTGTGAAGGCCTTCAATATCGATGCCGTTTATTTCTATAGAAACTAGACTCAAATAGGAATCTATACATATATGTTATGACTCCTAATTATCTCTGGTTAATTTATAATGAATTTCCAAAGTTGGAACAGGAATCCGAAACCATTTCGCCCTGTTTCACGAATACTTAAATATCTCAATATACAACTCATATGACCGCTTGTTTCTTCCATATGAAATTAGATTCATCAAGGCTCATTTAAATAATTTATTCACTATTTAATTCCACTCCTGCTATTTTTAGTGATTTTTCACATCCACACCACGCTGCTGTCAAGATCTATTACTAAAACAAACTATGCCTATTTCATGACTTTTCCTTGATTTAACTAATAATTCATCATGCATGTCCCAAATTATAACCATGATTTGTGTCCAAACATCACAAAACCAATTCCAACCGAACATTTACGCCATTTTCGCATGGCTAAAAGTTTACATACCAAATTTCAACAAAGCATAACAGCCTATACATGCCGAAATGTACTCCTAGACCAACTATGAAGAAAATACCAAAAGTTGTTAGCCGGTGTGATGACTTCGATGACGGTCCCGAATACGCAAAAAGTCGAGTCCAAGAAACCTAAAATAGGTGACAAGCAAACACCGAATGAGTATATAACTCAAGAAGTCATAAGCAATGCACTACCAACCATTAATAACATTATCGCAAGAGGAAACAAAATGGAACGAGGCTAATTACTCCATTCAAACCGAACTATACCATAGTTCCTTAGACCTTTCGATTCAAGCTCATACCAAGTTACACATTCACATTCCATATACTAATCAATAGGATATTTGAAGCATTTTTATACACCATTTTGTTTTCGTTACATTCATACATCTACATGACTTTTCACTTATTCCACGATAATTCTTATGTACATGACTTCAATTTAAATTGTCACATAGGTTCGAAACTTACCAAGCTCAACTCCAAATATAAACATAGCGCCTATTAGCCATGAACTCAAGGTACTTACCCGATCCGCTGTCCGTGATCGACTCAATAATGTCACACACTCAGTGTCAATAGTGATTCAAAAGCATATAGTGAGTCCGCACACTTAGTGCTATATAATCAACTCGCACACTTAGTGCTATATGATCAAACTCGCACACTTAGTGCTGTACAAATTTTAAACCCGCACACTTAGTGCCATTCTCATGATCACAATTGTTTATACCCGCACACTTAGTGCCGAAATCAACAACTCAATACATCTCACCTCTTTTCTTTTCATTCAATACTTTCATCACCACATACATACATGTATATAAATTTATCATTCCTTTCGGCATAATTACATAGAGATTATGTCTATTTAAATCAATACAAAATATATGCTTAGTGACCTACCTTGTGTGCTGTAAAATAATTCCAAGTCGGCTACTCGATGACCTTCGATTTCCCCTTGTTGGACGCCTCTCATTTAGGATCTTGAGCTTAAACAAATAAATTAACTCATTCAACCGCTTTGCTACACATATTGATATTCACAATTTAATGATTTTATGACATACGAACGGCATGGTAAAAATTTTATCTTGCTACCTCATGCTCTTAGCTATTCGCTCATAACCATATACTATAGCCCTACTATCAATAATCCAATCACACATGCATATATATATATATATGGTCGAATGTACAAAGCATAGACTCATCATCACCTATGCTCTTAATTTGATGGCTGAATATGCATACATGTATATACACTATTAATCAATCACTAACATTGCACTTCACCTTAATAGCTAGCTTAGCAAACCTCGATTTAACACATAGTTGTTCATAACACAACTTAAGCATACTCTCCATTCCATCAATTCCAAAACTTAATGTCTTACTCAAAAATGCTAAAAAGAAAATCCAAGAGTCATCAATCCACCATCACATGTATCATTAACAAGCTTCATATTTAGCATGCAATGACATTAACACAAAATGTACCTTGGCCGAATATCATCCCCATGATATAGCAATGTTTTGAACCATGGACTGATTAGAACTCAAGCTAGCAACTAAGAACATGCATGAATTTCATGGCACAACCTCAAACATACCTTAATCTAGACACAAGTATGGCCAAACCTCCTCCTAATCATCTTCCAAACCAAGCATGAAGCAAGAACCCCTTCCTTCTTCCTTAGAATTTCAGCTCAAAGAAATGAAAAAAGATGAACAACAAATTTTTTCTTCTCTTTTCTTCAACTCACGGCAAGGGGGAACTCACCATTCTCTTTTTTTGTTCCTTTCATTATTAAATTCCCATGCTCATTATTTTATTTTTTTCTTACATACACCATTGTCCCAACATGTTTTATGACATGTTTTACCCATAATCCCTTGTCATGGCGGCCACTAGCTATTAGGGGGAATTTGACATGCAAGTCCCCCTTTGATTACATGCACTATTATGTCCTTATAGATTAGCCTATCACATTTCAAAAGTGTCACACAAGTCCTAATAACTGAATACACATGCAATCGACTAAATCGAAGCTTGAAATTTTCACACATTCATAAATACATATTCTAGACAATAAATATTACGTTCAAACATTTCGGTGACTCGGTTTAGCGGTCCCGAAACCACTTCCCGACTAGGGTCAATTTTGGGTTGTCACAGATAAAGTCTTATTAGATGTCGCAGATCCCTACATTGTCACTACCACACCAAATGAAAAAATCCCTCTTACGGTACTCAGCATTTTTCCATTCGGTACGGTAGAGGTAAGTCACCCATCATATGGTACTTTCAAAGTAAATGGACAACGTCTCAAACTTTGTAATGGTGAGAATTTTAAAGATAATGGAGAGGAGCTACGACTCCACAAACCGCCCTAAATAAACCAACAAGGTAATAGTTGAGCTTCGACTATAAACAAGTGCTTCTCGGGAGGCAACCCCAATACTAACGGTTTAAAATTATTTAAATTTCAAGTTTTAAACATTTAGGTCACTAACAGAGTATTTGAAGCACAGGTTCCCAACACCACACGGCTGATCACACGGTCGTGCTTAAGGTCGTGTGACCAACACGGATGGAAACACGGCCGTGCAAAACAGGGTAAAAGATTTCCCCAAACACGGGCTGCGATAAAACGCCACGATCGTGCGACATGGCCGTGGCTGAATCTGCCAAATGAACACGGGCGTGCGACACGCCCGTGTCTAGCACCCGTGGATAACACTATCAAAATAACACAGGCATGTGCAGAGCTACACGACCGTGGTAGAAGCGAATCACATCACACACGGTCGTGTAACATGATCATATAACCACATGGCCTATACACACGGGTGTGCCAAAAGGCCGTGTGACGACCCCTTAATTTGCGATGAACACGACCGAGCCACGACCCACAAGGGCATGTGCACCGGCCGTGCCATTTGAGAAATTAGAATAATTCTTTTATTTTATTTTTCTTTCATTAAGTTTTTAAGATTCATTTGTTTTCCTTTTAAACATGGCTTATCTTTGTGACTACTACCAAGATTATTCCCCTCACTCTCTTTTTATAATTCAGAATCATGATTGACATCCAGATTAACTCCCAATACTTGATCCCGCCAATCTAAGAATATCATCCATTCTTAATACAGGAAGTTTCACTTCTCCCCCTATCTTATTTTTATACTCTAATATCTATCTTTGTACATTAAGGGCAATGTACATCTTAAATGTGAGGGCTATTTATTTCATTATCAGAAAAATCCCTGAATGATTGCCTTGTTCTCTTGAAAAGCTTTCATATCATATTTAGGATAAATTTTAATTAATTTATGATTTTGATTGATATATCTTGAATTAAAACATAGGCAATTATGCATTGATTGTTTAAACTTTAAGACATTAGAGAATCAAGCATGATGAGTTGATTTTTAAGAATTCAAAATCTTAGGCTGTTTCCCCAAAGTTTAGGTATTGCTTTGAACTGGAATTCACAAGTTTTTAACATCAAAAAGTCATAATTTTTGTGAGAATTTTTAGCCTTTTGAGTATCTATTAATTCTTTCATGCTCACTTTTATTATTGCTTTGAGTGCGTCAGTAATGAACTGTTATTCTAGAACTTGCTTGATTATGCATGTCGAGACCATACCATTTGATTTGATATGTCAAAATGATTAAGGCACTTACGATTAACCCACTCATGCCATGAAAAGCATACCTCCACGATTAACTCCTAGTAAACCCCCTTGAGCCTAACTAACCATTCTTTGTATTACCCTTAATATTAACCCTTAACCCATTATTGTTGAAATCCCCTAAATTAATCCCTATTTTTGTCGAGATTTGAGTTGAATGGATTACTTAGCTATGTTTTGTTCTTAATAGTTAGTCTATGTTATTTAACTTGTTCTTAAAAAAAAACTATCTATATTTATTAGTAATTCCATATTCTGAAAAGAAGCTCTGTTGTACGCAAGTGAAGATTAACTCTTTTTCTAGTTAGGCAATTTTTCAATTCAACCTCAATTCTAACCCTTTCTTTTAGCTTATGACCACACCCCCAAACCAAGCCTCATTACAACCCTCTAAAGACCTTTTGATTGATGTATCATCTTAAATTATAGTGGTGGAGATTTGATTTTCATGCAAGCCTATGGTAATGACTTTTCATTATTGACTATTGAGTGCTTCATATATTGTCCTTAAACACCTCGAGAGATTTGAGTGAATCTTTAGTGAGGATGTAAAACTCTGTGATATTCTGAATCAAAGGTTATTACTTAGATGAGGGGAGACACCTATGTTTGCATGAATAAAATGCTCAACTTGGAATGTTTGGAACTTTTATGTTCTTTTAGTTGAATTCTCAATGGATGATTACTTATGGATTAATGTGAGATATTATCGATAGAAATTACAAGTTGAGAAGAATTTATTTTGATTATGAGTTGAGAATTTTTCTTGAGGACAAGCAAATGCTTAAGTGTGGGGGTATTTGATAAACCGTAAATTATACATATTTTTAACCCGTGTTTAATGCATTTTATGGATGATTTCCCATTAGAATTGGTGAATTCGATGCTTCTAATGCTTTAATTTCATGTTTTATACTTAGGAGAGTATAGGAGAGCGAAAGGAATGAGAAACGGGCCAAAAATAGAGAAAATGGGCCAAAGTATGAAATCAACACGGCCTGGACCTCCTCACACGGGCAGACCACACGGTCGTTTCAATTTGGCAGGCTCGAACATGGCCTGAAGTAATCGAACATGGGCATGTGCCACGGGCGTGTCCCTGCAGAGCCCAAGTTGAGTCCAATTCGGAAAAGGCTAATTTTGAGGGCTTTTAGGCATTCCAAAGCCTATAAATACACACTGGAGAAGGAAGAAAAGGACACGGATAATAGGGAGTAAGGAATTACTCCAAGGAAGCCGATTGATCCATCTTAGAAGTCGGATTCATCATCAAGACTGAAGATCTCTCCTCAATTTCCCTTCAGGAGTTTTGGGTTTTCTTTATGTTTTGTATTCTTTATTCTTCTTATATGTTGTCTTATTTAGTTATGAACTAAAACCCCTAAATACCTAAGGGGAATGAAACCTAAGACGAATCTTGTTATTATTTTCTGAATCATATGATAAATATTTAACTTTTTCTTAATTATGTGCTTTTAATTCTTGTTTTGATATCCCAGGATACTGATTCAAGACAAGCTCTTATTTAGAGGAGGAATAGACCCTGTCTAAGAGTACATTTTTCATAATTAAGCGGAGTTGATTGTGCGCCTAGACATAGGGTGACAAGATTTTGCTAGATTAGGGTGAAACCTAATAAGGGGATCCATAGATCGAGTTAATGCAACCCTAGAGTGTTAATTAGAGAAAAGTCTCGGTTATTCAATCTAGGGATTAGATGTTATTAGTCTTGAATATGGATAATAATATAACTTAGGGGTCTCTACGGAACAAGTTGAATGAATAAATCATCCGATTCGGAGCCAAAATAACAAGTAAAGTCTAGGTGGATTTTTTCTTAGGTATTGTCTTAAGTAAATCGATTTTCCCCAAAAGCAATTCCACAATTCTTTTCTTTGTGAGTTCTTAGTTTAGATAATTAGTTAATTAAAACAAAACCTCTTTATTCTTAGGCTAGATAATAAAAAGACAGTCATTACTAGTACTTTTAGTTCCTTTGGGTTCGACAATCTGGTCTTGCTAAAACTATACTACTATTCGATAGGTACACTTGCCTACATCGCAATAATAGTTAGTTCAAGAACAAGTAATTATAAATATTTAAAACCTATCACGAAATCACGCGATCTTTTATCCGTGAACACCTTAGCCTTGAGCCAGTTTGAACTGTGAGGCTGAGAGATACGTAGTTCTTGCCAACTCGTTAGTTTAGTGGATGATCGAGAGATACTGTTAGGGTAATGACTAATTAATTGAATAGAAACTTAAAATAGGACTTAGTTATAATCACAAAAACAAGCTAATCACCCATGTCTAGATTTTATTAAGTTTATAAATTAAGCTTTCTGAAGTCTACTTTATTTATGCATCTTTTATTTCTTTATTTATAAAAATCCAAAATTCTTATTTATGTTTCATCATACTATAATTTATTTAAACTACTAGTTAATTTTTATTTGAATTTATGTTAACATTAATTTAATACTCGTCTCCTTTGG
This sequence comes from Gossypium arboreum, assembly GCF_025698485.1. Classification (NCBI taxonomy): domain Eukaryota; kingdom Viridiplantae; phylum Streptophyta; class Magnoliopsida; order Malvales; family Malvaceae; genus Gossypium; species Gossypium arboreum. The sequence goes on from NC_069073.1 coordinate 84,561,886, forward strand.
GCATGATCCTAGAGTACTTAACTACTTCGTTGTAAAAACTATAATACAACTTGACCCATATACTTGCGGACATCGCCTCAATTCTTTATCTTTTATTGCAGTAGAGTTTAGTACAGCCTAAGGTTATCACACACCCCTGAAGGCATCCTAAAAATGAAGCATACTACCCTCGACATTGCGACACAGGACCTAGTGTGACGCGACATCACCTCTATATGGGAAATAATTACAAGCTAGGGGCATTTCGGCCTGCAAAATGCAACATTAAGCACGAGGACAGTAGACGACCTAAGTTAAGGACGACCGCCACTTTAAGTCTATAAATAGACTTATTTAACATATGTTATGGATAATTTTTCATATTGTATAATTTTCTTCCTAGTTTTAGTCTTTAGTTTTCCTCTCTTTTTTTTCTTAGCCTTTGGGTGGTATTTTAGTTTTTTTTCTTTGTTTTGCTAAAGAAATTAGATTTGTGAATGTGATCAAACTCTATGAGGATTTGGAATTATATTTTAATAAAAATCAGGCTTCTTCTAAACTTTATATTCTTGAATTGTTATTCATGTCTATTCTATATATCAATTCTATATTGTTTATCATATCCATGAAGAACTAATAGTCCTGTGGGGGATTAGCAAGTAGAGGTATGATTAATCAACTATTTTGTAAGGTTCTCTTAGTGGATTAGTTGTTCAGGAAAAGAATATCTTAAACCCTAAGTCATTAAGGTCGTAATTAACCTAAAATTGGCATGGCCTATCCATGAACACATTAACCCTGAATCAGTCTAGAATGTGAGGTCAAGAGATAAGTAGTTCTTGCTGAATAGTTATTCTAGTGGAAGATTAGAAGATCCTGCTGGGGTATCAACTAGTTGCTTGAACAAGAAAACCCGAGACGATAGTTGGTTATGATTTTCTAAACGAACTAATCACCCATGCTCAGATTTGACAAATTCTATTATTTGATTTCTCATTATTATTTATTTCTTTTCTTTTCATTATTATTGAAAATCCCAAAAACTTCTCTTTATATTTCATTGTAATCTAATTTATCAAAAGTACTAATTAGATCTATTTGTGCTTAGGTTAGAATTAACTTAGTGATTGCCTCCCTTGGGTACGATCCTTGGAGTACTAATCTACTCCATTGTAACTATATTACAACCTGACTCGTATACCACATTTTCATATTTTTGTGTAGGATTTCTACATTGGACTTGATACGTCCAGAGGCGATCACTACCCCGTATTTGTTGTTCGGGCAGACTACCCAATGTTTGATGTCTCGGCAGACTACCCTATGTTTACTATCTCAATGCACTTTATTGTTTGCCCAAAGGACCTTACCACCATCGTAGTGTTGCCTCGTACAACCTGATGACTCCCATCATGGTGTTGTTCTATGGAACATCATATCGGTCAACGCTAATTCATCTCGTATCTACCTGGATGCTTGAACACCAAAGTGTCCCCTCTGGAAGGTCTGGAGCTTTTCTCATCACGAATTGTTCCCAATGATTTTGGATCACGAAATCGAAATGGAATTCCACTTTCCTTATACATCTACACATTCCTCCATTATTTCATTCCTAACCTTGATGCTCAAACACTATAGAGTCCCCTCCGCTAAGCCGAAGCTTCACTCATCACAGTTTACTCACAGCAAACCGTATGGTGCTATCTAACAAAATCACCCTTTTTCCCATTCATAACTTCGTCTAACCCATCATTAATTCCCTTTTTCATTCTACCATCATAAGCATGCAACTCATGCATTTCATATATGAAATACCATGAAATCACAGTTAATTCATACTTACTAAACTAAAGTAGTGGATATGCATGTACCTATTTGATTTGAAATTTACTTAGCATTCTAGGAATGGAGTACAGAAGCTTACCTAACACCTCATTTCCTTCTCCTCCATTTAGCTTTTCAGAATGCCTGAGCTTGCATTCTCCTGGCAGCTAAGCCTGACAAATCAAAATCATGAGTTAAACTTAGCATTCTCATTTAAAACATAATTATCCAGAAACATGCAGAACCCCTAAAATTGTTCTGAAAGCCCTTAATTTTGTTTCATAAATCTTACGTACACCGAAAGACTTAGAACCTTACCAGCTCCCCAGATTTTCTACTATTTCGACTAATTCCTCCCCATCATCGTTCCATGAAAAGCTTTCCATAACCTTTGCTTCCATGGAAATACCAAGAAAGATGAAGAAGAAGAAAGAATGAAACACAATTAAGAGGAATCCACCTAAGGATTCACTTCTCAACCATTTATAGTCCCGTATGCATGGTCTTCAACCATTTAGAAATCATCCATTGACAATCATTTTGTCTCCCACTAATGAACTACCTGGTTTTAATCTAGTTGAACTAGACTTAGATTTCAACCATGCTCAATTTCGTTTCTAACTTTTCCTGATTTTTCGGTAGAGACCATTAGCTTATGGTCTCATTCAATATAACCCAATTTCCACCTTAAAAAAACTGTCTTTGAAATTTCCTTTCACGCTCAACCATAGAGGTAGACTTAGAGTAGCTTTTCTCTATTCTTTCCATTGTGATATTTGTATAAGTAATCATTTTTCATTATTACCAAAACCTTATACTTGTTTCCCCTTACATACATTCACATGATTCTTACTCCACCCGATTTGTGGATCCCCACAACACTTAACAAATCATATATACCAACTTATTGGTGGGTATCTGACCATTTCGATGTTAGATGTGCCCCAACTTATAACTTTTCTTCGCTATCTATTTGGTGATTGCCCTAAAGCAACCATCACCTGACTAACATCTTATCATCTCTAATTTTCGTGGATAATCCCACAATTTCTAGATTCGTTTATACACCAACCCTGCCCATTTAATGGTCAACTCCTATCCTATCATAGGGCAACTAATCACTCATGAAACATTTTTATTTCCTTTTTAGTGAAATACAAGAGCTACTACTCTGATTTTGGAGTTCTATTCCAATAGTAACCATGGCTTATCAGTCCTACTTGAATAAGGCTATCATGAAACAGGCCTATGACTAGTCCCACTTTCATGAGGGCTACACCATAATGGGTAAAAGTTGGCAAACAATCTTACCTTGGGAATCTTAAAGGATTTTTCATCCTCTCAATGTCAATATGTGTCCTACATGGATGGATGGATTTGAACGGTGCCTTACCATTCATTAATTTTTTTCCATAACTCCCCATGCTCTCCTTTGGTTATAAATAAACCAGAATGCTAAGGGGAAATTTTATAAGCCTACAGGCCTTTAGCTTGTCCAGTCCTCCTATTTCTTCTCACTTCTCTTCTTCTTACTTGTCTAGTTACATCCTTGTGGTGTAGTTCCTCGACTATTCTCAACGTAAAAATCTTCAAAATAAATTCTTAGTTCTCTAACTTTCTTGCCTGCCTAATGGTAATTCTCCATAAAAGGCATAAGTATAGTGAAGGTTCTTGATTCACAGGGACCCACCCACCAGATACCACACGGTGGTTTACTTACTACCTCAAGAAATATGTTTTCCCCATCTTACTTTTGTTCTCGACATGGATCAAGGAAAAGGTCATCTGGGTGACGCTAGTAACTACCTTATCTTCCATTGGAGGAGATGTTTTATCACTAGAGATTATACATTTCTACTTCATTCAATCCAAACAAGGCAAGGGTCTACCTCAAGAACAAGAGAAGTTCCTCTCTTCAACCTCCCCATTCCTCATCGGGATCCCGCTCATTGCAATTTCCTCTATAACATTATGGGGAGACCACATCAACATTGTTCATCTCCTCGTCTCATTCCTACTAGGGATTCAACTTCCTTCTTTAACAACCATAGTGGCTTTCTTCCACTATCGACAGGGTGGAAAAGAAATCCTTGACTACCTTTTAAAGTGGAAGTAAAGTGAAGCGGGTTACACTAAAAAGGGTACCTATTTTGGAGAAAAACGATGTGTACAACTCCTTAGATTAATAAAAGTCTATCCACCAGGCCTAGGGCTGACCTTTTCCCTTCAACTTGGAGACCTAAACTCAAACCCTTTATGGGTTACTGAAAGAAAAAGGGCTGTGGGAGCTATACCCGGATGAAAAGGTACACTTTCAAGATAGGGAGTTTCTTCAGTCTTGAGGAGTATACAGCAATGTCGAGTATAGTGCCCAAGTGTACCTTTCTCCTCATATTTCTTGTCTAATCCCCATCATAAACTGACACAAGGGACTAGATTGCCAACTTTTTATTTTGTGACTAAGTTTCCTGTTGCTATGGGTTCTTTTGATGTGAACCACACAACTCTATTTGGAGACATACTGATGCTGCCCTCAAGTTCGACACTTATTCTCCCCAAGCTTCTATGAGGAGGATGATGTAAGAAATTCAATAACTTCCTCATTTCCAAAAATCAAGCATCATCATCTTTATTCCTTTCAAAAGACTTAGCTAAAAGGTAGTAAAGACTCCCTTAAGGTAGCAATTCCCTCGACAGATAATGATACTTTACTTTTTGTATCTCTTCTTTAATTAAATTATCTTTTCTCTAGGACTTGTACTTTTTCAATTAGTGTATCTAGCTATCCTTACTTTATGTCTTTCTCCCTATTCGTTCTCTCATTTGTTCCTGCCAATTCAGGTGAATATATGGACAATCAACACATATTTTCCAACATAAGGGGTAGTTTTTTGAATTCCTATGTCTAGAGGACTGACTAAAACATACTTTGATACCACTAAATTTGTAACACCCTTACACAACCCTTTCGTTGAACCCGGGTACGGAGAATCACAACCAAACCGAGCTCGTACAAGATTTGTTCTCATTATTTTAAAATCAAACTGTATTACTTATTTATTTAAATAGAAGTCTTACAACAGAGATACTCATTCTACATCAAAAGTACACTATCTCAATTTTAGACTATAAGAGAACTTCATAATTACAACGTAATGAACTCTGAGGCAAAGCCTCTTCTAGTACCCCCTTCCTATGTGCATGACACCGTACCAATGTATAATTCCTTGAATTTTCTCAACCTGGCTAAGTCCCTCCTCGAGTTCCTTGGCACACAAGTCCTGTAACCACAAGTCAAACTCTTGTAACTTCACAAGAACTTAGTGAGTTTCTTCTCTACTAAATTGAAAAATTCGTCCCTTTCATTACTAGGGTAAAATTTTAAAAGAATATAAAATAATTTAACTCATTTTTTTTACTCAGATTTTATCATCTCATTTGGATAGGAGGACTTCATACACCTTTCACCGTTCTTTAAAAGCAGTTTGTCCTCTAATACCCTTATGTTACTAGGCGAACCTGTGTCCCGACAAAAGGGATTTATGATTTCTAAATGCCTTGCTATCTTGGCAGATTCTCACTTGACCCTACACATTGGAGGATATGTTGATATTCTACTCATGAGGCTTATAAGAAAGAACCATGCACGTTGGCGATCTTACTAAACATATTTAGTCCATTGAGAACTTTCTTTTCTTACCCTTATCCTAAAGGACTTACTGACATTCCCTTTGATGACTAGGGGTTGTATTACTTATGATCTGCCTTAATCGTGATACCATGCTTATCAATGTAACATGTCCATATCCTAGGATGGCGCTTGGCCCACAATATCCAATAAGTTGTCGACTGAATGACTATTTGGGTTTACGATTTATTTTAAGTAATGTGTAACAACCCATTTTTCAGTGGTGTCAAAAACAGTGGTTTTGTGGCCAAAAATTTGACAGTAAGTTCGTAAATATTTTTTTTTAATATTTACAAGTCAAATATGGTTTTAAAAAGGTTTTTGACATGGTAATTTATGTTATTCGAATAATTAATGAAGTTCAAGTGGTAAGACCCTAATAGTTAAGTGGTTTTAGAAAATGAGGTATTAGGACCTTATTTCTATAAAACGAGCCGTAAATATTTTTATAAATGATTAAGGAGTGTTATTAAGGTTGTATTAAAGTTTCGTTAAGAAATTTTTATGTTTCGTTAGTTAATTAAGCAAAAAGGACTAAATCGTAAAAGTTAAAAAAGTCAATCGCTATAAGTTTAAAGGTATTAATTGATTAAATAATTATAATTGGATGGCCTTAATGGGTAAGTTACCCATTATTAAGTTGGTGGACGGTTAACACTTTATTTTCTTTTAAATTTATATGTGTTTTATATGTTATAATATTATTATTAAAAGATAAAGATAAAATAAAGAATAAAAAGTTAATAAAATAAGAAAACAAAAGGTTTTCTTCTTGACTTGATATGTTCACCACTGAAACACCATGGCAAGAAGAACCAAGGTTCAGCCACGCTTCAATTCATGCATGGTAAGTAATTCTTACCCATTTTTAGTAATTTTTTTATTTTTGAAATTGTTGCAACTAGGTTCAACTAACTCGTACCTTTGTTTTTGAAACTGTTAAAGATTTTGAATGTTACGATTGATGAATCATTATGATTTTAGATACTAAATGATGAATTTGAGGTATTAGTTGTTATTTATAAGTATTTTATTAAGTGATTTTGATGAATTTAATAATTAGGGATTAAATTGTTGAAATAGTAAAAATACAAGGACTTGATGTGAAATTGTTACAAAATTGGGCTGTATTGGATGCTAGTAACATACGGCTGGTATGAATTTTCAATAAAATGTGTTTATTTGCATGATTGGGACATAAGGACCAAATTGAACAAAAATGTAAAGTTAAGGGTAATTTTGTAAAAATATCAAAAAGGACTAAATTGCATAAAATGAAGTGATTTTTCTGCCTAAATTAATGAATTTAAGGAAATTGTTAATTTAGATCAAGAACGAGTTGAAAATCAAGGAGAAGAAAAAATTACGAAATAGCCCTTTACTTTGACATTTCTGCAATTTAGTCAAGTAAGTTCGTATGAACTATAAACACTTAAATGTTGATTAAATTAAATTTTTAATGTGTTGTTTTCAATGTAAATGGATCAATATATATGATTATGTCCACATTATAATGAATTGGCGACTATCGAGCCCCGTTTGAACTTTAGGATTGTATAAGATACAAATGACATGTCATTAGGGTTTTCATGATCCAGCACTGGTCCTGAATGTTCTATCGATGGCTGAGGTCCAGCATTTGTTGCGGATAGTCATTAGCTTGTGTGAGCAGCATCGTGTAGCTTACATTCTGACCGTCAACTTGTGTGAGCAAACCTAGGTTACCATGTTTCGAATGCTGGTTCTAAATGTCCTACCGAAGGCCAAGTTTTGGCATTTGTTGCGGATACTCGTAAGCTTGTGTGAGCGGCATCGTGTAGCTACATTCTGACCATCAGCTTGTGCGAGTAGACCCATTTATGACTCGAGTGAGCAATGATGAAAAGGAATGGTTTCGACCATATGTTTAGCACACTTTGTGTGAGCTTTCTCGTGTAACACCCCTAACCCATATCCGTCACCGGATTAGGGCCCAGAGGCATTACTTGACAAAAACACAACTCTGCACTTTTACACAAGTCATATTCTCATGTATATACAATATTCAATTGAGTATTAATCATGATTTATCATTAAATAATATACAATCACATCGATACTCGTAAGTTAATCAAATTATCTCTACAACCATACATATTTCATAACAATCATAATATAAGCACGTATATGTACATGTATAAACATTTAAACTCACACCTAATAAGCCATGTTCAATTACCTATGCATACTTATCCATTGTCATTATACTAATCTTCTCATAGCAAACATTTTTATCTTATAAAAATTAATTCACTACTACATCAACCGAACCAATATATATTTTTTTTTCTTAAATACCAAAACACAATTAGCTCATGAACATTATTCATACTATCCATCTCATGACCGAATGCTATTACCTTAATCCCGTTCGAATACAATCATGTATCAAGCACAACTATCAATTTCATATCTTATTTCTAGCTGTACAAAAATTTATCCGAACCAACTAACATGCTTATATAAAAATATATGCCATGACCATTATCAAGCCATTACCAACGCATACATCACTAAACACATATACCATGCATATTATAACATAAAATATTAAACCGGATAGACTAAACCATAACCAAGACATAATCAAAACCAAACTTAGGAACTAAGCCATTTTCACATGGCTTTAAGTTTACACAACCAAAATCCATTATTTCAAAAATATGTCCCAGTCTATACATGCCATAATTCAAGTTTAACAATTTAAATACTGAAGCAATAGATAGTGTGATGAACTTTGCTGACGATCCCCGAGCTTGTAACGTGAATCTAAAATTTATAAAACAAAGTAAACAAGTACACACAGAGTAAGCTATCATAGCTTAGTAAGACATAAGCAAATAACAACTCAATAATATAGTCAACTCCTTAAATTTAAACTGAACCAATTTACTATATCAATGCCATATTTAGTCTCAACTTAAACATTCCATAACCACACATGTTTAACATAACTATCACTTTGGCCGAATACTTATAAGGTTAAAATTTTACAAATTTTCACTCAACTTTCAAAGTCAAATATCATTACACATTCAGATATACTTCTACTCATTTACACAAGCTCACAAGACAAGATTTAACTTCATATACAAACATCACTTATTTGGTCGAATACACAAGATCATATATAACATCACATATGTATATTACCTATATGGCCAAATAAAGATGGTCACACATATGCCCATAGTGAAGAATCATTTCATTGATGTTCAAATTACTTAGTCACAAGGCCGAATGCACATACTAATCTCACATATATTTTTCATTACTATCACACATGATTTAACACCAATATTCAAAGTACTTACTTACCTTATCTCACATAAGTAACAAGTTAATTCATACCTGACCATTTAGCTTGATTTACTTACTCAAATACCACATCAGTATGAAGTCTTTTAGCCATAAACTTATAATAAATCACTAGCATAAAGCCTGCTAGGCATACGCCTGTATCTCACACCGGCACAAGGCCTGCTAAACTCAGAGTTTGATTTTATATACCGGCAATAAGCCTGCTAGGCATAAAGCCCTATTTAATTCACCAGCACAAGGCTTGCTAGGCTCAAAGCCCAAATATCACTATTATGAAGTTGTCTCATAACCAATTCATATATCAAAAATTCCAGTTATGCCATATAGTTTATACGGACTTTCAAATGTTGTAACTCACTCAAATTAAGCTCAATTACATTATTTCCATGCTTAATCATATTTAGCTAACTCTACTATAAATCTATAAATTTTGAATCATCATATAAACCATTTTACATTCAAAATAGATGATGTTTAATTGCTTAAAGACTTACCTCGGACGATGAAAAATCGGTACAGATCGGCTAGTCGACAACTTTATTTTCCCCTGATCTAAATTCGATTTTCTCTTTTCTTGATCTAAATTAATATAAATTAAACTTATTAAACCAAATATTCAACCAAATTCATCCAAAAACACACAAATGGGCAAATTACACTTTTACCCTTGATATTTCACATATTTTACAATTTAGTCCCTATTGCATAAAACACAAAATATGCACAAATTCACAACAACATAGTTAGGATGAATATTCCTTATACTCATACTAGTCCATATTTTTCATTTATTTCACATTGTAGTCCCTCAATTTATTATTTTTACAATTTAGTCCTATTTACTCAAAATCATCAAAAACTCCAATACAAAACATGTTAATCTAAAACATATCTTTAATATTTCATCATCAAACATCACAAAACACAAATATTCATCAATGGAATAACTCAAAACATTCATCAAAATCAGAAATTCTAGCGTGGTTCGGATAGTATTCGAAGCAACGATCTCAAAAACGTAAAAATTATCAAAAACCGAGCTAGTTACATACCTTGATTCAAGCTTGAGAATGACCGAACCTAAGCTTTATCTATTTCTTTTTCTTTTCTTTAGTTTCAGAAAGAACTATGTATTATGAAAGCTTATTTTTAACTTTATGTTTTATTATAACTTATTATATTAACCATTTTACCTAAATAACCTTTGTAATAAAATAATAAACCATGATATAATAAGGCCATTATCGTCCAATGCATATTATCATGGGAAATTTACAATATAAATACCTCATATAAGAAAGACAACAACAATTTGGCCCTTTTAAAAATAACCATCAATTTTTTATTTTACGCGATTAAGTCCTATTATTAAATTAAGCACACAAATGATCAATTTCCTATGAAACTTTCACACATGAAAATTCACATATAATAAACATGGAAAATAATATTTAAATATTTTTTTGACTCAGATTCGTGGTCCTAAAACCACCGTTTTGATTAGGGTCTAAATCGGGCTGTCACATCTTGTGTATCTGATATTATTCTAAATGGCTCAACAGGCATGAAAAAGGAAGGAACGGTAAGTATTCAAAAGACTTATATCATGAAAACTATGAAAAGGAATGAAAAAGAAATGCTAAATGAAAGTATGTCTATGTGCATGGAATTGATGATTTCAAGTGAGGTTATTCATGTTTAATGACTTATCTGATGTTATTCAAGTGAATTATGAATTTATGCACTAACATTTGTTATTGATGATGCTTAGGTTTGTGCCAAGCTATTGGTTGGATTGTATTATGTTAAGTATCCAAGGAAAATATGTTTATGTTCATGAAAGGGGGGTAAGAACCAAAGTATGTATTTTCTAATGAAATTGTTTATCATGTGGTTGATGTTTCTATTTATGTCTTGCATTATGCAAATAAAACATGTAAGAAAAGGTAATGAAATGGTAAGTTCAAAGTTGAGATATGTAATATGATGAAAAAGGATTGATGAGTTGAATGATGAACTTATATGTGAGAAATTTAAGTATGCTATGGATGAATATACGTAGTTCATGAACAAATATACTAATTAGTTAATTGATGTTGTTATTTAAGCTAAAGTAAGTAAATGCAATGGAAATTAAATGGAAGAGTTTAAAGTCTTATAAAATTCTACTATTCTAGAAATTATAAGTATATGTGGTGTTGATGGACTTATTCATTTGTGAGTTGATGATTATGGTTTGATAAATCTTGTGACTTTAGTATAGGTTTATATTTACGTTATAAATTTCATTATTGAAATAGAATGTTATGTTTAAATTTTATACGAGCTTACTAAGAATTCATTGCTTACGTAGTCATCTTTCTCTTACTTTACAGATTACAGAAGCTCGATCAGTTTGGAAGCTTGTCGGAGACCTATCACACTATCTAGCAATTATATCGGTAGATTCTAATGTTTTAGTCAAGGTTATAATGGCATTTATAGGTGGACTTGTGTATAAATGATCTAGTTGTTGTTTTGGTATCTATAAGTGTTACTATGGTTGGTGTGCCTTTGGCACTTTGATGCCTTGACGGTTGGTGTTTTTATGGTTAAGTTGATGCATGTTGGAATCACCAATTTGGTATGTGAATGAAGTATGTGCAATGTGGTTAAGTATGGTACAATTGAGATGGAAATAAGGTAAATCTGGTTGAATGATATATGATCAAATATGCATAAGTTTAATTATATTAGTTTGATTGTGATTGAGATGCCTATATAGCATATTGGTTGGATGGATTGTGGTCATTTGAATTGGTCATTTTATGCATAATTTGGTATGTTTTGATGTTTTAGTGAATGGTGCAAATGGCTTGAAGGTACATGCTTGAAATGGGTGAAAGAAATGGCTTGATTTTGGCCAATTTCTTGTCCACGTGGCCTAAAACACAGGTGTGTGTCTCAGCCATGTGTGAGACACGGCCATACGACACAGCCATGTGTCTCTTGTAGGTTTTTAAGGTTGCTTTTTGAAAGTTACATGGCCTAACACATGGCCTGGCACATGGGCGTGTAAAGCCATTTCGAGTGTTACATGGCCTGGCACACGGGCGTGTGGCTTGGCCGTGGGACCTAAGTTAGAGAGTTATACGGGCACAAACACTGGCTGGGACATGGCCTTGTGTCCCTATTTCAAATGTTACACGGCCTAAGACACGGGCGTGTGTCTCAGCCGTTTGACCCCTATAGTGTGAAATTTTCTATCTTTTTCCATAAAGTTTTAAATGTTTTTGATTTAGTCTCGAATTGTTTCTAAAGTGTTTTTAAGGCCTCGATGGCTTGAATAAGGGATGATATGCATGTGTTTGAATGAATTGTGCTATGATTTATGAAATGTTTAGAATTGAATATTTAAAGTTACGATTTTATGGTAATGCTCTATAACCCTATTCTAGCGATGGATATGGGTTACGGGTGTTATGTAACACCCCGAACCCGAGACCATCGCCGGTGTCGGACACGAGGGGTTAACAAGCCAAATCCACATATTTCGCCCACCAATTGACATTTCCAGTCAGGCTGGAAAACTGCGTCACCGTCGCCTTAAAAATCATATCTCGAGTTTCAAAACTCAGAAACTGGTTTTGTAAATTTTCCCTGAATTTAGACTCATATATCCATCCATGGATTTATTTCTAGAATTTTTGGTCGGGCCAATTGGTACAGTTTATTAGTTAAAGTCACCCATGTTACAGGGATCGACTGCTCTGACCTCCGCGCGTTACAACTTGAATATCTCTCTGTACAGGGCTTTAATACTGGTACCATTTGTTTCTAATGAAACTAGACTCAAAATGGAATCTGTACATATAAGGCATGACTCCTAATTCTTTCTGGATAATTTATAGTAAATTTTTAAAGTTGCGACAGGGGACCCAGAAACCGTTCTAGCCCTGTCTCACGAAAGCTTTAATATCTCTTAACATGTGACTCCTATGACCGTTTCGTTTCTTCCATATGAAAGTAGACTCATCAAGGTTCATTTAAATAGCTTATTCACTATTTAATACCATTCCTACAAATTTTGGTGATTTTTCACATTCACGTCACTGCAGCTGGCAGCATCTGTTTTTAAGGTAGGTCTTACCTATTTTGTAGTCTCCATGAACCAACTAGTCTTGCCATACATAGGTTCACATATGATCATTTTAACCATACCAATGGCTGATCATGTGACCAACACTCCCATTTCCAATCCATAATCACATCATGACACCATATATATATATACAAACCGCAAATAGTCTAAGTTCAGTACTTCACTTTTACGAGCCATTTTCGCATGGCCGTACACATATACATCACAACACAATTGAACCGACAAGGGTAGTCCTATACATGCCATTTCAAAGTTCAACCAAAATTATACCAAAATGGAGGCTTTGATAGTGTAGATGACTTTGACTTTAATGATCCCGAATCCGATTGCTATCGAGCAAAATCTATAAAACAGAGAGCCAAAGCAGCGGGTAAGCATTTTTATGCTTAGTAAGTCTCAAGGAATAAAATCAGCTTTAATTAAAGCAATACATTCACATAGCCAAACGTATCATTTCATTAATACACATTCACATAATCATTCTTACTTCACACTTCATCATTATATACTTTCACAGGGTATCAACCAATTCAATAGCTGAAATTCGTTAGTCGATTGAGCGAATGTTGCTCAAGCATGTCGACTTTTCCAATGCACATATAATCATACCTTATTCTTTGGGCTTTTCGAGCGTACTAATGGAATTTATTACAGCAGCCAACACTCACCTCCAGCCCAAGCTTCTTCGGAATACAACCGGATATAACCACGTGCACGAATGCCTTCGGGTCTTAGCCCGGATAGAACGACTCGCACGAATGCCTTGGTCTTAGCCGGATGTAGCCACTAGCACAATTGCCTTGGTCTTAACCGGATATAATTTCCAGCATAAATGTCGCGGACTTAGCCGGATATCATTCAATTGCTCATGCACACATACATCAATAATCATTAGACATTCATGTTTCATTTTCGTTACTAAGGCTCAAACACAAATGTAATCACTAGCATAATCGCCTTGGGACTTAGCCGGGTATCATTCAAATACTCATACACACATAAATCAATAATCATTACACATCCATATTTCATTTCACATAATTCAAGTAGGGTCACTTCTTGAGGACTTACCTCGGATGTTGTCGAACGGCTTTTACGGCTATTCGATCACTTTTTCCTTCCCCTTGTCCAATTGTGGCCCTCTAAGCTCTTGAGCTAATTCAAACAAATTCAATTTATTAAAACCTCATTATGCTAGCTTATGGCCAAATATGACAAGGAGTTTAAATGGTCATATGGCCACCCTTTAGCTTGAATACACAATGGTCATGCACATTTTATACTACATCAAGCAATTCAATACAATTCATTCAAGCATCAAGGAAAAGCTAAGGCCATCAATAGGCTACCTAAGGCCGAATATACTTAGTCATACTTGCACCAATTCAACAATAAATTCCAAGATTTCCACATCATATGTGTACTAGGCCGAATGTACTTGCAATTTCACAAGCATTCTTCAACATTTTCTTCTTTAAACAAACATATTCATCACTTACTTCATAACCAAAACATCATGTGCAAACATATATATACATATATGTGCATGGCAATTTCAAGGTGTCCCTAGCCATCCAAAACACAAATTTTAACTAACATGCAAGAAGCATGAACCATGCTCATGAATGCATCGTGGCGAATACATCACAATCATGCCCTTTCAACTTCAATCATGGTTAAACAAAAGAAAACTCAATGTCTTACTCAAGATGGCTACAAAGAAATTTCAAGAGTAGACAATCCATCATTGCATGCATCATCATCAAGCTTCACACTTAGCATGCAATGGCTTTATCACAATATCAACTTTGACCAAATACCACTTCCATGGCATAACAAGGATTTGAACCATGGCTAACATGAACATCAAGTTGGCAACTAAAACATGCATGAATCTCATGACACAACCTCATACATACCTTAATCTTGGTGCAAGTTTAGCCAAATCTCCTTCTAGATCTCTTCTAAACAAATAAAATGAAGCAAAAATCTCTTCTTCCCCTTAGTTTTGGCTCAAAGAAAGGATGAACAAATTTTTTCTTTCTTCCTTTACAACTCACGGCAATGGGGAGATACCACACTCACACACACATTTTTTTTATTCTTTTCTTACCATGCTTATTTGTTTATTATTTCTCCCTAATGCCCAACAAAACATGTTTCATGACATGTTTAGCCCATATTTCTTGGTCATGGCCGCCACCACCTATAAAAGGGAATTTGACATGCAAGTCCATTGTTTTGCATGCATGCTTTAATTAGTCATCACACATTTCCCTATCGTACTTTCAAAGTTCACTACTAAGTCCTTTCTAGTGAAATTCACCTTTATAACACTAAATCAATCATCAAAAAATGTCATACATGAGCATACACATATTATAGGCATCAAAATAAATTTTAAATTATTTTTATGCCTCGGTTTTGTGGTCCCGAAACCACATTCCGACTAGGGTCAATTTTGGGCTGTCACATGTTATACCTACAAAACGAACCATTTGGTGGTTATTTCACATTATGATCCCCCTTAAGGAGGACTACTCTTGACAGACATATTTGTCACTTTGTTTACCCTCCCCAGTGGCTCTCTAGCAGCTCTTAATGGTGGATCCTTAACCACGACTTGTGGATAGATCCTCTTCTCTTGCCTAAATACAAGATGTTATTGAATCATCATTTCCTATGTCTTACTCCTGTTGAGTTTCAGCTCTACTGCCTTACCAGTTTTCACGATCGCTATTTTGGGCGAACTGCTCCCCTTTGTGACAACCCGAATTAGGGCCTAATCGAAATAGTGGTTTCGTGACCACAAATTTGAGATAGAAATAATTTTTTTATAATTATTTTGGGGTTTATGATATGATTTCATGATTTCGTGAAAATTTCATGATGAAATTCTATGCATTGAGCGCTTAAGTTGAGATTAGGGACTAAACTGAATAAATTGTAAAACTCGTGTTTTAGAAGTTTTTAGTATGAAATTGCTTTGGGATATTAAATAGGAGGTCTTAAATAGCAATTTGACCCATTCCTAAGTTATGGAAAAAAGTTGGACATCGAGGGAATTTTTGGAAAGTTTAGTAGTAAGGGCATTTTGGTCATTTGCATATTAAATGAAATAAAATGGGAAAAATAACACAAAATTGGTCATCATCTTCACTAGTTGCTACCGAAATTTGCTCTCCTCCATAGCTAGGGTTCCTTCAACTTTCAAGCTTCATAGTAAGTGATTTCAAGCCTCGTTTTTAATGTTCTTCACATTTTTTAAATCATCGTAGCTCGATTTACCTATTTCTACCATTATTTCGAGTTAGGGTTTATGTTTAAAAATTTACCCATGAATGATAGGCATGTATTTTGTTGTTTGATGGTAGAATATGAATGTTTGAAGTTAGGAGAACGATCTTTTCTAAGCGATTTTTAACGAAAATGAGCAAAACGGCATAATCGATAAAAATACCTATTGTTCATAACTATGTGTTAGAGTGAGAATTTGATGTTGCCATAGAAGAGAAAAATGATCAGTAGGTCATTAAACATCAGAATAAGGGCTGAAATTAAATTTCCGAGCCTTGGGGCAAAATCATAATTTTGTAAAAGTTAGGGGGCAAAAATGTAATTTTTTTATAATGTGATTTTTGGATTAAAATAAATAGTTCGAGTGTTAAATGAGCTAAATATGTTGTTATAGATCAAGAAAGGCATGGAATCGACCTCGAACGGGGGAAGGAGAAAGTTTTGGACTAAATTGCAAAATTCCCATATTTTGCACCGAGGTAAGTTTGTATGTAAATAATACATTAATTTCATTTACATTCTTATATTTCAACCTATTATATATATATATATATATATATACTAGCTGATGTTGAAGTATAAATCGACTATTGGAAGAATGGAAATAAGTAATAGGAGAGAGATCCCGGTTGAACATTCGGAAAGATCGAATAAAATAGAGGGAGCGTAGCTAGGTCACATGTATGGTGCTGAGTGCACATCATGTGTACAAGAAAGCTACGAGATACTATGTAGTAGCTAGGTCACATGTGTGATACGGGATGTATCCCATGTAGACAAGAGAGCTACGTGAGAGATAAATGTAGTTAGGTCGCATGCGTGATTCCAAGTGAAGGACACCATGTAGACAAGAGATCTACGAGACAAATCGGCTAGGTCGCATAAGTGGTACTAAGTGTTCACCATGTGTACAAGAGAGCCGAATTAAATGAAATATGATGGTGGGGCTGTGTGCTGAAACTATCAAGTATCGAGGATTAATCCGAATTGTTCAATGGGATGGCTTTGTGGTGACATTGTAGTCATGGGCCTATACTTGTGATGTATGAAATGTGGTGAAAATGATTTGTGATATATATATATATATATATATATATAAGTTAAAATGAAGTTAGTACAAAGAATGTGTGAAAGAGAGAAATTTGCATTAAAACTATTTTGGATAGTAGCAGTGACATGATTTTGAAAAATCACCAAAAATATAAGGAATTTAATTAGAGGTTGAATGAGATGTGAAATTAAATCTTAATGAGTCTATTTTCATATAAAAGAAACAGAGAAAGCAAAATAATTCTATATTTTGAGATATTTACAATTGTGTGCGACTTGCTCAGGATGACTATGTGATCCCCTGTTCCAACTTTGAAAAATCATTAAAAATTTTACAAAACGAATTAAGAAATATAGTTTATATGTCTAAATTCCTTATTGATTATATATTTAAATGAAATAGGTTTCATGGTTATTTGAATTGTGTACTGAGAAAAATTCAATTCGTACTGAATAGAGGTTAGATCAGTTGAGCTGTGTAACAGGGGAAACTTTAACTAATAAGCTGTACTAATTGGCTAAACCAAAACTTCTAGAAAAAAATTAATAAGAATTTTTATGAGTCTAGATTCAGGTAAATTTTACGGATTTGAATTTCAAGTTTCGTAACTCGAGTTATGATTTATTTAGTGATCATGACGCAGGAGGGATAGCTTGATCAAATCGGAGTAAATAGTAAAATTAAAAATATGATATAATTGAATTATGTTGTAAACATATTATATTCCTTATTTGTTATTTATATACTTACTTACTAAGCTATAAGCTTACTTTCTTTTCTCTCCTTTGTCTTATAGTGTCATCCAGCTAGCACAGGAGTTAGAGATCGTTGAAGATTCGCCCGCACTATCAATACTCTTGGTATTTGAACTCAACATTTTGAAATATGGCATGTATAGCAGACTTAGTTATTTTGTTACGTGTCATAATTGTCTAGGTTTAAAATACTAATTATAGTATCAAACTAATCATTTTGTACGAAGCCTTTGAAATTGGTTTGTATTGTTAATGGCATATGTTATAATGATTCATGATCAAATTGCACGCCATATTTTTGTTGGGTTTTATTTAATAGAATATACTATAATTTGTTAATACCTCGTACCCTGTTCCGGCGACGGATACGGGCAAGGGGTGTTACACCCTTTCTACTACCTTTCCCTGGGTCAGCAAATTACTCAAAAGTTGTTCGCCAATACTTGTATTTTTCCTTCTAACTCTTTTCCCCATGCGTAATCTCCCATAATTATCGTCTTGATGACCTACCCAAATTTAATGTCTTGATGGACTCTATTGGTTGCAGAAGTCGAGTTGTGGTCTTACACCCCGATTTACTTCGCGTTTACTATCTCGATGGACTACCCCATGTTTATTATCCTGGTGGACTTTATTGGTTGCCATAACCAGGCTATGGTATTATAGTTTAAACCTCTTAGACATGTCGTCCAAAAGGACCTTACTATTGTTGCGATGTCACCCTAAAAAGCCTACTGATCATCGTCGTAGTGTTGATTTATTGAACCTTATAACAGTCGACATCAATTCATCTCGTATCTACCTTGATGCTCAAACACGAAAGTGTCCCCTCTGCAAGGCCTGAAGCTTCGCACATCATGTTTTTCTCCCAGCAATCCCAAATGGTGAAATCAAAATGGAATACCAATTTTTCTACACCTTTGCTTATTCCTCCATTACGACATTCCTAACCTTGATGCTCAAACATTGTAGGTCCCCTCCAGAAGGCCCATAGCTTTGCACATCACGGTTTACTCACAGCAATACCGTATGGTGGTATCGAACAGAATCACCCTTTTTCCCATTTGTAACTTCGTCTAACCCGTCGCTAATTCCCTTTTTCATACTACCACTATAATCATGCAACTCATGCATTTCATGGATGAAGTACCATGGAATCACAGTTAATTCATGCATACTGAACTAAAATGGCGGATACGCATGTACCTATTTGATTTGAAATGTACTTAGCATTCTAGGAATGGAGTACAGAAGCTCACCTAACGCCTCATTGCCTCTTCCTCCACTTAGCTTTTTAGAATGCTAGAGATTTTGTTCTCCTGGAAGCTAAGCTCGACAACTCAAAATCATGAATTAAACTCAGAAGTCTCATTTAAAACTTAATTATCTAGAAACAAGTAGAACCCCTAAAATTATTCTGAAAGCCTTTAATGTTGTTTCCTAAATCTTACATACACTAAAGGGCTTAGAACCTTACTAGCTCCCCAGATTTTCTACTTTTCTGACTAAATCTTCACCATCATCGTTCCATGGAAAGCTTTCCATAAGCTTTGCTTCCTTGGAGATACCAAGGAAAATGAAGATGGAGAAAGAGTGAAACAAAATTAAGAGGAATTCACCTAAGGATTCACTTCTCAACCATTTATAGTCCCTCATGCATGGTCTTCAATCATTTAAAAATCATCCATTAACAATCATTTTGTCTCCCACTAACAAACTAGCTTGTTGTAATCCAACCAAACTAGACTTAGATTTCAACCATGCTCAATTTCATTTCTAACTTTTCTTGATTTTTTTATAGAGACTGTCATATTACAATCTTATTCAATTTAACCCCAATCGTTCCAAATTTATGGGTTTAAATTAAATTGGGTGTGGCATCTCCCCTAATTGATTTCCTAATTCCTCATTTTGGGAATCGTGGCCCCATTTAAACACCTTTATCTCTCCATCGATTTTCATAGCTAATTCATTTTTCTTGATATAGATGGTTAATCTAGAAGTTTCCAAAAATGGCCTACCCAACAGAATAAAAATATCTTGATTCTCTTCGATATCAAAGTCAAAAAAATCAAAAGATATAATAAAGCCTATCAGCTAATTCCAGTGTTATTGATGTGTTTTTTAATTCCCTCAATTCAAGTTTCATGTAAGTAAACAAGAGAATCAAATTAATACTAGCCCCTAAATTGCAAAGGGCCTTACTAAAATGTTTATCTTTTATCCCTATAGGAATTGTGAAAACTATCTTGATCTTTTAATTTTGGGGGTATTTTTCTGGCAATTACTACACTACAGGAGGCGTCAATATTAATTTGCTCACCCTTTTTTAATTTCTTATGCCTAGACATAATTTCTTTTAAGTATTTTGCATATTTTTGTATTTATCAATTAATTGAAAAAGTGGAAAATTGACGTTAAGGGATTTAATTAAATTCAAAAATCATACAAATTCCTCTTCTTCCCTTCATCGTTTGTCCTCCAACCTCGATGGAAATAGTATGTGCTTTAAGGCATACTTTGAATGTTCCACAATCTCCAGTTTAGCTACCGATTTGACTACTTTCTCTATTTTCTTTACAGACTTGTACTCGTCAAGGGGTTCATTGACAATATTGTTCAAATCATCCTTCTTTTAAATGGGTATACTTAGGTTTACAAGAGTCTTACCCTAGCGGAGTGTAATAGAATTCACATATTCTTCCATCCTTCTGGGGATTATTTTCTGTGTTACTTGGAATGTGTGTGCCCATTTGCCTTCTCATTTTATTCAACACACTCAGTATAATGTGCACTTATTCTTTTAATTTGGCCATATTGGCACGGGTTTGGGTGCATTCAAACTTTACTTGTTAAATGTCAAACCTTATCAACTACATCTCTCCTTCGATTCGATCCAATCTTTAACCACATCCAACATGGTCATTTCCTATGGGTCTTTTTTGAGATCTTTGTAGATATGGAGGTTGATATGGAAGATTTTGCATTGTGTTTCCACCTGCTTGATTGCCTTTCCACTTCAAATTAGGATGGTCCTTTGAGTCGAGGTTATAAGTGTTCGAATATGGATTTCTGCCCGTATTTCCCTAATAAGTCAACTCTTTTGGCTAGCTCTCAGAGTACGACACACAGCTTCAAGCAATATCATTCATGGATGGTTTGACGACGGTTTTTAAGTGGTATAGGTTTTCCAATATTTGTTGATATTTATCTTTTTCTTTGACTGCTTTAGTCGTCAATGGCTATGGTTATATGAAAATCACTTATTGGGCCACATGTACGAGTTCATAGCCATGTCGTCAATTAATTGATAGGTTTGCTCATAGTTGCTATTCATGAAGGACCTTCCAAATGCACCATCTTATCTAGATCTCAAATTTCCATCCAAACCATTGTAAAATATTTGTAACTGCAGCCACTCTTACAGTCCATGGTGGGGACACATCCTTAGTAATGATTTAAAACATTCCCATGCCTTAAATAGGTTCTCACCCTTGATTTGCTTGAATTAACGATATCGCCTCTTAGCTGGATGGTTCTATTAATTGGAAATAATTTATGTAAAAACATTCTCTCTAGTTCATCCCATATAGTAATGGAACCTGGTTCCTGTAAATCAAGCCAATCATATGCGTTATCACACAATGGAAAAGGGAACAACTGAAGATTAATAGCGTCATCGGTGACCCCATTATACTTAAATGTAACACAAAGTTGAAGGAACCGCTTTAAGTGTTGTTTAAGGTTTTTCATCATATTGCCCCGAAATTGTATAGTATTTTGAATGAACTATATGGTAGTCATCTTGATTTCAAAATTATTGTCATTAATCGTTTGCCTCTCGATATTGCCTCGGACCGCATCTGAAGAGGGTAGTGCATATTCACGCAACGTCCTTTCCTGTCGAGCCTTTAGGGGTTTTCCTCAGATTTGTGCTGGTGGTTCAAGTGGATTATCAAATAGTGGATTCTCCTAAGGTGAATCAATTACCACAGGTGGGTTGTTTTCCATTTGCTAATGGGTTTGTCTTAAAAATCTCTCTAGCTCAGGATTTGGCTCAATTGGAATGGTTCTGCTTTGAGTCATGCAATAAAATCAGAGAAATAAAACTAAAATTAATAACCTAAAATCAAATAGAATAAAAATAAAAATTGTATCTATAATTCTAAATTTTCCAATTTATCTTATTAATTTTAGAAAATTAAAAATTCAATTTAATGTCGAAACCTCCCCGGCAACAGCGCCAACAACTTGACCACCGCTAGACGTACGAACGTTTGGACTAGAAATACTACAGCAAAAAGTTATTGAATAAAGTAGTGGTGTCCGCAAGCATATAGGTGAAATTGTAATATAGTAATATGTTACAATGAAACACTCTGGGAAGTATTCTGAGGATTGTACCCAATGGAGGTTGAATTAAACTAAAATTCGCTTTTCTACACTAACATGGCTAAACAGTAATAATCTAAAATTATAGTATGAAAAGACAAATTAAAATTATATAAAGAATAGTCTAAATTAAATAAAACTAAGGAAGACAATCTAATAGTCAAAATTAACTCAAATAAACAAGAAGAAGATTAGCTCACATCAGTGTTCTCCAAAATGTAGAGGGTTCTTTTGATATAGAGAGGAAGTGTTGCACACAAGTAAATAAGATGTACCTGAAAACGGTAGAAAGGAAGACTGGAATAGATAAACTCTGAGTGCAACGGCAGGTGGTGGTCAATAAGGTGCAAAATGGGAAATATGGCTAATAATCAAGCTTAACAAAGAAGTAAGTTCAGAGAATTCCATAAAGAATCCTTTGATAGTTAAAAATGATAAAAATGCTAAAAAGTCATTTCACTAGTTATGAAAGACTGCTATTTATAATTTCAAGAATAAGAGTTACAAAACTAGTAATTAATGAGAGTAATTATAGATATTTTTCAGTTATAATTACATTAATGATTAATAAGGGATAGTGAAAGGTTTTGTTGGTCATGGTGAATAGTGAAGAAGAATTTATTATGTTTCTAAAAGGAGGGAAAAATACTCAATGTTACTAGAATACGTTAAGAGGAGAACTCTTAAATACCTCCATATCTAATCAACCAAGCCAAGCCCTCCAAAACATCCCAAAAGTAAGGATAACCCAAGAACTCTGCCATTTTCTGAGGTTACTTCCCCTTCTTTTATTTTGGTGGAACAATATCATGTGAAACATCTTTCACGAAACATATCTTAAAACGTAAGACAATGGTTGTTCTTGGATAAGAGTTGTTCTTGAATAATAGTTATTTTAACTTTTTCTAAACATGAGTTATTTCCAATGTAAAGGTGCTTCCAAATAAGAGTTTTTATGTGGTGATGTTCTTGGTAAAACTTGTTGTGAATAATGACTCTTCTAGAAAAACACAATTGCTCAAAATACAAGTTGTTCTAAACAATGCCTTTCTGCTAAACAGGATGTATTGAACTCATAATTCATTAGATACTTTTTATGAATGTCAACTAAGTATCGTAAGTAAATTGGTCCCGGTTGTTCAATCATTTGATAACCAGAGTAACATAGTTGTTCCTAAAACTTTGTTATTCTAAACAAGAGTTGTTCTAAACTTTAGTTGTTATCAAATAACAACTACTCTAAATGATAGTTGTGTTAACTAAAACGCCGTTCTGAACATATCTATCTAGATAGCTATTCTCGAACAATAATTGTTCTGAACAACTATTCAAAATAAGAGTTGTTGCTCCGGAAGTGATATTAAGTGAAACAACGATGCTAGTTATTTCACGCTTGTTAGAAAATTTCTTGAAATATAATATAATTTATCTCAAGGAAAAGATAAAAATAATAATATCCAAAACTAAGTTTCTATATTTAAAAAAAAATCAAAAAGTTAATTTTCGATGAGAAATTTGACTAAGGTTGGTTGCTATCATTCTCCTTGATAGTTACAACTAAAGGTAATCAATCAATTGTTTCCAGTCTTACTAGAAAGGCTTACAAGACATTGTGCTATTAGAAAAGCTTGGAAAAAAGTTATGTTTCTATAAATATCACAAACAAACTTGATTTTCAAAAAATTTTAAACTTCTACTATAACTGAAAATTATTTTTTAAATATAATTTTTCTAGTAACTATCATCACTAAAAGAGACCTCAAGGGAATTTCTTTACAAGACATAATGGAGTGATAATTGGAGCAAAAATTATATCAACCATTTTGATTGGGAGCCCACACCAAAGAATCTTCAATGTTTGATGGACCAATGTGAATACTCTTTATGATCATAGCTTCCTCTTCCAAAATCCAACGATGGAGAATTTCATAATTTTATTCTTTTCTACCATGGACAAAAAGTTGATGAACGAGAGATGGTCCATAAATAATTGGACAAGGATAGTGAATACATCCATCATTCAAACCCGGAATCCACTTATCATGCCAAATTAGAACATTTATAACATTGTAAATTTTCCATTGAGTGCCTAATTTTAGAAATTTGCTTCTTTTCACAAGGCTTTACCACACCCAAAAGCCTTTCAATTTTCTTTCGACTTCAAGGATATTACAATTAGGATGGTAAAGTCCCTTAATGACCCATGCTCAAAGAAAGTTAGGATTCTTAATCTCTCTCCACACTTGTTTTGCCACAATGGCTTGGTTGAAAGGTTAAAAGTCTATAAAGGCAGTGCGTCCCCTTTGCTTTGGCAAAACCATCTTTTTCCAATTAACCTAACTCCATTCCACCAAAATTTTCGAAGGAAAGAATTCAAGTTATTGCAAAAGGATTATGTAAGGAGGAAACATGACATCACATATGAAGAGATAGTCGTAACCACAAATTTTAGTAGAATTTCATGCCCCGCTTATGATATCAATTTTCCTTTCCATCCTTGAATTTTTGTCGTATATTTATCAATGACAAAGTTCAAAGCTCCTTTCTTCCTCTACCCCAAATAGTAGGTAGTTCTAGGTAATTTCTACTAGGTTCCATAATTTCCATATTGAAGCAACTTTCGAACTTTTTTCTATCAACAAGTGAAGTATTAGCGAAAAAGAATATTGCAAAATTGGTATAATTGATTTTTTGTCACATAGCTCCTTGAAAGTCATTAAGTATCATTTTAATTGAGTTTGCACTAGAATATTCCATACTGGTGAAGATAAGGCAGCCATTGGAAAAAAAATCATTGATAATTGAACATCTTCGATTTATTTAAAATACATGAAATTTTTTGCTTTCAATCTCTATAACAATAAGGTTAGATAGAACATTTTCCATAAGAAGAAATAAAAAAAAGGGTAAAGGGTCTCATTTCCTCTGTCCCCTCCTCAGAGCAAATATGTCAATATTAGCTTTATTAATAAGAACAAAGATTGTGGTTGTGGTAACACATTCTATTATTCTTGTAAGCCAAACGGTAGACAACTCTAATTTTCTCATAAAAGCTTTGAGCAAATTCTATTCAACTTTATCATAAGCCTTCGCCAAGTTAAGCTTAACCGTTAGAGGTTTTTTTTTCCTTTTTTTTTTTCTTTAGTACATTAAAGGCCTCATGTGCAATGATAATATTGTCTTGGAGTTTTCTACCCTTAATGAAAGTCGATTGAGCCAAATAAATAAATTAATCAAGAAAGGGTTTTATTCGAGAGGCCAACAATCAAAAATGATTTTGTAACTAAAATTACAAAGTCTTATTGGACGAAATTGGGTTATAGAATCTGACCCCTTTATTTTAGGAATGAGAATAACATTTGTCTCGTTGATATTCTTAGTAAGTTTTCCACTTAAGAAGAAATGTTGGACCATTTTAAAAACATTAATACAAATTGCATCCCAGAAATAATGATTAAAGAGGCTAGGAAATCCGACCCCTTTAAAGAGACTTGGACCAAGTTTCCTCAACTCACACTTGCATATTTGCAGTCCAGTTGGTCTTGATTATGATCGAAGGCCTATGTCCATGGTAAACTGAATGTCGGGCTTCTACTATAATTTAAATTTAAGCGACTTTGTTGGGGCCTTGGGTCCTTTCACACTTGAATTCCTATTTATCTGTGCGGTATATCTCTCAATTTCAAATTTCAGCTCAATATTTGGTTTGTTGGGTCCTTGGGACATTTGTTGGGCTTTGCCGGTGAGACTTTTTATTTTATTTTACTTTATTGTGCTTTTGTATAAGTTTGAATGTACATTGTAATTGATTCATCATATATTTATATTTATATTGTATTGATAAATGTATTATATTTATAATAGTTAAACTTTTAAAAAAATCAGTTCAAAATTATTCCATTTTAATTATATTTACTCCAACATGTATTACTTATAATTCTACTTATAAAAACTTTTTTAAAATACTATCATGCCCACGTGGATTTGAAAATTCCATTTAGGTTAAAATATGTTTTAAGCCTCTATATTTTTATATATTTGAATTTAGTCTTTCTATTTTTATTTTAAAGAATTTAGCTCTTCTACTTTTCAGATTTGATATATAAGTCTAATTGATAACACAATTAAAATTCTATTGTCAAATTTAAGATCATTACAACATTATTTTAGTTACATGGTTACCAAGTGAGATTTTTTATATATTTCAAATGCTAAACCATCAAATTTAATAGAAAGGGTTTAACAGCGTTAACGATTAAACCTAAATTTTAAAACTTGAAAAGAAAAAGAACTAAATTCCTTGAAATAAAACTATAGGAACTAAATTTTAATTTTACAAAGAGTATAAGGACTTATAATATATTTTAACCATTATTATGTAAATGATAAAAATGAAATGCATATATTATGAACAAATTAATTAAGACTCAATATAATATATATTAAAAAGTATAAAAACATGGATTTGTCAAATTCAAAAATATTTTAAGAATTTCAATTCATTACTAAATAGACATTTAACAAATCCATGGACTTAAGAAAATTATCGTGAATATTACATTTCTAAATAGTTTAGCATTTAAATTAGACTATTTTTAAATCTAAATCTAAATACTGAAATCATATTTTCCAAACACTATCTAAAGTAATTATAAACACACACACATGTATATATGAAAAATATTTGATATATTGCCAGTTGAGTTTTTAGACTCTACAACCAATGTTAGGGGGTTGAAAAGTGTTTTATAGGGGTATAGTAAAATATTTTAAAAAACACACGATAATTTTTTAAGGCTACTTGTGGAATAAAAAAGTACACTGTCAATGTACCAAATACTAACCCTATATATATAGAAAATTATTTGCTACATTGTCAATGTAGTTTTTAGAGTCTACAAGCAGGGTCAGAGAGAGTTGACAAGTGTAGGGCATAGTAAAGTATTAAACAAATAAATATTTTAAAAAGAGAGATACATGTCAAATTTTCAAAACTACTTGTGGAATAAAAAAAAAGTACACTCTCAGTGTTCCAAATACTAACTATATAAATATACAATATATATATATATATATATATATATATATATATGTTATAATTGGGGATAGGAGATTAGGCTACTTGGGATTAAACTTAAAATCTCATGCTTAGAACTGCAAACTAGGCCTAAGCTTGAAAGCCCGCATGTGCCAATCCGAGTCTAGAAAAGCTTGAGCCCAAGGAAATTCGAGCCTTGAAAAGCCCGAGCTTGAGAAAATTTGAGCCGGGAAAAACTCAAGCCCATAACAAACCCAAGTCCAAAATCAATCAAGCCCAAGCCTGAGATAAATCTAATCCAAAACTTGAAAAAATTCCGAATTTATAACTAAACAACCATAATTAATAGACATTAATAATTAATATAATTTTATGATATTACTTAAAATAAAATAAAATAAATGATAATTCTTTATTTTTTAAAAATATATTCATAAACATTGCATATTTATATTAGAATATTATTAATAGGAAAAGGAATTAATAACATTTGTTATGTTAAATTATAAGTGAAATAATTTTTAAATATATTAATTTAATATAAAATATTTTAATACTATAATTATATATGTATATTAATTATTAAGATTAATAATTATTAAAATATATAAAATTAAAATTTAATGATAAATTACTGAAACCAAAATTGATTACGTAACTTGACCTTAAACCGTTATATTAAATTATTATATTACTAATACATAAAATAATAAAATAATATATAAATATTACTAAAATATTAATACATATATACCTATTATTATAATATATATTATAATAAAAGATACGATATTACATGATATTATAATATTTAGTCATTGATGCATATATGTAAACTATTAATATATTATATGATATGATACAACATTATATAATATAATAGGAGAGCTAACTTTCAAATGTACGAAAAGTATAGAGAATTAGATCATATTTCAACTAATATAATAATAAATGATAATATATGATAATAAGTAATATATAATGTACTATTATTATAATATAGATTATAATAAATGATATAGCATTACATGATATTATAATGTTTAGTCATTGATCCAATATATATATAAACTATTAATATAGTATATACTATATAATATGATATAACATTATATAATATAATAAGAGGGCTAACTTTCAAATATGCTAAAAGTATAGGAATTTAGAGCATATTTCAACCAATATAATAATAAACAATAATATATGGTACTAATTAATGTATTACATACTACTTTACTATATAGTATGTGATATAGTATTATATGAAATAATATATTTTATAAGTATTAATATATATAACTATTATTATATTATAAATTATAATAAAATATATAACATCAATAATTATGTGAAATTTAGTATATTAAAATACATGTTTTTATTATAACTAGTAATACATAATATATTATTAAAAATTTAATAGCTTAACAAAATATTATTTTTATTAAATTTGAATTTGAATTGTTGTTTAACTTTTACAAATTGTATTTGGGTATTAGGTTTAATTTCTTTTCTTTTTATTTTGGACTTGAAATTTGGGTTATAATTAGTTTATTTTGGGTTTGAAAAATAATGAGTATATTTTTTGGATTTGGGCTGAGTATAATATATTTAAGTTTTGAAATAAATATTTTAGAATATGAGTATTAAGTTTTAAATTTAATAAGAATGATAAAAGTTATTCATTGTCAATATAGTATAATAATGAGCAATAAAAGATATTTTCTTTAATTTATATAATATTATAGAATAATAAATTTTACATGCAATAGGTCTTTAATTATTTTACATAAAAGAACTTTATTAAATATATATAATTTATATTTTTATAAAAAATTTGAATTGCTTTGTTATCATATAAAAGTAAAATAAATTATTACATTCCAAATTAAAATATTTATAACTTATAAAATAAAATTTATTTGAATTAAATGAGCTGTCCTACTTGATCCGAGCCTAAATTCAGAAAGCTCGAGTTTGAAAGGGCATAAGCTTGAAAAATATGAGCCCATAACAAATCTGAGCTCGAGAAAGCTCAAGGCCAAGATGATCTGAGCCTGAATGATTCAAAACCGAGAAAATATAAGTTCAAAGTAAGCCTGACATGAGTTCTAATTATACTCATATTTCACATATTAATACTTTTGTCACTAATCTAAGAATAAACATGAAGAAAAAAAAAAAAAGAAGTATATGGTAGGATGATTGCAAAAAACTCCTAGGTGGTTTTATATAATCGAAGGTGGGAAAGATTTAATTAAAACTTAGGAAGATAATTCTAACTTTTAATAGAAATTCCATATTATTTTGGAAAAGTTTATAAAACATTCACGAGAGAAACCCTTATTCTTGGTGAATTTCACCTACTTGACTGACACCCTTTACTTTCCTTTTTTTTTTTTATTTTCCTTCCTCTCCCATTTAGCTTTATGGTGATCAACTAATATAATACTATAAATATGACAAGTTTATATATTATTTATATAAATTTGATAAATTAATAATATAAATAATATTAAAACTTTAGTATATTCCTTCAAATTGTCTATTTATTCATGTTGTATTTTATTTTATGTTAAAGAAGAATTATTATTATTTGTAAATAGAGAACGATTCATTTGTCGATTCTTTGAGATTTGATGTAAGGACAAATTATTTCTGAATTTAGTATCTTCTTGATTTCCGAGAAAGTAACATCTAATCCGCCAAACGAATTCAAAATCTTGAAATCCAAGAAAATAAAATTCTTCCAAGTCACTCCCTTCTCTACTGCCACATCATCCTAAACTTTCGCACCTATATTTTTCCCAGAAAAAGAACTCCTTCATTTTCCTTCCTAAGAAAATAAACACACACCCAAACATTACATACATACATACACAAATTTTCTTATATCTCAGAAACCCTCAGTTGAGTGTTCATTTTTATTTATTTATTGCATATCACATATGAAAAAGAAAAACCTGCCATGAATGCTTCAACCAAGCTTGGCATAGCTCTCCTCGTTATCTTCACAACATGCCTCTTCGCTCTTCTCTTAGAGCTGGTTTACGTCCTTCAGCGAAAACGTCAACCATTAATCGTCAGCGGCGGCCCTGGTTTAATCAGCTCTAAGGAACTACTCTACTTCTTCTGCTGCAAAAACAAACCAACCCGTGTGGAACCCTCCTCTGGGGTAGTGTCTACGACGCCAACGGAGGCTGCCACAGCGGCGGATTCGGAGGCAGCCACCATGGAGGAAGAAGAGTACGAGTTGGCAAAGTGGCATGAGGTGTACGGACAATCGAGGGTTTTGTATACGATAAAAGAAGGTGAAAGAGAAGGAGCTGACAGCGTCGAGACATCCAGTGGTCAGAGTGAAACGAAAAGCGAGAAGAGGGTTTGTTTGTCGGGTCGGGTCGAAATGCCCAATGACGTGGCGGTTGTAGTTGATGTGGGGGAAGAGGAAGCGACGCCCTTCTCAACGCCCATCTCTTCGCCTTCTTACTTTACTCCTTCACCTTCTCCTGGTCGTGATGTTGCGATTTCGATATCGTCACTGGAAAATGATGACCTAAGATCGTCGGAGACTGAAAGACCAGAAAGCGGGACTTTCAGTTTAAGCACCGAAGGCGAGTAAAATTTACTTCGCTTAAATTACATTGAATAGTGATCCCACCTTTCAATTATTAATTTTTTAAATTTAATTATTTAACTTTTCAAAATTAAATATTTTAGCCACTCTTTTCTTTTGTTGCCTAATGAACCTGATAACAAATTTTTTTTAAAGATTTTTATACCATACAAAACTTTCAACTATATATTTCACTTTATTTTTTCTTTTATTCAATTGTCAAAGTTAGAAATATCAAATACCATAGCTTTAGCCTATATCTCTCTTTAATGCTTAAGGTAGAAATGAAAAAGACGCAACAACATTGGAGCCTAGAACTAGTATTGGTACTATCTCTGTAGCAAAGAGTTAACGTGAGTTAGTGTTCTCAATCCAATCTTTTTTTTGAATTTATAAATTTTTAAATTCTGAGCTTCTTTCTAAATTTTAATTAGAGACTATAGATAAACACTATAACAAAGGAAAATTAGGACTAAATCAAAAGAGATTGAACCAAAAAATAACTTTAATTTTTAGTTTTTCACATGTTTTGTTGATAAGAAAAATAAATATAAATTAGTAAATATAAATTAGAAATAGAGTAATTATAAATTACAAAAGAATTCAAAAGTAAATATAAAATATTTTTAAGAGTTTTAAAATATATTTTGTAAACAATGTGGTCTACTTTGTTGAATTTTTTATATTTAGGATCAAATTGATAGAATATGTAAACATGGTGGGCTAAAATTGTTATTAGGCCAATAAAAAGCCCACATTATACTTCCATTACTAAGTTAACAACAAAAGTAACTAAAATATTTAATTTCTAAAAGATGAGTGACTAAATTAAAAATAATAATAATTGAGTGACTAAAATAGAACAAATTAAATGGTTGAGTAACTATTCTTGTACGTTACCCTTACTTTAAATTGTAAAATCAAATATAATTTTATTTTTCTTTTAAAAATTGCATTTTAATTTTATTAATCTTATGTTCTTTACAAAACTGTATATATATTTTATGTTACAAGTATATATATTAAAATTAATCGTTAAAAGCTTTAAATATACATAAAAAGTCATCATAATAAATATGGAATGAATTCATGCTTCAAACATGAGACCTCAACATTTTAATTACTACTTACCATTAAATAAAAACTTATAACTTAAAAAAATAGAAAATAAATAAAATAAAAAAACTCATTGGCATTAATTGTATAAGATTTAAGGGTAAAACAAGTAAATCGTAAATTTTTAAAAAATAAATTAAAATTAAGTCGTTAACCATCCAACTAAAATTAAATGGGCCTTCCATTAACAAGAATCAACATTGACCAATTTAATCACTAATGGCTGATAGTAGTGAGAAGTTGACATGTGTTACGCCATATTGACCAATATAATCGTTAACAATTATTGACGAAAGTAGTGAGATGTTGGCATATGCCATACCACATGGATAAGTATGTTTATGTAGGGTTAGTTTGTAATTTAAATTATTAAAATTAATAAAAATACATATCTAGAATAAATATCAACAAATAAATGTTCAAGTTCATTTGAATCTAGACATTTGTATGTTTTTATTCATTCTAGATATAGTTCTAAATAACGTGATGTAAACGTTTAGAATATTAATTTTGCCTTTGAAATTTTTTGTAGCTTAGACATTTAAAAAAAAACATAAATAATGGAGTCATATGTGGCTATAGTATTTTTCAAATTATGCCTTTTTTAAAATTAGAGAAATAGGTCGATTTTGAAGAAAGTGTGAAAACATGTCCAGTCGGACGCGTTTTCTGCACAATTGGCAAGAAAGCGTGCCTAGCTAGATGTGTTTTCCTTTTAGTATGTAGGAAAACACGATTTCCCTTTCTCTCTCCTTGGCTAGTTTTTTAGGGTTTTTAAGGTTTGGTTATTTCTAAGGTTTAGAGTTTAAGTATTTTAGGGTTTTTAAATTTTTACTATTTTTGGTATTTTATGGTTTTTGGTTTTTAGGGGTACGAGGGTTTGTGTTTATTTAGGTTTTAGGGTTTTTATGGGTTTAAGAATTTTTATGGTTTATGGTTTATGGTTTTTACTAGGTTTAGGGATTTGAGGTAGACACTATGAAAGCTTAATGGTAGATTTGAATGGTTAAGGATGCGATAACGCTCGGAGACACATATTTCATATGTCATGTTAGGATGGGACCATTATCTTAGAAGCTCATCCTATGGAAGCCAAGTTTTGGTGTGACTGTGCTTTATACGGTCACGTGTTAAAGTATATGTAAAGGTCCCAGTCGAATGGCTGTTATGCGGCCATGGGTCGGAGTATAACTCAAGGGCCAGTTGATGGTTGTTACGGGCCACGAGTTCAAGATTTTTGGATACTTGAACGTGGTGGCTTATAAATACCATACATAATATTGATGCCATAATCATAAGGAAAAAAAAAAAAGGGCTTTTCGATGTAATCAACGTAATTGTTTTTCTCCATTTCCATCAAAGCCAATATCTTTAACCTTCCTTCTTGTCTTGGGCTCGAGTTGGATGCAAAAAGACTCTCAAGGGGAGAGCAGATGTTTCCACCATCAAAATTTCCCCTTGAGAGTCTTCTTGCCTCTAACTTAGTCTCGAGTTTCGAATAAGACAGAGGTTAAGGACACTGCCTTTAGTGGATATGAAGAAAAATAATAAGCTGATTATAACGATGAGCCCCTCAGTTTTTCCTTTTGATTATGCCCTCAAACTTAGGTATGGTACTTATAAGGCATCATTTTCAGGTATCCAAAAAGCTTGAACTCATGACTGCATAATGACCATCAATTGGCCTCCAAGTTATACTCCAACTCGTGACCGCATAATGGCTGTCGATTGGGACCTCCACTTAGACTTCGACTTGTGACCTTATAAACCACCGTCACCCTGGAACCTGACT
Source organism: Gossypium arboreum (assembly GCF_025698485.1). NCBI lineage: Eukaryota > Viridiplantae > Streptophyta > Magnoliopsida > Malvales > Malvaceae > Gossypium > Gossypium arboreum. The sequence continues at coordinate 84,595,932 of NC_069073.1, forward strand.
TCTATAGGATGGGCTTCTAAGGTAATGGTCCCATCTCGAAACGACATATGAAATATGTGTGTGTCTTGAAGCACTACCACATCACTGATGACTCAAAAATGCCTTAAAACTAGCACACTCTTTACTTGAAATAGAAATAAATATTTATGAAAAAATTTAAACATTGAAGTGAGAAGAAAATTGAGAAAGAGAAAATTTTAAAGTAGAGGGATGGTGGTCGGGGGAGATGATGGAGTAGGGGAGGAGAGCCCCTCTTTTATAAGCTGGGGGTGAGATGGAAAGGAAAAAAAAGGGAGGGAGGGATTCATTAGAAACACATCTTTTCATACGTGTTTTCATCAAATAATAATATATGCTTCAATTGTGCTTTAAAGCTTACCCAGGATTCCTGAGCGCAGGGCATCTGTAACGCCCCCCACCCGGTCTAGTCACTGGACCCAAGTTATGGGATGCTGTAGTTAAAATGCAAGAACATTCACATCCAAAGTTTAGCAAGTATTTCATTTTAGAAATATTAAAACTATTTAAAGCACAATTAAAAGCAATTATCAAACAATTTAAGCATACTTAAAGTTAAATTGGAAAAATTAAAACATAACGAGCCAATGATATTTGCCAATTTATGTTTCGCCAAATGATTATCCGCCAAAAATGATGAACAAATTAGTTCGCCAAATTTCTCGTATACAACCTGCTAGCCATAACCACTCAGTTCCAGGTGTGCCTGCCATGTTTGTTCACCTCTGGACAGTACGACACATCATCTTGATTTCACATAATCCACATATTAAATCACGCATGGATAGTCCACTGAGAATGCTCACATAATACTTTCCGTAACTTTGAACGTACTTGTAATATCCATTTAACAACTTGTATTTTATGTAGCCCACTAAATAAAACAAAAATAACTTCACACATTCAAAACATGCACTCGCTCGCATTCAAGCAATTATACATTAATACGATACACATAAATAAGCATCATCAATATATATAAATACCCATAATTTTAGATCATCAACTATTCAGATTCAATTTCTTCAAAATAGAATTCTATATAATTTAAAATTATTTACATGCCACTTGACAAGTGCAAGATTAAAAGTAAAATCTACCGAAAAAAAAGCCGGATAGTGTGAGTTGTGGATTGATTCGCCTGCCGAGTTTCGCAGAATATAACTACAGGAATAGGGAATTAAACAGAGTAAGCATTAAATATGCTTAGTAAGTTCATATGTTTTAAACATAAATTAGTAAGTTCATATGGTTTAAACATAAAGCTCACCTCACAAAGCATTAATATAAATAATTTGACTAAAACACATTTCTCCCTGTTACACATTTTACATGTACAAGGTGAGCACATCACATTGAATCATGTAACATTTTCCATGGATTTTATACCATTAAAACACGATCATACTATCAAGCATTCCAATCTTTTTCAACATACATATATATATACACACACACACACACATACACATATATATATATCACTGTAATATCAAAGACACTTTTACTTTAACTAGTAAGCCCGATAAATTTCTATGAACAAAAATGGATATGCAGGTAACCAACTGCAACACACCAGTTTTCTCATAAGAGTCATTCCATATGATAACATGCCAGTTTGCTCATAAGAGATATAATTGGGAATCTGTAACAAATGCTGGACTCCGGTAACATCAAATAACTTCCTTCATCTTCTTCACATCTCTTTTACAACCTATATAGTGCGCAATAAACTTATTGGTATACCAATTTTATCCTTTTCTCATTTGGGTTGCATAAACATACCTAAACATTCCTTTTTACCATACAATACCTTTCTCACCTTATGCGCTAGTTTGCTAACATTTTCTATATTTGTTCAAACTCAAACATTTCATAATTAACCACAACATTACCATATGAACTTACCTGGTATAACAACAAAAGTAGAATAGCCAATATTAGTTTGTGATCTTTCCTTTTCCTTTGTTATCTATTGCTTGTGTAACACCCCTAACTCGTATCCATCTCCGAAATAGGGTTATGGAGCATTACTGTAAAAGCGTAACTTTAAAACATTCACATTCAAACACTATATAAATCATAGCATAATTCATTCAAACATAAGCGTATCGTCTCTTATTCAAGCCTTCGAGGCCTTAGAAATACTTTAAAAATGATTCAGAACTATTTCGAGAACATTTGAAACATTAAGGAAAAGTTAGAAAATTTCATACTGCAGGGGTCACATGGCTGTATGGCCAAGTTGTGTGACTCACATGGCTGAGACACATGCCCGTGTCCCAATCTGTGTCCATGCTCATGTAACTCTCTGACTTGGGTAACATGGCCAAGCCACACGCCCGTGTGCATGCCTGTGTGCCAAGCTATGTGCTAGGCTGTGTAACTACCTGAATTGCAACCCTTTTAAATCTACATGGGACACAGTCGTGCTGTATGGCTATGTGTCACACACGGCTGAGACACATCCCATGTTTTAGGCCGTGTGGACAAGAAAATGGCCAAAATCAAGCCATTTGTTTCACCCTTATCAAGCATATGACTAAGTACACTTACACACATGAGCAAGGCATCAAAACATGCTTAAAACATGCATGAAAAGACCCATACAATAGGCTAATGATCTATACAACCAATATTCCATATAGGTACCTCAAACACATACATCAAACATACTTATACATGTGCATACTTAACCATTCATCAACTAACCTATTTCTATGTCTAAACATATCACAATTCATCTATACCATGCTAGATTCATGTCATATCAAAATAACCTTACCAATTGGACCATTTCATACATGCATCAGGACCATCAAAATGACACAAAACTAACCATTTCCAAATGGTACCAAAACAACTATCATATATATACATACCAAATTCAATATTTAGCCTTCAACTCAAACTTTAAACATAAGTTTCCAATACATGCCATTATAACCCTGGCCAAAAAATTGAAATCTAACCGATATATCTGTGGAATAGTGTGATATGTCTTTGACGAGCTTCCAAACTAAACGAGCTTCTGATTAACTATAAAACTTAGGAAAGAAAACTACGTAAGCATATAATGCTTAGTAAGTTTGTAAGCATAAAACATAACTTACCATTTCATTACATAACATCAATCTATCCATAATACAATCCAACCATAAGCTTAACACAAGCCTAAATACCAACCACAACACATGTTAGCATAATTAAACATAATCCATATGAATTCAACATAGATAAACCATTACACATGAACATAATTCAATTGGATTCATCATCTTCCATAACATACCATGCTTTCAATGTATCTTACAATTTCAATCCTTTTCATAAATACATAACATGGTTCATATTGAACTCTTACCATTTCTTTTCGTTTTCATTCCGTAGAACCATTTAGAATAATATCGGATACGTGAGATAGCTTACATAAAGTGTGCTAAACATATAATCATAATCTTTCCTTTCCTTTACATCATTGCTTATATGAGATGTGAAATGGGTTTACTCACATGAGATGTAAGCTGCACGATGCTACTCACACGAGCTATGGAGTATCTGTAAAAAATGTAGGACCTTTGCCATCTGTAAGACTATAACACCCTTTACCCTTATTCAACGCCGGAATAGGATTCGAGGTGTTACCGGACTTAACACACAAACCATCATACAATTCCGAGCCATAAATTTGCGTCCAAATTAAAACCATTTGTGATTAATCATAAAGTCCCTAATACGAGCCTTTGAGGCCCTAAACATGCTTTAGGAGTGGTCTGGGATTAAACAGGGGTCACACGCCCATGTGGATATGGGACATGCCCATGTGGGCAGGCCGTGTGGCTACACACATCCGTGTCCCTACCTCTTTTAACTCTCTATTTTGCAATGCATGAACAAATTGATGTCACACGGCCAAGTCACACGCCCGTGTGCTAGGCCGTGTGGATAATTAAATTTTCACAAAATAAGTGTAAACTTCACATGCCCGTGCCTGAAGCCGTTTCATCCACATGGCTGAGACACATGCCCGTGTCTCTGCCCGTGTGCTCAATTCTGAGCATTCTGTTTCTCCAAAATTAAGGTGCACGGGACACACGACAGAACATACGCCCATGGAGCAGACGTGTGTCACACAAGGCTTAGACACACGCCCGTGTGTCTACCCATGTGGACAAAATAAAGGCTACCTACCAAGCCATTTGTCACCCTTCTTTACACCTACACACACACAAGTTCAATGGCATAATCTATGGCATGTTTAAGCAATCTAAACATTAAAATCAAAGCTAAATCATATCATTCATTACCAACACTTAACATATTTACTATGGCATAATTTACCAAATCAATTCATACCAAACTCACATTCACAAGTATTATCATGAATCCTTTCATCATACATAATTCTACTTAGATTCCCTAGCACACCAAAGGACTCATCTCATCTGTTTCACAACAAGTCATTTAACCATACTAAACATATAACAACCCATTGCAAAACACAAAAACAAGAAGGCATTAACACATATACTTATATAAATGGGCTTACAATTATTTTAGCCAAAATAAGCCAATTACGTGGCTGCCAAGCCACCATAAACAAATATGAGCCAATACATTTGGCCAAATCAAATGACACATATAACAAAATAACCAAGTCCCTATACATACCATGCTTTCAAAATACTAAGATCATCAATGCCCAAAAATTAGAGTTTGATAGTGTGATTCGAATCTCCGACGATCTCCAATCCGAGTTAGCTTGGCGACATTATAAAATGTGGAAAATAAATGAAGTAAACTATATAGCTTAGTAAGCTAGTATGTAAGAAATAAGCAACCTTACCATGCATATTACATTCAAATAATATAACATAATTAAATATAAATTTACCATAGTCTCATGATCATAATTCATTCCATCACTAAACTTACCTCATTTTCATCATTTCAAACATTTAATAAACATGAGCTTTACATACATACCTGAACCATCTCGAAATGAACTTACACATGTTCTCATCTTTGACATACCCGTGAACCACTCGGAATAATAATGTAGGATACTTGGGAAATTTTGCACACTAAGTGCCACATATGTAGCCAAAGCTATCCAAGTCTCATATCACATAGTTGCTTGCTCTCAAGCTATCAACGGGCCTGCTCAAACAAGCTGTCAGTCAATACGTAGCTACGCGGTGCTACTCACACAAGCTGTTAAGTATCCGCAACATATGTGTAACACCCCTTACCCGTATCCGAGGCCGGGCTAAGTTACGAGGCGTTACCAGACAAACATACAAACATTAAACTAAAATACGAGCCATAAAATTTTATTCATATTTCAAAGCGTTCATTCTCTTACACATAGTCCCTTATTTGAGTCTCTGAGCCCAAAACATACTTTAGAAAGGGTTTGGGACTAAACCGAGAACTTACGAAAATCTTGGAAATTTCATGCTTTAAGGCTCCACACGGTGTCCTAAAGTCAGTGTTCCATACAGGTGAGACACATGGTCGTGTCTCTCGCCTATGTGGAATATACCTAGGCTATTTTCCAAGCTTTGGTCAACCTTGATCTCTTACACACTTATACAAAATCAAAAGCATATAACATGGTATTCATTTAATGATTAAACATCCTCAATTAAACCACAAACATAGCATTTGTATGTTATCATACATGTGTCTCTCATACTCATTTTACCTTGTTTATTATAGTACCACTTATACATTTATACCAAGATTATCATCTTACCAAATATCTTCAGCTTAATCATCAAGCATTCATATTTAAAGCTAGATCATATCTTTATAAAATACCACGATTCAGATGCGCAGAATAACATGTTTTCCTGAAACATTTCAATTCAATTCCATACCCAACAAGCATTACATTGAGACTAGTCATATATATATACATGTCATGATACATAACATTCTCTTTTTGTTTTCTTATAAACACATATCATTTCTTTCATTATATCAATATTTCATATACCATAGTTTCCATGTATTCCACATATATTTATTTTCCTCCTCCTCCTCTCCATTCCACATCCTTAATGTATATAGCATTATTGTAAGTACGATTTCACAATTTACTAATAAATGTTCACATCAAACTATCCACACGAGTCATAGTCACTTAATTATTTATAATTCGAGTTACAGAGCTCCAAATTAATATCCGTAAATTTTCCCTGAAACTAGACTTACATATATTTCCACCATAAAATTTTCATAATTTTTGGTTTAGCCAATTAGTACATTTTATTCATTAAAATTTTCCCTGTTTTACTTTCTGACAGTTCTAACCTCTCTTCACTAAAAAATAATTATCTCACAGTACAAAACTCGGATAATGTTCTTGTTGATTTATCTTGAAAATAGACTCATTATGGATTTTAAAAATATAATTTTGAGCCTCTAATTATTTTCTCCAAATTTTTGTGATTTTCCAAAGTCAGAACAGGGGATCACGTAATCATTCTAAATCAGTCTCATACAAACATAAATATCTCAAAATATAGAACTCCTTTGATTTCTATATTTCTTTTATATGAAAATAGACTCATTAAGCTTTAATTTGATATCTCATTCAGTCTCTGATTCAATTTATACTATTTTTGGTGATTTTTCAAAATCACGTCACGCTATCTTGTCCAAAACAATTTTATTGCTAATTCACTCTTTCACACTTTCTTTGTATTAACCTCATTTTAACATACATATCACAAATCATTTTCACCACATTTCATACATCACAAGTATAGGCCTATGATCACAAGGTCACCATAAAATCATCCTCATGTATAACTTACTTGTTTATAACCTTACCACATCCCGGTCACTTAATGAACACATCATTCACATAACCAAGTTCTGCACTTATTCATCACAAAACTCACAAAGTAATACATAGAGAGTCTCCGTTGAACACTTGGATCAATCCTCTATACTTGGTGGTTTCAGCACATAGCTTCACCCATCATATAGTTCGGCTCTCTTGTACACATGGTGAACACTTAGTACCACCCATGTGACCTAGCAGCTTATCTCGTAGCTCTCTTGTCTACATGGTGTCCTTCACTTGGAACCACACATGACCTAGCTACATATATCCCGTAGCTCTCTTGTCTACATGGTGTACACATAGTATCACCCATGCAACCTAGCTACATCATAATGTCTTGTAGCTCTCTTGTACACATGATGTGCACTCAAGACTATACATGTGACCTAGCTACATACCATCTGTATCATCTAATCTTTCCGAAGGTTCAACTGGGATTTCTCTCTCTTTTCCAACAATTTCACCAATCAAGTAATTATCCACAAACATATTTCCAATATTTTTATAAAATATCATAATACAAGTAATAGTGATGTATTACTTACATATAAACTTACATCTCATTTAATATCAACGCAATAACATTAAATTACACATTGTCTTATTAAAAATCATATGAACTTACAATTTCCCATAATATCCATAATCATAGAAATCACATTTATGTATGATAATTCAATGCACTTCATGTACCATAGACATATTTTTAAATCAATTCATAAACTTGGCACCATAATCATTTAATTTAACATAATTCAATTAATTCACTAAATTTAACTTTCAAATATAAATTACAGCATTATTGTTGTATTATTATCATACCAACTTACATACTTTCAACACCTCGGAGATCATAGTAAATATATCAATTTTACATTGAAACATGCATAAATTAATGCTTATTATACATATGAACTTACCTTGATATTAAAACGACCATTTTACCAACTTTCCCAATTTTTAATTTTTCTCTCATTCTATGTTCAAATCTCGTTTTTCGGGACCTAAAACATCATATTTTACTTATTTAATTAATGTACTATTCAAAACAGTCCTTAACTCAAACTTTGGAAAAATTACAATTTTGCCCCTAAACTTTTGCATTTTACACTTTTGCCCCTAGGCTCGGGAATTAAACTTCATCCCTTATTCTTATGGCTTATGACATGATGATCACTTTTCCCTTCTATGGCAACATCAAATGCTCACTCTAACATATACTTATGACTATTAGGTATTTTTACCGATTAAGCCCTTTTGCTCGTTTTCACTTAAAACCAAGTAGCACAAGTTGTCTAACATAACTTAAAACCTCATATTGTATCATAAAACACCAGAATACACAAATTTTACCTATGGGTATTTTTCCAAATATGAACCCTAGGTTGAATTATTGCTAGCATAAGCTAAATCAAGTTACCGGGACTCCAAAAACGTAAAGAACTTGAAAAACGGGGTTAGAACGAACTTACAATTGAGCTTGGGAAGCTTGAAAACCCTATACATGGAGTCTCCCTTGGTATACACGTCCATGGTGAAGAAGATGAGCAAAATTGGCTTTTAATTTTGTATTTTAATTCATTTTACCCCTAAATGACCAAAATACCCTTACTACTAAACTTTCCAAAAATTCCATCCATGTCCAATTTTTGTCCATAACTTAGAAATTGGTCAAATTGCTATTTAAGACCTCCTAATTAATATTTCAAATCAATTTCATACTAGAAACTTCTAGAATGCAAGTTTTGCAACTTATTCAATTTAGTCCCTAACTTCGAATTAAGCACTTTATGCATAGAATTTCTTCACGAAATTTTCACACAATCATGCAATCATATCATAGACCTCAAAATAATCATAAAATAATTATTTATATCTCAGATTTTGTGGTCCCGAAACCTCTCTTCCAACTAGACCCAATTTTAGGCTATTACAATATGCCAGTGTACTCAGCCACCAATAGGATGTACAAGACCAACACCCAGATCACATAATCACATAACACGTAATGACCCTAGTGACATGTCACTTGTATCCTAATCTATTCCTAAGGCTCAAACGGGATTTCTTACTTATCGAATCATCGTCGAACTGTTCGTAGAATTATATTCATTCACATAATCAAACATACAATTCATGCAATAATAAAGCATTTAAGTACAATTATTTTAAAGCTAATTTTTAACATACGAACTTACCTTGGTACAAAATGGCTAATAGTTAGATTTAGTCCACAACCTTGTTCTTTCCCCGGTCTAGGTCAGAAGCTCATCTTTCTTGATTTATTATACCACATTTAACTCATTCAATCATCACATTATTCAATTTAATCCCAAAAACACCTTATGACAAAAAGTTACATTTTTTCCCCTAACTTTTCAACTTTTTACATTTTAGTCCCTAGGCTCATAAAATGATTTTCATTCAATTTCATCACACCCAAGCCTAGCCGAACCTTTTCCTTGCTCATAACAACCTATATTTTTCATTTATTCACATTTTTACTCACATTTTACAACTTTTACAAATAGGTCCCTATTTGACATTTTCATCATAAATCACTTGGTAAATGTTGTTTATCTAACACCAGACATACATTTTCTACCATTAAACATCAAAATACACAAATATTCAATATGGATAAAATTTTAGACTTTGATTTTCTTTCAAATTAGTCTTAGAATAGCTAAATCAAGTTACAAAATTCACAAAAACGTAAAAATCATTAAAAACAGGACAAAAACGGACTTACAATCGAGCTTGGAAGCTTGGCTAAAAACCCTAGCTATGGTTGCTTGAGAAATTCGGCTATGGGGGACTAAATTGGAGAAGATGACATCTTTTTATTAGTTAATTTGTCTTTATTAACCAAATGACGAAAATGCCCTTAATGCCAAACTTTGAAATTTCACCTAACCATGTCCATTTTTTGTCCAACTTAAAGTATAATGGTCTAATTACCATTTAAGGACCTCCAATTTAAAATTTCATAGCAATTAGACACCTCTAGCTTCTAGAACACATATTTTGCACCTATTACAATTTAGTCCTATTAGTCAAATTGGACACTTTATTGATAAAATTTCTTAATGAAATTTTCGTACAATCATTTAATCATACTATAGACCTTAAAGAAATAATAAAAATAAATATTTCTACTTCGAATTTGTGGTCCCAAAACCACTGTTCTGATTTGACTCTAAAACGGGCTGTTACAAGGACATTCAAAACCAACACCCGAAACATGAAAACCCTAATAACATTGCATTTGTATCCTATGAACTCCTAAGGTTCATACGGGGCTCGATAGTCATAGTACATCATTAGATTTACATTATTCAATTATATATCACTTAAAATATTAACATATATATCAAAACATAACATTAAACATTACATAATCATATGAACTTACCTTGACGATAAAGGCGTAGAAATAGAGTCGACTAATTTGAAGCTTTAGCTTTAGCCCGATCGAAATCTCTACGAGGTCTATCTTTATCTAAATAGGAAAATTCAATATATTTAATATACATACTATTCAATTTAATTCAAAATCATTATAACACCCCTCGCCCGCATCAGAAGTCGGGACGGGGTTCGAGGTGCTATTTGACTTTTACTAATGCTTCTATACTAAACAGGGCCAAGAAATCTCAAACAATTAAAAACTTTTTTTTTTTTTTGCAATATGTCCCTTATGCGGGCTTACGAGGCCCAAAACATACATCCGGGGTGGTTCGGGACTAAACCAAGAACTTAAGAAAAACTTGGAAAATTCATGCTTTAATCATTATAAACTCATCACGAAATACCATAGCACATACATGCATAATTAAAATGGATTTACAACCCCATAATCAAAATAGGCCAACACATACGGTTAAAGCCATATCACATACTCTAATATTTACACACCTATACATGCCATAGACCCAAAGTACTTGAATTCACTACACCAATAGCGTTAGCTCGACAGTGTGATAATATCTCCGGCGAACTCCAACCCGAGCAAACTTGGCAATCCTAGAGAACATGGGAAAGAAGGGGGGGTAAGCTTTACGCTTAGTAAGTTCTTAAGAAAACAATTAGCAGTTCATTTACATGTTTAATCAATGTTTACAATATATACTCAATTTTATGACAAGCTGTCTTCCTAGCAACAGTCACTAAATTATTTATAACTGGAGCTACGAAACTCCAAATCAAATGCCGTTAATTTTCCCTGAAAATAGACTCATATATCTTCTATCCATAAAATTTTCAGAATTTTTGGATTGGCCAATCAATACCAGATTTTTCTTAAAGTTTCTCCTGTTTCACTGTTTTACTATTCTGACCATTCTTCACTTTGAATCAGATTTCTCATTGTACAGAATTCAAAACATGTTCTCGTTTATTTCATTTGACACTAGACTCATTAAGGAGTCTAAAAATATAAATTTTATTTTAAAACCATCATTGTAAAATTTACAATGATTTTATAAAAATAGAACAGGGGACCTCGAAGTCATTTTGACTCTATCCCACGCCACTTCAAATATCTCATTATCGGCAATTCTTTTGCTTACACAGTTTCTTTTATAAGAAACAAGACTCATTAAGCTTTCATTAATAATTTATTCAGCCTCTAACTCAACTCCCACTATTTATGGTGATTTTCCAAAAATCATGTTACTGCTGTTGTCCCAAGCAGATTTATTACAATCTACTCTTTCACACATTCTTTGCTTTCATATTATTTAAACATGTATATCATGTCATTCAAGATTGAACTTATATAACATAGGCATTTAAAATGCTTCACTATCAACTTTAATTCAATCAAAACGAACAAAATACAATATCATATCCACATTTAATTTTCCATTATCATAATCACATATAACAATCATATACTTCCACATAACTTCACAGATTTACCGAATGTATCACGATCACATTTATAGTTGTAACACTTATTCACATATGCATCACTTTATACACTTATAATTCAATCCAAATCAAAATCGCATACGAGTACATAATACGCACTCGCCCTCATAATGTAACATACATAATCAGTAGTAGTTTACCTCGAACATTCAAATTTATAATCTTATTCGAATCATCAGTGTTAAGCCTGCTAGGTTTAAACCCCGAATTCAATCACCAACACAAAGCCTACGGGACTTTAAGCTCGGATATAGTACAAGTACGAAGCCTGCGGACCTTAAGTCCGAATATAGTACCAGCACGAAGCCTACGGATCTTAAGTCGGGATACAATTCCAGCACGAAGCCTGCGGGTCTTTAAGCCTAGATACAATTCCAGCACGAAGCCTGTGGGTCTTTAAGCCCTGATACAATTCCAGCACGAAGCCTGCGGACCTTAAATCCGGATACAATTCTAGCACAAAGCCTGCGGGTCTTTAAGCCTGGATATAATTCCAGCATATAGCCTGCGGGTCTTTAAGCCGGATATAATTCCAAAGATATAGCTCATGGTCTTTAAGCCGGATACAATTCCAAAGACGAAGCTTGCGGACCTTAAGTCCGGATACAATTCTAGCACGAAGCTTGCGGACCTTAAGTCTAGATACAATTCCAGCACGAAGCCTGCGGACCTTAAGTCCGGATATACATCAAATATCATGCATATTTAATCATATATTAACACATCTCATTCAATATATCACATCAGTAGTCATTTGCTACATTCGGATATAATCTCCATATGAACACCGTCATTTACATTTCGGTTCAAAAGTCATACATAAATAACACATATCTATTTCATCATTCAAGCTTAACCCATAGTGACCATTCGACTATAAGTCATATACATAAATTATTTATCACACAACTTAATTCAAGTAGAACCAAAAGGTCACAATTCATCTAATATACACATATCAAGGCATCATCAATTATATACTAAAGGTGACTACTCAAAACTTACCTTGGATTTTATCGAATAACTACGGATTGACTAATCGACTAGTTCTGCTTTCCCTTTATCCAAAATTGGCTCCTTATGCTCTTGAGCTTGAATTACACAAATTTAACTTATTGTTAATCAACTAATCAAGCATTATTCGGCTTTCACACATTTTAAACATAGTAATAATCATGCACATTAAAATCAAAGTGCAATTAATCCCATACACAAAAATATAGCACACTTCACTTCCATCTACTTATATACACGTATCACATAAGACCATTTCATACTTTCTATCACCTAAACAAACAACAAATTTTCCAATTAATTTCTTGAGTCCACATTCGGCATCTATATCCACAAAAACACATTAGCCAATTACTATAAATCATCTAAACATTTTTCACTTAAATCACACATACATATCATGCTAGCACATAACACCATGATTTTGTCCTAATTTGGACAGCCAATAATTTAAGTATTACAACAGCATATTAATTAGCTAAGTACCATAAATTTGTCCTAATTTGACAGCCAATAATTTACACATTACAAAGAGCAAATTAATTAATAATAAACTATCTTAAGTTCAATTTTAACTCCCTCATGCAGCAACCAGACAACATGCTTCCAACATTCGGTCAAAGCATTTAAATAAAAGAATATGCATGCTAAATTTCCAGCATTTGGACAACATTTCAACTTGAAATTTTCCAGCCTTTCACCTTCAATATTTCGAATATTCAAAAGCAAAAAGAAGAGTACAACTAATCAATTAAAATTTTTGAACATAATTCAAGGTATATGTTCAACTAAATATTCATGTTAACTCATAATCAATAAGATATTAAGTAGAAAATAAAAACATTATTAGCATGCATGCTATCTACATACAACAACCATTCAACTTCCATCTATTATCAACCCTCAATACACAAAACATCACAAACAACATCAAAGAAATATAAACATCCATGACCAAATGTCATCTTCATCCATTTACAAAAAATTTTGCCATGAGCTGACTTCTATACTTGATGACCACTCCAAATATACAAGGATTTTCAATGAAAGAGCATTAAACATACCTTAATCTATACATTCACCATAGCCGAATGCCTTAGCTTCATTTCCTTTTTCTTTTCTTTATGGTTTTCGCAAAATGCAAGAAAGGATGGGTGTAACTTTGTTTTTATCACCATTTTCTATTATATTTCATTTTAATAAGCCAATTACTAAATTAATCTTTGTAATTTAATATCAAAACCTTTTTAATGGTGGTCCATTACCGTCCACTTACCTATATAATGGCCAAATATCATTTAATAATTATATTTCTTCTTTCTTTCTCAACATTTGGCAAGCACAAGGCAAGGATGTATGGCTTCCCCTTTTTTTTTATTTTAAAATTTAAACCATTAACTATTATAATATAATATATATTGCATATATGGCTATTCAACCATCATCATGGCCGGCCACTTACTTAAAAATGGGGAATTTGACATGCAAATCCCCATATTTTAAGCCATGCAATATTTGACCACTACACTTCAACCTACCACAATTTCAATATTTTTCACATAAGTCCTTTTTAATTAATTTCACATTTAAATGACATAAATCAAAGCATGAAACTTTCACACATACACTTTCACTTATAATAGGCATAGAATATAACATTTAATTATTTTTGTGACTCGATTTTTGTGGTCCCAAAACCATTCCCGACTAGGGTCAAATTAGGGCTATCACAATCATACTTGTGCAAACTTACTTTTTGCCCTTAATATTTTAACTTCTTTATAATTTAGTCCTTAAGCTTGTAAATGAAAATTTACGCAATTTCATCCCTAACCCAGGCTAGCCGAATTTATTATATACACATATCAACTCATACAAATCATTACTTCACAATTTCACCGTGTTCTTTTACATATTTTACAAATAAGTCCCTAATTGGCATTTTCATCAAAATTCACTTTACAAAACTTGTTTATTTTTCAACAAGGACTCATAATCTTTCATTAAACTTCAAAAATCATAAAAACATGTTAATGGTAAAACCCTATTCCTTTAATAGTTTTTCAAATTAGTCTTTGGGCTAGCTAGATTAAGCTACAACGATCCCAAAAACATAAAAATCATTAAAAACAGGACAAAAACCACTTACATGCAAGCTAAAGTGTAGGCCAAATGCTTTGAACCTTAAAATGTGTTTTAAACTTCAATTTTCGATGTCTTTTGATCCTCAAGTTAGCTTGGTGATGCTATAAGAAAAATGAAAGGAAAGGGAGTAAGCATAAAGCTTAGTAAGTTGCATGTAAATAAGTAACAACCTCAACCATGCATCTTTAAACACATAGCATATTATAACCCACCACAACATTCTTGATTTAACAATAGTAGATTTACTACATATTTACACATCACAAGTATAAGCCAAAGATTTTAAGATCCTCCCAAAATTATTCTCATAGATAGAACTTACTTAATTTCATCCTTACTATTAAGGAATCATAACTAAGCTCATATCTCATGAGTTTCGAGTAGGAACCTGTACCACTCACAACATGATTATATTTATTAGGAACCTGTACCACTCACAACATGACTATATCCTTTCATATCTTTATCATAAGCTTAAAATAACTCGTGGAACCATTTGGAATGCTAAAAGAAATTCGATAAGCCTCACGTAAAAGGGTAAATTGTCGATGTCATGTCCCAGACATGGTTTTAGACTGGCTCACATGTCGAGGTCGATGCCATGTCCCAGACATGGTTTTACACTAGCTCTCGTCTCAATGCCGATGCTATATCCTAGACATGGTCTTACATTGGCTCTCATAATGTGGCTGATGCCATGTCCCAGACATGGTCTTACACTAGCACACATATCACCCAAATGTCATGGCATGGATATCTAATCTATTCCTAAGGTTCAACCTTGAGTTTTTGCTACATCAATTTTCATCATGCATATTCACACAAAAATAATCAAACACTTAATGCCATATTAATTGTTCAATACATAATAACAATAAAGTTGTATTATATACGTGCGACTTACCTCGGTATACAAAAAGTAGGCGACTGGATTGAATTAGTCTACTAGCTTGCTCTTCCCTCGGTCTGGGTCCGGACATCTTTTTTCTTTATCTATAATGACAAATTCACTTATTTAATCACTACATTAATCAAGACAATCTATAATTCATACATGGATAAAATTACCATTTTGCCCCTAGACTTTCACATAATTAAGTTTTTTCCCCTAGGCTCATAAAATGATTTTAATCAAATTTCCTCTTTTAACAAGCCTAGCCAAACCTTTATTACTCTTATAGCAACTCAAAATTTTCAATTATTTCACACATTTACAACCTATTTGATAAACTTCATAAAATGGTCCTTCTAAGTGTTTTCATGAAAACCCCTTTCCTTAAAGTTGTTTATTTAACAACCATGATTCATTTTCTTCTATAAAAATTCAGCAAACAACATGAATACTCTCATGGAAAAACCCTAGACTTTCAACCATTTTGCAAAATAGTCCCCTCATTAGCTAGATTAAGCTATAGGGGTTTCAAAAACACAAAAATAAATAAAAATGACCATCAAAATCACTTACTTGCAAGGATAGAAGTTGCTGAAATTTTGAGCTCTCAAAGTCCCCTCTTTTCTAAAATTTTTGGTGGAGAAGAAAGGAAAATGAAAAAGATGATAGCTAGCCTTTTAGGTTAATATTTTATTATCAATTAAGTCAACTAACATTTGACCATTCCATGAATTAAGGCTTTATGTCCAGCCACTAATAAATTTGTGGTCTATTTACTCACTAAGGACCTCTAATTAATTTTTAATAACCATTTAACACTTTCAGCTAGTAAAACAAATCTTTCGCACTTTATGTGATTTAGTCCTTTTTCGAAATTAAACAAGCAATCGCTTTCATTCACTCATATAAACATGCTTTAACACATAAAATAATATTAAAAATAATTTCTCCAGCCTCAGATTAGTGGTTTCAAAACCACTGTTCCAACTAGCCCTAAAATTGGGCTGTTAGATATTCAATACTGAGACACCAACAAATTGTGTTTGTTGAAGGGTTGCATTTCGAGTTTCGTTTCCCACTTCTTTAAATAACCATATGAAGTTTGTTTCTTTAATCTTCATTTTGGATAATTATCACCCTTTTTCTAAATATTTAATCAGTTTTAAATTGAGAACTTTGTGACAACCCGAATTAGGGCCTAATCGGAATAGTGGTTTCGTGACCACAAATCCGAGATAGAAATAATTGTTTTATAATTATTTTGGGGTTTATGATATGATTGCATGATTGTGTGAAAATTTCATGATGAAATTCTATGCCTAAAGTGCTTAAATTGAAAGTAGGGACTAAATCGAATAAGTTGCAAAATTTGCATCCCAGAAGTTTTTAGTATGAAATTGTTTTGGAATATTAATTAGGAGGTCTTAAATAGCAATTTGACCAATTTTAAGTTCATGGACAAAATTAGGACATGGAAGGAATTTTGAAAGTTTAGTAAGGAGGGCATTTTGGTCATTTGGATATTAAATGAAATAAAATGGGAAAAATAACACAAAATTGGTCATCATCCTCCTTAGTTGCTGCGAATTCTCCTCTCTCCATAGCTAGGGTTTCTTCAATTTTCAAGCTCCATAGTAAGTGATTCCAAGCCCGCTTTTAATGTTCTTTACGTTTTTGGAATCCGGAAGCTCGATTAAGCTTATGCTAGTAATAATTTAACCTAGGGTTCATATTTGGAAAAATACCCATAGGTGAAATTTGTGTATTTTGATGTTTTATGATAGAATATGAGGTTTTAAATTATGTTAAGTAACTTGTGCTACTCGGTTTTAAGTGAAAACGAGTAAAACAAGATAATCGGTAAAAATACCTATTGTTCATAACTATATGATAGAGTGAGAATTTGATGTGGTTGTAGAAGAGAAAATGTTCAGCATATCATAAAACATAAGAATAAGGGCTGAAATCAATTCCGAGCCTAGGGAAAAATGTAATTTTGTAAAGTTAGGGGCAAAATGTAATTTTTCCATGATGTGATTTTTGGATTGAAATAAATAGTATGAGTATTAAATGAGCTAAATGTGTTATTATAGATCAAGAAAGACGCGGAATTGATCTCGAACGGGGAAGGAAAAGTTTTGGATTAAATTGCAAAATTTCCACATTTTGCACCAAGGTAAGTTTGTATGTAAATATTACAATAATTTCATGTACATTCTTATATTTCAGCCTATTATATGTATATACTAGCTGATGTTGAAGTATAAATCGACTATTGGAAGAATGGAAATAAATAATAGAGAGAGAGATCCCGGTTGAACATTCGGAAAAATCGAATAAAATAGATGGAGCGTAGCTAGGTCACATGTATGATGCCGAGTGCACATCATGTGTACAAGAAAGCTACGAGACACCTGTAGTAGCTAGGTCACATGTGTGATACGAGATGTATCCCATGTAGACAAGAGAGCTACGTGAAAGATAAATGTAGCTAGGTCGCATGCGTGATTCCAAGTGAAGGACACCATGTAGACAAGAGAGCTACGTGAAAGATAAATGTAGCTGGGTCGCATGCGTGATTCCAAGTGACGGACACCATGTAGACAAGAGAGCTACGAGACAAATCGGCTAGGTCGCATGAGTGGTACTAAGTGTTCACCATGTGTACAAGAGAGCCGAACTAAACGAAGTATGATGGTGGGGTGTGTGTCTTTGAAACCATTAAATATCGAGGATTGATCCGAATTGTTCAACGGGATGGTTTTGTGGTGACATTGTGGTTTGGACCTATACTTATGGTGAATGAAATATGGTGAAAAGGATTTGTGGTATATACAAATATAAGATAAAATGAGGTTAGCATAAAGAATTTGTGAAAGAGTGAAATTAGCATTAAAACTGTTTTTAGATGGTAGCAGTGACGTGATTTTGAAAAATCACCAAAAATAGGAGGAATATAATTAGAGGTTAAATGAGATGTGAAATTAAAGTTTAATGAGTCTACTTTCATATAAAAGAAACAGAGCAAGCAAAGGAATTCTATATTTTGAGATATTTACAATTGTATGTGACTTGCTCAGGATGAATACGTGATCCCTGTTCCAACTTTGAAAAATCATTAAAATTGTACAAAGCAAATTAAGAAATATAGTTTACATGCCTAAATTCCTTATTGAGACTATTTTAAATGAAACAGACTTCAGGGTTGTTTGAATTGTGTACTGAGAGAAATTCAATTTGTAGTGAACAGAGGTCAGATCAGTCGAGCTGTGTAACAGGGAAACTTTAACTAATAAACTGTACTAATCGGCTGAACCAAAATTATAGAAAAAATTAGCAAAAATCTTTATGAGTCTAGATTCAGGAAATCTTACGGATTTGAATTTCGAGTTTGGTAACTCGAGTTATGATTTATTTAGTGAATATGACGCAGCAGAGACAAACTTAATCAAAGTGGAATGAATAGTGAAGTTAAAGTAGATGTACTTGAATTGTTGTGTAAACATGTTAGATTTTTTTAATTAGTATTTACATACTTACTTACTAAGCTATAAGCTTACTTTGTTTCTCTCTTTTGTTTTATAGTGTTCTCCGCTTGCTCGGGAGTTAAGGATCGTGAAGATCTATCCGCACTATCCTACTTTAGGGTATTTGAGCTAAACGTTTTGAATTATGGCATGTATAGTAGGCTTAATTATTTTGTTACGTGTCATATTTGTCTAGGTTTAAAATATTAGTTACAGTACTCGACCAGCTAATTTGTACAAGCCATTAAAGTTGGCTAATATTGTTCAAGACATATTTATATTTCGATTATGTTTAATGGTAGGTATTATGTTCTAGTAATACCTTGATCCTCTTCCGGCGACGGTAACGGGTAAGGGGTGTTACATTTAGTGGTATCAGAGCTATGGTTTAGTCGGTTCTCGGACTAATAAAGTGTGTGTAAAAGTCTAGCTATACATGCCATAAAAATATTGTGATAGTGTGGTGACTCTGATTATTCTAAACGTGTTTTGTTTTAATATAGTAATGGATCCCAAGGAACTGCGGTGATGATCTTTCGTTAGTAATGCGTCGGCTCCCGCACAAGGGACCGCTACTGTGGAAAGTAGACCGAGACATTGAGACAAGGAGATGAGGCTCGGGATGCCTTTCTCCAAATGATGAACAATTGGTATCTTGAATTTATTCGAGCAAATCCAAATGCTCAACCTCCTCCACCCCTCCTATACCTCGGGCGATTCTCAGAGCTGCTCAAGGTATAGATTTGGTAAGAATGAACAAGCCTCCGGTTGACAAGATTCAAAACAAGGGCTGAAGAGTTTAGAGCAAAGATCGATGATGATCCCGAGAAAGCGGAATTCGGCTTGAAAATTCTACCCGTGTATTTGATGAGCTCTCATGTACACCCGAGGAATGCTTAAAGTGTGTCAGATCACTTTTGAGAGATTCGACCACCACCGGTGGAAGACTTTGGTTGCAGTGGTGCCAAAAGAAAAGTTACTTGGGATTTCTTCCGGAAGAATTTAGAAAGAAATACATAAGTCAGCGATTCATTGATCAAAACGGAAGGAGTTCCTTGAATTGAAGCAGGGAAAATGTCAGAGTAGCAGTATGAACGCGAATTTGTAAGACTCAAACAAGTATGCCCAGAATGTGTGTCCACCGAGGCCATTATGTGTAGAAGATTTGAAGATGGGCTGAATGAGGACATTAAAGTGCTTGTAGGAATTTTGGAGTTGAAAGAATTTGTAGTATTGGTTGATCGAGCTCTTAAAGTCAAGAATTGAACAAAGAAAGAAGAAAAGTCGCTATTGAGGCCCGAGATGTCGAAAAAGACAGATAAGCAAGCCATTTCAATCTCAACCAAAGAGGTCCAAAGAGACAAACCCTCGAATGACAGTTTCAATTGGGGATTCACATAGATCGTGGTAGAGCATATTCGGGTCTAAAGCTCAAGCTACTTGGTGGCAAGTGTGGGTAATGTGCACCTAGAAAGCCCGAGTGTCGACAATGTGGCGAGCAACATTATGGTGAGTGTTGGGGACCGAGCGAGCTTGTTTCAGTCTGGTTCTCATGAGCATTTTATTAGAGATTGTCCGGAGAAAGTTAAAGAAGAAAGATTTGAGTGCTAGATGAATACCACCGCTAGTAGAGGTAGACCACCGAGAAATACCGGAGGTGGGACTAGTAGTAAGCGTGATGAAAGATTTAACGGCAAGATCGAAGCTAGAGCACTGCTAGAGCTTATGCTATACGTGTCGAGAAGATGCATCATCTCCGATGTTATTCTTGGTACATTTCTCTCTATGATACTATTGTTATTGCATTGATTGATCCCGGGTCCACTCATTCCTATATTTGCATGAATTTAGTATCCAATAAAAAGTTGCCTGTTGAATTTACTGAGTTTACGATTAAAGTGTCGAACCCCTTAGGCCAATATGTGCTAGTTGACAAGGTTTGCAAGAATTGCCCATTAATGATTCAAGGTCACTGTTTTTCGGCCAACTTGATGTTGTTACCATTTGGTGAGTTTGACGTTATCTTGGGAATGGACTGGTTAACATTGTATGATGCTAAGGTAGATTGTAAACAAAAGACACTAGAATTGAAATGTGAAAATGGAGAAATTCTGTGGGTTGAGACAGATGAATCAAATAAATTGCCTATGGTGATTTCGCACATGTCTGCACAGAAATACATGAGAAAAGGGTGTGAAGCTTATCCGCTTATGTAATGAATATTCAGTTGCCCTAACCTGAAATTTGAATCGCCGATAGTCCTGTGAGTTTCGGATGTATTTCGGAGGAATTGCACGGGTTGCCTCGAATAGAGAGATAGATTTTGCTATTGATTTGTTGCCAGCATCGCACCGATCTCGATTGCTCCATATAGAATGGCTCATGAATTAAAAGAATTGAAGGCTCGATTGCCAGGAGTTAATGAGACAAGGATTTGTGAGACCGAAGTTTCTCTCCCTGGGTGCTCTGTATTATTCAGAAGAAGAAGGATGGTTCAATGAGACTTTGCATTGATTACCGTCGACTTAATAAGGTGACTATAAAGAACAAGTACCCATTGCCGAGGATTGATGATTTATTCGATCGGTTAAAGGGGCCACAGTGTTTTCAAAGATTGATTTGAGGTCCGGTTACTACCAATGAGAGTTAAGGAGTCGACATGTAAAAGCGCCTTTAGGACAAGGTATGGACATTATGAGTTTCTTGTGATGCCTTTCGCTTAACAAATGCTCCAACTATATTTATGGACTTAATGAATCGGATCCTCCTACCATATTTGGATAAGTTTGTAGTAGTGTTTATAGATGACATTTTAATTTATTCTCGAGATGAGTCTCGAACATGCCGAACACTTGAGAACTATATTGCAAATCTTGAGAGAAAAGAAACTGCTTGCCAAGTTTAGTAAAAGTGAGCTCGGCTTCGTGAAGTCGATTTTGGGGCATATAGTCTCGGTGATGGTATTCGGGTGGATCCAAGTAAGATTTCTGCGATCGTCGATTGGAAACCGCCCAAGAATGTATCCGAGGTTAGAAGCTTTTTAGGCTTAGCCGGGTATTATAGACGTTTTGTTGAAGGATTTTCGATGATTGCCTCTCCTATGACTAAGTTGTTGCAAAAGAATGTTAAATTTGAATGGATGATAAATGTCAACAAAGTTTTGAAAAATTGAAAGCACGATTGATGAAGCACCAATTTTAGTACGCCCGAGTCGGAAAGGAGTTCATAATTTATAGTGATGCATCATTGATGTGCCTTGGATGTGTGTTGATGCAAGAGGGTAAAGTGGTAGCTTATGCTTCGAGACGCTTAAAACCGCATGAGAAGAACTATCCTACACATGATTTGAACTGGCATTGTTGTTTTTGCCTTGAAGATTTGGCGACATTATTTGTACGGTGAAAATGCCGAATTTTACCGATCACAAAAGTTTGAAGTACATGATGAATCAAAAGGATCTGAATCTGCGACAATAAGATGGCTTGAATTATTAAAGGATTATGATCTAGTGATTGATTATCATCCAGAAAAGCAAATGTAGTTCTTGACGCCTTGAGCGTAAAATTTCTTTTTACTTTGAGAGCCATGAACACGGGGTTAGCATTGTCGATGATGGGTCAATCTTAGCGTAAATGAGAGCTAAACCGTTATTTCTCCGATTAATTTGGGATGCTCAAAAGAATGATAGTGAGTTGCGGATCAAGAGAACTCAATGCGAATCGAGTTACGACTCGATTTTCGAGTTGGACCGGATGATTGTTTGATGTTTCGAGACAGGATATGTGTGAAAAACGATAAATTGATTCGAAAATATTACATGAGGCGCACAATGGTCATTTATCGTTCATCCTGGTAGCACAAAAATGTATAATGATTTAAAGAAGTCAGTATTGGTGGCGGTATGAAAAGGGACATTTCGAATTTGTAACCAAGTGTTTGATCATCAACAAGTAAAAGTGAACATCAAGTGCCTTGAGATTACTTCAACCAAGAATGGTGCACGAGTGGAAATGGGACAAGATTACCATGGATTTTGTAACCGGTTTGCCTTTAACTCCTAAAAAGAAGGATCTTTGTTTGGGTAGTGGTTGATAGATTAACAAAGTCAGCCCACTTTATACCAAGACGCACTCGATTACTCACTTGATAAATTAGCCAATTATATGTTGCTGAAATTGTGAAGTTGCACGGAGTACCTATGTCTATAATATCGATAGAGATCCAAGATTTACCTCGAGATTTTGGAAAAGTTACAAGAAGCTTTGGGTACAAAATTGAACTTTAGTACCGCATTTCATCCACAAACAGATGGTCAAACAGAAAGAGTAATCCGGTACTCAAGATATGCTTAGATGTTGTGTTTTAGAATTTGGAGGTAGTTGGGAGAAATATCTATCTTTGATTGAGTTTGCCTACAATAACAGCTTATCAATCAAGTATACAAATGGCACCGCATTGAAGCCTTGTATGGTCGTAAGTGTCGGACTCCTTTATATTGGACCGAGCTTAGTGAGAAACAGATTCATGGAGTTGATCTAGTTAAAGAAACCAAGAGAAAATAAAAGTAATTCGGGATTGCTTGAAAGTCGCTTCAGATCGACAAAAGTCATATGCGATTTAAAAAGAAAAGAGATTGAATTTCGGTGGGTGATAAAGTGTTCTTGAAGGTGTCACCATGGAAAAGATTCGAGATTTAGTCGAAAAGGCAAGTTGAGTCCGCGTTTTATTGGGCCGCACGAGATTCTTGAGAGAATTGGACCGATGGCATATCGGTTGGCCTTACCGGCAGAGAGTTAGAAAGAATTCATAACGTGTTTCATGTATCAATGTTGCGACGTTATCGTTCGATCCTTCACATGTGATTTCTCCAATGAAATTGAGATTCGATCGGATATGACCTATGAGGAGGAACCAATAAAGATTTTGGCTCGAGAGGTTAAACAGTTAAGAAATAAAAGTATAGCTTTAGTGAAAGTATTGTGGCACAGACATGGGATAGAAGAGGCTACGTGGGAACCTGAAGAAGCTATGAGGAAACAGACCCAAACCTCTTTCTGGGTAAGATTTTCGGGACGAAAATCTCAAAAGGGGGGGAGAATTGTGACAACCCGAATTAGGGCCTAATCGGAATAGTGGTTTCGTGACCACAAATCCGAGATAGAAATAATTGTTTTATAATTATTTTGGGGTTTATGATATGATTGCATGATTGTGTGAAAATTTCGTGATGAAATTCTATGCCTAAAGTGCTTAAATTGAAAGTAGGGACTAAATCGAATAAGTTGCAAAATTTGCATCCCGAAGTTTTAGTATGAAATTGTTTTGGAATATTAATTAGGAGGTCTTAAATAGCAATTTGACCAATTTTAAGTTCATGGAAAAATTAGGACATGGAAGGAATTTTTGAAAGTTTAGTAAGGAGGGCATTTTGGTCATTTGGATATTAAATGAAATAAAATGGGAAAAATAACACAAAATTGGTCATCATCCTCCTTAGTTGCTGTCGAATTCTCCTCTCTCCATAGCTAGGGTTTCTTCAAATTTCGAGCTCCATAGTAAGTGATTCCAAGCCCGCTTTTAATGTTCTTTACGTTTTGGAATCCTAAGCTCGATTAAGCTTATGCTAGTAATAATTTAACCTAGGGTTCATATTTGGAAAAATACCCATAGGTGAAATTTGTGTATTTTGATGTTTTATGATAGAATATGAGGTTTTAAATTATGTTAAATAACTTGTGCTACTCGGTTTTAAGTGAAAACGAGTAAAAGCAGATAATCGGTAAAAATACCTATTGTTCATAACTATATGATAGAGTGAGAATTTGATGTGGTTGTAGAAGAGAAAATGTTCAGCATATCATAAAACATAAGAATAAGGGCTGAAATCAATTCTCGAGCCTAGGGGCAAAATGTAATTTTGTAAAGTTAGGGGCAAAATGTAATTTTTCCATGATGTGATTTTGGATTGAAATAAATAGTATGAGTATTAAATGAGCTAAATGTGTTATTATAGATCAAGAAAGACGCGAATTGATCTCGAGCAGGGAAGGAAAAAGTTTTGGATTAAATTGCAAAATTTCCACATTTTGCACCAAGGTAAGTTTGTATGTAAATATTACAATAATTTCATGTACATTCTTATATTTCAGCCTATTATATGTATATACTAGCTGATGTTGAAGTATAAATCGACTATTGGAAGAATGGAAATAAATAATAGAGAGAGAGATCCTGTTGAACATTGGAAAAATCGAATAAAATAGATGGAGCGTAGCTAGGTCACATGTATGATGCCGAGTGCACATCATGTGTACAAGAAAGCTACGAGACACCTGTAGTAGCTAGGTCACATGTGTGATACGAGATGTATCCCATGTAGACAAGAGAGCTACGTGAAAGATAAATGTAGCTAGGTCGCATGCGTGATTCCAAGTGAAGGACACCATGTAGACAAGAGAGCTACGTGAAAGATAAATGTAGCTGGGTCGCATGCGTGATTCCAAGTGACGGACACCATGTAGACAAGAGAGCTACGAGACAAATCGGCTAGGTCGCATGAGTGGTACTAAGTGTTCACCATGTGTACAAGAGAGCGTAACTAAACGAAGTATGATGGTGGGGGTGTGTCAAACCATTAAATATCGAGGATTGATCCGAATTGTTCAACGGGATGGTTTTGTGGTGACATTGTGGTTTGGACCTATACTTATGGTGAATGAAATATGGTGAAAAGGATTTGTGGTATATACAAATATAAGATAAAATGAGGTTAGCATAAAGAATTTGTGAAAGAGTGAAATTAGCATTAAAACTGTTTTTAGATGGTAGCAGTGACGTGATTTTGAAAAATCACCAAAAATAGGAGGAATATAATTAGAGGTTAAATGAGATGTGAAATTAAAGTTTAATGAGTCTACTTTCATATAAAAGAAACAGAGCAAGCAAAGGAATTCTATATTTTGAGATATTTACAATTGTATGTGACTTGCTCAGGATGAATACGTGATCCCCTGTTCCAACTTTGAAAAATCATTAAAAATTGTACAAAGCAAATTAAGAAATATAGTTTACATGCCTAAATTCCTTATTGAGACTATTTTTAAATGAAACAGACTTCAGGGTTGTTTGAATTGTGTACTGAGAGAAATTCAATTTGTAGTGAACAGAGGTCAGATCAGTCGAGCTGTGTAACAGGGGAAAATTTAACTAATAAACTGTACTAATCGGCTGAACCAAAAATTATAGGAAAAAATTAACAAAAAGCTTTATGAGTCTAGATTCAGGGAAATTTTACGGATTTGAATTTCGAGTTTGGTAACTCGAGTTATGATTTATTTAGTGAATATGACGCAGCAGAGACAAGCTTAATCAAAGTGGAATGAATAGTGAAGTTAAAGTAGATGTACTTGAATTGTTGTGTAAACATGTTAGATTTTTTTAATTAGTATTTACATACTTACTTACTAAGCTATAAGCTTACTTTGTTTCTCTCTTTGTTTTATAGTGTTCTCCGCTTGCTCGGGAGTTAAGGATCGTGAAGATCTATCCGCACTATCCTACTTTAGGGTATTTGAGCTAAACGCTTTGAATTATGGCATGTATAGTAGGCTTAATTATTTTGTTACGTGTCATATTTGTCTAGGTTTAAAATATTAGTTACTGAGACTCGACCAGCTAATTTGTACAAGCCATTAAAGTTGGCTAATATTGTTCAAGACATATTTATATTTCGATTATGTTTAATGGTAGGTATTATGTTCTAGTAATACCTTGTATCCTGTTCCGGCGACGGTAACGGGTAAGGGGTGTTACAAACTTAATTATTGTAGGGGAGGAGATAAGTCGACGAGTCAAAGTCATAATTTATTACGATGGTCAAATTTGCAATACGGACATTGGGGTTGTATTTGAAGGAGCCCAATCAACAAACTTGGCTTTCAATCGTAGCATACAATTGCATGAGCTACAAACAAGAATTAATAGGAAAGTTGGGGGTCCAAGATGAAGAAAAATTTCGAGCTTGAAATGTAGATATCTGGCCGTAGTAGACCCTTTGAGTATGAGCTCTTTGACGTGAAAGGTGAGATGGCGCTTGAGGTGCTGATGGATTCGCATTGCTCATGTGGATGAGCTCTTTGACGTGAAAGGTGAGATGGCGCTTGAGGTGCTAATGGATTCGCATTGCTCATGTGGGAATGCTATACTTGAGTTATATATGGAGTTTTTCGAGATCGATGGAGCTAATCCATCTTCAACCATTGTTCCAAGTCATGCGGGAACCTAACAATAAGCATAAAGTCTTATGACACAATTGTGTGGTGGGTTCAATACTTTGTGACAAAGCTCCTAGTTCGACGTCCCAAAATCTTTAGTGGGAAGACATTCTTTGGTTTCAAGTACTGATTTCAACTTCATTAGCCATTGCATCCATCAATTGGTGAATCTTAGTAAACTAAACTTTAACACTCGGGCACAACATTCAACCAGTGCATTTAATTTCAACTTCGGTGGTCTGGTGTTCTTGGCCGAAAACACTTATACCAGTATGCTATCAACCTACACTAGTTGGTAATCTGGTGGAGGTTTTGACCGTAACATGGCGTATAGTAGAACTGATGATTTACTCTTTACATTTGAAGCCGGCGAAGGACATCCAAGCCTACACATACTACTAAGGTTGTTGAGGAAAATTAGAATGAAAATGCAGCTGAGGAAGAAAATACAGGTGTAGATGAAGGGGTAGCAGATGTTGTTAGCAGATTTGAATTTTATCCCAATCCAATTTTGCAGTTCGATCTGGATGGTTCGAAAATAGAAAATGTTCTGAACCATATTAGGTTCCAACTAAGCTAGAACATTGCTGTTCTAATGGTGAAGGTTTGGACCATGCTCCTAAAATAGATATTTGATTCAGGGAATATGAACCTCCAACCCACATGCATAATGTCAGCCTCTCAGTTGTGGGTGGGTTAGAGTTTTTGGATTTTCCGCATAGAAGACTTGACCATGCAAGTTCTTCATCAAATGTTGGGGAATTAGAAGTTGGAATGGAGTATTGATTTGCCACTATTCATTGTAGTAGATTAAACCTTTTCTATACTTAATAAGCTTAATTTAATGGCAATTTAATAATGTTATAGATAGTTGTTTAGATTTACTTAATAAGTAACAAAATCAGTAATTTAGGTGATTGATATGACCTTTTAGGACAAGTTAGGCTTAAGGGTAGACTGACTTGTTAGGTGAGTGTGTAGGACATCAATTTAGAGCAGAAAGACAGTGGACTGCTCCTGATGGTGCAACACAGTGCTTGGATGTCACAACCTAGCATCCAAAGCACACGAGCTCCGATTGAACAAGCTGTAGCTGGTGTTCTCACTTTAGATTGTTCATTCATCTTGCTATTCTTCCCCCAACTAGAAGTAGTGTTTCTAGTTTTTCCAGATCGTCTACCTTTCTGTTAGGTTACTTCAAGCTTGTTTGCTTGATTACCAAAATCATTCTAGCTTTTCAGACAATTACGAAGGAAGTGGTGGTCAGTAGATCCACAATGGAAATAAGCTCTCGACATTGACCAACACTCACTAAAAAGCCTTCTGTTACAATGATCACAAATAGGATTCTTTCAACATCTTTTACACTTCAAGCACTAGCAGCTGGAGAATTAACAGACATGAAATTGCTTTGCCTCAGTTTCTCTCTACCAGTGAACTCTGAAGGAGCAATCGATCGACTTGTATCATCTCAAAATTTCTTCGATAAAGACATTTGAGCAGGCTTGAATGACCCTCTTTTATTAAAATCTCAAAATTTTGAATCTCATTGTCTTTTAATTTTGCAAATTTCTTCAATTTTCTAGGCTCGTTTCAAAATTTTTACAAATTGCCATAACTTTAATGCTACTACAGACATATGAATATCATCATTTAACTCATCTTCAAATCTAATACACATTTCCTCTTCATTTGACACCATATTACTGGCATACTTGCTTAACTGTACAAATTCCCATTCGTACTCAGTTATAGACTGATTCCCCTATTTTAATTCAAGAAATTCTTTCTTTTTCTTGTAAATAAACAACCGACTTACATACTACTACTTGAATTCCATCTGAAAGAAGTCTCAATTAATGCGATCATTGGATCTCATCGTGCTCAAGGTGTCCTACTATAAGTATGCTTCATCTTTAAACAATGAAACAACATATCTCAAATAGTCTTCAAGATTGCACATTAATTCTATGAAAACTCTCTTCGTATTCATTAACCAGTACTCAACTTTTTCAGGATCATCATCAACCTTGCCTTTAAATTCTTCCACTCCATATTTCCAGATCTTATCTACAGATACTCTAGTAATTGTCACTGATATAGGATTTTGAGGACCCAGGGGTGCCGAAGGAGGCACAGTAGGGGGTGGAGGTGGCAGAGTTCCAAGATTTGCTTGCTTGAATTCATTGAACCACTGGTTCATCATTCTGAGAAACACATTTTTCATTTCATCACCAAAAGATTATGGAATCGATGCACTATTACTTGCTTTATGGTTCGAAGTTGAACATTACTTTCAGCTTCATTAACTACAGCTCAATTCAACTCAATTGACATCTTCAATTTTTAAGAAAAATAAAACATTAGAGGGAATCAAAAGCATCAAACTATCACAGGGTATATGTGGTGTGTATATACTAAAATCTACTCCGCTACATTAGTCCTAAAACAAACTAAATCGTAGTTTTAATACCACTAAATGTAACACCCCTAACCCGTCTCCGTCTCAAAATTAGGGTTACAGAACATTACCAAACAATCTTCTATCATTTGTCTATATAACATTAAAAATAAGTACATGACATTCAAAACATATCAATCATAGGCATTTTGTCCCTAAATCGAGCCTTTGAGGCCCTAAAAATAACTTTAGGCCAATTCGGGACTAATTTGAAACATAACAGAAGTTTTATGAAAAAGTTATAAAAATTAGAAAATAGGGGTCACACGGCCGTGTGACTAGGCCATGTGAAATCACCCCAGGCTATGTAACTTTCGAACAAAAGACATAAGGCCAGCCAGTGTCACCACTCGTGTAACTCTCCGAGTCTCCATACACGCCCGCGTGCCAGGCCATGTGCTAGGTTGTGTAACTCACTAACTTGAACACTAAGAAAATCTCATATGACACATGGCCATGTCGCCAGGCCGCGTGTCTCACACAGCTGTGTCCCAGGTCGTGTGAACCTAAAATCAAGCCATTTCATAACCAATTCATACATCACTAACCCATTCATTTATGTACACTTTAAAGGGACCTACGTATCATTCAAATACACATAATTATGCCATTTCAAACAACCTAATTCACCTAACCAATATGCCATTCAAAGGCACCAAAATTATATCAATACATTACATACCAAAACAAGCCAACAATACTTTAGTTCATGCATATAATCTAGTTTAAACATTACTTATTTGAAATAACCATTTTCAAGTCATCATAAAATACCAAAAAGGAACCTTATACACAAGCACTTGAAAGTGCCCAAAATGACAATACTTGGTGAAACATTAAAGTACACCAACTGAAACATAACCTTTAAAGCATAAACATACCAAGACACCATTACAAAACATCCTATACATTTCAACCACATATTTATCTATATATACATGCCACTACCTTAAGAGATACAAAAACTGCCAACTTAGATGGATAGTGTGAGCTGATTGATTTATCCTTCCAAAATATCAACAACGATTATCTACAAAACAATCCACAAGAACTAGTAAGCTTACATAACTCAATAAGGACATAGTATAACATTTAATCTAGATACAACTAGATAAAATTCACATACTGATTGATTCAGGGTTACTAGAGTATAAACAGGGGCACGTAAGTGCATTCAGGGGTACCGAAGTACAAATAGGGGCACATATGTCCAATCAAGAGTACCGAAGTACAAACAGGGGCACGTATGTGCAATCAGGGGTACCAAAGTACAAACAGGGGCAAGTATGTGCAATTAGGGGTACCGAAGTAAAAAATAGGGGCAAGTATGTGCAATCAGAGGTATCGAAGTACAAACAAGGGCATGTATGTGTAATTAGGGGCACTAAAGTACAAACAGGGGTACGTATGTTCAATCAGGGATAATTATCTATAAACATACTTTCTTGTAATTATTCACGTGTTTAGGGGAATGTAAGTGAATGAATGCAATATTATATATATATTTGTTATATAATTATTATTTTTGCCAAGGTTTTGGATCTTAGGAAATAGATCGTGGTCTATCATCTCCACGTAGGATTATTTTTTATTATTAGAATTTTTGTCAGTCGGAAATATACATAGGACATAAATGTAATTTTTCCAAAATGGAGTCCATGACAAGGAGAAAATGGAGCAATGGCAATCAAAGACCCAAGAAATGCCTTGCGGCAAAAAAACTTTGTACTTTTTTGTTTTTGATTTATGTTTTAGAAATAGAACCTTGGAAACATTGACTGAAAATTTTATTTTATTACCCATCTCTGTATATATCTGTTTAATAATTATTTATGATATAATTGTGATAATGAGAAAATACATGTGTTGTATTGTTTCATTCACTTCTTTAAGTTATTTGATTATTGTGAGAAGTATGGTAATGAGAAGGTGCATGTTTAGGATTGAATCTGGAAAGGAAATGTTTAGTTTTTATGTGGTCAAATATGACTCACCTTGTGACAGCCCAAAATTGACCCTAGTCGGGAAGTGGTTTCGGGACCGCTAAACCGAGTCACTGAAATGTTGGAACGTAATATTTATTGTCTAGAATATGTGACTATGAATGTGTGAAAATTTCATGTTTGGGTTTTGCTTAATTGTAGATGAATTTTTGTGATTAGGACTTATGTGAGAAAACTTAGAAATGTGCTAGGCAAATGTAAGTGGCCTATTAGTGCATGTAATCAAAGGGGTGGACTTGCATGTCAAATTCCCCTTTGATATTAGCTAATGGCCGGCCATGACAAGAGTGATGGGCAAGGGAAACATGTTTCCAACATGTTAGGCTAGTGATGTATGTAGGAAACAATAAAATAGAAAGCTAGTAGTAAAGAAAAAAAAAAAGAAGAGAATGGTGAATGTCCCCCCATTGCCGTGAGTTGAGGAAGAAAAAAGAAAAAAATCCTTGTTGTTCATCCATTCTCATTTTTGTTACAATTACCATGACTTGAGAAGAAGAAGGAGTGTTCATGTTTTCTTTCTTTTGCAATTGTTATAACTAGAAGAAGAAGAGGAAGCAATAATAGAGAAATACAATGGAGCAAATCAAATAGGTGATTTCCATCTTGGAGGAATTTTCGGTCAGTTCTTTGCAAATATTTTATATTTCTTCCTAAGCTGTTCGGTTTTAAGTGTTGCGATGCTTGAGATTGTTGTTGCATGCGACATGCATGTAAGATTTTGATAGGTTTGTTTGGTGAGTGTGGATTAATTTGCTCCTGGAAACCGTGGCTAAATGGTGAAGTAAATGGTGTGGTATGGCTGCTCAAATATGTGTTGACGTGTGCAATTGTGACTATCTTATTATGCTGCCTTAATTTGCTTTTACATGCTGTCCAATATTGTAAATTTTATGACAAATTCGGTTAAGTTTAATGCATGTCTCATTTGAAAATTCAATGCTGTCCAAAGCTGGACATTTCCATGTTGTTTGGGTGAGTCTTTCAAAGGTAACTTTGCTAAATTCTCACATTGAATTTATGGGTACATATACAAGTAATGTTCGGCTATATGGAATGTAAGTATAGGTGTGATCGATCATGGAAATTTGATATGAAGTTTTGTTAGGTGAGTGGTGAATGGCCGAATGAATTATATACATTGTGAGGATGAAATTTGTATATAAATTGTGTATGTGTGCATTCGGACTTTAAGGGGTAATGAGATGAAGTTAAGGTGCGAATTTTAGTTCGGGTGATAGAGATAATTCGGTTGAGTTGATTCATGATGTTGTACATTAGAATAAAAAAATTTACTACTAAATGTATTTATTCTAGATCAAGACATCAAAGGGGGAAAATCAAACAAAGGCAAAGCAAAGATAATCGAGTAGCCATCGAAATCGTTTCATCCAATATAAGGTAAGTCATTAAGCATATATTTGGTATTGATTTAAATGATCATAATATATATGCAATTGTGTTTAATGAGTTGATGTGTAAATGGAAATGTATGTGTATGGAATGATGCCATTGTTGAATGTATAAAGGTAGTAAAATGCTTAAAGTATTGGTCTCGGCACTAAGTGTGCGGGTATAAATGGATACGGTGACGAGATTAGCACTAAGTGTGCATGCTGGAAATATATGGCACTAAGTGTGCATGCTGGAAATATATGGCACTAAGTGTGCATGCTGGAAATATATGGCACTAAGTGTGCGAGCTCGAAGGGTATGGCACTAAGTGTGCGAGCTCGAAGGGTATGGCACTATGTGTGCGGGCTTAAATCGCATGGCACTAAGTGTGCGAAATCGAGTATTAAGCACTGTGTATGCGTACTCTATATATATATATATATATATATATATATCTCCAATCGGACAATTATATGGAGGGTGTGTCTCCATCGAGTTGAGTATGGGCAGCGGATCGGGTAAGTACCTTGAGCTCATGACGAATAGGCAATATGTTCATGCTCGGGGTTGAGCTTGGTAAGCTTTAAATCTATGTGATGATTGAAATTGTATGGTTGTGGTGGAAATGAGTTAGTGTGTGAAAATGCCTTAAATATCTTATTGTGTGGAATATGAAATGTGGATGTATGACTTGGTATGAGATTGAACCGAAAGGTCCGAGGAATTATGGTATAGTTTTGATATGGATGAGTACCTAGCCTCGTTTATTGTTTCATGTTGTGGTAACTTTATTAATGGATGGTTGTTGAATGCTTATGACTTACTGAGTTATAAACTCACTCGGTGTTTTCTTGTCACCCATTTTAGGTCTCTTGGACTCGTATTGTTTGCGTGCTTGGAACCGTCGTTGAAGTCATCACACCGGCTGGAAATCTTTTGGTATTGTCTTCGTAGTTGAACTAGGAGAACATTTGGCATGTATAGGCTATTATGTTTTGTTGAATTGTGGGTTGTAAACTTTAAGCCATGTGAAAAATGGCCTATGTGGTCGTTGAGTGGGATCCTAGAACCTATAGCCACGAGTCTTAGAAAATTTAATTTTGATAAGGTGGCCATAATTTGTGTCATGTATGATGGATGATTAGTAAGGTCAAGGAAAGATTCATGAAATTGGCATAGTCATCGCAAAGAATCGCTATTGCGGACAGAAGTGATATGAGATTGAAAATCACTAAAAATAGTATAAGTAGAATTAAATAGTGAATAATCTATTTTCATATGGATGAAACGAAACGACCATATGAGCAGTATACTGAGAGATATTAAAGTTCTCGTGAGACAAGGCCAGAACGGTTTCTGGATCCCCTGTCTCGACTTTGAAAATTTACCATAAATTATACAGAAGGAATTGGAAGTCGTGCCTTATATGTTCAGATTCCCCTTTGAGTCTAGTTTCATTAGAAAGAAACGGCATGAGCATTGAAGCTCTGTACGAGAAGATATCCAGGTCGTAATGTGCGAAGGTCAGTGTAGTCGACCCCTGTAACATGGGCGACTTTAACTAATAAACTGTACCAATTGACCCGACCAAAAATTCTAGAAATAAATCCATGGATAGATATATGAGTCTAAATTCAGGAAAAATTTACAGAATCAGTTTCTGAGTTTTGAAACTCGAGATATGATTTTTAAGGCGACAGTGACGCAGTTAGCTAGCCTGCCTGGAACAGCAATCAAATATTGCAAAGAGAGTAATAAGGGAAGTAAGACCGGTAACACCACGTGGTCAAATCCGGTGACGGTCACGGGTTTGGGGTGTTACACACCTCCCTTTCCTGGAACCTACGTAGTGCACAGTTCATATTCACTTCTTTGGTTTTTCCCTTAATAGAAAAATTATGGAGAATGAAAATTATTTGATTGACTCTTGTGAATAATTGAATGTGAATATCATAAAATTATCATAGAATGTCATGAATATATGAGATAAGCATGCCATATAGTTTAGGAAAGAATGTCACATGTACTTGCCATACATATATTGTGTAACACCCTAAACCCGGCCTAGACGTTATGGCTGAATCTGGCGTGTCAAGTACTTTTCGAAGACTTGATCTTTTTGGTAAAAATCCGTTACTGAATTTAAATCCTTTTATTGCTATTCAAAAATAGTTCTTGTCAAAACGATTACCAATTTATTTGACCTTGGTACATTTATCCAACCTAAATTGTGGAAGCATTTTGAAAACTTTGCTGTTGAAAGCTCGTGTTCTTTTAGAAAATAGTGACAATTTGAAAACTCGTGTTTTCCTATACTAGTAGTTTATCATAGAAATTCACAAGCGCCAATTAAAACTCAAAACCACCAATGGCCTTATTACATAATCAGAACCCTAAAATGAAACTTAAATAAATAAAGTTAAAAGTAGATCATCAGCAAACGTGTGTCCACCTTCGAGTCTCTCACAGCACCAAACCGTCTAAGGCTGGCGATTACCTGTATAGTTAAAACAAATGGGTGAGTTTACGAAAACTCATTGTGCAATCCCCTATCATTCAAATAGTAAACAATGCATGCAATAATAGTCTAGGCCTGAGCTCTAACCAGTATCAGAATAGTCTGGGCCTTAGCCGTATATAGTAACAGAACAGTCTGGGCTTTAGCCCTATACAGTAACAGTGTGGGCCTAATCCCAATGCAGTATCAGTACAGTGTAATGCAATTATGCATCCCATCCAAATCCAGCCAGCACACTACCCGTACCGACCAACACACCATGTAGGGATATAAATTGACCCACCCAGCCAACACACTAATATCACAGCAAAGCTGCTAGTGATAATAATGCAGCATAGCTGCCAGAAATAGTAAATGTGGCAAGCCACCAGTATCAGTAATTGTGGCATAGCCACCAATAATAGTGAATGTGACATAGTCACCAGTACAGTACTTCCACCATATCAAAATCCCAACCCCATGCAGTATGTCATGTCATAAATATTATGTGTATACAAATTCATACTTAGTACAATCATATATGTAAATCAGAAGCACATCAGTCATACAGAACATAAGGGTGTAATCGTCATTTTACCCTATAGGGGTATTATCGTCATTTTACCCTACAGGGGTATTACAGTCATTTTATGCTACAAGGGTATTTTAGTAATTTTACAAACTGAGGGTATTTCGGTAATTTCACAAATCAAGGATATTTCGGTAATTTTACAACCTAGGGGTATTTCAGTAATTTTACAAATCGAGGGTCTTAATGACCCAACTGAGGGTCCATTGTCACCTCAAGCGACCTAAGTAACCTAAACAGACATAACGGTGCAAGTGGGCCTAAGGCCCATTAGTCGACCCATGTAGGCCCACCCGCTCATGTGGCCCATTTAGCCCAAATTTAGATATGTCTATGTGTACGTCATAGCCCGGTTCATTAATAGCAACTTACTGCAGATTTTATCCGTGTGGGCCCATGAACCTATTGGGCCCACATGGCCCATTTCGGCCCAAAACAACCTAAGTCATGTGCGCGACATGACAAGTCTATCTACTTCACGCTTAACAGCAAAATTTACCCAAACGGGCCCGTAGGCCCATTGTTCCCATACGGCCCATTTAGCCTAGAACTATTCACGGCTGTATGAACGACGTAGCCCAGTCCAAAACTTTTCACATAACATACATTTTATCTGTGTGGCCCACAAGCCCATCGGGCCCACACGGCCCAGTCTGGCCCGACGTGGCCCAGAACGGTCTATGCCATGCACGCGACATGACAAGCCCAACCATATTCCACCTAGTAGTTGATTTGACACAAGTAGGCCCACGGGCCTATTGGGCCTATTCGACCCATTTCGTGGCCCTAGTGGCCCACTACGGCTTAAGCCCACGAATTCGCTCATGGTGGCCTTTTTCACCGTACACCTATGTTTCGTGGGCTCGATTTACCACACGTACGATCGCACGCTCGTGTGGCATCATACGCCATGTTTTCGCCTTTTCGGCATTTGCCACCTACAGTCATAACAGAGTAACATCGTGCACATTTTTGGCTTTTCAGCCGATTATCAAACAAGGCATTCGATTACACACCTGATCACGTAAAGTACTACGAATTCACGATCGCCAGAACCTATATTCAACATAACGTCGGTTAATCACTTAGCAATATAGTTAAAAGAATTTAAACAAAAACCCTAGCCAAAGGATCGACTACCACTTGCCTTGGTCAACTGCGATTTGCCTACTTAATCCAAAGTTTGGTCCAGTCACCCTTCCACAACCTGGCGGAAAATCCCGAATTACTGGCACCCCACGTCACTTAAACTTGGGGGCAGAGGCTACGCGCCCACTCCCACTCGGCACCATTGACATCCCTTTATTGCTAGAACCTCCTTTGCTCATCGCGAGTTCGATCAAATGGATAACCAAATGCAGAGAGATTCGGCTCACAAAAAGGAAAGCACAATCAGCTAACAAAGATAACCGAATGGGTTGTGAGGGAGAGGAGTAGTGATATTCAGCCAACCTCACAGAAAAGAAATAGAGAGAGAGCAAACTAAAACAAAAAGAGGGAAAAGTAGCACTTACCAATAGTCAAGGAATCTTGTAAAACCGAAATAGTGTAGTAATAGAAGAGAAAAGGAGTATTTAGCTTAAATGATATGGGTAAATTGGGAGAAAAATAGAACAGAAAGTGGAGCACAAAGATGGAGAGATGATTCAGATTAGAAGAGAAATCGAAAGAAAAATGAAGTAGAGAAGGGGAGGAGTGGAACTACATTCGATTAAGGGAAAAACAAAAAGTAGAAAAGGGTGATAGAAGCAAGTAATTCGGCAAGGCTAAATGAATAGCAAGAGAAAAGAACTTGAATGAGTGCATATGGGAATAGGATCAGAGAACCGGTGCTACACCACAAAATGGATTCGACAAAAAGGGAAATTGAGGAGAAAAAGAAAAATACCCAAAGGCACCTAAAACCGAGAAGACCTTTAATCCCCTAGCAAGAAATCGGCACCAGCAACAAAAGGTAATAGAAACTGAAACTAAATGTTTAACATCACCAAAACCCGAATTGCACAAGAGACTAAAACTCCAAGACTGCCAAAAATGTTCACAAAATCCCCCTAGCCAAATTTGTCATACACAAACCTCCCCATTCGGCTACAACTCTCCCAATTTCAATTTCCTTTATTTTCTCCACAAATCCCTCTTTAATTTACTCCAGCTTCCCCAATTCAAATTCAATTCAACAACCATGACTAGTTCAAACTTCACCCTTTTACCAAGTCTACAACAACCTTCCAGAGTTTCAATCCAATTCAACCACTTACCATCCCCATGTAGCAAAATAATTGCATTTTGCTTGCAAGGGGATTCGAACCCTTGCCCTTCTCACATGCTCACACGCCACTTGCCTCCCAGCCACAAGCTCTCTTGTGTCACAAAATATCCTCAATTAACTATAAGACATATGTGCTAGCGTCCAGATTCGCTTAAGATAAAAACTTAAAATAAATTTCAAGAGCCAAGACTTAAACCCAGACTCCCATACAACCTTAATGACGCCCCAACCACTAGACCACATGCTTCCTTGTGTCATTTATATAACACAATAATTTAAAAGGCCTTCATCCCAGCATCCACGGTTTTGTTCACTTAAAACCAAAATTTTTGCTAAAGACCAGGTTTGAACCCAAGATTTCTTCAACACTTCTCAGGGCCATTAAACACCAAAGTAGACATTTAATTGTGTCATTTCCTTGCACAATTAAATAATTATATACAACCTCCTCACGAACCCATACTCAAGGCCTAATACTTCTAGGCCCAAATTTGAGGCGTTACAATTCTACCCCCTTTAAAGAAATTTCATCCTCGAAATTTCCAACTATCAGAATAGTCG
Organism: Gossypium arboreum; assembly: GCF_025698485.1. Lineage (NCBI taxonomy): Eukaryota > Viridiplantae > Streptophyta > Magnoliopsida > Malvales > Malvaceae > Gossypium > Gossypium arboreum. The sequence goes on from NC_069073.1 coordinate 84,635,364, forward strand.
CACAACCTAGCCTTCCACACAACGCTCTCGCTACGCACTCTAATCATAACAATAAAAGCACGCATGAAACCATCTATCTATCAGAGCGGTTAAATAACACATGCATACCATATCCAGAACACACAGAATAAATACAAACTCTAGCTTTAAGTGTAATAATATAGTCTAATATCTAAGAAATCACAGTATTTCTATCTATCAGTTTCAAAAACTTACAGGTTCGACGCCAGAAACTCGGTGTGCCACACTTTGCAGAAAAATACCTTAAAACACTTCACAAATTTGAAAACAACCTTATGAAATACAAAATTTTGCAAACCCATTCCACAGTCGAGTTTTGCAACCTGGTTTTGATACCACTAAATGTAACACCCCAAACTCAGCCTAGACGTTATGGCCGAATCTGGCATGTCACATCGAAGTGCTTTTTGAAGACTTGATCTTTTCGGTAAAAATTCGTTACTGAATTTAAATCCTTTTATTGCTATTCAAAAATAGTTCTTGTCTAAACATTTACCAATTTATTTGACCTTGGTACATTTATCCAACCTAAATCGTGGAAGCATTTTGAAAACTTTGTTGTCGAAAGCTCATGTTCTTTTAAAAAACTGTGACAATTTGAAAACTCGTGTTTTCCTAGACTAGCAGTTTATCATTGGAATTCACAAGCGCCAAGTAAAACTCAAAACCACCAATGGCCTTATTACATAATCAGAACCTATATTCAACATACCATCGGTTAGTCACTTAGCAATATAGTTAAAAGAATCTTAACAAAAACCTTTAGCCAAAGGATCGACTACCACTTGCCTTGGTCAACTGCGATTTGCCTACTTAATCCAAAGTTTGGTGCAGTCACCCTTCCACAATCTGGCAGAAAGTCCTGAGCTGTCGACACCTCACGTTGCTTAAACTTGGGGGCAGAGGCTACGTGCGCACTCCCACTCGGCACTATTGACATCCCTTTATTACTAGAACCCCCTTTGCTTATCGCGAGTTCGATCAGATGGATAGCCAAATGCAGAGAGATTCAGCTCACAAAAAGAAAGCACAATCGGCTAACAAAGATAACCGAATAGGTTGTGAGGGAGAGGAGCAGTGATATTCGGCCAACCTCATAGAAGAGAAACAGAGAGAGAGTAAACTGAAACAAAAAAAGGGAAAAATGGAACTTACCAATAGCCAAGGAATCTTGTAAAACCAAAATAGTGTAGTAATAAAAGAGAAGAGGAGTATTTGACTTAAATGATATGGGTAAATTGGGAGAAAAATAGAACAGAGAGTGGAGCACAAAGATGGAGAGAAGATTGGGTTAGAAGAGCAATCGGAGGAAAAATGAAATATAGAAAAGGAGGAGTGGAACTACATTCGATCAAGGGAAAAACAAAAAGTAGAAAGGGGTGATAGAAGCAAGTAATTCGGCAAGGCTAAATGAATAGCTAGAGAAAAGAACTCAAATGAGTGGAGATGGGAATAGGAATAGAGAAACGGTGCTACACCACAAAATGGATTCGCAAATAGGGAAATTGAAGAGAAAGAGAATAATATCCAAAGGCACCTAAAATCGAGAAGACCCTTAATCCCCTAGCAAGAAATCGGCACCAGTAGCAAAAGGTAATAGAAACCAAAACTAAATGTTTAACATCACCAAAACCCTAATTGCACAAGAGACTAAAACTTCAAGACCGCCAAAAATGTTCACAAAATCCCCTTAGTTGAATTTGTCATACTCAAACCTCCCCATTCTGCTACAACTCTCCCAATTTCAATTTCCTTGATTTTCTCCACAAATCCCTCCTTAATTTACTCTAGCTTCCCCAATTCAAATTCAATTCAACAACCATGACCAGTTCAAACTTCACCCTTTTACCAAGTTCACAACAACCTTCCAAAGTTTTAATCCAATTCAACCACTTACCATCCCCATGTAGCAAAATAATTATGTTTTGCTTGCAAGGGAATTTGAACCCTTGCCCTTCTCATATGCTCACACGCTCACACGCCACTTGCCTCCCTACCACAAGCTCTCTTGTGTCAAAAAATATCCTCAATTAACTATAAGACATATGTGCTAGCGTCCAGATTCACTTAAGATAAAAACTTAAAATAAATTGGAAGAGCCAAGACTTGAACTCATGCTCTCTCACAACCTTAATGACGCCCTAACCACTAGACCACATGCTTCCTTCTGTCATTTACTTAACACAATAATTTAAAAGGCCTTCGTCCCAGCATCCAGGGTTTTTTTCACTTAAAACCAAAATTTTTACTAAAGCCCAGGTTTGAACCCAAGATTTCTCCAACACTTCCCAAGGCCATTAACCACCAAAGTAGATATTTAGTTGTGTCTTTTCCTTGCACAATTAAGTACTTATATACAACCTCCTCACGGACCCATACTCAAGGCCTAATACTTCTAGGCCCAAGTTCGGGGCGTTACATATTGACAATGCATGATGAATATAGAAAATTATAAAAACATTGCATGTTTTTTAAAATAGTGAGTGGGAGAAGGTCCCTACACAAGAACTACGATCTCCATCAATGGTCTCTTATGATGGCATGACAAGTGCACTACCCTACTGTAGGATTGCTATGTGGATTTCACTCAGGAGATTTCCTGAAAGTAAGAAAAATTATTTTGTGATCAAATGATAATTGGACTGTTCCTTGTGGTAGGCATTACCATGTGATAGGTCAAGAAATTCTATCTTCAAAAGAGGAAAACTAATCAAAGCATGCTACTCAGTGAGATTATCCCACGATGACTTATTTGTGGTACATGATGTGATAGGTGTTGAGTTAATTTTTATACACTCAAGATCTTCTAGTTAAGTAACTCCGCACAGAATTATACTTAAGTTAGAATGATGGCCAAACGTTACCCGATTATTAGTACGTATGAATGCTTAAGGAATTAGGTTCATGTAATAATTGAATGGAAATCCATGTTCTTACTAGTTGATCATGATCACCCCATGGTGGCTTGATTCAATAGGTGTAGGAATTATCATTGCAACGGCTTACAAATGTTTTCAAGGTTTAATGTAAGATGAATGTATCATATTAATGCATATCACAATGTTGTAAAAAGTTTTCAAACATTTTCTTAACACAAAGATATTAATATATGAATGTTTTTATTTTTAGTTTGAACATGACACCAACTCTCTTATTGAACATACTCACTGAAAACAACTATAGGGAATGAAAAAGAAACCTAATAATTGTCTTGAGCTGTGAGAAACTTAAAGCAATTCTTGATACAAAGTGACCTCTAACCATTCAAGCTGAGGCTAGAAAACGCTGGGAAGAGTCTGATGAGATAACTTATTGCTATAGGCTGGCAAGCGTGACCAGCACTATGTATAAGCAATTGGAGAGCTGTAAGACTGCTAAAGTGATTTTAGATAATCTAGAAGACATGTTCGGAAGCTAAGCTATCTTGCCTCAATAGTCTACTATAACTAGCTTAATGAATTCCTAGAAAAAGCCCAACACTCCAATCAAAGACCATATGATCACTCTTATGGGTTACATTGTTGAAGTCACAGACAACGAGGCCAATTTGGACCAAAACACCCAAATAGAGATGGTGTTCAAAAGCTTGTCCAAGGATTTTTTTGCATTTTCGGGTCGTATATAACATTGGCAACAAAAACCTAATGCTTAAACAACTCATGAAGGAGTTACAATCCTATGAGCTGATGGTGAACGACGGCCAGCCAGTTCGAAGAGTAGAAGTGAATATAGCCATTGCTTATTCCTCAAAAAGAAAGGGAAACTGCACTAAAAAAGGAAAAGGAAGATGACTAAAAAGGAAAAGGACTAAAAAGACAAATGTAACACCCTTCACCCATATTTAATGCTGGAATAGGGTTACGGAGCATTACCGGACTTATAAAACAATTAAACATCCACTTTGCATACTTTTTCACATTTCATACAGTTATCATTCAATCTCAATCAATATTTCCCTAATATTAGCCTATGGGGCCCAAAGCATGCATTGGGAGTGATTTGGAACTAAACCAATAACTTTGAAAACACATAAAACACTTAAAAATTTTTCTTAAAATAGGGGACACACGCCCATATGGCCCGGCGTGTGAGACACGCTTGTGTTATAGGTCGTGTGGACATTTGAAATGGGAGCACATGGCCGTGTCCCAGCCCGTCTCTGACCCTGTGTAACTCTTTGACTTAGGTCACACGGCCAACACACACATTTGTGTGGCTGGCATGTGTGCTGTAAAAATGGCCATACACGCTCGTGTGCCAGGCCATGTGCTAGGTTGTGCCAAACCTATAGGGTATGCTGACTTGTGCCACACGGGTAAGTCATACGCCCGTGTGTGAGGCCGTGTGGAGCATACTAACTTGATTTTAATTTCAACACCAGGGGACACAAAGCCGTGTAATGTAACCGTGTGCCACACACGACTGTGACACACGCCCATGTGGACAAAAATCGGCTATTTACGAAGCCATTTTGCCACCCAAATCTTCATATACCTACAATAACCCAATTGACACAAAACATGGCATAAATAGGCATTCAACTACTCTCAATCAAACATCATTTAAACCATTTCAAACACCAACCAACACAAAAACATATCAATACCACAATATACCATTCAATTCATACTAAACTTCACTTATACAATTCAACTATGTAAGCATTTCTAAACATGCAACTTTATGCTCAATTTTACAAGCATATATCATCTCAAATTTCTATCATTTGACTATCACAATATCTACTATCCATAAACATTTCAAAACCAACCTCAAGTTCATAACATAAGTTACATACATACATTTATTTACATATTCAGCCCAACCAAAATAAACCAATTCTCATGGCTATATATATACAAATCATAACGTAAGTGTTTATAGGCCATTTCAAATGGCACAACACATTACCAAATATACCAAAATAACCAAAGTCCTTATACATGCCATATAACCAAAACATAAGTTCAAAAGTATCAAAGTGATAGTTGGATAATGTGATGGAGTTTCCCACGATCCCCGAATTCGAGCTGGTTTTGAATTCACTATCAAACATAGAGAAATACACAAAGTAAGCTTTATAACTTAGTAAGTTCGTATTGCATTTATATCAACTCATCATATAAACTCAAATTAATCCAAAAGCATAACATAACATATCTCATAATGAATCACCAACCTACCACATTTGCATCCACCAAATTAGATGTAATTTCCATAATTTTTCATCATTTCAGTGTATTACTTGTTTCATGTACATACATGTACCTTCTCGTATTTAACTTATACTCATTCACATCTTTGACATATCCGTTAAACCATTCGGAATATTTTTGGATACTCAGGAAACTCGCATAATTAATGCCAAACAAATAGCAAAAGTTCTATCAATCTTGCATACTAAGTGCCAATATACATATATGTAGCCGAAGCTATCTCGATCTCGCACACTAAGTGCAAAAATATATAGCCAAAACTATCTCAATTTCATACACTAAGTGCACATAATTAGTCGAATCATCATCGAACACGACTGTAGTCTCGTATACACAATTTATGCAATATCAAAGCATTTAAAGCATAATTATAACAATCACTATTACATATGAACTTACCTTGGATGTAAAAATGATCTAAATCTATATTTCACTTTTCTTGATCTATAATATCAAATTTAGCTTATTTAATTATCTCTCTAGTCAATTTAATCCAAAAAACTCATTAAAGCACATTTTTACTTTTTCCCCTAAGATTTTAATATTTTTACAATTTAGTCCTTAGGCTCGTAAAACAAAATTCATTCAATTTCATCACATCCCAAGCCTAGCTGAATATTTATCATGATAATAGCAGCCCAAAATTTTCATTTATTTCATATTTTAACCACTAAATTTACACATTTTACAATTTAGCCCCTAGTTTGCATTTTCATTAAAAATCACTTATCAAAACTTATATATCTATCAACAAGCATTCATAATCTACTAAGAAAATTCAAAATACTCATGTATTCATCAATTGAAACATCTAAAATCTTTGAAAATTTTGCAAAATAGTCCCTGGGCTAGGTAGACCTAGTTGCAACAATCTAAAAAAACGTAGAAATCATTAAAAATGGGACAAAAACGGACTTACAATTGAGCTAAGAAGCTATAGTGAATATCAAGCCCTAACCATGGCTTTTTCTCCTTGAATTTTTGATTGATGAAGAACATAAAAATGATAACAATTGTTGTTTAATTAATTTATTAACATGTATTTACAAATTACAAAAATAACCTTATTATAAAACCATTTAATATCATCCATTTTATGTCCATAAATGTACACTAAATATATAAAAAGGGTCTAATTATCACTTAAGGACCTTAAATTTTATAATCCATAGCTAATAGATACATTTAACTATTATGACAACACTTTTACATTTTACGCGATTTAGTCATTTTTATCAAATTGACTAATCAAACGATAAAATTTCTAAATGAAACTTTCACACAATCATTCCATCATGTTTTAATCATTAAAATAATAATAAAATAAATATTTCAATTTCAGATTTGTGGTCCCGAAGCCACTGTTCTGATTTGACTAAAAATGGGTTGTTACACCAAAAGACTTATTTAAGTCAAAATGCTTTTTCTATAGCAAGAAAGAGCACTTCAAGGAAAACTTTAAAGAGTGGAAAGAATACCTAGCTACCAAAGGAAAAGGTATGAAACTCTTTATGATGGAAGATTTTTTAGTGGAAGACTCAATACACCTCTGGGTTATTGATTCGAGAGCCACTAATCAGGTCTATTTTTCTCTGCAAGGGTTCGAGGAGATGAAAGATCTTAGAGATAAAAGCTTATCGTTGCAGGCTGAGAATGGGAAAAGTGTGGCAGTTGAAGCAATGGGAGATGTACATCTTTATTTCGATAATTTTAGGAAGATTATTTTAAAAGACGTTTTCTATGTACCAAGTTTCAAAAGAAATTTAATTTTCGTTGCATGTCTATATAAAGACAGGTTGACCTTGACTTTTGATAATTGAATTACAATATTTAGAAATCAAAATCTTATCTACAGTGGGTGGATGTCAAATAATCTTTATTTTATCAAACCAAATATGTACACACTACTTGAGAATGAAATATCAAATAAAAAACTCAAAACTTAGAAAGAATCGCTAGACTTGTGAAAGATGTCATTTTAAGTTGATCTTCCACAGTGTGAATCTTGCTTGAAAGGTAAGATGTAACCTCCCAAACCCGGCTTAGACGTTACGGCTAGATTGAGAAGGCTACATTAGCCACCGAAATGGCTAAGTTAACTTACGTTACTTTTGAAGAACTTAAATAAACTCATTTTATAAAAAAATTGTAGTTGTACTTTGTGCTAGTGTAAAAGCATTCATTCATTAGGTCGTGTATACTTAGGATTCATCTTATTGTTGATAGTGTTGTTTTAGAAAAACCATTTCCTTTTCGCTCTTCTTAAAAAAAAACTCGATGTTAAAGTAATACAGTGAAAAAAAAACCATTTTTCAAGTCATTTTGGAAACTTAGTTGCCTTATCGATTTGTTTTTCAAAAACGATTTATTTGCAATGCAGCGGAAATTAGGTAACAATGTCAAATTTTACTTAAGTCAGATATCATGCATTTCTAATTATTATGCTTGAGTAATCCATGCATGCAAAATTCCCAAATGAAAAGTTACCAAGCCACAGACCATAAATACTTAAAAATTACAAACCAAAACAAATAGAGACTAATTAATACTTATTAAAAATAATCTGAGGTCCAAAGTGATTCTCTGAATGTTGAGTACGGTTCTAATTTCGAGGTTTACCTGAAAAGTTAAACATTTTTCGAGGATGAGCTTATGAAAAGTTCAGTGTGAGTTGAACAATTATTTAAATAGACAAAAACATAGATATTGAATATAGTGAAACATATTAGCATTAATAGAAGAACACAGAACCATCATTGGAATTTCATATCAATACATAGCCATTATTAATATCGATGTCCAACAGCGTATGAGCATGGCTCATTATTCATTCAAGTAGCAATCATTAATTTTGATACCATTCAATACAGCACAACACAATACGTAGCATAAATCAATAACATTTAAATATTTTGTGAGCATGATGCAATGCAAAAAGGTTCCTACCCATACCATCCGCTACCACAAGTTTCCTAGAACTCGTCTACCAAACTCTAAAATATTATGAGCATAGCTCGATGTGGTAAAACCACCGAATAATCAATAATATAGAAAATCTGTCGGATATTAAATAGTGCGATTCTGTAACACCCCGATTTTAGCTAAATCAAAATAGTGGTTTCAGGCCCATAAATTCAATGTCAAAAATTTATTTTAATATTATTATATGTTTTTATAGCATGTTATTTGATATGTGTGAAAATTTCGTGAGTTAATTTTATCGTGTAATTGCTCAATTTGAGAAAAAGGACTAAATCACGTAAAATGCAAAAGTTGCATTCTAGTAGTTAAAGGTGCCAAATGGCTTTGGCTATTAATTATGGTGGCCTTAAATGGTAATTAACCATTTAAAAAATTAGTGGACATATATGGACATATAATTAGGTGTTTTTAAATGTTTTACTAAAGATTATTTAAGTAATTTTATTATTAATCATATAATAAATAAAACAAAATTAAAATAAGTCTTATTATCATCTTGTTCAACCGAAAGTTAGGGCTAAGGAAAGCTAATTCTTTTCTCTTCATTTGACTATGCCATATTTGTCAATTAAGGTGTGGTTTTTGATCCGTTTTTGATGGTTTTTACATTTTTGAGATCGTTGCTTTGTATTCTAGCTAGCCCGTTTTAATTTCGAAATTATTAAAGATTTTGAGAGTTTCCATTGTTGAATCTATGAGTTCTTTGATGTTTGATGATAGATTATGAAAGCTTGATAATAGTTTTACATGTTTTATTAAGTGATTTTTGATAAAAATGCATAATAGGGATTAAATTATGAAATATGCAAATTGAGTTGTTGAAATGTGAAATAAATGAAAGTTTTGGGCTTCTAGGGACCTATATGTAATTTGGCCAAGCTTGGATTTTGTTGAATTGTGTGAATTTTGTGTATTTGTGAAATACGGACTAAATTGATTACATGTGAAAGTTTAGGGGCTAATGTGTAAAAATGCTCGAATGAGCAATTTTGGACTAAATTGTAACACCCGAAACTCGGCCTAGATGTTATGGCTAAATTTGTGATGTCACATTGGAGTGTGTTTTGAAAATCATAGTTCTATTAGAAAAGTCCATTTGTGTTAAAACCTCGTTTGTGACCTTTATGGGAAGCTAACTTATTTTATTCATTTGTCAAGTTACAGGCTTGTCTAGCAAGACATGTTTCATACTAAATTGTTATTACACTTTAGAACATCATTCGTTGCGAAAACTGTCAAAACAAGTTACGTTGTATGGTAGTTGAAAATCATTTACTTTTTGAAAAACCGAGTCCTACTGCTAACAGATTTAAGTCAATTTAAATAAACCCCCAAATAAAAATAAAACTTAAAATGGCCTTATTACATTAAATTTACCCAAATAAAACTACCTTTACTAGAAATAAAAAACGAAAAACATAAACAGTGGTGTGACCATCTCCAAGTCCCTCACAACACCGACCCGCTTGAGGATAACCTGCGCAAATAAGCAGAAAAGTGAGTTTATGGAAACTCAATGTGTAATCCCTATTTATCAAATAGTAAATCATGCAGCGTAAACAGTTTGGGCATAAGCCCTTATCAGTAGCAATATCAGTGTGGGCCTTAGCCCATTACGGTAATAGTAGCAGTGTGGGCCTTAGCCCAATTCAGTACAGTATTAGAGATGCAAACAGAGATCCTATCTATCCATCCTCTACGCTCCACTTTGTCCAACCCTACAATCCATGTGGGGATAAAATCAACCCACCCATCCCTACACTCTAGAATATAGAACCGGTTGCGACACTAAACAGTATATGCAGTAGAGCTGCCAATACAGTACAGTTCCTCCAAACATATCAAACCCACCCCCATGCAACATGTCATGTTATAATATATACGTGTATGCAAAATATCATGCTCGGATACAGTCAAATATAGCATAGGGGTATATTAGTCATTTTACCTTTAGGGTATAACAGTCATTTCATCAGTATGGGGTCTAAGTGTACTTACCAGCCCATCAGAAGGCCCTCAGTCATCTTAGGTGACCCATTTAACAGTCAAATAGTGGAAATGGGCCCAAAGCCCATACTACGGCCCATGTAAGCCCATACGCTCGTGTGGCCCAATAAGCCCAAATAATGGCCTTGGCTGTGTAAACTACACAGTCGGCCCAATTATCTCCACACAACAGTGTGGTTTACCCATATGGGGCCCACGAGCCTTTGGGGCTCACACGGCCCATTTCGGCCCTATGTGGCCCAAAACAACCTAAGCCCACAAAATCACTCGTGGTGGTCTCTACAGTCACATGCTCGTGCTTATGCGTTTAGATAACCACACGAGCGAGCGTACGCCCGTGTGGCATCAATGGTACTAGTTTTTTGACTTTTCCCATTTCACACCTAGTTGCGAAACCGAGTGAATTAACCCACGTGCACTCCACCTAACACAACAGAAACTTTGGTTAAAATCTAACATATGCGTTTAAAAGAAACCCAAACTGAAACTTGTTCCAAAAGACTACTTACTGATGCCTTGCTTGAATGAGCGTTGTTGAAGCCCTCTTAGAACACTAACGAAAGTTAATATCAGACACTTGATGATTATCTGCATGACAAGCGAACCCAGTAAACATATTGCTTACACAAGGGTTGAACATCGCATAACAACCCAGAGAATTATGGACGGGAATATTCGGCAGAGATCAAGAACCCCTAAACCAAAGTGTCTCAGTTCAATAAACTGCCAACGAATAGTGTTACCTTAGAATGAGAGACAAGAGGAAGATATCAATTGTTCTTGGAATCCAAGAGAACTCCCTCACTTCATGAGTAAAACTTCAACCTGAAACAAAAAGTACCATGACCCATGAGAGAAGTGATAGAAATTGGCATTTAGGGAGAAGAGGAGAGACTAATCGAAAGACCAGAGATAATAGGGACTTACCAACCGATGCTTAGCCAACGCAAAAGTGATTGAGTGAAAGGGAGAGAGAGAACTGAATCTAGAGAGAGAGATGGAAGGGTAAACCACAAAGGCTCAAGAGAGTGGGAAAGTAGAAGAGAAACGACAATGAAGACTAGAAAGAGAGTTGATGGAACAAAACAATGTTCGGCTACAAGAACAATAAGGGAAAACAATTTGTGAAAGAGTAGGTAAATGAACAAAAACCGAGATAGGTAAAAGGTAATGCCTCAAAAACCCCCAAGCAAGAATCGACTAAAGAGATATGCAGAAAAGACCCAACAACCAAAAACTCAAAGAAAAGTAATGGGAAGCGAAAGAAACTAAGAGGGAAAAAACCAAGAGTGCACAGTCTCAAAACTTACCTCAAGTCGATTCCTTCTACACAAACCAATTCCCCTTGAGTTCCTAGAGTCCAAATTCGGCACTCCTTCCTCTCTCACCTCAACTCTCCCTAATCCTCTCCTCAAATCTCTCCACAATCCCCTCCTAAGATTCAGCTACCCACTCCACTCCCCCTTAAACATGCCAACCACCCACCAACTCTAGAGCTCCACTGCCAATCAACCACTTACACGGCATAGTAGCAAAATGAATACCCTTGTGTGCAATAGGATTCGAACCAAGGTCTCCTAGCAGAAGCCGCACGCACCTATCCCTTGCACCAACAAGATTTTTATGACTCATTCTTCCCACATTTATTTAAGAATCTCACCAACAGGAGTCAAGCTTTATTAAAGCCAAAACAAAATTTTGTGCCAGCCACGTCTTGAACTCAAGACCTCTCCAACACTCCTCAGGACACCGAACCATTGTAGCAAACATACATTTATGCAATACAACACACAAAAATAAATACCCACATTTTGAGGCATTACATAAATTGAATGAGTAGATGAATAAATAAGTTAATTTTGAATTCATATAGATCAAAAAAGAAAGAATTCAGATTTAGGTCTGGGGAAAAACAAGGTTGTTGAATAGTCGATTCGATCCGTCAATTTTGAACACGAGGTAAGTTCGTATGTAACGAGCTCTATTCTAATTGTATTTAAATGCTTTTATATTGCATAAATTGTAAATTTTAGATTATGAACTTGTTTGACCATGATTCAAAAACGGTTCGACAGTGATTTGAAATGATTCGATTATGATTTGGTATTGCAAATTCTTTGTTGAACCTTAGGAATAGTCTAGGATATAAATGACATGTCATTAAGGTAATAAGTTGGCTTCGAGCCATGATATCAGCATTCGGGTGTGAGTTATAGCTTGATTTGGCTACAGGCCATGGTATAAGTATTTTGGAGAATAGTTACCTTGATTTGGTTATGGGTCATTGTATAGGTACTTCAGGATAAGTTTCCTTGATTTGGCTACGGGCCATGGTATACGTACCTATCAATTGAGATCCTTAAATATCCGACTTCTATTCCGAATGGTTCAACGGGAAAATTGAAAGATGTGGATTAGAATGAGATTGGCGCGAGTTAGTACAGGTACATACGTAAAGTTTATAAACATTGAATCTGAAATGGATGAATTCTTGGTAAGCTATTGAATGAATGATTGAATTGTTTAAGATTTAATGACTTTGTATCTTGCATTTATATTGATGGAATTGTGAATGAATGGTGAAGTTGCTCATTAAGTTAATACGAACTTACTAAGCTGTAAAGCTTACTTTGTGTTATTTTCCTATATTTTGTTGAAATATGTATATATTTTAAATTTATTTAGGTAGATAAATCTTATTTAGGTAAATAAATTTTATTTATATTCTAGTAATATTTTTATTTTTATCTTTTATTAGTTTATTAGAATAAGGGAACTGTTTTCCCAATTAGGATTAGGAATGTTTTCTCTATTTAAGTTCAATTCTTTAGTTAATAATGATAGAACAGTTTTATTAAAATCTCTCTTGGAAACTTTCATGGTTTCAGAGCTAGGTTAAATCTCTAATAACATCATGGTTAAACCTTAGTGCGATCACTGTAAAAAATATTGGCACACTCGAGAAACGTGTTGGAAGCTCCATGGGAAACCGACAAATAGAAGGAAAAAGAGTGGCAATGGTCGTGGTTCACAATCAGGGGATAGCAGAGCTTTCCAAACAACTAATGAAAATTATGAAGGCCAAAGTTCTCTGGAAGGGTCTCCATTCACTAAGGAACAATTAGAGCATCAACACAAGCTTTTTCAATCACCAGAATTTCGGATGAATTCTTCTATTCCTAACTCATCCAATAATCCTGCTTCCTCTTTTGCCCAATCAGTTTCTGATTTTTCTATTTTTTCAGTGTCAAGCCTTGTAAAACAAACACGTGGATCGTTAATTCTAGAGCTAGTGATCACATGACTAGTAGTCATTTTCTTTTTTCAATTTACACACTTTGCGCAGGAAACAGAAAAGATAAAAGTAGTAGAGGAAACAGAAATATTGTCAAGTATCCTATGTCTAACTTTGTATCCTATAAGGCCTTATCTCTGACATTCTCAACCTTTGTTTCATGTCTCGATACTGTAAAAATAGCCAAAAATGTGAAAGATGCTTTACAGGTTTCTGAGAGGAAAGAGGCTATTTTAGAGGAGATGCGAGCTCTTGAAAAAATAGGTACATGGGAAACAATGAAATTACCTGTAGGAAAAAAAACAGTGGGTTGTAAATGGGTGTTCACAACAAAATTCAAATCAGATGGATCTTTAGATAGATACAAAGCCCGATTGGTGGCTAAAGGGTACACTAAAACATACGGGATAGATTATCTTGAAACATTTGCTCTAGCAGCCAAATTAAATTCCGTTAGAGTTCTTTTATCAATTGTTGTTAATCTTGATTGGTCTTTACAGCAGCTAGATGTGAAGAATGCTTTCTTAAATAGGAAACTTGAAGAAGAAGTTTATATGGATCCTCCTCCAAGTTTTGAAGAAAAATTTGGAACTCGAGTATGTAAACTCAAGAAATCTTTGTATGGTCTAAAGTAGTCTCCTCGAGCTTGGTTTGAATAGTTCACTCAAGTTGTTAAAAAACAAAGTTACTCACAAGGGCAAGCTGATCACACAATGTTCTATTGACATTCACAAAAAGGTAGAATAGTCGTTATTATAGTTTATGTTGATGATATCATTCTTACAGGAGATGATGTGGATGAAATAAGGCATCTCAAGGAGCACCTAGAATTGGAGTTTAAGATCAAAGACCTGGGTCCTTTGAAATACTTTCTTGGAATGGAAGTTACTCGATCAAAAAAGGGTCTTATGGTCTCTTAGAGAAAATATGTAATTGATCTTTTAAAAGAGGCTGGGATGAGTGGTTGCCGCCCAGCTGACATAGTAATTGATCCAAATGTAAAATTCAAAAATAAAGAAGGTCGATTAGTTGATAAAGGGCTGTACCAAAGATTAGTTGGTAAGTTAATTTACTTATCACATACAAGGCGACATAGCTTTTTCAGTGAGCTTAGTGAGTCAATTTATGCACTCTCTAATGGAGGAACATGAAGAAGCAGTGTTTCGAATTCTAAGATTCTTGAAGAGTTCACCTAGAAAGGGCTTATTCTTCAAGAAATCTAAACAAAAAGGAATTGAAGCTTATACAGATGCATATTGGGCAGGCTCAATAACAGATAGAAGATCTACATCAGGATACTGTACATTTGTTTAGGGAAACCTTGTGACTTGACGAAGTAAAAAACAAAGTGTTGTAGCAAGAAGTAGTGCAGAGGCTGAGTTTAGATCAATGGCTCAAGGCATTTGTGAAATGATATGGTTAAAAAGAATTATGGAAGAGCTGAGGAAACCAATAAGTTCACCAATGAATTTGTACTGTGATAGTAAAGCTACCATTAATACTGTTCACAATCTAGTCCAACATGACAAAACTAAATATGTTGTGATTGATAGACATTTTGTCAAAGAGAGGATTGAAGAAGGCCAAGTGAGCATGCCGTTTGTTCCTTAAAAAAAAAACAGATTGCTAACATACTCACCATAGGACTCTCTAAGACAAGCTTTGATTTTCTTGTAAGCAAGTTGGCCATGATTGATATATTTATGCACCAACTTCAGGGAGGGTGTTGAAATATGTATATATTTTAAATTTATTTAGGTAGATAAATCTTATTTAGGTAGATAGATTTTATTCATATTCTAGGAATATTTTTATGTTTATGTTTTAGTAGTTTATTAGAATAAGGGAACTATTTTCCCTTATGTTTTAGCAGTTTATTAAAATAAGGGAACTATTTTCCCAATTAGGAATATGACTGTTTTCTCTATTTAAGTTTAGTTCTTTAGTTAATAATAACAGAACAATTTTATTAAAGGTTCTCTTGGAAACTTTCATATTTTATAGAGAATCTAGGCTAGCTCGGATCTGGAACTCATCGGGAATATCATCGCACTATCGATCATCTAATTTGGTACTTTTAAAGTCATGTATATATGGTATATGGCATGTATAGGCTTGAGTCATTGTGGAATGTTTGATGGATATGTATTTTGGCCATTTGAGTTGGCATAAGATAATAAACTTGGTGATGTTTTATGAATGTGTAATGGTTCTATTTTAATGTTTGGTAATAGATTTATCTTGAATGAATGTGGTTAAAATGATTATGTATTTTTGGATTGGTTTAGTTGGATGAATTATATATATGAATTATGCTTAGTAAAGCAAAATAAATTTATTGGTATTTGAATAGGTAAATGTTATGGATTTGAGTATTGAATTTGGTCGAAATGGATATAGCATAGTTGTGCATTTTTTGGATGATTTTTGGCTGCCTACTTGTGTAATGAAATGGTACCATTTGAGTGTTTATAGGTATGTGCAAAATGGGTGGCAAATTGGCCTTGCAAATGGCCAATTTTTATCTACACAAGCAGTGCGACACACGGTTATGCTACACGGCCGTGTGTCTCCTGGTGTTGAAATTGAATAGAATTCAGTATGCTCTACACGGTCTCACACACGGGCGTGTGATTGGCCGTGTGGTATAAGTCAATACCCCCCAAAAGGTACACAGGATGGACACTCGATCGTGTGGTTGGCCGTGCGACCCAAGTCAGTATACTCTTCAATTTTCACACGGCCTGGCACACGGGCGTATCCTCAGCCGTGTGATGCAAGTTAGTATGTATGCCCTATTTCCACACAACCTGAGACACAGCTGTGTCTACTAGCCGTGTGAGGCACATGGCCTGTTCACACGGGCATGTGACCCTTGTATGATTGAAGTTTTCCAAAATTTTTGTATGTTATCGGTTTAGTCCCGAACCACTTCTAAAGCATTATTAAGGCCTTGTCGACAAATTGATTGTGTTGAATGGTTTATGAGATTGTATGTTTTATGTTGTGAATTAATAGGTAATGCCTCGTAACTCTATTCTGGTGACGGATACAGGTTAGGGGTGTTACATTTTACTGGTATCAAAGATATGGTTTAGTCGATTCTAGGACTAACGTAACATGTGAGAGTCTAGCAATACATTCCATATATACTCTGCAATAGTGTAATGATCCCTAACAACTTAAATTGTGTTTTCGTATAGTAATGGATCCGGAACGAGTTGTAGTTGATGATGTAGAGAGTAATGAGCTAGCTCCCGCTCAAGGAACTACGCCAACTAAATCTAGACCCATGTCGAGTAGTTATGGAGGTGAGGCTAAAGAAGACTTTTTCCAAATGATGAACGAATGGTTCACACAATATTTCCGGACAAATCCGACTATTCAACAACCCCCACCCCCACTTATTCCTCAACCAATTCCTATTGTTCCTCAAGTTGTGGATCTGATACGGTTGAACAAACCACTAGTAGATAAGATACGTAAACATGGGGCTGAAGAGTTCCGAGCTATTGTTGATGATGATGCTATAGTGGATTGTAGATGAAAGAAAATTGAACTGAAATGTCAGAGTAATGAGACTATTAGAATTGAATCTGATGAT
Source organism: Gossypium arboreum (assembly GCF_025698485.1). Taxonomy (NCBI): domain Eukaryota; kingdom Viridiplantae; phylum Streptophyta; class Magnoliopsida; order Malvales; family Malvaceae; genus Gossypium; species Gossypium arboreum. Next base: position 84,652,489 of record NC_069073.1, read on the forward strand.
CTGAATAGTTTGCCAGTTGTGATCTCGTCTATGTTAGCTGATAGATTTGTGAGAAAGGGGTGTAAAGCTTATCTTGCCTATGTACTTGATAAGAAAGTGACAAAAATAAAGATTGAATTAGTACCAATTATGTACGAGTATCCAGATGTATTTCCCAAAGAGTTACCGAGTTTACTACTTATCAGAGAGGTTTGCTTTGGTATTGAATTAGTTCCGGGTACAACACAGATATTGATAGCTTCGTACAGAATGGCTCCAACAAAGTTAAAATAATTGAAAGCTCAATTGCAAGAATTGACAGATAGAGGTTTTGCTAGACCGAGTTTCTTTTCCTGGGGTGTACCGGTGTTATTTGTGAAAAAAAAAGATGGTACGATAAGAATGTGTATAGCTATCGAAAGCTCAACAAAGTGATGATCAAGAATAAATACCTTTTGCCACGAATAGATGATTTGTTTGATCTGTTTAGTGTTTTTGAAAATTGATTTGAAATCGGGTTATTATCAGTTATGAGTTAAAGACTCAGATAATTTCTTATTATGTCTTTCGGACTAACAAATGCACCTGCTATTTTTATGGATTTGATGAACCAAATTTTTAGGTTGTATTTAGACCGATTCATAGTTGTGTTTATTGATGATATTTTAATTTACTCTTGTGATAAGTCTAAGCCTGCTGAACATTTGAAAATTGTCTTACAAACTTTGAGAGATAAACAATTGTTTGCAAAATTTAGCAAATTTGAATTTTGGCACAAGAGGTTGGTTTTTTGGGACATATAATTTCAGCCGTGGGTATTCGAGTTGACCCGAGCAAAATTTCTGCAATTATAGATTGGAAGCCTCTGAGAAATGTATCCAAAGTCCGTAATTTTCTAGGACTAGATGATTATTATAAACGATTTGTGAAAGGCTTCTTGATGATTGTGACTCCGATGACATGAATGCTTCAAAAAGATATTAAATTTGAGTGGTTAGAAAAGTGTCAACAAATCTTCGAGCAGTTGAAAGCATTATTGACAGAGGCACCAGTGTTAGTTCAGCCGGAGTCGGGTAACGAATTCGTAGTTTTCAGTGATGCGTCATTAATTGGCCTAGGTTGTGTTTCGATGCAGGAAGGAAAAGTTGTAGCGTGTGCCTCGAGACAACTGAAGCCACACGAAAAGAATTATCCGACACACGATTTAGAGTTAGCCGCAATAGTGTTCGCATTGAAAATTTGGCGTCATTACTTATTTGGTGAGAAATTCCATATTTATACTGATCACAAAAGCTTGCAATACCTGATGACTTAGAAAGATTTAAATTTACGACAGCGGAGATGGTTAGAATTGCTAAAAGACTATGAATTAGTAATTGACTATCATCCGGGGAAAGCAAATGTAGTTGCTGATGCTTTGAGCAGAAAGTCCTTATTTGATTTACGTGCTTTGAACACATAATTAGTTTTGTCTGATGATTGTTCAATAGTAGTTGAGTTGAAAGCGAGACCGTTGTTTCTACATTGAAATTTGTGAGGCTCAAAAATTTGATAATGAATTGCAAGCAAAACAAGCACAGTGTGAGTCGACTTCTGATTCAGAGTTTCGAATAGGGCCTGATGATTGTTTGATGTTTAATGATAGAATATGTGTACCAAGAAATTTTGAGCTCATTCAAAAGATTTTAAATGAAGCACACAATAGTCATTTATCAGTACATCCGAGAAGCATGAAAATGTATAATGACTTAAAACAACTATATTGGTGGCATGGCATGAAACGAGATATCTCAGAATTTGTTTCGAAATGTTTGATTTGTCAGCAAGTCAAACCTGAGCATCAAGTGCCGTCAGGTTTATTATAGCCCATAATGATTCCTGAATGGAAGTGGGATAGACTAACAATGGATTTCGTATCTGGTTTGTCCTTATCTCCGAAAAAGAAAGATACGATATGGGTTGTTGTTGACAGATTGATAAAATTGACTCATTTCATTCTAGTACGTATGGATGTTCACTTGATAACTTGGCTGAATTGTATATCTTAGAGATTGTTTGATTACATAGAGTGCCACTATCTATTGTCTCGGATAGAGATCCATGATTCACTTCGCAATTTGGAAGAAATTACAAGAAGCTTTAGGTACAAAGTTGCATTTTAGTACTACGTTTCACCCACAAACAGATGGACAATCCGAGCAAGTTATTCAGATACTTAAGGATAGGTTACGTTGTTGCATTCTTTAGTTTGAAGGTAGCTGGGAGAAATATCTACTGTTGATTGAATTTGCTTACAACAATAGCTTCCAATCAAGTATAAAGATTGTAACACCCCGTACCCGAGTCCGTTACCGGAGTCGAACACAAGGTGCACACAAACTTAACTTAATCATTTTCACTGTCCATTTAAAAATTTCCAGACAAGCTGGTTACTGCGTCACTGTCGCCTTAAAAATCATATCTTGAGTTTCAAAATTTGAAAATCAGTTTCGTAATTTTTTCCCAAAACTAGACTCATATGTCCATCTACAGATTTTTTTCTAGAATTTTTGGTTGAGCCAATTAGTACAGTTTATTAGTTAAAGTCTCCCCTATTCCAAGGTTCGACTACACTGACCTTTATGCATTGCGAATTGGATATCTTCCGGTACAGGTCTTCAATACTGATTCTGTTTGTTTCTTTAGAAACTAGACTCAAAGAAGAATCTATAAATATATGGCATGACTCCTAATCATCTCTGGTTAATTTACAATGAATTTCCAAATTCGGAACAGGGGATCCAGAAACCGTTCTGACCCTGTTTCACGAGAACTTTAATATCTCTTAACATATAACTCATATGACCGTTTCGTTTCTTCCATATGAAAGTAGATTCATCAAGGTTCATTAACATAATTTATTCACTATTTAATTCCATTCCTACAAATTTTAGTGATTTTTCAAATGCTCACCACTGCTGCTGTCCGTATCTGTTTTTAAGGTAAACTTTACCTATTTCGTGGTTTCCATGGACCAACTAGAGTTTTGTCATACATAGGTCCACATATACTCATATTTAGCCATTCCAATGGCTGATCATTTGCCTAACACTTCCATTCCAGTCCATGCTCACATCATGAAACCATACATATATACATAAACACAAATAGTCTAATGCCATACCCCACTTTTACGAGCCATTTTCGCATGGCTGTACACACATACATCACAAAACGTATTTGAAAAACAGCAAAGGGTAGTCCTATACATGCCATATCCAGAGTTCAACTAAAAGAATACCAAAAGGGCTTTGATAGTGTGAATGACTTCGACTTCGATGATCCCGAATCCGATAGCTAACGAGCAAAATCTATAAAACAGAGAAACAGAGAAACGGAGTAAGCAATTTATGCTTAGTAAGTTTGAGCAAGGGATTCCAGCACAACAAAAGCATAGCAATCATATAGCTAACGGATAATTTCGTATGCACAAATTCTCAATGTCATACTTATTTCACATTCCAACCCCTATATTCATACATAAGGGATCATCTTAGCCAAATACCGGAAGCTCATTACTCGACTGAGCGAATATCATTCGAAGGGAATCAACTAATTTCAAGCACATACGAACATACCTCATTGCTGGAATTTTTCAAGCGTATTAACTGAAATTTTTACAGCAAGAACGCTCGTTCTCGAATCACGTACCTTCGAAATTTAACCGGATATAACGACTAGCTCAAATCCTTCGGGACAAACCCCGGTTATAGTAACTCGCACGAATGCCTTTGGGACTTAACCCGGGTTTAGTAACTCGCACAAATGCCTTCGGGCTTAACCCGGATTTATTAACTCGCACAAATGCCTTCGGGCTTAACCCGGATTTATTAACTTCGCATTTAACGCCTTCGGATCTTAGTCCGGATATGGTCACTTAACACAAAGCCTTCGGGACTTAGCCGGACATCATTCAAATAGCCAAGCACAATTATCAATAAATCATGACACATTCAGTATTTCATTCTCATTAGCAAAATTCAAACACAAGTCACTTATCACCTTTGCAATTTCGCTCAATAGCCACACATAAAGAGCATGATCTAATCAAATCATAATCTAAGTTCCATTACTCGAGAACTTACCTCGGACGTGGTCGAACGATTTCGACGGCTATTCGACGACTTTTTCCTTCCCTTATCGGATTTAGCTCCCTTTGCTCTTGAGCTTAATTTAACAAATAAATTGGTTTTATCATTTGAGCATCGAAGAGGAATTCAAGGTACTTAGCCCACATATTTTCATTAGACATTAAAGTCACATATGTACGGAAATCATGAATCAACTCAACACATTAGTTAGTACTCTCCTTAGCAGATTTTCTAAGCCAAGAATAGGCATCAATATGCTTGCCTCTAACCGAATGCATGCACACCATTTCCCTCATGTGGCGAATATGCATGTCCATGTTGAGGCCAATTATACACTTAATACCACACAAAAAAAAACAGCATACATTTTACTAACTAACGCATTCCATATTGTAACTCAATACACATCTATCATTTCCTTCATAACCGAAACATCATCACAAGCAAATATACACCTTGAAATAGTATACATGTCATACCAATACATCATGTGCAAACATATATTCATGTAGGTGCAAGGGCCGAAACTCAAGTTGCTTATATCCAAATATAAACACATATCCAAAGCTCAAATCTTACTTACCATGCAACATGCATGAATCATACTTATGGATATACCATGGCGAATACACCACCACACCATACCGCTTCAATTTGGTCATGGTTAAACAAAGAACTTAGTATCTCATTCAAAAATGCTAAAAGAAAATCTAAGAGTCCTCAAACCCCCATCACATGTATCATTATCAAGCTTGATATTTAGCATGCAATGGCATTAACACCACATCCACTTTGGCCGAATATCATTCCATGACATAGCAAAGATTTGAACCATGGGCTAATAAAAACATCAAGCTAGCAACTAAAAACATGCATGAATCCCATGGCACAACCTCAAACATACCTTAATCTTGACACAAGTATGGCCAAACTTCCTCCTAATCCCCCTCCAAACCAAGCATGAAGCAAGAACCCCTTCCTTCTTCCTTAGAATTTCAGCTCAAAGAAAATGAAAAAAAGATGAACAACAATTTTTTTCTTCTCTTTTCCTCTACTCACGGCAATGGGGAGGGGGAGAGCCTTCACACACAATTTTTTTTTATTTTTTATTACCCATGCATCTTATTTTATTTCTCCTTACATAATGCACTTACAAAACATGTTTCATGACATGTCTTGCCCATATTTCCTTGTCATGGCCGGCCACTAGCTATTAGGGGGGGAATTTGACATGCAAGTCCATTGTTTTGCATGCATGCTTTAAATTAGTCATCACACATTTCCCCATCATACTTTCAAAGTTTTCTACTAGGTCCTTTCTAGTGAAATTCACATTTATAACTCTAAATTAAAACATCAAAAATGTCACACATGAGTTAACACATATTATAGGCAATAAAATAAATATTAAATTATTTTTATGCCTCGGTTTTGTGGTCCCGAAACCATATTCCGACTAGGGTCGTTTTAAGGCTGTCACAAAGATGGCACCATACGAAGCTCTATACAGTCATAAATGCCAAACACTATTGTATTGGATGGAGCTTAGTGAGAGTAAGATTCACGGGGTTGATTTAATCATAGAGCCATCGGAGAAAGTAAAAGTAATTCATGATAATATGAAAGCGGCATCAGATCTACAAAAATCATACGCAGATTTGAAACGAAAAGATATTGAGATTTAGATCGGGGATGAAGTGTTTTTGAAAGTGTCACCGTGGAAAAAGATATTATGGTTTGGTCGAAAGGGAAATTGAGTCTGCGATTCATTAGGCCGTATGAGATTATCGAACGAGTTGGGCCAGTGGTGTATCGACTATCTTTACTGTCTGAGTTAGAGAATATACATAATACGTTTCATGTATTAGTGCTTCGACGATATTGATCTGACCCTTCACATGTTATTTCCCCGATCGAGGTTGAAATTCAACCAAATATATCATGTACTGAAGAATCGATTCGAATTTTAGCTCGTGAGATCAAAAAGTTAAGAAATAAGAGAATCGCATTAGTAAAAGTATTATATCATTGACATGGGATTGAAGAAGCTACGTGGGAACTTGAGGATCCTATGAGAAAACAATACCCAAACCTATTCATTGGTAAGATTTTCAGGAACGAAAATCCCTAAGGGGGAGAGTTGTAACAGCCCGGTTTTAGCTAAATCAGAACAGTGGTTTTAGGACCACAAATCTAATGTCAAAAAATTATTTTAATATTATTTTATGTGTTTATAGCATGTTATTTGATATGTGTGAAAATTTCGTGAGTTAAATTTTATCTTTAATTGCTCAATTTGAGAAAAAGGACTAAATCGCGTAAAATGAAAAAGTTGCATTCTAGTAGTTAAAGATGTCAAATGGCTTTGGCTTTTAATTATGGTGGCCTTAAATGGTAATTAAACCATTTAAAACATTATTGGACATATATGGACATATAATTTGGTGTTTTTAAATGTTTTACTAAAGGTTATTTAAGTAATTTGATTATTAATCATATAATAAATAAAAAAAGTAAAAATAAGTCTTATTATCATCTTTTTCAAATGAAAGTTAGGGCTAAAGAAAGCTAATTGTTTTCTCTTCATTTGGCTATGCCATATTTGTCAATTAAGGTATGGTTTTTAATCCGTTTTTGATGATTTTTACATTTTTGAGATCATTGCTTCGTATTCTAGCTAGTTCGTACATTTAATTTCAAAATTATTAAAGATTTTGAGAGTTTTAATTGTTGAATCTATGAGTTCTTTGATGTTTGATGATAGATTATGAAAGCTTGATGATAGTTTTACATGTTTTATTAAGTGATTTCTGATGAAAATGCATAATAGGGATTAAATTGTGAAATATGCAAATTAAGTGGTTGAAATGTAAAATAAATGAAAGTTTTGGGCTACTAGAGACCTATATGTAATTCGGCCAAGCTTGGGTTTTGTTTAATTATGTGAATTTTATGTATTTGTGAAATAGGGACTAAATTGATTAAATGTGAAAGTTTAGGGGCTAATGTGTAAAAATACCTGAATGATTAATTTTGGACTAAATTGAATAAGTAGATGAATAAATAAGTTAATTTTGAAATCATATAGATCAAGAAAGAAAGAATTCAGATTTAGATTGGGGGAAAATCAATGTTGTCAAATAGTCGATCCGATCCGTCAATTCCGAACACAAGGTAAATTCGTATGTAACGAGCTCTATTATAATTGTATCTAAATGCTTTGATATTGCATAAATTGTAAATTTTAGACTATGAACTTGTTCGACCATGATTCAAAAATGATTCGACAGTGATTTGAAATAGTTTTATTATGATTTGGTATTAGAAATTCCCGTTTGAACCCTAGGAACAGTCTAGAATATAAATGACATGTCATTAAGGTAATAAGTTGGCTTCAAGCCATGATATCGGCATTGTGGGTGCGAGTTATACCTTGATTTGGCTACGGGCCATGGATTAAGTATTTTGGAGAGGAGTTACCTTGATTTGGCTACGGGTCATGGTATAGATATTTATCGATTGAGATCCTTAAATATCTGACTTCTATTTCGAATGGTTCAATGGGAAAATTTAAAGATGTGGATTAGAATGAGATTGGTACGAGTTAGTACAGGTACATATGTAAAGTTTATAAACATTGAATCCATGAAATGGATGAATTCTGGGTAAGCTATTGAATGAATGATTGAATGCTTTAAGATTTAATGACTTTTTATTATCTTGCATTTATATTGATGGAATTGTGAATGAATGGTGAAGTTGCTCATTTAGTTAATACGAACTTACTAAGCTGTAGAGCTTACTTTGTGTTATTTTCCTATATTTTATAGAGAATCAAGGCTAGCTCGAATCTGGAAGTCATCGGGAATATCATCGCACTATCGATCATCTAATTTGGTACTTTTGAAGTCATGTATATATGGGATATGGCATGTATAGGCTTGAGTCATTTTGATATGTTTGGTGGATATGTATTTTGGCCATTTGAGTTGGCATAAGATGATAACCTTGGTGATGTTTTATGAATGTGTAATGGTTCTATTTTAATGTTTGGTAATGGATTTATCTTGAATGAATGTGGTTAAATTGATTATGTATGTTTGGATTGGTTTAGTTGGATGAATTATATATATGAATTACACTTAGTAAATCAAGATAAATTGATTTGTATTTGAATTGGTAAATGTTATGGATTTGAGTATTGGATTTGGTCGAAATGGATATAGTATAGTTGTGTATTTTTTGGATGATTTTTGGATGCCTACTTGTGTAATGAAATGGTACTATTTGAGTGTTTATAGGTATGTGCAAAATGAGTGGCAAATTGGCCTTGTAAATGGCCAATTTTTGTCCACACAGGCAGAGACACGAACGTGTGTCTCAATCGTGTGTGACACACAGTTATGCTACATGGTCGTGGTCCCCTGGTGTTGAAATTGAATTGAAGTCAGTATGCTTTACACAGTCTCACACTCGGGCGTATGAATGGCTGTGTGGTATAAGTCAGTATACCCCCCAAAAGGCACACAAGCTGGACACACGGGCATGTGGTTGGCCGTGTGACCCAAGTCAGTATACTCTCCAATTTTCACACGGCCTGGCACACGAGCGTGTCCTTGGCTGTGTGATGCAAGTCAGTATGTATGCCATGTTTCCACATGGCCAAAGACATGGGCGTGTCTACTAGCCGTGTGAGGCACATGGCCTGTTCACGCGGGCATGTGATCCTTGTATGATTGAAAAATTTCTAAGTTTTCTGAAATTTTCGTAAAAAATGTTATCAGTTTAGTCCCAAACCACTTCTAAAGCATGATTAAGGCCTTGCAGGCCCTTATAAGGGACAAAATGATTGTGTTGAATGGTTTATGAGATTGTATATTTTATGTTGTGAATTGATAGGTAATGCCTCGTAACTCTATTTCGGAGATGGATACAGGTTAGGGGTGTTACAGATTCAATCACCAATAACTTATAATATTCGATGAAATTGCCATTCCCTTCGGTACTCCAGGTGTAGTACACTGACTACAAATAATGTAGACTTAATATGCTGCCGGTACTCCACGAAACTTCTCTATTAACCACAAAATCTGAACCCAATGCATATGCAATATGTCACACAGTCTTAGACATAATCATATCTCAATACTTTTCATATTCATTTGACATGCCCAACATGTCCTCAATTATTGCATACTTTCAGTAAATTGAAACTGTGTTCCAATCTTTCAAATTACCATTGTGCTGGTATCAATCAATATCGTTCAATTTCACATACTTTATGAATTTTCATTGTGCATAAATAGCACCCTTTCAGTACACAATATAATAAATATCTTATGCATTTAAATCATATATAAACTTAATATCTCAACACATTATATCATTCAGTGAAACATTCTCATATCTTATAACTCAAATATGCAATTACAAACTAAATCAAACATTCATACTTTCAAACTAGCAATTTTCCCGGCATGTCAATCTTTTAAGGCTCGAAACATACCTGGTTCGACCGCTCACAAAATCAATAATTTGGCTATTAATTCAATCCAATCATCAATCTAATTTATCAAATATAATATGATATTTAACATTTTCAAACAATTTTATGAGTTTAGGACCCACACCTTATTTTTTGCTTCCTTGTAGCACACTAGCGAATCTTCCAATTTTCCTTAATAATTCCTTAAATGAGCCTAAAACAAAATTCAATATAAATACAATAAATTTACCATTAAACCAGCCCCAAAACACCCACTTATGAGTTCAAACCAATCGTTGAAATTATAACTACTTTATGAATCCAAACTAGTTAGATTCCTTACGTTGTATCGATGCGAACCGTACGTACAATCATTCTTCACCTTTACGGATAATTTGGGGCATTTGGGTTAGCACCTAATTTGATAATATACTAGAAAATAAGTAGCTAATTAATGATTAAATTCCTTCATTTAATCAATTCATAACCTTTCCCAACAGTTATGTCGAAATAACAAACTAGTTATCCTTAATTACACTTATGCTTCACGATTTGTGGGATCCGATTTGCTAATTGACAAGAACGTCTCTCCATAATTAAAATTTTATTAAAGGCTGATCAGGAGGGTTCAAGAACACAATTTAGTGCTAGAAACGTATGGGCAAGACCCAAGAAACAAAACTGTCCCCTTTCTTGCACATAGGCGCATGCACCACCACCCATGGTGGCCAAAATTGGGGGTGGATTTTAAAATGGTTTGAGATCTCATAAAAATATGGAAAAAATACCTTTGAAATAATTTAAAATCACCAAAATTTCAGATCTGAAAATTTTTATTTTTATTTGTCAAGATTAATTAAGAAATTGATCAGAAAAGAGATCTTACTCAAGCTAGTTGAGTGAAAAGGCAATGACACTTTCTTGGAAATGTTCGGGATCGATCTTGGGGTTCAAGATTTAAGATTTGGGGATTATTTAGATGATAATAGATGGAAAAAATATTAAAGGAGATGGTGCACAATCTTGATACAAAAAGAAGAAGAAAGAGATGGCAAAATGGGAGGTGTAGGCAACAACAACAATGGGAGAAAGAAAGAAAATTGAAGAGAAAAGAGGAGAGGATGAGGGTGAACAGCTGGGGTAGGGAAAACCTGAATTAAAGGCTAAAAAATAAAATAAATGGAAATGTTCAGGGTCGATCTTGGGGTTCAAAATTTCATATTTGGGGATGATTTAGATGATAATAGATGGCAAAAAAAATATTAAAAACAATCTTGATGCAAAAAGAACAAGAAAGAGATGGCAAAATGGGAGGTGTAGGGAACGACAACAATGGGAGAAAGAAAGAAAATTGAAGAGAAAAGAGGAGAGGAAGAGGGTGAACAATTAGGGTAGGAAAAACTTGAATTGAAGGCTAAAATATAAAATAAAAAGTTGTATTTATACTTAGGATTCAAGGGTATGGATGGCACACACATTAAAAAAAAACAAGGGATTTTGCAAAATTTTATTATTTTGCAAGGGAAAGGATTCGAACTTGGGACTCATTTAATTTCCATGATTTCTCATATTTCTTTTAACCATTAAATTTTTTCCTCATTTTTGAAATGATTTTTCAATATTTATTTTAAAAGCAAGACTTGTCACATACTAGGGTTTAAGACAAAATTTGCAAAATAATAAAAATGGTAAGAGAAAAGGGATTTGAACTTGGGTTTCAAGGAACGTTTCACTAACACTTAACCAACAAACCAATACCTTATTTATCTCCTAAAAATTCATATATAATTTAAAAAATTAAGGCAAGATCATTCTCTCTCAATTCACAAACCTGATTCTACTAACCCTTGATTTTTGGGATGTTACATAAGATGACAAAGTGATCTTTTAATGCAAAAAGAACGAGGGCTGGAAAACCCCTAGAACTTGTCACACTGACGTATGTGGCCCCATGAGCATTACTGCAAGAGGTGGCTATGAGTATTATGTAACTTTTAATGATCACTATTCCATATATAGGTATGTATACCTAATGCACTGCAAGAGTGAAACATTTGATAAATTCAAAGAGTCTCGTGCGAAATTGGAAAAACAACTAGGTTTACCCATAAAGACATTTAAGTCTGATCGAGGTGGGGAATATTTATCTTGTGAGTTCTTCGGGTACTTTATAGAGAATGGGATTCTATCCTAGTTAACAATACAGGACACTTTACAAAAGAATGGCGTGGTAGAGAGCAAAAATCGAACATTGTTAGACATGGTATATTTGATGTTAAGTTATTCAAAGCTGTCAATCTCTTTTCAGGGATATATTATACAAATGGCTTGTTATATTCTGGATGATGTGTCGGCTAAGGCAGCATCAAAAACCCCATACAAATAATAGCATGGAAAAAAGCCAAATTTTAACCATTTTAGGATTTGGGGATGTCTGACCTACATATTAGATAAAGATGCGAGGAAGTAGGATATCCAAAGGGAACAAAGGGAGGTTTGTTTTATAACCAAAAGAGCAAAATAGCTATAGTCTCAACTCATGCTACTTTCCTTGAAAAAAGTTACATGAATGACTTCAAACCTCAACGTAAAGAGGTACTCAAGGAGCTTTCAACAAACATACCAAATCTTACGAAAATGTTTCCAGAACCAACTCCTAATGGTAGACTTGCAAACGGTTAATAGCAAAGGGGCTTTGTCACAGTAGGAGGGCCTCTCGTAGGCTCGAGTTCTTCTAATCTAGTGGAAGTGTTTTTTAACACTAAGTCTGATGAACAGGAAGATGATGATCCGCTCACATATGAAAAGAGATATCGAGTGTTGATTCCAAGCTTTGGGAAATAGCTATGAAAGTTGAAATGGACTCTATGTATTCCAAATCATTGTGGGAAATTGTAGACTTATCGAAAGGGATAAAACCCATAGGGTGTAAGTGGATCTACAAGAGGAAAAGAAATGCGGATGGAAAAGTGGAAACTTATAAGGCCAAACTTGTAGAAAAAGGGTTATACTCAGAAAGAAGGCATTGTTTATGAAAAAACCTTCTCTCTGGTTGTCATGCTCAAGTCAATCCACATATTGCTATCCATTTAGACGACTCTCAATTATGAGATCTAGAAAATGGATGTCAAGATAGCATTTTTGAACGAGTATCTTGAAGAGAGCATCTACGTGATGCAAACCACTAGATATATAGCGAAAGGAAATGAGTATAAAGTTTGCAAACTGCTTAGATCCATATATGAACTTAAGCAAGCATCCCGCTTGTAACACCCCTTACCGTACCCGAGGCTGGGATTGTAACACCCCGTACCCAAGTCCACTGCCGGAGTCGGACACGAGGGGTTAACGGCTTAAACCATTCACTTTCGCAGTCCATTTTAAAAATTTTCCAGGCAGTTGGCTAACTGCGTCACTGTCACTTTAAAAATCATATCTTGAGTTCCAAAACTCGAAAACCAGTTTAGTAATTTTTCCCTGAAACTAGACTCATATCTGCATCTACAAATTTTTTTCTAGAATTTTTGGTTGGGCCAATTAGTACAGTTTATTAGTTAAAGTCTCCACTGTTACAGGGTGCGACTACACTGACCTTCATGCATTACGACCTGGATATATCCCTGTACAGGGATTCAATACTGATGCCGTTTGTTTCTATAGAAATTAGACTCAAATAGGAATCTATAAATATATGGCATGACTCCTAATTATCTCTGGTTAATTTACAATGAATTTCCAAAGTCAGAACAGGGAATCTAGAAACCGTTCTGGCCCTATTTCACAAAAACCTAAATATCTCTTAACATACAACTCATATGACTGTTTCGTTTCTTCCATATGAAAGTACATTCATCAAGGTTCATTTACATAATTTATTCACTATTTAATTCCATTCCTAATATTTCTAGTGATTTTTCACATCCACATCACTGCAGCTGTCAACCTCTGTCCTTAAGGTAGATTTTACCTACTTCATAATTTCCTTGATTCAACTAGCCCTTTTAGCATACATGGCACAAAAGATGATTACGATTAACCATTCCAAGGGCTAATCGATTCCAAACATTTCCACATCTCTTAATGAACAACATACAAAATGATTATGATACCATGCCAAAGTGTATACAAGCCATTTTCGTATGGCTATCCAAATTTATACAAAATCAAAGGGTCTATGACCAACAAACGAAAGAGTAGCCCTATACATTAACCAAAATATCCTCTCACTACTAGTCTATTCTATACATGCCATAAGATATTTCAAAACATAGCAGTACCAAACAGTGGATAGTGATAGTGTGACTAGTTGCTGATGATCCTCGAGCCTGTAGCTTCGCAATGAGACCTATAAGGCAGAGGAAACAGAGTAAACGGAGTAAGCATTACAATGCTTAGTAAGTTTTAAGCAGTGTCAACAGATAACAATCAAATTATAACATAGTTGTTCGTATTTTTATTTCACTCTTCCTTCGGGCATACCATCCCTTTACCGAATATGCACATCTCATCATATACAATAGGCAGATAAACTCTCACACTAATCCGATGTCACATAATCATAGGAATAGTCCCATAGATTGCTCTCGTATGCATCATATATAAACTTGGAGTACCTACCTGTTTAACCTTTCGCATTGCGTATATTTATAAGCAATTCTTATTACGAAGTCTTACCCGGACATAATCTCCACACGTAGTCATCGGGTCGTACCCGGACATAATCTCCACACGTAGTCATCGGGTCTCACCCGGAACATATTTCTAAGTTTCATGTACACTTAATCACATGTTACAACATTCACATTAGCCATTCGGCTTTACCACATATATATATACACTTTCACATTCATCACGTCGGCCATTAGGCCTTATCACATATGTATACACTTTCACATTCATCACGTCGGCCATTAGGCCTTATCACATATATATACATTTTCACATTCATCACATCGGCCATTAGGCCTTATCACATATATTATTATGTACAGACTTGGTCTTGGCCGAATCTACATCAATCATTTTCCAACGAATAATTCAATTTCACGCCATACTATCATTTCATATTCGAATACTCATAAACTTACAATTTCACAAATTTTGATATCAAAGATCCATCTAACACTCATGTATCATTTTTCAATATCACAATTTAGAATTCAAGTATGGGATCAATCAATAGCTTATGAGCAACTAAAACAAGTTTTTATCCATGTTTACAACAAAATCACATATTCGCTACGAGCTGTTTTCCTGAGCAATGGTCACTAAATTATTTATACCCGGAGCTACAAGACTCCAAATCACTTGCCGTTAATTTTCTCAGAATGTAGACTCATATATCTTCCATACATGAAATTTTCAGAATTTTTGGTTTGGCCAATCAATACCAGATTTTTCTTAAAGTTGCCCCTATTTCACTGTTTGACTAATCTGACCACTCTTCGCTACGAATCAAATTTTTCATTGTACAGAATTCATAATGTGTTCTATTTGATTCCATTTGAAACTAGACTCATTAAGGAGTCTAAGCATATAAATCTTATCTTATAACCATGTTTGTACAAATTATAATGATTTTCCAAAAACAAAACAGGGGATTTCGGAGTCATTCTGACACTGTTCCGCACAACTTTAAATATCTCTTTATAGGAAATTTCTTTGCTTCCACGGTCTCTTTTACAAGAACTAGACCAACTAAGCTTTGATTACATATTTTATTCAGCCTATAATTCCACACCAACAATTTATAGTGATTTTCTAAAATCACATTACTGCTACTGTCCAAGCAAATTATTACAATTTGCTCTTAAATTTCCAAGTCCAAACACTTATGAACTTACCATTTGGGTTTAAGACATATCATGGCCACATCATATCTTATTAAATCAACTCATTATGTCCTATTATGATTGAATTTACTCAACGTTTAATCACTTAAAACTTACCTCGAAAGTGGTCGACGACTAGATATCCACGGCTATTCGTTTACTTCCTCTTTTCCCTTATCCGACTTTGATCCTCTAGGCTCTTGAGCTAAATCAAATAATTTACTTCCCAATCAAACACAATCACACGGCATCCATATACATTTTAGAACCATTCTTAACATATTTACTACTCAAGCATGTAACTTAACAACTTAACCATTAGTTGCCGAACCACAAACAAAACATATTCATACGTCAATATCTCAAACCTTACCATAACAACCAATATGCAAGATATCACATATACATAACTTAGCTTATGAGAACATATGTATTACATCATAAACACATCTTTTACCAATTACCTCACTTAAGCCAAATTTTTTATAATCAACCACAAAGAGAAATATACCACAAATCACACTTCCAAAATGAGCTACTTCCATGGCCGATTATATTTCATCATTAACATACCTCATTTTTGAATCATATAATCAACATCACAACACATCTCTAAAACACAAATCATGCCAATCATATTTACTCATATGGCCGAATATACATATCCCCATATAATATCATTTTCATCTCATTTAACACTTAATTTCCACCACATAAACACTTGGCCGAATAATCCTAAACTAGCAAAACTCCACATTTGTTCATACCATCTTTTAAATTCACATATATCTATTTAGGTAGCTCATATTTTCTCCTTTCTAATATTTCTATCCAAAACATCAAAACACTATCCTTTTTTTGCATTTACCCCATAATACCGTATGCACAATTTGTCACCAAAACTAAAGAAAAATCAACATATGGGTTGCAATAAGAGCTTGACTACTAGCTAGATTCTCATAAAATCAATAGAAATAACATGAACTCCTACCTTATTTAACCTCCAAGATAGCCGAATGCCCTAGACAAGTTCCTTCCTCTTTCCTTTTTTGTTTCTACTGTGCAAGAAGGTAAGGAAGATGAACACTCTTACCTTTATTTCCTTAAAGGTGACCCATGCCTTAACTTCAATTTCTTCTCTTTAGGTACACAGCAACCGGGGGTGGGGAAGGAGGATGAACATGCCTTGTTTTTATCACTCTTCCATTCTTTTAATTATTCTTTCTTCCATACTATAAAACCATTAACTATTATCATGCTAAAAAAAAAATGCATATAATATCTATCAACCATCATCATGGCCGGCCACTAAATTAAAAGTGGTCCATTTGACATGCAAGTCCCTCATGTCAATAACTCACGCATTATTTGGCCACTTTAAATTTCACCTATCACATTTTCAAGTCCTATCACATGGGTCCTTTCTTATAAATTAGCACCTAATTGATAAAATCAAGGCACGAAATATTCACACATACAAATTCCACATACAATAAGCACAGAATATAACATCTAATTTGTAACATCCTGATTTTCGGGTTTATTCGCGATTTTCAATATTTTGTAAAGATTTTTAAAATTTTGTATTTGGATGTGGAATTAGTATTTTGAGTAGGTAAATGGGCTTATAGAAGGCCCATGAGTTGGCCAAAACCCAGTTGAATTTTTGGAATTTTAGACTTAGGAGTTAGGGGTTCTGGCTAAGTGGCCTTAAGTGGAGTGATGGGTAAATTGCATCACAAAAAGAGCCTTGGTTAAGTGGCAAGGGTGACGCCACTAGGCTCCTAGAAAAGTGGCGTGTGGAGCTTTGGGAAGGCAAGGGATCGATTCCCTGTGTTGGCAAATAGATGCATTTATTTTTTAGTGCAGGAGGGGTAAGTGTTGGAGTTCGTGGATTACGCTAAAGGAGAGTTGGATCAGTTTAAATGCTTGGATTCAGGAGGGATAAGGGAGAGATTTAAGGGATTTGGATGAGGCTAGGAGTTGGCGAATTATGGGAATTGAAGAGGAAAAATCGGCAGGGGGCTATGTTGTTAGTATTTCGCACTTAGGGTATTGAGTGGTGCCGTTTTTCTTCGCTTTAACACCTTAGGGTTGTTTTTCCTCTCTTTTTCCTCTCTAGCCAAACTACCACCTCCCTATTCCTCTTCTTCTATTTTTCTTTCTTCTTCTTCAAAACTATTCATCATACCTGCTATTCATCAATACTTTTGCCGAATCCATAAAAGCCGAAATCCTGTGATCATTGCTTGTGCCGATTTCTTCAAAGCCGTGTTCTCCTATGTTCTTTTGTTTTATTAATTTGCAATTATCTTTTCTTAATCCTAGATCTCGACCGCAATTCTACTTCAAGGTTGTAGCCCCACATTATCATCTTCTTCATCACACAAAAGCGAAAAACCATAGATTTGGGGGCTTATAGCGAAACTTCAAGACTTTGGGGAATCGAGTTCTACCGTCGTTTGATAGATAAATCTACACTAGATTGCGTGGAAATCAAGTGGGAGTAAGGGTAAGTACGTATCATCTCGGATCTGTTCTTATTTTGCAAAGTTAAGAAAAGTCAAGTCCCTAAAATTAGGGAGGCTGTCGCTTTGGGCATATGGCTCTAAGAGTCTTTAAATGATGTTTTCTTTCGGTGACTAGAGTCTTCTTAAGCGTTGAATCTAAGGCGTGGTTCATTGGAGCAATCGGATTCGGAGCTAACTATCGATTTTGGCAAAAAGGTAAGGTTTCAAAGGTTTTTAGGGATATGGTTCGATCATGGATAAGTAAGTTTTGGGGGTTTAGTGATTATGGTTTGTAAATAAGAACTGTGCTAATAAATTGTAGGACATCGAAAGGGATCTCGAAGCGATCGTCATGAATCAAAAAATTTAACACCCTTTCTTAGTTCAATTCGGCAAAAGCCGAAATGCCGAAATTTCGGCATTTCATGGTCATGTGAGTATGCAAATGCTCTCAAGTCATAGAGTAATTGTTAGATCTGGCACCGCAAGGTAGTAAGCACGTTCGCGTGACGTTTTAGCGTATTTCGAAAAAAGGGCTTGATGGGCCAAAACTGGGCCCAATGGGCTTACGGACCAATTCGGGTAAGAGATGGGCAAATTAGCCTGTTAGGTAGATGGTGGAATCAAATTGCATAAATCTGTTAAAAATTACTGAATTAGCTTGTGTAGTAGCGTAGATCACGAAATTACCCCTAAAGAGCAAAATTACCGAAATTACCCCTAAAGAGTAAAATTACCAAATACCCCTAGGGTTTTAAATTGGTGAATCGCATGATTGATTAATGTTGTATTTTACATGATATGTTTTATTAATATCATTGCATGGGATTGGGGTATTAATGGAGGAAGTATTGAAAGTGGTTCATCCACGTCTTGGAGGCTTTGCCTCAATCGACTGAATTTGAGTGCGTTCTTTAAACTGTGGTGTGTAGAAATTTGGGTGGGTTGAGATATTCCCCTGTGGTGTGTAGGGTTGGTGCAGGCGGTGTAGCGGTTGGTGGGTTGAGTAGTCTCCTGGATGGGCTTGCATTCATTATTACCGATGTTACTCATGTTCTTGAATCGGGCCTATGGGCCACACTTGTTATGTAAAAGGGCTAAGGCCTTGCTCAGATTCGAAAAGGGCTTGACCTCTGTGTCTTGTTATCTGAATAGGGCTTAGGCCCAATGGGCTCGAGCTGATTTGGGCTTTGGATGGGTTTTCAGATACACCGAGTTTTCCCAAACTCACCCCTTCCTTTTCCTCCTTGCGGTGAGCCCTAGTTGGTGGACTTGGAGTCAAGGGATTCAGAGTGGCCATGAAGATGGATTGCCAATTTTAAATAAGTTTAGCATTTAATTTGGATTATTTTATTTTTATTTTGTTTAAAGTTGTAATAAGGCCGCTCTTTTTAATTATTTTTATTTTGGGGATTATTAAACCGGTTAGCACTAGGGTTCGTTTTATAAAAACTACTTGATTTTTAAAAGATCACGATGACGCAAAGTTTCGCAAAGTAAATGTTTTTCCAAGGAAATAAATATTTTAAACAAACGTTTTCAACTTAAACATTTTCTTAAGACGGACATAATCAAACGATTTTCTCAAAATTATACGAGATGTTAGAGTGTGGCAATGGTGGTGTGCATGTCTAGGATTGGATCCGGAAGAGCTTGGTACTTAAGCAGTCCGACGGACTCACCTCCTCTTTTTCCTGGTTTCCTACCTGGTGCACAGCTTCTATTCACTTTAACCTACCTTTAAAAGTGTCTTTTACAACACCAACTCAGCTTTTCCAAACTAATACGGAATGTTTTGAACGCATCAATGTGGCGCATCAGATCCGGTCATAACGTCCAGGCCGGGTTTGGGGTGTTACATAATTATTTTTGTGACTCGGTTTTGTGGTCCCGAAACCACTTTACGACTAGGGTCACATTAGGGCTGTCACAGGGATAAGGTACGGGGCATTACCGAACAAACATACAAACATTGAACTAAAATACGAGCCATAAAATTTCATTCATATTTCAAAACATTCATTCACGTACACATAGTCCCTTATTTGAGTCTACGAAGACCAAAAGATACTTTAGAAAGGGTTCGGGACTAAACCGAGAACTTACAAAAATCTTGGAAATTTCATGCTTTAAGGCTCCACACGCCTGTGTCCCAAAGTCGTGCTCCATACACGGCTGAGACACATGGTCGTGTCTCTGCCTGTGTGGAATATACCTAGGCTATTTTCCAAGCTTTGGTCAACCTTAATCTCTTACACACTGATACAAAATCAAAAGCATATAACATGGTATTCATTTAATGATTAAATATTCTCAATTAAACCACAAACATAGCATTTGTATGTCATCATACATGTGTCTCTCATACTCATTTTACCTTGTTTATTATAGTACCACTTATACATTTATACTAAGATTATCATCTTACAAAATATCTTCAGCTTAATCATCAAGCATTCATATTTAAAACTAGATCATATTTTTATAAAATACCACAATTCAGATACGGAAAATAACATGTTTGCCTGAAACATTTCAATTCAACTCCATACCCAAGAAGCATTACATTGAGACTAGTCATATATATATATATATATATATATATACATGTCATGATACATATCATTCTCTTTCTGTTTTCTTATAAACACATATCATGTATTTCATTATATCAATATTTCATATACCATAGTTTCAATGTATTCCACATATATTTATTTTCCTCCTCCTCCTCTCCATTCCACATCCTTAATGTATATAGCATTCTTGTAAATACGATTTCACAATTTACTAATAAATGCTCACGTCAAACTGTCCATATGTGTCATAGTCACTTACTTATTTATAATTCGAGCTACAGAGCTCCAAATTAAGATCCTTAAATTTCCCCTAAAACTAGACTCACATATATTTCCACCATAAAATTTTCATAATTTTTGGTATAGCCAATTAGTACAGTTTATTTATTAAAATTTCCCATGTTTCACTTTCTGACAGTTCTGACCTCTCTTCACTAAAAATTAGGTATCTCACAGTACAGAACTCGGAGAATGTTCTTGTTGATTTACATTGAAAATAGACTCATTAAGGATTTTAAAAATATAAGTTTAAGCCTCTAATTATTTTTATCCAAAATTTTGTGATTTTCCAAAGTCAGAACAGGGGATCACGTAATCATTCTGGACCAGTCTCACAAAAACATAAATATCTCAAAATATAGAACTCTTTTTCTTTCTCTGTATGAAAATAGACTCATTAAGATTTAATTTGATATCTCATTCAGTCTCTGATTCAATTTCTAATATTTTTGGTGATTTTTCAAAATCACATCACTACTACTGTTCAAAATTACAATTTTGCCCCTAAACTTTTGCATATTTACACTTTTGCCCCTAGGCTCGGGAATTAAATTTCATCCCTTATTCTTATGTTTTATGACTTGCTGATCACTTTTCCCTTCTATGGAAACATCAGATTCTCACTCTAACATATACTTATGACTATTAGGTATTTTTACCTATTAAGTCCTTTTACTCGTTTTCACTCAAAACCGAGTAGCACAAGTTGTCTAACATAATTTAAAACCTCATATTCTATTATAAAACAGAAAAATAAACACATTTCACCTATGGGTATGTTTCCAAATATGAACCCTAGCTTAAATTATTGCTAGAATAAACTTAATCAAATATGAATAAATATATCACTATATAAACTTTCATCTCACATATTATCACATATACATATATCACGAATTCTTATTCATACTGTAACACCCCGAATTTGGGCCTAGAAGTATTGGGCCTTGAGTGGGGGTCCGTAAGGAGGTTGTATATAGGTATTTAATTGTGCAATGAAATGAAACAATTAAATGTTTGCTTTAGTGGTTAATGGCTTTGAGAAATGTTGGAGAAATCTTGGGTTCAAACTTGGGCTTTAGCAAAAATTTTGGTATTAAGTGAAAAAAAAAACCTGGATGCTTGGATGAGGGCCTTTTAAATTATTGTGTTAAATAAATGACACAAGGAGCAATGTGGTCTAGTGGAAGTGGCGTAGTTAAGGTTGTATGGGAGCACGGGTTCAAGCCTTGGCTCTTGCAATTTATTCTTTTTTTTAAGGAACACGGACTTTGGCCTTTAGACCTTATAATTAATTGGGGATAAAATATGACACAAAAAGAGCCTGTGGTGAAGTGGCAAGGTGGCATCATAGAGTTGGCAAAGAGGTCCAGGGTTCGAAACTCATGGCAATCAAAGAGCATTTATTTTGCTAACAAGGGGCGGCAAGAGTTGGTGTTGAATTTAAACTCTGATGTTGGAAGGATACCACATCGGGAAGCTAACATAAGAGTGGATGCGAAGCTGACTTTAAATAGAGAAGAACCATGAGGAGAGTAAAGGTACCTTTCTTGGCTGATCCCTTTTGCTGTATGGCGTGCTCGTTTGGGTTGGGCGTCGGCTAAGAGTGCTCAGAGGGTGGATTAACTCCAGTCTCCTATCAGGTTTGTATTTCTCACTACTCTAGCTGTAGGATGGCTACTTCGGGCCGCGATGGGCTGAAAAGGGCCATGTGGGCCCAATGGTCCTACGGGCCCAATTGGATTAGTTTGTTTGATTGTGTAGTAAATATTGGACTAGGCTAGGTGAATCTCATATTTGTGGCTAGATTTGGGCTAAAAGGGCCACACGAGCGTGTGGGCCCATTTTAAGAGAATAGGCTTTAGGCCCATTCGTATTGTTATCCTGTTTAGAATACTTTAGTTTACCAAATTACTAAAATGTCCTCAATTTGTAAAATTACTAAAGTACCCTCGATTTATAGAATTACCATTTTACCCTCAATTTACAGAATTACCATTTTACCCTCGATTTACAGAATTACTATTTTACCCTCGATTTACAAAATTACTAAAATACCTTTGGTTTACAAAATTACCAAAATACCCCTAGTTTGTAAAATTACCAAAATACCACTAGTTTGTGAAATTACCGAAATACCCTCAATTTGTAAAATTACCAAAATACCTCTGATTTACAAAATTACATAAATACCCTTGACTTTCTAAAAATTGTAGAAATGCCATTGGTTTACAAAATTACTGAAATACCCTTGGTTTGTAGATTTACCAAAACACCCTTGTAGGATGAAATGACTAAAATACCCCTAATAGGTAAAAAGACCGTAAAGCCCCTGTAGGGTAAAGTGATCGTAATACCCCTGTATGGTAAAATGACGAATATGCCCTTATTTTCCGTATGACTGATGTGCTTAGGATTTACATATAGTAATATTGGATTAGTTAAGTTTGAGTGATAGGTGGTGGTTATCGTAGGTGATTGATTTTGAAAATGTTTCAACTTCAACCCATAACAGGTGTGTAATAACCCTCGCAGTAGCTTAGATTAATATTCGCCGAAAAGCCGAAATGTTAAAATTTCGGCATTTCGGGAACTTGTGATTTTGCCTTTGCTTAAAGATGCGATAGATACGATATGATCAGTGTTTGGATCGATGGAGCAGGTAAGAGCGCAATTTTGTGCACGATGGTAAGTTGGGCCTCAATGGGCTAGAATCGGGCCCAATAGGCTTTCGGGCCCATTTGGGTAAAACTGATAGAAAATGGAATCTGGAAAAGTTGCATGTTAACACGGTTAGTACTGTTGTAAAATTTGGATTAAGCAGGCTTAGTGGGCTAAATCAGCATTCGTAGGGCCCATTAGGGGTTTTGGGCCCAAAAGCCCGAATTTGATAAAGTGGGTTAAAGATCATTGTTTAAACACTCGAAAATATTGATAATTGTTAACGAACATGGAAAACCCTGATATTTGGTAAAATTACGAAATTACCCTTATAATATGAAAAATGACTATTTTTCCCTTGTGGGCAAATGACTGACTTGGACTATGTGGTTGATGGATTTGATTGTGAATATTTGTTGGTGATATGAATGACTTGGCTGTGATTGTTTGATTCAAATATGGGCATGACATTCTACATACATGACATGTTGCATGGGTTGGGTTTTATAAATAGAGGAAGAGCTAAAAGGGCTATGCCCCAGTTTACCGAAAAGGGCTTTGCCCTAGTTTATCAAAAAAGGCTTTGCCCCAGTTATTAAAAGAGGCTAGGCCTCCAGTTATATGATAAAACAACTATGCTGCCAGTGGAAAGTTTGGTTGGGTGGGTTGAGTTATTCCCCACATGGTGTGTTGGTTGGTACGGGTGAAGAGTAGCGGATGGTGGGTTGAGTAGTCTCCCCAAATGGGCTGGCATACATTCATTGATATTACATGTGATATTGAAATGGGCCTATGGGCCATACCGCTTACAGTAAAGGCTTCGGCCAGTGATATGATTTATGAAAAGGCTTCGGCCCAATATATGTCGAGACTGAATTAGGGCTTAGGCCCATATTACTACTGTTTAAGGGCCAAGGCCCAGACTGTACTGTTACTGAATAGGGCTTTGGTCCAGATTGTATTGACACTGTGTTATTCACTGTTTGTTTGTTGTTGGGGATTACACATTGAGTTTTCGTAAACTCATCCTGTTTCTAACTGTGCAGGTAATCCCTAAGCTTAGATGGTTTGGAGCTGCGAGGGACTCGAAGATGGCCACACTACTGTTTCTGTTTCTTTTAATTGCAATAAGTAACCGGTTTATTTTTTTATATAAGTTTTATCTTAGTTAATATTATTATTTTGTTTTGAGTTGTAATAAGGTCATTTTAATTATTTTTTTGAGATTATTTTATTTTATACCCTATATTTTACTAATAACAATCCAAAATGGGTTAGACTTAGGGCGCGTTTCCAAAATGATAATTGTTTTCAAAATAACGCAACGATACAATTAATCAGTTTATCAAAAATATCTACTTAAATGAATTCCAACTCATTTTTCTCAAAACCTAACCTCGCACCAAAGTGTGGCAATGGTTGTGGCCATGTCTAGGATTGGATCCAATCAAGAGCTTGGTACTTAAGTAGCCTTCATGGCTCACCTCCTCTGTTTCGGATACCTACCTGGTGCACAGCTTCCATTCACTTTATTAACTTAACAAAGACTATATTTTAAAACACTAAGAAGGACGTTGAAAAAGGCATGGGTATTCTTAAAAACTTCAATGTGACACATCGGATCCGGCCATAATGTCTGGGTCGGGTTTGGGTTGTTACACATACCTTCCCGAGTTTAACACATCATAGCTACACTTTATTCAAATACTTCAGTATTACTATTAAATGGTCAGATGTAGCTCGGTTGGAGAATACTTCATTTTAAACAAAATGGTCCTCATTAGTGTCGGGAGACATCACACTATCACACATTTGTGGCATGTATAACTAAACTCTCACACTTGCTATGTTAGTGCGAGAATCGACTAAACCTACTCTGATACCACTAAAGGTAACACCCCTTACCCGTACCCGAGGCCGGGATAAGGTACGAGGCGTTACCGGACAAACATACAAACATTAAACTAAAATACGAGCCATAAAATTTCATTCATATTTCAAAAGGTTCATTCACTTACACATAGTCCCTTATTTGAGTCTACGAAGCCCACAAGATAATTTAGAAAGGGTTCGGGACTAAACCGAGAACTTACAAAAATCTTGGAAATTTCATGCTTTAAGGCTCCACACTGTGTCCCAAAGTCGAAGTGTTCCATACAATTTGAGACACATGGTCGTGTCTCTGCTATGTGGAATATACCTAGGCTATTTTCCAAGCTTTGGTCAACCTTAATCTCTTACACATTTATATAAAATCAAAAGCATATAACATGGTATTCATTTAATAATTAAATATTCTCAATTAAACCACAAACATAGCATTTGTATGTCATCATACATGTGTCTCTCATACTCATTTTACCTTGTTTATTATAGTACCACTTATACATTTATACCAAGATTATCATCTTACAAAATATCTTCACTTAATCATCAAGCATTCATATTAAAAACTAGATCATATCTTTATAAAATACCACAATTCAGATCATAAAATAACATGTTTTCTGAAACATTTCAATTCAACTCCATACCCAACAAGCATTACATTGAGGCTAGTCATATATATATATATATACATGTCATGATACATATCATTCTCTTTCTGCTTTTCTTATAAACACATATCATTTATTTCATTATATTAATATTTCATATACAATAGTTTCCATGTATTCCACATATATTTATTTTCCTCCTCTCCATTCCACATCCTTAATGTATATAACATTCTTGTAATTACGATTTCACAATTTACTAATAAATGCTCACATCAAACTATCCATACGTGTCATAGTCACTTACTTATTTATAATTCGAGCTACAAAGCTCCAAATTAAGATCCGTAATTTCCCCTAAAACTAGACTCACATATATTTCCACCGTAAAATTTTCATAATTTGTGGTATAGCCAATTAGTACAGTTTATTCATTAAAATTTCCCCTGTTTCACTTTCTGACAGTTCTAACCTCTCTTCACTAAAAATTAATTATCTCACAGTACAGAACTCAGAGAATGTTCTTGTTGATTTATCATTAAAATAGACTCATTAGGGATTTTAAAAATATAAGTTTAAGCCTCTAATTATTTTTATCCAAAATTTTGTGATTTTCCAAAGTCAGAACAGGGGATCACGTAATCATTCTGGACCAGTCTCACAAAAACATAAATATCTCAAAATATAGAACTCCTTTTCTTTCTCTGTTTCTTTTATATGAAAGTAGACTCATTAAGATTTAATTTGATATCTCAGTCAATCTCTTATTCAATTTCTACTATTTTTGGTGATTTTTCAAAATCATGTCATAGCTACTGTGCAAAACAGTTTTATTCCTAATTCACTCTTTCACACTATCTTTGTATTAACCTCATTTTAACATACATATTACAAATCATTTTCACCACATTTAATACATCACAAGTATAGGCCCATGATCACAAGGTCACCATAAAATCATCCTCATGTATAACTTACTTGTTTATAACTTCACCACATCTTGGTCACTTAATGAACACATCATTCACATAATCAAGTTCCTGCACTTATTCATCACAAAACTCACAAAGTAATACATAGAGAGTCTCCGTTGAACATGTGACAGCCCAAAATTGACCCTAGTCGGGAAGTGGTTTCGGGACCACTAAACCGAGTCACCGAAATGTTTGAACGTAATATTTATTGTCTAGAATATGTATTTACGAATGTGTAAAAATTTCAAGCTTCGGTTTAGTCGATTGCATGTGAATTCAGTTAGTAGGACTTGTATGTCACTTTTGAAAAATGATAGGCTAATCTATAAGGACCTAATAGTACATGTAGTCAAGAGGGAGGACTTGCATGTCAAAATTCCCCCCCCCCAAGTGCTAGTGGCCGGCCATGACAAGGAAGCATGGGCAAGACATGTCATGAAACATGTTGGGTGAGTGGTTTATGTTGAAATAAATAAAATAAGGTGCATGAGTAAAAAAAAAAAGTGTGTGTGTGAAGGCTTTCCCCTCCCCTCCCCATTGCCGTGCAAGTGAGAAAGAAAAAAAAAAAAAAAAAAGCTTTGTTCATCTTTTTTTCCATCCTTTGGCCGAAAATCTCAAGGGAGAAGAAAGGGTCCTTGCTCATGGTTGGTTTGGAATAGGTTGGCCATCCTTGTAGCTAGATTAAGGTATGTTTAATATGGTGCCATGAGATTCATGCATGTTCTTAGTTGCTAGTTTTAGTTCTAATTAGTCCATGATTCAAAACCTTGCTATGTCATGGGGATGATAGTATGAAATGAAAATTTGAGATAAGTAAGGTTAAATTTGATTTGGTAAAATCGCCACATGGGTGTATATGTTTGTAAAATATATTTTCTTTGTTAACTCCTTACAATCGGTTGTAGGAGTAATATTGGCTTATAAGGTTGAGTTGATTCATGATGTTGTATGTTAGGATTAAAATACTTGAGACTAGATTAGCTTAATGGTGACCATGCATTCGGCCTTGAAGCATTAAACAAAGGTTGGTTGAGATTTTGATATTTTGAACAAAGATAGTTGTGAAATGGGGTGAAAACCATTAAGTTATACACATAAAAATCCAGCAAGAAGATTAAACTACTAAATGTATTCATTTTAGATCAAGACATCAAAGAGGGAGAACCAAGCAAAGGCAAAGCGAAGATAATCGAGTAGTAGATTGGGAATCATTTCATCCGATATAAGGTAAGTCATTAAGCACTTATTTGTACTAATTTAAAGGGGTCGTAATGTCTAAGTAATGTTGCTGAATGGAATGGTAGAATATATATATAAACATGTATGTATGTGGTGATAAAAATATTGAATTGGAAGAAAAGAGGTGAGATGTATTGAATGATCGGTTCGGCACTAAGTGTGCGGGTGTAAACATTTATAATCACAAATTGGCACTAAGTGTGCGGGTTCAAATTATACAGCACTAAGTGTGCAAGTTTGATTATATAGCACTAAGTGTGCGAGTTCGACTATTAAGCACTAAGTGTGCGGGCTTATGGCACATCCTCTAATAAACGTACACGTTCTACGTGCGCTGCCTTACCGAGTCAATCATGGACAGCGATGCGAGTAAACACCTTGAGCTTATGAGGAATGGACATTTTATTTATATTTGGAATTTTGGTTTGGTAAGTCTTGATCTATGTGGTGATATTACTCGAAAATAAATGCATGCAATGTCATATGGCGTAATGTATGAAATATCAAGTAGGGCTTGGTATGTGACCAAACCGAAATGCCTAAAGAATTATAGTACCGTTTGGGGTGTGGATGGAGGATTTTAATCCGCCTTAATTATTTTCTTTTATGGTATATTATTACTGAATGGCAATATAATGCTTATGGCTTACTGAGTTATATACTCACCGGTGTTTGCTTGTCGCCATTTTAGGTTTCTCGACTCGTCCTTTTTGCGTGCTCGTGATCGTCATTGGAGTCATCACACGGCTATCAACTTTTGGTATCTTTTTGTGTAGTCGGTTTAGGAGAACATTTTGGCATGTATAGGCTAATATGCTTTGTTGAACTTTGGTATGTAAACTTTTAGCCATGCGAAAATGGCATAAATGCTCGGTTGGATTTAGTTCTCCAATGTTAAGTCACAAGTCTTGGTAATTCGATTTCCATGTCTTATGCCATGGTTGATTATTTTGGTATTAAAATGCATGTTATGGCAATAGTGTAGTAGGGAGATGTTGGATAATGATTAGCCTCTGGTATGGCTAGTCATGATCATGATTTGTGACATGTATGATGAATCACTAGTTAGATCAAAGGAAATCATGAAATAGGCATAGTTGCTTTAGTGACAGGTGCTGGCAGCAGCAGTAACGTGAGATTGAAAAATCACTAAAATAGTAGGAATGGTATTAAATAGTAAATAAATTATGTAAATGTACCTTGATGAATCTACTTTTATATAGAAGAAACGAAATGGTCATATGAGTTATAAGTTAACAGATATTAAAGTTCTTGTGAAACAGGGCCAGAACGGTTTCTGGATCCCTGTCCCGACTTTGGAAAATCATTGTAAATTAACCAGAGATAATTAGGAGTCATGCCATATATGTGTAGATTCCTCTCTGAGTCTAGTTTCTATAGAAACAAACGGTATCAGTATTGAAGCCCTGTACAGGAGATATCCAATTCGTAAT
The DNA here is from genome assembly GCF_025698485.1 of Gossypium arboreum. Classification (NCBI taxonomy): domain Eukaryota; kingdom Viridiplantae; phylum Streptophyta; class Magnoliopsida; order Malvales; family Malvaceae; genus Gossypium; species Gossypium arboreum. Next base: position 84,682,108 of record NC_069073.1, read on the forward strand.
GCTCAAAGGTCAGTGTAGTCGATCCCTGCAACAGGGGAGACTTTAACTAATAAACTGTACCAATTGGCTCGACCAAAATTCTAGAAAAAATATGTAGATGGAAATATGAGTCTAGTTTCATGGAAAATTTGCGAAACTGATTTTCGAGTTGTAAAACTCAAGTTATGAATTTTGGAGCGACTAGTACACAGATTGGCAGCTTGTCTGGAAACTCTCAATAAGTGGGTTGAAGTCTGTTAACACCTCGTGTTCGACTCCATGACGGTCTCGGGTTCGGGTGTTACATTTTATTGGTATCAGAGCTATGGTTTAGTCGGTTCTAGGACTACCATAGCGCGTATGAGTCTAGCTATACATGCCTTAATGTTAATGTTTAAATGTGTGATGACTTCTGACGGTTAAAATTTTTTGTTTTGATTAGTAAATGGATCCGGTGTAGAGAGAACCTTGGCGGATGACGTTGAAAGTGTAGCGGCTGCTCCTGCACAAGGGACGCCGCTGTTGAACCTCGGTCATCTGCGAATAATCAAGGTGAGGAGGCAAAACAAGCCTTCTTTACCATGATGAATGAGTGGGTAGCGCAATCTGGCCGAACCAATCCTACTGTCCAACAATTCCCAATTTAAATAATCCACCCCAAGGGCTGTAATGCCATCGGTTACTGATCCTATGAGGCCGAGTAAGCCACCTGTAGACTTGATTAGAAAGCACGGGCTGAGGAGTTTAAGGCCATAGTTCTTGATGATGCCGAAAGAGCCGAAGTTCGCTTGATAACACCATTCGGTGTTTGATGAACTATCATGCACACCGATGAATGTCTAAAGTGTGCTATATCCTTGTTGCGAGACTCACTTACTATTGGTGGAGGACTTTGATCTCCATAGTCCCAAACGAAGCGAGTTACTTGGGATTTCTTTCAAAGCGAATTTCGAAAGAAGTATATTAGTCAACGGTTCATCGATCAAAAGCGTAAGGAATTCTTGGAACTCAAGCAAGGCCGTATGACAAGATTCACGAATCTGAACATGAGTTCGTAAGACTTAGTCGGTATGCTCGGGAGTGTGTGGCCGATGAGGTTGCTATGTGCAAAAGATTTGAAGAAGGATTGAATGAAGATTTAAAACTACTAGTGGGTATTTTGGAGATAAAGGAGTTCGTGACGCTGGTCGAACGAGCACGCAAGGCGGAAGAACTTGGAAAGGAGAAGAAGAAGGCTGAATTTGAAGCTAAAGACTATCGTAAGAGATCGATGGGTAAAGCTCCGTTCTCATTGTAAAGAAGTTCGTGGAGGACACTAATAAATCGAGGACGATGCGGAATTTCCATTAGAGCACGACCATCGACGGACTCGAGCTACTTGGTGGCTAGTGTGGGCAATAATCGTCAAGAGAGACTGAATGCCCCCAATGTGGAAGACGACACCTAGGTGAATGTTGGGGTAAGTCTGTTAACCAAGCACATTACGGATGTGGTTCAAGGACCACTTCATTAGAGATTGCACGAGCTAGATGAGAAGAATAAGATGCAAGGTGCAAGATCGAGTGGGGCGACAGCTAGAGGTAGACCCCCGAGGATTTCAGGAGGTAGGGGTGGTAATCAGAGAGGAGCCACTGATACGGCTGTTCGATCCGAGACTCGTGCTCCTGCTAGAGCATATGCCATCCGCGCACGAGAGGAGGCATCCTCCCCTGACGTTATCACTGGTACTTTTACTCTCTTTGATACTAGTGTGATTGCATTGATTGACCCCGGCTCTACTCATTCATATGTATGTGAAACTTTAGCATCCAGTAAGACTCTACCTGTTGAGTCTACTGAGTTCGTAATTCGAGTGTCAAACCCTTTGGGTCAATACGTACTCGTTGATAAAGTGTGCAAGAGATGCCCCCTAATAATTCGAGAATCCTGTTTTCCGGCCGATCTGATGCTTCTACCATTTGATGAATTCGATGTTATTCTTGGTATGGATTGGTGACAGTACATGATGCGTTGGTGGACGCAAAAGGAAAACCATTGATTTGAGGAGTGCAAATAATGAGGTAGTCCGAGTCGAGTCTCATTGATTTAAAAGGAGTGCCGGCGATAATATCTTCTATGACCGCTCGGAGAAATGTGAAAAAGGGGTGTGAAACATACCTTGCGTATGTGCTTGAAAGTAAAGAGACGGAAAAGAAACTCGAATCGGTACCAAGTGGTTTGTGAGTATTCAGATGTTTTTCCGGAGGAGTTACCGGATTGCCACCGGTTCGAGAAGTGGAATTGACATCGGTTGTACCGGGTACTACGCCGATCTCAATAGCTCCGTGTCGTATGGCATTAACGGAGTTAAAGGAATTGAAGGTCCAATTGCAAGAATTGACGGATAGGGGTTTCGCTCGACCGAGTTTTTCTCCATGGGCGCACAGTATTGTTTGTGAAAAGAAGGACGGAAGCATGAGGTTGTGCATCGACTATCGTCAACTCAATAAAGTGACGATAAAGAATAAATATCCATTGCCACGAATTGACGATTTGTTTGATCAATTAAAGGGAGCCTCGGTGTTTTCAAAGATAGATTTGAGGTCGGGTACTATCGGTTGAGGGTCCGAGAATCGGACATACCCAAAACCGCTTTTAGAACGAGGTACGGTCACTACGAATTCTTGGTGATGCCGTTTGGGCTCACTAATGCCCTGCGGTGTTTATGGATTTAATGAATAGAATTTTCAGGCCATACTTGGATCGGTTCGTAGTTGTATTTATCGATGACATTTTGGTCTATTCGAGAGATGAAACCGAACATCTTGAACACCGAGGCTAGTGTTGCAAATCTTACGAGATAAGCGATTATACGCAAAGTTCGATAAATGTGAATTTTGGTTGAAAGAGGTTAGCTTTTGGGGCACGTGATGTCCGCGATCGGGTGTCGGGTGGACCGAACAAAATTTCGCCATAGTCGATTGGAAACCACCAAGGAATGTTACCGAAGTTAGGAGCTTTTGGGGCTTGCCGGTTATTACCGACGATTTGTAAAAGGTTTCTCGACGATAGCCACGCCAATGACGGCTTACTCCAAAAGGATGTTAAGTTGAATGGACGGAGAAATGTCGAAAAGTTTCGATCAACTGAAAGCTTATTTGATGAAGCCCCAATTCTAGTGCAACCCGAAGCGGGCAAAGAGTTTGTCATTTATAGTGACGCATCCCTACTTGGGTTGGGTTGCGTATTGATGCAAGAAGGCGAGTTGTGGCCTATGCGTTGAGACAATTAAAGCCACATGAGAAAAATTATCCGACCCATGATCTCGAATTGGTCGCCATCGTATTCGCCTTTAAAGATATGGCGACATTACTTATTTGGTGAGAAGTGCCATGTGTATTCGGATCACAAAAGTCTCAAATATTTGATGACTCAAAGAGACTTAAATCTGCGACAAAGACGTTGGCTCGAGCTGTTAAAGGATTATGAGTTGGTCATTGACTATCACCCGGGAAAGGCTAATGTGGTTGCAGATGCCTTAAGTCGTAAATCACTATTTGCGTTACGAGCGATGAATGTGCACTTGTCTATCCGATCCGACAGTGTGTTAGTGGCTGAATTGAAAGCCAAACCATTATTGACACACCAAATTCGAGAAGCTCAGAAAGTCGATGACGAGTTGGTTGCAAAACGGCTGCGTGTGTTCGAACAAGGACTCGGAGTTTCAAATCGACGATGACGATTGTTTGAGGTTCAAAAGTCGTCGTGTGTCCCAAAGAATTGAACTCATTTCGATAATTCGAATGAAGCCCATTGTAGCCGAATGGCAATCCACCCGGAGTCTGAAGATGTACAATGATTTGAAAGCGTCGGTTTTGGTGGCATGGTATGAAGCGAGACATCTCCGACTTTGTTTCGAGATGTTTAATATGTCAACAAGTGAAAGCGGAACATCGGTGCCTTGAGATTACTTCACCAATCACGATACCCGAGTGGAAATGGGATCGAGTCACAATGGACTTTGTATCCGTCGCCATTGTCGTGAGTAAGAAGGATGCGGTTTGGGTCGTGGTAGATCGATTGACTAAGTCGGCCCACTTTTTCCCCGTACGTACGGATTTTTCAATGGACAAATTAGCGGAATTGTACGTTTCTCAGATTGTGAACACGGGGTGCCTATTTCTATCGTGTCGGATAGAGATCCGAGATTTACCTCGCGATTTTGGAAAAAGTTGCAAGAAGCTTTGGGTACCAAGCTGCATTTTAGCACCGCTTTTCATCCCCAAACCGATGGTCAATCCGAGCGGATAATTCAGATACTTGAGGATATGTTGAGATGTTGCATCCTCGAGTTTAATGGTTCATGGGAACGGTATTTGCCGTTAATTGAATTAAACACAACAACGACTTTCAATCAAGTATTAAGATGGCACCCTACGAGGCCTTGTGCGGTCGTAAATGCCGTGCGCCATTGTTTTGACCGAGCTCGGTGAAAGCAAGATTTTCGGGTGGATTTGATTAGAGATCTTGAGCAAAAGTTCGAGTAATTCGTGAAAGTTTGAAGGCTGCTTCGAATCGTCAGAAGTCGTACGCGGATTTAAAACGAAGAGATATTGAGTATCAGGTGGGAGACAAAGTGTTTCTTAAGGTATCACCCTGGAAAAAGATACTCAGATTTGGCCGTAAGGGCAAATTGAGTCCGAGATTCATTGGGCAGTATGAGATCTCCGAACGAGTCGGCCCGATGGCGTATAGGTTGCTTTTACCCCGAACTCGAAAGGATCCACAACGTTTTCCATGTTTCGATGCTTCGACGTTACCGATCCGATCCTTCACATGTAATAAACCCCTCCGAGATTGAAATTCAAGCCGATATGAGTTATGAAGAAGAACCGATTCGTATCCTAGCTCGTGAAGTGAAGGAGTTGCGAAACAAAAGGGTTCCGTTAGTAAAAGTGTTATGGCTCAAACACGGATGGAAGAAGCTACTTGGGAACCCGAGAATTCTATGAAAGAGCGTTACCCAAACACATTTCGGTAAGATTTTGGGGACGAAAATTCCTTAAGTGGGGAGAGTTGTGACAGCCCAAAATTGACCCTAGTCGGAAGTGGTTTGGGACCACTAAACCGAGTCACCGAAATGTTTGAACGTAATATTTATTGTCTAGAATATGTATTTACGAATGTGTAAAAATTTCAAGCTTGGTTTAGTCGATTGCATGTGAATTCAGTTAGTAGGACTTGTATGTCACTTTTGAAAAATGATAGGCTAATCTATAAGGACCTAATAGTACATGTAGTCAAGAGGAGGACTTGCATGTCAAAATTCCCCCAAGTGCTAGTGGCCGGCCATGACAAGGAAGCATGGGCAAGACATGTCATGAAACATGTTGGGTGAGTGGTTTATGTTGAAATAAATAAAATAAGGTGCATGAGTAAAAAAAAAAGTGTGTGTGTGAAGGCTTTCCCCTTCCCTCCCCATTGCCGTGCAAGTGAGAAAGAAAAAAAAAAAAAAAGAAAGCTTTGTTCATCTTTTTTTCCATCCTTTGGCCGAAAATCTCAAGGGAGAAGAAAGGGTCCTTGCTCATGGTTGGTTTGGAATAGGTTGGCCATCCTTGTAGCTAGATTAAGGTATGTTTAATATGGTGCCATGAGATTCATGCATGTTCTTAGTTGCTAGTTTTAGTTCTAATTAGTCCATGATTCAAAACCTTGCTATGTCATGGGGATGATAGTATGAAATGAAAATTTGAGATAAGTAAGGTTAAATTTGATTTGGTAAAATCGGCCACATGGGTGTATATGTTTGTAAAATATATTTTCTTTGTTAACTCCTTACAATCGGTTGTAGGAGTAATATTGGCTTATAAGGTTGAGTTGATTCATGATGTTGTATGTTAGGATTAAAATACTTGAGACTAGATTAGCTTAATGGTGACCATGCATTCGGCCTTGAAGCATTAAACAAAGGTTGGTTGAGATTTTGATATTTTGAACAAAGATAGTTGTGAAATGGGGTGAAAACCATTAAGTTATACACATAAAAATCCAGCAAGAAGATTAAACTACTAAATGTATTCATTTTAGATCAAGACATCAAAGAGGAGAACCAAGCAAAGGCAAAGCGAAGATAATCGAGTAGTAGATTGGGAATCATTTCATCCGATATAAGGTAAGTCATTAAGCACTTATTTGTACTAATTTAAAGGGGTCGTAATGTCTAAGTAATGTTGCTGAATGGAATGGTAGAATATATATATAAACATGTATGTATGTGGTGATAAAATATTGAATTGAAAGAAAAGAGGTGAGATGTATTGAATGATCGGTTCGGCACTAAGTGTGCGGGTGTAAACATTTATAATCACAAATTGGCACTAATTGTGCGGGTTCAAATTATACAGCACTAAGTGTGCAAGTTTGATTATATAGCACTAAGTGTGCGAGTTCGACTATTAAGCACTAAGTGTGCGGGCTTATGGCACATCCTCTAATAAACGTACACGTTCTACGTGCGCGGCCTTACCGAGTCAATCATGGACAGCGGTACGAGTAAACACCTTGAGCTTATGAGGAATGGACATTTTATTTATATTTGGAATTTTGGTTTGGTAAGTCTTGATCTATGTGGTGATATTACTCGAAAATAAATGCATGCAATGTCATATGGCGTAATGTATGAAATATCAAGTAGGGCTTGGTATGTGACCAAACCGAAATGCCTAAAGAATTATAGTACCGTTTGGGGTGTGGATGGAGGATTTTAATCCGCCTTAATTATTTTCTTTTATGGTATATTATTACTGAACGGCAATATAATGCTTATGGCTTCTTGAGTTATATACTCACCGGTGTTTGCTTGTCGCCATTTTAGGTTTCTCGGACTCGTCCTTTTTGCGTGCTCGTGATCGTCATTGGAGTCATCACACGGCTATCAACTTTTGGTATCTTTTTGTGTAGTCGGTTTAGGAGAACATTTTGGCATGTATAGGCTAATATGCTTTGTTGAACTTTGGTATGTAAACTTTTAGCCATGCGAAAATGGCATAAATGCTCGGTTGGATTTAGTTCTCCAATGTTAAGTCACAAGTCTTGGTAATTCGATTTCCATGTCTTATGCCATGGTTGATTATTTTGGTATTAAAATGCATGTTATGGCAATAGTGTAGTAGGGAGATGTTGGATAATGATTAGCCTCTGGTATGGCTAGTCATGATCATGATTTGTGACATGTATGATGAATCACTAGTTAGATCAAAGGAAATCATGAAATAGGCATAGTTGCTTTAGTGACAGGTGCTGGCAGCAGCAGTAACGTGAGATTGAAAAATCACTAAAAATAGTAGGAATGGTATTAAATAGTAAATAAATTATGTAAATTTACCTTGATGAATCTACTTTTATATAGAAGAAACGAAATGGTCATATGAGTTATAAGTTAACAGATATTAAAGTTCTTGTGAAACAGGGCCAGAACGGTTTCTGGATCCCCTGTCCCGACTTTGGAAAATCATTGTAAATTAACCAGAGATAATTAGGAGTTATTCCATATATGTGTAGATTCCTCTCTGAGTCTAGTTTCTATAGAAACAAACGGCATCAGTATTGAAGCCCTGTACAGGGAGATATCCAATTCGTAATGCTAAAAGGTCAGTGTAGTCGATCCCTGCAACAGGGGAGACTTTAACTAATAAACTGTGCCAATTGGCTTGACCAAAAATTCTAGAAAAAAATATGTAGATGGAAATATGAGTCTAGTTTCATGGAAAATTTGCGAAACTGATTTTCGAGTTGTAAAACTCAAGTTATGAATTTTGGATCGACTAGTACACAGATTGGCAGCTTGTCTGGAAACTCTCAATAAGTGGGTTGAAGTCTGTTAACACCTCGTGTTCGACTCCGGCGACGGTCTCGGGTTCGGGGTGTTACAGAACACTTCGGATCAATCCTTGATACTTGGTGGTTTCAGCACATAGCTCCACCCATCATATAGTTCGGCTCTCTTGTACACATGGTGAACACTTAGTACCACCCATGTGACCTAGCCAATTTATCTCGTAGCTCTCTTGTCTACATGGTGTCCTTCAACTGGAACCATGCATGCGACCTAGCTACATATATCCCGTAGCTCTCTTGTCTACATGGTGTACACATAGTATCACCCATGCGACCTAGCTACATCATAATGTCTTGTAGCTCTCTTGTACACATGATGTGCACTCAGCACCATACATGTGACCTAGCTACATACTATCTGTATCATCCAATCTTTTGAAGGTTCAACTTGGATTTCTCTCTCTTTTCAAACAATTTCACCAATCAAGTAATTATCCACAAACATATTTCCAATATTATTATAAAATATCATAATACAAGTAATATTGATGTATTACTTACATATAAACTTACATCTCATTTAATATCAAGGCAATAACATTAAATTACACATTGCCTTATTAAAAATCATATGAACTTACAATTTCCCATAATATCCATAATCATAGAAATCACATTTATGTATGATAATTCAATGCACTTCACGTACCATAGACATATTTTTAAATCAATTCATAAACTTGGCACCATAATCATTTAATTTAATATAATTCAATTAATTCACTAAATTTAACTTTCAAATATAAATTACAAAGACATTATTGTCGTATTATTATCATACCAACTTACATACTTTCAAAACCTTGGAAATCATAATGAATATATCAATTTTACATTGAAACATGCATAAATTAATGCTTATTATACATATGAACTTACCTCATACTAAAACGGCCATCTTACCAACTTTCTCAATTTTCAATTTTTCTCTCATTCTAGGTTCAAATCTCATTTTTCAGGATCTAAAACATCATATTTTACTTATTTAATTAATGTACTATTCAAAACAGTCCTTAACTCAAACTTTGGAAAAATTACAATTTTGCCCCTAAACTTTTGCATATTTATGCTTTTGCCCCTAGGCTCAGGAATTAAACTTCATGCCTTATTCTTATGTTTCATGAAATGCTGATCACTTTTCCCTTCTATGGAAACATCAAATTCTCACTCTAACATATACTTATGACTATTAGGTATTTTTACCGATTAAGTCCTTTTAATCATTTTCACTCAAAACCGAGTAGCACAAGTTGTCTAACATAATTTAAAACCTCATATTCTATTATAAAATAGAAAAATAAACACATTTCACCTATGGGTATTTTTCCAAATATGAACCCTAGCTTAAATTATTGCTAGAATAAGCTTAATCAAATTACCGGGATTCTAAAAACGTAAAAAACTTGAAAAACGGGGTTATAACGGACTTACTATTAAGCTTGGAAAGCTTGAAAACCCTAGCCATGGCTTCCCCCGTTCTAATTTCGGCCTCCATGAGAAAGATGAGTCAATTTTGGCTTTATTTTCCCTTTTTATTTCTTTTAATTACCAAATAACCAAAATGCCCTTCCTTACTAAACTTTCAAAAATTCCATATATGTCCAATTTTTTTCCATCACTTAGAAATTGGTAAAATTTCTATTTAAGACCTCCTAATTAATATTTCAAAGCAATTTCATACTAGAAACTTCTAGAATGCAAGTTTTGCAACTTATTCAATTTAGTCCCTAACTTCAAATTGAGCACTTTATGCATAGAATTTCTTCACGAAATTTTCACACAATCATGCAATCATATCATAGACCTCAAAATAATTATTTTTATCTCAGATTTTGTGGTCCCGAAACCTCTTTTCCAACTAGACCCAATTTTGAGCTATTACACCGCTCATGTAATCAAAGATTTGATCAATCAATCAAGACTTTTGGATTTGAGCAAAATGTAGATGAACATTGTGTTTACAAACATTTAGGGGATAGAAAGGTAGTCTTTCTCTTTCTATGCATTAATGACATTCTACTCATTAGGAATGATGTAGGGAAAATGTCACCAGTTAAACTGAGGTCAACCCAACAGTTTAACATGAAGGACTTGGGAGAAAATTTTTTTCTAGGGATTCAAATCCTAAGGGATCGAAAGAACAAAGTGATAGTATTATCTTATGCTTCATCATAGACAAGATATTGGAGTGTTATTCAATGACCGATTCAAAGAAGGGAAATCAACCCTCTGTATTAGGATTTCATCTCTCTTTAGTTGATTGTCCTAAGATAGCGGAAGAAAGAGAGAACATGAGAAAGTTTCCTTATGCTTTGATAGTAGGAAATCTCATGTATTTTATACTATGCACTTGCTAAGATATCTATTTTGCAATGGGGTTGGTGAGTCGATATCATGCGAATCCAGGACCAAAACACTAACAAACAGTTAAGCATATACTCAAGTATTTACGAAAAATACTTGTGTACTCCGGAGAAAATCTCACTCCTATCGAATATATTGATTCTGACTTCTAGACATGTTAGGATTTAAGGAAATCAACATTGAGCTATGCTTTCATCCTAAGAAGTAGGTCCACTGTGTGGAGAAGTGTAAAGCAAACTTGTACTACTGACTCGACCATGGAGGTCGAATATGTGGCTAGTTTTGAAATTACCAAAGAAGCAATATGGTTTTTTAAACTTTAAGAAATTATTACTCTGCAGAAAAATAGGGAGAATTTATTCTCAACTATTAAATATATCATTTTGGAATAAAAATTCTTTCGATTTCTATTTGGGAAGAGAATTTTCATTTTCACCCCAAAAGAAAAGGAAACTATTTCTAAGTTCAGTGTTTAGATTCAATTGGTTCGAGCCAAAACTCAAAGCAGTTCGTGGTACGATAATAGCGAAGAAGATAGTTTGGTTGATAGTCAGGAATGACAAGGATCCATCTATCTGAAACACCGATACGATATCAGTGTAGGGTTTATTGCGATAAATATCACAAACTGGGTCAATTTTCAAATTCTAAATTTTCTGTTGTACAAAAAAATTATTTTTAAACCAAATTTTTTCCAACATATATTGTTGCGTCGCCACCCAAAAGGTCGACTGAATTCTACTCAGATACACAATAATATGGATATGCGGGAGAGGAAGAATCAATCGATGTTATGCAGCTATTGTGGAAACCTAGGGCATACTAGGGCAACATGTCCACAGTTGGGGGATGCATTGAGGATAACACCTCGTTAACAAATTTATTCATTTTTATGTAGACAAGTTCATTCATTTTTTTGTATAAAAATTTATTCCTTTTATTATTTTTTCTGTAGAAAATTTGTCCATTCTTTTGTATACATCACATGCACGAGTCACATTCTTTTGTATAATGAGTAAGGATAAAATAGGTGTATTGAATAGGTTGAGGCTCTCTCTCAATGTCTCGATTTAATTTTTAGGCATACTTTATGTAATATTATATGATTATTCACAAATTTAAATTTTAATAATTTTCCTTTAAAAGTTTTAAAATTATCATTAAATTATTGATATCAAATATTATGGATGGAAAATTTATATACAATATACACTAGAATTTAACAAAGTAAATTATGAGTTACAACACAAAACTAAAAGCTGACCATATTTTATTCATATCAAATATATTTACATAAAAAAACTAAAGGAAAAGAAACATCATCGTCGTCGGGCAAATGTGTGCCAGGAGACGTTGAATGACGGTTGCGGGTAGGATTTCTTCGTACAAGTTGGGGTTTCGACTCCTCCTCTTCATCATCTTTATCTTCACCTCGACCCTCGTTTTCATCTTCATCTCCTTTTTTCATGGTTGAGTGAGGTGTCATCGTAGCCTCCCATTGTGTCTCCTCCATTCTATGAGAAGGTGGTTACAAAGATGAACCACCTTGGTAAAACAATGATGCGGGGGTGTTTGTGGCACTACGATGGATAAGTGTACGGTGTAGCATAAGCTAGTTGTGGATAATATCCCATAATCGTTGTTGGCTTATACATCAGCATTGGTGTCGACACTGATGTCGTCATCGGGGCATAATATGTTAGGGACAGAGGTGCCACGAAAAACAAACCTATAAGAGGTGTAGATGCAAGGTGTTACGATGGTTTATTCTATGGTGCTTGTGTAAAATAAATGGGGTTAGTGAAAGGAACTGGAAAATATGGAGGGAACTGGCCAAAATGTGGTGCAAACATTTGTGCCCCTTGTTGGGTTGAAGCCGATGACGAACCCGTCACGCTATGTAGTTTGGACCTCGGATTCTGGGGCAGTTGTTGTGGCCTCTTCAAATGAATTTTCTCACTCCTCGCCTCTATCGGCAGTAGATATGGCTTCCCGTGGTGTTTAAACCATGGGATGTACTCTGCAGAGGTCGTCATTTCCAATGCGAAAAAATGTTCACGCATGGGTATGAAATCATTCGTATGATCCCAAATGTCGATATATTCCTTGTGGAATCCTCACCAGGCTTCATCACTTTTCCCACGCAAATCAAGCTTGTGCAGTGCTTCAATGTCTTATGGTGGCAGTGAAATATTTTGCCTCCACCTGAATTATTGTATCACTCGATTAAATTAGTGCATCTCCACCTTTGCATCCCACACACCCCGATTAGCCAATTTTTTAGATGGTATGCATTCAACGATTGTCAGATCAAAGTATGACATCCATTCAAACTATAGTATACAATTATAAATTTTGTTATCTACAAAATAGTAAATTTTAAATCATTACGTAATTATTATATGTTTGAAAAATTCCATAACTAACCTCGGCTTCCGAGTGTTGATCTAACAACATCTGGATATCTTTAAGTTTCTCCAATAGTCCCACATAATTCAGTCCAAAATTCCACCTACTCAAACAATATGTTAATTCAAACATATAAAAAATAAACAACATTTATTATTGTAACTATATTATTAAATGAATTTTTCCTTGTCACCAATGGGAATGTATAAGGGTCGTTGACTCAAACATGTAACAATGGTAGCCGCCACCACGCCCATGACTGCAGCAAGAGTAGATAACCATTGATTGACATCTTAACCCATTTTGTCGCCTCACACTCCCGGTACAATGTGACCAACACAGCTAATCCCAGACTGATTTTATCGCATTATTTGAAGTCGATCAGATGTAGTAGCCACCTTAAGTGTACCAAATTTCAAGATTTATCAGGCATTAAAAGGCCCCCATTAACCTCAAGATGAATGCCCGGGCATATTGTTCTTTTTCAAGGACAATCGCATGCTCATCTAGTTCACTGAAATTATCTTCCAACTATTTGATCTCTATCCAGCTCCCTTGAAACTTGTTCGACACCTTCCCTAATAGTGTATCACAATGGTCCTCCCTATTGGAAACAATCATTGACCCCATAAAGACTCCCCCATCCACTGGTAAGCCCAGTTGTAAAGCCACACCCTTTAGTGTGATCATACACTCACTGCATGGAAGATGGGATGTGTCTCTCGGGCCTCCACCTTTCCACCAATGCGCTGATAAGTGTAGGAGCGCTCTTTGATAGATTGTGTACGAACCCCTCCAAAACCCAGTCATCCACCTATTTATATCAACAAAATAAATTATAAATTTAAAAAGTTTAAAATTAACTTAATTAAAATTAGTAAAAATAAAAATTTTTCCTTACCATTGCCAATTGTGCAGCGAAAATGTGTTTATTTTTTAAACAAATAAGAGAACTTGTCATTCGTGAAAAATTAATTAAAATTAATAATTTATGAAATAATAAAGTAAAACTAGAATATTTTTTAAGAAATCTATTGAAAATTTTGGAAGTAATCTTGAGAGAATTAAGAGAATGGAGAGAGTGGAGAGAATTGAATTTGAGCCATTTATAATTTTATCGTTGATCAAATTTGAAATTTGACGGACGCGCTTTCCTGCATACTTATAAGAAAATGCGTCCAGCCAAAGCACATTTTTATACACTCTTTCCAAAATCGACTTATTTCTATAATTTAATAAAAAACGACATATTTTGAAAAATATTTTTTTCCAGTATTTTTTCCTAAATTAACCTTCATATATTAGATTAATAATAAATAATGAATTTAAGACCTTCATACAAGTGTTTTAAAATTAAAATAGTTGTATGGTTAACGTAGACGTTTTATCGAACTAATATTTAGTGGAAGATCAAGTTTGTTGACTTGTAAGTTTTCTTTAATTTATAAGTTTAAGTAGACACGACTAGCTATAGCTATCCCAAAATTATGAGTGGCTACTCCTATTTAAATATATTCTGAAATTTCATTTACACATCTTTAAATTTTAATTTAGTAGTACTTTTATGAATATTACAAAAACAAGTCACATAATTAAATAAATAATCCACCAACGTAAGCAAACATTCTCAAGTATGTTTGTAACTTTCTATTTGAACGTGCAACAAGAATTTTATAAAAACCGAAAATCTCTTTTAGAAAAAAAAATTGCAAAGATTTCATTAACTCCATGTACGAGATCTAGTCTATTAGTTAATCAATTTTCCTAATCTATACTACCAATAAAAGTTAAGTTGTTGAGTTGTGTTATGTAATGAAATTTTGTGTTTTATACTTTAAAATCATTAAAAAAATTACAAAAATTTGTAATATATAAGAGTGAAAAACATTATAAAAATTATTATAAATTACTCAAAACTATAAAATTATTATAAATGAATAAAATATATATAAATTATGAAAATAGGATATTTTAAAATTATATGAGGTAAAAATAAAAATGTAAAGAATATGAAAATTTTTAAATATAGAAAATTATTAAAGTTATTATAAAATATAGAAAAGTGAAAAAATATAAAAAATTATATAAAAATACAAAAAATAAAAATATTTAAAATTTTATATAGAGCCCCGGTTGTCACTTGCATTCTTAACCTATTTTCTTACCTTAATTTGCATCTTCAAACACTCCTCTACCTTTGATGATGGACAAAGGGTGCAAGCTTTGGTGAAGTTCGCAGTAGATTATCACAATAAATAACTTGAAGGATCAAAAGATGGTTAGCATGCAAATGAAAAAATGTTTTTTCATATATTTTAGTTTGTTTTATAATTTTATGCTTTTTATAATATTTTGTAAATTTTATTAATATTTAATATTTTTATTTTAAATATTTTTTATAATTTTACATTTTTATTCTTCATAATTCATATACTTTTTACAATTTATATGATTTTTATAATTTTTGTAGTTTTCTATAATTTTATAATATTTTAATAATTTTTGAACTTTTATATATTTTAATATTTCTTTTAGGATTTTTTATAATTTTAACGATTTCAAGTATAAAACACTAAATTTTACCACATGATAAAATCCTGGCATGCCATATGGCGAAAACAACCCAAAAAATAATAGCAATTACTTTTTTTTTTGGTGAAATAATAGCAATTACTTTTCAACAGCTAATTGTTAACCTTCATGGTCAAAAAACTTAAAGTTCAAAAGTTCAATTGAGTAAAAATATATAAAAACTTAAATATTTTTTTTTTTGGAAAAAATTGACAGGCTTTATATACTCTTTAGCCTTATATTTAAGGGATAGAAAACCCCTAAACCAAATGAATGCCATAACAGTACCCTTTAATAAAATAAGGCCAAAATTTTTAGAAGTGCTATGAATATCTTATTAAGTGGATGTCCATCATGATTAAGATAAAGTTTTTATATACTTTAAATTCTTATAGTTATTAGAATTAGATCTCTACATATTTTATACTTCTTATGCCTATAAATAGAGACTCTGATGAAGTATTGTAATCATCCCTTTGATTAATAAAATACATTCTCTATTGCTTTCATATATTTTTTGTTCTTTATTCTCTCCATATTTTTTTATTTTATAACATGTTATCAGCACGATGATTCTCTATTTTTTTCAAAATCTCTCAAAGTCGTCCCACAAATCAAATTCCTTTTCACCTTAAACTTTCTCCTCACAACTTTATCTTCAAGATGTTGAAAGATTCAATCTCAGAATGGATTGTTGCTCATATTCTTGTCTTTTGATTTATAATTGTACAAGCATGGGTAAAGAATAGATTTGTGCTCGTGATAATAGTTAAGGTGATGATGATGATGTTAAAAATCTTCAAGTATATTTTACTATGTTTTATTTATTATACATGTTTATTATAATTGGAGACTAATCATGACAATATGAATAGATAGATTTTGATTTGAAATCTCACGCATGTTTGCAATGGTGATTATGAAACAAAGAATCTATTGGGATGTTTATAATCCATCCTACTAGATTTGTTGCATTCCCCGAAGTGAATGTAAACATAAGGAAAATAAAAGATATACTCATGGACCACTAAAAGTGGGAACATAGTAATAAATAAGAGAACAATGAGAGTTCTCAAGATAACTTTCCAAAGGGTAAATCTAACTTATGTTATCAATGTAATATAAAATATTATTGGCCACATATATGGCGTATGCCCAAATATTTTGTTTACATTAATATTCTTTGAGGAAGGATATGAAAATGTAATAATGAATTCTATCATTACAGATAGAAAATATTTATCAATGTAGTAATGAATTCTATCATTACGGATAGAAAATATTTATCTTATTTGGTATTGAAACAAACAAATATTATTTCTATATTTGATAGTACAAAATTAGTTAAAAGCTCCAAAAGAGCTAATATATCAATATCTAAAAAGCACAAAGTTTGTGATGGTTAATGCATTAGTTTTAAAAGATATTCATAATGGATCTCATATTGAGATTGCGAATGAGAAAAATATTATATTTCATATGAATAAAAAGGGTATTGGGTTATTAATTTATATTTATTTTATAATCTTTGTGATATTTTTTGTCATTATCCCTATTAAAGGGTTGAAAGCAAAATATTTGACAGTGAAAGATTTACTTATGAGCAATAGAATATGAAAATTCTATCTAAAGCTTATTATGGTGGATGCACCTAAAGTTGCAAGTTTTTTTAAAAACTGTGGGTATAACTCTACAGTATTCAAAATAAGTTCTCAATTCAAAATACGTGGTAAAATATTACTGATGAGAACTTACAGGAGAGAAAACTTATGTATGAAAAGTCATTGGTTATGTACCTGTTGTACACCTGGAAAATAAGATCCACTTTCAAAGTTTTCTATTAATATATTTTTGGGCATTTGAAGATTTTGGCATATTCCATGAAGTAAATACTGCATATAATTATTTGGAAATTATATTTATTGACTTAGTGACATTATAGACTTCACATTGATTTAGACATTTCTAGTAGTAAATGTCACAATAGTACTTATTTATGGATACAAATTAAAATGAATTATAATAAAATTATTAATTTGCTACAATTTAGTACAATTGAAACACATGTTAAAATAAACCAGAAGTTTACTAGTACAAATGCATTTACTACTTGCCGTGACCAGTTAGACCATCATGGATCATGTATGATGCGAAAATTAATTGACAATTCATATGGACATTCATTAAAGAACAAGAAGATTCTTTAATTTAAAGAATTCTCATTTGTAGTTTGTTATCAATGAAAATTGACTCTTAGAAACTCACTACCTAAAGTTGAGATTTAATGTCTTGCATTTCTGAAATGAATATGGACCCATTCATCCACCAAGTGGATGCTTTTGATATTATATGATTTTGGTAGATGCATCTACAAAATAATCATATGAGTTATCAACTCGCAACCTGTCATTTACGAGATTGCTTGTTTAATTGATTAATTTCATATTATGCAATTAAAACAGTTCATCTTGCTATTGTTGGTGAGTTTACATCCCAAGTTTTCAATGATAATTGCATGTCAATTGGGATAAAAGTTGAACATCCTGTAGCCCATGTTCACACACAAAATGATTTAGCTGAATTGTGATCGCGTGATTCGTAACAAGTAATAAATATTTATAATGAAGATCAAACCTAAACTAACTATTATCACGATGAAAAGGTAAGCGCACCTATCGAACAATAGTATAGTAATGGCAAGACCGGGATATCATACCCAAGGGAACCAAACGTACTAGTAATAACTATCTTTTTATTATTTAACCTAGAAATAAGGAGGGGTTGTTTATTAAACTAATTAACTAAACTAATTAACTAATTAAAATAAAGCAAAGAGAAAATTTAGAAAAAGACCTGAAGAAAAGTAATTGATAAAGACGACACCCAAGGAGGAATCCACCTAGATTTCACTTGTTATCTGACTCTAAACCAGATGATTTATTCACTTGACTTCCGTGAGACTCCCTAACCTATATTATTATCTCTTTCAAGAATAATAACACCTAACCCTCAGTTGAATTAATCGAAATTTCTTTCTTAATTAAAACCCCTAGGGAAGCAGTAAATTGACCTATGGACTCCTGTATTAGGTTTCATCCTAACCCGGCAAAATCTCGTAACTCTATTTTTAGGCGTTCGATCAACTCCGCTTAATTATGCCAAATCTACTCTTAGACAAGGACTTCTGCTCCTCCGCATAAGCACATCAAATCATGAATTAATACCTAGAATATTAACTCAAGCATTAAAACACATAATTAAGAACAAATCAAGTATTTATCATACAGTTCAGATAATAATAACAAGATCCATAATAGGTTTCAACCCTCTTAGGTATCTAAGGAGTTTAGTTCATAGTAAAATAAGAGTACATCTCAAAAGTATGAAAATAACAAAACATAAAGAAAACTCTAAAACCCCTGAAGGAATTCTGAGAGAGATCTTCAGTCTTGGAGTAGCTCCGGTTTTTGGGATAGATCGTCTGGCTTTCTTCAAGTAATTCCCGGTGTGCGATTCTATACTCCAAAAAAGTTCTGGAGAGAGTGGCCCTTTCTAAGTCATACTTAAGGTGTTTATATAGGCTTTGGGTAGGCTTTCTTCCTCCCTAAGTATCATTTTCCGTGTAAAATACAACTCTTTGAAAAAAGGGACACACCCGTGTGCCACGGCCGTGTGACGTGATTACCAGGCCTTGTTCGATTCGTTAAATTGCACACTCGAAAGCCTTGGTCGACACCCTTGGAAGACACGGGCATGTGAGCTACCCGTGTGGCAAGGCTTAGGCCGTGTCATCTTCTCAATTTGGTCCGTTTTGTCCCTTTTTGGCTCCTTTTGACTCTTGGTGCTCTCCTGAGTACAAAACATGAAATAACCGGATTAAGAGCACCAAAATCCATAAATCTAGTAATAAACATCCGTAAATATGGTAGGTATTTGGGGTAAAAATATGTATAATTTGGCGTTTATCAAATTATTTATCAAATGCCTCCAACTAATAGTTAAATCATTACTTATGAGAACAAAACTTTCTATTTCAGCATGAGATCGTATTGATTTACATGTTGTACGCATCAAGCTAATAAATTATAAATACTCTCCACTACAATTGATTTTTGGTCAATAGCCAAATATTTCCCATCTTTCAATTTTTTGGATGTACGGTATATGTTCCAACTGCTCCACCACAATGCACAAAGATGGCTCATAATAAGAGATTGGGAATGTATATTTTTATGAGTCTTCTTATAATATTTTTGAGTTATTAATTTGATATTTAGTTATGACATGAGTTATTAGTTTTTCTCAACATTAGTGGGAGAAAATAAAAAACTCGTTTAATAAAGTAGTTGAAATGAATTATCAATGTCTAAGTTCCTCATATAAAGCAATGTGAACTAAAAGTTGAACAAATAATTCATTTTACAAATCAACTGCGAGATTCATTAAATCTCACATACCATTTGAAAATGCTCCAATACGAATTGATGTCCTAATAGGGAAAAATGTTAGCGCAAAAGAAAGTAATCCATGCCTGAAGTATGGAAGATCGGTCAGTTCCAAAGACAAAAATCCTTGTAAAAAAAGGAGCAAACATTCAAGATGGCCATATAGTGGAGGCGGGTGTTCCTAAAGAGACCCATGACATAACTAATTATAAAAGTCAAGAAGAGATTCAGGTCCCTAAAATTGAAAATGGAGATAATGAAAATAAAGAGATCTGGATAAGTTATGTCAGTACGAGAAAAATATGGAACAATATTAAGAGAAAATCACTTAAGCACAATATCAAATTTAGGGATTTGAGAATAATGCAAAAAGTTAGGCATCATGTTCGTGTTCACCCCCCACACTTAAGATGTACATTGCTCTCAATGTACAAAGATAGATTATTCAAAATAAAGAAAATCATAAGAGGGAAAGAGGTGAAAATCCCTGTTATATGGATGTGGAGCTTGATTCTGAGGCTGGAGTGTTTGGAGAAAGTGGTAGTTGCCACTGTTCTTAGCTAGATGAAGAAATTGGGTCGTTGAACATGGCGCTCGTCAGGTATTGTTTCCATTTGTTTCCTTATTTCGTAAAATATTCCTAGCAGCTTTGCTTGGAAGTCTATAGAATCATGAAGAGCTTATTAAGAGTTGGTGTGGAAGAGAGTGTAGTGGGATTACTTGTTAGAGATACTAGAAAAATGAAGAAAGTAAAATTTACTAATATAGATATATCTTTCAAAAGAAAATAATAAAATTGAAATGAAAATAAAAATAAAAATAAAAAGGTAAGAGGATTCAATGATCCTCGTCAGTGGGGCCCTCAGGTAGTGGCGCTGGAGTGGCGATGTGAAAGTACTGGCACAGCTACTATATCATGGCCTGCATGTCGTCCATCTGTCTATCACGTCACCAATCTCGCTCGTGAATCATCATGAACTGTGTAGTGCAATGCTGCTCGAAGTGAGTGAATCGGTCCTAAAGGTGTGCCAATGAAGCTGTCGCATGAACTGGTCGCTCCTTAGGTGGCGTGGTAGAAGGCTCCTCGTGCTGTGAGGTGGCACACGGGCATGTTGGTGGCGAGCACAGGCGTGTGGCGTGGGTGTTCAGCCGTGTGGAGGAAAAATGGAGGGAAAAGAGAGGGGAAAGTGAGGATTAATTCAGGGGGAGTGGATTTTAGGTGGTTTGAGGGTTGGGGAAGTGAGAATCTGGGTAATGGTGGTCGGAATAGGAATTAGGGAGTGAGGAATAGGAGATTTCGGCTAGGGTTTTGAAAGGAAGGAGAAAATGAACAGTGATTTGCTTATATAGGGGAGGTGCACACGGCCTAGGGTCATGCCCGTGTACTCTTACGGTGAGCCCGTGTTTTTCAATTTTGCAATTTAGGTCGTGCCCGACTACTATCCCACGCTCATGTGTCTTGGGCATGTGCGGCACACGGCCATGTCGCACGGTCGTGCCTAGCTTTGTTTGCTTATTCCACGCCAGTGTGTTAGGGTACCACGCCCGTGTATTGTTGTCCACGGCTTATAGGCACGGGTGTGTCTCACGCCCGTGTCGAAGAAATAGAATCGAGCCTTGCCCCTGGCACGCTTGTGTTTTTCCATTCCCACGCCCGTGTTCTCCTATCAAGTTCACCCATGGCCATGTCACATGGCCGTGGGGATTTATTGCATCCTTTTTTTGGGGGAGATCATGTCCTGCTTCCACACGGCCGTATCGCACGGCCGTGTTTCTTCCCCTTCTTGGCCACGGTCTTAGGCACGCCCGTGTTCCTAGTCGTGTGTGCTGAAAAACTTTGCAATTTAAAGATAAATCTAATTATTTAAAGTGTTAGAAAAAAATAAAAAATAAAGAAATCAAAATATGTTAGTGCTCGGGTTGCCTCCCGAGAAGCGCTTATTTATAGTCTATGCTCGACCTACCTCTCTAATGAATGGTCAGGGTGGTTCGAGGAGTTTATACTCCTCATTCCTGCTATCAATCTTATCAAAATAGGGTTTTAATCGGGTGTTGTTTACCTTAAAGTGCCGAACTTGGGGTGACTCACCTCCACCGTACCGAATGGAAAATACTGAGTATCGTAAGAGGGATTTCCTCATTCGGTGTGGTAGTGACAATGTGAGGATCTGCGGCATCTAGTAAGACTTTATCACCAACCTTAAGTTGATTAAGAAGGTATCGGGCTTGTTTTGGCATGTTTCAGTTTATCATGTGTTCTCTGTTTGTGTGCTCGCCATTTGTCTATCTCCTCTATCCGTAGCCTTCGTTCTTCATGATTGTGTTCTCTATCATTTCTGGAACATGGCTCGTGAACTTCTTTCAAGCTTAATTTCTACATAGTCATATTGTCAGTTTTAGTAGATTGGTGTGGACTATTACCTTCAATGTTCGATGTGATGCCAGAATTAAGAGCTTGAAGGGTGATCTTTTCATCAATAATTGTTTTAATAGTTGCTAAAAAGGGCCTCCCTAAAATCAAAGGGGTGTTATTATCCTCTTCTATGTCTAGAACAACGAAATCAACGGGAAATATGAACTTATCTACTTTCACGAGTACATCTTCAATAATACCCCTAGGAAATCTAATAGTTTTATCTGCCAATTGAATGCTCATCCTAGTTTGTTTAGGTTTCCCAAGACCTAGTTGCTTAGAAATTTTGTAAGGTACTACGTTAATACTAGCCCCTAAATAAGCTAATGCATGACTTATATCTAAACTACCAATTAAACAAGGAATCCCTGGATCTTTCAATTTGTGGGGTAGTTTATTCTGTAGAATAGCTGAGCAGACTGCGTTTAGCTCCACATGCGATGTTTTGTCCAACTTCCGCTTATTTACTAAAATCTCTTTTAAAAATTTCATTGCATTTGGCATTTACGACAAAGCTTCAATAAACGGTAAGTTAATATGTAATTTTTTTCAAAAGTTTAAGGAATTTACCGAATTGTTTGTCTGAGTGGTCTTTCCTTGTCGCGTTAGGGTCTGGCACACGAGGTTTATATTCGATAGTCACTGGTTTGTTTGTATTTTGACCTACCTCATCTCTCCCTTTGCTTACCACAATTTTTTTGCCTCGGTTCTGGTTCAGGCTCAACGACTCCTTCGTCATCTTGAGTATTAATTGCGCTGAGTTGTTCCCTTGGGTTAGGTTCGGTATTACTTGGCAAACTACCTTGTGGTCATTCGGTGATCAGTTTGGAAAGCTGGTCTATCTGAGTTTCGAGTCCTTGGATCGATGCTTGTTGATTTTTAAGTGCTGTCTCGATATTTTGGAAACGGGTTTCTGACATTGATATGAATTTTGAGAGCATCTCCTCAAGGTTCAGTTTCTTCTCTTGTTGATAAGGTGGCTGTTGAAAACCCTGAGGATTTTGTGGCTTTTGATTCCCTTGACCACCTTAGGAGAAATTTAGGTGGTTTCTCTAGCTTGCATTATAAGTATTACTGTATGGGTTATTTTGAGATCTAAAGTTATTATTACCCATATAGTTGACTTGTTCCTCTTCGGTTGGAGTATCGAAGGATTGATATTCTGTATGCACACCTCCGCCACTTGAGTCACACCTCATTACTGGATGTACCTGCGTAGAACCAAAAAAACCATCAATCTTTTTATTGAGAAGTTCTACCTGATTAGAGAGCATGGTGACTGAGTCGATGTTATAAGCGCCATTTGTTTTTCGTTGGCTTTGTCCTCATAACTTGACACTAATAGTTATTGATGACATCTCCTCTATAAACTTATAGGCATCTTAGGTGTTTTATTGTTGATGGTTACGCGGTAATTGCATCAACCATTTGCCGAGTCGAGGATTCAAACCATCGTGAAATGTTTGTACTTGCAGCCAGAGCGGTAACCCATGGTGAGGGCACCTTCTCAGTAAGTCCTTGTATCTTTCCCATGCATCGTAAAGTGTTTCTAAATCCATCTGCACAAAAAAAGAGATATCATTACGTAATTTAGCTGTTTTAACCAGTGGAAAGTATTTTAGTAAAAATTTTTCAGTCATTTGTTCCCAAGTAGTAATTGACCCTCGTGGTAACGAGTTCAACCACTGTTTAGCTTTGTTCCTCAATGAAAAAGGAAATAACCAAAGACGAATGGCATCATTAGAAACGCCATTGATTTTGAATGTATCACAAAATTCCAGGAAATTTGCTAAGTGAGCGTTGGGATTTTCATCCTGCAAACCATCAAACTGAACAAACTGCTGTATCATCTAAATAGTGTTAGGTTTTAATTCAAAAGTATTTGCAGCTACAGCAGGTCTAACTATGCTAGATTCAGTTCCTGTTAGAGAAGGTTTAGCATAATCATACATAGTACGTGTGGCAGGATTTTGATCAGCCACAATTGCAGGAGGTAGCTAATTGCCTTGGTTTTCAGCCATCTCGTCGGTTGGGAGTTGAGTATCGTCTTCTTGCTCGTTCTCTGTGCATTGTAAGCTGCGCCTTATCTCTCTTTGATTTCTACGAACTATACGATCGATTTCTTTGTCAAAAACTAATGGTCTCGACGGGTTTCTTCTAGTCATAAACTATAAAAACATGCCAAGAGAAAGAAAAAGTAAATTAATAAAAGTAAATTAAATTTCAAGAAAAAATAAATGGCTAAAGTAATAAAAATTTAGCGTTCCTTATATTTTAGTTCCCCAGCAGCGACGCCAAAAACTTGATCGCATGATTTGTAACAAGTAATAAATATTTATAATGAAGATCAAACCTAAACTAACTACTATCACGACGGAAAGGCAAGCACACCTATCAAACAATAGTATAGTAATGGGCAAGACCGGGATATCGTACTCAAGGGAACCAAAGTACTAGTAATAACTATCTTTTTATTATTTAACCTAGACATAAGGAGGGGTTGTTTATTAAACTAATTAACTAAACTAATTAACTAATTAAACTAAAGTAAAGAGAAAATTTGGAAAAAGACTTGAAGAAAAGTAATTGATAAAGACGACACCCAAGGAGTAATCCACCTAGATTTCACTTGTTATCTGACTCTAAACCAGATGATTTATTCACTTGACTTGATCGTGAGACTCCCTAACCTATATTATTACCTCTTTCGAGAATAATAACACCTAACCCTCAGTTGAATTAATCGAAATTTCTTTCTTAATTAAAACCCCTAGGGAAGCAGTAAATCGATCTATTGACTCTCATATGAGGTTTCACCCAAATCCTGCAAAATCTCGTAACCCTATTTCTAGGCGTTCGATCAACTCTGCTTAATTATACATAATCTACTCTTAGACAAGGACTTCTGCTCCTCTGCATAAGCATATCAAATCATGAATTAATACCGGGAATATTAACTCAAGCATTAAAACACATAATTAAGAACAAATCCAGTATTCATCATACAATTCAGATAATAATAACAAGATCCATCATAGGTTTCAACCCCCTTAGGTATCTAAGGGGTTTAGTTCATAATAAAATAAGAGTACATCTCAAAAGTATGAAAATAACAAAACATAAAGAAAACTCTAAAACCCCTGAAGGAATTCTGAGAGAGATCTTCAGTTTTGGAGTAGCTCTGGATTTTGGGATGGATCGTCTGGCTTTCTTCAAGTAATTCTCGACATGCGAGTCTGGACTCCAGAAAAGTTATGGAGAGAGCAGCCCTTTCTAAGTCATACTTAGGGTGTTTATATAGGCTTTGGATTGGCTTTCTTCCTCCCTAAGTATCCTTTTCCGTGTAAAATACAACTCTTTGAAAAAAGGGACATGCCCGTGTGCCACGATCGTGTGACGTGATTGCTAGGCCGTGTTCGATTCATTAAATTGCACACAGCCATGTGGGTGAATGGCCAGGTTGTGTGAATCGTGAAAGCCTTGGTCGACACCCTCGAAAGACACGGGCGTGTGAGCTGCCCGTGTGGCAAGACTTAGGCAGTGTCATCTTTTCGATTTGGTCCGTTTTGTCCCTTTTTGGCTCCTTTTGACTCTTGGTGCTCTCCTGAGTGCAAAACATGAAATAAACGAATTAAGAGCACCAAAATCCATAAATTTAGTAATAAACATCCGTAAATATGCTAGGTATTTGGGGTAAAAATATGTATAATTTGGCGTTTATCAAATTGTTTATCAAATGCCTCCAACTAATAGTTAAATCATTACTTATGAGAACAAAACTTTCTATTTCAGCATGAGATCGTATTGATTTACATGTTGTATGCATCAAGCCAATAAATTATAAATACTCTCCACTACAATTGATTTTTGGTCAATAGCCAAATATTTCCCATCTTACAATTTTTGGATGTACGGTGTATGTTCCAACTACTCCACCACAATGCACAAAGATGGGTCATAATAAGAGATTGGGAATGTATATTTTTATGAGTCTTCTTATAATATTTTTGAGTTATTAATTTGATATGTAGTTATGAAATGAGTTATTAGTTTTCCCAACATTAGTGGGAGAAAATAAAAAACTAGATTAACAAAGTACTTGGAATGAATTATCAATGTCTAAGTTCCTCGTACAAAGCAATGTGAACTAGAAGTTGAACAAATAATTCATTTTACAAATCAACTGAGAGATTCATTAAATCTCACATACCAGTTGAAAATGCTCCAATATGAATTGATGTCCTAATAGGGAAAAATGTTAGTGCAAAAGAAAGTAATTCATGCCTGAAGTATAGAAGATCGGTCAGTTCCAAAGACAAAAATCCCTGTAAAAAAAGGAACAAACATTCAAGATGGTCATATAATGGAGGCAGGTGTTCCTAAAGAGACCCATGACATAACTAATTATAAAACTCAAGAAGAGGTTCAGGTCCCTAAAAGTGAAAATGGAAATGATGAAAATAAAGAGATCTCGATAAGTTAAGAGATCTCGATAAGTTATGTCAATACGAGAAAAATATGGAACAAAAAAAAAGTGTAGTTGTTGACAACAATTTTGCTTATAATGTTGCTATTGAAATAACAAAAGAAAATGATGATCTTGAGCCTAAATTTACTAAGGAATGTAAAAATAAAAAAGATTGACCAAAATGGAAATATGCAATTCAAATAGATTTAAAACGTGAAGTTTTTGGACCTGTAGTCTAAACACTTAAAGGTGTAAAGTCGATATGATATAAATGAGTATTTGTCCAAAAATTAAATGAAATTGATGAAGTCATAAGATATAAAGCTCGCTTTATAGCATAATGATTCTCCTGTGGTGGATGCAATCACGTTTAGATATCTTATTAGTCTGGCAGTACGTGAAAAACTTGACATGCATCTAATGGATGTTGTTATATCCTATTTATATGTTACACTTGATAGTGAAATTTATATGAAAATCCGTAAAGGATTTAAGATCCCAAAAAGATATAGAGTTTCTTGAGAAAATTTCTTGATCAAATTAAAGAAAAGTTTATATGGATTAAAACAATCTGGACATATATGGTACAATCGTCTTAGTGAATACTTGTTAAAAAGAAGGTTACAAAAACGATCCAATTTGTCCTTGTGTCTTGATAAAAAGGTTTGGCTCATATTTTGTGATACTTGTTCTTTATGTTGATAATCTAAATATTATTGGAACTTCTGAAGAGATTCAAAATACAATAAATTGTTTAAAGAAAGATTTTGAGATGAAAAATCTTGGAAAAATAAAGTTTTATCTTGGCTTACAAATCGAGCATTTAAAAGATGAACTTTAGGTTCATTAATCAACTTATAAGGAAAACATATTAAAGAAATTTTACATGGATATAAAACACACCCATTAAGTACTTTGTTGGTTGTACGATCGTTAGATGTGAATAAAGATCAATTTCGTCCTTACGAGAATGATGAACAGTTTCTTGGTCCTGAAGTGTAACACCCTAAACCTGGCCTAGACGTTATGACCGAATCTGGCGATGTCACATGGTCGGAATTTTGAAAATAGAGCTAACTCGGTAAAACCCTTAATTGCTTTTATTTGATTCAAAACATACATATCACTAGTCGACTTGTCTTAAAACATATCATTTTAGCGGAAGTTTAGAAAAATCTTTACTTTTAGGAAATCGTTCAAGATTTTAGAAAAACCTTAAATTTTAATGAAAACCATGTTATATCATGCTTGGTAGTTATAAATCATTAAAATGACAGTCAAATCCAAGACAAAAAGGAAAATAGTCCGAAAAGTCCAAATTACATAAAATTAGCATAGCCCAAATTAAAGAAATTAAATTGTAGCAAAGTTCAGTTCAAACGTGTGGTCAACACCAAACCGCCTAAGCCTATGGGTTACCTATATATACAAACAAAAAAGGGACGAGATTATGTATACTCAGTGTGTAACCCAGCAGAGTTAAACATGTATGCGTACAGAATATCACAAATCTAACAGATTCACAATCGGGCCTGAGCCCATGTCAAATACAGATATAGATATTGATATGGGCCAGAGCCCATTTCATATACAAATATAGTTACAGACATGCAATTAGAAAACATAATCCTACTTCCAGCATCTATACACCATCTTCGACCATCCCTACACACCATGTCGGGTTTAAAACACCCACCCATCCCTACACACCATGCTGTACCGATGCGACACACTTCCTCCAACATATATATATCATCTCACCCCAATCACATTAATAGACATGCATATAGATTTAGCTCACAGATCATGCTTCTACAAACAAATAATAGATAAAAAATATAAGCATGCTCACATAGTACATCAGTCTAACATAATACATAAATTTAGGGTCTAGTAAAACTTTACCGACCTTACAGTAGGTCCAAAGTCGATTAGGACGACCCGTGCTACCCTATGAAAAATTTTAGTATAATGGGCCCACATGCTCGTATGGGCCCACACGCCCAGATTGGCCTTGCCCGCATGGATCACACTGTCTATCCCAGATATCACACGCTCGTGTGGTTTGCCCGTGTAGGCCCATACACCCGTGTGGCCTACACGCCTAATTTGGCGTAGGTCATGTGGCCCATACGGTCACACCCTGGCCATCATACGGTCGTGTCCTATGCATGGCCTGGTCTTCGTTGACCACATACCCGGGTAGCGTCGACAGTGGCCTTTTTCGACTTTTGCCAAAAGTTCAATTTCTACGTTTTGAGTGCACACCTGGTTCTATTTTGATGCCAAAGTAGTCCAGAGACCACCAAAACCTATAATTGGTCAAGAAACAACCGTATTATTCACTTAAAATGAAACTAAAATTGAAACCAAGTATTCCTACAACTCAATAGACATCTGAATGCCTTACCTTAAAGCGAGCACAATGATTTCGCGTAACTACAGTGCCAACGAGAAGTCCCCAGCCCTTAGATCTACTCCTAAGTACAAGATACACATCATTAACATAATAGAGCATTTAACCATTGCACAAAGCTTTCGAAGCACTTACCAAACACCACGTGAAACCAAACATTGCACAAAGGAAAACGGATTGAAAAAGAAATCAAAAGGGAAAAGGAGAAAAAGAAAAGAGGAAAAGGCAAAATTCGACAGAGAGGGAGGAAAAACTGATGTCAGAAATTTTGTGACTGATGAGAGAGAAATGATTTTTTTTTGAAAATTAACATAAAAATCCCCTAGAATATTTTGATAACTTCCTACTAAATCACATCTAACTACCCTAGAATCCTAATACCACTGAACTACTATCAATTAGCAAAGAAAAAGTAAAACTCCCTTGCTCACGTAGGGATTCAAACACAGGACCTCCAGCAAACCCACACTCTATCTAACCACCGAACCAGCAGGCCCATTCTGATATAGATGTACAGAAAATCAAATATAAGCGCACTGACCAAAGGTAGGCTTAATTCCCAAAAATAGCAAAATTTACTGAAGGTAAGGCTTGAACTCAAGACCTCTCACACACACCTAGAACACTAAACCACTAAAGCAGACATATATTTTTGTCACATTTCCACAAAAGCAGAAATAAGAATTTTGGGCGTTACAACTCTACCCCCTAAATGAAATTTCTACCTC
The DNA here is from genome assembly GCF_025698485.1 of Gossypium arboreum. NCBI lineage: Eukaryota > Viridiplantae > Streptophyta > Magnoliopsida > Malvales > Malvaceae > Gossypium > Gossypium arboreum. The sequence goes on from NC_069073.1 coordinate 84,711,776, forward strand.
AAAATTTTACCTGATCAGAATAGATTATGTAACACCCCGTACCCGAGACCGTCGCCGGAGTCAGACACGAGGGGTTAACGGGCTTAATCCACTTACTTGCACAGTTCATTTTAAAAATTTCCAGACAGCCGGCTAACTGTATCACTGTCACCTTAAAAATCATATCTTGAGTTCTACAACTCAAAAATCAGTTTCGTGATTTTTCCCTGAAACTAGACTCATATATGCATCTACAAATTTTTTTCTAGAATTTTTGGTCGGGCCAACTAGTACAGTTTATTAGTTAAAGTCCCCCATGTTATAGGGATCGACTACACTGACCTTTGAGCATTACGACTTGGATATCTCCCTGTAAAGGGCTTCAATACTGATGCTGCTTGTTTCTACAAAAACTAGACTCAAAAAGGAATCTGTAAATATATGGCATGACTTCTAATTATCTCTGGTCAATTTGTAATGAATTTCCAAAGTCGGAACAGGGACTCCAGAAGCCGTTCTGGCCCTGTCTCACGAAAACTTAAATATCTCTTAACATACTATTCATATGATCTTTTCGTTACTTTCCTATGAAAATAGACTCGTCAAGGTTCGTTTACATAATTTATTCCCTATTTAATTCCATTCCTACTATTTTTAGTGATTTTTCTCATCCACATCACTGCAACTGTCAGCATTTGTCTTTAAGGTAGGCTTTACCTATTTCATAGTTTCCATGATTCAACTAGCCCTTTAACATAAATAGCACAAAATATGATCATGATTAACCATCCCCATGGCTAATCGTTTCCAAACATTTCCATACCTCTTAATGAACAACATACAATGATTATAATACCATGCCCAAAGTATACTTAAGCCATTTTCGCATGGCTATCCAAACTTACACAAAACCGAAAGGTACATGACCTACAACAAAAGGGTAGTCCTATACATGCCATTTTCAAAGTTCAACCAAAATAGTATACCAAGAAGGAGCTTTGATAGTGTGGGCGACTTCGACTTCAAAATCCGAGTCCGATAGCTGAAGAACCAAAATCTATAAAGCAGAAAATCAAAGAAAGCGGAGTAAGCATTTAATGCTTAGTAAGTTTGAGCCATGAATTTAAACACAACCAAAGTATAGCATTCATGTAGCTAAACAGATAATTTCATATGCACAAATTCTCAATATCATACTTACTTCACATTACCAACCCTTATATTCATACACAAAGATCAACTTAGCCAAAGGTGGTAGCTCATTTATCAACCGAGAGAATACTTATTTGTAAGGGCTCAACTAATTCAAAGCACATCTGAAACATACCTCATTGTTGGGATTTCAAGCGTATTAACTGAAATTTTACAGCAAATTCATTCATTCCCGAATCACGTACCTTGAGTTTAACGGATATAGCTACTCGTTCAAATGCCTTGGGACATAGCCGGTTATAGTAACTTCATACAGATGCCTTCGGACTTAACCCGGATTTAGTAACTTGCACAAATGCCTTGGATCTTAGTCCGGATTTAGTAACTTCATACGAATGCCTTGGATCTTAGTCCGGATATAGTCACTTAGCACAAAGCCTTCGGGACTTAGCCGGACATCATTGAATAACCATGCACATTTATCAATAAATCATGACACATTCAGTATTTCATTTTCATTAGCAAAACTCAAACACAAGGCACTTTTCACACTTGCAATTTCAGCTCAATAGCCACACACAAAGAGCATGATTTTGATTTGCTTAAAACATGATCTAATCAAATCATAATCTAAGTTCCATTACTCGAAAACTTACCTCGGATGTTGTCGAGCGGCTTCAATGACTATTCGATCACTTTTTCCTTTCCTTATCCAACTGTGGTCCCCTAAGCTCTTGACCTAATTCAAACAAATTTAACTTATTAAAGTCTCATTTTGCTAGCTTATGGCGAATATGACAAGGAGTTTGATAGGTCATATGGCCACCTTTTAGCTCAAATACACAATGATCATACACATTTTAATCACATCAAGCAATTTAATACAATTCATTCGAACATCAAAGAGAAGCTCAAGGTACTTAGCCCATATATACATTAGACATTAGAGTCACATATGTACGAAATCACGAATCGAATTCAACATACTAGCTAATATTTCCCTTAGCGAATTTTCTAAGTCAAGCTAAAGCCATCAATAGGCTACCTATGGCGAACATACCCATCAACTCATGTACTCATTCATGTGGCCGAACATACACATCTATGCTAAGGCCGATTGCAACACTTAATACATTCTACAAGTATGGTCACTTGTATTGACTAAACACCATTTGTTTCAAGTTCAAAACTTGGCTAATACACATATATACACTATTAAAGCATCCTCTCCCTTTCCATTAATTCAACACATGCATTACCCATAATATACAAAATTATATTAGGCCTTAGCACACAACTTGCTAGCCGATTCTTCTCCATCTAGCAACTAATGCACATCTGAGCTCATTTGTTAGACTCTACTTCATCTAACAACAACCTTATTTCTCTTCTATTTCCTACCATGGCGAATGCATCACAACACCTTACCATTTCAATTTTGGTCATGGTTGAACAAGGAACTTAATGTCTCACTCAAGGATGCTAAAAGGAGATTCAAGAGTTATCAATCCACCATCACATGCATCATTACAAGCTTCACTTTTAGCATGCAAATAACATCAACACAAACCCACCTTAGCCGAATATCATCTCTATGACATAGTAAAGATTTGAACCATGGGCTAGTTAGAACTCAAGCTAACAAAAAAAAACATGCATGAATCTCATGGCACAACATCAAACTTACCTTCACCTAGCTACAAGCATGGCCGAATCTCTTCAACATTTCCTCCCTTCTTTCTTTTGAATTTTCGGTCAAGAAAAACCAAAGAACACAACTTGTTTTTCTCTCTTCCTTAGAACATTCGGCCAAGAGCTATGAAGAAAGATGGACACTTTTTTTTCTTGTTTTCTCTCTTACACTCACGGCAATGGAAGGGGGGGGCAACCACACACATTTTTTTTTTCCTTTTTCCATTTCTTTATTACCCATACTCATTATTTTATTGTTCCTAACATACATCACTACATAACATGTTTGTGACATGTTTCCACTCATAGCATGGCCGGCCAATATTGGGCAATTTGACATGCAAACCCACCATTTCTACAACATGCATTATTAGGCCACTTTACATTTGCCTAGCACATTTCTAAATTTTCTCACATAAGTCCTTTTGACTAAATTCGCATGCAATTTACTAAATCAAAGCCTAAAACTTTCACACATTCATAATCACATATTTTAGACCATAAATATCATGTTCAAATAATTTGGTGACTCGGTTTAGCGGTCCCGAAACCGCTTCCCGACTAGGGTCACTTTAGGGCTGTCACAGATTAGGATACTGTTAACGCATCGAGTCCTCAGGTTCCCACGTGTCCTCCTCAGTGCTATGATTCTACCACAGAACCTTTACTAAAGGAATAGATTTTCTCGTCAGAAATTTAACGTCTCGCTCTAGAATCTGTACTGACGACTCCTCAAAGGTAAAATCTAGCCTAACCTCGATATCCTCAATGGAGACTATGTGAGATAGATCAAATCGGTACTATCTCAACATCGAGACGTGAAACACATCATGAATACGGTCCAGTTCAGGGGGTAACTTCAACTGATAGGCAACTGGTCCCACACGTTTCAAAATCCGATACGGCCCAATAAATCTAGGGCTTAGCTTGTGCTTACGACTGAACCTCAAAATCTTCTCTCACGGAGAGAACTTCAAAAACACAAAGTCCCTAACAGAATACTCAATCTCTCGCCTTTTCAGATCCGTATAAGACTTCCATCTATCAGAAGTTTCCTTCAAACGATCCCAAATCAGTCTAACCTTATCCTCAGTCTCGAAAACCAACTCAGGACCCAAAACTCACTGTTCGCCTAACTCAGTCCAACACAGTGGAGTGCGACACTTACGGCCATACAGAGCCTCGTAAGGTGCCATCTGAATACTAGCTTGGAAACTATTGTTGTAACCGAACTCAGCTAGCGGCATATAATCCTCCCAACTACCTCAGAAATCAATCACGCAACTCTGAAGCATATCTTTCAGTATCTGAATCACCCTCTTAGATTGACCATCGACCTGAAGATGGAACGTAGTACTAAAGTCCAACCTTGAACCTAGAGCCTCGTGTAATTTCTTCCAAAACTATGATGTAAAACGAGGATCTCTATTAGAAATAATCAACACTAGAACACCATGTAGTCTAACTATCTCGGAGATATACAGCTTTCCTAACTTCTGCAGAGATTAATCAGTTCGAACCGGAATGAAGTGAGCAGACTTGGTCAATTGATCCACGATGACCCAAACAAAATCCTTCATAGTTGGTGTCAAGGGCAACCCACTAACAAAATCCATAGTCACTCGTTCCCACTTCCATAAGGGAATCTTGACTGGCTGCAATAAACCTGAAGGCAACTAGTTCTTAGCCTTAACTTGCTGGCACGTCAGGTATCGAGCTACAAAGTCAGTAACCTTACACTTCAAACCTTGCCACCAATATAAATCTCGAAGGTCGTGATACATCTTATTACCACTGGGATGCATAGCATATGGAATACTATGCACCTCCCTCAGAATAGTCTGTCTCAAATCTAAATCATTTGGCACACAAATCTGACCTCAAAAACACAAGACACCATCACTATTCAACCCAAAATTAGAAGTGCTACCATTCTCTACCTGACAGAACCGTACACTGAGAATCTCATCCACTAACTGTTTATCTCGAATCTGCTCAATCCAAGTCAGCTTAACCTGCAACTCAGCTAACAAACTCCCATCATCAAACAGACTAAGGCGAGCAAACATCACCTTCAAATCAGACATCGCTCTTCGGCTTAGATTTAATTCATATGCTATGCATCTCTCACCAATGACATTGCCTAAGATTTAATTCTTTCTGAGTAAGGAGATATTTGAGGCTCTTGTTATTAGTGTAGATAATACATCTCTTACTATACAGATAGTACTTCTAAATTTTTAGTGCAAAGACAACAGCAGCCAACTCGATATCATGCGTCAGATAGTTCCCTTCGTGAGTCTTAAGTTAACGGGATGCATTAGCCACAACTTTACCATCCTGCATCAAAACACAACCCAAACCAACATGCGAAGCATCACTATACACCACAAACTCCTTCCCAGACTCAGGCGATATCAGAATAGGAGCCTGAGTCAGAACAAACTTGAGCTTCTCAAAGCTCTCTTACTGTGCATCAGTCCAGACAAAAGGAACACCCTTATGCAATAGCTTAGAAAGAGGAGCAGCAATCAAAGGAAATCCCTCGACAAACCGACAATAATATCCTGCCAAACCTAGAAAATTAATCATCTCAAATACATTTTTAGGCTATTTCCAATCTAACACAGCCTCGATCTTTCGAGGGTCAACTCAAATCCCTTCAATAGAAACTATGTGTCCCACAAAAGTCACTTCACGTAGCCAGAATTCACACTTGCTGAATTTAGTGTACAACTACTTCTCCTTCAGAATCTGAAACACTACTCTAAGATGCTCCTCATACTCATCCTCAGTCATAGAGTATACTAGAATATCGTCAAGGAAGACCATAATGAACTGATCCAGATAAGGCTGAAATACATGGTTCATCAGATCCATGAATGCAGCTAGAGCATTCGTTAAGCCAAAAGGTACCACTATGAAATCGTAATGTCTATAACAAGTCCTAAAAGTGGTCTTATGCACATCTACCTCTTTAACCCTCAACTAGTGATACCCTAAATAGAGATCGATCTTAGAGAACACAGAAGCCCCTTAAAACTGATCAAATAAGTTGTTGATTCTTGGAAATAGATACTTATTCTTAATGGTCAGCTTATTCAACTGCCAATAATCTACACACATCCTTATGGTCTCATCCTTCTTCTTGACAAACAGAACTGGTGCTTTCCATAGAGACACACTAGGACGGATGAAAGCACGGTCCAAAAGTTCTTGCAGTTGTACCTTAAGCTCAGCAAGCTCTTTTGGTGCCATTCTGTAGCGAGCGATAGACACCCGAGCTGTACTCAGAAGAAGCTCAATCCCAAACTTTACTTCTCGGTTAAGAGGTAATCTCAGCAATTCCTTAGGAAAGACGTCCAAAAAATCCCTTACAATTTTGGTATCCCCAACAGAAGAGTCTCCACAACCAGAAACACTTATATAGGCCAAGTATGCCTCACACCATTTTCGGACCAGTTTCTCCGCCAGAAGCATGGAGATTACGTTAGAAAATTAATCCCGACGCTCTTCGATCACGACCACCTCTTCATCTTCCTCATTTCTCAGAATGACCCTCCTAGTCGCACAATCCAAACTAACCTGATGCTTGACCGACCAATCCATTCCAAAAATTATATCGAACTCCCCAAACGAAAGCTCCATCAGATCCAATCGAAAAATCATTCTTTGCACCACTAAAGGTACATCCTTATAGAGTTTACTAACTTAAACAGATTGTACCAACGGACTCAATACAGTGGCTTCACTCGTAGTGCTCTCCACAGAAATCCCCAAAATCTCAGATACAGTGCTAGCGATGAATGAGTGAGTAGACCCTATGTCTATCAAAGCTAAATAAGGTACATCAAAAATAGAAAACTTACCGATGATGACGTCAAGAGCATCTCTGTCCTCTCGGTGACGTGCAGCATAAACCAAAGCAGGCTATCTCACCTTAGTTTTACTAGCACATTTGCCTGGTGCTCTCTATCCACGGCCCATACCATTACCACCCCTAGCCTGACCATGACCCCTAGGTGGCTACTAAACTACACTCTACAGTTGTGCACGACCTGATATCAGAGCTTTCCCCTGATTAGCCCTCAATAGACACTCCTGAATGTGATGCTTAAGGGACCCATGTCTCAAACAGGCCCTAATCTTCCTCCAACACTTGCCCGGATGGCATCTACCACAATCACTGCACGGCTGCAATCCAGTAGGAGCAACAGAAGAAATAGGGCCCCCCACTCCAATGGCCCATTGGAACTGGCCTTTTTCTTAGGCCTCTGCTGTGACACCCCTAAAGTGACCCCAGTCGGAAAGTGGTTTCGGGACCACAAAACTGAGTCATAAAAATAATTAACCATTATAGTTGATGCTCATTATATGTACATATGCATGTGTGAAAATTTCATGTTTGAATTTTGTTAATTGTAAGTGAATTTTATCAAATAGGACTTATGTGAGAAAATTTAGAAATGTGCTAGGCAAATGTAAAGTGGCCTAATAATGCATGTTGTGAAAAAGATGGGTTTGCATGGCAAATTACCCAAAATTAAGCATAGTGGCCGACCATGCTATGGGTGGAAACATGTTGGAAACATGTTGTGTTAGTATGTTATGTTAGAAAGAATAAAATAAGAGGTTAGTATTAAAGAAATGAAAAGAGAGGGTGATGAAAAAAAAAAGTTGTCTCACCTTGCTCCTCCATTGCCGTGACTTGGGGAGGGAGAAGAAAGTTGGGTTGCTTTAATTTTTAGCTTAGAAGATGGCAAGAAGGAGGAAAACTATGATTTTAGCTAGGTAGGTAGCTGAAATTTCAAGTAACTCGGTAATCCATCGAAGAAGAAGAAGAGGGCGCAACAAAAGAAAAATGGAGATAGCTTGCATGTTGAAGGAAACTAAGGATTTAGCTTGTTTAGGAGTGGTATCCTAAGTTGGTAAGTTTTCCAAGCTCTCCTCTATCTTTAACTTTGTTTTAAAGAAAAATGATGATGGATTGTGGTTGGAAGGCATGAATGTGGGTTGTAGAAAAGAAAAGCTCTTAGATTAGTTGTAAAAAATTACTACCGTCAATTTTGTGCCTTCGTTATCTGTCCAAAATTTGAACAAATTAATGGTTCTATTTTCATGCCGATTAGGGGTTGATAAATTGAGTTTAATAGCTAAAATATTATGTTAATCTTACTAAGTTTCAATTGTTAGTAGTGACGTAACCATTTGACAATTAAATGCATAAACGACTGCTGGAAATTTCAGCTTGAAAACAAATTGTTCCACATGTAAATCTTGATTTGAATGTCTTTGTAAAATGTGGAGAAATTGGTCTGCTGCATGCTTGAAATAAAAGAAAATAATGCTTGCTGTCCAGTTGGAATTTTGCTAGAAGGTTGAACAATTGTTGTTCAAATGAAATTTTGGAGTGTTTAATGGACTCCATGTTGCTAAAATTTACATGAATAGAAATTTCTAAGCTTAAATTGTAAGAAATTGAGTTGTGTGGTTTAAATTGTCAAAGATGCATTTGGCAATTGATTATAATTTGTTAAAGGGTGTAAAGTATTGATAGTTCTAAATGGTACATAGTTAAATGAAGATGGAAGCTCGATAAACTTTTATTTAGAATGGAAGTAGGAGAAGTGTGTATTCGGCCATGTTGTGATTGAGTTGAATTTGAATGGTGATTGCCAAATGTGATTGTTAAGTGAATAATATTAGTTAAGTACTTAAGCAATCTATTGTTTTACTTAAGCTTAAGAGCAAAGAGGATCAAAGTCGGATAGGGAAAAGAGAAAGTAAGCGAATAGCCGTGGACATCTAATCGTCGACCACTTCGAGGTAAGTTTTAAGCGATTAATCGTTGAGTAAATTCAATCATAATAGGACATAATGAGTTGATTTGATAAGATATGATGTGGCCATGATATGTCTTAAACTCAAATGGTAAGTTCATAGGTGTTTGGACTTGGAAATTTAAGAGCAAATTGTAATAATTTGCTTTGGACAGCAGCAGTAACGTGATTTTAGAAAATCACTATAAATTGTTGGTGTGGAATTATAGGCTGAACAAGATATGTAATCGAAGCTTAGTTGGTCTAGTTTCTTATAAAAGAGACCGTGGAAGCAAAGAAATTTCCTATAAAGAGATATTTAAAGTATGCGGGACAGTGTCGGAATGACTCCGAAATCCCTTGTCCTGTTTTTGGAAAATCATTATAATTTGTACAAAAATGGTTATTAGATAAGATTTATATGCTTAGACTCCTTAATGAGTCTAGTTTCAAATGGAATCAAATAGAACACATTATGAATTCTGTACAATGAAAAATTTGATTCGTAGCGAAGAGTGGTCAGATTAGTCAAATAGTAAAACAGGGGAAACTTTAAGAAAAATATGGTATTGATTGGCCAAACCTAAAATTCCGAAAATTTTATGGGTGAAAGATACATGAGTCTACATTTGGGGAAAATTAACGGAAATTGATTTTGAGTTTTGTAGCTCCAGTTATAAACAACTTAGTGACTGTTGGTCAGGAAAACTGCTTGTAGTGAATATGTGATTTTGTTGTAAACTTCAATGAAACTATTTGAGTTGCTTATAAGCTATTTCTGAAATTGATGTACAAGAAAAATATGAAATATGTATGATATACATATATGTGTGATAAGGCCAAATGGCCAATGTGATGAATGTGAAAGTGTATATATGTGATAAGGCCTAATGGCCGATGTGATGAATGTGAAAGTGTATGTATATGTGATAAGGCCTAATGGCGATGTGGTGAATGTGAAAGTGTATGTATATGTGATAAGGCCTAATGGCGATGTGGTGAATGTGAAAGTGTATATATATGTGATAAGGCCTAATGGCTAATGTAAAATATATGTGTGATATGCATATGTGGTAAAGCGAATGGCTAATGTGAATGTTGTAACATGTGATTAAATGTACATGAAACTTGGAAAATGTTCGGGTGAGACCCGATGACTACGTGTGGAGATTATGACCGGGTAAGACCCGATGACTACGTGTGGAGATTATGACCGGGTAAGACCCGATGACTACGTGTGGAGATTATGTCCGGGTAAGACTTCGTAATAAGAATTGCTTATAAATATATGCAATACGAAAGGTTAAGCAGGTATGTACTCCAAGTTTATATGTGAGCTTGATTTAAACTAAACCATAAGGTAGTTATGTGATGTATACGAGAGCAATCTATGAGACTATTCCTATGATTATGATGAGATGTGCATATTCGGATAAAGGAGTGGTATACTCGAAGGAAGAGTGAAATAAAAATACGAACAACTATGTTATAACTTGATTGTTATCTGTTGACCTTTGCTTGAAACTTACTAAGCATTGTAATGCTTACTCCGTGTACTTTGTTTCCTCTTTTATAGATCTCATTTGGAAGCTACAGGGCTCGGGGATCGTCAACAACTAGTCACACTATCACTATCCTTTGTTTGGTACTGCTATGTTTTGGAATATCTTATGGCATGTATAGAATAGACTAGTAGTGAGAGGATATCTTGGTTAATGTATAGGACTACCCTTTTGTTATAGGTCATGTACCCTTCCGTTTTGTGTAAATTTGGATAGCCATGCGAAAATGGCTTAGATATACTTTGACCATAGCTTTATAATCGTTTGTATGTTGTTCGTCAAGAGGTATGGAAATGTTGGTAACGGTTAGCCATGGGAATGGTCATTCATGATCACTTTTGGTATATGTATGACAAACTCTAGTTGATCCATGGGGGATCATGAAATAGGTAAAGTTTACCTTAAAAATAGATGTTGGTAGCAGCAGTGACGTGAATGTGAAAAATCACTAAAAATATTAGAAAGGGAATTAAATAGTGAATAAATTATGTAGTCGAACCTTGGTGAATATATTTTCATAAGAAAGTAACGAAACGATCATATGAACAGTATGTTAAGAGATATTTAAGTTTTCGTGAGACAGGACTAGAATAGTTTCTGGATTCCCTGTTCCGACTTTGGAAATTTATTGTAAATTAACCAGAGATAATTCGGAGTCATGACATATATGTATAGATTCCTCTTTGAGTCTAGTTTCTATAGAAATAAACGGAATCAGTATTGAAGCCCTGTACAGGGAGATATCCAGGTCGTAATGTATGAAGGTGAGTGTAGTCGCACCCTGTAACAGGGGAGACTTTAACTAATAAACTGTACTAATTGGCCTGACCAATAATTCTAGAAAAAAATTTGTAGATGCATTTATGAGTCTAGTTTCAGGGAAAAATTACGAAACTGGTTTTCGAGTCTTGGAACTCAAGATATGATTTTTAAAGTGACAGTGACGTAGTTAGCCAACTGCCTGGAAAATTTTTAAAATGGACTGTGAAAGTGAATGGTTTAAGCCGTTAACCCCTCGTGTCCGACTCCGGAAGCGGACTCAGTGCGGGGTGTTACAATTTTATTGGTATCGAGCTACGGTTTAGTCGATTCTAGGACTAACGTAGCACGCGTGAGTCTATTTATACATGCCATCAAGTGATAAAATGATAGTGTGATGATTTTTGACTATTAAAATGTGGTTCTTTGTATTGTAATGAATCTTGATCCCGATCGAATGTAGCAAGCTTCGACTATGAGAATTTGTGATATAACTTCACTTAGATATGCCTAAATTATTAAGTTGATCAGTGCACGTATCATGTACTCGTATTTGAATTTCGATTTGGATTGAATTAAGTGTATAAGCGATGCAATTTTGAAAGAGTGTTATGACTATAAATGTGATTTTTGTATGTGGCTATGGGCTGGAAGTTGAATGGTCGATAAGCATGTTGTGTTTGTATTCAAGTAATGTAAATGATATACAAATGTGTAGTGCTATATGTGTATATGTACATGAGAATTGAGAGTGATGTATCCGGGCTAGGCCAGAAGAGCAATCATCTTGGTGGCGTGTATTAAGCCTTCGTGCCTAGTAGGCTTCGTCTTTGTAATTTGAGCAAAGTTTAAGTGTTCATTTCTATACTAATTCAAACTTAAATGAGATGATATGTTTAAAAGTGTACATATATGATGTTTTATAGACTTGGTTAAGTCCTTTCAATGGGTAATAACGAATGAATATGGGCATTACGTTATGCGAATGATTAGAGGCCTTGTGTGTGCAAATTCGTTAACCGAGCACTATGTGTGCGAGATCGAATCGAGGCACTATGTGTGCGAGATCAAGAATTGAGGCACTATGTGTGCGAGATCGATAATTGAGGCACTATGTGTGCGAGATCGAGAATTGAGGCACTATGTGTGCGAGATCGAGAATTGAGGGCCTTGTGTGTGCGAGTTTTTCAACAGAGCACTAAGTGTGTGAAATGAGACTCATGTAAGACCTCGTCAGGGACGAAGGCATTGATTTGAGATGTTGTGTAAGACCATGTCTAGGACATGGCACCGACTCGATATGTGATAACATGTAAGAACATAGTTGTACTATGGCTTTAAGTAAATGACTTACTCAGACAAGTACGACGCTCCTTAAGTTGACTAATGTTAAGAAGTAGAATTGAAGTTAGATGTTGAATTTTAATTAGATACTGATATTCGGTATTTGAGTTTGAATCGGGGATTAATAGATATAAATTAATGATTGATTATTGTCTCGGCTGTAATTTTGTTATAAGAGGATACAAAAAAAAAATGTGTGGATATGTTGTTAAGGAATGGATTTACGTTATGTACACGTAAGTGCTTAGTTGAAAATGTGTTATGGATTTAGTCTATGAGATTCTCGGCATATGAAATTATATGTGCTAATTGCTGAATGGACACTATTTTGTTAATCTTGTTCAAGAAATTACTTTGATTAAGTTTCGACATTGGAAGTTTGTAAGAATTTTGATGAATCTTGATAATTTTGGATATACGAGTTATGCGCTAGAATAAATCTTATGCCGGTGTGTTATATTAAGCTTATGCCTAATCGACTATATACGAGTGCGTTAACTATGATTGAATGTGCTAAATGAATTCAATGTTCGGTATGTGGAAGTTGATTTTCATTGGAAAGAGGTTAAGTTGAATAGTGAGATATGATGGAATTATAAAGGATAATTATTGGGATGTTTGAGTAAATGTGTACTTTACGTCAGAGTTCTGACTTATACATGAATGAAAATGTGGGTTACAAATATGTGGGATGATGATATGAATTATACATGTTAATATGTGATTTATATGTGTTTGAAATGCAATTGTGAATTAAATTAAGTGATTATTGCTTATGAAATCCAGGAAATGAGATATATGTGCATACTGGTAGAAATGTTTATGTATTTGTTTTAAGATAAGCAAATGAATTTATAGATCGATGGAAATCAATAATGAATTACAATTGCTATCAATGAGCTAATGTCTTTGTGGATATAATTCAATAAGAGGACGTTATCCTAACCTAGGCATCGGTAGAAATTTTTGGGGACGAAAATCCCTAAAGCGGGGGAGAGTTGTGACACCCCTAAAGTGACCCCAGTCGGAAAGTGGTTTCGGGACCACAAAACCGAGTTTATCTGCCTATTGTATATGATGAGATGTGCATATTCGGTAAAGGGATGGTATGCCCGAAGGAAGAGTGAAATAAAAATACGCCTCTGCACAGAACTCGAGGGCTTTGAATCCCTCTTATTCTTACCTCTCTCACGGTATCTGTTTTGGTGCTTTATGCGCTTAACATCCTCAGCAATCTTTGCCTTCTCCAAAATCGTGAACTCATGTTCCCTCTACAGAGCTATCAGAACCCTCAGATTATCCCTTAGGCCGTCTTCAAACCTAACACATCTCTCATACTCTGATGTCACCATGCCTCGAGCATAGCAGCTCAACCTTAGAAATTCGGCCTCATGTTTGGCCACAGATCGGTCACCTTGCATAAGGTTCAAAAACTCATGGCTGCGAGCATCCACATAGCTCTCTCCTATATATTTGCTTTGGAAGGTAGTCTTAAAGAAGTCCCAGTCAGAGACCAGGCTGACTGCCCTTCTTAACCATTAACCACCATTAATATGCTTCGTTGCGAAGCAATGAAATTGCAACTTTTAATTTCTGCTCGGGGATACGGTCTAGGTCATCCATAATTCTCTGCATGGCCTATAGCTAATACTCGGCCACATTAGGGGTGACTCCTGTGACACCCCTAAAAAACTAGGCCACATTAGATCGGAGTCGCTCAGTTACCGACCCTCAGCCCCCAGATCCAAAATTGGGTCCAACGACCCTCTCTAATATCCTCAGCATGGCTTGGGACAGTGCGTCGCCCCCAGCCAGTCGACTCTGAGACCCAGTCTCAGTAGCAAGTGACACAAGTGTCTCACTCGTGTCCAGATTTGGCATGCTGCTAAGATATGAGGACTCAACTCGAGACCCCTTACGGCCTCTACCACGGCCTCGAATACCACGTCCATGGATACCTCGTGCGTTCATTGTATCTTAGTAGTTTTATCTATATTAAAAATTTTATGCATCAGTTCTGATATTTATTAACAGATGTTTTATGTATAAAGAATCAGAAGTTCAAAGTTGTTTTCAAAAGTTTTAATCTCTATTAGTTTTTCTACAGTTTCAAAGTGTACAAACTATAGTGTTTCCAAGTAGACTATCAATCATATTTTCAAATTTTTTATCAAAAATCAAAAATACATACAAGATCTGCGCCGAAGACTCGATGTACCACATACTTAATCAAAATATTTTTAAACCATTTGGAAACCAATTCTTTGAAACATATTTTGGAAACCCAAAAATCCACAGTTGAGTTTTTAAAACCTAGCTCAGATACCACTAAATGTAACACCCCAAACCCAGCTTAGACGTTATGGGTGAATTTGGCGATATCACATGGTAGGAATTTTAAAAATGGAGATAACTCGGTAAAACCTTTAATTGTTTTTATTTGATTCAAAACATACATATCACTAGTCGACTTGTCTTAAAACGTATCATTTTAGCAAAAGCTTAGGAAAATCGTTATTTTTTGGAAACCGTTCAAGGTTTTAGAAAAACATTAATTTTTAATGAAAATCGAGTTATATCGTAATTGGAAGTTATAAATAATTAAAATGGCAGTCAAATCCAACACAAAAAGGAAAATAGTCTGAAAAGTCTGAATTACATAAAATCAGCATAACCTAGATTAAAGAAATTATATCGTAGCAAAGTTCAATTCAAACGTGTGGTCACCGAGGGGCTTTGCAGCACCAATCCTCCTAAGACTGTGGGTTACCTGTACAGACAAAGAAAAAAGGGGTGAGTTTACGTAAACTCAGTATGTAACCCAGTAGGGTTAAGCATGTATACATACAGAATATCACAAATCAAACAGATTCGCAATCGAGCCTGAGCCCAAGTCAAATATAGATACAGATATGGATATGGGCTAGAGCCCATTTCATGTACAGATATAGTTACAGACATGCAATCAGAAGACAGATTCCTATCCCCAGCCTCTACACACCATCTCTAACCATCCCTACACACCATGTGGGGTTTAAAACACGCACCCGGCCTTACACACCATGTTGTACCGATGCGACACATATCAGATATAATGCATGTAACACCCCTTACCTGTAACACCCCATACTCGTGACCGTCGCCGGTGTCGGACACGAGGGGTTAACGGGCCAAATCCTCTCATGGTACCAACCAATTTGGCATTTCCAGACAGGCTGGAAAACTGCGTCACTGTCGCCTTAAAAATCATATCTCGAGTTCCAAAACTCAGAAACTGATTCCGTAAATTTTCCCTGAATTTAGACTCATATATCCATCCATTGATTTATTTCTAGAATTTTTGGTTGGGCCAATTGGTACAGTTTATTAGTTAAAGTCACCCATGTTACAGGGGTCGACTACACTGAACTTTGTGCATTACAACTTGAATATCATCTCGTACAGAGCTCTAATGCTCATACTGTTTGTTTCTAATGAAACTAGACTCAAAGAGGAATCTATTCATATAAGGCATGACTTCTAATTGTTTCTGTATAATTTATGGCAAATTTTCAAAGTCGCGACAGGGGACCCAGAAACCATTCTGGCCCTGTCCCACGAGAACTTTAATATTTCTCAATATACTGCTCATATGGTCGATTCCTTTCGTCCATATAAAAATAGATTCATCAAGGTTCAATTTCATAATTTAGTCACTATTTAATTCTACTTCTACTATTTTTAGTGATTTTTCAATCTCATCTCACTGCTGCTGTCCGCAACAGTTACTGCAGTAGACTATGCCAATTTCATGAATCTTTCCTTGGCCTTAATCATCCATCATACATGACACAAATTATGGCCACCTTACCAAAATTTAAAGTTTCTAAGACTCGTGGCTATAGGTTCTAGCATCCCACTCGACGACCGCATAGGCCATTTTCATATGGCTTAAAGTTTACAACCCACAGTTCAACAAAATATAATAGCCTATACATGCCAAATGTTCTTCAACAACGAAGACAATACCAAAAGATTTCAGCTGGTGTGATGACTTCAACGACGGTTCCGAGCACGCAACAATACGAGTCCAAGAGACCTAAAATGGGTGACAAGAAAACACCGAGTGAGTTTATAACTCAGTAACTCATAAGCATTCAACAATCATCCATTGATAAAGTTATCACAACATGAACAATAGACGAGGCTAGGTACTCATCCATATTGAAGCTATACCATAAATCCTCGGACCTTTCGGTTCAATCTCATACCAAGTCATACATCCACATTTCATATTCTATACAACAAGATATTTGAGGCATTTTCACACACTAACTCATTTCCACCATAATCATACAATTTAAATCATCACATAGATTTAAGGCTTACCAAGTTCAACCCCGAGCATGAACGTATTTTCTATTCATCATGAGCTCAAGGTACTTACCCGATCCGCTGTCCGGGATTAGCTCGATGATGTCGCACACTCAGTGCCAATTGTAATGCAAGAGCATATAGTGAATCCGCACACTTAGTGCTATATGTATTCAACTCGCACACTTAGTGCTATATAATCAAACTCGCACACTTAGTCTTTGTACAATTTTAAACCCGCACACTTAGTGCCATACCCTTGAGCTCGCACACCCAAGGTCAGTATATTTCCAGCATGCACACTTAGTGCCATATATTTCCAGCATGCACACTTAGTGCCATATATTTCCAGCATGCACACTTAGTGCCAATCTAGTCACCATAACACACGTATTGCCCGTACACTTAGTGCCGAAAGCAACTTTCTACACATTTCACTATTTCTTTTACATTCAACAAATGTCATCACTCCATACACATACATTTCATTTATATGTATATATCATCCCATTAAGCACAATTGCATAGATTTTTACAATCATTTTTACATATTCGTATATTAGATAACCACCCTTACTAACCACCCATTTTAGTTGATTTCATACAATCAAAGGCAATATCATAATTGGGTATACTTATATAGCCGAATGTGCTAAAATTGATCTAACATCACCTATACCCTTGATTGAATGGCCGAATACTTATACTAGCAATTATAGTATCGATTTTATTCTTTCAAACACATAGTCCCATTCGGCCCTAACCATTTACTTAACGTATGTGTACAAATTCCATCTCAAGATTAGGAGTTGCAACTACAACTAGGTTACAACAATGCTCATCAATGACCGAATGCCTAAGCACAACTCTACTAAAATTTATCCAACATCATTAACTTTGCCTTTCACTATTTTTTTCTAAACATCAAATACAAAGTAACTTACATGTATATATTAAACCAACCTTGCTAGCACAATATCCCTTAACCGAATATCATAAACCCAAGCTGCATATATAGTTCATCAAGGCCTTTCATTGGCCACATTCGCACCCCTCCCCATGAACAACCAAATTTCAACCTCCATTTAAAAGTATATGTACCAAGAGCTTCAACTACTTGGCCAAATACCAAGCCTCCAAACACCCAAATTTAATCCATGGAATGAATAGAAGTTGAACTAATCACCTCGTTTATATCTAAATTTCCAAGGATTTCAAAGTGCTTACCTCTTCCTAAGCATTAACCAAGCCGAATCATGCACAAAAGAAATCCCTTCTTCTTCCTCCTTCAAGTCACGGCAATGGAGAATAGAATGAGCAAATTTTTTTTTTTTTTTTTTTTTTGTTTTCCTTGTTCAATACACGGCAATGGGGAGGGGTAACCACACACACACATTTTTTTTTTGTTTCTCTTCCTACTAACACCAATATAATAACAATTCTAACATCAACCATTAGCAAAACATGTTGGAAACATGTTCCCTTGCCCATAACCTTGTCATGGCCGGCCACTCACCTTAGGAAGTGGGTTATTTGACATGCAAGGACAACCATTTTCCCACATGTATTAATAGGCCACCTTACATTTGCCTAGCACATTTTTAAATTTTCTCACATAAGTCCTATTTGATAAAATTCACTTACAATTAACAAAATCCAAACACTCAATTTTTCACACATTCATATTCACATATTCTAGACAATAAATATTACGTTAGAACATTTCGGTGACTCGGTTTAGCCGTCCGAAACCACTTCCCGACTAGGGTCAATTTTGGCTGTCACAACTCTCCCCACTTAAGAAATTTTCGTCCGAAAATCTTACCAGTAAATAGGATCGGTGTCGCTCTCTCATAGAGTCCTCAAGTTCCCAAGTGGCTTCTTCAATTCCATGTTTATGCCACACACCTTCACTAATGGGATTTTCTTATTGCGCAGACTCTTTTACCAGCGCATCGAATGCGAACCGGCTCTTCTTCATAACTCAAATTAGGTTTGAACCTCGACCTCGGATGGAGTAATTACGTGTGTCCAGTCGACCTATATCGTCAAGCATCGAGGCAGGGAAAGCGTTGTGAATCTTTTCAAGCTCGGGGTAACATTAATCGATGCGCTCATCGCCCAACTCGTTCGGATACTTCATACGGACCGATGAACCTCGGACTCAATTTGCCCTTACGGCCAAATCTAAGCACCTTCTTCCAGGGTGAGACTTTGAGAAATACCTTGTCTCCAACCTGATATTCAATGTCTTTTCTTCTCAAGTCTGCATATGACTTTTGGCGATCCAAAGCAGCTTTCAAACTTTCATGAATTACTCGAACTTTCTGCTCGGCATCCTTAATCAAATCAACCCCGAAGATTTTACCTTCAGTAAGTTCAGTCCAGAATAATGGGGTATGGCATTTACGACCGTATAAAGCCTCATAAGGCGCCATCTTAATACTTGATTGAAAACTATTGTTGTAAGCGAATTCAATCAAAGGCAAATATCCTTCCCATGAACCACTAAACTCAAGGATGCAACATTTCAACATATCCTCAAGGATTTGAATTATCTGTTCGGATTGACCATCGGTTTGGGGATGAAAAGCAGTGCTAAAATGCAGCTTGGTACCCAAAGCCTTTTGCAATTTCTTCCAAAATCGCGATGTAAATCTTGGGTCTCTATCAAATACGATAGAAACAGGTACCCCATGCAATCGAACAATTTGGGAGACGTATAATTCTGCCAATTTATCAAGCGAAAAATTCGTGCGGATAGGGATAAAATGAGCAGACTTGGTCAGACTATCAACAATGACCCAAATCGCATCTTTCTTACTTGCCGACACTGGTAATCCAGATATAAAATCCATTGTCACTCGATCCCATTTCCATTTAGGTATCATGATTGGCTGAAGTATTCCCGATGGCACTTAATGTTCCGCTTTCACTTGTTGACATATTAGACACCTTGAAACAAATTCAGAAATGTCACGTTTCATACTGGGCCACCAAAATTGGCGTTTCAGGTCATTGTACATTCTAGTACTACCCGGGTGGATTGACATTCGACTACTGTGAGCCTCGCTCAAAATCATCGAAACAAGTTTCGAATTCCTTGGAATACATAATCGACCCTTGAACGTCAAGCAGTCATTGTCGTCAATCTGAAATTCCGATTCTTCATCCGAAACACATTCGGCTCGCTTAGCGACCAATTCAACGTCGACCTTCTGAGATTCAAGTATTTGATGAATCAATAACGGTTTGGCCCCTAATTCGACTACTAGCACCTCCTCGGGTGAAACGGATAAATGAGCATCCATCGCTCTCAAGGCAGACAGTGCCTTGCGACTTAAAGCATCGGCCACCACGTTGGCCTTTCCCGGGTGATACTCAATGATGAGTTCATAGTCTTTCAACAACTCAAGCCAACGTCTTTGTCGTAGGTTTAAATCTCCTTGAGTCATCAAATATTTGAAACTCTTGTGGTCCGAATAAATATGACACCTTTCTCCAAACAAGCAATGCCGCCATATTTTCAAGGCGAACACTATGGCTGCTAGTTCAAGGTCATGGGTCGGATAGTTTCTCTCATGCGGCTTTAGTTGTCTCGACGCGTAAGCCACAACTCGACCTTCTTGCATCAACACACAACCTAACCCAAGCAAGGATGCGCCATCAGATATGATTGAACTCTTTCTGGGACTCAATTGTACTAGTAGGGGCCTCGGTTAAAGCAGGTTTTAGTCGATTGAAACTTTCTTGACAGCGTTCGACCACTCAAACTTAACATCTTTTGGAGTAGTTTCGTCATCGGACAGCTATCATCGAAAAACCCTTCAAAAATCGTCGATAGTATCCGCAAGCCCCAAAAAGCTTCTAACGGTAACATTCCTTGGAGGTTTCCAATCGACTATGGTCGAATTTTGTTCGGGTCCACCACGACACCGTCACGGACACCACGTGCCCCAAAAGCTAACCTCTCTCAACCAAAATTCACATTCTTGAACTTTGCGTATAAGCGCTTATCTCGTAAAATTTGCAACACTAGCCTCAGGTGTTCGGCATGTTCAGTTTCATCTCTCGAATAGACCAAAATGTCATTGATAAATACAACTACGAACCGATCCAAGTATGGCCTGAAAATTCTATTCATTAAATCCATAAATACCGAGGGCATTAGTGAGCCCAAACGGCATCACCAAGAATTCGTAGTGACCGTACCTCGTTCTAAAAGCGGTTTTGGGTACGTCCGATTCTCGGACCCTCAACTGATAGTACCCCGACCTCAAATCTATTTTTGAGAACACCGAGGCTCCTTTAATTGATCAAACAAATCGTCAATTCGTGGCAGCGGATATTTATTCTTTATCGTCACTTTATTGAGTTGGCGATAGTCGATGCACAACCTCATGGTTCCGTCCTTCTTTTTCACAAACAATACTGGTGCACCCCATGGAGAAAAACTCGGTCGATCGAAACCTCTATCCGTCAACTCTTGCAATTGAACCTTCAATTCCTTTAATTTCATTAATGCCATACGATACGAGGCTATTGAGATCGGCGTAGTACCGATGCGACCGATGCGAATTCCACTTCTCGAACCGGTGGCAATCCGGTAACTCCTCGGGAAAAACATCCGAATACTCACAAACCACTTGTACCGATTCGAGTTTCCTTTCCGTCTCTTTACTTTCAAACACATCGAAAGGTATGTTTCACACCCCTTTTCATGTACCTCCGGCGGTCATAGAAGATACTATCGCGGCACTCCTTTTAAATCAAGAGACTCGACTCGGACTACCTCATTATTCGCACTCCTCAAATCAATGGTCTTCCTTTTGCGGTCCACCAACGCATCATGTACGATCACCAATCCATACCAAGAATAACATCGAATTCATCAAATGGTAGAAGCATCGGATCGACCGAAAAACAGATTCTCGAATTATTAGGGGCATCTCTTGCACATTTTATCAACGAGTACGTATTGACCCAAAGGGTTTGACACTGAATTACGAACTCGATGAGACTCAACGGTAGAGTCTTCTTGGATGCTAAAGTTTCACATACATATGAATGAGTAGAGCGGGGTCAATCAATGTAATCACACTAGTATCAAAGAGAGTAAAAGTACCGGTGATAACGTCGGGGAGGATGCCTCCTCTCGTGCGCTGGATGGCATATGCTCTAGCAGAGCACGGGTCTCGGATCGAACAAGCCGTGTCGGTGGCTCCTCTCGATTACCACCCCTACCTCCCGAAATCCTCGGGGTCTACCTCTAGCCGTCGCCCACTAGATCTTGCACCTTGCATCTTATTCTCCTCATCTAGCTCCGTGCAATCTCTAATGAAGTGGTCCTTCGAACCACATCCGTAACAGGCCCTATTAACAGACTTACCCCAACATTCACCTAGGTGTCGTCTTCCACATTGGGGCATTTGGGTTTCTCTTGACGATTATTGCCCACACTAGCTACCAAGTAGCTCGGGGTCCGTCGATGGTCGGGCTCTGATGGAAATTCCCGCAGTCGCCCTCGATTTACTAGTGTCCTCCCTGAATTTCTTTACGGTCGAGAATGGAGCTTTACTCGTTGATCTTTTACGGTAATCTCTTGCTTCAAATTCAGCCTTCTTCTTCTCCTTCCCAAGTTCTTCCGCCTTGCAGGCTCGTTCGACTAGTGTCACGAACTCCTTTATCTCCAAAATTCCCACTAGTAACTTTAACTCTTCATTCAATCCTTCTTCAAATCTTTTGCACATAGCAACCTCATCAGCCACACACTCCCGAGCATACCGACTAAGTCTTACGAACTCATGTTCGTATTCAGATACGGTCATCCGGCCTTGCTTGAGCTCTACAAATTCCTTACGCTTCTGATCGATGAACCGTTGACTAATATATTTCTTCGAAATTCGTTTGAAAGAAATCCCAAGTAACTTGTTCCTTTGGGACTATGGAAATCAAGGTCCTCCACCAATAGTAAGTGAGTCTCGCAACAAAGAAATAGCACACTTAAGACATTCATCGGTGTGCATGCAGTTCATCAAACACTCTAATGGTGTTATCAAGCGAACTTCGGCCCTTTCGGCATCATCGGTAACTATGGCCTTAAACTCCTCGGCCCCACGCTTCCTAATCAAGTCCACGGTGGTTTACTCAACGTCACAGGATCGATGGCGATGGAATTACGGGCTCTTGGGGTGGATTATTTAAATTCGGGAATGGTTGGACAGCCGGATTGGTTCGGGCATATTCGCGACCCACTCATTCATCATGGTGAAGAAGGCTTGTTTCTCCCTTCATTTTGATTATTCGCGGATGGCCGAGGCTCAACAGGCGGTGTCCCTTGCGCGGGAGCAGCCGCTACACCTTCAACGTCATCCGCCAAGGGTCTCTCTACCTCGGGTTCCATTTGCTAATCACAACAAAAATTTCAACCGTCAGAAGTCATCACATTTTTAAGCACTAACAATTTGGCATGTATAGCTAGACTCACACGCTCTATGGTAGTCCTAGAACCGACTAAACCATAGCTCTGATACCAATAAAATTGTAACACCCCATACTCGTGACCGTCGCCGGTGTCGGACACGAGGGGTTAACGGGCCAAATCCTCTCGAGGTACCAACCAATTTGGCATTTCCAGACAGGCTGGAAAACTGCATCACTGTCGCCTTAAAAATCATATCTCGAGTTCCAAAACTCGGAAACTGATTCCGTAAATTTTCCCTGAATTTAGACTCATATATCCATCCATGGATTTATTTATAGAATTTTTTGTCGGGCCAATTCGTACAGTTTATTAGTTAAAGTCACCCATGTTACAGGGGTCGACTACACTGACCTTTGCGCGTTACAACTTGAATATCATCTCGTACAGAGCTCTAATACTCATGCCGTTTGTTTCTAATGAAACTAGACTCAAAGGGAAATCTATTCATATAAGGCATGACTTCTAATTATTTCTGGATAATTTATGGAAAATTTTCAAAGTCGCGACAGGGGACCCAGAAACCGTTCTGGCCCTGTCTCACGAGAACTTTAATATTTCTCAGTATACTGCTCATATGGTCATTTTGTTTCGTCCATTTAAAAATAGATTCATCAAGGTTCAATTTCATAATTTATTCACTATTTAATTCTACTTCTACTATTTTTAGTGATTTTCAATCTCATCTCACTGCTGCTGTCCGCAACAGTTACTGCGATGACTATGCCAATTTCATGAATCTTTCCTTGGCCTTAATCATCCATCATACATGACACAAATTATGGCCACCTTACCAAAATTTAAAGTTTCTAAGACTCGTGGCTATAGGTTCTAGCATCCCACTCGACGACCGCATAGGCCATTTTCATATGGCTTAAAGTTTACAACCCACAGTTCAACAAAATATAATAGCCTATACATGCCAAATGTTCTTCAACAACGAAGACAATACCAAAAGATTTCAGCCGGTGTGATGACTTCAACGACGGTTCCGAGCACGCAACAATACGAGTCCAAGAGACCTAAAATGGGTGACAAGAAAACACTGAGTGAGTTTATAACTCAGTAAGTCATAAGCATTCAACAATCATCCATTGATAAAGTTCTCACAACATGAACAATAGACGAGGCTAGGTACTCATCCATATTGAAGCTATACCATAAATCCTCGGACCTTTCGGTTCAATCTCATACCAAGTCATACATCCACATTTCATATTCTATACAACAAGATATTTGAGGCATTTTCACACACTAACTCATTTCCACCATAATCATACAATTTCAATCATCACATAGATTTAAGGCTTACCAAGTTCAACCCCGAGCATGAGCGTATTTTCTATTCGTCATGAGCTCAAGGTACTTACCCGATCCGCTGTCCGGGATTAGCTCGATGATGTCGCACACTCAGTGCCAATTGTAATGCAAGAGCATATAGTGAATCCGCACACTTAGTGCTATATGTATTCAACTCGCACACTTAGTGCTATATAATCAAACTTCGCACACTTAGTGCTGTACAATTTTAAACCCGCACACTTAGTGCCATACCCTTCGAGCTCGCACACCCAAAGTGCAGTATATTTCCAGCATGCACACTTAGTGCCATATATTTCCAGCATGCACACTTAGTGCCAATCTCGTCACCGTACACACGTATTGCCCGCACACTTAGTGCCGAAAGCAACTTTCTACACATTTCACTATTTCTTTTACATTCAACAAATGTCATCACTCCATACACATACATTTCATTTATATGTATATATCATCCCATTAAGCACAATTGCATAGATTTTTACAATCATTTAAGCAATATCAAATATATGCTTAATGACTTACCTTGTGTTGGGCAAATAATTCCAAGTCGGCTACTCGTTGACCTTCGATTTCCCTTTGTTGGACGCCTCTCCTTTAGGATCTTGAGCTTAAACAAATAAATCAACTCATTCAATCGCTTGGGTACATATGTTGGTATCCACATTCTAATGATCATATAACATGCGAACGACATGGTAAAATTTTATCTTGCTACCTTATGTTCTTGGCTATTCGCCAATAGCCTTATGCAATTTACTATTCTATCAATAATCCAATCGCACATACACGTATACATATTAGTATATTAGATAACCACCCTTACTAACCACCCATTTTAGTTGATTTCATACAATCAAAGGCAATATCATAATTGGGTATACTTATATAGCGAATGTGCTAAAATTGATCTAACATCACCTATACCCTTGATTGAATGGATGAATACTTATACTAGCAATTATAGTATCGATTTTATTCTTTCAAACACATAGTCCCATTCGCCCTAACCATTTACTTAACATTATGTGTACAAATTCCATCTCAAGATTAGGAGTTGCAACTACAACTAGGTTACAACAATGCTCATCAATGACCGAATGCCTAAGCACAACTCTACTAAAATTTATCCAACATCATTAACTTTGCCTTTCACTATTTTTTTTCTAAACATCAAATACAAAGTAACTTACATGTATATATTAAACCAACCTTGCTAGCACAATATCCCTTAACCGAATATCATAAACCCAAGCCGCATATATAGTTCATCAAGGCCTTTCATTGGCCACATTCGCACCCTCCCCATGAACAACCAAATTTCAACCTCCATTTAAAAGTATATGTACCAAGAGCTTCAACTACTTGGCCAAATACCAAGCCTCCAAACACCCAAATTTAATCCATGGAATGAATAGAACTTGAACTAATCACCTCGTTTATATCTAAATTTCCAAGGATTTCAAAGTGCTTACCTCTTCCTAAGCATCAACCAAGCCGAATCATGCACAAAAGAAATCCCTTCTTCTTCCTCCTTCAAGTCACGGCAATGGAGAATAGAATGAGCAAATTTTTTTTTTTTTTGTTTTCCTTGTTCAATACACGGCAATGGGGAGGGGTAACCACACACACACATTTTTTTTTGTTTCTCTTCCTACTAACACCAATATAATAACAATTCTAACATCAACCATTAGTCAAAACATGTTGGAAACATGTTCCCTTGCCCATAACCTTGTCATGGCCGGCCACTCACCTTAGGAAGTGGGTTATTTGACATGCAAGGACAACCATTTTCCCACATGTATTAATAGGCCACCTTACATTTGCCTAGCACATTTTTAAATTTTCTCACATAAGTCCTATTTGATAAAATTCACTTACAATTAACAAAATCCAAACATTCAATTTTTCACACATTCATATTCACATATTCTAGACAATAAATATTACGTTAGAACATTTCGGTGACTCGGTTTAGTGGTCCCGAAACCACTTCCCGACTAGGGTCAATTTTGGGCTGTCACATTACCCGTACCCGAGACTGAGATAGGATACGAGGTATTACCGAACACATACACAGTCATTCATGCAAAAATCGAGCCATAAAATTTTTATCCAAATTAAAACTTTTCAAACACATGTATATGTCTCTTATACTGGCCTTCGATGCCTAAAACATACATCAGGGTGGTTTGGGACTAAACCGAGAACTTTAGAAAGTTTTAGGAAAACTTAGAAATTTGTTTCTCATGAAATAGGGTCACACACCGTGTCACCAGACCATGTCCCTCACACGGTTAAGACACACGGCCGTGTCTCACCCCGTGTAGTTCACTCTTAGGCTATTTTCCAAACCTTTATGTTACCCATAAACCCTTACAACTTTATACAATTCATAATCACAATTCATGGAAACATTTTAGTGATTAAACACCCTTTATTAAGACACACTCAATTCATGGTCATAACTACCTCGATTGGTCATAAAACATGCATTCAACACACATGACATATTACCAACCATGCATGGCAAACAAACATATTCACATCACAATTATTAGACATAACATGAATAGCTAGATTTACAAGCCATAATCAATAGCTCAATATAGGCCAATACATTTGGCCAAATTATAATAACACATGTTATAAAACTAGCTCCCTATAGATAACACTCACTTGATAATTCTAACATATGTAACAATATTCCAAAGGTATTGGCTTGATAGTGTGATGTTGCCTTCGACGATCTCCAACCCCGAGCTGACCTGAGAACACTAGGAAATGGAAAGGAGGGAGTAAGCTTTACGCTTAGTAAGCTTGCATGAAAAATAATAAGCAATGTATTAACATGCTATTTTTCAATTCCTTTCTATTTATTCAAAGTCTAGTTAAGCTATTTTCTCAAGTCATGGTCACTAAATTATTTATATCCGGAGCTACGGAGCTCTAAATTAAGATCCACTAATTTTACCAAAAACTAGACTCATATATATTCTTACTAGAAAATTTTCAGGATTTTTAGTGTAGCCAATAAATACAGTTTATTCTTTAAAGTCACCCCTGTTTCACTATCTAACAGTTTCGACCCCTCTGCACTAAAAATTAATTTTCTCTTCGTACAATATTTTGATAATGTTTCTATTTGTTTTTTTGAAAATAGACTCATTAAATATTTTATAAATATAAATTATAGATTATAATTATTTTTGTACAATTTTTAATGATTTTCCTAAATCAGAACAGGGGATTCCAAAATCATTCTGACTTTGTCTAACAAAAATTCAAATATCTCATAACATGAAATTCTTTTGCTTACACCATTTCCTTTATATAAAAATAGACTCAATAAATTTTTATTTCATATCTTATTCAACTTATAATTCAATTTCTACCATTTTTAGTGATTTTTCAAATCCACACAACTGCTGCTGTCCAAAACTATTTTATTACTAAATTTCACTCTTTCATGTTTTCTTTGTCGTAACTTTCATTATAACACTTACTCCATATCAATCTTACCAAAGTTCGATAACATATCGAGCATGTTTCTCATAAGTTTATACACATGAACCTTCACTTATTCATTACATAGTCATGTTCATATCTATTTTCACTTAGTAAATTTCCCGTTGAACTTATCGGAATAACAACAGATACCCGGTGACCTGTACATATTACCACCCTTGTAACCGAGGCTCTCTTGTACACATAGTAGCCTGCACTTAGTACTACACATGTGACCTAACAATCTGTTTCACTTCGTTAAAATGGTGGTTTTAGTTTCGGGCAGGTGGTTGAGTAGCCGATAGTAAGGTTTAGAGTTGAATAGGCTGGCGATTTTAAGGATAGTTTAGGTACGATAGTTGGTGAATTCGAATGAAGGTGTTCGGGGTGGTGATTTAGGGAATTAAGGGATGTGACATTAATGAGTTAAGTGAGGTGCACTATTGGGCTACTTGGGAGTGGTGGTGGAGAAAGGTAAAGGCTATAGGTTTGTGTAGAATTGGCGATAAACCGTAATATATACATATTTTTACCCCATGCTTGGCATATTTATGAATGATTTTTCCTTAGTTTTAGTGAATACGATGCTCCTAATCCTTTAATTTCATGTTTTATGCTCAGGAGAGCTTAAGATAGAAAAAAGAGCAAGAAACGAGCCAAAAACGGACAAATTGGGCTTAAATCAGTGTTTCACACGGCCTAGACACTTCCACACGAGTGATCCACACGCCCGTGTGTGACACACGGGTAGACCACATGACTGTGTGTCATGGCCGTGTCAACTAAGAACCAACTCAGTATTGCACACGGCCTGAGCAACTTCACACAGACGTGGCACACGGTCGTGTCTCTGCCGAGCCCAAGCCTAGTTCTATTCGAAAAAGGGTACTTTTAAAGGTTTTGAAGCATTCTAAAGCCTATATAGACACCCTAGAAGAGGATTAGAGGGAAGACATAGAGTTGGAGGCAAAAAATACTCGCGAATAGCCATCAGAATCACCTCGGAGCCAGGATCTACATCAAGACTGAAGATTTCCATCCAATTTCCTAGATGTTCTTGGGGTTCTTTATGTTTTGTTGTTTTCCAAACTTTGAGATGTT
Source organism: Gossypium arboreum (assembly GCF_025698485.1). Lineage (NCBI taxonomy): Eukaryota > Viridiplantae > Streptophyta > Magnoliopsida > Malvales > Malvaceae > Gossypium > Gossypium arboreum. The sequence goes on from NC_069073.1 coordinate 84,740,848, forward strand.
TTCCATTATTATTATGAACTAAACTCCCTAAATACCTAAGGGAGATGAAACCTAAGACGAATCTTATTACTCTTTGATTTATATGATAAATATTTGTTCTTATTCGTAATTGTGAGTTTTAAACCTTGCTTTAATATTCCAAGATATTTATTCAGGTTCTTGATGTGCTTATTCAGTAGACCAAAAGTCCCCGTTTAGGAGTAGATCATCCGTAATTAAGCAGAGCTGAATGCAATCCTAGAGATAGGACGACATAAATCTGCCGAAAGAGAGTCAAATCTAATAAGTGAATCCATAGATCGAGTTAATGCGACAATAGGGTTTTTAATTAGAAAGAGATTTCAATTAATCAACCTAGAGTCTGTTGTTTTTAGTCTCGAAAGGGATAATAACATAAATCAGGGATTTCTATGGAATAAGTTAAGTGAATAAATCGTCTAAGTTAAAGGTAATAAGTGAAGTCTAGGTGGATTGTTTTTGGGGTATTGTCTTCTCCATTGGTTTTTTTTCTAAAGTATTTTCCAACTTTCATCTCTGTCGTAATCTTAGTTAAATTAGAAAATTAGTTTAGTTTAAAAACATCTTCTGATTCTTAGGCTAGATAATAAAAAGATAGTAATTACTAATACTTTTAGTCCTCGTGGATACGATATTTTCAGTCTCACCACAACTATACTACTGTTCAATAGGTGCGCTTGCCTTAAGTTGAATTATTAGTTAGTTCCACAACACATCAAGTTTTTGGCACCGTTGCCGAGGACTAAGATATTAGGAACGCTTAATTTTTATTACTTTAGCCATTCTTTTTTTAATTCTATTTAATTTTGTTTACTAATTTTTCTCTTATTTTCTTCTGATAGGTTCTTATAGTTTATGACTAGAAGAAACCCGTCGAGACCATTACTTTTTGATAGTGAGATCGAAAGCACAGCTTGCAGAAACCAAAGAGAAATAAGGCGAAGCCTAAGATACATAGAGGAAGAGCGAGAGGACGATATTCACACTACAACCGAGGAGATGGCTGAAAATCAGGAAACTCTGCTACCTCCTGCGATTGCTACTGGTCCAGTAAATCAGAATCCTGCTCCTCGTACTATGTATGATTATGCTAAAACTAATTTAACAGGAGTTGAATCGAGTATAGTTAGACCTGCTATTGCTACAAATAATTTTGAACTGGAACCTAACACAATTCAAATGATACAACAGTTTGATCAGTTTGATGGTTTGCAGGACGAGGATCCAAACACTCATTTAACAAATTTTCTGGAATTCTACGACACTTTTAAGATCAATGGCATTTCTGATGATTCCATTCGCCTTCGGTTGTTTCCATTCCCATTGAGAAATAAAGCTAAATAGTGGTTAAACTCATTACCACGAGGTTAATCACTACTTGGGAACAAATGACCGAAAAATTTTTACTTAAATATTTTCCGCCGGCTAAAACGGCTAAATTGAGGAATGATATCTCTTATTTTGTGCAGATGGATGTAGAAACTCTTTATGATGCATGGGAGAGATACAATGACCTATTGAGAAAGTGCCCTCACCATGGGTTACCTTTATGGTAACTTTAAACAACAAAACACCTGGAGAGGCTTGTGAATTTATTGAAGAGATGTCACTGAATAACTATCAGTGGCAAGTCATGAGAACAAGGTCGACAAAAGCAGCTGGTGTTTTCAACCTTGACGTAGTCACTATGCTATCAAACCAGGTAGAACTTTTAAATAAAAAGATTGATGGTTTATATGGTTCTACTCAAGTACATTCAGTGATGAGGTGTGATTCAAATGGAGGAATGCACAACCCAAATTATCCACCCTTCAACCCTGGCACCAAGGAGGAGCAAGTCCACTACATGGGTAATAACTCTAGACCTCAAAATAACTTGTATAGTAACACATATAATGCAGGTTGGAGGAACCATCCTAATTTCTCATGGGGTGGTCAAGTAAATCAACGGCCACAACATCCTCTGGGTTTTCAACAACCACCTAACCAGCAAGAAAAGAAATAAAACCTTGAGGAGATGCTAACGAAATTCATAGCGGTATCTGAAACACGTTTCCAAAACACCGAGACAACTCTTAAAAATCAGCAAGCATCAATTCAAGGGCTCGAGAATCAAATAGGCCAGTTGGCAAAGATGATTTCCAAATGACCACAAGGTAGCTTGCCGTGTAATTCTAAAAATAACCCAACGGAGCAGCTTAATGCAATTACTGTTCGAAATGAAGAAGGGTTAGTTGAACCTGGAGTAGAACCGAAACACGGATTTGTGGTAAGTAAAGGTAAAGATGAGGTGGACCACAGTGAGCAAAAATCAGCAAATGGAGAATATAAACCACTTGTACCAATCTCAATGCGACAAGGAAAGACCACACAGACGAACAATTTGGTAAATTCCTTAAACTATTAAAGAAATTACATATTAACTTACCGTTTATTGAAGCTCTTTCGCAGATGCCAAACGCAGTTACATTTTTAAAGGAGCTTTTAGCAAATAAGCCGTCGCATGTGGAGTTAAGCGCAGTTTGCTTAGCCATTCTACAGAATAAGCTACCCAACAAATTGAAAGATCCAGGGAATTTTATGATTCCTTGTTTAATTGGTAGTTTAGATGTTAATAATGCATTGGCTGATTTAGGGGCGAGCATTAATGTCATGCCCTATAAAATGTTTAAACAACTAGGTCTTGGGAAAGCTAAACAAACTAGGATGAGCATTCAATTAGCAGATAAAACCATTAGATTTCCTAGGGGTATCATTGGAGACGTACTTGTCAAAATCGATAAATCTATATTCCCAATTGTTTTTGTTGTTCTAGACATGGAAGAGGATAGTGACGTGCCTTTGATTTTAGGACGACCCTTTTTAGCAACTGTTAGAACTATTATTGATGTTGGTACAGGTGGACTCACACTTCGTGTAGGTGATGAAACAATCACTCTTCAAGCTCGTAATTCGAGTAACACATCGAATATTGAGGGTGGTTGTATAAATAATGCTAGTAATACTTATCATGTGGTGAAACCTTCTTTTCAGGTAACACATTTGAAGAGCATAAATAAGCCATGTTCAAGTAACAACAAGGGACCTATCTATGAAGAGCAAAGGCTACAGATCGAGGAACTAGTTGAATGGCAGACACAGAAACTGAGAACACATGATAAACCAAAACCACGCCATGACGGACTTAATGTTTTATCAAATCAACTTAAGGTTGGAGATAAAGTACTAATAGATACAGCAGACCCTCGTATTGCCACTTCTGAACCTAATAGAGCAATCCCTTTTACAGTACTTAACATTTTCCCATACGGTACAGTCAAGGTAACTCATTCCAAATTTTGCACTTTTAAGGTACAGAGTACTGGTCTAAAACCTTATTCTGATAAGATTGATAGTAGGAATGAGGAGTGTAAACTCCTCGAACCACCATGACCATGCAACAGAGAGGTAAGTCAAGCTTAGACTCTAAATAAGCGCTTCTCGGGAGGCAACCCGAGCACTAACACCACTAACTAGTTCATTTTTGCAATTTTTAATGTTTTTGTGCAGGTACAGTGGCCCACACAGCCTGGACACATGGGCGTGTCCTTGGCCGTGTGGAAACAAGGGTACAAAATCCATAAAATATTGAGCCATATGGTTATTAAGCCGATCTACATGGCCGTACGACATGGCTGTGTGATGCACACGGCCTGGACACATAGGCGTGTCCTAGGCCATGTGCAAACTGGAGCTAAATTTTCAAATTTAAATAAGTCAGAGAGACACACGGGCGAATCACACGGCTGTGAGTTTGGACACACGAGCGTGTGAGACACCACATGGGCATGGGAGAAATGAACAACATCGCACACGATCGTGTGATACGATCGTGTTAACCACACGACCGAGACACACGGGCGTGTCCATAGGCCGTGTGACGAATAGTCATAAAATTTCCACGATTAAAATAGGCTCAAATCGATCCACACAGGCGTGTGACACGGCCGTGTTGCCCAACATGGGTCTCACACGGTCGTGCCCCTTTTTAAACCCCCAAGCCCTAAATTCTTTTCTTCTTCTTCTTCCCTAAATTCTTCCTAAACCCTAACCACCACAAGCCTTCAAAAACCTCCCCCACAACCGTGCCTCCCCCTCCCCCTCCCCCTCCCCCTCCCCCTCCTCCGACCATCACCCAGCACCGTTCGGACCCCCTCCCTTTTTCTTCTTTTCCTTTCTTTTTCTTTCTTTCTCTCTTCTTTCTTTCTTTCCTCCTTCTTTCCCTTTCTTCTTTCCTCCTCTTTTCTCCTCATTTCTCTCTTAACCATCATGCGCCGTACGGCCTAGTCCCCACGCCCGTGCCTCCCCTAACGCCAACCGTGTCCAACCCCTGCTCTTCACCGTCAGCCCAAGCAGCTCCGTCCATCGCCGAAAGCACCACTGTGGTTCCCTCTTTTCCCTTTTACCTCTATTTTTAGCCTATTTTATGATTTATTTAATTATTTCTTTATTTATTACCGATTATTTTCTTTTCTTTTATCTTTATTTCATTAAGTTAGAAGACCCTAGTTAAGTACAACTAATTTGGTTAGCATTTTTTTTTTAATATATTTAGTATGACATAGCTTATTATTTTAGGTTCTTGCTGTTAAGTTAATATTTCTTGCAATATGGTTTTATTATATACATTCTCATACATCAATTATTTTCTGTTTCGAACCTTTTACAAGGCATTGTCATTAATAGTCCTCTTGAGATTCTAGATTCTTTAGGAGCTCATTGATATCTTAATTTCGTCAATTGCCTTCTGCAGACTTATCATGACAAACACACGAGGTAAAAAGACTGTAGTCCCCACTTCGAAAAAGTGAAAGGGTCTTGGCGCAACCTCATTGAGCGCCTCTACCGAAGCTCGTCACCCACTACTCTGGTTCTCCTTTAGCCCACAGGATAACCTGTTTCAACTTCTACAAGTACGACCATTGGGAGTCGGCCAATGTATTGACTGGCCTGCTTTGGAGCAGGTCCAACTTGCTCACCTTGTTCGATTCCATCTCGAAACCGCGCCATGGGATCGGTTCTTTGCAATCATTGAGCCTACATATTCAGAGCTGATATTGGAGTTCTACGCTACTTTCCACTTGCAGCACATGATGAACATACATGACGAGGCCAGTACTATCGTTTTCAGACTTGGTGGACTTGTCAGGCATATGAGTGTACCCAAATTTGGAGCTACTCTGGGCCTCTACACGGACGAGTTCATGTCTGCTGAGAACTTCCTCCAGTTTCATCGACACATCCATCATTCCCCTTCATGTTGTTGGACCGATCTCACAGGTGGCCAGATTATATATGACGCGAGCCGCTCGAAGGCGACTCCTCTCCCTCTAGCACTACTCTACATTCATGCCATCTTGGCCCATACTTTGACTGGAAGGAAAGAGAGCACCAGAGTGGTTAGCACCATAGACGAGTACTTCCTATGGAGCATGGCGACTGGCCATGTATTCGACTTCGCATATTTTATCACCCACACCTTTCGCCACCAGACGGATCACCATAGGAGGGGCCCCATCTGCCTTGGCCCTTACGTGACTCACCTGGCTCAACATTTCAGCCTCTTCGACACTCCAGAGATGTCACCGACGCTCACATTAGTTGCCCAGATGTCTCCGTAGGGAATTTCTAGTATGATTCACATGCGGATGATAGAGCGACACCATGGAGTCGACCCAGCTCAGTACAGACTCGTCCACTCTGCTGACCAAGATGAGTTAGAGCACATTACTGACGATGTACCTCCCCCTTACGAGGACCCACCCCCACCACCACCGCGTCACCAACTTCCTGGTGTACCTTGACAGATTTATCCAAGTGATTCACTTACTCTGAGCAGCAGTGCTTTGAGCGGTTCGACAACATCGATGCCACTTTTCGACAGATTTGCCACCACCTCCACATCTCTCCTTCAGCATCGCCGGCTCATGACTCTAATGATGAGGACTTTTGAGTTCCTTTATTTTACTATGAATTTTATTCTTATTATTTTTTTATCTCTATTTAAATTTTATTTTCTCTTCTTTATTTTTGAAGACTTATGTTTTATATTTTAAACTCTACTTATCTTTGTGATTATTATCGAATTATATCTTAATTATCTTTCACAATAGTGTTTATTTTTTTATTCGTACCTCAAAATCATGCTTTTTATTCGGCTCTCACCTACAATTCTCGCTCTCGCTAATCCAAGGATCTCATCCAAAATTTCAGGGCAGTTTCACTTCTCTTCCTATCTTTTGATATTATCTTTATATTGCTATTATATATCTTTGTACATTGAGGACAATGTACATCTTAAGTGTGGAGAGGTTATTTATGTGATTATCAGAAAATCCCTGAATTTTTATCTTGTTCTAAAATAATTTTCTCATATCATTATTGGAGTAAATTTTGATTGATTTATGATTTTTATTGATATGTTTTGAATTAAATGATAGGTAACTGTGCATTGATTGTTTAAACTTTAAGACATTAGAGAATCGAGTATGATAAGTTGAAAGTTTTGAGAATTAAAATTGCTAGGTTGTTTCCCTAAATTAGGTATTAGCTTGAAGTTTTGAATTTACTGGTTTGATATCAAATAACCATAATTTCTATGAGATTTTGAGCCTTTTAAGAGCATATAACCTTTTTGCTTACTAATTTTATTGATTATGAGTGTGTCAACATTGATTTGTTATTCTAGAACTTGCATCGATTATACATGTCGAGACCACACCATTGATTTGATATACTAAAATGATAAAGGCACTTAGGTTTTAACCCATTTCTTCCCTCATAAAAAGCCTACCTACACAATTGACCCTTAGTGAACCCTTTCGAGCTTAACAAACTATTTTTTAAAATTTACTCTAAATTTTAACCCTTTTATCATACTTTTTGATTCGTTGAGAATTTTTCCCATTTTATTGATTCCCTTTTTGTCGAGATTTGAATTGGTTAATTGCCTAACTATTTTCATTTATTCGAATTATATAATTATCTATTATTTTTAATTATTCTTATTCTTCAAAAAAAAACATACATATTGGTAGTAATTCTTTGTTTTTGAGCTTAAGAATTTAATTCCATATTTTGAGAAGAAGCTCATGTTTATTCAATTGATGTTAGTTATTTTTCCATTTAGGTAATTTATCAAGTTAATCTCGATTCTAACCGTTTCTTTTTCAGCCTTTATCCACATCTTAACCCAAAGCCCCGTTACAACCCTTCAAAGACCTTTTGATTTATGTATCATCTCATTTATAGTGGTGGAGATTTGATTTTCATGCGAGCCTATGGTAATAACTTTTCATGTTTGACTAATGAGTGCTTAATCATTTAACCTTAAACATATTGAGTGATTTGAGTGAACCTTTTAGTGAAAATGTCAATCAATGTCAATTTGGAATTAAAGGTAATTACTTGGATAAAGCGGGATGCCTATAATTTTATGATTAAAATGCTCAACTTTGACTATTTGAAACCTTAATGTTCTTTTGGTTAAATTTTCAATGTATGACTGCTTGTGGAGTATTTTGAAACATTATTGATGAGAATTATAAGATGAAAAGAATTTATTTTGATTGTGAGTTGAGGATTTTGCTTGAGGACAAGCAAATGCTTAAGTGTAGGGATATTTGATAAACCATAATATATACATATTTTTACCCCATGCTTGGCATATTTATGAATTATTTTTCCTTGGTTTTAGTGAATTCGATGCTCCTAATACTTTAATTGGGCCAAAAATGGACAAATTGGGCCTAAATCGGTGTTTCACACGACCTAGGCACTTCCACACGGGTGATCCACACACCTGTGTGAGACACACGAGTAGACCACATGCTTGTGTGTCATGGCATTGTCGACTAAAAACCAACTCAGTATTACACACGGCTTGAGCACCTTCACACGGTCGTGGCACACGGCCATGTCTCTGCCAAGCCCAAGCCTAGTTCTATTCGGAAAAGGGCACTTTTGAGGGTTTTGAAGCATTTTAAAGCCTATATAAACACCCTAAAAGAGGATTAGAGGGGAGACATAGAGTTGGAGGCAAAAAATACTCGCGAATAGCCATCGAAATCACCTCGGAGCCAGGATTTATATCAAGACTGAAGATTTCCATCCAATTTCCTAGAAGTTCATGGGGTTCTTTATGTTTTGTTGTTTTCCAAACTTTGAGATGTTTTCCATTATTATTATGAACTAAACTCCCTAAATACCTAAGGAAGATAAAACCTAAGATGAATCTTATTACTCTTTGATTTATATGATAAATATTTGTTCTTATTCTTAATTGTGAGTTTTAACCCTTACTTTAATATTCCAAGATATTTATTCAGGTTCTTGATGTGCTTATTCAGTGGACCAAAAGTCTCCGGTTAAGAGTAGATCATCCATAATTAAGTGGAGCTGACTGCAATCCTAGAGATAGAACGACATAAATCTGCCGAATTAGAGTTAAATCTAATAAGCGAATCCATAGATCGAGTTAATGCGACAATATGGGTTTTAATTAGAAAGAGATTTCAATTAATCAACCTAGAGTTAGTTGTTTTTAATCTTGAAAGGGGCAATAACATAAATCAGGGATTTCTAAGGAATAATTCAAGTGAATAAATCATCTAAGTTAAAGGTAATAAGTGAAGTCTGGGTGGATTCTTTCTTGGGTATTGTCTTCTCCATTGGTTTTTTTTCTAAAGTATTTTCCAACTTTCATCTCTGTCGTAATCTTGGTTAAATTAGAAAATTAGTTTAGTTTAAAAACATCTTTTAATTCTTAGGCTAGATAATAAAAAAGATAGTAATTACTAGTACTTTTAGTCCCCGTGGATACGATACTTCCAATCACACCATAACTATACTACTGTTCGATAGGTGTGCTTGCCTTAAGTTGAATTTTTAGTTAGTTTCACGACACATCAAAGGGGTTGAATATTTCCTTTCCTAGCAGTGCCTTAAGCAAAATGAAAACTCCTTTTTGGATCGTAAGCTCCTGTATTGAAAGTAACCTAAAAAAAACTCAAAGAAATTAGTGCTTGGCTTAAAGTTGACCCTTTATTTAACAAAAAAAATACTTAAATTCTTCGGGCTACTTAGAAAAATATTTTTTGAAACATTACATTAAATTAAACTCCTAGGAAAGACTGGAGGGGCACAGATGGTCCTGCTTAAGACTCAATCTCGTAGACAGAGTTTTAATTAATGTAATGAACTAAAGAAAATTTTTCTAAGTCTACCATTTTATTCAAATGAGAAAAAAAAAACTAAAAATATAAAATAACGATAGAGAAAGTGTGAAGAGAACTCCCTCCATTTTATTTAGAACTGTCATTGACCATGATGGTGTCAAATGGCCATTTGTTATACCAACCATACCTATCTAGGAAATAATCATGTTCTTTCCCATCAAATATGTCCAACATCTTATTTGGGAAAGAAAACTCGGAATGATCTTTCCTGGTGGCCTTTTCTATCTTCATGCAATTCCTACAAATCCTCCATTCCGCGACTCAAAAATCTGCAATAATCCATCCAGCACCCTTCTTGTGCTTTTCCAAAAGAAGTGACTCTTCTTATTGATTCTTGGTGAACTCAACTGAAATCATGATTAGTAAAGTTGGAGATAAACCCAAATAATCATATTTCAAATGAGGAGGTAAAGTCTTTAGTTCCAATTCAATTGGCTATTCAAACTCTTTTGGTTTTGTGTTCTCCCAAGATAATAACTCTAATGATTCCAGTGGAACTTCCTGAGTGAATTCCTTTGACAAAGCCAAACATTCCTTGTCTTCAACTTCACTTGGCAAATTTGCTAAAATTTGCCAAATTGGTTCGGCTGTTGACCTATCAGATTACCATTGAAACCATTAACAATTATGTTTTTAAGCATAGAAGACAAAGAGAATACCTGGGTTGTCAAAGAAGTAAGTGCATCAACTTCATGTATTCTTGCTACTCATCTTCTTGAGGCTGCTCAGTTGATTGGCCAATGATAGTTATTGTTGGCAATTCTTTCAATAATTTTGTAAGCTTCGTTGTAAGACTTAGAAAGAAGGGGTCCATTTGTTGAAGCATCCACCATCATTCTAGTATGATCATTAAGATGAATATAAAGTCTCCATTTGAACACAATGAGGAATACCATGGTGAGGGCACTTTTGTAATAACTCCATGAACCACTCCCATGCCTCATATAAAGATTCTTCTTCAAGTTGCAAAAATGAAGTGATTTCATTTTGGATCTTGGTGGTTAGAGATTGAGGAAAGTATTTCATTAAAAAATGTTCAACCAACTCTTCCCATGTAGTTATGGGACCGGACGATAGGGAGTTCAACCATGCTAGTGCTCTATCTCTTAAGGAGTATGGAAATAACCTCAGTCTCAAGGCATCCTCAGTCACCCTAGCTAGTTTAAATGAGTCACTCACTTCCATGAATAGTCGAAGATGAAGATGTGGATCTTTAGTAGGAATCCCACTTAATTGACCCATATTTTACAACATTTGAAACATGACTGGCTTTAGTTTGAATTGCAATGCCTCAATTTTGGGTCTCAGAACAAATGGCGCAGTTTCTGTCATCAACAACTATGATCGGATGGTGAGTATTATAAGCGAATGCTCCTTCTTGATTTTGGTTTTTATTTTCAAAATTCATCTATTCGATCCTTGTTTGGTTCGCTTGTCTTCTCCTTTGTCTAAAAGTTCTTTCAATTTTAGGGTCTATGGGGAGTAAGTCAATAATTTGATCAATACTTATAAACACCTGAAACAAAAACACAAAAAATATTGCAATTCAAATTTAACAAAAAAAATAGACCAAAATGAAAAATTAATAACTTCACAAATAATTTCTTTTAAAACAGTCCCCAACAACGACGCCAAAAACCTGGAATGATGGAAAAGTGCAAGTGTACATAATCCCAACAAGTAATAAAGTGATAAGTAAATGTCAAGTTATTGTACCCATAAGGATTGTGCAAAGAAACATTTACGAAATGCAATTAAAAACACTTTGGTGAAGGAAAATCTTTTTGAAAAATGGTTTAAAAAAAACTAGATTTTAACTAAGTAAATTAAGAAAAATTAAAAGATAAAAACTCCAAAGCACGATTTTTGAAAAATAAGTTTAATCAATATGAAATAATTTTGTTAGATCAATTACATTTCTTAACTTAATATTACCAGATCAATGTTCATGTTGTTACGAAGAAATTCACGACAACTTGGTAATTTGTTAACTATAGCACATACAAACTTACTAAATTCACTAATCTCTTGAACATATCACTATGCCAAGTCAAACAATTAATCAATTTAAATAACCAAGTAGAAGATTAAGCGAGGTAACAATATATTTCTATATTGAAACAATTTAATCACAATGATCTTGCAAGTTATGCAAGGCTAATGTACCGTTTAATACCTTCACTAATTTAACCCTCAACTTCCTTAGGAGATTAAACATGCACTGATTAAGTATTGTGTCAATTAATTATAATTTCAATACAATTAATAATTAATTCATTATTTACCTTACAATTATAATGCAAGTATAACATAATCATGATTTTACTTAATCAAACAATTTACCAAGACATATAACAACACAAACATGATTTTAATAACTTCAGTAAATAAAATGTAGTCAACCTAACATTAATTAAATATAAGCCATGTTAATTAAATTTAGAATAACAACATAAAAAATATTCATAGACATGTTCATAACAACAACAATAAAAGTTAAAGAATAGGAAACTAGAATCAAATCCTGTGTCATTCCAAAGCCTAACTAGTTTGATCCGCTCCTCCTTCTCCGTTCGTTCAGTTGAATCGAGGCTTCTAGAAGAACTTGAATGCTTCTACCCAAGGTGGTTGAAGGGATCTTTTTGAAGAAGGAAATCAACAATGGAAATAAAGGAGAAAAATGGGAAACAAAGGGAGGTTTGCAATAGAAAGAGTGAGTTAAAGGGAGAGAGATGAGTATAATGAAAAGGTGTGTTGAATGAACAGGTGAAAGGGAGTTTATAAGTGGGAGTGGATTCTAAAAATAGAAAATAATTAGCAACCACACGCTCCCTTGGTCGGCCACACATGTTGCAAATTTTGAATGTTTCAAACTTTGCTAAATTTAGCTTAGGGTAAATCTTGCACAAAAAGTGGAGGGCCTTGAATAGGATTTCAAGGAAACTTGAAGGATATTTTGAAATTAATTAAATCAGCTAAATAAGCTGATTGGGTCAATTTATTGGGTCGGTTTTGGGCTGTAAATTTTCCTATTGGATCAGTCTTCAATGTTTAGCACATGGGCCACTTTCTCATTCTGGCTTTATATTAATTTTAACCCAATTTAACTTGGATAAAAATTGAATATAAATTATATAAAATGATCATCATTTTTACCAAACGTTTTCAGTAAAAGTATTTAATCTTGCCCTTAGTTCACTCGATGCAAAAATTCTTCCGACGGTTCAAGCCTTTCGAGGTGTCTGCCAAGCCAATTTTCTCATTTTGTGCAAAACTGTCGAAAATAAACCAAATTTGTGAAAGTTTATTATAAAAATAATTAAAATTCAATATGTTAATAATTTAAGTTCAAATTAATTATTTTATAATTAAAGTGTGAATTTCAGTCAAATTTACTACGAAACTGTATGAATTCAGGCTCAAAAGGTGCTGAAAAAGTCTATATATTTTTGTGTTTCCAGCTAGCTATAGTTACTATGTCATTCTATGACTTCCTATATATGGAGAGACAAGGAAGGTTAGAGAAGGAGATATAAGGCGGTTAGCAGGTAAATGTCACAAAAGGGGGAGGAATAGGGGTCAATAAAATGTGCCAAACTATTTTTGTGTTTGTAACCCTTTTGATTCTTACTATTTTCCAATTCCATACCTATCTTAAGCCTCAAAATGTTACAAGTTGAAAAGTCCTATGTGACCTAAACATTCTTATGCATGAATGGACATCATACTAAACATATGCTTAAATGACTATTTGTATTCTACTTAGATAATCAAAGTACTTGTATGATTTATTGATTGGTTTCTATAGGTGAGACCCTTAATAATTGTATATTTTATAACATACTGAACTTAGATATTTGTGATCAAAAGTGGTAAGTCAAACATTTAACATGTTAAAGTTGTTAGTAAGCATGGAATGCTTAAGTCGTATGCTCTGAAGACAATACTTGTATGATATTTTCTCAAGGGTCGTCACCTTTATTTCTTATGTTTGCTTATGTTTCTTGAGGATAAAGAATGATTTAAGTGTGGAGGAGTTTGACTTTCCATAATTCAATGCAGCAGATTAAACTAGTTTTCACACTAAAGGAGCCTGAATACAAGCATTTTCATTATATTTTAGTTAAGCTTCTTTAGCTTTACTTACATTCAATAAATTGTACAAGTTCAGTATTTTATTGACCTTAAGGGCCGAATGAGGCCTAAGGGAGAGCTAATGTACCTTGTGAGCGTGTAGGAGACCATTAGAAGACATTTTAGACTAGCACGGGAGGCCCGATGTCCCAACGTAGAGGGCATAATGGAGAAAGTATGAAATTGCCTTCAATGTCGCGGCACAGACTAAGGGTGTTGCGGCATAGCCCTGAAGATGTCTTAATAAGGAGTATATTGCCACCTCTATCATGACACAGGTCCTATTATGTTGCGACATCGAATCTGGGACAAAAATTAAAACACGAAGTAGGGGTATTTTGGTCAACACAATCAAACTTAAAGCTCGGGAGCGTCAGCTGACCTAGGGTTAAGGGCGACGACCACCTAAAAGATATAAATAAGCTCTTTTTATGGACACTATTCCATTAGCTTAGATTCTCTCTTTAGATTTAGTTTTGTTTTCTTACTTTCTTAGGCTTTTTAGAGTTTAGTTTATTTGTCCTTTTTTTTCTTTCAAGAGATCTGATTTGTGAAAGAGATCAACTTCTGTGGATTCATGCTTAATATTAATATCAATCAAAGTTTTCTTAAACTCTCTTCTTCAATTCATTCACTATGGTTAATTCTTCCATCTATTCCTTGTTGTTTATGAAAGCCATGAGGAACTAATTCCTCTGTAGGGGATTAACTAGTGAAGGTATGATCTACTAATTATTTTACAGGGTTACTCAACAAAGTAGCTATTTGGGAAAGGAAGAACGCGAAACAAACCCTTGGCCTGACAACCCTGAAAAGTCATCAAGGTGGGAATTAACCGAAAATTGTTATTGCCTATTCGTGAATACCTTCACCCCAAGCTAGTCTGGACTATTAGGTCAAAAGGTAAGTGGTTCTTACTGACTCGTTATGTTAGTGGAAGACCGAAAGATCTAGTTAGGGTAGCGACTAGTTTATTGATGAGGAACCCGAAGCAACAATTGATTGGGATTACTAAAGCAAGCTAATCACCCATAATCGAGATTTGATTTACTCTACTCTTCTACCTCTTAAATTTTATTTTATTTTATTACTATAAAAACTTAAAAAACCTTTCTTTTATGTTCTCATGCTATAATTTATTTAGATTAGTAATTAGATCTTTTAGTGTTTAGGTAAGAATTGATCTAGCACTCCCCTCCTTTAGGTACAATTCTCGTATTATTCATTTTCTTTGTTACAAACCTATATTACAACTCGACCCATATAGTTGTGGATACTGCCTTGTCATTCTATATTTTATTGCAGTATTCACACTCTGGACAGTAGTACATTCGGAGGCAGTCAATATCACAATGAATTCTTATTCACATGTAAAGCTAAACAGTTGACTATAAATGCAGTCAATGGAGAGGATAAATACCAACAAATTCTCAAGAGGCTTAACCATCTCAAAGTTAGGTCTAATAGACCTCTAGTTCCAAAAAAAACATTATTTTGCTGGAGTTCAATAAGTGTGAAAAGTGAAAAATAATATATGGTGTAATAATTTAGAGGGACAATATATAGAGGTAAACTACATGGGAAATAGGGTGGTAATCCCTATTCTAATACATATAATTCAAGGTGGTGGGATCACTCTAGCCTTAAATGGGGAGGGAACCAAGGAGAAACCTTTAATCAAGTGGTAGGTAACTTTAACTAAACTAGGCAAGTACCTTCATACCAACCGCTCCATCTTTATATGCCCCAAGAACACGAAAGGAAATGTACTTTCGAAAGGAAATGTACTTTCATTGATGAACCATTAATGGCCATTAGAGTAAGTAAAGTTGAAGAAAGGCTGAACTATGTGGAAACTATTATGCATCAATTGCAATACCAGATGGAACAGGTACTTCAAAGATTGCCAATGAACATTAACTCGAGTATTCCAAGTAATACAAAGAATAACATTAAGAGGGGTAAAGAGTATGCAAAGGCTATTACTCTTCGCTCAAGTACAGTGGTGAGAAATTTGATTAACCAATCTCCTTTATGGTAGAGGATAAAAATGATTATACCCTATTTTTTGTAACACTCCTCACTCGTATTCAATGTCAAAATAGGGTTATGGAGTATTGCTGGACTTACAACACGTTTATACATACTTTTCGCATACATTTAATCAATTTATACAATCATCATTCAATCTCAATCAATTTGTCCCTAATACGAGCCTCGAGGCCCTAAACATACATTGGGAGTGGTTCGGGACTAAACCGACAGCTCAAGATATTTTTACGAAACTTAGAAAATTTTTCTCAAAACAGGGGACTCACGCCCATGTGTGAGGCCGTGTGGAGCATACTGACTTGATTTCAAATTCAACACAGAGGACGCACAGCCTTGTATCATGACCATGTGTCACACACGGTTGAGACACACGCCCATGTCTCTGCCCGTGTGGACAAAAATAGGCTATTTACCAAGCCAATTTGCCACCCAAACTTAGGCACACCTACACAACTCATATGGCACAAAACATAGCATCAATAGACCTATAATTCAATTCCAAATAAAGCATTATTATGCCAATTCCAACACCAACTAATACAAAACATAAATACCACATATTGCTATACCAATCCTTGTCTTCTCAAATCATCAAAATGACTATTAACATATATACATTGTTTGGCCTAATTTCACAAGAATATCAACCATTCATTTAACTAGAAACACAAACATACCAAATGTCAAATTCAACCAATAGTTACTCCAACTAGTAGTCCACAATCAACCCTTCCACAAGCAATATAAACCACATCCCAAAATGGCATTAACACATTACACACCCATATACATACATCACCAACCAAGCAAAATAGGTCTGTTTACATAGCCATATACAACATTATAAACACAAATTTTATAAGGCAACACAAATGGCCAAATTCATAACAACACCAATACCAAAAAGACCAAGTTCGTGTACATACCATATACTTAAAATACCAAGTTCATAGGTACTGAGTGATAGATGGATACTGTGAAGTAATCTCTGATAATCCCCGAATCTGAGCTAGCTTGATAACACTATAAAACACAAGAAAAATAAATGATGTAAGCTATAAAGCTTAGTAAGCTCATATGAAATAAACACAATACAATCTCACAAATATAATTCAATAATTTGAATACTCCAAACCTTTCAAATACTCAATTATGAGAGTATACACTTCATTCACAAGTTTCCTCAATTTGAAACTTATATAATTCATGTAAGTACCTGTATCATCTAGCATGAATCTCATACTCATCTACATCTATCGTTTACCCATTGAACCATTCAGAATAGAAGTCAGATACTCAAGAATCTCGCACAATAAGTACCTATACCATAGCCTGAAGCCAAATCAAGGTAACTTATATCCAAAGTATTAATATCATGGCCTGAAGCTAGATCAGTCGATATTCATGGCCAGAAGCCAAATCGGTATAATTCACACTCGAAATGCTAATATCATGGCCCGAAGCCAACTCAATGTATCCCCTAATGACATGTCACTAGTATCCTAAACTATTCTTAAAGTTCAACTGGGATTTCGAACGTTGAATTATCATTTATTCGTTGTTGAACTTATCCAAAGTCTCGTATTCACATCATATGCAATATCAAACCATTTAATATATGTTTAAAATGAAATTTATCACATACGAACTTACCTCGAGTTTGAAAACGATGAAATTGGTCGATTAATCGAGTACTTTAGTTTTCCCCCGATCTAGATTCGAATTCCACTTTTCTTGATCTAAATATATTCAAAAATTAACTTATTTAATCATCTTTCTATTCTATTTAATCCAAAACACACATTAGGGTTATTTTTCACATTTTCCCCTAAACTTTCACATTTTTACAATTTAGTCCTTATTTCATAAAATCACAGATTAATGAAATTCACAACAAACCCATGCTAGCTGAATTACTATTATACCCTTAGCAGCCTATATTTTTCTTTTATTTCATATTTTAACCATAATTTTTCAACACTTCTAAATTTAATCCCTATTTTGTATTTTTACTCAAAATCACTTTACAAAATATATTAATCTAACAACAAGATTTCATATTTCATAATCAAACATCAAAGAACACATATTTTCATCAATGGCGACTTTCAAAATCTTTAACAGTTTTGCAAAATAGTCCCTGGGCTAGCTAATACTAGATGCAACGATCTCAAAAATATAGAAACCATTAAAAACTGAGTAAAAATAACTCAGCAATTTAAGCTTGAAGTTGTCGAATATTTGAAACCCTAAATTGGTTTCTCCTATCTTTAAATTTCAACAATTGAGAGAAAGATGGAAAAAATTTTGATTTTGTTTTGTTTTATTTGTAACACCCTGATTTTAGGCCTAGAAGTACTGGGCCTTGAGTTTGGGATCGATTAGAAGGCCGCTTGAATAAAAGAAAGGTGTTTAAATATTTTATAATTGTGTGTTTAGTTTAATTGTTAAATTATTTAGGAAGGGTTGGTAGTGTGGAAAAGGTCCTGGGTTCAATCCTGAGCTTTAGCAAAATTTTGCATTTTTTCTAAAGAACCCTGAGCATTTGGTGGAAGGCTTATTAATAAGGCCTGGTAAAATCTGACACAAGGAAGCATGTGGCCTAGTGGCAAAAGGTGTGGTTAGTATGTAGGAGGTCCAGGGTTCAAGTCCTGGCCTTGGCAAAAAATTTTTATTGCGCATAAGATTAATAGGGAAGCTAGCGTTTAGGCTTTATAAATATGTTAGGTAGGAATTCGACACAAGGATGTGCTTGGCCCAGTGGCATGATGGCCTTAAGAATAAGGAGAGGTGCTGGGTTCAAGTCGTAGCATGAGCAAAAGTTGTGGGTTTTTTTTTAGACAACCTGGAGTTCGGCAGAAAGAGTTTATAATTAATTGGGGAGGAGAAATGACACAAAAGAGCTTCTGGCTTGGTAGCAAGGGACGAATAGTGCAGCCAAGAGATGAGGGGTTCAAATTTGAATGGTAGCAAATAGTTTTAGGATAACTAGGTTGCGGGTTAATAGGCCTTAAAAATAGTTAGGGATGGAATATGGTACAAGAGCATCTACGGTGCAGTGGTGTGAAGCATGCTATGGTTATGAGAGGGAGTAGGTTCGAATCCCAGGCCTGTCAAATTTAAATTTTTATTCCTTAAGAAAACTGAGGCTTAGGCATATAAGCCTTATAATCAATTTTGACCGAATGATAGCGTAAGAAAGGATGCAGTGTAGTGGCTAGCAACGTATGTGGAGGTAGAGTAACCTTAAGGTTTGGAGTTCGAGTGGAGGCGCGCACAAAGAGAGAATTTAATTTTGCTACTCAAGTGTTGTATGGTGGAAGCAATTTGAATGCAATTCAAATTGGAATTTTTGGCTAAAATCAAGGGATTAGGATGAGTATTAACGGTAGATATGATGGTGATAAAATTGGAAAATTTGAAAGGAAATTATCTTGACGAGTTTAAGTCGATTGAGGAGTGTAGGTGAATTATCTATTTATTTATTTATTTTTTTAGTATAAATATGTGTGTCATATGGGCGAGTAAGGGCATTTGTTGTTTTTGTGTACTTCAATTGCATATCACCTTCTCTTTTCTTTAAGCCAAATTCTTCATCTTTTCTTCCCTATTTTAATCGAATCAATCTCTTCCCTCTTCAACTTATCCGACTGTTTCTTTTTCATTTAAAAGCCGATTCATACACTTTGGGGGTTTGATTTCTTATTGGCAAGCAATCTCGTAATCGGTAAGTGAATTAGATCTTCTTCGGCTTTTGTTAAATATTTCTAAGTTCTTTCATTTCTACACTCTTAAAAGCTGATTCTTCTTTATTCTTTCAACAACTTTCATTAACCTACGGTTTCTCCATTTATTTCTCTTTGTCCCTCTCATTCAAGAATGTGATAGCTGATGGAAAAAGGGGGTTCTAGCAGAGACGTTGGGATAGAGGCTCCTAAGTTTAAGCGACGTAAGGTGTCAGCCATTAGGGACTTTCTGCCTGGATGCGGAAGGGGGACTATGTCAGATTTCGAGTTACATAGGTAGATCACAGTCGATCAATCTAGTCAAGGAAAGTATAGGTGGTTCTTCTGTAAGTAGTGGATTTATTTTGAATTAATGGAATGTGAGTAATGGAATATAACGTTGAATATAGGTTCGGGCAATTATGAATACTTAGTACTCCAGGTGATAAGGTGTGTACTTCTACCTTATGATAACTTGATATAAAGCCGAAAGTGTGTACACACACTGCACACACAAGTAGATCAACAAAAGTCGAAATGCCAAAAAGTCGAAATACTAAAAAGCTGAAAATTTGACTACGGAAGCCTTACGAGTGCCTGAACACTCATGAGATGGAAACCGATAGGTTGTCTGAGGCCCCATGAGTGATTCTATGGGCTTGGGCTGTGAATTGGCCAACCGGACCAGAATAGAGGCAAAAATTGATAATTGATGCTATGTGATGAAAAATCATATGTGAGCATGACTATAAGTGTGAATTGGGCCTAATGGGCCATATAAATGTGACTTGGGCCTAATGGGCTAAATAAATGTGATTGGGCCTAGTGGGCTATTTACAGGTATGTGAATTTGACTGGGCTTTGTAAAAGGTTTTGGGCCTAGTATATGATGACTACATAAAACTTAATTAATATATTGCGATCGTGGACAAGTTATAGGGTTAAGGTATAGCAACGGGTATATGCATGTCTAGGATTGGATTTGGAGAGAGCTTGGTACTTAAGCGGTCTTAATGACTCACCTCATCTTCTCTGGAATCCTGCCTACTGCATAGTATTCATACATCTTAGCTCATGGGATTTGTTAACGGTCCATGGTAAGTGAAAACCGTAATAAAAGGAAAAATTACTGAAGTGCCCCTAAGGGAAAAAATGACCGAAATACCCCTAGGTGTTGAATGTAAGTTTTATGGATGTGACATGCATATCTGCTGCATACATATGATATTCTGCTTAGGTTGCATTTAGGTTGGGTGTTATGGAACGGAGGAAGTATATGAGGATCGTATGGTTGCTTGACAATCGTGGATCCATCGACGGCTTTTAAGCCTAATGTTTAACTGAAGGTAGTTCCGCAACCGGGCTACCATGGATGTGTATCGGTTGGGTAGGTTGATATTTATATCCCCACACAATGTGTCGGGGGACGGAGCTGGTGTGTAGTGGATGGATTATTGGGATAGGATTGCACTGTATTGCATTGCATGTATGATATTGTTGTGATATTATTAGGATGTGGGCTTCAGCCCAACCGAGGCTAATTTGGGCTAACGCCTAGAGACCACCGGTATTGAATTGGGCTATGGCCAAAAATGACTAATGTGACAGCCCAAAATTGACCCTAGTCGGAATGTGGTTTCGGGACCACAAAACCGAGGCATAAAAATAATTAAAAATTTATTTTGATGCCTATGATATGTGTTAAATTGTGTATGACATTTTGATGGTTCAATTTAGAATTATAAATGTGAATTTCACTAGAAAGGACCTAGTAGTAAACTTTGAAAGTATGATGGGGAAATGTGTGATGACTAGTTGAGCATGCATGCAAAAATAAGGGATTTGCATGTCAAATTTCCCCAAGGATGGTATAGTGGCCGGCCATGACAAGGAATATGGGCAAGGAAGACATGTTATGACATGTTTTGTTAATGCATGATGTGATAAATGATAAAAAATTAAGCATGTAGGAAGAGAAACAAAAAATCAAAATTTGCTCATCCTCCCCCTTTTGCCGTGAGTGAAAGAGAAGCAAAGAAAAAATTTTGTTCACCTATTTTTCTCTTCTTTGGCGAAAATACTAAGGAAGAAGGAAGGATTTTGCTTCATTTTCTTTGTTTAGAAGAGATCTAGAAGGAAATTTGGCTACACTTGCAACAAGAGTAAGGTATGTATGAGGTTGTGTTGGGAGTTTCATGCATGTTTTGGTTGCTAATTTGATGTGCATGTTAGCTATGGCTCAAATCTTTGTTATGCCATGGAAATGGCATTTGGCCAAAGTTGTTATGGTGATAAAGCCATTGCATGCTAAGTGTGAAGCTTGATGATGATGCATGCAATGATGGATTGTCTACTCTTGAGTAAGATTTTGAGCTTTCTTTTTTGTTTTATCATGATTGAAGTTGAAAAGGAGCATGATTGTCATATTCAGCCATGATGCATTCTTGAGCATGATTCATGCTTCTTGCATGTTAGTTAAAATTTGTGTTTTGGATGGCTATGGACACCTTGAAATTCGGCCATGCTCATATATGCATATATATGATTGCACATTATGTTTTGGTTATGAACTAAGTGATGAATATATTGGTTTAAAGAAGAAGATGTGGAAGAATGCTTGTGAAATTGCAAGCACAATTCGGCCTAGCACACATATAAGTGCTTGATGCTATATTATAAGTTTTGGGCCACAATGTGCAAAGCATTAATTAGTAAATTGCATGCTGTTTTTGTGAGGTATTAAGTGCAAAATTGACCTCAACATGTACATGAATATTCGACCTTGGGTAGCCTATTGAAGGCCTTAGCATTTCCTTGATGCTCGAATAAATTGTATTGAATTGCTTGATGTAGTATAAAATGTGCATGACCATTGTGTATTCAAGCTAAAGGGTGGCCATATGACCATTTAAACTCCTTGTCATATTCGCCAAAAGCTAGCACAATGAGGTTTTAATAAATTGAATTTGTTTGAATTAGCTCAAGAGCTTAGAGGGCCACAATTGGACAAGGGGAAGGAGAAAGTGATCGAATAGCCGAAAAAGCCGTTCGACAACATCCGAGGTAAGTCCTCAAGAAGTGACCCTACTTGAATTATGTGAAATAAAGTATGGATGTGTATTGATTATTGATTATGTATGCATGAGTATTTGAATTCTACCCGGGCTAAGTCCCGAAGGCGAATATGCTTGTGACTATAATTGCGTTTGAGCCTTAGTAACGAAAATGAATTATGTATGTCCAATGATAATTGATGTATGTGTTCACGGAAATTGAATGATATCCGGCTAAATCCGAAGACAATTATGCTGGAAATTTTATCCGGGTTAAGACCCGAAGGCAATTGTGCTAGTGGCTACATCCGGGCTAAGACCCGAAGGCATTCGTGCGAGACATTCTATCCGGGCTAAGACCCGAAGGCATTTGTGCACATGGTTATATCCGGTTATGTTCCGAAGAATCTTGGGCTGGAGGTGAGTGTTGGCTGCTGTAATAAATTCAATGAGTACACTCAAAAGCCCAAAGAATGAGGTACGTTTATATGTGCATTGGAAAGTCGACATGTTTGAGCAACATTCGCTCAATTGACTAATGAATTTCAGTTATTGAATTGATTGATACTTTGTGAAATTATATAATGATGAAGTGTGAAGTAAGAATGTGTATTAATGAAATGATGCATTTGGTTATGTGAATGTATTGCTGTAATTAGAGTTGATTATATTCCTTGAGACTTACTAAGCATAAAATGCTTACCCGTTGCTTTGGCTCTCGGTTTTCTAGATTTCGCTCGAAGCAATCGGATTTGGGATCGTTGAAGTCGAAGTCATCCACACTATCAAGCCTCCATTTTGGTATAAATTTTTGGTTGAACTTGAGATGGCATGTATAGGACTACCTCTTGTTTGTTAAATATGTTGTAATGTAAGTATGTACGGCCATGCGAAAATGGCTCGAAAAGGGAAGCATGAACTTAGACTAATTGTGGTTTGTATGTATATATTTGGTGTCATGATGTGGCTATGGCTTGGAAATGGGAATGTTGGTCATATGATCAGCCATTGGCATGGTTAAAATGATCATATATGAACCTATGTATGGCAAGACTAGTTGATTCATGGAGACTACCAAATAGGTAAGACCTACCTTAAAACAGATGCTGCCAGCTGCAGTGGCGTGAATGTGAAAAATCACCAAAATTCATAGGAATGGAATTAAATAGTGAATAAGCTATGTAAATGAACCTTGATGAGTCTATTTTCATATGGAAGAAACGAAATGGTCATAGGAGTTACAGGTTAAGAGATATTAAAGCTATTGTGAGACAGGGCCAGAATGGTTTCTGGGTTCCCTGTCGCAACTTTAAAAATTCACTATAAATTATCCAAAACGAATTAGGAGACATACCTTATATGTACAGATTCCATTTTGAGTCTAGTTTCATTAGAAATAAACGACACCAGCATTAAATCCCTGTACAGAGATATATTCAAGTTATACCGCGCGAAGGTCAGAGCAGTCGATCCCTGTAACATGGGTGACTTTAACTAATAAACTGTACCAATTGGCCCGACCAAAAATCCTATAAATAAATCCATGGATGGATATATGAGTCTAAATTCAGGGAAAATTTACGAAACCAGTTTCCGAGTTTTGAAACTCGAGATATGATTTTTAAGACGACAGTGACGCAGTTTTCCAGCCTGACTGGAAATGTCAAATTAATGGGCAAAACATGTGAACTTGGCTTGTTAACCCCTCGGGCCCGACACGGCGATGGTCTCGGGTTTGGGGTGTTACAATTTTATTGGTATCGAGCCACGGTTTAGTCGATTCTAGGACTACCGTGATGTGTTTGGGGTCTAGCTATACATGCCATTAAATGATGAATCGATAGTGTGATGATTTCGACAATTCGACTTTGTGTTTGTTTGTAGCAATGGATCCCGATCCCAACCGAAGCGATAGCTGATGATGTGGAGAGTGTGGCGCTGCTCCGCGCAAGTGACAGCGCCGCGGACTCTCAACCTATGGCCAGCAATCCTAATGACGAGGCTAGGCAAGCCTTTTATAGTGTGATGAGCGAATGGTTTAATCAATACATTCGAACCAACACTACATTCCACAACCTCCATTCCCGACAAATGCAACCCCGCACCTACAATACCTCCGGTGACTGACCAAATAAGGTCAAGTAAGCCCCATCGATAGGATTGAAAACATGGGGCCACTTGAATTTAAGGCTACGGATGATGATGATGCCGAAGCGAGCTGAATTTTGGTTAGATAACACTATCCGGGTGCTTGATGAGCTATCCTGTACACCGATGAGTGCTTAAAGTGTACCATCTCCTTGCTACGCGAGTCCGCCTACTATTGGTGGAGTACTCGACTTGTGGTGCCTAGAGAGCAAGTGACTTGGGAATTCTTTCAAACCGAGTTCAAAAAAGTATATCGATCGAGATTCATCGACCAAAAGCGGAGGAATTTCTTGATCTTAAGCAAGGTTCTATGTCCGATTACGACTACGAGCGAAAGTTTGTGAGGCTTAGCCGTCTGCGTGAGAATGCATTTCGTCCGAAGCTATTATGTAAACGCTTCGAGGATGGGCTGAATGATGATATAAGGATGTTTGTTGGCATTCTCGAGATACGAGAGTTCGTAGTACTTGTTGAGCGAGCTTGTAAAGTCGAAGAGCTTAGAAAGGAGAAACAGAAGTCGATGTGGGAAGCTGGAGAATTCGAAGAGGTCCTCGGAAAGTCTCTTCAACAAGCATCGAAGAGATTTCGAGATGATGCGAGCCGGTCTAGAGGCGTTTGGGCTTTTCTAGACGAGGACGCGATTGACCCCTGTGACCACACGAGTCACTTCGATCGCGATGGTGGAAATGATCGCCGAGAGAGGCGGAGTGTCCACATTGTGGCAAATGGCATTCGGGAGGCTGTTGGTTTCGTGATCGCTCTGCTATAAGTGTGGATCGGCCGACCACTTTATGAAGGATTGCCCGAGGATGCTTGAACAGAATGTGAGTCAGAGTGGAAACCCGGGTGCTACCACTGCTCGAGGTAGGCCACCTAGAAATATGGGCAATGTCAGTGGCGGTCAGAGAGGATCTAGAGATGCTACCATCAGATCGAGGCTCGTGTACGCAAGGACTTATGCCATACTGCGCCGCGTGAGGATGCTGCCTCTCCAGATGTCATTACCGGTACTTTCACTCTTTTCAATACAAATGTGATTGCTTTGATTGACCCTGGTTCTACTCATTCATATATATGTGAAACCTTAGCATCCAGTAAGACTTTGCCTATTGAGTCTACTGAGTTTGTAATTCGGGTGTCAAACCCCTTGGGTCATTACGTGCTTGTTAACAAAGTGTGCAAGAAAAGTCCCCTAGTGTTCCGAGGTTCTTGTTTTCCGGCGGACTTAATGCTTTTGCCGTTCGATGAGTTCGATGTTATTCTTGGTTTGGATTGGTTGACCATGCACGATGCGATTGTAAATTGCAAGAGTAAGACTATCGATTTGAGGTGTGCGAATAATGAAATAATTCGGGTTGAGTCCATGGACTTAAAGGGTTGCCATTGTAATATCGCGATGTTGGCCCGAAATATGTAAGAAAAGGGTGCGAAGCGTACCTTGCGTCACGTGCTTTCGATGACAAGGAATCGAGAAGAAACCCGAATCTGTGCCGTGGTTTGTGAATACCGGATGTTTTCCCGAAGAATTGCGGGTTTACCACTGTCGGAAATAGAATTTGGCATCGAATTGGTACCGGTACCACTCCAATTCGATAGCTCCGTATCGTATGGCACCAACGGAATTAAAGGAGTTGAAAGCTTCGGTTGCAAGAATTGGTGGATAGAGGTTTTGCTCGCTTGAGTTTTTCGCCTTGGGGTGCGCGGTGTTGTTCGTGAAGAAGAAGGATGGAACCATGCGATTGTGCATCGACTATCGTCAACTTAATAAAGCGGCGATAAAGAACAAATATCCGTTGCCACGTATTGATGACTTGTTCGATCAAGCTGAAGGGAGCCTCGGTGTTCTCGAAAATAGATTTGAGATCGGGCTACTATCAATTGCGAATCCGAGATTCGGACGTGCCCAAGACCGCCTTGAGCGAGATATGGTCACTATGAGTTCCTAGTGATGCCGTTTGGGCTCACTAATGCCCTACGGTATTTATGGATGTAATGAATCGGATCTTTAGACCATATTTGGATCGATTCGTAGTCGTGTTCATTGATGACATCTTGGTCTATTCAAGAAATGAGACCGAACATCTTTGAACACTGCGGTTAGTCTTTGCAAATTTTACGGGACAAGCAATTATATGCTAAGTTCAGCAAGTGTGAGTTCGGTTAAGAGAGGTTAGCTTCTTGGGTCATGTGGTATCTGCATCGGGTATTCGAGTCGACAGAATAAAATTTCAGCCATACTTAATTGGAAGCCTCAGAAATATTCTTGAGGTTCGAGCTTTTTGGGGCTTGCGGTTATTACCGACGATTTGTAAAAGGCTTCTCAACGATAGCCACGCCGATGACGGCTACTCCAAAAGGACGTTAAGTTGAATGGACGGAGAAATGCCAAAAAGTTTCGATCAACTGAAAACTTATTTGACTGAAGCCCCAATTCTAGTAAATATGATTCAAATGCACGCTCATATTTTTCGGCCACCTTTAACATCATATATGTTGAGTTCCATCTAGTTGGCACATCTAAACACAATTGAGCCTTACTATCTATCATTTCTTCTTTTACTGGCCTTGATGGTGATGCTCTTATATACATCACAGCACCTCTAACTCGATCCACAGACACAGAAGCATCCTTAATACCGTATTGCACAGTGAGATTAAGAATGTGTGCAACACATCTCATATGAATGAATTCTCCATTTGCAACAGAAGCATTTCGATGATTCAATTTCTTTCTCAAATATTCAATGGCAACACTATTGGAAGATGCATTATCAACCGTAATAGTGAAGACCCTCTCAATCCCCCAATCTCGAAGACATTTTTCAATGGCTTGACCTATGCTTTCACCTCTGTGAGCGGATATTAGGCAAAAATTTATAATTGTTTTTTCCAACCTCCACTCATCATCCGCCCAATGTGCTATTAAAACCATGTAAGATATCCTCTGCAATGAAGTACAAGCGTCTGTCATCAAACAAACTCTACTTATATCTTTTTCAAAACAATTCTTCATCACACTCTTCACGGAGTTAAATAAATCAAGACAATCCCTTCTAATTGTCCAACGAGAGAGAAGACTAAACCGTGGGCATGCTATAGAAAGAAAGTATTTAAAACCTTTTCCCTCTATAATTTTAAAAGGTAGTTCATCCACAATTATCATACGAACCAATGCTTTTCTAATAGCATCTTTATCAAACACCCAAGTTGATAAATCCATCGTTTCTTGGCTGACCTTCACAAATGATAATTCTGATTGCTTCGGATTAGAAGTATTACCTCAAGGTTTTTTTAGGCATATTTTCAAATGGTTATTCAAATTCGTTGTAGAACCCGAAGTTGATTCCATGGTGTAAGTAACATCACATGCATTGCACCTTGCTCTCTTCTCCCCCTCTTTAGTCACAAATTTGGTGAAATGGCTCCAACAAGCTGCCCTTGGAGTATTCTTTTTCCGAGCATTTTCCTTAGTTTTTGTTTGATCATCTATACTTAGGGAAGAATTTTGTGAACTTTGAGTTGAACCATCTAGCTTTGGATCATTCATCTACAAGTAAACAAAGAAGTTCATCAACAACAATAAACAAAGTTTATTTATTAATAAATTTCAGATTTAGGATATTGAGTTTAAAAATTTAAGTCTAGGGGTTTAGAGTTTTAGCATTTATTTATAATTAATTATTTAATTTTATTTAAATAAAGTTATCAAAATTTATTTATAAGTCTTCTATTATTTTTATGTTTTATTTAATGATGGGATGTTATGTTATTATTAAGTGAGATTTATATCCAGGAATTTATTAAATAGAGAATATATTAAATATTCTCTTATCTATTTAAAAATATTCAAAGCACATAATAGATTTGTTTAAAAATAAAATAATATACTTATAAATTACATTGAATGTTTATATTTGAGTTCCGAATAACAAAATTCGTTACTTATATCTAAATCTGAACAAACAGGGATATCGATATTTAGCAAGTTGCAACTTGCAACACCGTTGAGAATGGAGCTGACTTTTTTTATACCTGCCCAATCGAACTTGGAAACCATGGAAATTAATTTAACTTCAAATTTTATACTGATTCTTGAATGAAGCATCCATGTTAAAATAAGCATCCGACAGGAAAAACTTAAAATAAAATATTTAGACCTTAATCAGTACTACTTGGCGGTCATCTTTAAAATTACTATGAAATGCATTACCAACTTGAGTGATATAGCTATGAAATGCATGCATATGTTTGTGTTAGCAATCTATTTCATGTTGGATCAGTAGGCTTTAAAATTACTTTTTATTACCATTGGATTATTTCTTGCAGTAGCAGAATAACCTTTGGGTTCTTTAGAGTTTAGCAAGTTGGAATTAAGAATTTATAATATTTAAGATTTTTCTAATTCTAAAATTTATAATATTCAAGTTATAAAGTACCAAATTAATCGTCAAAGCAACATGATAGTTATATTAAAATTACTAAACACTTCCAATAAACAACAAGAATTCAACTTAAAAATTACTAAAAATGGGTGTAATAAATTACTAAGAAGCAGAAACAGTCAAGCACTCAAGCAGATGAGGAATACAAAGGAAGAAGTTTCAAGATAAATCTTACCTTAAAATGCAACAAATTGGAGTTTAAAATAGAAGAGAACAACAGCAACTCGATTTTTGAAGGTAAAGATTTTGATGTGAAGAAGAAGAAGAAGAAGAAGAAGAGAGTTTATTTCAGGCTTTTTGAGAAAGATATATTTAGGGTTTCAAAATAAAAATAGAGATCGGAAAGTGGAGCGGAGACTTGGAGGAGAGAACAGAAAGAAAAAATTGAATGTGGGGTTTGGGTTTTCAAAAATACGATAGAATTTTAGAATTTGGGTGGGGGTTGACCGGTTGGAGGTTTAATTTGGATTTTGGGGGAAAAAATTTTTGGGCTGATGGGCATGAGCTTAGGGGAATGGTTAAAGACTTAAAAGGTTAATATTTAAAAAAAATAAAAAAATAGTTTATATTCGGTTTATTCGAAATATTCGAGTTATTCGAATTCAAAAATTTAACTCAACTCGAACTCGGAATTCGAAAAAAAAATTCGAGTTGATTCGATTAACTCGATTCGAATAATTCAAAATTCGAATTTTTTTCGATTTTTTCGAATCGAATCGAATTTTGCTCACCCCTAAGTTTCACATCCTCACTAAAGATTCACTCAAATCACTCGAGGTGTTTAAGGACAATAAATGAAGCACTCAATAGTCAATAATGAAAAGTCATTACCTTAGGCTTGCATGAAAATCAAATCTCCACCACTATAATTTAAGATGATACATCAATCAAAAGGTCTTTAGAGGGTTGTAGTGAGGCTTGGTTAGGGGGTGTGGTCACAAGCTAAAAGATAGGGTTAGAATCGAGATTGAATTGAAAAATTGCCTAACTAGAAAACGAGTTAATCTTTACTTGCGTACAACAGAGCTTCTTTCAGTATGAAATTACAGATGTGTATACATAGGTTGTTTTTTTTTTTAAAGAACAAGTTAAATATTCAAAGACTAACTTATTACAAACAAAACATAGCTAAGCAATTTCTTCAACTCAAATCTCGACAAAAATAGGGATCAAATTAATTTAGGGGATTTCAACAATAACGGGTTAAGGGTTAATATTGAGGTTAAAACAAGGAATGGCTTGTTAGGCTCAAATGGGTTTACTAAGGGTTAATCGTGGAGGTAGGCTTTTCATGGCATGAGTGGGTTAATCCTAAGTGCCTTAATCATTTTGATATATCAAATCAAATGGTGTGGTCTCGACACGCATAATCAAGTAATTCTAGAATAGCAGTTCAATACTGACGCACTCAAAGCAATAATAAAAGTGAGCATGAAAGAATTACAAGATGCTCAAAAGGCTCAAAAATCTTACAAAAATTATGGCTTTTTGATGTTAAAAATTTGTGAATTCCAATTCAAAGTAATACCTAAACTTTAGGGAAACAGGCTAAGATTTAAATTCTTAAAAATCAACTTATCATTCTTGATTCTCTAATGTCTTAAAGTTTAAACAATCAATGCATAAATCCCTATGGTTGAATTCAAGATATATCAATCAAAATCATAAATCAATTAAAATTTATCCTAAATATGATATAAGAGCTTTTAAGAGAACAAGGCAGTCATTCAGGGATTTTTCTGATAATGAATTGAATGCCCCCCCACACTTAAGATGTACATTGCCCTCAATGTACATAGATAGGTATTATAAAATAAAAATAAGATAGGGAGAGAAGTGAAACTTCCTGTATGATGAATTCCTCGAACTAGAGTTTTGGAGAGTAATCAATTCGAGAGTGGAGGAGGATACTCCAGCGATCGTAGAGGTTCATTAGTCCATAAGTCCTGCACCAAAAGAATATTATATCTAGTGGTAGCTATGGTCGTGGTCGAGCAGGACATGGCAGTCGTGGAGAACCTTTCCCGGTGGAGTTTTAGTTCCTATGTGATGATGAACTTAAGAGCTTTATATAACTGTGATAAAATCAAGAACTTTTTAGGGGAAATTAGGAAGAATAATTACTCGAAAAGAAATAACTGAAATTAATAATTAAAAATAAAATTCTAAAATCTAACAAAAATAAAAATTAGTTTCAATAAAAATTAAAAACATCAATTAATAAATTAACATTTCTAAACATCTTCATCGTTGGATGGTTCGCAAGGTGGGACTGGCGATGAGATGTGGAGGTGCTGACAAATCTACTGTAGAGTAGCATCAATGTTGTCAAATCAGTGAAAACACTGCTATTCGAATCGGTGAGGCGCTTAGAGATGTCAGCATATGAAGTCGCTACTTGAACTGGACGAGAGGGTGGTGGTGGCTGAGTCGGTGGGTCCTCGTGCTGTGGGGGGACATCATCAGGAATGTCCTCGTAGGCTTCCCCCTTGGTAGATTGGGTGAGACGATACTGGGGAGGGTAGGATCCTTGGCACCTCTCGATCATTCTCATGCTAAGCATGCTCGAGATGCGTTGTGGAGACATCTGGCTGATGAGGGTGAGGGATGATTTTTGGGCTGCAGTGTTGAAGAGCCCGAAGTGTCGCGCCAGCCTAGTCATATAGGGGCCAATAGAGATGACCCCCTTCCAATGCCGCTCCGTCTGGTGCTGAATCGCAAGGGCGATGAAATAGGTAAGGTCGATGACGTGCCCTTATGACATGCACCATAAGAAGTAGACGTCGTGGGTGTTGACGACGTCAGTGTTCTCTCACCTTCCTGTAGTCGTGTGAGCTAAAATAGCGTGTAAGTACAGCAAGGATGGTGGGAGAACTGATGCCTTGGAGCGGCTAGGATTTTACGAGGCCGTGCTAGGGGCCAAAGTGTGCCAGCACTTCGAGGGAGAGAAATGTATGTGGCGACTGAGAGCTTGTAGTTCATTCTCCTCCCTGAACTCCTCCGTATATAAGCCTAGTGCAGCACCATACTCTGGGATGCTTAGCTGGTGGATTAATCCGCTTAGGCGAAATTGAACCGTGCTGGGATCATCGTACCTTTTCATTAGGTCTGAAGATGGAACGTTGAGCATAGTTCCATCATGAGCTCGAGGTATGTCGGCTCGATAATCCCGAAGAACAGCTCTCAAGGGTAGGTGGTTAGGAGGCCTGAATCGCATCAGCCATCTGAACTCGTTCTATGGTAGCCCAGTCGATGCAGCGGCCTGCAATTAAGGGTCGGGCCTAAAGTATTTGGAATAGGTCTTCTTGGGGCCCTCGGGGAAACTGTAAGAGAGGGTGACAAATTTTTGCAGTTAGACCCGCGGAAGATGACTTTCCCTTCCTCTTCTTCGAGGTAGGTATGAAGGCCTTTTTACTGCATGAGGATGACATGGTACCTGCGATTAAAATCATCAAGTCATCTTGATGAGTGGTCAAAGTAAAAGGACTACAGTTTTCAACTAAAAAGAAGACTCTCAGCCACAAATGAACATAACTAATATAATAATTTCGTGACCTTATCATTGTATGTAGTAATGGCATGTGTAAGACAAAAGAATGAAACTTTCCTAACAACATGAAATGTATGATAAATAATTGAAAAATGAAAATTTCATGAGAGACATTGGTATGGAAATATCATGAGAATGAGCATGGTAAAATAATGGGTATGAAGTTTTCCTAATCACTTGATTTAACATGCAATGTAAAATAACTAACTTAAGAATCCAAACTAAATGATAAATTAATGAGGAAAATGAAAAATAGTTCAAAAGCAATAAAGATTATGCTAATAATAAGCATTAGTGATAAGTAAAATATAAGTGAAAGGAGTAAACAAACACTAAGGGAGAGAGATTGAGCGTTAAAAATGAAGTTGAAGGTGGCGCACGGGCGTGGAGGGGGGCCATGTGGAGTTATAGCGGCTAGGGTTAGGGTTTTTGAATGGAGAAGAAAGTGAATAGTGCAGGGTATTTATAGATTTTGGGGTACATGGCCATGTTACATGCTCGTGTCCCTCAATTTCATCTCATGTGATTCGCAAATTTCAAATTTGGGCGCGTCTGACATTTAGTACACGCCCGTGTTCCTTGGGCGTGTGGGTTCACACGGCCGTGTCACACGACCGTGTCTAGCTTTGTTCACCTCTCCCACGCCCATGTGTGCAAGCCCCACGCCCATGTTAATTTAATAGGTTCGACCATGGGTGTTAGACACGGGTGTGTCTCACGCCTATGCTATTTTCTCAGTTTCAACCATGGGTCTTCCACACGGGTGTGTCGCATGCCCGTGTTGTTTTGGCAGGCTTGACCACGGCCATATCGCACGGCCGTGGCGTTTAATCGTAGCCCGTGTTGGGGAAATCTTTTGCCCTATTTTGACACGGCCTTACGCACGCCCGTGTGCTTGGCCGTGTCTCTGCGGAAACACCTGTATTCAAGATTTCTATTAGTAAGTTAGGAGTTAAATACCAAAATTTAAAGAAATTACTATTGTTAGTGCTCGGATTGCCTCTCGAGAAGCGCTTATTTATAGTCTAAGCTTGACTTACCTCTCTATTGAATAACCATGGTGGTTTGAGGAGTTTATTCTCCTCATTCTTGCTATCAATCTCATCAAAATAAGGTTTTAACCGGGTGTTGTTTACCTTAAAAGTGCCGAACTTGGGATGACTCACCTCCACCGTACCGAATGGAAAAATACTGAGTACCGTAAGAGGGATTTACTCATTCAGTATGGTAGTGACGATGTGTGGATCGGCAACATCTAATAGGACCTTATCACCAACCTTAAGTTGATTTGGAGAGGTATCGGGCTCATTTTGGTGTAGTTTCAGTTTGTCGGGTGTTCTTGCTTTGTGCGTCCTCCATTCATCGAGTTCCTCAATTTGTAATCTCCGATCTCCACGAATAGGTTCTGTACTATTGCTTGAGAACGACTAGTGTGCTTCCTTTAGAATTATTTTATGCAAAGTAGGTGCCACCATATTGTTAGTTTTAGTAGAATGGTTTAGATGATCACTTTCAATTCCTGATGTGTTGCCAGAATTGCGAGCTTGAAGGGTGATTGTTTCGTCTCCCACCCGGAGTGTGAGTTCACCTGTGCCAACATCAATGATGGTTTTAGTAGTTGCTAAAAAGGGCCTTCCTAGAATTAAGGGAGTGTTGCTATCCTCTTCTATGTCTAGAATAATAAAGTTAACGGGAAATATAAATTTATCAATTTTAACTAGCACATCTTCAATAATACCCCTAGGAATCTTATAGTTTTATATGTTAATTGAATGCTCATCCTAGTCTGTTTGGGTTTCCCGAGATCGAGTTGCTTAAACATTTTGTAAGGTATGACGTTGATACTAGACCCCAGATCAGCCAATGCATAATTAACATCTAAATTACCAATTAAGCAAGGAATCATAAAACTCCCTGGATCTTTTAGTTTGTTAGGTAGTTTATTTTGGAGAATGGCCGAGCAAACTGCGTTCAGCTCCACATGTGACGCCTCGTCCAACTTTCGCTTATTTGCTAAAAGCTCCATTAAAAATTTCATTGCGTTTGGCATCTGTGATAGAGCTTCAATAAACGGTATGTTAATATGTAATTGTTTCAAGAGTTTAAGGAATTTACCAAATTGTTCATCTGTGCGGTCTTTCCTTGTCGCGTTGGGCTATGGCACATGAGGTTTATATTCGATAGACACTGGTTTGTTTTTATTATAATCTACCTCACCTTAACCTTTGCTTACCACAGTTTCTTGCCTCGGTTCTGGTTCAAGCTCAATGACTCCATTGTCATCATGGATATTAATTGCGTTGAGCTGTTCCGTTAGGTTGGGTTCAGTATTACTTGGCAAACTACCTTGTGGTCGTTCGAAGATTAGTTTGGAAAGCTGGCTTATCTGAGTTTCAAGCCCTTGGATTGACGCTTGTTGATTTTTAAGTGCTGTATCGATGTTCTGAAAATGAGTTTCTGACACTGATATGAATTTTGAGAGCATCTCTTCAAGGGTTGGCTTCTTTTCCTGTTGGTAGCTCGAAGGATGTTGTGGTCTTTGATTTCCTTGACCGCCCCATGAGAAATTGGGGTGGTTCCTCCAACTTGCATTATAAGTGTTACTATATGGATTGTTTTGAGGTTGAGGATTATTACCCATGTAATTTAATTGCTCGTTATCCGTGTTGTGGGCATAAGGTTGATATTCCGAATTGTTTGTTCCACCTCCACTTGTTTCGCACTGCATTACTGGGTGAACCTATGAAGAACTAAGAAAACCATCAATCTTTTTATTTAAGAGTTCTACTTGATTAGAGAGCATGGTGACCGAATCGATGTTATAAACGTCGGCTGTTTTCGTTGGCTTTGTCCTCATGACTTGCCACTGATAATTATTCAGTGACATCTCCTCTATAAACTTATAGGCATCTTTCATTGTTTTATTGTTAATGGTTCCACCAGCAACTGCGTCAACCATTTGCCGAGTCAAAGGATTCAAACCATTGTGGAATGTTTGTACTTGGAGCCAAAGCAGTAACCCATGGTGAGGGCACCTTCTCAGTAAGTCCTTGTATCTCTCCCATGCATCGTAGAGTGTTTCTAAATCCATCTGCACAAAAGAAGAGATATCATTACATAATTTAGCCGTTTTAGCCGGCGGAAAGTATTTTAGTAAAAATTTTTCGGCCATTTGTTCCCAAGTAGTAATTGACCATCGTGGTAATGAGTTCAACCACTGTTAAGCTTTGTTCCTCAATGGAAAAGGGAATAACCAAAGACGAAATGTATCGCATAGTTCTAAGAAGTTGGCTAAATGAGCGTTGGGATCCTCATCCTGCAAACCATCAAACTGAACAAATTGCTGTATCATTTGAATAGTGTTAGGTTTTAATTCAAAAGTATTTACAGCTACAGCAGGTCTAACTATGCTAGATTCAGTTCCTGTTAAAGAAGGTTTAGCATAATCATACATAGTGCCTGGAGCAGGATTTTGATTAGCCGCAATTGCACGAGGTAGCTGATTGCCTTGGTTTTTAGCCATCTCTTAGGTTGGGGGTTGAGTATCATCTTCTTGCTCGTTCTCTGTGTATCTTAAGCTGCGCCTTATTTCTCTTTGATTTCTGTGAATTGTACGATTGATTTCTTTGTCAAAAAGTAATGGTCCCGACGGGTTTCTTCTAGTCATAAACTATAAAAACCTGCCAAGAGAAAGAAAAAGTAAATTAATTAGTAATAATAATAATATAATAAATTAAATTGCAAGAAAAATAAGAAAAAGTAAATTAATTAGTAATAATAATAATATAATAAATTAAATTGCAAGAAAATTAAATGGCTAAAGTAATAAAAATTGAGCGTTCCTAATATTTCAGTTCCCCGGCAGCGGCGCCAAAAACTTGATCGCGTGATTTCGTGATAGGTTTTAAATATTTATAATTACTCGTTCTTGAACTAACTATTATCGCGATGTAGGCAAGTGTACCTATCGAACAATAGTATAGTTTTAGCAAGACCGGATTGTTGAACCCAAAGGAACTAAAAGTACTAGTAATGACTGTCTTTTTATTATCTAGCCTAAGAATAAAGAGGTTTTGTTTTAATTAACTAATTATCTAAACTAAGAACGCATAGAGAAAAGAATTGGGGAATTGCTTGTGGGAAACATCGATTGACTTAAGACAATACCTACGGAAAAATCCACCTAGTATTTACTTGCTATTCTGGCTCCGAATCGACCAATTTATTCATTCAACTTGTTCCGTAGAGATCCCTAAGTTATGTTATTATCCCTATTGAAGACTAATAACGTCTAATCCCTAGATTGAATAACCGAGACTTTTCTCTAATTAACACTCTAGGGTTGCATTAACTCGATCTATGGATCCCCTTATTAGGTTTCACCCTAATTCGGTAAAATCTTTACACCCTATGTTTAGGTGCACAATCAACTCAGCTTTATTATGACAAATGTACTCTTAGACAGGGTCTATTCCTCCTCTGAATAAGAGCTTGTCTTGAATCAGCATCCTGGGATATCAAAACAAGAATTAAGAACACATAATTAAGAACAAGTTAAATATTTATCATACGATTCAGAAAATAATAACAAGATTCATCTTAGGTTTCATTCCCCTTAGGTATTTAGGGGTTTTAGTTCATAACTAAATAAGAAAACATCTCAGAAGAATAAAAAATACAAAACATAAAGAAAACCCAAAACTCCTGAAGGGAAATTGAGGAGAGATCTTTAGTCTTGATGATGAATCCGGCTTCTAAGATGGATCAATCGACTTCCTTGGAGTAATTCATTACTCCCCTTTTCTGTGTCCCTTTTCTTCCACCTCTAGGGTGTATTTATAGGCTTTGGAATGCCTATGAGCCCTCAAAAGTGGCCTTTTCCGAATTGGACTCAACTTGGGCTCGGCAGGGACATGCCCGTGTGACATGCCCATGTGCGATTACTTCAGGCTGTTTTTAAGCCTGCCAAATTGACATGGCTGTTTGGTTTACCCGTGTGAATTGTGCTTCGATTCTGCCAAATTGACACGGCCGTGTGGCTACCCGTGTGAGGAAGTCTAGACCGTGTTGAGTTTGTACTTTGGCCCATTTTCTCTGTTTTTGGCTCGTTTCTCGTTCCTTTCGCTCTCCTATGCTCTCCTAAGTATAAAACATGAAATTAAAGCATTAGGAGCATCAAATTCACCAATTCTAATGAGAAATCATCCATAAAATGCATTAAACATAGGGTAAAAATATGTATAATTTACGGTTTATCATGTCCTTTTAATCAAATTGACCAACCAAGAGATAGAATTTATTAACAAAATTTTCACACAGATATAATATCATACTGTAGATATTAAAATAATAAAATAAATATTTTGACCTCAAATTTGTGGTCCCAAAACCACTATTCCGATTTGACTAAAAACAAACTGTTACATTTTTATGTTGGAAATGGGGAAAGCAAGGAAGATGAGGAGGAAGATGAAATTAGGGTAATTGACCTTATGTAACATCCCAATTTCAGTGGTGTTAGAAACGGTGGTTTCGAGACCACGACTCTGACAAGTGAGTTAATATTTTAATGACTATTTAATGTCTATGGGATTATTTTAAGGTTGTATTAACTTTTCATCAGGAAATTTGAAAGTTTAAAAGGTTAATTAGGTGAAAAAGGACTAGAATGAAAAAGGTGCAAAAGTTGAGTTCTATTCGTTAAATGATTCAAATAGTATAGAAAGGGTGAATCGATGCACTTAGATAGTAATTATACCATAAAGTAAGTTAATGGATGATGTTGGATTGGTCAAGGTGTAATTTATTAGTTTTTAAAAGGTTAAATTGGTAAATGAATAATTATGTTAAAAATTAAGTAAAACGAAAGGAAATTTTGTATCATCTTCTAAAAAAGAACCTAGCCAAAATTGATTCCTCCATTAGTGTGGAGATAAACATTCAACCAAGTATTGCTTGTGTGCATGGTGAGTTTTCAAACCCTATTTTTAATGATTTTTATATTTTTAAGATCGGATTAGCTTAATCTAGCTAGCCCAGGGGTCAATTTTTAAAACTATATAATGTTGAGGGATATCCTATAAAAAAATTGATGAATTTGTGATGTTATTTGATAGATTATTAGTTTTGATTGTTAAATGAACATGTTTTGTTAGGGTTTTTTTATAGAATTTAAAGTTTAGGGATTAATTTGTTTAAATGGTAAATTTCTTGTATATTTTGTAAAATGAGGGTTGATATAAGTATAAGGAAAAATCAACTAATATGGGTTTCCATTAAAAGTGGTTGAAACTGAAGTTTCAAGATTAATGCCTAAATTGTAAAATGATTAAAACATTAGGGTTAATTTTTTAAATTTACAATAAGATGGGCTAAAAGCTAGAATTTATGATATTAAGCTATTGGTCTGATTTAATTGAATGAAATATTTATTTAGATCAAGATAAACCACAATCAGATTTAAATCGAGGAAAGACAAAAGCTTTGGATTAGTCTCCAACTCTACTTCTACGACTATAGTTATCGAGGTAAGTTTGTATAAATTATAATCTTATTAATGGTAGGTTGATTGATTATCGATTATATTGTGTTAGTTATAAATTGATTTGGAAATGCATGTTATCGATGTTTTGAGTAATTGACGGATAAATAATCTCATTCGAACCATAAGAATTCTTGGGATACGAATGACATGTCATTAGGGATTTCATGTTTTGGGTGCTGGTCTTGAATGTCCTACCGATGGCTAAGGTCCTGCATTTGTTACGAATTCTCCATAGCTCGTGTGAGTAGTATCGTGTAGCTAACATTCCGACCCATAGCTCTTTTGAGTAGGCCCATTTCACAGCTCGTATGAACACTATTAAAAAGGAAAAGTTATGGTTATATAGAAAGGCACACTATGTGTGAGCATTTTCGAGTATCTAATGTAATTCCAGATAGTTCAACGGGTAAGTATAGGTAATTGTCAAGGCATGTGTTCAAATGGATAATTGGTCATAAACTTATGAAAGGTAAATTTTGATGAATGCAAATGAATTGAAGGGAACTATATGATTATGTGATGAATGTTATGTTCATGAAGATTCATCTGTGAAATGGCTGATTTTCTATGTGCATTATACATGAGCCTACTAATTTGTGAGTTTAGTGGTGCTTATAGGATTGTATTAAGCTTATGATTATGGTAAAGATGTTATGCACATTTTATAAATTGATCTTAAGGATGGTACGTTATGTTTGAGTCTATACGAGCTTACTAAGCACAAGTTGCTTGTGTAGTTACTTTCCTTTATCTTGTAGATTATCGAAAGCTTGACCGGTTGGAAGCTTGTCAGAGATCTATCAAACTATCCAGCAATCAATTCAGTAGTTTTTGATTTATTTTAGCCAAGGTTATAAATGGCATGTATAGGACATTTTTAATGAATGCCTTTGAATATGTTGGTGAACAACTTGGTATGAAAATGTTTTTGGAGTATGTATTTTGTATGTTAGACTTATAATGCCTAGGCAAGTTTAAGTCTTTTGGTCACTTTTAAATACTTGTAATATATGATCCTTTTGGTATGTTTGTGTGAAATGTGAATGGTTAAATTGGTGTCTTTAAGCAGCTAAATTGAATAGGTTTTGTGCTTGAAATGTGGAATTATAGCCTTGTTTTGATTGAAGTTGTTTTGGTATAAATGTGTAGCTTTTGAGTGGCATATTGGTTAGGTGAAATAGGTTGATTGAATTGGTATGTTTATATGTATTTGAAAGGTGTTTACGTCTTTTGAATGTATGCACAAATGAATGGTTGATTGAGCAAGTTTTGATCATAAAATGGCTTGTTTTTAGGGTCAAATTATGGACCACATGGCCTAGGACATGGGATGTCAAACGGCTGTGTGAGACTATACGGCTGTGTGTCATTTATTTTTTCAAATCAATGAGTTACACGGTCTAGCACACGACTTGCGACTGTCCGTGTGCCATAAGTCAGTTAGTTGCATGGTATGGCACATGGCTTGCGACATGACCATGTGATCTAACTCAGTGAGTTACATGGTTTAAAACTCGGGCTGAGACACGACCTTGTGTCCCTTTGTTCGAGTATCACACGGTCTGGGCTATATCACACAGCCTGGGCATGTAACAGCCCGTTTTCAGTGAAATTAGAATAGTTGTTTTGGGACCCCAAATTAAATGTGAGAATATTTATTTTATTATTATTCTAGTGTCTCTGGAATATTAGTAAGATCGTATAAAAATTTTGTTAAGAAATTTTAACGTTTGCATGTTTAATTTGGTGAAAAGGACTAAATCGTAAAAGATGCAAAATTAGAGTTCTATAACTTAAAGGTACCAAATGAGTATGAAATTAAATTAAGGGATTTAAGTGGTAATTAGACCATTTTTAACGTGAGTGGACATTTATGGGCATGAATTAAGTGATTTTGTAGTTAAAAACAAAAGGTTAAATAGGTAATTAAATAAATATATCATAATTAAAATATGTAAAAAGTTGTATCATCTTCAACTTTGTTTTATTCCATTGAAAGTGAAGAAGACAGAAAACAATTTAGGGCTTTGAAGCATTTGGTTCAATCTTTAGCTTGCGTAAGTGATTTTTGTCCTGTTTTTAATGATTTTTATGTTTTCGGGATTGTTGTAGCTTAATCTTGCTAGCCCAAGGACTAATTTACAAAAATTTTAAAAATTTGGGGTTTTTCCATGAAAGTGTGCATATGATTCTTGATGTTTGATGGAAGAAAATGAATTCTTGTTGATAAATAAATAACCTTTGTAAGGTGATTTTTTGTTGAAAATGTCAATTAGGGATTTCTTTGCAAAATGTGTAAAATACATGGTAAAATTGTGAAATAATGAACTGTATGAGTTGATATGGGCGTATCTTGAATTCTGTTAGCATAATAAGTGGATGAAATTGCATGAATTTCATTTTACGAGCTTAAGGTCTAAATTGTAAAGAAGTTAAAATATTTGAGATAAAAGTGTAAATTTGTAAAAGTATGTATTTTGGACTGAATTGAATAGAATGAATATTGAATGGATTATATTTGCTTATTTAGATCAAGTTAAGCATCATACAGATCTAAATCAAGGGAAAGATAAATTATTGGACTAGTCTATCTTATTTTATCATTTTTTTGTGGATGAGGTAAGTTCGTATGTTTAAATAGCATTTTAATGTATTTGATTTAAATGCTATTATGTTATTCATCATATCATGTCGCGATAGAAATATAATGATGTTACAATGACTATCAAGTCCCGTTTGAATCTTAGGAATATATAGGATACAAATGACATGTCATTAAGATTATCGTATTTCAGGTGTTGGTCCAGAATGTCCTACTAATGGCTGAGTTTTGGTATTTGTTGTAGATACTATTCAACTTGTGTAAGCAGCATCGTGTAGCTAATTTCGATCATTAGCTTGTGTGAGCAGACCCATTTGTGGCTCGAGTGAGCATCTATGTAAAGGAAAATGAAATGAATGGTTTCGACCATGTATTTAGCACAATTTGTGTGAGTTTCCCACGTATCCGATATTATTCTAAGTGGTTCAACAGGCATGTAAAGGGAAGGGATGATAAGTGTTCCACTCAATTGTATCATGAACTGATGGAAAGGTATGAATTAATGTTGATTCAAGTATGTATAACCATGTTTATTGAAAGCATGGATTCAATGACATTATGTTCATATGAACTATCTTACCATGTGATGTTTCAAGTGAAATTATGTGGTAATACACAAATAATTGTTGTTGATGATGCTTAGGCTTGTGCCAAGCTATGTTGGATTGATTCATGTCTATTTTTGTGATTATGCATTG
Organism: Gossypium arboreum; assembly: GCF_025698485.1. Lineage (NCBI taxonomy): Eukaryota > Viridiplantae > Streptophyta > Magnoliopsida > Malvales > Malvaceae > Gossypium > Gossypium arboreum. The sequence goes on from NC_069073.1 coordinate 84,783,089, forward strand.
AAATGGTAAGCTTTGTTCATGAATTACGATCTTACTAAGCATTATGTGCTTACATAATTTTTCTTTCCTATGTTCTATAGATTATTGGAAGCTCGATCGGTTTGGAAGCTCGTCAAAGACCTATCACACTATCCAACAATTATATTGGTAGATTTTGATGTTTTGGATCATAGTTATAATGGCATGTATAGGTGATTTGTGTTTGATGAGATGGTTGTTATGTTTGGCTCGTAAATGTGGAATTATGGTTGGTGAACTCTTGGCATTTTAATGCTTTGATGGTTGGTGTTGAAATGGTCAAATGATGGTATGTTTTGAATGACCAACTTGGTAAGTTTGAATGTGTTTTAGCATGTGGTCATTGTGGTAAGTTTTGGTGTGGAAATATGTTAGAAATGTATGAGTGATGAATGACTAAATTATGCAAAATTTTAAGTATATTTGGTTGTTGTGATTGTGGTGCCTTTTGGGCATATTGGTTGTATGGATAAATAACCTATTGAATTGGTCTCATTATGCATGTTTTAGGCATGTTTCAAAGGCTCGAATGTATGTGCAAGTGACTTGTAGATGTATGCTTGTTTAGGGTGAAGGAAATGACTTGAAATTGGTCTTTTTTTGTCTACATGGCCAAAGACACGGACTTGTGTCTTAGTCGTGTGTGACACATGGCCATGAAACACGACCGTCTGTCCCCTATAGGTTTCAAAGGGTTTCAAGTTAGGTAGTTACACAGCCTACCATACGGCCTGACACATGAGCGTGTGGCTTAGCCGTCTTAGCTCTGTGGCTTAGCCATGTAACCCAAGTGAGAGAGTTACACGGGTACGAACACGAGCTGGGACACAACTGTGTGTCCCTATTTCAAATGGTACGCTACCTGAGACACGGGTGTGTGTCTTAGCCATGTGAGTCACACAGTCTAGCCACATGCTCGTATAACCCCTGATGTGTTAATTTTTCCAACTTTTTCCTTAAGGTTTCATATGTTTCCAAGTTAGTCCCGAATCATTTCTGAAGTCTTTCTAGGGCCTCGAGGGATCGAATGTGGGACAATATGCATGTATTTGAATGAATTTGGCTATGATTTATGAAATGTTTGGAAATGAATGATTTTCAGTTATGTTTTTACGGTAATGCTCTATTACCCTATTTTAGCAACAGATACAGGTTAGGGGTGTTACAAGCCACACGACCATGTGACCTTTATTTTTAAAATTTTCAATTTTTTCCAAAGTTTCTGAATTGTTTCAAAATAGTTCCAGATTGATCTCAAAGGCTTCAAAGGTCAGATTTAATACCCAAATGTATATGTCTGAAGGGTTGCAATGAGTTTTATTTAATTAATATTAAATGACATTATTGTTATGATTTGTATGGGTTTAGGGTTTAGGGTTTTAGGGTGAATTTTAGGGGACAAATTTTGGAAATGATCTGTGTGATTTGGGAGCTATTATTAATTTGATGTCCTTATCTATTTACCGAAGGTAAAGTTTAGGGGAGTTGAGAAACACACTGATTACTCTATAACTTGCTGATAGATCATTAGTGCATACTAAGGGTGTATTAGAAGTGGCATTAGTCAAAGTTAGACAACTCATTTTCCCTATCGATTTCATTGTTATAGATTTTGAAGAGGATTTAGAAATCCCTATTTTATTGGGAAGGCCATTCATGGTCACTTCTAAATCTACTATTGATTCGGAAAAAAAAAAGTGAACTAACTATGAAACTCGATGGTTATATAGAAGTGTTCAAATGTGCTAACTCCTTTTTAGAAATGAGAAATTCTCAATATCTTTTTAATGTTTGCTATGAAATTAATTCCTCAATTTCCCATTCTATCGGTAAGCTTGATTGGAGGTATTTGCAATGCCCTATATTTTCAAGCAAACATTCGCGTCACCAAAGGAGGAAATTATGAAAAATGTAGAAAATTTGGAGGCACATATTTAAGAAATGGAGTAGCCAGGCTTGGAGCATTGAGTTGATGGATGATCATGGGGGGATGGTTGGATGCCCTAAAAACGAATGTTAAACCTTTTTATTAAATTTGGCTAAGATGTGCATTATGTATGTTTTTGAATTTGTATTTGGGATTTTTTTCATTATATTTTTAGATTTTTAATTTTTGTATGTAGGATTAGATTGTGGTAAATTTTATGAATCCTCTATGTGAAAAGTTAAATAATTGAAACTGATAAAAGTTGTGCCAAAATTGTGGTTGGTGTCGTGACAATGGGACATTGATGTCGCATCATCATGTTGGGTTCTGCAAAAAATACTCAGTTTAAAGTTGCGACCTAGGCAGGTCTATACATTAAAACTTCTATTTTAATCTTCATAACTCACTTTATTTTACTTTTCATACTCCAAAGCTTGCAAAACTCTTCACATTTCATCTCTTCCCACCTTTTAGTATTTATAAAACACTCCAGTTCTCATAAGAAAAAGATTAAAAAAAATTCTCTGCTGCAAATTTTCCTTATCTTTTTCTTCTTTTAGCAACAATCTTTAAACTTAAGGGCAAGGAACAATGAAGGCAAGGAAAAAAACCAATTTGTCTTAAAAACATAGGTTAAGGGTTCCACACTTTTTCTTTTTAGTTTAATTTGACATATTTTTGCAATTCTAAGTGCTCAATATTTCACAATCCATAATTTTTCTTTCTTGTCTATTAGATTGCCATAATAATTGATTTTTGGTTGAAGAGTAGTTGGTTAGTAGTTATTCCTAATCCTTGTTAAGTTGCAAAATTTAGTGGAAAATTGAGTTATGGCTCCAAAAGGCACTAAACAAAATAAATATAAAAACTAGAGATCCAGTGTCAGATTTAGACGAATTTAGATTGCCAACTATGGAAATAGAAAATTATTTTCTAGAACTCTAAAGGAAAAAACATTCATTCTTGAACAAGGTTTTGATCTAACATCAACTTTAAGTGATTAGTTGTGGGATTTAGTTGTAATAACCCGATTTTGGGCCTAGTCAAAACAGTGGTTTCGGGACCACTAATCTGAGGTCGGAGAAAGTATTTTTATTATTATTTAAGATTATATCATGTTTATATTTGTGCATGAAAAATTTGGTGAAGAAATTTTAGCGTTTATGAGCTTAATTACAAAAAAAGACTAAATCGCTTAAAGTGCAAAAGTCCTATTTTGATAGCTAAGGGTGTCAAATAGCTAGAGGACCTAAATTGGAGGTCTCTAAAGGGAAATTAGACCCTTTAGAATAGCATGACCAACCATAGGGACAAGGAGATAGAAAAGTCAAAGAAATTAGGTGGGTTGGTGACTTAAGTGAATAGAGTGAATAAAATAAAAATTTACCTTCATTTGCTTTGCTCTTCCTCTATTCCCACTGAAATATCAGCCATTAAAGTGGATTGGGAAGCTTGAAAGTTTCAACAACTTATCCCTCTCTCAAGTAAGTGATTTTGATAGTTTTCTTGATAATTTTTACATTTTTGGACCCCTTGAAGCATGAGTTTTCAAATGAGGGGACCATTTTGTAAAATGGATAAAAGTATAGGGTTTTACCAGGAGAGTGTTCAAGTAGTTTTCTAAAATTTTATGAAAGAATATGAGTATTAGATGTGTAATAAACAATTTTTGCTAACAAGTTTTCATGGAAACCCTAACTAAGGACCATTTTGCATAAGTTGTAAAATAAGTGATAAATGTGTGAAATATGGAAATTTTGGATTGCTATAAGAATAAAAAGGGTTTGGCTAGGCTTAGGATATGAACAAAATCAATAAAAATCGATTTTCGAGCATAAGGGTAAAATGGTCATTTTTTGAAAGTTTAGGGGCAAAATGGTCATTTTACCCAATATTGAATTTTCGAGTGTCTAGATTAAGTTGCTAACAAAATGAATGAATTTTATTATTTTAGATCAAAAAATTCAAAATTCAAACCTGGAGTGGGGGAAGGCCAAGCAAGTAGATTAGACTAACTAATCGCCATATTTTGTAATCTGAGGTAAGTTGGACGTAAATAATACAACTACACTATTATTATAAGTTTTTGGATTGCTATAGCATGAATCGCTTGATTGTGAATTTGAGAATGTATGATGATAATTGAGACAGTAGAATCTCTCATTTGAACTATAGGACATAAATCAGATATTCATGCCATGACGTATGGGTTATCATGAGCCAGTGTAAGACCATGTCAGGGACATGGCATCGGCATTGAGACGAGAGCTAGTGTAAGACTTGTCTGGGACATGCATCAAGCTCGAGACGTAAGCCAGTGTAAGACATGTCTAGGACATGCATCGGCTACGAGATGTGCCAGTGTAAGACCAAGTCTGGGACATGGCATCGGCACAAATATGTGACAACTAGTGTAAGACCGTGTTTGGGACGTGGCGTTGGCCTCGATAATGATAGTCAGTGTAAGACCATGTCTGGGACATGGTGTCGGCATTCTACCCCACGTTTCAGGCTTATTGATTATCCGGTAGTGTTCCAAATGGTTCAACGGTAAGAGTTATAGTTTAAGTAAATGAAGGAAGTATAACCTTTTGTGAGTGGCACAGGTACTGATTGAGTATGTATGAGAAGTGAGCTCAAAATATGCTATATGATTAGTAATGGATAGTGATCAGTAAGTTCTGCTTATGCCTTCTCTTGTATTATGAGCTTGATGATGAATGGTAGAATTGTTGTTATATTTATTTGCATGCAACTTGCTAAGACTTGTGCTTACTTCCTCTTCTTTCCTTTTTCTTATAGTGTCGCCTAAATAGCTCGAGGACCAACAGAGGTCGGAGCCAACGATCACATTATCAGCTGAAGCACTCGGTATAGTTAGAATACTTGATTTTAGTATGGCATGTATTTGGCTTAGGCTTTCCTGTTTTGTGTCATTGGAATTTGGCCAAATGTGTTGGCTTGGGCTAAAACCCTTTATTTTATATAAAGCCATGAACGAGGGCTAATATTCATTTTTATATAAATATTGCATATGTGAAATGTTGTCTATTATGGTTGTTTTAGTTATGTGGATCATTCTTGTATTGGTTTTGATTGATTTTGTGTAGTTTATGTGAGTAAGGGTGACAAAGAGGGCTTTGTAGATAGCCTTATTTTTGCCCACACGGGTAGGCACACGGGCATGTGTCTAGGCCGTGTGTGACACACAGTATACCCCAAGGGCGTGCGATCCGGCCGTGTGTCCCCAGTACGTAAAAATTTGCAAGTCAGCATGAATGGTAGTAAACACACGAGCAGAGACACGACCGTGTGTCTCAGCTGTGTGAAGGACACGGCCTAGCACACGGGCGTGTTCCTTGGCCGTGTGACCTTTAAGAATTGCTGACGTCAGAAACATGATGTCTAGGATTTTGCACACGGGCGTGTCATGGACCTGTGAGGGACATGGGCCGAGGACACAGACATGTGTCAGGCCGTGTGAAAGCCCCTATAGGTTCGAAATTAAAATTAAGTCCACACAGGCACAAGACACGGCCGTGTCCCTGTATGCTTAGGTCGTGTGAGCCACACGGGCCAACAGCACGACCATGTCAAATTGGTCACATGAGCGTGTTGCCCCTTCCACACGGGCGTGTGCCCCTGTGTCTAGTGTTATTTTTTAGAGTTCGTTAAATGACCTAAATTGGTTTTGATTGGTTTTTAAATGAATGTTTGGAGTCTCGTAGGTCATATTGAAGAAGTTTAGACAAAGTTTTAACTTTGATCATATCTTGATGATTCAAAACATAGGAATGTATGTGTTGAAGTAGGTAACGACTCATACTCTATCCAAGCGTGGGGTACGGGTGTTGGTTGATACATTTAGTGGTATCAGAGCATGGTTTAATCAGTTCTAGGACTAATCTAGCATGAGTATGAGTCTAGTTATACATTCCATAACTGTATGTTGATTGTGTGAGGACTCCTAACGAGATAAATTGTGTTTTATTCATTTAGTAAATGGATCTTGACGTAGCTACAATGGATGATGTGGAGAGCAATATGCCAATTCTTGCTGAAGGGGCCGTGCCAATTGATAGCGAGCTTGTGACGATGAGTCAAGACGGAAGAGCTAGAGAAGCTTACCTCTACATGACGGATGCCTAGTACTCGGAGTTTATTCGGGCGAATCCGAATACTCCACCTCCCCCACCTCCTCCGATTCCATATTATTCCCCTGTAGCTCTGCAAGGAGTGGATGTGGTTAGGAGAGAGAGACCCCGGTATATAAAATATGAAAGTAAGGGGTCGAAGAATTTCAGGCCAAGATTGATGATGACCCGAAGTGGGTAGAATTTTGGTTAGAAAATACCATTAGGGTATATGATGAGTTATCTTGCATGCTTGAGGAGGGCGTGAAGTGCGCAGTGTCACTCCTATGGGACTGGACCTACAAATGGTGGAATACTCTCATGTTTGTTGTACCGAGAGAGAGGATAACATGGGAATTCTTCCAGGAAGAGTTCCGACAGAAGTATATCAGTTAAAGGTTTATGGGAAGAGGAAGGAATTTCTAGAATTGAAACAGGGTCGAAAGACCGTAATAGAGTATGAGCATAAATTCGTGAGGCTCAGCAAATACACTAGGGATTGCACGTCTACCGACGCTATTATGTGCAAGAGATTTGAGGACAGATTGAATGAAGATATCCGATTGTTAGTTGCCATCTTAGAATTGAGGGAATTCGTGGTACTAGTTGAGAGAGCATGTAAGGTTGAGGAGTTGGCCAAAGAGAAGAGAAAAGCTGACATTGAGTCACGAGACTCAAGGAAAAGACAGATAGGGAAATCACAGCAGACTACATCTAAAACATCGAGAGAGTATCCTACCCAATCGAATACATTAATGAGATTCTCGAATAAGAGTAAGAATAAACAACAAACGGCGTTTAAAGCCCAAACCACTTCTGTTGCAAGTGTTGGTAGTGCTCGGTCAAACTGGACAGAGTGTTCACAATATGGTAGACGTCATTTCAGTGAATTCTGAGCAAATAAAATAGGTTGCTTCAAATGCGGATCTTTGGACCACTTCATCCGAGATTGCCATGAACTAGATGAGAAAGAGAAAAAGCAAGAAATGAGGGCAAGTAGTGCTCCTGCGAAGGGTAGACCATAGAAGAACCCGGGCAGTGGGGCTAGGAATAGAAGTAACCCTAGAGATCTAGCTGTGAGGTCCGAGGGCCAAGCGCCTGCAAGAACTTATGCCATTCACACTCGCGAAGAGGCGTCTTCACCAGATGTTATCACGGGTACTTTTTCTCTTAATGGTATTTCTGTTATTGCTTTGATTGATCCAGGATCTACTCATTCCTATGTGTGCATAAAATTAGTGCCCAGAATGAATATGTCTATTAAGTCTACCGAATTTGTGATAAAAGTGTCAAACCTCCTAGGCAAACATGTGTTAGTTGACCAAGTATGTGGAATTTGTCCCCTTGACAATTAAGGGTCATAGTTTTCCGGCTAATCTCATGTTTTTGCCATTTGATGAGTTCGATGTAATCCTTGGAATGGATTGGTTAACTTTTCATAGTGTTGTAGTGGACTTTGGGAGGAAATCCATTGAGTTGAAATGTAAAGATGAGAATGTTCTTTGGGTTGAACCAGAAGAACCAAATGACTCACCTATAGTAATATTGTCTTTGACTTCTAAGAAATATTTAAGGAAAGGATATGAGGCTTATCTCACTTTTGTGCTAAATACTCAAGTGTCTGAGTAGAATATTGAGTTCGTACCGAAGATTTGTGAGTTTATATATGTGTTTTTAGAAGAGTTGCTCGGATTACCTTCAATCAAAAAAGTCGAGTTTGGTATCGAGTTAATACCTGGCACAGCTCTTATATTGATTGCCTCATATAGAATGGCACCAACGAAATTAAAGGAGTTGAATGTATAGCTACAGGAGTTAACAGATACGGACTTCGTGAGATCGATTTTTTCCCTGTGGGGTGCTTTGGTACTTTTTCTGGAAGAGAAAGATGGGTCGATGAGGTTATGTATCGACTATAGACAACTTAACAAAGTGACTGTGAAAAACAAGTATCCTTTGCGAAGGATCGATACCTATTTGATCATTTGAAGGGAGCCACTGTATTTTCCAAGATTGACTCGAGGTCAAGATATTACCAGTTAAGGGTTAAGGAGCAAGATGTACAGAAAATTGCATTTCGGACGAGGTACGGGCATTATGAATTCCTCATCATGCCCTTTGGCTTAACGAGTATCCTAGCTATTTTTATGGATGTAATGAATCACATTTTTCGACCATATCTGGATAAGTTCATCGTCATTTTTATCGATGACATATTGATTTATTCGCATGGTGAGAGTGAGCACACGGAGCATTTGAGAACAGTTTTACAAACCTTGAGAGACAAGCAGGTGTATGCCAAGTTCAATAAGAATGAATTCTAGCTTAATGAGGTCAGATTTCTAGGACACATTGTGTCGGTTGATGGGATCAGAGTTGATCTAAGCAATATCTTAGCTATTTTCGAGTGGAAACCACCGAGGAATGTGATAGAGGTCCGAAACTTTTTGGGTTTGGCTGGATACTACAGAAGATTTTTGAATGGATTCTCTATGATAGCAAATCTGATGACAAGATTGTTGCAAAAAGAAGTCAAGTTCGAATAGACAGAAAAGTGCCAATAGAGTTTTAAGAAGGTAAAGGTTTTGTTGACTGAAGCCCCAGTGCTAGTGCAATCGGAATCGGTCAAAGAGATTGTGATATATAGTGACACCTCCTTGAATGGATTGGGGTGTGTACTCATGCAAGAAGGTAAAGTTATAGCTTACGCTTGGAGACAACTAAAACTACATGAGAAAAACTACCCGACACACGATTTAGAGTTGGCTGCCATCGTATTCGCGTTGAAAATTTGGAGGAACCATTTGTATGGCAAGAAATGTCGAGTGTTCACCGACCATAAAAGTCTCAAGTATTTAATGACTCAGAAGGGTTGAATTTACGACAACGAAGGTGGCTAGAGTTGTTAAAGGATTATGAGTTAGTGATTCCCGGGCAAGGCGAACGTGGTCGTCGATGCCTTGAATAGAAAATCATTATTTGCGTTGAGAGCAATGGACACCCAATTAGCCTTATTAGATGATGGTTTGATTCTAGCAGCGTTAAGAGTTAGGCCAATGTTTCTGCAAGAGATCTGTGAAGCTTAGAAAGGTGACAATGATTTGCAAGCTAAGGTGACTCAGTGTGAGTCGAAGGTTGAATCAGACTTTCAGTTTCGCACTGATGGGTGTATAATGTTCAAAGATAGAGTTGGTGTACCCAAGGACAGTGATCTTATTTAGAAGATTCTACGAGTGGCACATAGTGGTTGCTTATCTGTCCACCCGGGTAGTGTGAAAATTTTCAACGACCTGAAGAAAATGTATTGGTGGTCGAGAATGAAAAGAGACATTTCAGAGTTTGTCTCTAAGTGCATAGTGTGTCAGCAAGTGAAGGCTGAACATCAAGTACCTTCGGGTCTACTTCAGCCTATCATGGTCCCCGAGTGGAAGTGGGATTGGATTACTATGGATTTTGTGACGGGTTTGCCGGTAACCCCGAAGAAAAAGGATGTTCTTTGGGTTGTTGTGGATAGACTAACAAAATCTGCACATTTTAAACTAATGCGTACCGACTACTCCCTTAAGAAACTGGCTGACTTGTCTGTTTCTAAGATTGTGAGGCTTCATGGAGTGCCTCTGTCAATTATTTCAGATAAGACCCGATATTTACCTTGAGGTTTTGGAGGAAGTTACGAGAGGCATTGGGAACTAAACTAAATTTTAGTACGGCATTTCACCCACAAACCGACGGTCAGTCAGAAAGAGTAATTTAGATTTTATAAGACATGGTGCGGTGTTATGTTCTCAAGTTTCAAGGTAGTTGGGAAAGGTATTTACCATTGGTTGAATTCGCTTACAACAATAGTTATCAGTCAAGTGTGAAGATAGCGCCTTATTAGGCTTTATATGGGCAAAATTGTCAAACACCTTTATATTGGACTGAGCTCATAGAGAGTCGAATTCACGGGGTTGATTTATTCAAAGAGACTGAAGAGAAAGTTAAAGTTATTCGTGACTGTTTGAAGGCTGCCTCAGATAGACAAAAATCTTATGCAGATTTGAACTGGAAAAAGATCGAATTTCAAGTTGGTGATCAAGTGTACTTCAAAGTATCCTCGTAGAGGAAAGTCCTCAGATTTGGTAGAAAAGGCAAATTGAGTCCTCGTTTCATAAGACCTTATGAGGTTACCGAGAGAGTAGGGCCTGTGGCCTATCGATTGGCTTTACCATCAGAGTTAGAAAAGATTCACGACGTGTTTCATGTGTCAATGTTACGTCGATATAGATCGGACCCCTTGCATGTGATTATGCCAACAGAGGTAGAAATTCATCCGGACATGAGTTATGGCGAAGAGCCGGTCAAGGTTTTGGCTCGGGAAGTGAAATAGTTGAGGAATTAAAAGTATCGCACTCTTGAAAGTTTTTTGGCATAGACATGGAGTTGAGGAAGCCACACAGGAACCCGAGGAGACTAGGAGAGATCAATACCCGAACTTATTTATCGATTAGATTTTCGAGGACGAAAATTCCTAAGGGGGAGAATTGTAACAACCCAATTTTGGGCCTAGTCAGAATAGTAGTTTCGAGACCACTAATCCGAGGTTGGAGAAAGTATTTTTATTATTATTTTAAGATTATAACGTGTTTATATTAGTGCATGAAAAATTTGGTGAAGAAATTTTAGCTTTTGTCAGCTTAATTACAAAAAAGGACTAAATAACATAAAGTGAAAAAGTCCTATTTTGATAGCTAAGGGTGTCAAATAGCTAAAGAACCTAAATTGGAGGTCTTTAAAGGGCAATTAGATCCTTTAAATAGCATGACCGAACATAGGGACAAGGAGATAGAAAATTCAAAGAAATTAGGTGGGCTGGTAACTTAAGTGAATAGATTGAATAAAATAAAATTTTACCTTCATTTTCTTTGCTCTTCCTCTATTCCCACTGAAATATCAGCCATTAGATGGGCTTGGGAAGCTTGAAAGTTTCAGCAACTTATCCCTTTCACAAGTAAGTGATTTTGATAGTTTTCTTGATGATTTTTACATTTTTGGACACCTTGAAGCATGAGCTTTCAAATGAGGGGACCATTTTGCAAAATGGATGAAAAACTAGGGTTTTACTATGACAGTGTTCAAGTAGTTTTCTGAAATTTTATGAAAGAATATGAGTATTAGATGTGTAATAAACAACTTTTGTGAACAAGTTTTCAAGGAAACCCTAACTAAGGACCATTTTCCATAAGTTGTAAAATAAGTGATAAATGTGTGAAATAGTGGAAATTTTGGATTGCTATAAGAATAAAAAGGGTTTGTCTAGGCTAAGGATATGAACAAATTCAATAAAAATTAATTTTCGAGCATAAGGGTAAAATGGTCATTTTGTGAAAGTTTAGGGGCAAAATGGTCATTTTACCCAATATTGAATTTTCGAGTGTCTAGATTAAGGTGCTGACAAAATGAATGAATTTTATTATTTTAGATCAAAAAATTCAAAATTCAAACCTGGAGTGGGGGAAGGCCAAGGAAGTAGATTAGACCGACTAATCGCCATATTTTATAATCTGAGGTAAGTTAGACATAAATAATACAACTACACTATTATTATATGTTTTTGGATTGCTATAGCATGAATCTCTTGATTGGGAATTTGAGAATGTATGATGATAGTTGAGACAACAGAATCTCCCATTTGAACCATAGGAAATAAATCAGATATTCATGCCATGACGTATGGGTTATCACGAGGCAGTGTAAGACCATGTCAGGGACATTTCATCGGTATTGAGACAGGAGCTACTGTAAGACATGTCTGGGATATGCATCAGCCTCGAGACGTAAGCCAGTGTAAGACATGTCTAAGACATGCATCGGCTACAAGATGTGTCAGTGTAAGACCAAGTCTGGGACATGGCATCGGCACAGATATGTGACAGCTAGTGTAAGACCATGTCTGGGACCTGGCGTTGGCCTCGATGATGATAGTTAGTGTAAGACCATGTTTAGGACATGGCATCGACTTGAGATATGAGCCAGTGTAAGACCATGTCTGGGACAAGGTGTCGGCATTCTACCCTATGTTTCAGGCTTATTGATTATTCGGTAGTGTTCCAAATGGTTCAACAGTGAGAGTTATAGTTTAAGTAAATGAGGGAAGTATAACCTTCTTGTGAGTGGCACAGGTACCGATTTAGTATGTATGAGAAGTGAGCTCAAAATATGCTATATGATTAGTAATGGATAGTGATGAGTAAGTTCTGCTTATGCCTTCCCTTGTATTATGAGCTTGATGATGAATGGTAGAATTGTTGTTATATTTATTTGCATGCAACTTGCTAAGCCTTGTGCTTACTTCCTATCTTTTCCTTTTTCTTATAGTGCCGCCTAAATAGCTCGAGGACCAACAAACGTCGGAGCCAATGATCACACTATCAGCCGTAGCACTCGGTATAGTTAGATTACTTGATTTTAGTATGGCATGTATTTGGCTTAGGCTTTAATGTTTGTGTCATTGGAAATTGGCCAAATGTGTTGGCTTGGGCTAAAACCCTTTATTTTATACAAAGCCAAGAATGAGGGCTAATATTCATTTTTTTATAAATATTGCATATGTGAAATGTTGTGTATTATGGTTGTTTTAGTTATGTGAATCGTTCTTGTATTGGTGTTGATTGATTTTCTATAGGTTATGTAAGGGTGACAAAGAGGGCTTTGTGGATAACCTTATTTTGCCCTCACGGGTAGACACATGAGCCTGTGTTTAGGCCATGTGTGACACACAGTATACCCCAAGGGTGTGCGATCCTGCCGTGTGTCCCCAGTACGTAAAAATTTGCATGTCAGCATCCATGGTAGTAAACACACAGGCAGAGACACGGCCGTGTGTCTTAGTTGTGTGAAGGACATGGCCTAGAACATGGGCGTGTTCCTTGGCCGTGTGACCTTTAAGAATTGCTGACGTCAGAAATAGGATGTCCAGGTTTCTGCACATGGCCGTGTCATTGTGACAACCCGAATTAGGGCCTAATCGGAATAGTGGTTTCGTGACCACAAATCCGAAATAGAAATAATTGTTTTATAATTATTTTGGGGTTTATGATATGATTGCATGATTGTGTGAAAATTTCGTGATGAAATTCTATGCCTAAAGTGCTTAAATTGAAAGTAGGGACTAAATCGAATAAGTTGCAAAATTTGCATCCCAGAAGTTTTTAGTATGAAATTGTTTTGGAATATTAATTAGGAGGTCTTAAATAGAAATTTGACCAATTTTAAGTTCATGGACAAAATTAGGACATGGAAGGAATTTTGAAAGTTTAGTAAGGAGGGCATTTTGGTCATTTGGATATTAAATGAAATAAAATGGGAAAAATAACACAAAATTGGTCATCATCCTCCTTAGTTGCTGCCGAATTCTCCCTCTCTCCATAGCTAGGGTTTCTTCAATTTTCAAGCTCCATAGTAAGTGATTCCAAGCCCGTTTTTAATGTTCTTTACGTTTTGGAATCCGGAAGCTCGATTAAGCTTATGCTAGTAATAATTTAACCTAGGGTTCATATTTGGAAAAATACCCATAGGTGAAATTTGTGTATTTTGATGTTTTATGATAGAATATGAGGTTTTAAATTATGTTAAATAACTTGTGCTACTCGGTTTTAAGTGAAAGCGAGTAAAAGCAGCATAATCGGTAAAAATACCTATTGTTCATAACTATATGATAGAGTCAGAATTTGATGTGGTTGTAGAAGAGAAAAATGTTCAGCATATCATAAAACATAAGAATAAGGGCTGAAATTAATTCCGAGCCTAGGGGCAAAAATGTAATTTTGTAAAGTTAGGGGCAAAATGTAATTTTTCCATGATGTGATTTTTGGATTGAAATAAATAGTATGAGTATTAAATGAGCCAAATGTGTTATTATAGATCAAGAAAGACGCGAATTGATCTCGAGCAGGGAAGGAAAAAGTTTTGGATTAAATTGCAAAATTTTCACATTTTGCACCAAGGTAAGTTTGTATGTAAATATTACAATAATTTCATGTACATTCTTATATTTCAGCCTATTATATGTATATACTAGCTGATGTTGAAGTATAAATCGACTATTGAAAGAATGGAAATAAATAATAGAGAGAGATCCGGTTGAACATTGGAAAAATCGAATAAAATAGATGGAGCGTAGCTAGGTCACATGTATGATGCCGAGTGCACATCATGTGTACAAGAAAGCTACTGAGACACCTGTAGTAGCTAGGTCACATGTGTGATACGAGATGTATCCCATGTAGACAAGAGAGCTACGTGAAAGATAAATGTAGCTAGGTGCATGCGTGATTCCAAGTGAAGGGCACCATGTAGACAAGAGAGCTACGTGAAAGATAAATGTAGCTGGGTGCATGCGTGATTCCAAGTGACGGACACCATGTAGATAAGAGAGCTACGAGACAAATCGGCTAGGTCGCATGAGTGGTACTAAGTGTTCACCATGTGTACAAGAGAGCCGAACTAAACGAAGTATGATGGTGGGGTGTGTCTTTGAAACCATTAAATATCGAGGATTGATCCGAATTGTTCAACAGGATGGTTTTGTGGTGACATTGTGGTTTGGACCTATACTTATGGTGAATGAAATATGGTGAAAATGATTTGTGGTATATACAAATATAAGATAAAATGAGGTTAGCATAAAGAATTTGTGAAAGAGTGAAATTAGCATTAAAACTGTTTTTAGATGGTAGCAGTGACGTGATTTTGAAAAATCACCAAAATAGGAGGAATATAATTAGAGGTTGAATGAGATGTGAAATGAAATTTTAATGAGTCTACTTTCATATAAAAGAAACAGAGCAAGCAAAGGAATTCTATATTTTGAGATATTTACAATTGTATGTGACTTGCTCAGGATGAATACGTGATCCCTATTCCAACTTTGAAAAATCATTAAAATTGTACAAAGAAAATTAAGAAATATAGTTTACATGCCTAAATTCCTTATTGAGACTATTTTAAATGAAACAGACTTCAGGGTTGTTTGAATTGTGTACTGAGAGAAATTCAATTTGTAGTGAACAGAGGTCAGATCAGTCGAGCTGTGTAACAGGGAAACTTTAACTAATAAACTGTACTAATCGGCTGAACCAAAAATTATAGAAAAATTTAGCAAAAATCTTTATGAGTCTAGATTCAGGAAATTTTACGGATTTGAATTTCGAGTTTGGTAACTCGAGTTATGATTTATTTAGTGAATATGACGCAGCGAGAGACAGCTTAATCAAAGTGGAATGAATAGTGAAGTTAAAGTAGATGTACTTGAATTGTTGTGTAAACATGTTAGATTTTTTTTAATTAGTATTTACATACTTACTTACGAAGCTATAAGCTTACTTTGTTTCTCTCTTTTGTCTTATAGTGTTCTCCGGCTTGCTCAGGAGTTAAGGATCGTGAAGATCTATCCGCACTATCCTACTTTAGGGTATTTGAATTAAACGTTTTGAATTATGGCATGCATAGTAGGCTTAGTTATTTTGTTACGTGTCATATTTGTCTAGGTTTAAAATATTAGTTCTGATACTCGACCAGCTAATTTGTACAAACCATTAAAGTTGGCTAATATTGTTCAAGACATATTTATATTTCGATTATGTTTAATGGTAGGTATTATGTTACGGTAATACCTTGTATCTGTTAAATGACAGTAACAGGTAAGGGTGTTACATTTAGTGGTATCGAGCTATGGTTTAGTCGGTTCTCGGACTAATAAAGTGTGTGTAAAAGTCTAGCTATACATGCCATAAAAATATTGTGATAGTGTGGTGACTCGATTATTCTAAAGCGTGTTTTGTTTTAATATAGTAATGGATCTGAAGGAAGGCTGCGGTGATGATCTTTGCTAGTAATGCGTGGCTCCCACAAGGGACCGCGCTTTGTGGAAAATAGACTGAGACATTGAGACAAGGAGATGAGGCTCGGGATGCCTTTCTCCAAATGATGAACAATTGGTATCTTGAATTTATTCGAGCAAATCCAAATGCTCAACCTCCTCCACCCCTCCTATACCTCGGACGATTTCAGAGTTGCTCAAGGTATAGATTTGGTAAGAATGAACAAGCCTCCGGTTGACAAGATTCAAAAACAAGGGCTGAAGAGTTTAGAGCAAAGATCGATGATGATCCCGAGAAAGCGGAATTTTGGCTTGAAAATTCTACCGTGTATTTGATGAGCTCTCATGTACACCGAGGAATGCTTAAAGTGTCTTTGTATCACTTTTGAGAGATTGACTTACCAACGGTGGAAGACTTTAGTTGCAGTGGTGCCAAAAGAAAAAGTTACTTGGGATTTCTTCGGGAAGAATTTAGAAAGAAATACATAAGTCGGCGATTCATTGATCAAAAGCGGAAGGAGTTCCTTGAATTGAAGCGAGGGAAAATGTGCATAGCAGAGTATGAGCGAATTTGTAAGACTCAGCAAGTATGCCTGAGGAATGTGTGTCCACCGAGGCCATTATGTGTAGAAGATTTGAAGATGGGCTGAATGAGGACATTAAAGTGCTTGTAGGAATTTTGGAGTTGAAAGAATTTGTAGTATTGGTTGATCGAGCTCTTAAAGCCGAAGAATTGAACAAAGAAAGAAGAAAAGCTGCTATTGAGGCCCGAGATGTCAGAAGAAGACAGATAAGCAAGCCATTTCAATCTCAACCAAAGAGGTTCAAAGAGACAAACCCTCGAATGACAGTTTCAATTGGGGATTCACACAGAGATCGTGGTAGAGCATATTCGGGGTCTAAAGCTCAAGCTACTTCGGTGGCAAGTGTGGGTAATGTGCGACCTAGAAAGCCCGAGTGTCAGCAATGTGGCAGGCAACATTATGGTGAGTGTTGGGGGACCGAGCGAGCTTGTTTCAGGTGCGATTCTCACGAGCATTTTATTAGAGATTGTCCGGAGAAAGTTAAAGAAGAAAGATTTGAGTGCTAGATGAGAATACCACCGCTAGTAGAGGTAGACCACCGAGATATCTTGGAGGTGGGACTAGTAGTAAAGCTGTGATGAAAGATTTAACGGCAAGATCGAAGCTAGAGCACACTGCTAGAGCTTATGCTATACGTGCGAGAAGATGCATCATCTCCGATGTTATTCTTGGTACATTTTCTCTATGATACTATTGTTATTGCATTGATTGATCCCGGTCCACTCATTCCTATATTTGCATGAATTTAGTATCCAATAAAAGTTGCTGTTGAATTCTTGAGTTTACGATTAAAGTGTCGAACCCTTAGGCCAATATGTGCTAGTTGACAAGGTTTGCAAGAATTGCCCATTAATGATTCAAGGTCACTTTTTCCGCCAACTTGATGTTGTTACCATTTGGTGAGTTTGACGTTATCTTGGGAATGGTGGTTAACATTGTATGATGCTAAGGTAGATTGTAAACAAAAGACACTAGAATTGAAATGTGAAAATGGAGAAATTTTGTGGGTTGAAACAGATGAATCAAATAAATTGCCTATGGTGATTTCGCACATGTCTGCATGAAATACATGAGAAAGGGTGTGAAGCTTATCCGCTTATGTAATGAATATTGAGTTGCCCTAACTGAAATTTGAATCGATCCGATAGTCTGTGAGTTTCAAATGTATTTCGGAGGAATTGCTGGGTTGCCTCGAATAGAGATAGATTTTGCTATTGATTTGTTCTGCCACCTTTGCACCGATCTCGATTGCTCCATATAGAATGGCTCGATGAATTAAAAGAATTGAAGGCCCATTCACGAGGAGTTAACGGACAAGGGATTTGTGAGACCGAGTTTCTCTCCTGGGTGCTCTGTATTATTCAGAAGAAGAAGGATGGTTCAATGAGACTTTGCATTGATTACCGTCGACTTAATAAGGTGACTATAAAGAACAAGTACCCATTGCCGAGGATTGATGATTTATTCGATCGGTTAAAGGGGCCACAAGTGTTTTCAAAGATTGATTTGAGGTCCTGGTTACTACCAATTTGAGAGTTAAGGAGTCGATGTCTTAAAGCGCCTTTAGGACAAGGTATGGACATTATGAGTTTCTTGTGATGCCTTTCGACAACAAATGCTCCAGCTATATTTATGGACTTAATGAATCGGATCTTAGGCCATATTTGGATAAGTTTGTAGTAGTGTTTATAGATGACATTTTAATTTATTCTCGAGATGAGTCTCGAACATGCGAACACTTGAGAACTATATTGCAAATCTTGAGAGAAAAGAAACTGTTTGCCAAGTTTAGTAAAGTGAGTTCGCTTCGTGAAGTCGGATTTTGGGGCATATAGTCTCGGTGATGGTATTGGTGGATCCAAGTAAGATTTCTGCGATCGTCGATTGAAACCGCCCAAGAATGTATCCGAGGTTAGAAGCTTTTAGGCTTAGCGGGTATTATAGACGTTTTGTTGAAGGATTTTCGATGATTGCCTCTCCTATGACTAAGTTGTTGCAAAAGAATGTTAAATTTGAATGGGTGATAAATGTCAACAAAGTTTTGAAAAATTGAAAGCACGATTGATGAAGCACCAATTTTAGTACTGCCGAGTCGGGAAAGGAGTTAAGTAATTTATAGTGATGCATCATTGATGGCCTTGGATGTGTGTTGATGCAAGAGGGTAAAGTGGTAGCTTACGCCGAGACAGTTAAAACCGCATGAGAAGAACTATCCTACACATGATTTGGAACCGGCATTGTTGTTTTTGCCTTGAAGATTTGGCGACATTATTTGTGCGGTGAAAAATGCGAATTTTTACCGATCACAAAAGTTTGAAGTACTTGATGAATCAAAAGGATCTGAATCTGCAACAGCGAAGATGGCTTGAATTATTAAAGGATTATGATCTAGTGATTGATTATCATCCAGGAAAAGCAAATGTAGTTGCTGACGCCTTGAGCAGAAAATTTCTTTTTACTTTGAGAGCCATGAACACGGGGTTAGCATTGTCTGATGATGGGTCAATCTTAGCAGAAATGAGAGCTAAACCGTTATTTCTCCAGTTAATTTGTGATGCTCAAAAGAATGATAGTGAGTTGCGGATCAAGAGAACTCAATGCGAATCAGGTTACGACTCAGATTTTCGAGTTGGACCAGATGATTGTTTGATGTTTCGAGACAGGATATGTGTGCGAAAAGCGATAAATTGATTCGAGAAAATATTACATGAGGCGCACAATGGTTGTTTATCGTTCATCTGGTAGCACAAAATGTATAATGATTTAAAGAAGGCTGTATTGGTGGCGGTATGAAAAGGGACATTTCGAATTTGTAACCAAGTGTTTGATCATCAACAAGTAAAAGCTGAACATCAAGTGCCTTGAGATTACTTCAACCAATAATGGTGCCCGAGTGGAAATGGGACAAGATTACCATGGATTTTGTAACCGGTTTGCCTTTAACTCCTAAAAGAAGGATCTTTGTTTGGGTAGTGGTTGATAGATTAACAAAGTCAGCCCACTTTATACCAATGCGCACTGATTACTCACTTGATAAATTAGCGAATTATATGTTGCTGAAATTGTGAAGTTGCACGAGTACCTATGTCTATAATATCGATAGAGATCCAAGATTTACCTCGAGATTTTGGAAAAAGTTACAAGAAGCTTTGGGTACAAAATTGAACTTTAGTACCGCATTTCATCCACAAACAGATGGTCAAGCAGAAAGAGTAATCCGGTACTCGAAGATATGCTTAGATCTTGTGTTTTAGAATTTGGAGGTAGTTGGGAGAAATATCTATCTTTGATTGAGTTTGCCTACAATAATGCTTATCAATCAAGTATACAAATGGCACCGTCTGAAGCCTTGTATGGTCGTAAGTGTCGGACTCCTTTATATTGGACCGAGCTTAGTGAGAAGCAGATTCATGGAGTTGATCTAGTTAAAGAAACCAAGAGAAAATAAAAGTAATTCGGGATTGCTTGAAAGCTGCTTCAGATCGACAAAAGTCATATGCAGATTTAAAAAGAAAAGAGATTGAATTTCAGGTGGGTGATAAAGTGTTCTTGAAGGTGTCACCATGGAAAAAGATTCTGAGATTTAGTCGAAAAGGCAAGTTGAGTCCGCGTTTTATTGGGCGTCTGAGATTCTTGAGAGAATTGGACCAGTGGCATATCGGTTGGCCTTACCGCAGAGTTAGAAAGAATTCATAACGTGTTTCATGTATCAATGTTGTGACGTTATTGTTCTGATCCTTCACATGTGATTTCTCCAACAGAAATTGAGATTCGATCGGATATGACCTATGAGGAGGAACCAATAAAGATTTTGGCTCGAGAGGTTAAACAGTTAAGAAATAAAAGTATAGCTTTAGTGAAAGTATTGTGGCACAGACATGGGATAGAAGAGGCTATGTGGGAACTGAAGAAGCTATGAGGAAACAGTACCCAAACCTCTTTCTGGGTAAGATTTTCGGGACGAAAATCTCAAAAGGGGGAGAATTGTGACAACCCGAATTAGGGCCTAATCGAATGGTGGTTTCGTGACCACAAATCCAAAATAGAAATAATTGTTTTATAATTATTTTGGGGTTTATGATATGATTGCATGATTGTGTGAAAATTTCGTGATGAAATTCTATGCCTAAAGTGCTTAAATTGAAAGTAGGGACTAAATCGAATAAGTTGCAAAATTTGCATCCCGAAGTTTTAGTATGAAATTGTTTTGGAATATTAATTAGGAGGTCTTAAATAGCAATTTGACCAATTTTAAGTTCATGGACAAAATTAGGACATGGAAGGAATTTTGAAAGTTTAGTAAGGAGGGCATTTTGGTCATTTGGATATTAAATGAAATAAAATGGGAAAAATAACACAAAATTGGTCATCATCCTCCTTAGTTGCTGCCGAATTCTCCTCTCTCCATAGCTAGGGTTTCTTCAATTTTCAAGCTCCATAGTAAGTGATTCCAAGCCCGCTTTTAATGTTCTTTACGTTTTGGAATCCGGAAGCTCGATTAAGCTTATGCTAGTAATAATTTAACCTAGGGTTCATATTTGGAAAAATACCCATAGGTGAAATTTGTGTATTTTGATGTTTTATGATAGAATATGAGGTTTTAAATTATGTTAAATAACTTGTGCTACTCGGTTTTAAGTGAAAACGAGTAAAAGCAGCATAATCGGTAAAAATACCTATTGTTCATAACTATATGATAGAGTCAGAATTTGATGTGGTTGTAGAAGAGAAAATGTTCAGCATATCATAAAACATAAGAATAAGGGCTGAAATTAATTCCGAGCCTAGGGGCAAAAATGTAATTTTGTAAAAGTTAGGGGGCCAAAATGTAATTTTTCCATGATGTGATTTTTGGATTGAAATAAATAGTATGAGTATTAAATGAGCTAAATGTGTTATTATAGATCAAGAAAGACGCGGAATTGATCTCGAGCAGGGAAGGAAAAAGTTTTAGATTAAATTGCAAAATTTTCACATTTTGCACCAAGGTAAGTTTGTATGTAAATATTACAATAATTTCATGTACATTCTTATATTTCAGCCTATTATATGTATATACTAGCTGATGTTGAAGTATAAATCGACTATTGAAAGAATGGAAATAAATAATAGAGAGAGATCCGGTTGAACATTCGGAAAAATCGAATAAAATAGATGGAGCGTAGCTAGGTCACATGTATGATGCCGAGTGCACATCATGTGTACAAGAAAGCTACGAGACACCCTGTAGTAGCTAGGTCACATGTGTGATACGAGATGTATCCCATGTAGACAAGAGAGCTACGTGAAAGATAAATGTAGCTAGGTCGCATGCGTGATTCCAAGTGAAGGGCACCATGTAGACAAGAGAGCTACGTGAAAGATAAATGTAGCTGGGTCGCATGCGTGATTCCAAGTGACGGACACCATGTAGACAAGAGAGCTACGAGACAAATCGGCTAGGTCGCATGAGTGGTACTAAGTGTTCACCATGTGTACAAGAGAGCCGAACTAAACGAAGTATGATGGTGAAATTTGTGTCTTGAAACCATTAAATATCGAGGATTGATCCGAATTGTTCAACGGGATGGTTTTGTGGTGACATTGTGGTTTGGACCTATACTTATGGTGAATGAAATATGGTGAAAATGATTTGTGGTATATACAAATATAAGATAAAATGAGGTTAGCATAAAGAATTTGTGAAAGAGTGAAATTAGCATTAAAACTGTTTTTAGATGGTAGCAGTGACGTGATTTTGAAAAATCACCAAAAATAGGAGGAATATAATTAGAGGTTGAATGAGATGTGAAATTAAAGTTTAATGAGTCTACTTTCATATAAAAGAAACAGAGCAAGCAAAGGAATTCTATATTTTGAGATATTTACAATTGTATGTGACTTGCTCAGGATGAATACGTGATCCCCTGTCCCAACTTTGAAAAATCATTAAAAATTGTACAAAGCAAATTAATAAATATAGTTTACATGCCTAAATTCCTTATTGAGACTATTTTTAAATGAAACAGACTTCAGGGTTGTTTGAATTGTGTACGGAGAGAAATTCAATTTGTAGTGAACAGAGGTCAGATCAGTCGAGCTGTGTAACAGGGAAACTTTAACTAATAAACTGTACTAATCGGCTGAACCAAAAATTATAGAAAAAATTTAGCAAAAAGCTTTATGAGTCTAGATTCAGGAAATTTTACGGATTTGAATTTCGAGTTTGGTAACTCGAGTTATGATTTATTTAGTGAATATGACGCAGCAGAGACAGCTTAATCAAAGTGGAATGAATAGTGAAGTTAAAGTAGATGTACTTGAATTGTTGTGTAAACATGTTAGATTTTTTTAATTAGTATTTACATACTTACTTACTAAGCTATAAGCTTACTTTGTTTCTCTCTTTTGTCTTATAGTGTTCTCCGGCTTGCTCAGGAGTTAAGGATCGTGAAGATCTATCCGCACTATCCTACTTTAGGGTATTTGAATTAAACGTTTTGAATTATGGCATGTATAGTAGGCTTAGTTATTTTGTTACGTGTCATATTTGTCTAGGTTTAAAATATTAGTTACAGTACTCGACCAGCTAATTTGTACAAACCATTAAAGTTGGCTAATATTGTTCAAGACATATTTATATTTCGATTATGTTTAATGGTAGGTATTATGTTCTGGTAATACCTTGTATCCTGTTCCGGCGACGGTAACGGGTAAGGGGTGTTACAGTCATGGACCTGTAAGGGACATGGGCCGAGGACACGGACATGTGTCAGGCCGTGTGAAACCCCCTATAGGTTCAAAATTGAAATTAAGTCTTCACAGGCACAGGATACAGGCGTGTCCCTGTATGCTTAGGCCATGTGAGCCACACGGGCCAACAGCACGACCATGTCGAATTGGTCACACGGGCGTGTTGGCCCTTCTATACTGGCGTGTTGCCCCTCCCACACGGGCGTGTTGCCCCTTCCACACGGGCGTGTGCCACTGTGTCTAGTGTTATTTTTTAGAGTTCGTTGAAGGACCCGAATTGGTTTCGATTGGTTTTTAAATGAATGTTTGGAGTCTCATAGGCTATATTGAAGAAGTTTAGACAAAGTTTTAAATTTGATCATATCTTGATGATTCAAAACGTAGGAATGTATGTGTTCAAGTAGGTAACGACTGATATTCTATCCAGGCGTAGGGTACGGGTGTGAGTTGTTACATTTAGTGGTATCAGAGCATGGTTTAGTCAGTTCTAGGACTAACCTAGCATGAGTATGAGTCTAGCTATACATGCCATAACTGTATGTTGATAGTGTAAAGACTCCTGACGAGATAAATTGTGTTTTATTCATTTAGTAAATGGATCTTGACGTAGTTACAGTGGATGATGTGGAGAGCAATGCGCTGATTCTTACTGAAGGGACCGTGTCAATTGATAGCGAGCTCGTAACGATGAGTCAGGACGGAGGAGCTAGAGAAGCTTACCTCTACATGACGGATGCCTGGTACTAGGAGTTTATTCGGGCGAATCCGAATCCGAATACTCCACCTCCCCCACCACCTCCGATTCCATATTATTCCTATGTAGCTCCGCAAGAAGTGGATGTGGTTAGGAGAGAGAGACCCCGGTAGATAAGATACGAAAGCAAGGGGTCGAAGAATTTTAGGCCAAGATTGATGATGACCCGAAGAGGGTAGAATTTTGGTTAGAAAATACCATTAGGGTATATGATGAGTTATCTTACACGTTTGAGGAGGGCGTGAAGTGCGCAGTGTCACTCCTATGGGACTCGACCTACAAATGGTGGAATACTCTCATGTCTGTTGTACCAAGAGAGAGGATAACATGGGAATTCTTCCAGGAAGAGTTCCGACAGAAGTATATCAGTTAAAGGTTTATAGATCAGAAGAGGAATGAATTTCTAGAATTGAAACTAGGTCGAAAGACCGTAATAGAGTATGAGTATGAATTCGTGAGGCTCAGCAAATACACTAGGGATTGCACGTCTATTGACGCTATTATGTGAAAAAGATTTGAGGACAGATTGAATGAAGATATCCGATTGTTAGTTGCCATCTTAGAACTGAGGGAATTCGTGGTACTAGTTGAGAGAGCATGTAAGGCCAAGGAGTTGGCCAAAGAGAAGAGAAAAGCTGACATTGAGTCCCGAGACTCAAGGAAAAGACAGATAGGAAAATCACAGCAGACCACATCTAAAACATCGAGAGAGTTTCCTTCCCAATCGAATGCATTAATGAGATTCTCGAATAAGAGCAAGAATAAACAGCATACGGCGTTTAAAGTCCAAACCACTTCTGTTGCAAGTGTTGGTAGTGCTCGGTCAAACTGGCCAGAGTGTTCACAATATGGTAGACATCATTTCAGCAAATGCTGAGCAAATAAAATAGGTTGCTTCAAATGCGGATCTTTGGACCACTTCATCCGAGATTGCCATGAACTAGATGAGAAAGAGAAAAAGCAAGAAATGAGGGCAAGTAGTGCTCCTGTGAAGGGTAGACCATAGAAGAACCTGGGCAGTGGGGCTAGGAATAGAAGTAATGCTAGAGATCCAGCTGTGAGGTCGGAGGGCCGAGCGCCTGCAAGGACTTATGCCATTCATGCTCGCAAAGAGGCATCTTCACCAGATGTTATCACGGGTACTTTTTCTCTTAATGGTATTTCTGTTATTACTTTGATTGATCCGGGATTGATCCGGGATCTACTCATTCCTATGTGTGCATAAAATTAGTGCCCAGAATGAATATGTCTATTAAGTCTACCGAATTTGTGATAAAAGTGTCAAACCTCCTAGGCAAACATGTGTTAGTTGACCAAGTATGTGGAATTTGTCCCCTTGACAATTAAGGGTCATAGTTTTCCGGCTAATCTCATGTTTTTGCCATTTGATGAGTTCGATGTAATCCTTGGAATGGATTGGTTAACTTCTCATAGCGTTGTAGTGGACTTTGGGAGGAAATCCATTGAGTTGAAATGTAAAGATGGGAATGTTCTTTGGGTTGAACCAGAAGATCCAGATGACTCACCTATAGTAATATCGTCTTTGACTTCTAAGAAATATTTAAGAAAAGGATATGAGGCTTATCTCACTTTTGTGCTGAATACTCAAGTGTCTGAGTTAAATATTAATTTCGTACCGGTGGTTTGTGAGTTTGTATATGTGTTTCCGGAAGAGTTGCCCGGATTACCTTCAATCAGAAAAGTCGAGTTTGGTATCGAGTTAATACCTGGCATATCTCCTATATTGATTGCCCCATATAGAATGGCACCAACGAAATTAAAGGAGTTGAAAGTACAGCAACAAGAGTTAACGGATAAGGACTTCGTGAGATCGAGTTTTTCCCTGTGGGATGCTCCGGTACTTTTTATAGAAAAGAAAGATGGGTCGATAAGGTTATGTATCGACTACAGATAACTCAACAAAGTGACTGTGAAAAACAAGTATCCTTTGCGAAGGATCGAGACCTATTTGATCAGTTGAAGGGAGCCACTGTATTTTCCAAGATTGACTCGAGGTCAGGATATTACGAGTTAAGGGTTAAGGAGCAAGATGTACAAAAATTTTCATTTCAGACGAGGTACGGGCATTATGAATTCCTCGTCATGCCCTTTGGCTTAACGAACACCCTAGCGATTTTTATGGATCTAATGAATCACATTTTCTAACCATATCTGATAAGTTCATCATCATTTTTATCGATGACATTTTGATTTATTCGCGTGGTGAGAGTGAGCATGCAGAGTATTTAAGAACATTTTTACAAACCTTGAGAGACAAGTAGTTGTATGCCAAGTTCAATAAGAGTGAATTCTAGCTTAAGGAGGTCAGATTTCTAGGACATATTGTGTCGGCTGATGGGATCAGAGTTGACCCAAACAAGATCACGACTATTGTCGAGTAGAAACCAGTGAGGAATGTGACAGAGGTCCGAAGCTTTTTGGGTTTGGCTGGGTACTACAGAAGATTTTTGAATGGATTCTCTATGATAGCAAATCTGATGACAAGATTGTTGCAAAAAGAAGTCAAGTTCGAATGGACAGAAAAGTGCCAACAGAGTTTTGAGAAGTAAAAGCTTTTATTGACCGAAGCCCCAGTGCTAGTGCAGTCAGAATCGGGCAAAGAGCTTGTGATATATAATGAGACCTCCTTGAATGGATTGGGGTGTGTACTCATGCAAGAAGGTAAAGTTATAGCTTACTCTTCGAGACAACTAAAACCACATGAGAAAAACTACCAGACACATGATTTAGAGTTGGCCACCATCGTGGTCGCATTGAAAATTTTGAGGCACCATTTGTATGGCGAGAAATGTTGAGTGTTCACCGACCATAAAAGTCTCAAGTATTTAATGACTCAGAAAGAGTTGAATTTACGACAGCGAAGGTGGCTAGAGTTGTTAAAGGATTATGAGTTGGTGATTGATTATCACCCTGGCAAGGCAAACGTGGTCGTCAATGCCTTGAGTAGGAAATCATTATTTACGTTGAGAGAAATGGACACCCAATTAGCCTTGTTAGATGATGGTTCGATTCTAGCAGAGTTGAGAGTTAGGCTGATATTCTACAAGAGATCTGTGAAGCTCAGAAAGGTGGCAATGATTTGCAAAATAAGGTGACTCAATGTGAGTGGAAGGTTGAATCAGACTTTTGGTTTGGCATTGATGGGTGTATAATGTTTAAAGATAGAGTTTGTGTACCCAAAGACAGTGAACTTATTCAGAAGATTCATCGAGTGGCACATAGTGGTTGCTTATCTGTCCACCCGGGTAGTGTGAAAATGTTCAACGACCTGAAGAAAATGTATTGGTGGTCGAGAATGAAAAGAGACATTTCAGAGTTTGTCTCTAAGTGTTCAGTGTGTCAGCAAGTGAATCCTGAACATCAAGTACCTTCGGGTCTACTTCAGCCTGTCATGGCCCCTGAGTGGAAGTGGGATCAGATTACTATGGATTTTGAAACGGGTTTGCTGGTAACCCCAAAGAAAAAAGATGTTGTTTGGGTTGTTGTGGATAGACTAAAAAAGTCGACACATTTTATACCAGTGCGTATCGACTACTCCCTTAAGAAACTGGTCGACTTGTATGTATCTGAGATTGTGAGGCTTCATGGAGTCCCTCTGTCAATTATTTCAGATAGAGACTCGAGATTTACCTTGAGGTTTTGGAAGAAGTTATAAGAGGCATTGGGAACTAAAATGAATTTTAGTACGACATTTCACCCACAAACTGACGGTCAGTCAGAAAGAGTAATTAAGATTTTAGAAGACATGTTATGGTGTTATGTTCTCAAGTTTCAAGGTAGTTGGGAAAGGTATTTACCATTGGTTTAATTCGCTTACAACAATGGTTATCAGTCAAGTGTGAAGATGGCGCCTTATTAGGCTTTATATGGGCGAAATTGTCAAACGCCTTTATATTGGACTGAGCTCAAAGAGAGTCACATTCACGGTGTTGATTTAATCAAAGAGACTGAAGAGAAAGTTAAAGTTAGTCGTGACTGTTTGAAGGCCGCCTCAGATAGACAAAAATCCTACGTGGATTTAAAATGGAAAAAGATTGAATTTCAAGTTGGTGATCAACTGTTCTTCAAAGTATTCCCGTAGAGGAAAGTCCTCAGATTTGGTAGAAGAGGCAAATTGAGTCCTCGTTTCGTAGGACCTTATGAGGTTACCGAGAGAGTAGGGCCTGTGGCCTACCAATTGGCTTTACCATTAGAGTTAGAAAAGATTCACGACGTGTTTCATGTGTCCATGTTACATCGATATAGATCGACCCTTCGCATGTGATTATCCCCACAGCCGTTCAAGGTTTTGGCTGGGGAAGTCAAATAGTTAAGAAATAAAAGTATCGCACTTGTGAAAGTTTTATGGCATAGACATGGAGTCGAGGAAGCCATACAGGAACCCGAGGAGACCATGAGAGATCAATACCCGAACTTTTTTGCCAGTAAGATTTTCGAGAACGAAAATCCCTAAGGGGGAATTGTAACAACCCGATTTTGGGCCTAGTCAGAATATTAGTTAAGAGACCACTAATCTGAGGTCGGAGAAAGTATTTTTATTATTATTTTAAGATTATAACATGTTTATATTAGTGCATGAAAAATTTGGTGAAGAAATTTTAGCGTTTGTCAACTTAATTACAAAAAAGGACTAAATAACATAAAGTGAAAAAGTCCTATTTTGATAGCTAAGGGTGTCAAATAGCTAAAGAACCTAAATTGGAGGTCTTTAAAGGGCAATTAAACCCTTTAAATAGCATGACCGACCATAGGGACAAGGAGATAGAAAATTCAAAGAAATTAGGTTGGTTGGTAACTTAAGTGAATAGATTGAATAAAATAAAATTTTACCTTCATTTTCTTTGCTCTTCCTCTATTCCCACTGAAATATCAGCCATTAGAGGGGCTTGGGAAGCTTGAAAGTTTCAGCAACTTATCCCTCTCTCAAGTAAGTGATTTTGATAGTTTTCTTGTTGATTTTTACATTTTTGGACCCCTTTAAGCATGAGCTTTCAAATGAGGGGACCATTTTGCAAAATGAATGAAAGTCTAGGGTTTCACCATGAGAGTGTTCATGTAGTTTTCTGAAATTTTATGAAAGAATATGAGTATTAGATGTGTAATAAAAAACTTTTGTGAAGAAGTTTTCATGGAAACCCTAACTAAGGACCATTTTGCATAAGTTGTAAAATAAGTGATAAATGTGTGAAATAGTGAAAATTTTGGATTGCTATAAGAATAAAAAGGGTTTGGCTAGGCTTAGGATATGAAGAAATTCGATAAAAATTAATTTTCGAGCATAGGGTTAAATGGTCATTTTGTGAAAGTTTAGAAGCAAAATGGTCATTTTACCCAATATTGAATTTTTAAGTGTCTAGATTAATGTGCTGACAAAATGAGTGAATTTTATTATTTTAGATCAAGAAATTCAAAATCCAATCCTAGACTGGGGGAATGCCAAGCAAGTAGATTAGACTGACTAATCGCTGTATTTTGTAATCCAAGGTAAGTTGTACGTAAATAATACAACTACACTATTATTATATGTTTTTGGATTACTATAGCATGAATTGTTTGATTGTGAATTTAAGAATATATGATGATAACTGAGACAGTAGAATCTCACGTTTGAACCATAGGAAATAAATCAGATATTCCTGCCATGGTGTATGGGTTATCATGAGCTAGTGTAAGACTATGTTTGGGACATGGCATCAATATTGAGACGAGAGCTAGTGTAAGACATGTCTGGGACATGCATCACCCTTGAGACGTAAGCCAGTGTAAGACAGGTCTAGGACATGCATCGGCTACGAGATGTGTCAGTGTAAGACCAAGTCTGGGACATGGCAGCGACATAGATATGTCACAGCTAGAGTAAGACCATGTCTGGGACGTGGCGTTGGCCTCGATGATGATAGTCAATGTAAGACCATGTCTGGGACATGGCATCGACTTGAGATATGAGCCAGTGTAAGACCATGTTTGGGACATGGTGTTGGCATTCTACCCTAAGTTTCAGGCTTATTGGTTATCTGGTAGTGTTCTAAATGGTTCACCGGTGAGAGTTATAGTTTAAGTAAATGAGAGAAGTATAACCCTTTGTGAGTGGCACAGGTACCGATTTAGTATGTATGAGAAGTGAGCTCAAAATATTCTATATGATTAGTAATGGATAGTGATGAGTAAGTTCTGCTTATGCCTTCTCTTGTATTATGAGCATGATGATGAATGGTAGAATTCTTCTTATATTTATTTGCATGCAACTTACTGAGCCTTGTGCTTAATTCTTCTCCTTTCCATTTTGTTATAGTGTCGCCTAAATTGCTCGAGGACCAATGGATGTCAGACCCAATGATCACACTATTAGCCAAAGCACACGGTATAGTTAGATTACTTTTTTTGAGTATGGCATGTATATGTCTTAGGCTTTAATGTTTTGTGTTACTGGAAATTGGCCAAATGTGTTGGCTTGGGCTAAAACCCTTTATTTTGTATAAAGCATTTAATGAGGGCTAATATTCATTTTTATATAGATATTGCATATGTGAAATGTTGTCATTATGGCTGTTTTAGTTATGTGGATCATTCTTGTATTGGTTTTGATTGATTTTGTGTAGGTTATGTGAGTAAGGGTGGCAAAGAGGGCTTGGTAGATAGCCTTATTTTTGCCCACATGGGTAGACACATAGGCATGTGTCTAGGCTGTGTGTGACATACGGTTTACCCCAAGGGCATACGATCCAGTTGTATGTCCCTTGCACGTAAAAATTTGCAAGCCAGTATGCATGGTACTAAACACATGGGCAGAGACACGGCTATGTGTCTCAACCGTGTGAAGGACACAACCTAGCACCAGGGCGTGTGCCTTGTCAATGTAACCTTTAATAATTGCTGATGTCAGAAATAGATTGTATAGGTTTTTGGACACGGGCTAAGACAAGGGCGTGTCATGGCCGTGTGAGGGACACGGGCCAAGGACACAGGCATATGTCAGGCCGTGTGAAAACCCCTGTAGGTTTGAAATTGAAATTAATTCCACACGGGTACAGAACACGGGCATGTCCCTGTATGCTTAGGCTATGTGAGCCACACTGGCCAACATCACGACCATGTCGAATTGGTCACACGGGCGTGTTGCCCCTTCCACACGGGAATGTGCCCCTTCTACACGGGCGTGTGCCCCTATGTCTAGTGTTATTTTCCAGTGTTCGTTGAAGGACCTGAATTGGTTCCGATTGGTTTTTAAATGAATGTTTGGAGTCTCGTAAGCCATATTGAATAAGTTTAGACAAAGTTTTAAATTTGACCAGATCTTGATGCTTCAGAAACGTAGGAATGTATGTATTCAAATAGGGAACGCCTCGTATTCCGTCCCGGCGTAAGGTATGGGTGTGGGGTGTTACATAGTTCAACATCATTGATGGTTCATTTTTTTAAACCCCAAAGGAAACTATTGTCATCCCAATAGTCTAAGAACTTTACGTACATCAAAGTGTACAAGTTAAATGTAACACCCCTAACCCGTATCCATCACCAAAGTAGGGTTAAGGGGCATTACTGAACATATCAGACCAGTTTATAATTAAATTAACACATCATAGTCAAACATAAACACAAGGTCCCTTTCTTAGGTCGACAAGACCTTAAATATGCATTAAGGACAGGTCGGGACTAAACCGAACACATACAAAACTTTTTCAACACTAAACAATTTTTTTCTAAATTACAAAGGTGACATGCCCGTGTGAACAGGACGTGTGCCTCAACGGCTACTAAACATGCCCATGGCATAGGCCATCTGAAAGCAGGTCGTACATACTCACTTACACCACATGGCCAGATATATGCTAGTGTGTCTTGGCCATGGTCGAAACTGACTTGGGTTACACGGCTGACCACTCGCCCTTGTGTCTAGCCTGTGTACCCTTCAAAATGGCCACACACGCCTATGTGCCAAGGTTGTGTGCCTCATACGGCCACCAGGCACGCCCGTGTGTCTAGGCCATGCTCAAGACTGACTTTAAATTGTAGGACTATGATACGTGATATTCGCGACAGTTTTTAAAGATTTATAATTAATCATTCTTGAAACTAACTATTATCACGATGAAGGCAAGTGTACCTATCGAGCATTAGTCTAACCTTAGCAAGACCAGATTGTCGAACCCAAAGGAACCAAGAGTACTAGTAGTTACTTCCTTTTTATTATGTAGCCCAAAAATTAAGGGGTTGGTTTATCTAAACTAATTAACTAAACTAAGGATGCACAAAGAGAAATTGGGGAAAAAGCTTTTAGAAAAACTCGATTGATTTAAAACAATACCTAAGGAAAAATCCACCTAGACTTCACTTGTTATTTGACTCTAAATCAGACGATTTATTCATTTGACTTGATCCATAGAAATCCCTAAGTTATACTATTATCACTCTTGTGACTAATAACGTCTAACCCTAGGTTGATTAATTGAAATCTCTTTCTAATTAATGCCCTAGTGTTGCATTAACTCGATCTATAGATCCCCTTATTAGGTTTCACCCTAATCCGGCAATCAACTCTACTTAATTACGACAAATTTACTCTTAGATAGGGTCTTTTCCTCCTCTGAATAAGAGCATTAACTTGAATCAATATCCTATAATATTAAAACAAGAATTAAGAACACATAATTAAGAACATGTCAAATATTTATCATACAATTCAGATAATAATAACAAGATTTGTCTAGGTTTTTATTCCCCTTAGGTATTTAGGGGGTTTAGTTAGTACTTACGAAAGAAAACATCTCAAAAGAATAAAGATAAAAAAACATAACGAAAACCCAAAACCCCTGAATGGAAATTGAAGGGAGATCTTCAGTCTTGATGATGAATCCAACTTTTGAGATGGATCAATCGGCTTCCCTTGAGTAATTCTTTGCTTCCTACTCTGTGTGTGTGTTCTAAGTGCCTCCTTAGGTGTTTAAGTAGGCTTTAGAATGCCTAAGAGCCCTCAAAAGTGGCCTTTTCTGAATAGGACTATACTTGGGCTCGGCATGGCTCGTGGTCAAGGTTGTTGAATAGGCACGGGCGTGTAGTCTACCCATGTAAGTCGTACTTTGATCCTGCCAAATGGACACAACTGTGTGAGGATGTCCAAGCCGTGTTGATTTCCCACGTGGGTCTATTTTCTCAGTTTTCGGCCCGTTTCTCGCTCTTTTTACTCTCCTATGCTCACCTAAGTATAAAACATGAAATTAAAGAATTAGGAGCAACGAATTCACCAAATCTAAGGAGAAATCATCCATAAATGTGCTAAGCATATGATAAAAATATGTTTAAATTACGGTTTATCAAATACCCCCACACTGAAGCATTTGCTTATCCTCAAGAAAAATCCTCAACTCACAATCAAAATAAATTCTTCTCAATTTATAATCCCTATCAATAATATCTCAAAATAATCCATAAGTAATCATTCATGGAAAATTCAACTAAAAGTACATCAAAGTTTCAAACGTTCCAAGTTGAGCATTTTATCATGAAAACATAGGTGTCCCCCTTCATTTAAGTAATCACTTTTGATCAAAATATCACAGAGTTTAACATCCTCACTAAAGATTCAGTCAAATCACTCGAGGTGTTTAAAGACGTCAAATAAAGCACTCATTAGTCAATATGAAAAGTTATTACCATAGGCTTGATTGAAAATCAAATCTCCACCACTATATATTGAGATGATACATCAATCAAAAAAGGTCTTTAGAAGGTTGTAATGTGGCTTTGGTTAGGGGGTGTGGTCACAAGCTGAAATAAAAGGTTAGAATCGACATTGAATTGAAAATTACCTAGCTAGAAAAATAACTAGTCATCATTTGAATACAAGCGAGCTTCTGCTTAAAATATGGAATTAATACTTTAAGTTCAAAAATGACGAATTACTATTAATAAATATGTATATAATTTTTTTTAACAAGTCAAATA
Source organism: Gossypium arboreum (assembly GCF_025698485.1). Lineage (NCBI taxonomy): Eukaryota > Viridiplantae > Streptophyta > Magnoliopsida > Malvales > Malvaceae > Gossypium > Gossypium arboreum. The sequence goes on from NC_069073.1 coordinate 84,817,059, forward strand.
ACATAGAACTTAATTATTGCAACAAAGAATAAAACATAGCTAAGCAATGAATTCAAATCAAATCTCGACAAAAATAGGGATCAAATTAGGGGATTTCAACAATAATGGGTTATGGGTTAACATTAAGGGTAAATCAATTAATGGCTTGTTAGGTTCAAAGGGGTTTACTAAGGGTTAATTATGAAGGTAGGCTTTTCTGGAGTGAGTGAGTTAAACCTAAGTGCCTTTATCATCTTGACATATAAAATCAAATAGTGTGGTTTTGACATGCATAATCAAACAAGTTCTAGAATGACAAATCAATACTGATGCACTCATAATAAAAGTGAGCATAAAAGAAATAAAATATGCTTTAAAAGGCTCAAGATCTCACAAAAATTATGGCTCTTTGATGTTTAAACTTGTGAATTTCAACACAAGATAATACCTAAACTTACGGAAATAACCTAAAAGTTTTTAATTCTTCAAAAATCAACTTATCATGCTTAATTCCCTAATGTCTTAAAGTTTAAACAATCAATGCATAAATGCCTATGTTTTAATTCAAGACATATCAATAAAAATCATAAATTAATTAAAATTCAATCTAATAGTGATATGAGTGATTCACATGAGAATAAGACAAAATTCAGGGATTTCTAATGATTTCTAATGATGATATAAAAGACCCCCCACACTTAAAATGTACATTGTCCCCAACGTACAAAGATGGATATATTGAAAAATATAGATATATAATCATTAGAGAGGGAGAGCGGTGAAACTTCCTGAATAATGAATGAACTCCTTGAATTGGAGTTATAGAGAATAATCGGCCAAGGCAATGATGAGAGTGGAGGAGGATACTCCGGTAGTGGTAGAGGTTCATTAATCCATGAGTTTTATGCCAAAAGAATATTATATTTGGTAGTAGCTATGGTTGTGGTCGAGCAGGACATGGCAATCGTGGAGAACCTTTGCCAGTGGAGTTTTTAGTTCTGATTTGATGATGAGCTTTGGAGCTCTTTATACCTGTAATAAAATCAAGAACTTTTTATGAATTATAAGGAAGCATAATTACTCATAATGAAATATCCGAAACTATAAATTATTCAATAAAAATTATAAAAACTAAAATTAAAATAACATTAAAGAAAAATAAAATAAAAAGTACTTAAAGAAGATAAATAAAGATAAAAGTGAAAATAAAAATAATAAATAAAAACTTTTTAAACATCGTCATCGCCAGATGGTTCGCGAGGTGGTAGTGGCGATGAGATGTGAAGGTGCTGAGAAATCTGATGAAGAGTAGCATCAATGTGATCAAAACACTGAAAACACTGCTGCTCAAATCGAGTAAGGCACTTAGAGATGTCAGAGTATGAAGCTGCCGCCTGAACTGGACAATGGATGGGTGGTGGCTTGAGATGGTGGATCCTTATGACGTGAAGGGACATCATCAGTAATGTCCTCTAGGTCCTCCTCCTTGGTGGACTGGATGAGGCAGTACTGAGGAGGGTAGGTGCCACGTCATTTCTCGATCATCCTCATATATAGCATGCTTGAGATGCCCTATGAGGACATCTGGCCGATGAGAGTGAGGGAGGATGATTATGCCGCTGTGTTGAGGAGCCCGAAGTGCCGAGCCAATCGAGTCACATAGGGCCCGATAGAGATGAATCCTCTTCTATGTCACTCCGTCTGATGGCGGATGACGAGGGCAATGAAGTAGGCAAGGTCGAAGACATGCCCATTCGCCACACTCCACAAGAAATAGGCGTCGTGAGTGTTGATGACGTCTGTGCTCTCTCGCCGTCCTATTAGAGTGTAGGCCAAGATGGCGTGTAGGTATCGCAAGGATGGGGTGAGGGCCGATGCCTTAGAGCGACTAGGATCATAGGTGGTTGAGGCAGGGACGAAGTCCTTCCTGCACTTTGAGGGTGAGTAGTGGATATGCGATGGAGGGTGTCAAGTTCATTATCGTCTATGAACTCCTCCGTGTACATCCCAAGTGCAATTCCAAACTCCGGTATGCTCAACTGGCGCATTAGACCCCAAGGCAGAACTGGACCGTTCCAGGATTATCGAAGCTTGTCATGACGACTTAAAGATGAAAGGTCGAGCAGAGTTCCATTGTGAGCTCGAGGTATGTCAGCTCGATGATCTCAAAGAAGAGCCCCCACTATTCAGTCGTTAGGAGGACTCAGACCGTATCAGCCATCTGAATTTGTTCAAGTGTGGCCCAATCAATGCAGTGGCCCACACCTAAGGGTCGGGCCCGTAATATCTGAAGTAGCTCCTCTTGGGGTCCCAAGGGGAACTAGAGGAAAGGGTGATAGATCTCAGTGATAGGACCTGAGGAGGATGTTGCTCATTTCCTTTTCTTCGATGCGGGGATGGCGGTCTTCTTACCACGTGAGGTTGACATAGTATACCTACAATGGTAAGTTGAAATAAAAATAAAATTACTCCCCAACAATGGCATGTAAAAATATGCATGGTAAAACTAATAGAGATATTTCCTAGAAGTCAAGTACGAAAGAACAACTATGCTAAAAAAAATAAACCCAATCAGATAAATTATGTCATTACTATGAAAATGACTATGAGAGTAATGTTAACAGAAATATCTAGTGAATGAATGCATGTGGGTAAGCATGAAATCTATGGAAATAAGAAAAATGAATGAATGCAGCAAAATGTATTGACTAACATGGAAAATTTCTATCATGATAACTATGATTATTTGCTCAAAATAAAACAAAATATCATGAAATAAGTAAAAGAATGAATAAAATAGAGGGAAAAAATTAACAAACGCAAGAGGGAAGAGCTTTGGATCGTCGAAAGTGGTGTTGTAGTCAGTGCACTGGAGTGGCAGATAGGGCGTGTGGAGTTGTAACAACTAGGGTTAGGGATTTTGGGGAAGGGGATGATGAATTGTGAGGGGTTTATATAGATTTTGGGGCACACGGCCGTGGCGCATGCCCGTGTGCCCTAATTTTTGCCCATGTGTTTCGTAATTCTTTAAATTTGGGGGCGTTTGAGACTCGCTCACACCCGTGCTCTTTAGGCGTGTTGGTGCACACGGCTGTGTCACACGACAATGTCCTACTTTGTTCGCTTCTCCCACACCCATGCTCCAATACGCACGCCCGTGTTGTTTTATCAGTCTTGAGCACAGGTGGTAGGCACGCGCGTGTCGAACGCCCATGTTAAATTCTCAGTTTCAACCACGATTTATAGACACAGGCGTGTCGCACGCCCGTGTTGGTTTGACAGACTCACCCACTGTAACTCCCCAAATTTTGGGCCTAGATGAATTGGGCTTTGGGTTTGGGTTTCATAAAATTTTTAAGTGAGCAAGAAAATGACAAATGACATGTTGGCTTTAAGGGTTTAAGGAATTTGAAGTGTCTAGATGTGTTGGAGAAGTTCTGGGTTCTTTGTGGTGGAGGAATTTTAATTAAATTATTAAAAGAACCCTAATGGCAAGTAGTTGGGCTTTTAAATAATGATAGGGGAGAATGGCATCAAATAGCCTTGTGGAAGAGTGGCTAAGTACGCCATTTAGGGTGTAGGGAGGTGGCTTTAGTAGATAGCAAGGAGTTCGGAGGTTCGAATCCTAGCTTAGTATTTTTTTAGGAGTTAATTTTTGCCTTCTAAAAGGTTGGAAGTGGCGTGAGGATGGAGTCTAAGGGGAGTGTTCAGAAGATAAAATTTAGGAAATAGATTGGGGAGTTATCAGGGAGAAAATCGAGGAGATGAGAAGGGGGAAGTGATGAGCCGAATTGGGAATTGAGGGTCAGGAAATTTGGCTAGAGGCTATGAATATGTGCTGAGTTTGGGATCCTAGGCTAATGCCAAATTCTTCATTTTTTTAGTGGCGATTGGCTTTTCCATCTTTGCTGGCTGATTCTTTTGCCATTCTTTCTCTCCTCAAATCTCTTTTGATTTACCCTTTAGGTTAGCGAATTCTTTCTTCTACCCTTCTTCTTTAATTTGTGCCAAATAAACCTTATTCACCATATTAGTTTGAAAGCCAAAAAGCCGAATCTTCCTTGGGCCAATTACTCTTTTGGGGTAAGTACCTTATCTCTTTTCAGCTAGTAATAATGGAAAAATTACCAAAATGCCCTTAAGGGCAAAGATGACCAAAATACCCCTATGTGTTGAATATAAGTTTTATGGATATGACATGCATATCTGCTGCATACATATGATATTCTGCTTAGGTTGCATATGGGTTGGGAAATATGGAACAGAGGACGTATATGAGGATCGCATGGTTGCTTGATAATCGTGGATCCACCGATGGCTTTTAAGCCCAATGTATAAATAAAGGTAGTTTCGGAATAGGGCTACCATGGATGTGTAACGATTGGGTGGGTCAATATTTATATCCCCACATGATGTGTATCGGGGGACGGGGTTGGTGTGTAGCAGATGGATTATTGGGATTGGATTGCACTGGATTGCATTACATGTTTGATGTATGGTGTTTATTGAATGCTTGTTACTCGTCGAGGGTTGTACACACTGAGTATGCGAAAACTCACCCCCTCTTTTATTTTATTTTCAAGTGATGCTCAGTAGAAGGTTTGATGTTTGGAGGGACTCTGGGTGGCTATCTAGCAAGACAACCTTGTCTTGTTTTTCTTTTAAAAGCTTATAAGTTTCTATTTTATTATGTACTTTTCAGACCGGAATGTAATAAGACTTCCATTTTGTTATTACTTGGGTTATTATTTTTTTGCATTATATGAGAAATTGAACATAGACTTCCCAAATCATAGTACATTTTCTACGTTTCCGCGACTAAATTTTGAAATTACAGGTTTTCATAAAATCATATGTTATAAACAGGTTTTTATGATTGGAAAGAGAGTTTAATAAGTTTATTAAGGTTTCATATATTTTTTCAAGGAAGGGTTTTCAATGAAAATAAGGTTTTCACTAAAACACTTCAATATGATGTGCCAGATCCAGCCATAACGTCCAGGCTGGGTTTGGGGTGTTACATTTTGTGGTATCAGAGCTCGATTCCAAAACTTGGGCTGTGAAGTGGGCCTTATTATTATTTTTGTAACTAAATTTTGAAATGACAGGTTTTCATAAGCTTTCGGAAAATCATATGTTATAAACAGGTTTTTGTGATTGAAAAGAGAGTTTAATAAGTTTATTAGGGTTTCATATTTTTTTCAAGGAAGAGATTTAAATGAAAACAAGGTTTTCGCTAAAACACTTCAATGTGATGCGTCAGATCCAGCAATAACGTCCGGGCCGAGTTTAGGGTGTTACATTTTGTGGTATCAGAGCTCGATGCAAAACTCGGGCTGTGAAGTGGGCCTTATTATTATTTGGTTTCTTTTTTAAAAAAAAATCTTGGAATACACCGTTTTGGAAAAAAATCTTGCTGAGCGACACACCGTGTCTCTGACGTCGAGCTAAGTAAGTTCTTTTGTTCTTAAGCTTGTTTAAATTGTTATATAGTAGATAGTTAGAGGGCTACTTTAAATGATGTTGTTAGAGTGGAACCGAAGCCCGTAGGATCTTAAAACTGTAGAGGATTTTCGAAAAAAATCTTCTCTTTAAATATTTTCATAAAACATCAATTTAATTATTAAACTAACTAAAACCTCATAAAATTTCTAATCCAGAAATACACGAATTGACGATGAGTGCTAGAAGAGGTGCAAGGGGCCGCAGAAGTGTTAGGGCTACATCGTCAGCATCGGGCCATATGCCCGATGTTGGAGTAGAAGAGGCTCCGACCTCACCTATGGCTGGGAGTGGACCATATGATCGGGCTGTGGGAGAAGATGCATTGTCGCAAGCAATGCTGAGGATTTTGGAAAGGGTTGCTGGACCCAATAATGGCACAGGGAATCGAAGGTCCATTCCGGAGCGATTTTGTGCAAATGGGGCTGAGATCTTTAAGGGCGTGGCTCGTGTGGCTTCTAATGTGGCTGAATACTGGTTGGAGGTGGCGGAAAGGATAATGGAGGATTTGGACTGTTCACCTGAACAAAAGCTGAAAGGGGCGGTGTCACTACTTTGGGAAGAAGCTTACCAATGGTGGTTAACAGTGAAAGAGGGCACCCAACCTGAGTGGGTCACGTGGGAATTCTTCAAGGCGGCATTTCAGGGGAAGCATGTAGGTGCGAGTTACGTGGACGCTAAAAGGAAGGAGTTCCTGAACTTGACACAGGGAAACAAATCGGTGGCGGAGTATGAAGCGGAATTTCTATGCCTTAATAGGTATGCAAGAGTTATGGTGGCAACGGACTATGAGCGTTGCTTTAGGTTTGAGGATGAACTAAGAGATAGCCTCAGGGTATTGATAGCTCCACAAAGGGAGCGAGTTTTCTCGGAGTTGGTAGAGAAAGCAAAGATAGCATAGGAGGTGAAGCGCGCTGAGCACCTGAATCAGGAAAAAGAAAGGGGTAAAAATAAAAGGGAGGCTGAAACTCCCGGTATTGGAGAGAGGCCTAGGGCTAGGGTTAGAGATAATGGGCCAATTAGAATAGGGCCTCCTGCTATTAATCCAAGGGTGGCACCTTGTGCTGATTGTGGGAAAGGTCATGTAGGCGAGTGTTGGAAGAGGACGGGAGCTTGTCTAGCTTGTGGATTTATGGAGCATAGGATCAAGAATTGCCCTAGAATGCCAGCTCAGGTGCCAGGCTTAGGTAGAGGTGATGTACAGCTACTGAGGGGTGGTCAGCAGTCACCTAGAGGCCATGGTCAGGCTAGGGGTGGAAACGGCTTGGGCCATGGAGCACCAGGCAGAAGTGCTGGTCATGCTGAGGCGAGACAGCCAGCATTGGTCTAGACAGCACATCATCGAGAGTATGGAGAGGCTCTAGAGGCGAATATTGGTACGTACTTTAACCATAATGTGTTATTTACTTAGTTTGGAAATAGAGTACGCAAGGGGAGCGTGGTGTGGTAGTCTATGAGTGCACAGCGGGAGCGTGGTGTGGTTGTCTATGTTATGCAGTTGTACTAATAGTTAGAAATATTGAGGACGAAATTTGTTTTAGGGGGTAGAGTTGTAACGCCCTGAATTTTGGGCCTAGATGAATTGGGCTTTTCGTTTTAGGTTTCATAAAAATTTTAAGTGAGCAAGAAAATGACAAATGACATGTTGGATTTAAGGGTTTAAGGAATTTGAAATGTCTAGGTGTGTTTGAGAAGTTTTGGGTTCGAGTTTTGTGGTGGAGGAATCTTAATTAAATTACTAAAAGAACCCTGATGGCAAGTAGTTGGGCTTTTAAATATGTGTTGAGTTTGGTATCCTAGGCTAATGCCAAATTCTTCATTTTTTTTAGTACCGATTGGCTTTTCCATCTTTGCTAGCTAATTCTTTTGCCATTCTTTCTCTCCTCAGATCTCTTATGATTTACCCTGTGGGTTAGCCGATTCCTTCTTCAACCCTTCTTCTTTAGTTTGTGCCAAATAAACCTTATTCACCATATTATTTTGAAAGCCGAAAAGCCAAATCTTCCTTGGGTCGATTACTCTTTTAGGGTAAGTACCTTATCTCTTTTCAGCTAGTATTGTTAATACCGATTACTCCCCTCCCTCACTCTTTTTAATCAACGTTGGTAGGGAATTAGTATCGGATCTTAGATGTTAGCTCTCTACCGAATTGCTCCTTAGGTGTTCTGCAGTTTTGGTAAGTGTTCCTTTCTTATTGCCTAAGGTTAGCCGAATGGTCTTAAGTGAGATAAGGGGGTAAATTATGTTGGATGCTAGTCCCCTAGTATTTGGTTTTAATGAGTAAGATTAATGCAGATCTAGGGAGTACGTGATCAAGGAAAAGCTATTAGGGATTGGTGTTCAAGGTAAGGTTAAGGTGAGGTTTCGGTTTTTGGGTAGAATATGTATTAAGCATGCGATTAATTGAAGGGTGATATCGATTGTAGGTTTACGGCTAAGGAAATCGCAGCACGCTTTATTACTAGGTGCAGCACACTTTATTACCAGGTGTGTACATACACTGCGCACACAAGTAGATCGGCAAAAGTCCAAATGCCGAAAAGCCGAAAAGCCAAAAGTTTGGCTGCGGTAGTCTTGCAAGTGCACGAACACTTGTGAGGAGGAAACCGATAGGTTGTCTGAAGCCCATGGGCGATTCCATGGACTTGGGTTATGATCTGGCCAACTGGGCCAGAATAGACTTAATGGGCCCGATGGGCTGTTGGGCCCACAATAGGAAAAAATTGATAATTGATGCTATGTGATAGAAAATTTGTGTGTGAGCATGAATATAAGGTGATTTGGGCCTAACGGGCCATATAATGGTGATTTGGGCCTAATGGGCCACATAAATGTCAATTGGGCCTGATGGGTCATATAAATGAGATTGGGCCAAGTGGGCCATATGCATGTATGTAGGGGTTTTGGGCCTAGTATATGATAACTACATAAAATTTAATTAATATATTGTGACCGTGAACAAGTTATAGGGTTTAGGTGTGGCAATGGGTATATGCATGTCTAGGATTGGATCTAGAGAGAGCTTAGTACTTAAGCGGTCTTAATGACTCACCTCCTATTCTCTGGAATCCTACCTGGTGCATAGTATTCGTTCATCTTAGCTCACGGGATTTGCTAATGGGCCAAGCTAATTGAAAACCGTAATAATGAGAAAATTATCCAAATGCCCTTAAGGGCGAAGATGACCAAAATACCCCTATGTGTTGAATGTAATTTTATGGACATGACATGCATATCTGCTGCATACATATGATATTCTGCTTAGGTTGCATATGGGTTGGGAAATAAGGAACGAAGGATGTATATGAGGATCACATGGTTGCTTAATAATTGTGGATCCACCGTTGCCTTTTAAGACCAATGTATAAATGAAGGTAGTTTCGCAACTGGGCTACCATGGATGTGTATCAATTGGGTGGGTCGATATTTATATCCCCACATGATGTGTATCAGGAGACGGAGTTGGTGTGTAGCGGATGGATTATTGGGATGGGATTGCACTGCATTGCATTGCATGTTTGATGTGTGGGGATTATTGAATGCTTGTTACTATCGAGGGTTGTACACACTGAGTTTGCGAAAACTCACCCCCTCTTTTATTTTATTTTCAGGTGATGCTCAGTAGAAGGTTCGATGTTTGGAGGGACTTTAGGTCGCCAGCTAGCAAGACAACTTTGGCTTGTTTTTTTTTTTTAAAAGCATATAAGTTTCTATTTTATCAAGTACTTTTAAGACCGGAATGTAATAAGGCTTCTATTTTGTTATTATTTGGGTTATTATTTTTTTGCATTGTAATTACGAGAAATTGAACATAGACTTCCCAAATCATAGTATGTTTTCGACGTTTCTGCAACTAAATTTCGAAATGACAGGTTTTCATAGGTTTTCATAAAATCATATGTTATAAACAGGTTTTTGTGATTGAAAAGAGAGTTTAATAAGTTTATTAAGGTTTCATATATTTTTTTCAAGGAAGGGTTTTCAATGAAAACAAGGTTTTTGCTAAAACACTTCAATGTGATGCGCCAGATCTGGCCATAACATCTGGGCCGGGTTTGGACCCACGGCCACATCGCACGCTGTGGCCACTTATCGCATCCTGTGTTAAGGAAAATTTTACCCTATTTTCATACGGCCGTATCACACAGCTATTTCTCCTTTCGTGGTGTTAGCATGGCCTAAGGCACGCCCGTGTGCCCGGCCGTGTGGATTAGAAAACCTATGTTTCAATTACTCAGTTAGTAATTAGATGTTAAAAACTAAAATTTTAAAGAGGTTAACATCGTTAGTGCTCGGGTTGCCTCCCAAGAAGTGCTTATTTATAGTCTAAGCTCGACTTACCTTTCTGGTGCATGGTCATGGTGGTGCGAGGAGTTTACACTCCTCATCCCTACTATCAATTTTATCAAGATAAGGTTTAAGATGAGCATTGTTTAACTTAAAAGTGCCAAATTTGGGATAAATTACCTTGATTGTACCATATGGGAAAATACTGAGTACCGTAAGAGGGATTGCTCCGTTAGGTTCAAAAGTGGCAATACGAGGGTCTGCTACATCTAGTAGTACTTTGTCTCCAACCTTAAGTTGATGTGGTGTGACATTGAGCTCGTCATGACGTGGTTTTAGTTTATTGTGTGTCCTCAGTTTATGTGTCTGCCATTCATCTAGTTCGTCAATTTTTAGCCTTCGTTCTTCATAGATAGGTCCTTTGTTAGTGCTTGAACATGGCTCATGTAGGTTCTTCGAACTTGTTTCCTGCAAAGTAGGTTGCATCACTTGGTTAGTTTTAGTAGAATGATTTATTCAACCATCTTCAATTTTTGATGTGTTACTCGTATTACGAGCTTGAAGGGTGATTGTTTCGTCTCCCATAAAAAGTGTGAGTTCACCTGTGCCAACATCAATTATTGTTTTAGCGGTTGCTAAAAAGGGCCTCCCTAAAATTAAAGGAACGTTACTATCCTCATCTATGTCTAGAACAACGAAATCAACTAGGAATATAAATTTGTCAATTTTAACGAGTAAATCTTCAATAATCCCCCTAGGAAATCTCATTGTTTTATCGGCTAATTGAATACTCATCCTAATTTGTTTGGGTTTCCCAAGAACTAGTTGCTTAAACATTTTGTAAGGCATGACATGGATACTAGCCCCTAAATTAGCCAAAGCATTAGTAACATCTATGTAAGAGTATGCCCAAAGATCAGTCACGAGATGGTCGTAATAACATACTTGGTTTATCATGTTTATTAATATAAGGCGTTGCCATTATTATTTCAGTTTCTTTTTTGTGTGCATAAATAAACTGTTTTATAATAATGTCCTGAGAATAATATGATTATTCTTAAAAGATCCTTAGTCAAGTATTATTGTTGGCTAGGACAATAATAATGTATTAAGACTCACATGTAGTTGATTGATGATAAAGAGTTGTCATTGATATGGAGTGTCAGAATCAATGCATGAATATGCGTGTTAGAGAACAACATATTGGACTGACCCGCTATGAGTATGTTTCTTGGATTATTATGTAATTGTCACAATATTACTCATAGTGATTAATATGTATATGATCCTCATACTTGAGATCATCTTTATCCCAACATCGTGAGTTGTATATTTTGATACAGTCAAACAAACATTGTAACTGGTTGTTCTATAAAGACTGATGTTAGATATACCACAATCTATGTTGAGGGATATAGTTGATCAATATAGGATAAGTCCCTCCTACATAATGGGAGTAATATCTCAGGCCACTTGATTGAGTGATGCTAGAAATGCATGGCAATGCTCAAATAAGTTTATATGAGATGTCATACTTATTTGTGTATCATAGTCTACTCAAGGTATCAAGAAACATGGGATGGACTATGCAAGTGTGACTATTCCATGACTTGTGTCAATTCCAAAGATATAGGACTTAAGGATTAATGCATGAAAGGTTAATCATAAAAGGTTATGTCGAATCATGACTTCTTGTAACTTAGGTAGCATTGATTCATTGCTAGATGCCACTCATTGTTTGTAACATTAGATTCGTTCTAATATTACTGCTAACGTTATAAGAACCTATAGGGTCACACCTTATGTTTGAAATGAACAAGGTAAAATATAGTTGGTATATTGCTTGGTTGTCACATGAATTAAACTAATTATAGAATTAATTTAATTGGGCAATCAAATTGTTGAATATACTATATGTACAAGGATGTTGTGTGACATCCCTAAATTGACCCTAGCCGGAAAGTGGTTTCGGGACCACTAAACCGAGTCATAAAAATAATTAACCATCATAATTGATGCTCATTATATGTATACATGCATGTGTGAAAATTTCATGTTTGGATTTTGTTAATTGTAAGTGAATTTTTATCAAATAGGACTTATGTGAGAAAATTTAGAAATGTGCTAGGCAAATGTAAGGTGGCCTATTAATACATGTGGGAAGGTGTTGTCCTTGCATGTCAAATTAGCCAAAATGAAGCAAGATGGCCGGCCATGCTATGGGTGGAAACATGTCTCCAACATGTTAGACTAGTGATGCATGTAGGAAACAATAAAATAAGAAAGTTAGCATTAAAGAAATGGAAAAAAGGAAAATGATGATAACAAAAAAAAAAAAAAAAGAGTGTGGATGCTTTCCCCCCCCCCCTTGCCGTACATGAGAGAAACAAAAGCAAAGAAAGAAAAAAAAAAAAGTTTTGTTGCTCATCCTTGGTGTCTTGGCGAATAGAAGAGGGAAATTGATAAAGGAAGAAAGGAGAAATTTGGTTATGTTTTGTTCTTCTTGTCAAGAACTAAAGGAAGAGAAAAAGGGGAGAAGAAGCTAGGTATTCGGTCTTCTACTTGTTTGATTGAGGTAAGTTTTAAGTAAATTCTTTGAGATTTCATAAAATTTAGTTGATGGATAGGTCTTTGATTGAGCCCATGTGTGTATTTAGATCCTTGTGGTGATTTGGCCATTCGGCTAAGGTAGGAAACTTAGAAGATGATTTCTATTCCTTGTGTTTTGTGAGTAGGGAGCTTAGATTAAAGTTGAATAAGGGGAATATGTGTATTGAGGATTTTGGTAATATGGAAATTCGGCTATGAGAGTGGGCATGTGGTCACTTGCGAATGTGGGTGTTAAGGTTAGTAGGTTGGCCTAATTCTTGCATTAGAAACTCATGAACTTGATTTAAATACTTTAAATTTATGGTAGTTAAATGGAATTGAAAGGATCTATTCGACCATAGTAGCTATTGAGGGTTTAAGTTTGTGATTCGTGTTAAATTTGATGATAGGAAGAAAAATTGGCTTGTGTATGTGTAGTTGCCGAATGTGAATTTGGGTAACCTTTCTTGTAACATTAGCATTTTAAAAGTGGCTAATAGGGATTTTTAATGAAAATTATGCCAAGGCCGAATGTATCATGAAATGAATAAAATGCTACATTGAGCTTATATGTATATTCGCCAAGGAAGCATGATATGAAGCTTGATAAGCTTGAAAGGCGAATGACCGAATTAGCTATAGGTCATGTAAGGGTTAATTTTATGCATACGTGAGTGTGTGGCATTAGTAGTTAATGGTATTCGGCATTATTTAACTAAGAATTTAAAATGAATGTTTGAAAGTTAAATAGGTCACCCAAGTGACCGAATGTGTTAAAAGCAAAATATGGTTGCCGTATGTGTGTGTTTGATTGAGAAGTAAATTTGTTTGATTTAGCTCAAGAACTCAAAGGATCAAAGTTGGACAAGGGAAAGACAAAGTAATTGAATAGCCGTTGAAGGCGATGCGATAACATCCGAGTAAGTCATAAAGCATATATTTGGTATTGATTTAAATGATCATAATATATATGCAATTGTGTTTAATGAATTGATGTGTAAGTGGAAATGTATGTGTATGGAATGATGCCATCGTTGAATGTATAAAGGTAGTAAAATGCATAAAGTATTGGTCTTGGCACTAAGTGTGCGGGTATAAATGGACACGGTGACAAGATTGGCACTAAGTGTCTTGGGTTTAAAATTTGTACAGCACTAAGTGTGCGAATTTGATTATATAGCACTATGTGTGCGAGCTGATTATATAGCACTAAGTGTGCGGACTTATTATATGCTTTTGCATCACTATTGGCACTGAGTGTGCGATATTATCGAGTTGATCACGGACAGCGGATCGGGTAAGTACCTCGAGCTCATGACGAATAGAGAATACGTTCATGCTTGGGGTTGAATTCGGTAAGCCTTAAATCTATGTGATGATTGAAATTGTATGGTTGTGCTGGAAATTGAGTTAATGTGTAAAAATGCTTGATTATCTTGTTGTGTAGAATATGAAATGTGGATGTATGAATTGGTACGAGATTGGACCGAAAGGTTCGAGGTATTATGGTATAGATTCGATATGGACGAGTACCTAGTTTCATTTGTTGTACATGTAGTAGTAATTTTATCAATGGATTGACGAATGCTTATGACTTACTGAGTTGTAAACTCACTCGGTGTTTTCTTGTCACCCATTTTAGGTCTCTGGGACTCGTACTGTTGCGTGCTCGGAACCGTCGTTGAAGTCATCACACCGGCTGAAATCTTGTGGTATTGCTTTTTTTTTGTTGTTGAAGAACATTTGGCATGTATAGGCTATTATATTTTGTCGATTTGTGGGATTGTAAACTTTAAGCCATGTGAAAATGGCCTATGTGGTCGTCGAGTGGGATGCTAGAACCTATAGCCACGAGTCTTAGAAACTCAAATTTTGTTAAGGTGGCCATAATTTGTGTCATGTATGATGGATGATTAAGGCCAAGGAAAAATTCATGAAATTGGCATAGTCTACTGCAGTAACTGTTGCGGACAGCAGCAGTGAGATGAGATTGAAAAATCACTAAAAATAGTAGAAGTAGAATTAAATAGTGAGTAAATTATGGAACTGAACCTTGATGAATCTATTTTTATATGGACGAAACGAAACGACCATATGAGCAGTATACCGGGAATTATTAAAGTTCTCATGAGACAGGGCCAGAACGATTTCTGGGTCCCCTGTCGCGACTTTGAAAATTACCATAAATTATCCAGAAAGAATTAGGAGTCATGCCTTATATTTACAGAGTCCATTTTGAGTCTAGTTTCATTAGAAACAAACGGCACCAGTATTAAAGCCCTGTACAGAAAGATATTCAAGTTGTAACGCGCGGAGGTCAGAGCAGTCGATCCCTGTAACATGGGTGACTTTAACTAATAAACTGTACCAATTGGCCCAACCAAAATTCTAAAATAAATCCATGGATGGATATATGAGTCTAAATTCAGGAAAATTTACGAAACCAGTTTCGAGTTATGGAACTCGAGATATGATTTTTAAGGCGACGGTGACGCAGCTTTCCAGCCTGTCCAGAAATGCCAAATTGGTCGGTACTTTTAGAGGATTTGTCTCGTTAACCCTCGTGTCCGACACGGCGTCGGCCACGAGTTAGGGTGTTACAATTTTATTGGTATCGAGCCATGGTTTAGTCGGTTCTAGGACTACCATAGCGCGTGTGAGTCTAGCTATACATGCCAAATTGTTAGCACTTAATAATGTGATGACTTGACGGTTGGAATTTTTGTTTTGATTAGCAATGGAACCCGGGTAGAGAGACCCTTGGCGGATGACGTTGAAAGTGTAGCGGCTGCTCTGCGCAAGGGACACCGCCCGTTGAGCCTCGATCATCCGCGAATAATCAAAATGAAGGCGAAACAAGCCTTCTTCACCATGATGAATGAGTGGGTCGCATAATATGCCCGAACCAACCCGGCTGTCCAACCATTCCCGAATTTAAATACTCCACCCCAAGAGCCGCAATGCCTCCGATTCTGATCTGTGAGGCTGAGTAAACCACCTGTGGACTTGATTAGAAAGCGTGGGGCGAGGAGTTCAAGGCCATAGTTCTTGATGATGCCGAAAAGGCCGAGTTCGCTCGATAACACCATTAGAGTGTTAGATGGTATCATGCACACCGACGAATGTCTTAAGTGTGCTATATCCTTGTTGCGAGACTCGACTTACTATTGGTGGAGGACTTTAATTTCCATAGTCCCAAATGAGCGAGTTACTTGGGATTTCTTTCAATCCAATTTCGAAAGAAATACATTAGTCAACAGTTCATCGATCGAAGCGTAAGGAATTCTTGGAACTCAAGCAAGGCGGATGGCCAGTATCGAATCTGAACATGAGTTCGTAAGACTTAGTCGGTATGCTCGGAGTGTGTGGCTGATGAGGTTGCGATGTGCAAAAGATTTGAAGAAGGATTGAATGAAGAGTTAAAGTTACTAGTGGGAATTTTGGAGATAAAGGAGTTCGTGACACTAGTCGAGCGAGCTGCAAAGCGGAAGAACTTGGGAAGGAGAAGAAGAAGGCTGAATTTGAAGCAAGAGATTACCGTAAAAGATCGACGAGTAAAGCTCGTTCTCGGCTGTAAAGAGGTTCGGGGAGGACACCGATGAAGTCGAGGACGATTGCGGGAATTTCCATTAGAGCAGACCAGCAGCGGACTCGAGCTACTTGATAGCTAGTGTGGGCAATAATCGTCAAGAGAGACTGAATGCCCCAATGTGGAAGACGACACCTAGGTGAATGTTGGGGTAAGTCATTAATAGGGCTGTTATGGATGCGGTTGAAGGACCACTTCATTAGGGATTGCAGAGCTAGATGAGAAGAATAAGATGCAAGGTGCGAGATCTAGTGGGCGACGACTAGAGGTAGACCCCGAGGGTTTCAGGAGGTAGGGGTGGTAATCGGAGGAGCCACCGTCTGGTACTGATTCGATCCGAGACCGAGCTCTGCTAGAGCATATGCCATCCGCGCACGAGAGGAGGCATCCTCCTGACGTTATCCTTGGTACTTTTACTCTCTTTGATACTAGTGTGATTGCATTGATTGACCCGGCTCTACTCATTCATATGTATGTGAAACTTTAGCATCGATAAGACTCTACTGTTGAGTCTCTTGAGTTCGTAATTCAGTGTCAAACCCTTTGGGTCAATCGTACTCGTTGATAAAGTGTGCAAGAGATGCCCCTAATAATTCGAGAATCTTGTTTTCCGCCGATCGATGCTTTTACCATTTAATGAATTCGATGTTATTCTTGGTATGGATTGGTGACCGTACATGATGCGATGGTGGACTGCAAAGGAAAACCATTGATTTGAGGAGTGCAAATAATGAGGTAGTCCGAGTCGAGTCTCTTGATTTAAAAGGGCGCCGGCGATAATATCTTCTATGACCGCTCGGAGGTATGTGAAAAAGGGTGTGAAACATACCTTGCGTATGTGTTTGGAAGTAAAGAGACGGAAAGGAAACTCGAATCGGTACCGGTGGTTTGTGAGTATTGGATGTTTTTCACGAGGAGTTCTGGGATTGCCACCGGTTCGAGAAGTGGAATTGACATCGAAGTTGTACCGGGTACTACGCCGATTTCAATAGCCCGTGTCGTATGGCATTAACGGAATTAAAGGAATTGAAGGTTCAATTGCAAGAATTGACGGATAGAGGTTTCGCTCGACCGAGTTTTTCTCCATGGGCGCTTTTGTATTGTTTGTGAAGAAGAAGGACGGAACCATGAGGTTGTGCATCGACTATCGTCAACTCAACAAAGTGACGATAAAGAATAAATATCCATTGCCACGAATTGACGATTTGTTTGATCAATTAAAGGGAGCCTCGGTGTTTTCAAAGATAGATTTGAGGTCGGGTACTATCGGTTGAGGTCGAGAATCGGACATACCAAAACCGCTTTTAGAGCGAGGTATGGTCACTCTGAATTCTTGGTGATGCCGTTTGGGCTCACTAATGCCCTACGGTGTTTATGGATTTAATGAATAGAATTTTCAGGCCATACTTGGATCGGTTCGTAGTTGTATTTATCGATGACATTTTGGTCTATTCGAGAGATGGCCGAGCATCTTGAACACACGAGGTTAGTGTTGCAAATCTTACGAGATAAGCGATTATCGTAAAGTTCGATAAAAGTGAATTTTGGTTGAAAGAGGTTAGCTTTTTGGGGCACGTGGTGTCGCATCGGTGTCGAGGTGGACCGAACAAAATTCAGCCATAGTCGATTGGAAACCACCAAGGAATGTTACGAAGTTAGGAGCTTTTGGGGCTTGCGGTTATTACCGACGATTTGTAAAGGTTTCTCGACGATAGCCACGCCAATGACAAAGCTACTCCAAAAGGATGTTAAGTTTGAATGGACGGAGAAATGTCGAGAAAAGTTTCGATCAAGCTGAAAGCTTATTTGGTGAAGCCCCAATTCTAGTGCAACCGAATCGGGCAAAGAGTTTGTCATTTATAGTGGCGCATCCCTACTTGGGTTGGGTTGTGTATTGATGCAAGAAAGGCGAGTTGTGGCCTATCGTCGAGGCAACTAAAGCCACATGAGAAAAATTATCCGACCCATGATCTCGAATTGGCGCCATCGTATTCGCCTTAAAGATATGGCGACATTACTTATTTGGTGAGAAGTGCCATGTGTATTCGGATCACAAAAGTCTCAAATATTTGATGACCCAAAGAGACTTAAATCTGCGACAAAGCGATGGCTCGAGTTGTTAAAGGATTATGAGCTCGTCATTGATTATCACCGGGAAGGGCTAATGTGGTTTGCGGATGCCTTAAGCGGAAATCACTATTTGCTTTATGACGATGAATGTACACTTGTCTATCCTACCCGACAATGTGTTAGTAGCTGAATTGAAAGCCAAACCATTATTGATCGTCAAATTCGTGAAGCTCGAGAAAGTCGACGATGAGTTGGTTGCAAAGCGGGATGAGTGTGTTCGAACAAGGACTCGAATTTCAAATCGATGATGACGATTGTTTGAGGTTCAAAGGTCGTCTGTGTGTCCCAAAGAATTGAACTTATTCCAATAATTTTGAACGAAGCCCATTGTAGCCGAATGGCAATCCACCCGGAGTACGAAGATGTACAATGACACAAGCGCCAATTTTGGTGGCCCGGTATGAAAGCGAGACATTTCGAATTTGTTTCAAGGTGTCGATATGTCAACAAGTGAAAGCGGAACATCAAGTGCCATCGGGATTACTTGACCGATCATGATACCCGAATGGAAATGGGATCGAGTAACAATGGACTTTGTATGCGGGTTACCATTGACTCGAATAAGAAAGACTCGGTTTGGGTCATTGTTGATAGATGACCAAGTCGCTCATTTTATCCTGTCGCACGGATTTTACGCTCGATAAGTTGGCGAATTATCGTCTCCCAAATTGTTCGATTGCATGGGGTACCTATTTCTATCGTGTCGGATAGAGACCCAAGATTTACGTCGCGGTTTTGGAAGAAATTGCAAGAAGCTTTGGGTACCAAAGCGCATTTTAGCTTGCTTTTCACCCCCAAACCGATGGTCAATCCGAACGGATAGTTCAAATACTCGAGGATATGTTAAGATGTTGCATCCTTGAGTTTAGCGGTTCATGGGAACGATATCTGCCTTTGATTGAATTCGCATACAACAATAGCTTTCAATCAAGTATTAAGATGGCGCCTTCGAGGCTTTATACGATCGTGATGCCGTACCCCATTATTCGGACCGAACTTAGTGAAGGAAAAATCTTGAGGTTGATTTGGTTAAGGATGCCGAGCAAAAGTTCGAGTAATTCGTGAAAGTTTGAAAGGCGCCGGATCGCCAAAAGTCGTATCGGATTTGAAAAGAAAAGATATTGAATATCGGGTTGGAGACAAGGTATTTCTCAAAGTCTCACCACGGAAGAAAGTGCTTAGATTTGGCCGTAAGGGCAAATTGAGTCCGAGGTTCATCGGTCCATATGAGATATCCGAGCGAGTCGGTCGATCGCGTATCGTTTGATTTTGCCCCGAGCTCGAAAAGATTCACAATGTTTTCATGTCTCAATGCTTGACGATATAGGTCGATCCATCGCGTAATTGCTCCATCCGAGATTGAGATTCACCTAATTTGAGCTATGAAGAGGAACAGGTTCGCATTATGATGCGTGAAGTAAAAGAGTTACATAATAAGAAAATCCCGTTAGTGAAGGTGTTGTGCCATAAACACGGAATTGAAGAAGCCACTTGGGAACTTGAGGACTCTATGAAAGAAGCGATACGAGCCTATTTACGGTAAGATTTTGGGACGAAAATTTCTTAAGTGGGGAGAGTTGTGACATCCTAAATTGACCCTAGCCAGGAAAGTGGTTTGGGACCACTAAACCGAGTCATAAAATAATTAACCATCATAATTGATGCTCATTATATGTATACATGCATGTGTGAAAATTTCATGTTTGGATTTTGTTAATTGTAAGTGAATTTTTATCAAATAGGACTTATGTGAGAAAATTTAGAAATGTGCTAGGCAAATGTAAGGTGGCCTATTAATACATGTGGGAAGGTGTTGTCCTTGCATGTCAAATTAGCCAAAATGAAGCAAGATGGCGGCCATGCTATGGGTGGAAACATGTCTCCAACATGTTAGACTAGTGATGCATGTAGGAAACAATAAAATAAGAAAGTTAGCATTAAAGAAATGGAAAAAAAGGAAAATGATGATAACAAAAAAAAAAAAAAAAAGAGTGTGGATGCTTCCCCCCTTGCCGTACATGAGAGAAACAAAAGCAAAGAAAGAAAGAAAAAAAAAAGTTTTGTTGCTCATCCTTGGTGTCTTGGCCGAATAGAAGAGGGGAAATTGATAAAGGGAAGAAAGGAGAAATTTGGTTATGTTTTGTTCTTCTTGTCAAGAACTAATGGAAGAGAAAAAGGGGGGAGAAGAAGCTAGGTATTCGGTCTTCTACTTGTTTGATTGAGGTAAGTTTTAAGTAAATTCTTTGAGATTTCATAAAAATTCAGTTGATGGATAGGTCTTTGATTGAGCCCATGTGTGTATTTAGATCCTTGTGGTGATTTGGCCATTCGGCTAAGGTAGGAAACTTAGAAGATGATTTCTATTCCTTGTGTTTTGTGAGTAGGGAGCTTAGATTAAAGTTGAATAAGGGGAATATGTGTATTGAGGATTTTGGTAATATGGAAATTCGGCTATGAGAGTGGGCATGTGGTCACTTGCCGAATGTGGGTGTTAAGGTTAGTAGGTTGGCCTAATTCTTGCATTAGAAACTCATGAACTTGATTTAAATACTTTAAATTTATGGTAGTTAAATGGAATTGAAAGGATCTATTAGACCATAGTAGCTATTGAGGGTTTAAGTTTGTGATTCGTGTTAAATTTGATGATAGGAAGAAAAATTGGCTTGTGTATGTGTAGTTGCGAATGTGAATTTGGGTAACCTTTCTTGTAACATTAGCATTTTAAAAGTGGCTAATAGGGATTTTAATGAAAATTATGCCAAGGCGAATGTATCATGAAATGAATAAAATGCTACATTGTGCTTATATGTATATTGGCCAAGGAAGCATGATATGAAGCTTGATAAGCTTGAAAGGCGAATGACCGAATTAGCTATAGGTCATGTAAGGGTTAATTTTATGCATACGTGAGTGTGTGGCATTAGTAGTTAATGGTATTGGCATTATTTAACTAAGAATTTAAAATGAATGTTTGAAAGTTAAATAGGTCACCCAAGTGACCGAATGTGTTAAAAGCAAAATATGGTTGCCGTATGTGTGTGTTTGATTGAGAAGTAAATTTGTTTGATTTAGCTCAAGAACTCAAAGGATCAAAGTTGGACAAGGGAAAGACAAAGTAATTGAATAGCCGTTGAAGGCGTGCGATAACATCCGAGGTAAGTCATAAAGCATATATTTGGTATTGATTTAAATGATCATAATATATATGCAATTGTGTTTAATGAATTGATGTGTAAGTGGAAATGTATGTGTATGGAATGATGCCATCGTTGAATGTATAAAGGTAGTAAAATGCATAAAGTATTGGTCTTGGCACTAAGTGTGCGGGTATAAATGGACACGGTGACAAGATTGGCACTAAGTGTTGGGTTTAAAATTTGTACAGCACTAAGTGTGCGAATTTGATTATATAGCACTATGTGTGCGAGCTGATTATATAGCACTAAGTGTGCGGACTTATTATATGCTTTTGCATCACTATTGGCACTGAGTGTGCGATATTATCGAGTTGATCACGGACAGCGGATCGGGTAAGTACCTCGAGCTCATGACGAATAGAGAATACGTTCATGCTTGGGGTTGAATTGGTAAGCCTTAAATCTATGTGATGATTGAAATTGTATGGTTGTGCTGGAAATTGAGTTAATGTGTAAAATGCTTGATTATCTTGTTGTGTAGAATATGAAATGTGGATGTATGAATTGGTGCGAGATTGGACCGAAAGGTTCGAGGTATTATGGTATAGATTCGATATGGACGAGTACCTAGTTTCATTTGTTGTACATGTAGTAGTAATTTTATCGATGGATTGACGAATGCTTATGACTTACTGAGTTGTAAACTCACTCGGTGTTTTCTTGTCACCCATTTTAGGTCTCTGGGACTCGTCTTGTTGCGTGCTCGGAACCGTCGTTGAAGTCATCACACCGGCTGAAATCTTGTGGTATTGCTTTTTTTGTCGTTGAAGAACATTTGGCATGTATAGGCTATTATATTTTGTCGATTTGTGGGATTGTAAACTTTAAGCCATGTGAAAATGGCCTATGTGGTCGTCGAGTGGGATGCTAGAACCTATAGCCACGAGTCTTAGAAACTCAAATTTTGTTAAGGTGGCCATAATTTGTGTCATGTATGATGGATGATTAAGGCCAAGGAAAAATTCATGAAATTGGCATAGTCTACTGCAGTAACTGTTGCGGACAGCAGCAGTGAGATGAGATTGAAAAATCACTAAAAATAGTAGAAGTAGAATTAAATAGTGAGTAAATTATGGAACTGAACCTTGATGAATCTATTTTTATATGGACGAAACGAAACGACCATATGAGCAGTATACCGGGAATTATTAAAGTTCTCATGAGACAGGGCCAGAACGATTTCTGGGTCCCCTGTCGCGACTTTGAAAATTTACCATAAATTATCCAGAAAGAATTAGGAGTCATGCCTTATATTTACAGAGTCCATTTTGAGTCTAGTTTCATTAGAAACAAACGGCACCAGTATTAAAGCCCTGTACAGAAAGATATTCAAGTTGTAACGCGCGGAGGTCAGAGCAGTCGATCCCTGTAACATGGGTGACTTTAACTAATAAACTGTACCAATTGGCCCAACCAAAAATTCTAAAAATAAATCCATGGATGGATATATGAGTCTAAATTCAGGGAAAATTTACGAAACCAGTTTCCGAGTTATGGAACTCGAGATATGATTTTTAAGGCGACGGTGACGCAGCTTTCCAGCCTGTCCAGAAATGCCAAATTGGTCGGTACTTTTAGAGGATTTGTCTCGTTAACCCCTCGTGTCCGACACCGGCGTCGGCCACGAGTTAGGGGTGTTACATGTTGTACACATAATCAGAACATAATTTTATTGATATATGAATTTAGTTCGTATATAAGTTTAAATAAATATAGTTCTTGAAATCTTTATTATAATTAATGTAATTATAATTTTTCGGTTAAACATTATTATATTTATTTGAATGATAATTATTATGTTCGGATTAATTTTAATGAATTAAAATTCATTATAAATATATACCAATTAAGAGGGAGTTATATATAGAAAGGGTAAAAACCCTAAAAAGTATATATAAAAACTATCCCGAAAATATTCAATGTGGTCTAGCAGCCATTTAGCAAAATACTCTCTGAAAATAGTTTTCTGGGATTTCCACAGTTCATTGTCAATCGGGTGGACTACGTAAAGGCCGACATTGGAAAAGGTTGCGGCTTGGTTCGATAGTGGTTCAGCATTCCTGTTGCCTAGGCGTCGCTATCTACTCAGATTGAAGTTTTGGTAATTTCGAAACCCTTTTTATCACCCCGATTCGTTCCTTACACATGGATCCTTGGTTTGGATCGCCGGAATGTTTTAATTATTTTATTTTTTCCGCTGCACCTTGGAGGCACCGGCGTTCCAACAATCTAGGCTACCAATTAAACAGGGAATCGTAAAACTCCCTGGATCTTTTAATTTTTTGGCAAGCTTATTATGTAGTATGGTTGAGTAAACTGCATTTAGCTCCACATGCGATGCCTCATCCAACTTCCACTTATTTGTTAAAAGCTCCTTTAAGAATTTGACTGCGTTTGGCATCTGCAAAAGAGCTTCAATAAACGGTAAGTTAATATGTAACTTCTTTAATAATTTAAGGAATTTATTGAATTTTTTGTCTGTGTGGTCTTTCTTTATTGCGTTGGGGTATGGCAGACAAGGTTTGTACTCTTTACTTACGGGTTTCTAGTCATTGTGGTTCATCTCACCTTTACCTTTACTTACCACATTTTCTTGCCTCAATTCTGGTTTAGGTGCAACTAACCCTTCCTAATCTTGAATGGTAATTGCATTGAGTTGCTCTTTTGGGTTAGATTCAGTGTTACTCAGTAGGCTACCTTGTGGTCTTTCAGAAATTAATTGAATGAGTTGACCTATCTGAGTTTCGAGCCCTTGGATCAAAGCTTTTTGATTTTAAAGTGCTGTCTCGGTATTCTGGAAATGAGTTCTTGACACCGAGATGAATTTTGTTAGCATCTCCTCAAGGTTCAGCTTTTTCTCTTGTTGGTAAGGTTGTTGTTGGAAGCCTGGAGGTGGTGGTGGTCTCTGATTCCCTTGGCCTCCCCATGAGAAATTTGGGTGGTTCATCCATCCTGCATTGTAAGTATTACTATAAGGATTATTTTGAGATCGAGGATTATTAACCATGTAATTTAGCTGCTCGTCCTCCATGTTGTGGCCATAGGGTGGGTATTCTGAATTGCTGGATCCACCTTCATTTGCTTTGCCCTGCATTACTGGGTGAACCTGTGAAGAACCAAGAAAATTGTCAATTTTTCTATTCAAAAGTTCTACCTGATTAGAGAGCATGGTGATGGAATCGACGTTAAAAACGCCGGCTGTTTTCGTTGGTTTTATCCTTATGACTTGCCACTGATAATTATTCAGTGACATCTCTTCTATAAATTCATAAGCATCGTCAGGTGTCTTATTATTGATAGTTCCACCAGCGGCTGCATCAATCATCTGTTGAGTCGAAGGATTCAAGCCATTGTAAAATGTTTGAACCTGTAGCCAAAGTGGTAACCCATGGTGAGGGCACCTTCACAAAAGCTCCTTGTATCTCTCCCATTCATCATAGAGTGTTTCTAGATCCATCTGCATAAAAGAGGAGATATCATTACGTAATTTGGTTGTTTTAGTCGGCGAAAAATATTTTAATAAAAACATTTCGATCATTTGTTCCCAAGTAGTGATTGACCCTCGAGGTAACGAGTTCAACCACTGTTTAGCTTTGTTCCTCAATGAAAAAGGAATAACTGAAGGCTAATAGCATCATCAGAAACACCATTGATTTTAAAAGTGCCGCAAAATTCTAAGAAATTCGCCAAATGAGCATTGGGATCCTCGTTCTGCAAACCATCAAACTGAACAAACTGTTGGATCATTTGAATGGTGTTAGGTTTCAGTGCAAAATTATTTGCAGCAACAGCAGACCTAACTATGCTCGATTCAGTTCCTGTTAAAGAAGGTTTAGCATAATCATACATAGTATGTGGAGCAGGATTCTGATTAGCAACAATTGCAGGAGGTAGCGGATTTTCTTGGATTTTAGCCATCTCCTCGGTTGTGGTTGAAATATCGTCTTCTTGCTCTTCCTCTCTGAATCTTAAGCTTCACCTTATTTCTCTTCGGTTTCTGCGAACTGTGCGATCGATCTCACTATCAAACAGTAATGGTCCCGAGGGGTTTCTTCTAGTCATACACTATAAAAACCTGCCAAGAACGAATAAAAGAAAAAGTAGAAAAGAAAATAAAAATTTAAATTGCAAATAAAGTAAAATGGCTAAAGTAATAAAAATCGAATGTTCCCAATATCTTAGTTCCCCAGCAACGATGCCAAAAACTTGATACGTGATATTCGCGACAAGTTTTAAAGATTTATAATTAATCGTTCTTGAAACTAACTATTATCACGATGAAGGCAAGTGTACCTATCGAACAGTAGTATAGCTTTAGCAAGACTGAATTGTCGAACCCAAAGGAACCAAGAGTACTAGTAATTACTTCCTTTTTATTATCTAGCCTAAAAATTAAGGGGTTTGTTAAGGATGCACAGAGAGAAATTGGGGAAAAAGCTTTTGGAAAAACTAGATTGATTTAAAATAATACACAAGGAAAAATCCACCTAGACTTCACTTGTTATTTGACTCTGAATTAGACGATTTATTCATTTGACTTGGTCCGTAGAAATCCCTAAGTTATACTATTATCTCTCTTTTGACTAATAACGTCTAACCCTAGGTTGATTGATTGAAATCTCTTTCTATTTAATGCCCTAGTGTTGCATTAACTCGATCTATGGATCCCCTTATTAGGTTTCACCCTAATCCGGCAAAATCTTATCACCCTATCTCTAGGCATGCAATCAACTCCGTTTAATTATGACAAATTTACTCTTAGACAGGGTCTTTTCGTCCTCTGAATAAGAGCATTAACTTGAATCAATATCCTGGAATATTAAAACAAGAATTAAGAACAAGTCAAATATTTATCATACAACTCAGATAATAATAACAAGATATGTCTTAGATTTCATCCCCTTAGGTATTTAGGGAGTTTAATTCATACTTGTCAAAGAAAACATCTAGAAAGAATAAAGATAACAAAACATAAAGAAAACCCAAAACCCCTAAATGGAAATTGAAGGGAGATCTTCAGTCTTGTTGATAAATCCGGCTTCTGAGATGGATCAATCGACTTCACTTGAGTAATTCCTTGCCTTCTACTTCGTGTGTGTGCTCTAAGTGCCTCTTCAAGTATTTAAATAGGCTTTAGAATGCCTAAGAGCCCTCAAAAGTGGCCTTTTCCAAATAGGACTATACTTGGGCTCGACGGGAACACCTCCTGTAACACCCCGAACCCGAGACCGTTGCCGGTGTCGGACACGAGGGGTTAACAAGCCAAAACCACTTATGGCACCGACCAATTTGACATTCCCAGGCAAGCTGGAAAACTGCATCACTGTCGCCTTAAAAAGCATATCTCGAGTTTCACAACTCGGAAACTTATTCTGTAAATTTTCCCTGAATTTAGACTCATATATCCATCCATGGATTTGTTTCTAGAATTTTTGGTCAGGCCAATTGGTACAGTTTATTAGTTAAAGTCACCCATGTTACAGGGGTCGACTACACTAACCTTCGCGTGTTACAACTTGAATATCTCTCTGTACAGGGTTTCAATACTGATGCCATTTATTTCCAATGAAACTAGACTCAAAAAGGAATCTGCACATATAAGGCATAACTTCTAATTCATTCTGGATAATTTATGGTGAATTTTCAAAGTCGCGACAGGGGACCCAGAAACCGTTCTGGCCCTGTCTCACGAGAACTTTAATATCTCTCGGTATACTGTTCATATGATCGTTTTGTTACTTTCATATGAAAATAGACTCGTCAAGGTTCGATCAAATAATTTATTCACTATTTAACACCATTCCTACAAATTTTGGTGATTTTCCACATCCACGTCACTGCAGCTGGCAGCATCTGTTTTTAAGGTAGGCTTTACCTATATTGTAGTTCCCATGAACCAACTATAGTCTAGTCATACTTAGGTCCACATATGATCATATTTAGCCATTCCAATGGCTGATCATGTGACCAACTCTCTCATTCCAAACCATAATCACATCATGAAACCAAATATAATTACAAACCACGAATGGTCTAATTCCATACTCCACTATTACGAACCATTTTCGCATGGCCGTACACATATACATCACAAGTACTTAAAAACAACCGAGGGTAGTCCTATACATGCCATATCCAAAACTCAACTAAAGGAGTACCAAAAAGGGCTTTGATAGTGTGGTTGACTTCAACTTCTATGATCCCGAATCCGATCGCTAACGAGCAAAATCTATAAGCAGAGAAACAAAGAAAGCGGAGTAAGCAATTTATGCTTAGTAAGTTTGAGCCATAATATACACACAACCAAAGCATAGCATTCAAGTAGCTAAACAATAATTCATATGCACAATTTCTCAAAGACATGCTTACTTCACAATCCCAACTCTTATATTCATACACAAATAACGGCCTAGTTAATGCCGATAGCTCATTTATCATTAGAGCGAATATTAAATGCGCATTTACTCATAGAGTGCAAAGCACACACAAAACATACCTTGTTGTTGGGAATTTCACAAGTGCATTAACTGAAAATTTTCCAGCAGCTTATAAATTTCAAATCACATACCTTGAGTTTATCCGGATATAGCTACTCGTTCAAAACACCTTGGGACATAGCCGGTTATGGTAACCCGACAAATGCCTTGGGACTTAACCGGATATCACAACTCGACAATTGCCTTGGGCTTAGCCGGATATCATAGCTCGCACAATTGCCTTGAAGCTTAGCCCGGATATCTGGTCGCACAATTGCCTTGGGCTTAGCCGGATATCTGGTCGCACATTCATTCACATCTTTGTTTCAATTTCATAACAAACTTTTATGCACATTTTACTTAATCAAAATATCATTTCGGCTCAATGGCCATATACAAGGGCAGAATTTCGATTGCTTATTACTTCATTCAATCGAATCAAAATCTAAGTTTCGATACTCGAAAACTTACCTCGGATGTTGTCGAGCGATTCCGATGGCTATTCGACTACTTTTCCTTCCCTTTATCGGATTTGGTCCCCTTTGCTCTTGAGCTTAACGAATACAAGTAGAAGTATTCAATATTTCTATCAATAATGTTTACTAGTAAATCACATTCGCATCTCATATCATCTCACTTTATTATAATTTATCATTCAACCTTTGAACCAAAACGCCATTATATGGCCACATATACATACATCCATATATTTAAGCTCAAGAATTTTAACATAACATCAAGTGCTCAAATTACTCATGTGGCCGATTACACATGGTCATAAATACACAAAATCAAAAATAATTTCAAGGTTTTTCACACTATACATGCACTAGGCTGAATGTACATGCAAATTTCACAACATTCTTCAACAAATTTCTTCTTTAAACAAACATATTTATCACTTTCTTCATAATCAAAATATCATGTGCAAACATATATACACATATAGGTGCATGGCTGAATCTCAAGGTGTTCATAACCCTCTAAAACACAAATTTTTACCAATCAAGTAACAAGCATAAATCATGCTCATGAATGCATCATGGCCGAATACATCACGATCATACCCCATTGAACTTTGGTCATGGTTAAACAAAGAACTCAATGTCTTACTCAAGATTGCTACAAAGAAATTTCAAGAGTAGTCAATCCATCATTGCATGCATCATTAGCAAGCTTCACATTTAGCATGCAATGGCTTTAACACAATATCAACCTTGGCCAAATACCATTTTTCATGGCATAGCAAGGATTTGAACCATGGCTAACATGCACATCAAGTTAGTAACCAAAACAAGCATGAATCTCATGACACAACCTCATACATACCTTAATCTTGATACAAGTTTAGCCAAATCTCCTTCTAGATCTCTTCTAAACAAAGAAAATGAAGCAAAATCTCTTCTTCCTCTTAGGAATTTCGGCCAAAGGAAGGAGGGAAAAGATGAACAATTTTTTGTTTTTCTTTCTTAGTCTTTGCTCAAAGAAAGGATGAATGACAACTTTTTTTCTTTCTTTCTCTCTAGCTACTGGCACTATGGGGGCATCCATGCTCATTTTTTCTTTTCTTTTTTTCATTTCTTAATTCTTTCTACATAATGCACTAACTAAACATGTTGGAAACATGTCCCTTGCCCATAATCTAGACATGGTCCACTCATCCAAAATAAATGGAGTATTTGACATGCAACTCCATTTATTTTGCTTCATTCCTTTATTAACCTCTTAAAATTAGCTACATATTTTTAAATCCTTTCACATGAGTCCTTTTTCTTTCAATTCACAATCAAATTAACTAAATCAAAGAATTCAAAATTCACACATGCATTTTCCCATATTCTAGACAATAAATATTACGTTCGAGCATGTCGGTGACTCGGTTTAGCGGTCCCGAAACCATTTCCCGACTAGGGCCAATTTTGGGATATCACACCTCCGTGTGACACACCCATGTAAAATTGCTCCAACCCGTGGTCAAGGCTGTTGAATAGGCTCGAGCGTATAGTCTACCCGTGTAAGTCGTGCTTCGATCCTACCAAATGGACACGACCGTGTGACATGCCAGTGTGAAGAAGTCCAGGCCGTGTTGATTTCCCATGTGGGTCCATTTTCTCCATTTTCGGCCCGTTTCTCGCTCTTTTTACTCTTCTATGCTCACCTAAGTATAAAACATGAAATTAAAGAATTAGAAGACCGAGTTCACCAAACCTAAGGAGAAATCATCCATAAATGTGTTAAGCATGGGATAAAAATATGTATAAATTACGGTTTATCAGACTACCCCAGGGGACACATGGCTGTGTAACAAGAACGTATGCCACACACAGCTGAGACACACGCCCTTGTCTCTGCCTGTGTAGAGAAAAATAGGCTACTTGAAAAGCCATTTTTCCAACCTATATACATAAGCTTTTAATACCACATTTAATAACCCAATATACAACCAAAACTTTTCCAAAACAAGCATCACTCATACTTCAATATCATTAATCATTTCCATACATAATTTCTACTCAAACATACTAATTCCATGTAACTAATTCATACCTTGAACACATGATTCATATCACATTTATAACCATTTCAACCACAAAACTAACTCACCAAAAAAATTTACATCACATATCATATACCAAAATCAAACCGTAAGTTCAACCATAATTAAGCCTTATCTCATGGCATCATATACCCATCTTAAAACATACCATATTAATTCTAGTCTATACATGCCATACTTTGATATATATATTTTCAAAAGGTACCAAAATAATATTTGATAGTGTGGTGATGATCCTTGACAATCCCCAAGCTTCTAGTAGCTTCGATTTCTATAACACAATGCAAACACACACAAAGTAAGCTTTCAAAAACTTAGTAAGCCATATACAAATAAACTTATCATTTGAAGCATATAAGCATCATAAAATACATATACTCCATAGCCAAATACTATCACAACCCACATAGTTCATATACATTTCACATATTCCCAATTCATTTGCACATATAGCATATTTTCTCATATTTATATCACATATCATCACTTGCACTTATACTTACTGCTCATTAACAAAATTTGAACACGTCTCCACGTACTTGAATCGGTTAATTATTCATTCAATCACGTATTTCTTAGAATGCCCGTTGAACCGTACGGAATTAAATAGGATATGCGGATAGCTCAGAAAGATCGTACAATGCCAACGTCCCAGACGTGGTCTTACATGTAATCAAATATCGATGCCACTATCCTAGATAGGGTCTTACATGAAATCAAATACGATGCCGATGTCCTAGACATGGTTTTATACGTAAATCTCAAATCGATGCCAACGTCCCAGATGTGGTCTTACATGAAATCACATATCTAAAACCTATGTCATGACATATGTATCCTGACTATTCCTATGGTTCGTACGAGACTTTTCAGACGTCGTTACATTATCAAAACTTTCTCGTATTTCTCATATTCAACACAAATAGCCATTCATCACTAATCATTAACATATAAGCAATAATAATTCAATTCAAACAAATTTATTTGTATATCGACTTACTTCGTACTGGAATGAATAGAAACGAATGGCTAATCAACTACTTTCGTTTACCCCCGATTTAATTTCATTTTCTTTGGTTCTTTATCTAAACACATTCAAATTTGACTTATTAAATCTCACATTCATTCAAATCAATCCATAAACATATAGTTAGGGCATTTTACAAATTAGTCCTCACATTTTCACATTTTAACACTTCAGTCCTTAATCACAAAAATCACAAAATATACAAAATTTCTATATACACATGCTTAGCCAAATTTTCCCTTAGCTCATATAAGCCCATGTAATGCCCCGTACCCGAGACCGTTGCCGGAGTCGAACACGAGGTGTTAACGGACTTAATTCATTTACTTACACAGTTCATTTCGAAATTTCCAGGCAAGCTGGCTAACTGCATCACAGCCACTTTAAAAATCATATCTCGAGTTCCAAAACTCGGAAACTGATTCCGTAAATTTTTCCTGAATCTAGACTCATATATCCATCTAAAAATTTGTTTCTAGAATTTTTGGTCAGGCCAATTAGTACAGTTTATTAGTTAAAGTCTCCCCTGTTTCAGGGTTTGACTACTCTAACCTTCATGCATTACGACTTAGATATCTCCCTGTAAAGAGATTCAATACTTATGCTGTTTGTTTCTAATGAAACTAGACTCAAAAAGAAATCTGTACATATAAAGTATGACTTCTAATTGTCTCTGGTTAATTTATGGTGAATTTCCAAAATCAGAACAGGGGATCCAGAAAACGCTCTGGCCCTGTTTCACGAAAACTTAAACATCTCATAAAATACAGCTCATATGGTCATTTCGTTTCTTTCATATGAAAATAGACTCATGAAGATTCGATTACATAATTTATTCACTATTTAATTCCATTCCTACTATTTGTAGTGATTTTTCAAATTCACATCACTGCTGCTGTCAGCATCTATTCTAAGGTAAATTTTACCTATTTCATAATTTTCCATGAATCAATTAGTAAATTGACATACATTATTTTCAAGTATAATCACTATTAGCCATGACGTACGTAGCACCAATAGGACCATGATTGGCCATTCCAATGGCTGATCATTACCAACATTTCCGCACCACTTAATAACGATATCATAAGACCATATATACAAAATGACCATAATGTTATACTCAAAATATACAAGCCATTTTCGCATGGCTATACGAATATACATTACCAAAAGATACTTAATTAACAACAAGGGTCAGCCCTATACATGCCATTATCAAAGTTCAACTAAAGATATACCAAAAGGGCTTAGATAGTGTGGACGACTTGACTTTGACACTCCAGAGTCCGATGGTGACGAACAAAATCTATAAAGCAGAGAATTAAAGCAACGAATAAGCATTTTGATGCTTAGTAAGTTTTAAGTAATGAAATTATTTACAACTAAGGTATAGCGTTCGTATGACTAAATGAACAATTGCATATACGCATATTCCCAAAATTATGTTTACTTCACGCTTCAACCATTATATTCATACACTCAGGATCAAACCTGACTAAAGGCCGGAAGCTTGTTAATCAATTGAGCAAATACTATTTAAAAGGAATCAACCTTTCCAATGCATATACGAAACATACCTTATCGTTTGGATTTATGAGCGTATTAATTGAAGTTATTACAGCAAGATCGCTCATTTCCAAACCCAAGTACCTTTGGGATTTAGCTGGATATAGCAACTCGCACAAATGCCTTCGGGACTTAGCCCGGATATAACCACTAGCACAAATGCCTTTGGGACTTAGCCCGGATATAGTCACTAGCACAAATGCCTTCGGGACTTAGCCCGAATATAGTAACTAGCACAAATGCCTTCGGGACTTAGCCCGAATATAGTCACTAGCACAAATGCCTTCGGATCTTAGTCCGGTTATCATCCGAATAATCATGTACATATATCAATAAATCATAACACATTTATATTTCATTTTCATTACTAGAACTCAAACACAAGACACTTATCAACCTTTACCATTTTCGGCTCAATAGCCACATACAAAGAGCATGATTTTGGTTGGCTTTGTAACATGATCTCTATACACATTCGGCTACCAATCATAAGTATAACTAATTACCTCGATAAATAATTCAAGTAGAATCATTATATCACCGTTTATTTATTATGCTTATATGTCATGACTTAATCAAATCATAAACTAAGTTCCATTACTCAAAGACTTACCTCGGATGTTGTCGAACGACTTCAACGGCTATTCGATTACTTTTTCCTTTCCCTTTCCAACTTTGATCCTCTAAGCTCTTGAGCTAAATCAAACAATTTACCTCTCAATCAAACACAATCATACGGCATTCATATACATTTTAGAACCAATTCATTTGAATCAATTTACCACTTAAGTCTATCACCATTTCGCTTTCAAATTTGTGTACTTGGTAAGTCACATTAAACTACTACAAATATAACTTTAATACATATTTATTTTCGAAGGTCTCAATGACACAAGGTGTATACATAAGGCACTAACATACATATAAGTATATATATATATACTTATGTGGTGTTCATATTTTAGTCGATTACTTAAGTTATGCACAACCATGTATTTAAATACACTCTCATATTCATTATTATGAATATTGCTGAATACTTAACACAACTAAGATAAAAATTTACCCAATATCATCTTAATTAACTTCTACTTATACATCAAAATTTCCAATACAAAGTATTTAGCACCTATGCACTTAAACCGGATTAGCAAACACCCATAGACCATGACCGAATGCCATTTAAACACAAGTCAACAAGATCTCATGATTTCAAATCAAACTCTTAACAAGAATGCACAATGCCGAACCCTTAGATGATTAAACATCTAATTTAGACAATTTTAGAACATCTAAACGGCACTTGTTCAAAACATTAAACAACTACATGTTCGGCTATTACCATAGGTGCATTAGAAATTTATACTATCAATAAGCTCAACTTCTTGCAACAACAATTTCTTCCTCAAAGCTTAAAGGCTAAAATCAAATTATCTCCTCATTAACCATAACCGAATGTGCCATACATCCATCAAGATTCAAGATTTTTGGCATGGGCTAAGTAAGAAACAAGATGATTAACCTAAAACAAGCTTGAATTTCAAAACAAATCTAACACCTTTCACTAACCTTTCTTCTCCTTCCTTGACCGAAAGTCTCCCCCTTCTCTTCTTTTCAATTGGCAAGGAAGAACAAAGATGAACTTTGTTTTCTTCACCCCCAATTTTATTACTTTATTACTAACCCTTTTATTTTATTATTTTTAACACAAAATATTAACACAAAATATTTATAATATGTTTTAACCCATAGCATGGCGGCCACTATCTAAAATTTGGGTAATTTGACATGCAAGTACAAGCATTTTCTAACATGCATTAATAGGCCACTTTGACATTTGCCTAGCACAATCCTAAATTTTCTCACACAAGTCCTATTTGATAAATTTCACATACTATATACAAAATTTAAGCATGAAATTTTCACACGTGCATGTTCATATATAATAAGCATTAAATATGATAGTTAATTATTTTCTTATGGCTCGGTTTCGTGGTCCCGAAACCACTTCCCGACTAGGGTCAATTTAGGGCTGTCACAGCCCACATATTTCATTTATTTCACATTTTAACCCTTCAATTTCTCATTTTTACAAATTAGCCCAATATACTCAAATTCACCAAAAATCCAAACACAAAACATATTAATACAACACATATATTTCATTTTTCATCTACTATCATCACAAAGCTCTCAAAAAAATCAATGGCATAAGTCAAAATCATCATCAAATTTTGAAATTTAAGCATGGGCTTGATAAAACACAGAGCAACAATCACAAAAACGTAAAAAATCATTAAAAACAGAAGAAAAACGAACCTTGAATCAAGGTTAGACCATGGCTGAATATTCAAAGCTCAAGAACCCTATTTCTTTTCTAATTTTCAATGAGAAGATCATGAATAACGGTTTTCATTTCTTTTTTTTTTAATTAATAATAACATATTAATCAATTTCCAATTTTACCCTTAATGCTAGTTCATGGAAACTCATTAATACATGCCCATAATGGTCCACTCATTCTGAAAATGGTCTATTCACAACATAAGGACCTCACAATTAAAATGCCATAGCAAATAGGCACTTTAAACAAATAACAAGTCACTTTTGCACTTTACGCGATTAGGTCCTTTTTCTAAATTAGGCACACAAATGATCAAATTTTTATATGAAACTTTCACACATATTAATTCACATATTATAAGCACAGAAAATAATATTAAAATATTTTTGACTCGAACTTGTGGTCCTAAAACCACTATTCTGACTAGGGTCTAAGTCGGGCTGTTACAACTCTCCCTCTTAGGAATTTTCCTCTCTAAAAATCTTACCATTGAACAGAGTAGGATATTGCCGTCTCATAACATATTTGGGCTCTCACGTAGCCTCTTCAACATTGTGTCGATGCCACATTACTTTTACTAATAGAATTTTCTTATTTCTCAATTCTTTAATCTCGCGAGCTAAGATACGGATCGGTTCTTCTTCATATGGCAGATGTGTAACAGCCCGATTTAGACCCTAATCGGAACGGTGGTTTCGGGACCACGAATACTAGTCAAAAAATATTTAAAAATTATTTTCTATTTTTATTTTGTCTGAATTTATATCTGTTAAATTTTCGTGATTTAATTTTGTCGTTTAGGTGTCCGATTAAATAAAAGGACTTAATCGCGTAAATTGAAAAGTGGGTAGTTTATTTTGTAAAGGGATTATTTTTTAATAGCTTTCTAAGTGGGGGTATTTATGGTGAAATTATCCCATTATATATATGATGTTGGACGGTAGTGGATGATTTTATAATATATTAACAAAAGTTAAAAAGAAAGAAAGAAAAAAAAAGGTAACATAATAATAAGTTAATGTATGTTATGATATTATAAAATAAAAAGCCATATCCATGTTATTTCTTCATCCTTGCACCGAAACTAAAAAAAAGAAAAAAGAAAGAAAACAAAGTAGGGTTCGGCCTTGTTCAAGCTAGATTAAGGTAAGTGTTCATTTCGCTTTTTGATAATTTTACGTTTTGAGATCGTTTTTGAGTACTACAAAACCCATGCTTAAATTTTTATTTTGATGAATATTTTGAGTTGTGCCATTGTTGATAGCTTGTGATTTTTGTGGTTTGATGATGAAAAATGAAAGATATGTTGTACCTTAACATATTTTGTATTGGAATTTTTGATAATTTTGAGTAATTAGGACTTAATTGCAAAAATAATAATTTGAGGGACTAAAATGTGAAATTAATGAAATATATGGACTCGTATGGTATTGGGTAAGATTTGGCTAAACATAGGTAATTGGAAATTTTGTGTATTTTGTGTTTTGTGCAATAAGGACTAAATTGTAAAAATTATGAATGTTAGGGGTAAAATGGTAATTTGCCTATTTATGTGTTTTTGGACTAAATTGAATGAAAATATGTGATATAACTGCATAAACATGAGATGTGAAATGTTTTCAAATTTTAAGAGTTGTGTTAGTTTATGAAATAAATTTGACCAATCTTCAGAATTTATTCATGTATATATATATATATATATATATATATATAACTGTTCGTGTAACACCCCAAACCCGTGACCGTCACCGGATTTGAACACGTGGTGTTATCGGGCTTACTTCCCTTATTACTCTTTTAGAAACATTTGTTTTCTGTTCTAGGCAGGCTAGCTAACTGCATCACTGTCGCCTTAAAAACCATATCTCGAGTTTCAAAACTCGGAAACTGATTCCGTAAATTTTTCCTGAATTTAGACTCATATATCCATCCATGGATTTATTTCTAGAATTTTTGGTCGGGCCAATTAGTACAGTTTATTATTTAAAGTGACCCATGTTACAGGGGTCGACTACACTGACCTTCGCGCGTTACAACTTGAATATCTCTCTGTACAGGGCTCTAATACTGGTGCCGTTTGTTTCTAATGAAACTAGACTCAAAATTTAATCTTCACATATAAGGCATGACTTCTATATCTTTCTGGATAATTTATAGTAAATTTTCAAAGTTGAGACAGGGGATCCAGAAAGCGTTCTGGCCCTGTCTCACGAGAACTTTAATATCTCTCAGTATACTGCTCATATGGTCGTTTCGCTTCGTCCATATGAAAATAGATTCATCAAGGTTAAATTTCATAATTTATTCACTATTTAATTCTACTTCTACTATTTTTAGTGATTTTTCAATCTCATATCACTGCTGCTGTCCGCAACAGTTACTGCAGTAGACTATGCCAATTTCATGAATCTTTCCTTGACCTTACTAATCATCCATCATACATGACACAAATTATGGCCACCTTATCAAAATTAAAGTTTCTAAGACTCGTGGCTATAGGTTCTAGCATCCCACTCAACGACCACATAGGCCATTTTCACATGGCTTAAAGTTTACAACCCACAATTCAACAAAACATAATAGCCTATACATGCCAAATGTTCTCCTAGTTCAACTACGAAGACAATACCAAAAGATTTCCAGGTGGTGTGATGACTTCAACGACGGTTCCGAGCATGCAAACAATACGAGTCCAAGAGACCTAAAAGGGGTGACAAGAAAACACCGAGTGAGTTTATAACTCAGTAAGTCATAAGCATTCAACCACCATCCATTAATAAAGTTATCACAACATGAAACAATAAACGAGGCTAGGTACTCATCCATACCGAAACTATACCATAATTCCTCGGACCTTTAGGTTCAATCTCATACCAAGTCATACATCCACATTTCATATTCTACACAATAAGATATTTGAGGCATTTTCACACACTAACTCATTTTCACCACAATCACACAATTGCAATCATCACATAGATTTAAAGCTTACCAAGCTCAACCCGAGCATGAACATATTGCCTATTCGTCATGAGCTCAAGGTACTTACCCGATCCGCTGTCCGGGATTAACTCAATAATGTCGCACACTCAGTGCCAATTGTAATGCAAGAGCATATAGTGAATCCGCACACTTAGTGCTATATACATTCAGCTCGCACACTTAGTGCTATATAATCAAACTCGCACACTTAGTGCTGTACAATTTTAAACCCGCACACTTAGTGCCAATCTTGTCACCGTGTCCATTTATACCCGCACACTTAGTGCCGAGACCAATACCTTATGCATTTTGCTGCCTTTATACATTCAACAATGGCATCATTGTAACACCCCGAACCCGAGACCATCGCCGGTGTCGGACACGAGGGGTTAGCAAGCCAAGTTCACTTGTTTTGCCCATCCATTTGACATTTCCAGTCAGGCTGGAAAACTGCGTCACCGTCGCCTTAAAAATCATATCTCGAGTTTCAAAACTCGGAAACTGGTTTCGCAAATTTTCCCTGAATTTAGACTCATATATCCATCCATGGATTTATTTCTAGAATTTTTGGTCGGCCCAATTGGTACAGTTTATTAGTTAAAGTCACCCATGTTACAGGGATCGACTTCTCTGACCTTTGCGTGGTATAACTTGAATATCTCTCTACACAGGGCTTTAATGCTGGTTCCGTTTGTTTCTAATGAAACTAGACTCAAAATGGAATCTGTACATATAAGGTATGTCTCCTAATTCTTTTTGGATAATTTATAGTAAATTTTTAAAGTTGCGACAGGGATCCCAGAAACCATTCTGGCCCTGTCTCACAATAGCTTTAATATCTTTTAACATGTAACTCCTATGACCATTTCGTTTCTTCCATATGAAAATAGACTCATCAAGGTTCATTTACATAGCTTATTCACTATTTAATTCCATTCCTACGAATTTTGGTGATTTTTCAATCTCATCTCACTGCTGCTGTCCGCAACAGTTACTGCAGTAGACTATGCCAATTTCATGAATTTTCCTTGGCCTTAATCATCCATCATACATGACACAAATTATGGCCACCTTATCAAAATTTGAGTTTCTAAGACTCGTGGCTATAGGTTCTAGCATCCCACTCGACGACCACATAGGCCATTTTCACATGGCTTAAAGTTTACAACCCACAATTCGACAAAATATAATAGCCTATACATGCCAAATGTTCTTCAACAACAAAACAATACCACAAGATTTCAGCCGGTGTGATGACTTCAACGACGGTTCCGAGCACGCATAACAATACGAGTCCAAGAGACCTAAAATGGGTGACAAGAAAACACCGAGTGAGTTTACAACTCAGTAAGTCATAAGCATTCCTCAATCCATCGATAAAGTCACTACTACATGTACAACAAATGAGGCTAGGTACTCGTCCATATCGAATCTATACCATAATACCTCGGACCTTTCGGTCCAATCTCGTACCAATTCATACATCCACATTTCATATTCTACACAACAAGATAATCAAGCATTTTTACACATTAACTCATTTTCCAGCACAACCATACAATTTCAATCATCACATAGATTTAAGGCTTACCAAATTCAACCCCAAGCATGAACGTATTCTCTATTCGTCATGAGCTCGAGGTACTTACCCGATCCGCTGTCCATACTCAATTCAATGGAGACACACCGTCCATATATATAGCGTACGCACACACAGTGCTTACTACTCGATTTCGCACACTTAGTGCCACGCAATTTAAGCCCGCACACATAGTGCCATACCCTTCGAGCTCGCACACCCAGTGCCGTATTTTTCCAGCATGCACTTTTAGTGCCATATATTTCCAGCACGCACACTTAGTGCCATATATTTCCAGCACGCACACTTAGTGCCAATCTCGTCACCATACACACGTATTGCCAAGACACATAGTGCCGAAAGCAAACTTTCTACACATTCCACTATTTCTTTTACATTCAACAATTATCCTCATTCCATACACATACGATTTCATTTATACATATATATAGCATTCCTTTAAACACAATTGCATAGATTTCCCAATCATTTAAGCAATATCAAACATATGTGTAATGACTTACCTCGTGTTGGGTAAAATAGTTCCAAGTCGGCTACTCGATGACCTTCGTCTTTCCTTGCTTGATTCTCCTTCTTTAACTCCTTGAGCTTAATCAATAAATCACTAGTTTAACCATCTTGCTAAACATTCATAATTCAACTACACATGCATATGTATGCTTGTATATTCGGCAACCATTCTTACTAATCGCCCATTTGGTCGATTATACACCTAACCGAATATGCACCAAAAACTTGATTCAACATTATCTTCATACTCACTTTAATGGCCGAATATATATATATATATGTACAATGTCAACTAACATCTTTTAATCACCTAATTTCATCTCATGAACATTTAATCAAATTTTCCCAATCTAGCATATATTTTCACACCCATTTGTAACATCATGTACAAACACATATACACATATATCAAAACACAAACTTTTACCTATCATGCAACAAGCATAAATCGCACTTATGAGCATGCCATGGCCGAATACATCCCACACCATCCCCCTTTCAATTTTTGGTCATGGTTAAACAAAGAAAACTCCATGTCTTACTCAAGAATGCTAAAAGAAATTTCAAGAGTAGTCAATCCATCATTACATGTATCATCAACAAGCTTCACATTTAGCATGCAATGGCTTTAACACAATATCAACCTTGGCCAAATACCATTTCCATGGCATAACAAGGATTTGAACCATGGGCTAACATGAACATCAAGTTAGCAACTAAAACATGCATGAATCTCATGACACAACCTCAAACATACCTTAATCTTGATGCAAACTTAGCCAAATCTCCTTTTAGATCTCTTCCAAACCAAGCATGAAGCAAAAATCCTCCTTCTTCCGTAGTTTTGGCTCAAAGAAAGGATGAACAAAATTTTTTCTTTCCTTCTCTACAACTCACGGCAATGGGGGATTACCATACTCACACACATTTTTTTTTCATTTTTTATCACCCATACACCTTTGTTTATTATTTCACCCTAATGCACCAACAAAACATGTTTCATGACATGTTTAGCCCATCCTCCTTGTCATGGCTGGCCACCACCTATAAAGGGGGAATTTGACATGCAAGTCCATTATTTTGCATGCATGCTTTAATTAGTCATCACACATTTCCCTATCATACTTTCAAAGTTCATTACTAAGTCCTTTCTTGTGGAATTCACCCTTATAACACTAAATCAATCATCATAAAATGTCATACATGAGCACACACATATTATAGGCATCAAAATAAATTTTTAATTATTTTTATGCCTCGGTTTTGTGGTCCCGAGACCACCTTCCGACTAGGGTCAATTTTGGGCTGTCACAATCATTCCATACACATACATTTCCATTTACACATCAACTCATTTAAACACATTTGCATATATATTATGATCATTTAAATCAACACCAAATATATGCCTAATGACTTACCTCGTGTTGGGTAAAATAGTTCCAAGTAGGCTACTCGATGACCTTCGTCTTTCCCTTGCTTGATTCTCCTTCTTTGACTCCTTGAGCTTGATCAATAAATCAACTAGTTTAACCATCTTGCTAAACATTCATAATTCAACTACACATGCATATGTATGCTTGTATATTCGGCAACCATTCTTACTAATCACCCATTTGGTCGATTATACACATAACCGAATATGCACCAAAAACTTGATTCAACATCACCTACATACTCACCCTAATGGCCGAATATACTTGCAATTTTACAAACATTCTCCAACAATTTATTCTTTAAACAAACACATTTATCATTTACTTCATAACCAAAACATCATGTGCAACATATATACACACATAGGTGCAAGGCTGAATTTCAAGGTGTCCATAACCATCCAAAACACAAATTTTAACTATCATGCAAGAAGCATAAACCATGCTCGTGAGCATACCATGGCCGAATACCTCACACACCATACCCCTTTTAAATTTTTGGTCATGGTTAAAACAAAGGACTCAATGCCCTACTCAAGAATACTAAAAAGAAATTTCAAGAGTAGTCAATCCATCATTACATGCATCATTAGCAAGCTTCACATTTAGCATGCAATGGCCTCAACACAATATCAACCTTGGCCAAAGACCATTTCCATGGCATAACAAGGATTTGAACCATGGCTAACATGAACATCAAGTTAGCAACTAAAACATGCATGAATCTCATGACACAACCTCATACATACCTTAATCTTGATGCAAGTATAGCCAAATCTCCTTCTAGATCTCTTCTAAACCAAGAAATGGAGCAAAAATCCTTCCTTTTTCCCTTAGTATTTTCGGCCAAAGAATTTAGAATGGATGAACAAAATTTTTTTTTTCTCCTTTCTTTTTCCTCTACTCACGGCAACAAGGGGGGGCATCCATGCTCATTTTTTTTTGTTCATTTCTTTAATGCTAGTCTTTATTTTATGACTTCCTACATACACCACTAGCAAAACATGTTGGAAACATGTTCCCTTGCCCATAACCTTCTTCCATCCCGTGTTTATGCCACAACACCTTCACTAATGGGATTTTCTTGTTTCGTAGCTCTTTTACTTCACGCATCGAATGCGAACGGCTCTTCTTCATAGCTCAAGTTAGGCTGAATCTCAATCTCGATGGAGTGATTACGTGCGACGGTCGACCTATATCGTCAAGCATCGAGACATGGAAAACGTTGTGAATCTTTTCGAGCTCGGGGCAAAATTAATCGATATGCGATCGCCCAACTCGTTCGGATACTTCATATGGCCCGATGAACCTCGGACTCAACTTGCCCCACGACCAAATCTAAGCACCTTCTTCCAAGGTGAAACTTTGAGAAAGACCTTGTCTCCAACCCGATATTCAATGTCTTTTCTTTTCAAACCGCATACGACTTTTGGTGATCCGGCGACTTTCAAACTTTCACGAATTACTCGAACTTTTTGCTCGGCATCCTTAACCAAATCAACCCCGAAGATTTTTCCTTCACTAAGTTCAGTCCAGAATAATGGGATACGGCATTTACGACCGTATAAAGCCTCGTAAGGCGCCATCTTAATACTTGATTGAAAGCTATTGTTGTAAGCGAATTCAACCAAAGGTAAATACCGTTCCCATGAACCACTAAACTCAAGGATGCAACATCTCAACATATCCTCGAGTATTTGAATTACCCGTTCGGATTGACCGTCAGTTTGGGGGTGAAAAGCAGTGCTAAAATGCAGCTTGGTACCCAAAGCCTCTTGCAATTTCTTCCAAAATCGAGATGTAAATCTTGGGTCTCTATCCGACACGATAGAAATAGGTACCCCATGCAATCGAACAATTTGGGAGACGTATAATTCTGCCAATTTATCAAGCGAAAAATCCGTGCGGACAGGAATAAAATAAGCAGACTTGGTCAGTCTATCAACAATGACCCAGACCGAGTCTTTCTTATTCTGAGTCAATGGTAACCTGCACACAAAGTCCATTGTTACTCAATCCCGCTTCCATTCGGTATCGTGATCGGTTGAAGTAATCTCAAGGCACTTGATGCTCCGCTTTCACTTGTTGACATATTAAACATCTCAAACAAAGTCGAGATGTCTCACTTCATACCATGCCACCAAAACCGACGTTTCAAATCGTTGTACATTTTCGTACTTCCGGGTGGATTGCCATCGGCTACAATGGGCTTCGTTCGAATTATCGAAATAAGTTCAATTCTTTGGAACACACGACGACTTCTAAACCTCAAACAATCATCATCATCGATTTGAAATTCGAGTCCTTGTTCGAACACACTCATTTGCTTTTGCAACCAACTCATCGTCGACTTTACGAGCTTCACGAATTTGACGTATCAATAATGGTTTGGCTTTCAATTCGCTACTAACACATTGTCGGGTAGAATGCAGACAAGTGTACATTCATCGCTCGCAAAGCAAATAGTGATTTACGACTTAAGGCGTCCGCAACCACATTA
This sequence comes from Gossypium arboreum, assembly GCF_025698485.1. NCBI lineage: Eukaryota > Viridiplantae > Streptophyta > Magnoliopsida > Malvales > Malvaceae > Gossypium > Gossypium arboreum. Next base: position 84,861,333 of record NC_069073.1, read on the forward strand.
GCCTTTCCCGGGTGATAGTCAATGACCAGCTCATAATCCTTTAATAGCTCGAGCCAACGTCTTTGTCGCGGATTTAAGTCTTTTTGAGTCATCAAGTATTTGAGACTTTTGTGATCCGAATACACATGGCACTTCTCACCAAATAAGTAATGTCGCCATATCTTTAAGGTGAATACGATGGCAGCCAATTCGAGATCATGGGTCGGATAATTTTTCTCATGTGGCTTTAATTGTCTCGACGCATAGGCCACAACTCGCCCTTCTTTCATCAATACGCAACCCAACCCAAGTAGGGATGCGTCACTATAAATGACAAACTCTTTGCCCGATTCGGGTTGCACTAGAATTGGGGCTTCAGTCAAATAAGTTTTCAGTTGATTGAAACTTTTCTGACATTTCTCCGTCCATTCGAACTTAACATCTTTTTCGAGTAGTTTCGTCATCGGTGCAACTATCATCGAAAAACCTTTTACAAATCGTCGGTAATAACCGGCAAGCCCCAAAAAGCTCCTAACTTTGGTAACATTCCGCGGAGGTTTCCAATCGACTATGGTCGAAATTTTGTTCGGGTCCACCCTGACACCCGATGCGGACACCACGTGCCCCAAAAAGCTAACCTCTTTCAACCAAAATTCACATTTACTGAACTTTTCGTATAACTGCTTATCTCGTAAAATTTGCAACACTAGCCTCAGGTGCTCAGCATGTTCGGTTTCATCTCTCGAATAGACCAAAATGTCATCGATAAATACAACTACGAACCGATCCAAGTATGGCCTGAAAATTCTATTCATTAAATCCATAAATACCGCAGGGGCATTAGTAAGCCCAAACGGCATCACCAAGAATTCGTAGTGACCGTACCTAGTTCTTAAAGCGGTCTTGGGTATGTCCGATTCTCGGACCCTCAACTGATAGTACCCCGACCTCAAATCTATCTTTGAAAACACTGAGGCTCCCTTTAATTGATCAAACAAATCGTCAATTCGTGGCAATGGATATTTATTCTTTATCGTCACTTTATTGAGTTGACGATAGTCGATGCACAACCTCATGGTTCCGTCCTTCTTTTTCACAAACAATACAGGTGCGCCCCATGGAGAAAAACTAGGTCGAGCGAAACCTCTATCCGTCAATTCTTGCAATTGAACCTTCAATTCCTTTAATTCCGTTAATGCCATACGATACGGGGCTATTGAAATCGGCGTAGTACCGGTACAACCGATGCGAATTCCACTTCTCGAACGGTGGCAATCCGGTAACTCCTCGGAAAAACATCGAATACTCACAAACCATCTGGTACCGATTCGAGTTTCCTTTCCGTCTCTTTACTTTCAAACACATACGCAAGGTATGTTTCGCACCCTTTTCACATACCTCCGAGCGGTCATAGAAGATATTATCGCTGGCACCCTTTTAAATCGATGAGACTTGACTCGGACTACCTCATTATTTGCACTCCTCAAATCAATGGTTTTCCTTTTGCGATCCACCATCTGCATCATGTACGGTCACCAATCCATACCAAGAATAACATCGAATTCATCAAATGGTAGAAGCATCGATCGGTAGGAAAACAGATTCTCGAATTATTAGGGGCATCTCTTGCACACTTTATCAACGAGTGCGTATTGACCCAAAGGGTTTGACACTCGAATTACGAACTCGAGAGACTCAACAGTAGAGTTTTACTGGATGCTAAGGTTTCACATACATATGAATGAGTAGAGCGGGGTCAATCAATGCAATCACACTAGTATCAAAGAGAGTAAAAGTACCGGTGATAACGTCGGGGAGGATGCCTCCTCTCGTGCTGCGGATGGCATATGCTCTAGCAGAGCACGGGTCTCGGATCGGACAGCCAGATTAGAGGCTTCTCTCGATTACCACCCCTACCTCCAAAATTCTCTGGGGCCTACCTCCACCGTCGTTCCACTAGGTCTTGCACCTTGCGTCTTATTCCTCTCATCTAGCTCCGTGCAATCTCTAATGAAGTGGTCCTTGAACCGCATCCATAATGAGCCCTATTAACAGACTTACCCCAACATTCACCTAGGTGTCGTCTTCCACATTGGGGCATTCAGGGTCTCTTGACGATTATTGCCCACACTAGCTACCAAGTAGCTCTGGAGTCCGTCAACGATCGGGCTCTAATGGAAATTCCCGCGATCGTCCTCGACTTCATCGGTGTCCTCCCCGAACCTCTTTACAGCCGAGAATGGAGCTTTACTCGTCGATCTTTTACGGTAATCTCTTGATTCAAATTCAGCCTTCTTCTTCTCCTTCTCAAGTTCTTCCGCTTTGCAGCTCGTTCGACTAGTGTCACGAACTCCTTTATCTCCAAAATTCCCACTAGTAACTTTAACTCTTCATTCAATCCTTCTTCAAATCTTTTGCACATCGCAACCTCATCAGCCACACACTCCGAGCATACCGACTAAGTCTTACTTAACTCATGTTCAGATTCGAGATCTGATCATCCGCCTTGCTTGAGTTCCAAGAATTCCTTACGCTTCGATCGATGAACCGTTGACTAATGTATTTCTTTCAAATTGGATTGAAAGAAATCCCATGTAACTCGTTCATTTGGGACTATGGAAATTAAAGTCCTCCACCAATAGTAAGTCGAGTCTCATAACAAGGATATAGCACACTTAAGACATTCATCGGGTGCGCATGACAGTTCATCTAACACTCTAATGGTGTTATCGAGCGTAACTCGGCCTTTTCGGCATCATCAAGAACTATGGCCTTGAACTCCTCGGCCCCACGCTTCCTAATCAAGTCCACGGTGGTTTACTCGGCCGCATGTGATTAGTAATGCTGGAGGCATTCGGGCTCTTGGGTGGGGTATTTGAATTCGGGAATGGTTGGACACCGGATTGGTTCGGGCATATTGCGCGACCCACTCATTCATCATGGTGAAGAAGGCTTGTTTCGCCCTTCATTTTGATTATTCGCGGATGATCGAGGCTCAACAGGCGGTGTCCTTTCTTGCGGAGCAGCCGCTACACTTTCAACGTCATCCGCCAAGGGTCTCTCTACCGGGTTCCATTTGCTATCAAGACAAAAATTTCAACCGTCGAAGTCATCACATTATTAAGCACTAACAATTTGGCATGTATAGCTAGACTCACACGCGCTATGGTAGTCCTAGAACCGACTAAACCATAGCTCGATACCAATTAAATGTAACACCCCAAACCCGTGACCGCCACGGATTTGAACACGTGGTGTTATCGCTTACTTCCTTATTACTCTTTTTGAAACATTTGTTTTCTGTTCCAGGCAGGCTAGCTAACTGCGTCACTGTCGCCTTAAAATCATATCTCGAGTTTCAAAACTCGAAACTGATTCCGTAAATTTTCCTGAATTTAGACTCATATATCCAATCATGTATTTATTTCTAGAATTTTTGGTCGGGCCAATTAGTACAGTTTATTAGTTAAAGTCACCCATGTTACAGGGGTCGACTACACTGACCTTCGCGCGTTACAACTTGAATATCTCTCTGTACAGGGCTCTAATACTGGTGCCGTTTGTTTCTAATGAAACTAGACTCAAAATGGAATCTTCACATATAATGTATGACTTCTAATTATTTCCAGATAATTTATAGTAAATTTTCAAAGTCGAGACAGGGGATCCAGAAAGCGTTCTGGCCCTGTCTCACGAGAACTTTAATATCTCTTAGTATACTGCTCATATGGTCGTTTCGTTTCGTCCATATGAAAATAGATTCATCAAGGTTAAATTTCATAATTTATTCAGTATTTAATTCTACTTCTACTATTTTTAGTGATTTTCAATCTCATATCACTGCTGCTGTCCGCAACAGTTACTGCAGTAGACTATGCCAATTTCATGAATCTTTCCTTGACCTTACTAATCATCCATCACACATGACACAAATTATGGCCACCTTATCAAAATTAAAGTTTCTAAGACTCGTGGCTATAGGTTCTAGCATCCCACTCAACGACCACATAGGCCATTTTCACATGGCTTAAAGTTTACAACCCACAATTCAACAAAACATAATAGCCTATACATGCCAAATGTTCTCCTAGTTCAACTACGAAGACAATACCAAAAGATTTCCAGCCGGTGTGATGACTTCAACGACGGTTCCGAGCACGCAAACAATACGAGTCCAAGAGACCTAAAAGGGGTGACAAGAAAACACCGAGTGAGTTTATAACTCAGAAGTCATAAGCATTCAACCACCATCCATTAATAAAGTTATCACAACATGAAACAATAAACGAGGCTAGGTACTCATCCATACCGAAACTATACCATAATTCCTCGGACCTTTCGGTTCAATCTCATACCAAGTCATACATCCACATTTCATATTCTACACAATAAGATATTTGAGGCATTTTCACACACTAACTCATTTTCACCACAATCACACAATTGCAATCATCACATAGATTTAAAGCTTACCAAGCTCAACCCCGAGCATGAACATATTGCCTATTCGTCATGAGCTCAAGGTACTTACTCGATCCGCTGTCCGGGATTAACTCGATAATGTCGCACACTCAGTGCCAATTGTAATGCAAGAGCATATAGTGAATCCGCACACTTAGTGCTATATACATTCAGCTCGCACACTTAGTGCTATATAATCAAACTCGCACACTTAGTGCTGTACAATTTTAAACCCGCACACTTAGTGCCAATCTTGTCACCGTGTCCATTTATACCCGCACACTTAGTGCCGAGACCAATACCTTATGCATTTTACTGCCTTTATACATTCAACAATGGCATCATTCCATACACATACATTTCCATTTACACATCAACTCATTTAAACACATTTGCATATATATTATGATCATTTAAATCAACACCAAATATATGCTTAATGACTTACCTCGTGTTGGGTAAAATAGTTCCAAGTAGGCTACTCGATGACCTTCGTCTTTCCCTTGCTTGATTCTCCTTCTTTGACTCCTTGAGCTTGATCAATAAATTTACTAGTTTAACCATGTTGCTAAACATTCATAGTTCAACTACACATGCATATGTATGCTTGTATATTCGGCAACCATTCTTACTAATCACCCATTTGGTCGATTATACACATAACCGAATATGCACCAAAACTTGATTCAACATCACCTACATACTCACCCTAATGGCGAATATACTTGCAATTTTTACAAACATTCTCCAACAATTTATTCTTTCAACAAACACATTTATCATTTACTTCATAACCAAAACATCATGTGCAACATATATACACACATAGGTGCAAGGCCGAATTTCAAGGTGTTCATAACCATCCAAAACACAAATTTTAACTATCATGCAAGAAGCATAAACCATACTCATGAGCATACCATGGCCGAATACCTCACACACCATACCCCTTTTAAATTTTTGGTCATGGTTAAACAAAGGACTCAATGCCCTACTCAAGAATACTAAAAAGAAATTTCAAGAGTAGTCAATCCATCATTACATGCATCATTAGCAAGCTTCACATTTAGCATGCAATGGCCTCAACACAATATCAACCTTGGCCAAAGACCATTTCCATGGCATAACAAGGATTTGAACCATGGCTAACATGAACATCAAGTTAGCAACTAAAACATGCATGAATCTCATGACACAACCTCATACATACCTTAATCTTGATGCAAGTATAGCCAAATCTCCTTCTAGATCTCTTCTAAACCAAGAAATGGAGCAAAATCCTTCCTTTTTCCCTTAGTATTTTCGGCCAAAGAATTTAGAATGGATGAACAAAATTTTTTTTTCTCCTTTCTTTTCCTCTACTCACGGCAACAAGGGGGCATCCATGCTCATTTTTTTTGTTCATTTCTTTAATGCTAGTCTTTATTTTATGACTTCCTACATACACCACTAGCAAAACATGTTGGAAACATGTTCCTTGCCCATAACCTTGTCATGGCCGGCCACTCCTCCTTAGGAAGTGGATTATTTGACATGCAACTCCACCTTTTGTTAACATGCACTAATAAGCCATTTAAAATTAGCCTATCATATTTCCCCATGTTTCACATTGATCCCTATTTAATAATTTCTCATACAATTGGTAAAATTAGAGAATGAAACTTCCACATATGCATGCACACACATAGTAAGCATAGAATATAACAATTAATTGTTTTATGACTCGGTTTAGTGGTCCCGAAACCACTTTCCGACTAGGGTCAATTTAGGCTGTCACAACTCTCCCCACTTAAGAAATTTTCGTCCCGAAAATCTTACGAGTAAATAGGCTCGGTATCGCTCTTTCATAGAGTCCTCAAGTTCAAGTGGCTTCTTCCATCCCGTGTTTATGCCACAACACCTTCACTAATGGGATTTTCTTGTTTCAGTAGCTCTTTTACTTCACGCATCGTAATGCGAACCGGCTCTTCTTCATAGCTCAAGTTAGGCTGAATCTCAATCTCGGATGGAGTGATTACGTGCGACGGGTCGACCTATATCGTCGAAGCATCGAGACATGGAAAATGTTGTGAATCTTTTTGAGCTCAGGGGGCAAAATTAATCGATATCTGATCGCCCAACTCGTTCGGATACTTTATATGGCCCGATGAACCTCGGACTCAACTTGTCCTTACGACCAAATCTAAGCACCTTCTTCCAAGGTGAAACTTTGAGAAAGACCTTGTCTCCAACCCGATATTCAATGTCTTTTCTTTTCAAATCCGATACGACTTTTGGCGATCCGAGCGCTTTCAAACTTTCACGAATTACTCGAACTTTTGCTCGGCATCCTTAACCAAATCAACCTCAAGATTTTTCCTTCACTAAGTTCAGTCCAGAATAATGGGATACGGCATTTACGACCGTATAAAGCCTCGTAAGGCGCCATCTTAATACTTGATTGAAAGCTATTGTTGTAGCGAATTCAACCAAAGGTAAATACCGCTCCCATGAACCATTAAACTCAAGGATGCAACATCTCAACATATCCTCGAGTATTTGAATTACCCGTTCGGATTGACCATCGGTTTGGGGTGAAAAGATTGCTAAAATGCGACTTGGTACCCAAAGCCTCTTGCAATTTCTTCCAAAATCGCGATGTAAATCTTGGGTCTCTATCCGACACGATAGAAATAGGTACCCCATGCAATCGAACAATTTGGGAGACGATAATTCGCCAATTTATCAGCGAAAAATCCGTGCGGACAGAATAAAATGAGCAGACTTGGTCATCTATCAACAATGACCTGCATCGAAGTCTTTCTTATTCGAGTCAATGGTAACCTGCACACAAAGTCCATTGTTACTCGATCCCGCTTCCATTCGTATCGTGATCGGTCAAGTAATCCTCAAGGCACTTGATGCTCCACTTTCACTTGTTGACATATTAAACATCTCAAACAAAGTCGAGATGTCTCATTTCATACCATGCCACCAAACCGACGTTTCAAATCGTTGTACATCTTCGTATTCCGGGTGGATTGCCATTTGGCTACAATGGGCTTCGTTCGAATTATCGAAATAAGTTCTAAATTCTTTGGAACACACAGACGACTTCTGAACCTCAAACACTCGTCATCATCAATTTGAAATTCCGAGTCCTTGTTCGGAACACACTCAGCCCGTTTTGTAACCAACTCATCGTCGACTTTCTGAGCTTCACAAATTTGACGTATCAATAATGGTTTGGCTTTCAATTCTGCTACTAACACATTGTCGGGTAGAACAGACAAGTGTACATTCATCGCTCGCAAAGCAAATAGTGATTTACGACTTAAGGCGTCCGCAACCACATTAGCCTTTCCCGGGTGATAGTCAATGACCAGCTCATAATCCTTTAACAGCTCGAGCCAACGTCTTTGTCGCGGATTTAAGTCTCTTTGAGTCATCAAGTATTTGAGACTTTTGTGATCCGAATACACATGGCACTTCTCACCAAATAAGTAATGTCGCCATATCTTTAAGGCGAATACGATGGCAGCCAATTCGAGATCATGGGTCGGATAATTTTTCTCATGTGGCTTTAATTGTCTCGACGCATAGGCCACAACTCGCCCTTCTTGCATCAATACACAACCCAACCCAAGTAGGGATGCATCACTATAAATGACAAACTCTTTGCCCGATTCGGGTTGCACTAGAATTGGGGCTTCATCAAATAAGTTTTCGATTGATTGAAACTTTTCGACATTTCTCCGTCCATTCGAACTTAACATCTTTTTGGAGTAGTTTCGTCATCGGTGCAACTATCATCGAAAAACCTTTTACAAATCGTCGGTAATAACAAGCAAGCCCCAAAAGCTCCTAACTTTGGTAACATTCGCGGAGGTTTCCAATCGACTATGGTCGAAATTTTGTTCGGGTCCACCACGACACCGATCACGGACACCACGTGCTCCAAAAGCTAACCTCTTTCAACCAAAATTCACATTTCTTGAACTTTGCGATAACCTGCTTATCTCGTAAAATTTGGAACACTAGCCTCGGTGCTCAAGATGTTCGGTTTCATCTCTCGAATAGACCAAAATGTCATCGATAAATACAACTACGAACCGATCCAAGTATGGCCTGAAAATTCTATTCATTAAATCCATAAATACCGAGGGCATTAGTAAGCCCAAACGGCATCACCAAGAATTCGTAGTGACCGTACCTCGTTCTTAAAGTGGTTTTGGGTATGTCCGATTCTCGGACCTCAACCGATAGTACCCGACCTCAAATCTATCTTTGAAAACACCGAGGCTCCCTTTAATTGATCAAACAAATCGTCAATTCGTGGCAATGGATATTTATTCTTTATAGTCACTTTATTCAGCTTGACGATAGTCGATGCACAACCTCATGGTTCCGTCCTTCTTTTCACAAACAATACAAAGCGCCCATGGAGAAAAACTAGGTCGGCGAAACCTCTATCCGTCAATTCTTGCAATTGAACCTTCAATTCCTTTAATTCCATTAATGCCATACGACACGGGGCTATTGAAATCGGCGTAGTACGGTACAACTTCAATGCCGAATTCCACTTCTCGAACCGGTGGCAATCCCGGTAACTCCTCGGGAAAAACATCTGAATACTCACAAACCATGGTACCGATTCGAGTTTCCTTTCCGTCTCTTTACTTTCAAACACATACGCAAGGTATGTTTCGCACCTTTTTCACATACCTCCGGCGGTCGAGAAGATATTATCGCCGGCACCCTTTCAAATCGAGAGACTTGACTCGGACTACCTCATTATTTGCACTCCTCAAATCAATGGTTTTCCTTTTGCGATCCACCACCGCATCATGTACGGTCACCAATCCATACCAAGAATAACATCGAATTCATCAAATGGTAGAAGCATCGGATCTACGGAAAAGCAGATTCTCGAATTATTCGGGGCATCTCTTCACACTTTATCAACGAGTACGTATTGACCCAAAGGGTTTGACACTCGAATTACGAACTCGATGAGACTCAGCAGGTGAGAGTCTTCTTTGGATGCTAAGGTTTCACATACATATGAATGAGTAGAGCGGGTCAATCAATGCAATCACACTAGTATCAAAGAGAGTAAAAGTACCGTGATAACGTCGGGGAGGATGCCTCTCTCGTGCGCGGATGGCATATGCTCTAGCAGAGCACGGGTCTCGGATCGGACAGCCAGTATTAGAGGCTCCTCTTTGATTACCACCCTACTTCTAGAAATTCTCGGGGCCTACCTCCACCGTCGTTCCACTTAGTCTTGCACCTTGCGTCTTATTCCTCTCATCTAGCTCGTGCAATCTCTAATGAAGTGGTCCTTGAACCGCATCCATAACAGGCCCTATTAACAGACTTACCCCAACATTCACCTAGGTGTCGTCTTCCACATTGGGGCATTCAGGTCTCTCTTGACGATTATTGCCCACACTAGCTACCCAAGTAGCTCGAGAGTCAAATCAACAGTCGGGCTCTAATGGAAATTCCATGATCGTCCTCGACTTCATTGGTGTCCTCCACGAACCTCTTTACAGCCGAGAACGAGCTTTACTCGTCGATCTTTTACGGTAATCTCTTGATTCAAATTCAGCCTTCTTCTTCTCCTTCCCAAGTTCTTCCGCCTTGCGAGCTCGTTCGACTAGTGTCACGAACTCCTTTATCTCCAAAATTCCCACTAGTAACTTTAACTCTTCATTCAATCCTTCTTCAAATCTTTTGCACATCGCAACCTCATCAGCCACACACTCCGAGCATGCCGACTAAGTCTTACGAACTCATGTTCAGATTCGATATCTGATCATCAAGCCTTGCTTGAGTTCCAAGAATTCCTTACGCTTCGATCGATGAACTGTTGACTAATGTATTTCTTTGAAATTGGATTGAAAGAAATCCCATGTAACTCGTTCATTTGGGACTATGGAAATTAAAGTCCTCCACCAATAGTAAGTGAGTCTCATAACAAGGATATAGCACACTTAAGACATTCATCGGTGCGCATGACAGTTCATCTAACACTCTAATGGTGTTATCGAGCGAACTCGGCCTTTTCGGCATCATCAAGAACTATGGCCTTGAACTCCTCCCCACGCTTCCTAATCAAGTCCACGGTGGTTTACTCACCGCATGTGATTAGTGCTTGGAGGCATTGCGGGCTCTTGGGGTGGGGTATTTGAATTCGGGAATGGTTGGACAGTAGGATTGGTTCGGGCATATTCGCGACCCACTCATTCATCATGGTGAAGAAGGCTTGTTTCGCCTTCATTTTGATTATTCGCGGATGATCGAGGCTCAACAGCGGTGTCCTTTGCGCGGAGCAGCCGCTACACTTTCAACGTCATCCGCCAAGGGTCTCTCTACCGGGTTCCATTTGCTATCAAGACAAAAATTTCAACCGTCAAGTCATCACATTATTAAGCACTAACAATTTGGCATGTATAGCTAGACTCACACGCTATGGTAGTCCTAGAACCGACTAAACCATAGCTCGATACGATTAAATGTAACACCCCAAACCCGTGACTGTCACCGGATTTGAACACGTGGTGTTATCGGCTTACTTCCTTATTACTCTTTTTGAAACATTTGTTTTCTGTTCCAGGCAGGCTAGCTAACTGCGTCACTGTCGCCTTAAAAATCATATCTCGAGTTTCAAAACTCGGAAACTGATTCCGTAAATTTTCCCTGAATTTAGACTCATATATCCAATCATGTATTTATTTCTAGAATTTTTGGTCGGGCCAATTAGTACAGTTTATTAGTTAAAGTCACCCATGTTACAGGGGTCGACTACACTGACCTTCGCGCGTTACAACTTGAATATCTCTCTGTACAGGGCTCTAATACTGGTGCCGTTTGTTTCTAATGAAACTAGACTCAAAATGGAATCTTCACATATAATGTATGACTTCTAATTATTTCCAGATAATTTATAGTAAATTTTCAAAGTCGAGACAGGGGATCCAGAAAGCGTTCTGGCCCTGTCTCACGAGAACTTTAATATCTCTTAGTATACTGCTCATATGGTCGTTTCGTTTCGTCCATATGAAAATAGATTCATCAAGGTTAAATTTCATAATTTATTCAGTATTTAATTCTACTTCTACTATTTTTAGTGATTTTTCAATCTCATATCACTGCTGCTGTCCGCAACAGTTACTGCAGTAGACTATGCCAATTTCATGAATCTTTCCTTGACCTTACTAATCATCCATCACACATGACACAAATTATGGCCACCTTATCAAAATTAAAGTTTCTAAGACTCGTGGCTATAGGTTCTAGCATCCCACTCAACGACCACATAGGCCATTTTCACATGGCTTAAAGTTTACAACCCACAATTCAACAAAACATAATAGCCTATACATGCCAAATGTTCTCCTAGTTCAACTACGAAGACAATACCAAAAGATTTCCAGCCGGTGTGATGACTTCAACGACGGTTCGAAGCACGCATAAACAATACGAGTCCAAGAGACCTAAAAGGGTGACAAGAAAACACCGAGTGAGTTTATAACTCGAGAAGTCATAAGCATTCAACCACCATCCATTAATAAAGTTATCACAACATGAAACAATAAACGAGGCTAGGTACTCATCCATACCGAAACTATACCATAATTCCTCGGACCTTTCGGTTCAATCTCATACCAAGTCATACATCCACATTTCATATTCTACACAATAAGATATTTGAGGCATTTTCACACACTAACTCATTTTCACCACAATCACACAATTGCAATCATCACATAGATTTAAAGCTTACCAAGCTCAACCCCGAGCATGAACATATTGCATATTCGTCATGAGCTCAAGGTACTTACCCGATCCGCTGTCCGCGATTAACTCGATAATGTCGCACACTCAGTGCCAATTGTAATGCAAGAGCATATAGTGAATCCGCGCACTTAGTGCTATATACATTCAGCTCGCACACTTAGTGCTGTACAATTTTAAACCCGCACACTTAGTGCCAATCTTGTCACCGTGTCCATTTATACCCGCACACTTAGTGCCGAGACCAATACCATTTTGCTGCCTTTATACATTCAACAATGGCATCATTCCATACACATACATTTCCATTTACACATCAACTCATTTAAACACATTTGCATATATATTATGATCATTTAAATCAACACCAAATATATGCTTAATGACTTACCTCGTGTTGGGTAAAATAGTTCCAAGTAGGCTACTCGATGACCTTCGTCTTTCCCTTGCTTGATTCTCCTTCTTTGACTCCTTGAGCTTGATCAATAAATCAACTAGTTTAACCATCTTGCTAAACATTCATAATTCAACTACACATGCATATGTATGCTTGTATATTCGCAACCATTCTTACTAATCACCCATTTGGTCGATTATACACATAACCGAATATGCACCAAAAACTTGATTCAACATCACCTACATACTCACCCTAATGGCCAAATATACTTGCAATTTTTACAAACATTCTCCAACAATTTATTCTTTAAACAAACACATTTATCATTTACTTCATAACCAAAACATCATGTGCAACATATATACACACATAGGTGCAAGGTCAATTTCAAGGTGTCCATAACCATCCAAAACACAAATTTTAACTATCATGCAAGAAGCATAAACCATGCTCATGAGCATACCATGGCCGAATACCTCACACACCATACCCTTTTAAATTTTTGGTCATGGTTAAACAAAGGACTCAATGCCCTACTCAAGAATACTAAAAAGAAATTTCAAGAGTAGTCAATCTATCATTACATGCATCATTAGCAAGCTTCACATTTAGCATGCAATGGCCTCAACACAATATCAACCTTGGCCAAAGACCATTTCCATGGCATAACAAGGATTTGAACCATGGCTAACATGAACATCAAGTTAGCAACTAAAACATGCATGAATCTCATGACACAACCTCATACATACCTTAATCTTGATGCAAGTATAGCCAAATCTCCTTCTAGATCTCTTCTAAACCAAGAAATGGAGCAAAAATCCTTCCTTTTTCCCTTAGTATTTTCGGCCAAAGAATTTAGAATGGATGAACAAAATTTAAAATTAGCCTATCATATTTCCCCATGTTTCACATTGATCCCTATTTAATAATTTCTCATACAATTGGTAAAATTAGAGAATGAAACTTCCACATATGCATGCACACACATAGTAAGCATAGAATATAACAATTAATTGTTTTTATGACTCGGTTTAGTGGTCCCGAAACCACTTTCCGACTAGGGTCAATTTAGAGCTGTTACAGTTCGGAATTGTGTTATCATTCTGTAATGTCTTATGACCCTATTCTGGTAACGGATACGGGTTAGAAGTGATACAAGATGAGACTAAATTTCTATTTCAGATGGAGAAATCACATGCGAGGGATCGGATCTGTATTGTCAAAGCATTGATATGTGAAATATATTATGAATCTTTTCTAACTCAGGTGGTAATAGCAATCTATAAGCAACCGGTCCGACACACTCTATGATTTCATACGGTTCGAAGTATTTTCTTCCAAGGAGATACTTTTAAAAACACTTTGTCACCAATCTCAAATTAAATATCTTTTCGTTTCAAATCTGCATGTGATTTTTGACTATCAGAAGCTGCTTTCAGACTATCTCGGATTGCTTTTACTTTCTGTTCAGTCTCTTTAATCAAATCAACCCCGTGAATCTTATTTTCACTGAGCTCAGTCCAATACAAAGGTGTACGACATTTTCTATCATATAAGGCTTCGTACGATGCCACTTTAATGCTCGATTGAAAACTATTATTATACGCAAATTCAATCAACAGCAAGTACTATTTCCACATACCTTCAAACTCAAGAATACAACATCTTAACATATCCTCAAGAATCTAAATAATCTGCTCGCATTGACCATCCGTCTGCGGGTGAAAAGCAGTACTGAAGTGCAATTTCGTACATAAAGCTTCTTGCAGTTCCTTCCAAAAGCACGAAGTGAATCTCGGATCTCTATCTGACACTATAGATAATGGCACCCCATGCAATCTCACAATATCGAAAATGTATAACTCAGCTAATTTATCAAGCGAGTAGTCAGATCGTACCGGAATAAAATGAGCTGATTTCGTCAATCGGTCAACCATAACCAAAATTGCATCTTTCTTTTTCAAAGATAGGGGCAAACCCGAAACAAAATCCATTGTTACTCTATCCCATTTCCATTTGGGAATTATAATCAGTTGTAGCAAATCGGATGGCACTTGATGTTCAGCTTTAACTTGCTAACGATCAAACATTTCAAAACAAAGTCAAAGATATCTCTTTTCATCCAGACCACCAGTAATGATGTTTCAGATCATTATACATTTTCGTACTGCCCGGATGTACAAATAAACGACTATTGTGAGCTTCGTTCAAAATCATCTGAATTAACTCTGAATTTCTTGAAACACAAATCTAACTTTGGAATCTCAAACAATCATCATTATCAATTCGATATTCAGAATCAAAATTCAAATCACACTGAGCTCGTTTCGCTATTATCTCATTATTAACTTTCTAAGCATCAATAATCTATTGTAAAAACAATAGTCTTACTTTCAATTCGGCTAAATTGAACCATCATTCAATAGAACTAAATGAGTATTCATCGTACGCAATGCAAACAATGATTTCTGACTAAAATCATCAGCAACAACATTTTCTTTTCCTGGATGATAATCAATAACAAGCTTGTAATCTTTTAGCAGTTCTAGCCATCTTCTTTGTCTCAGGTTCAAATCTTTCTGAGTCATCAGATCTTTCAAACTTTTATGATCATAATAAACTTGACATTTTTCACCAAACAGATACTGGCGCCAAATCTTCAAAGAAAACACAATAGCCACCAATTCCAGATCGTCTGTCAGATAATTCTTTTCGTGCGGTTTTAACTGTCTTGAAGCATAAGCTATAACTTTGCCTTCCTGCATCAAAACGCAGCCCAGACCATTCAATGATGCATCACTATATATTTCAAATTCTTTACCCAATTCTAGTTGTACTAACACCGAAGCTTCTGTCAATAGGGCTTTCAACTGATTAAAACTTTTCTGACACTTTTCAGACCATTCAAATTTCACAACATTCTGAAACAATTTTTTCAATGGAGTAGCAATCATAGAAAAGCCTTTTACAAATTGTCTATAATAACCGGCAAGTCCCAAAAAATTGTGGACTTCAAAAACATTTCTCGGTGGCTTCCAATCTAGGATAGCTGAAATTTTGCTCAGATCAACTCGAATACTTGATGTTGACACAATATGTCCTAGAAAACTAGCTTCACATAACCAGAATTCACATTTACTGAACTTCGCAAATAACTGCTTATTACGCAAAGTCTATAATACTATTCTCAAATGCTCAGCATGTTTAGTTTCATCACATGAATATATCAATATGTCATCAATGAATACAACAACAAATCGATCTAAATACGGTCTAAAATTTCTGTTCATCAAATCCTTAAAAACAGCAGGTGCATTCGTTAATTTGAAAGGCATAACTAAAAACTCATAGTGTCCGTACCTCGTTCTAAATGCAATTTTTGGAATGTCTGAATCTTTTACTCTCAACTAATAATAACCCGATCTGAGATCTATCTTTGAAAACACAGTGGCTCCTTTAAACTAATCAAACAAATCGTCAATTCTGGGGAGAGGATATTTATTCTTGATAGTCACTTTGTTCAACTAACGATAATCAATCCACATTCTCATCATACCATCTTTCTGTTTCACAAACAGAACAGTAGCACCCCAAGGTAAAAAACTCGGTCTTGCGAATCCTCTATCAGTCAACTCTTGCAACTGAGACATTAATTCTTTTAATTCTGTCGAAGCCATTCTATATGGAGCTATCGAAATTGGAGTAGTTCCTGACACTAATTCAATATCAAACTCAACTTCTCGTATTGGAGGTAATCCAGGTAATTCTTCAAGAAACACGTTAGGAAACTCACAAACAACAGACACTAATTAAATTTTCTTTTCTGTCACTTTCGAATCAATCACATAAGCAAAGTAGGCTTCACAACCCTTTCTCACATATTTCTAAGCTAACATCGAAGAAATCACTGCCGGTAAACCATTCAGATCATTAGACTCAATCCAAATAATCTCATCATTCTGACAAAGGATATACATAGAATTTATCTGCTTTGTTTAGTGTTATTGTGTGCTTATTTTTCTGCTTTAATAATTTTTTTTTCAAAAAATGCAAAATTTTTTGTTTGATTGTATGGTGCTCGAGCTTGTAATTTTGGATGTGATTAGTTATTGGTATGACAAAATTTTTGAATTCTTTTGAGCATATAAATTTTGTATGATATTAGAAGAATTTTATACTTTTAGAGTTAGACTAGTTATTTTATTTTATTACAATAACAATAGGTGAGGGACAATCATTGTAGGTTGAAATTCATGACATGTGATAACTAATTGTATTGATGAATGTGATATACATGTTTGGAACTTTAGGTTATTCATGGAATCATTAGAAAAGGATGTGTTGAATTCATAAGTGTTGAAATGTGTAGGGATGACCTAAGGCTTTATTTGAATAGCTAGTGCTTAAATGAACTTACCTTTATGCTACGCTACCCCTAACACCTTGTTTTGAGACTCATTATACCTATTTTGTTGAACCTTCATCTTAGAGACCTTGAGTCGAAAATGTGAGTCGTTACTTAAACTTATTTCTCTATCCCATCTTTTATATGAACTAAATTGGATGTCGAGCCCTGAATATTGGGGTTAGGGAGAAACATATTGGTGGTCTTAAAAGAATTATTTTTGGGAGAATTAGTAGAGAGTCAATTCAATACCATAAGTAGAAATCCTTGTCTTTAATGTGCATAATGGAAAATGTTGAGGAAATAAAAGTAGAGAAGAGGATAAAAGCATAGTGTAAACTTGATATTATATAGGATTTTTCTAGCAATTTTACCACCTTCTAACTTAATAATTATATTAATATTGATTAATTGTTAATAAATTAAGTGGATTTTGTTTAAATGTTAATATTGGACATGAAATTATAAAATATGTGAAATTCTGCATTATTACATGATTTTTGGGCATAAATTATATTATTTTCATGTTAATTATTAATATGTTAATTTTTATTATGTAGTGGGTCCATGGAAGATGAGATTACCATAAAGATTCATGGACATGAACACATCCACCTTACTTGGACAGTAATACCATGCAAAATTGGGTCACAAGGATGCTAATTTGACCCAATTAAAGTTTGTTAGTGGACATGTCTGATTAATTTTTGGATCATGAAACCATCCAACAAGGGGGAGTTAAGCCCAATTTCAACACAAGCATATGACTGCCCAAGAATCAGCCTCGGGATATTTCATTAGAAGTCCCTGTAGTTGCAATTTTATCAGTAATTAGCACACAAACTACGCTTTTGAAATCGTCCACTCTATGCTAATTATAACATGATTTTATGTTTGAAATAATCAACCAAACCACCTCATTTTCCATAATTTGTGGCCGACCATGAAATGGAGAAGATGGGGGGATTTTAAACTCTATTTTTAGTAAACTTCACCCTCACCTTCACTTATAAATACCACACTACTCATCCCTCATCCAACGTCCCTTCATTCATAATAAATCTCTCATTCTACATTCTTTTCTCTCATTCCATTCCTCTTTCCTTTTTCCCCATGCCTAGCCACTCCATTTTCCCTTCCATTCTTGTAACGACCCAAAAATACATGTTTATGTTTTTATTATTATTTGAAAAATCTGTATCTAGTTCAATGGTTAAGTGTTTTGGGTGTATGTGTGAGGCCCCAAGTTCAAGCCTTGACTTGGGAAAAATTTGAAATTTTTAAATGATTGAAGCCTTAGCCTTGCTTAAAGGGTTTAAGTAGATTTGTTTGTAAAATAATGTCAGAATGGGCCTATTGGTCTAATGGCTAAGTGGAGTATTGGTGTGAGGGAGGTCTTGTGTTCGAGTCTGTACTTGGGCATTATTTTTGCTGCTAATGCCGTGTGGGTGTTTGACAGGGACTGGAATACTGAAGTAGTTGAAATGGATGTGCTTTAGTAGGAGCAAGATAGGGGATTTGGTAGTTACCTAGTTAATTTTTCTTTTCTCCTCCAAAAATTCGCTACCATTTCCCTCTCTATTTTTTTCATTTGCTGCTGAATTCTACTCTCCCTTTTGCTGAATCCACCTTTTTCCTTCCTTTCCCTTTCCAACTTTGTTTTCAATTAGTCATATTACGCAACATAGGGTCACACTCGCTCGGCAAGTGATGATGTGCTTTAAAATTTTGGTTTTTAAGTTATTAATGAGGGAACCTTTGTTTAACTGTGTTGACAGCCAAAATTCAGGTGTGAGGGGTGTGCTGGTGCCGAGTTATAGAGGGAAGTGTCCGTAGTTCGTAAGGTAAGGGTTTTTTCGCTTGGAAGAGGATTTTTCTGTTTTAGGGTTAAGTTTAATTAGAGTGTTTAAGTGACTAATTGAGCAAAATGTTTGTCAATAATAGGTTTCTGGAGTGCTCGTGGTGGCTTTAGCTTCGAATCGAAACCAGATGTGTACTCGATTGCACAAAAAATGAGGTTTCGATGAAAATCAAAAACCTTATTGTTGATGCCACACGAGCGTGTGGTCGCTCGTGTGGTAGGTAGTGTGCCCTAACAAGGCGTGTGATCAACGAGGCCAAGCCGTGCACACTAGACACAGCCATGTGATGGCTAGGTAGGTCGTGTGCGACACACGGGCTCGACCAATTTGGACCGTATGGGCCATATGGGCGTGTGGGCCCACACGGGCATGTGTGATTCTGGGCCAAGCCACGTGATCCACACGGCCAAGGACAAATTGGGTCTTGTGGGCCACACGGGCGTGTGAGCCCATTTTCACTACTTTGTTGGTAAAGTTGCACGGGTCGCCTAAGACAACTGTGAACCTACTGTACGGTCGGTAAGCTTACCTAGACCCTCAATTGAATAAAATGACTGTATGATTGATTTATATGTATACATGTTATCGAGCATGATGATGTTTCATTAAACTAATATTGTATGTACTGTTACCATGTTATAGCATGTCATAACTATATATTGCATTGCATTGGGTTAGGGGTTGATTTTGTTCAGAGGATGTGTACTGAAAGGCCTTGAGCCTAATTTACTGGCAGCTCAACTGTAAATTACTATCTAGTGCCGCACTTGATACTTCTTGGAGTGTAGGGATGGTTGGGTTCATTATATCCCTACATGGAGTGTAGGGTTGGACGAAGATGGCGTGTAGAGGCTGGCTGGGTAGGATTTTGTGATTGCATACCTATTACTGCTACTGATACATTGATGGGCTAAAGCCCAACTGTATGACTGATTCTATGTTAAGATGGGCAAAGGCCAAACTGAAACAGATACGGTTATTGATAGGGCTTAGGCCCAGATTGTGATCATGTGCATACTCTCTGTTTGTTTATAAGAGGATTACACACTGAGTTACGTAAACTCACCCCTTCGGTTTAATTTGTACAGGTAATCCCTAGACCTGACGAATTGGTGCAGCAGAGGACTCGATAGTGGCCACACGACCCCTTTGGCACTGTTCCATACTTATTTATGATTTTAAAATTTTATTTGGGTATTTCATTGTAAATATGGCCTCTATGGAGTTTTATTTTAGTTTGAGATTTTTATTGGTTATGTTTTTTAACTGTTAGTATTAGGATAACCTGGGTTTTCAAAAGAAGCAAAAATTTTAACAAAATACTCACAAATGTGCAAATCGTTTTAAAAGCTTTTGGATTGAATAAACGCTTTAAAAACTTTCGACTAAATAAATAATACGATTTTAGAATTAATAAGTAATAATAAAAAGTTTCTAAACGAAAATTGTTTTAAGTAAATTTACGGTTCTCAAACACAGTACCATGTGACATCTCCCCATCCGACTATAGTGTCCAGGTTAGGTTTGGCGTGTTACGTTTAGTGGTATCAGAGTCAGGTTGCAAAACTCAGCTGTGGATGTGGGTTTTTAAGACGTGATTTTTAGGAATCGATTTCTAAATGTTTTTACTGAAAGTGTGGTACACCGAGTCTCTAGCGTCGATCTAGTAAGTTTTCTAAAACTGCAAATTGATCTAAAATTGTTTTGATAATATATCCTGAAACTGTTATAGGTAGTATGTACTGAGACTGCTATAGATAGGCTATACTGAAAACACCCAAAATAGGGTATACTATGATTGTAGTAAAACTGATAGACATTGATTGACACTGCAATGTAAGAAACAAACTTTACACCTCTAATACTATTTTCATAAAATATCCGTTAATAAACACTGGAACTGTAAACTGATGCATAAAATTGTTAATACAGATAGAACGCAATTAGACTGTAACACCTCTAACCCATATCCGTTGCCGGACTAGGATAAAGCGGTATTACTGAACATATCTAAACATTTCGTATTCATTTTACAATCATCATAACAACAAAGTCACACATCATTATAGAGTCCCTTACGAAGATCAACGAGACCTTAATCATACTTTAGAAAGAGGTCAGGACTAAACCAAACTCATACAAAATTTTTTGAAACTTAAACATTTTTCAAAGTTATATAGGTCACATGCCCGTGTGAACAGGCCATGTACTTCACACGGCATTAGACACACCCGTGTGTCTAAGCTATCGTAAAACAGGGCATACATACTAACTTCACCACACGGGCATAAGACACACTCGTGCGACTTGGCCATGGTCGAAACTGACTTGGGTCACATGGCCAACCACACGCACGTGTGTCTAGCCCTTGTACCATTCAAAATGGCCACACATGCCCATGTGCCAAGGCTGTGTGCCTCACACGGTCACCAGACACACCTCTGTGTCTAGGCAGTGCTAAAGACTGACTTGAATAATTAAATTACAACAGACACACGATCGAAACACACTCTCGTGTGCTTAACTGTGTGGGGTGAAATTAGGCTTTGTTTAAGCCTCATTTCCCACCTATCTCAAGCACACCACATCTGCAACATTTTTCCATCATTTCCATACATTTATAGGCAACCAAATCATACATATTCCATGCCATTCAAATATCATCCAACTCATTATCGAATTTCACAACCAAAACATACCTAATCAATGTACGAAAATATCACAACTACATAAGTTTCAAATACATAAACTCATCATTTTATCACATACTTTATACCACAAAACTTGCCAATTCAACATTCCATATTCTAACAATCACATGAACATTATATACATCAAACGATTTACCTATCAAGCACATTATTTAAGCCAACTTAAAAGGCCATACATACCAACATTTATAAGCCAAATCTCGTGGCTAATAATCACAACACAAAACATACCAAAATGACACTAGCCTATACATGGCATATACCAGGTATACAACTCTCAAAATAGTACCAAAATAGATGTCCGATAGTGTGATTGATGTCGTTGACTATCCCCAGATCCGAGCTAGCTTTATAACACTGTAAAACAGAGAGCATTTCACACAGTAAGCTTTAAAGGTTAGTAAGTTTGTACCATAAATAATCAGCAGTTTATATTATACGAAACATTAACTAATAAACACTTAGTACTTCACAATTCATCCATAAATTCTATTCTATCTCATTTAATAAGTTCATACAAATTCATCAAGCTTCATACACACAGTATCATCTACCACATAGCATCGAACATACCTGAACTTTCTCGTATTTATTCATTTCATTCTCACCTCTCATTCAAATACATAAATCCATTCGTAAGTCTTTCCATGCTTTAAGATTTCGCACACTTAGTGCATCAGTGATTTACCGAAGTCGTAACAATCTCACACACTTAGTGCCAATTCAATAAACCGTAGCTATCTCGGTATTACACACTTAGTGCCTCATATAGCCAAAGCTATTCCAACTCGCACACTTAGTGCCATTTATAGCCAAAGCTATTTCGAACCGCACACTTAGTGCCAAACATAGTCAATTATCATCATGCTCAAACCGTAGTCAATGTTTATACAATTTATGCATTATCAGAGCATTTAAACATAACTATAACATCATTTATCACGTACGAACTTACCTCGTACATAGAATTGATGATTCAGACCGTTTACTCAATAACCTTTGACTTCCCTCGGTCTAAATCTAAATTCCTCTTTTATTGATCTATATGTATTCAAAATTAACCTTTTTATTCAACAAACCATGCAATTTAATTCATAAACACATATTTAGGGCATTTTACAAATTATCCCTCACATTTTCACATTTTAACATTTTAGTCCCTATTTCAAAAAAACACAAAATACACATAATTTCAATGAACCCATGCATAGTCGAATATCATAAGGACCTCTAGGAGCCCAAGACTTTCATTTATTTTACAATTCAACCCCTCAATATACATTTTTCATAATTTAGTCCAAAATACTCAAATTCTACAAAAATCGCAATACAAAACATAGTAATCTAACACATATCTTCCAATACTATCATCAAACTTCATAAAACTCACATTATCAAGAATGACTCAACTCAAAATTATCAACAATTTCCAAAATTCATACATGGGCATGATAGAATACAGAGCAACAATCACAAAAACGTAGAAATTATCAAAAATTAAACAAAACTCATACCTTAATTGATGCTTGAACTAATCAAACCCTAACTATATCTTTTTATTTTCTTTTTCTTTGATTTTCAGTAAATGATGAACACAAATGGCCTTATTTTCATGTTTATTTTGTTATAACACATTTAACTACGAAATACCAATTTTGCGATTTGTTTAAAATATTATAATTCATCCATTTTAAGGTCATTTATGACCAATCCCACTAATTATGGTCAAATTACAACATAAGGACCTCAAAATAATAAAGACATAACAATTATGGTCAAATTAGGCACTTTAACAAATAGAAGGCCACTTTTACATTTTATACGATTAGGTCTTTTTATCAAATTAAGCATACAAAAAATTAGTTTTTTATATGAAACTTTCACACATGCTTAACCACACACTGTAAACAAGGAAAATAATATTAAAAAACAATTTCTAACTTGAATTTGTGGTCCCGAAACCACTATTCTGAGTAGGGTGTAAACCAAGCTGTTACATAGATATTAAGCACCAGAGATACTCACGGACGGGGTACAAGAGGCAGTGGTAGAGGCCGTAGGGGTGCTCGAGTTGGGTCTTCATCATCTGGCAATCTACCTAATGTAGATACTAGTGAGAAACCAACTTCACTTGTGACTGAGACTAGGTCTTATGATTAAGTGGCTGGGGACGACGTACTGTCCCAGGCCATATTGAGGATTTTAGAGAGGGTCACTAGTCCCAATACTGGAGTTGGAGGTCGAGGGTTTGTTACGGAACGACTCTGGTCTAACAAAGCTGAGCTTTTCAGGGGTATTGTTGGAGTTGCCCCTAATGTGGTTGAGTATTGGATAGATGCCATCGAGAGGATTATGGACGATATAGACTATACCCCCGAACAGAAATTAAAGGGTGCTGTGTTGCTACTACATGATGAGGCATATCAGTAGTGGCTCACTGCTAAGGAGGGCACTCAGCCCGAACGACTGACCTAAGAGTTCTTTAAAACTGCTTTCTAGGGGAAGTGTAACGCCCTCACGCCCGAGACCGTCGCCAGAGTCGAGCTTGAGGTGTTACTAAACTTAATTTATCACTTAAAGAATTTTAAATCATTTATTCCAACTTTCGCAATAAACTATCAATCTGCGACACAGTAGCTTAAAAATTCATATCTCGAGTTCCGAAACTTGAAATTAAGATCCGTAATTTTTCCCTGAAACTAGACTCATATATCTAACTACTAATTTTTTCTATAATTTTTGGTTGGATCAATTAGTACAGTTTATTAGTTAAAGTTTACCCTGTTTCAGCATTTGACTGCTTTGACCCCTATTCACTATGAACCACTTTTCTCTTTGTACAGAGCTCCAAAGAATATGACGTTTGTTTTTATTAAAACTAGACTCAGTAAAGAATCTGTACATATACAGAATAACTTATAATTATTTTTGTACAATATTTGGTGAATTTACAAAGTCAAATCAGGGGATTCAGAAATCGCTCTGGCCCTATTTTGCAAAAAGTTAAATATCTTATACAATATAACTCATTTACCTATTTCATTTCATCCATATGAAAATAGACTCATCAAGCTTCGATTCCATAACTATTCATCATTTAATTTTGTTTTTAATATTTTTAGTGATTTTTCAAATTCACATCATTGTTGCGGCAATATTCTATTTTATAGCAAATTTTACTTTACTATAGATTTTCATGGACTAAATAGCATTTTAAACATACATGACATCAAATATGATTTAGATTGGCCATTTCAATGAATAATCATTTACAAACCCTTTTCTTACCAATCCATAACCATATCATAAGATCATTTACACAAAGTGAGTATAGTGCTATACATGCCACACTCAAAATATACAAGCCATTTTACCAATTTAGGTCCTCGGATAGTGTGATCGAGCCTTTGACCTATCCCGATTCTCAAGCTGGCTTGTCAAAACTACATTGAATGAAAAGGAAGGAGTAAGCATTAATGCTTAGTAAGTTCACATGCAAATAACAAGTAACATGATCATGTAATCCAACATAAACATCATTATGACACTCATATCATAAAAATACTTACTATCTTACCAAAATATTTGTCTTACCAAATTCTCAACCAAGGATTATATTCATACCTGTCCATTTTCACTTTTTCAACACATTCATCGTCGAATCACTTTCGGTTTAAGTACTCTCCCTATTCTCTTATGATTCTCCCGTTGAACACATCGAAATATAATTTCGGATACGCGGATAGTGTGCACGTAAGTGCTATACTCATAGCTAAACAAGCTCAATAGCTTTTGAAATCTATGTATTCAAGCTACCATGTAACCTGCCCATAAACAAACTCGGACTCAACTCAACGAGCTCGGGCGTTCGCATCCATAATGAACTCGGACTCAACTCAACAAGCTCGGATGCCTAGTTACATCTCACGAACTCGGACTCAACTCAATGAGCTCGAAACTCAACCATCCTAGTGACATGTCACTTGTACCCTAATCTATTCCCAAGGTTCAAACGGGATTCTTCTCAATTACACATTTTGATCACCTTCTTCGAAATATAGAAACCGATACTTGCTAGCATCTCATACTTATCAAGTTGTTCACATAATTTGCATATTACCAAACAATAATGCACAAAGCATAATATTTCATAATAATAAGTATCATATCATATATATAACATTAAATCACTTAAAATAAAAATTATGTTACTTTATTTACACATGAACTTACCTCGATACAAAATTTTAGCAATCAAGCCTATTCCTCGTAAACTTTGTTTTTCCCTCGATCACGACTTGAATCTTGTTTCTCTTGATCTATAATACCAAATTAATTTATTTAATACATACATTCATCAAAACAGCCCCTAGTACGACTTTGGAAAAATTACCATTTTGCCCCTAAACTTTCACATATTTTCACTTTTTCCCCAAGGCTCGTAAATTAAACCTCATCCTATTTTCTTATGTTTTATGACATTCTGATCATTTTTCCCTTCTATAGAACATCAAATTCACACTCTAACATGTACTTATGCATATTAGGTATTTTTACCGATTAAGCCCTTTTACTCGTTTTCACTTAAAACTGAGTAACACAAGTTGTCTAGCATAATTTCAAACCTTATATTCTATCATAAAACACCAAAATACACAAATTTCACCTATGGGTATTTTTCCAAATATGAACCCTAGGTTGAATTATTTCTAGCATAAGCTAAATCGAGCTACCGAGATTCCAAAAACATAAAAATCATTAAAAAAGGGGCTTGAAATCACTTACTATGAACCTTGGAAGTTGAAGAAACCCTAGCTATGGAGAGAGGTAAGGTTCGGCCAAGGTAAGAAGAAGATGAACACATTTTGGCCTTAATTTCCCTTTTAATTAATTTTAATTACCAAATGACCAAAATACCCTTAATGCCTTTCTTTGAAAATTTTCATGTACAAGCCCATTTTTGTCCAAAATTTTAGAAATTAGTCAAATTGCTATTTAAGACCTCCTCATTAATATTCCAAAGCAATTTCATTTTAAAAACTTTTCGAATGTAAGTTTTGCAAATTATTCGATTTAGTCCCTAATTTCAACTTAAGCACTTTATGCATAGAATTTCGTCACAAAATTTTCACACAATCATGAAATCATATCATAAAACTCAAAATAATTATAAAATAATTATTTCTATCTTAGATTTGTGGTCACAAAACCACTATTCTGATTTAGGCCCTAATTCAGGATATTACAGGAAGTATGTGGGGGCCAGTTATGTGGATGCTCGTAGGAGAGAGTTCCCTCACTCAAGGAGATAGATCGGTGGTCGAGTATGAGGCTGAATTTTTTAAACTGAGCCGCTATGCGTGAAGTATGGTGTAGACTGAGTATGAGTGATGTGTTCGCTTCGAGGATGGCCTCAGGGATAGTCTGAGGGTTCTGATAGCTCCACAGAGGGAGTGAGACTACGTTGCACTGGTTGATAAGGGAAAGATCCTTAAGGAAGTTGAACACAGTGAGCATCAGAACTGTGAGAGACGTAGGAGCAAAAGGGACTTGGAGCCCTCTAGTTCCGTTCAAATGTCTAAGAAAAAGGCCAGAGTTGATGGGTCGATCAGAGTTGGGGCTCCAATTAATGCTACTGGACAACCGCTGTGTACTAACTATGGTAGACGCCACCAAGGCGAGTGTTGGAAAAGAACTGGGGCTTATTTAAGGTGCGGTTCATTAGAGCACCGTATTAGAGAGTGTCTGTGGAGGTCTGATCAGATGCAAGCTTTGGGTACTGGTACTGCACCACCATCGAGAGCAACTCAGCAGCAATCGAGAAGCCATGGTCAGGTAAAAGGTGGTAATGGGTTGGGTCGTGGTCAGAGGGCACAAGGGAAAGGTGTTAGTCATACTGAGGCTAGGCAATCGGCTCTGGTTTATGTGGTACATCACCGAGAGGATGGAGATGCTCCGGATGTTATCACGGGTACGTTCTTTATTTATAATGTGCCTTGTACACTGATAGATATAGGATCAACTCACTTTTATATAGCTATACTGTGTCTGAGAACTTGGATATCTTGGTTGAGGGCACTGCAAGTGAGGCGACTCTACTGAGTCTACTAGGACAATCAGTAAGGGTGAATAAGTTGTTTAGAGACGTTCCCCTAGAGGTTCAAGGGGCTATTTTTCTAGCTGATCTGATGAAACAACCTTTTGGAGAGTTTGATCTGATACTGGGTATGGATTGGTTAGTTAAACACCGAGTGAGCTTAGATTGTGCAACAAAAAGGGTCGTACTAAGAACTGTGGAGGATAGCAAGGTGGTTGTAATTAGGGAACATCAGAATTACTTATCAAATGTGATTGCTGCACTGAGTGCGGAAAAGTTGGTTCGTAAGGGATGTGAGGCATATTTGACCTACATCAATGTTTCAGATTCTGGGAATTCTTTGGTTAAGGATATCATCATGGTTATAAACTTTTCGGATGTATTTCCTGAAGAGGTACTAGGGTTACCTCTAAATTGTAAAGTAGAGTTCGGGACTGTATCTGGGATCCACAGTTTTCTAGGACTGACAGGGTATTATCGGCAATTTGTAGAGGGTTTCTCATTAGTTGCAGCACCCTTGACTAAGCTGCTATGTAAGGGTATACCGTTTAACTGGACTGACGCGCAGCAACAAAGCTTTGAGAAGCTCAAAACTGTACTGACTGAGGCCCCTGTTTTGATACAGCCAGAGTCGGGACAAGATTTTACTATCTACAGCAATGCATCACATGTCAGTTTGGGATGTGTATTGATGTAAGAGGGTAAGGTGGTAGCGTATGCATCGTGTTAGCATAAGACTCATAATTCAAATTATCCAACGCATGACCTAAAGTTGGCCGCTGTTGTATTCGCACTGAAATCTGGAGGCATTATCTGTATGGTGAGAAGTGTATCATCTACACGGATCACAAGAGCCCCAAGTATCTCCTCACTCAGAAGAAGCTAAATCTTAGGCAGGGTAGATTTATTGAGCTGCTTAAGGACTACAACTATACGATTGAATCCCACCCTGGTAAGGCCAGTGTGGTGGCCGAAGCACTGAGCTGTAAGGTTATGACTAATTTGAGGGCGATGTTTGCTTGCCTCAGTTTATTTGATGATGGAAGTCTGCTAGCTAAGCTTCAGGTTAAGCCTACGTGCATTGATCAGATTAAGGGTAAGCAGTTGAAAGATGAATTGTTGGGTCTTCGTTTTCGACAGGTTGAGAGTGGGCTTACTAAGGACTTTGGACTGAATAGAGAAGGGGTACTCTATTCTGTGGGAGAATCTGTGTACCGAAAGACACTAAATTGAGGTAGTTGATACTGAGAGAGGCACATAGTAGCCCCTATGCTATGCATGCTGGCAGAAATAAGATGTACCAAGACTTGCGTGAGTTATACTGGTGGCCTGGACTTAAACGAGAGGTTACCAATTTTGTGGGTAAATGTCTGACTTGCCAGTAGGTTAAGGCTAAGCATCAGTTACCTTCGGGGTTGTTGCAGCCAGTTAAGATTCCACTTTAAAAGTGGGAGAGAGTGACTATGGATTTCGTTAGTGGGTTACCCCTCACACCTACTAAGAAGGATTCTGTACGAGTTATCGTGGATCAATTGACCAAGTCCTCCCATTTCATATCGGTTCGTATTGATTATTAGCTACAGAAGTTGGCTAAACTCTATGTATCTAAGATAGTGAGATTGCATGGGGTACCAGTTTTGATCATCTCTGATAGGGATTCTCGCTTCACGTCTCAGTTTTGGAAAAAGTTACATGAGGCTCT
Source organism: Gossypium arboreum (assembly GCF_025698485.1). NCBI lineage: Eukaryota > Viridiplantae > Streptophyta > Magnoliopsida > Malvales > Malvaceae > Gossypium > Gossypium arboreum. The sequence goes on from NC_069073.1 coordinate 84,890,735, forward strand.
AGGTTCAAGGTTAGACTTCAATATTGCTTTCTATCCCCAGATAGATGGTCAATCTGATTTGGTGATTCAGATACTGGAGGATATGTTGAGGAGCTGTGGGATTGATTTTTGAGGTAGTTGGGAGGACTATCTGCCGCTAGTTGAGTTCGCCTATAATAATAGCTTCCAGTCGAGTATTCAGATGGCACCTTACGAGGCACTTTATGGTCATAAGTGTCACACTCCTTTATGCTAGACTGAGTTGGGCGAGAGAGTTTTGGGTCCTAAACTAATTTCTGATACTAAGGATAAAGTTAATTCGAGACCGATTGAAAGTGGCATTCGATAGACAAAAGTCTTATGCGGACTTGAAGCGACGCGAGATCAAGTATTTTGTGGGAGACTCTATATTTCTTAAGGTCTCGCAATGGGAGAAGGTACTGAGATTTGGTCGTAAGGGCAAGTTGAGCCCTAGGTTTATTGGACCCTATCGCATATTGAAACAAGTGGGACCGATTGCCTATCAATTAGAGCTACCTCTAGAGTTGGATCAGATCCATGACGTATTTCACGTCTCTATGTTGAGATGCTACTGCTCTAATCCTACAGACGTTATTCTGGTTGAGGAGATTGAGGTTAGGCCAGACTTAACCTTATAGGAAGAGCCTAGTCAGATGTTGGATCGCAACGTAAAGATTATAAGGAGGAAATCCATCCCTCTAGTTAAGGTTTTATGGCATAATCATAGCATTGAGGAGGATACGTGGGAGCCTGAGGATGCGATGCGTCAGCAGTATCCTCATTTGTTCTGATCAGGTAAATTTCGATGCCAAAATTTTTTTAAGGGCTAGAGTTGTAACGACCAAAAAATACATGTTTATGTTTTTATTATTATTTGACAAATTTGTATCTAGTTCAGTGCTTAAGTGTTCTGGGTGTATGTGTGAGGCCCCAAGTTCAAGCCTCGGCTTTAGAAAATTTTGTTTGTAAAATAATGTCAGAATGGGCCTACTGGTCTGGTGGTTAAGTGGAGTGTTGGTGTGAGGGAGGTCTTGTGTTCCAGTCTGTACTTGGGTATTATTTTTGCTGCTAATGGCGTGTGGGTGTTTGAGAGCGACTAGAATACTAAAGTAGTTAAAACAAATGTGGTTTAGTAGGAGAAAAATAGGGGATTTGGGAGTTACCTAGTTAATTTTTCTTCTCTCCTATAGAAAGTCTCTACCATTTCCCTCTCCATTTTTTTCATTTACTTCCGAATTCTACCTCCCTCTTGCTGAATCCACTTTTTTCCTTCCTTTCCCTTTTCAACTTTGTTTTCAATTCATCATATTGCACAACATAGGGTCACACTTGTTCGGTAAGTGATAATATACTTTAAAATTTTGGTTTTTAAGTTATTAATTAGGGAACCTATGTTTAACTATGTTGACAGCCAAAAGTCAGCTGTGAGGGGCTGTGTTGGTGGTGAGTTATGAAGGGAACCATCCGTAGTTTGTAAGGTAAGGGTCTTTTCCGCTTGGAAGAGGACTTTTTGGTTTTGGGGTTAAGTTTAATTTGAGCGTTTAAGTGACTAATTGAGCGAAATATTGGTCAATAATAGGTTCTGGAGAGCTTGTGGTGGCTTTAGCTTCGAATCGAAACCAGGTGTGTTCTCGATTGCACAGAAAACAAAGTTTTGACCAAAGCCGAAAACCTCACTGTCGATGCTACATGGGCATGCGATCGCTCGTGTGGTAGGTCATGTGCCCTAACACGGGTATGTAATCGACGAGGCAAAGCCGTGCGCACCAGACACAACCGTGTAATGGCTAGGTAGGCTATGTGCGACACACGAGCTCGATTGATTTAGACCGTGTGGGCCACACGGGCATGTGAGCCCACACGAGTGAGTCATACAGGCATGTGGGATTCTGGGCCAGGCCGTGTGGAGGCCAACTTGGGCTGTGTGGGCCACACAGGAGAGTGGGCCCCCACAGGCAGACAACATGGGCGTGTGAGCCCATTTTCACTGCTTTGTTGCCAAGGTTGCACGGGTTGCCTAACACGACTATGAACCTACTATAGGGTCGGTAAGCTTACCTAGACACCTAGTTGAATGAAATGGCTATATGACTGATTTATATGTATACATGTTATCGAGCATGATGATGTTTCACTGAACTGATATTGTATGTAGTTTTACCATGTTATAGTTTGTCATAACTATATATTACATTGCATTGGGTTGGGGGTTGATTTTGTTCGGAGGAAGTGTGATGAAAGGCCTCAAGCCTAATTTACTGGCAGCTCAGCTGCAAACTACTGTCTAGTGCCACACTCAATACTTCTTGGAGTGTAGGGATGGGTGGGTTGATTATATCCACACATAGAGTGTAGGGTTGGAAAGAGATGGTCTGTAGAGGCTGGCTGGGTAGGATTTTGTGATTGCATACTTGTTACTGCTACTGATATGTTGATGGGCTAAGGCCCCACTGCATGACTGATTCTATACTGAGATGGGCTATGGCCAAACTGAAATCGATACGATTACTAAAAGGGCTTAGGCCCATACTGTGATCATGTGCATACTCTCTCTTTGTTTATATAGGGATTACACACTGAGTTACGTAAACTCATCCCTTTAGTTTAATCTGTATAGATAATCCCCAGACCTAACGGATCAATGTAGCAGAGGACCCTATGGTGGCCACACGACACCTTTGACACTGTTTCTTACTTATTTATTATTTTAAAATTTTATTTGGGTATTTCATTGTAAATATGGCCTCTATCGAGTTTTATTTTAGTTTGGGATTTTTATTGGTTATGGTTTATAACTGCTAGTATTAAGATAACCCAGGTTTTCGAAAGAAGCAAACATTTTAACAAAATACTCACAAATATGCAAACCGTTTTAAAAGCTTTTGTATTGAATAAACGCTTTGAAAAATTTCAACTGAATAAATAACACGATTTTAGAATTAATAGGTAATAATAAAAAAGTTTCTAAACAGAAATTGTTTTAAGTAAAATTACGATTTTGAAATACATTACCATGTGACATCTCCTGATCCAGCCATAGCATCCAGGCCCGGTTTGGGGTGTTACAATTCTTCAACCAACAAAAGCCTTAAGAAGACCATCTCTTGGCCAGCCACCTTGAGAAACCCTTAGCGAAGAAGCAACAGGCGGATCAGAGAAACACCTCAGTTAGAAAGATTTGAAAGTCTACAAAATTGAATTAAAGTCTACTGAATTGAATTAGAGTTTATGTAACACCCCAAACCTGGCCCAAAAGTTATTTCCAGATTTGACGTGTCACATGGACTTACGACTTAGTATGCATTTGTTGGTTTAAGTGATTGGGGTAGTCTTTGTAAAAACAGCGGTTGAATGAAAAGCTGGTTTATCAATCTTTAGGCTATCCATTTGTTGTACTTGTTGAGTCTTGGAAAATGTTCATTAATTTTGAAAACCCGCGCAGCCTGACACTAGCAGTTTCGACATAGTATAAATATATTTAGAAAATAAAACCATAGCGGAAAACGAAATTTAAATAGCAGCCTTATTACAACTTAAAACGCAAAATTAAATCAGAATATAAAATAAAAAAAATAAACTAACTTAGAAAAACCAACTTTGCAGATGATGTGGCCACTCCGAATCCCTCACAGCTCCAAGCCCACTATGGTTGGGGATTTCCTGCAAAGGGTGAGTTCGGTAAACTCAGTGTGTAACATAACCCAACCATAGCCCAAAACAGATCAAACCTCAGAGTCAGACTTATCTGGGCCTTGGCCCAGTACAGAAATCAGAGTGAAACCCATATGCTCATAGCAGATACAAAACAAATATATCATGAATGCAGAAATCCCAACCCAGATCCATCCATAACACCCCCGTACTAGCCTTGCACCATGTGGGGAGACTACTCGACCCACCCAACCGCTACACACCACAGAATTTGCAGTGAAGTGGCCAGATATTGTGATGAAGTCACCAGATACAGATATTGTGGCTGGGCCACTAGAACATATATATATATATGGCGAAGCCACCAGATTGCAGCGAGGCTACCAAATATTGTGATGAAGTCACCAGAACAGATATATGTAGCGAGGCCACCAGATTGCAGCGACGCTGCCAGAACGCTTCCTCCAGCAATATAAACCCATGTCCCACGCAACAGAAATAATATGTCATGGCATACGTATACAAAAATAGAACATCATGCTTTTCAGAAAAAAATAACCCTAGGGGTAAAATCGTAATTTTGCATGCATAAGGGTATTTCAGTAATTATTACCTATTGCTAAGGTTTCATGCTCATTCTAACGTTTACCAAGTAATCAGAAGTACTTACCTCGTCTTATTACAAAAGTGGGCCTGTTAGCCCATTGGCCCGTTTTCGGCCCATTAAGCCCAAAAATATCGTTGTGCACGAAAATGCACACTCTACACTCTAATCATCCAAATGCACCATATTCATTAACAATCGTCTCACGAGCGCCGACACTCATGAGTTCACAAAATACCAACGTTTGGTATTTCGGCTTTTCTTGATTCGATCTAAGGGAGGTGTCATTTACACACGGTTGATGACGATTGATGACGATATCTCCCACGCGATAATCCTACAATCGATCACTAACACATTAGACTTACGAATTAACGATAACTAACATAAATCCACGTCAACTAACCTAATCATCACACAAGTTAATAATTTACGCACGAGGGGCAAAATAGTCATTTAAAACCCTAGAGGCAAAATGGTAATTTTACCCACAAGGGTATCTCGGTAATTCTACCCTATAGGGGTATTTCGGTATTTCTACCCTACAAAGGTATTTCGGTAATTCTACAACTTATCCACTTGGGCCTACGGACCCATTGGGACCACATGGCCCATTTCAGCCCATCGCGACCCGATATAGCCGTCTTACCGCTAGAGTAATGAGAAATATACACCTGTTAGGACACTGCAGTTAATCCACGCTCCAAACACTCTTAGCTGACGCCCAACCCAAACGAACACGTCACAAAGCGAAAGGGATCAGCCAAGAAGGGTATGCTTACTCTCCTCATGGTTTGCTTTATTTAAAGCCAGCTCTCGATCTACTCTTATGTTAGCTTCCCGATGTGGGCTCCCTCCATCACCAGAGTTTAAAACCAACACCAACTCTTGTCTTCCCAACATAGCAAAATAATCAACCTTTGCGTGCCAAGGGATTTGAACCAAAGTCCTCTCACATGCCAACTCACGCCACCACCACTAAGCCATCAACTCATTTGTGTCATAAATCCAACACATTAAACTTTAAAGTGCACCTACTTGCTTCTAGATTTATTGAAAAGAAAAACCAAAATATATTGCAAGAGCCAAGACTTGAACCTTGGACCCCTTGCTTCCTCTATGGCGTCACTTCCTTGTCCCCTAAGTGGCGTCACCTTGCCACTACACCACACTCCTTTTTGTGTCATCTTTTACCCCTTTACTCTTAAAATCCCAAACCCGAATTACATCACCTGCTCATAAAATTAAAATTCTGAAGACTACCACGGATTTAACTTAAGTTTGGGCCTTCCAAAGGCCCACTAACCTACTAAAATATATATATTAACTAACCAGAACACACACAAATTTTAAAAATCACAGAAACACAGAAAACCCAAAAATTGGGGCATTACAGTTTATTCTTTCCTCCTTGTTGTTTAACTTAAACATGTTTTTTAAGTGTTCATTGATCTTGCAATCAACAATGATAGCATAATTCTGTTTAGCTAGGATAATTATGTTAATTCAATAATATTTGTTTGATTCATTTTTAACATGTTTCTGCCTCAGTCGATCATATTTTCAATTAAAATCAAGATGTACTTCACACATACATGATTGGATACATTCAGATTAGCTGAGCGATCCTAACCAGATTATGACTAGTAGACACATAAGTGAAAAGTGCAATGCTCAATTTAGATCATTAAACCAAACTAAATTAAAGGTTCATATCATCTTTAGTTATCTTTATTATCTTGTATAGTTTTTAGGTTTATGTGATAAAACTGTTTGAAACTTAATTGTCCCTGTTACCTCGCATAAATACTAAGAAACCCTTAGTTTAATATGATCAATAAAATGCATGTTTCACAAAGTAAAAGATCTGAAATGACTTAATTTGGTTTCTAAACTCATGAAGGATCGAGTTACCATGGAATGTTTTCTGAACACTATTAAATTATCCTATCGTATACATGTTATTGATTGTTGAAGTTTTGTTTCTGTTGCTAAAATCCATTCATACATTTAGATTTTTTTGCATACTTGTTTAAAATTGCATTAGGGACCAATTTTGGATCTACTTAAATTAATCTAGTTAAATCATCATAACTCAAATTATTTTATATTTATACCAAATTGTGAATTTATAATTTTACAAATAATTGATTAACACATAGTCCTTGTGGAGACGATAAACTCATTTTACTTACTTATTACTTGAACGACTATATACACTTGCAGAAAAATCCTGTTATAAGTTTTTGGCATCGTTGCCAGAGACAGTTTCCTTAATCATTCTTTGTAAATTTTCTTTATTTTTTGGCTTTTATATAATATCTAACATTAGTAATTTATTATTTATCTGTGATTTATTTATTAGGTGTTTTTGAAATTGAGTGGACATTTAGACATAAAAGAAGCGAGAGATTTGCTCAAAGACAAGTCGAGATGGACCTTGGTAATCAAAATTATTGACAAGGTAATGGAGGCACCCATGTGCACAACTGAATCCTTATTGTTGATGATAAGGATCGTGCCATCAGACAATACGTTGTGCCACTCTTCAATAAGTTAAATCTAGGAATTAGGAAGCTAGATATCGAGGCACCCCAATTCGGATTGAAACCAGTGATGTTTCAAATGCTCCAAATGGTAGGCCAGTCTAGTGGTATGCCCACAGAAGATCTACATCTTCACCTAGGATTATTCATGGAGGTTAGTGATTCATTTAAGATAGCCGGTGTGACTGAAAATGCATTAAGGTTGAAGTTGTTTCCATACTCATTGTGAGATTGAGCACGGGCACGGCTAAATTCGTTGCCACCAAGTTCAATATCTACATAGCAAGAATTAGGAGAAAGGCTTTTGGTAAAGTATTTTCCACTGAGTAAGAACACGAAGTTGCAAAATGAGATAACTAATTTTCAATAATTGGATGACAAGTCCTTATACAAGGCGTGGGAAAGATTCAAGGAATGGCTGGGTAAGTGTCCTCATTATGAGATTCCTTATTGTATCCAATTAGAGACATTTTATAACGATCTCAACACACATACAAGATTGATGGTAGATGCTTCTACGAATGGCGCGATTTTGTCTAAGTCTTATAAGAAGGCTTACGAGATCATCGAAAAGATTGCTAGCAATAACTACCAATGGCTGACAAATCGAGCAATTTCAGGAAGAAGAGTAGTCAGAGTTTATGAAGTCGATGCTATCACTTCACTCTCTACTAAGGTATCCTTTATATCCTTTATCCTAAAAAATTTACCACTAATAATTCTAATAATTTTGTAGCTCAACCACCAAGTCAATATGATGCAATTTCCTATGTATACTGGGGGGATAGTCATTCTTCTAAGAATTTCCCTTCAAACCCCGAATTTGCGTATTATGTAAGGAATAGGTATCAAAACATAAGTGGACAAGGACTATAGTCCAAATTCTACAATCCTTCGTAGCGTAATCACCCAAACTTTTCCTAGTGCAACCAAGGAAATGGCCCAAACACTTATATGTAGTGTAGACCCAACCAATCTCAAGGGTTTAGTCAACAAGCCCCAAAGCCTCCTCAAGATGAATCATCAAATAGTTTAGAAGACTTGTTGAAGGCATACATTGTGAAAAATAACGCTTTGATCCAAAGTCAAGTAGCAACACTAAAAAATATGGAGAACTAGATGGCCCAGTTAGCTACTAAGCTTCGTAGTATACCATAAGGAGCCTTGTTGAGCGATACGAAAAATCCAAGGAATTTTGGTAAGGAACACTGCAAGGTAGTTGCATTACGAAGTGGTAAGATTTTGGAACCCAAGGAGGTTATGATTGAAGGTGACCCTACTAAAAAGGAGGAAAGTCATCCAATAGTTTAAGTTCCTACACCAGAAAATTCGGATGCTAAAAATTCTGTCGAGGTAAATCCTAGACTAGTGAATTCTGAAAAGCTAACACCTTCTTTTACAGATTTGCCTCCTTAAAAAAAGTTATCCATTTCAGTCTAAAGTTTCATATCTTCAAAGAATTCAGTAGCATAAGCAGAACCATGAGGTACAATTCAAGATGTTCTTGTATTTTCTAAAGAAACTGCACATTAACATCCCGTTGGTGGAGGCTTTAGAGAAAATGCCCAACTACGTTAAGTTTATGAAGGATATTTTGTCCAAGAAGAAAGGAATTAGTGAGTATGAGACTGTTGCTTTGACGAATGAGTGCAGTGTGTTCTTACAGAATAAGCTTCCTCCGAAATTGAAAGACCCTGGAAGCTTTACGATACCTTATAACATTGGAGAATCTCACTGCGATGAAGCTTTGTATGACCTCGAAAAAAGCATAATCTTGATGCCCAAATTTATTTTCAAACTGTTGGGAATAAGTGAAGTAAGACCCATTACTGTGACAGTTCAACTTGTGGATCAATCTTTAGCATATCCTGAAGGAAAGATTGAAGATGTTTTGGTAAGAGTTGATAAGTTTATTTTTCCTGCTAACTTTGTTGTGTTAGACTTTGAAGCAGATAAGGAAGTTCTGATCATCCTAGGGAGACCTTTTCTAGCCACGGGAAGAACGTTGATAGATGTGAAAAAAGGAGAACTCACAATGAGAGTCACCTTTAACATTTAACATTCTGAAGGCCATGAAATTTACCGATCTGATAGAGGAATTGTAACAACCCGATTTTTGGCCTAGTTGAAACAATGGTTTTGAGACCATAAATTTGACGTAAGAAAATTTATTTTTATTATATTTTTATGGTCTAAGATTTCACAAAATAATTTTGTGATAATTTCATTTGAAAATTTTGACGTTTGGGCACCGAATTTAGTCAAAAGGACTAAATCGTAAAAAGTGCAAAAGTTGAGTTCTACATGCTAAAAGTGTCCAATTGTTATGAAATTTTAAATTGGAGGTCCTTATATGGTAATTACACCATTGGTTAATTTTTTTGACAAAAATGGACATGAAATAGGGAAATAGAACTTTTTTAAGTTAGGGGCATTTTGGTCATTTAGTAATTAAAATGAATTAAAAACAAAATTAAAAGAGAATTTTTTTCCATCTTCAAGCTATGGCCAAAACTTGCATGGAGAAACCATGGCTAGGATTTTTCAAGCTTTCAATTCGTTCTAGCCCCGTTTTTAATGATTTTTACATATTTCCAATCCCCGTAATAAGATCTATCTATTTGTACCATTTATTTCAGCTAGGGTTGATGCTTAAAAATTTACCCATTTTCTGCATGCGTGTATTTTGATTTTTAAGGGAGGAATATGAATGTTTGTTGTGTGTTAAACGACTTTTGCTAAGTAGTTTTCGGTGAAAACACTAAAAAGGACTAATTTGTAAAAGTTATAAAATTTATCATAAAAGTGTGATTTAGTGGAAACTTTGGTCTGCTATAGTTATGTAAATTATTTGGATAGGCTTAAAGAATAAAGAAATTGAATGAAAATCATTTTATGAGCCTAGGGGAAAAAGTGTAAATACATGAAACTTTAGGGGCAGAAACGTAACTTGGCCATAATGTGATTTTTGGATTAAATTGAATAACATGACTAATAAATAAGCTAAATGTTATATTATAGATCAAGGAAAATGAGATTTAGACCTAGAACTAGGGGAAAACGAGTATTTGACGGTCAGGTCTCTTTTCGTCATTTTTAGTATCGAGGTAAGTTTGTATGAAAATAATGCAACATGTTATTATTATATGTTTAATGCTTAAATATTGCATGAAATGTATATGTATATGTAGTTGTATTTATGAAATTTATTCATGATGTCTCAATGACAACTCAACAAAAATTGGTGTCTCAGAAATCCCGGTTGAACCCTAAGAATAGCTAAGATACGAATAGCATGACATGTGAGTGTTGAGATCCCGTATAAGACCATATCTGGGATATAGCATCGACATCGAAATGAGATCCTGTGTAAGACCATATTTGGGATATGACATCGGCATCAGTATGAGATCCCATGTAAGACCATAGCTGGGATATGGCATTGGCATCGATATGAGGTCCCGTATAAGACCATGTTAGGACATGGCATCAGCACCCTTATGAGACTTCGTGTAAGACCATAGCTGGGCTATTGGCATCAATGTGAGATCCCATGAAATACCACGTGTTGGACATGAGATTCGCATCTTTTCATGTGTATGAGATTTCCTAGTATCCTTTAATATTTCAAGTGGTTCAACGGGTAATTCAAAAATTATATCAAAGTTGTGATAATATATGATTACGATACAAAGTGGTACAGGTATGTACACAAAACTCATGAGAAATGATTTCGGTTTATGATACACCTTTGGTGAGGATGCAAATAAGTAAGTCATGCTTATGAGATTGAAATTGTGATGACCTTGTGATTACGGTTATAGGCTTGTGATGTATAAAAAATGTATTTTTACCATGATGATGGAAATGATTTGTAAAGGTGTTATAAACTTAGTATCATCACTTTACACTAAAATAGTTTTGGACAGCAGCAGCAGTCCGATTTTGAAAATCCCTCAAAAATTATTGAAATTGAGTTGGAGGTTGAATAAAATATGAAATTAAATCTTATAGAGTCTAGTTTCACATAGAGGAAACAGTGTAAGAAAACAATTTCATATTATGAGATATTGAAATTTTGTGAGACAGGGTTGGAGTGATTTTGGGCTCTCCTGTCTTAACTTTGGAAAATCATTAAAAATTGTACGAAAATAATTATCGATTAGAATTTGTATGACTAAAATTATTAATGAGTCTATTTTCAAGAGAAATAGATGGAAACATCATCCAAATCCCGTACTAAAAGATAATTAATTTTTAGTAAAAAAAGGTCAAAGCTGTCAAATAGCAGAATAGGGGTAACTTTGAAGAATAAACTGTACTTATTGGATAATCCATAAATTCTAAAAATTTTATAGTAGAAAGATATATGAGTCTAGTTTCAAATTATTTTAACATATCTTAATTTATAATTCTATAGCTCAAGATATTAATGATTTAGTGACTATGATGCGAGTAAACTACTTGACATGTACATAAGTAAAAAAGTGCAATTATGATTGTTTTACCTTGAGATCATGATGAGAGAATTGGTAGAAGCATGTTAATAAATTGTTTATTATTTTCATACGGACTTACTAAGCTATATAGCTTACCCCCTCCTTTTGATTTCTTTAGTGTTGCCAGGTTAGCTCGGGGTTGGAGATCGTCGGAGGGAGGATCACACTATCAAATTATCAATTTTGGGGTATCGATAAACCTTAAGTGTTTTCAAGTGAGTGGCATGTATAGAGACTTAATCCTTTGTGTTATGTGTTTAATGGTTTGGCCAAATGTATTGGCTTATAATGATTCAAGTGTATATAGCCATGAGGTGTGGCTTATATTAGTTATGGGTTTGTAAACCTATCTATCCATGTGCAATGTACTAGCACCTTGAAATGTGACCATGTGCTTATATGTACCGAGATTCTGTTTGATGTGGTTATACTTGTTTGCTATAATGAAGTTGAAGTTATTCAATATGATGATAACCATGGTATAAAAGTATAAGTGGTATTATAATAGACAAGGCCAAATGAGTATGAGAAACACAAGTACGATGATATGCAAATGTTATGTTTGTAACTTAATTGAGGTTGTTTAATCTTTAATTGGATACCATGTTCTATGCATTTGATGTTGTATAAGTGTGTGGGGGATTAAGGTTGACCAAGGCTTGGAAAATAGCCTAAGTGTTGGCCACACGGACAGAGACACGGCCGTGTGTCTCAGTCGTGTAGAAGACACAACCTAGCACACGAGGGTGTGTCTTGTCCGTGTGACCTTAAAATATTACTGACGTCATAAATAGATAGTTACACGGGCTGAGGACATAGGCGTGTTCGAGCCACACGGTGAGTGTGACCATACGGCCTACCTACATGGGCGTATGACTCTTCAAAACTAAAAAATTTTCTAAGTGTTATAAAAAGTTCGTAAATTCTCGGTTTAGTCCTGAACCACCCCGATGTATGTTTTGGGCCTCATAAGCTCGTATAAGGAACATTATGAATATGAATAAATGTTTTTAATTTGAACAAATTTTTTTATGACTCGATTTTACATAGTTGTGTACGTTTAAGTCTGGTAATGTCTCATACCTTGTCCTGGCCTCGAACTCCAGTAAGGGGAGTCACATTTAGTGGTATTAGAGCTATGGTTTAGTCGATTCTCAGACTAACCTAGCATAATGTGAGAGTCTATCTATACATGCGAAATAATCTGTGATAGTGTGATGTCTCCTGATGCGGATGAGATCTATCTCGCTTAGACAAAGATACTTTACAATCGAGCTACATCTGACTATGTTGATATTGATACTAAAGTGAGTAAAGTACACTTATAATGAATTGAGGCTTATAAAGGTATGAATAAAGGTTTATGATGTGTATGCGATGATGTACGAGATAAAAGTTTATGTTATGGTCAGCTCATCCATGTTTGTTTGGCATTCATATGATGCCATGTGCCTGACTTGTTTGATTACGTGAATATAATAAGTAAAGTTACTCAAAAATTGACGAAATGTGTATTTATGTACACTTGTTTGAATAACTGCAACGAGTAAGTTTGTGTAACATAAATACGTATGTTAATTTTCCTAAGGTGAAATATATGATTAGGATGATGTTATGTTAATGATGAATGCAAAGTCATATGTGTGTATTTATGAGAGTCAAGTTAGAGGCTTTACGATCTCACCCCCTTACCAGTGTTGCTCTATGACGAATATTCATGAGAATTATATTGAATAAGTTCACAAGTATGAAACTAAAGAGTTAGTGGTGAAATAATTGGTAATGCATATAGAGATTAGAATAGTTTGGAAAGTGAATACAATTTTGGAAGAAATATTGGAATGTTTTAAAGATTCTACACATCATGTAAGGTCATGGATAAAGAAGAAAATTTGCCTTGGCTATTCGATTCAATTGGGTATAAAGTCTAAAGATATGTTGCTGAAATTCCTTCTGAATTGGTTTTCGTTAATAAATGCAATACTATGGGGTTCATAATAATAGAATTAGTTAGAGAAATGAAAATTCAGTTGTAAGGATGTTTGTGTGTAATAGTTGTGATTGAGTAAATTATGATGACTTTTCTGGGTGTTCCATATATTCAATTATCCTCAAGAGTTTTCTTTCCAATGAAAATCTTATTGTATGAGTATGTTGACTAACTATAATGTCAAATGAAAGCACTGTAAGTCTGTTTGAATTACAATCGACATTTTCTTATCCCTCTGGGATTTTATTCTATTATGTTGGGGAAATGACGATGGTAAAAATTTATATGAGGTTATTTTTCTGTTTCTACTGGATGATGCTTTGTTTTACGTGTGTATATGGAAAATATATTATCTCTGTTACAAAGGACGTCCAGAGCTGATAAACAATGTTTTTCTTCTTTTTTTTATGGGGTATCATCCTAATCTTTATAATTATTTCCTTATCCATTATGTTTTTGGATTTCTGTTATGATATCATATTTGGGTTTTCTTATAGTTTTTATTGTGTAAATTATCAGACATGGCTCATCTTTGAAGTATGTTATTTAGTTTGTGATGACTATGTTTATTATGATTATATTCCTAGATTTGACAATAGAAATGAGGTGATTTTGGTGTTTGGATTTCTCTGTTTTTTGTGGAAGGAATTGTCTTTGGCAAAGGTATAAATAATGAGAGCACAAGTTCAAAATTATATGATGGATCTCTTCCCTCAGGTAAGCCTGACTAAAGTTAATGAGTTAAATTAGATATTCTGTTTCCTTGAGTCAATATGGTTGCAAGATTTTCCATTAACATGTTAAGAGAAATTTGAAAGACTGTGTGTATGAGTTTCTTTATCAGCATGAAGAAAAGAGTATTTTGATTTGTTATTATTTGACAGTTGAAATCAACTCAGTTGTTTTGTCAAAGTGTACTAGTCAATGGAAATATGAATTAAGTACGTGTATTTAAAGTATCTTCAAGTATGGTAATAAATTTTGTGTATTCACTAGTATGTAAATGGATAGTCTGAATGAAGAAATGGTATTCTTGAAAGTATGATGCAGAGATATGCCTATTGGATTGTCCTAATCGAGTAATATTATCATGATTAAAGCTGTTCAGCTTGATAAAGTTATAGCATGTAAAAATTTGAATGGTCTGTTGCATGTTGCCAAAGTTGAAACAGTTGAAGGTATTATTAACCGAAGCTCTAGTTTCGAGTTTAGTTTGAATTGAGTAATGAATTTATGAATTTCAGTGATGCACTATCGAATAGATTGTTATGTGTTTTATTACTAGAATGTAAAGTGATGGTTTCGTTTTTCAGACAGTTAATGTCACATTAAAAAGAACGATTCGACTAGTGATTTAGAGACGATCACTATTATGTCGGTATTGAGAATTTGATAACATTGTTTATTCGACGAAGATTGTCACATGTTCCCTGATAATGTATCGAATAGCATAGAAAGATCTAAGTTTAAGATAGTGGAAATGATTTGAGATATTGAAAGATTTTGAGTAGTTATCAATTAATCATGGAGAAAGCAGTTATAGTTACAGATACCTGGATGGAAAATATTTGTTTATTTTTGTGAGTACGGGTTACTTGATTGATCTTATTTGATGATGGTCTAATTATAACTATATTAAATGCTAAAGCGAGGTTTTCTTTGTGAGACTGAGAAGCTCAGAAATAATGACAGCGTGGGGTAATCTAAATGAGTTTAGAATGAGATCACTCCTTATGTCAGATTTTAGGTCAGACCTGATTCCTGTTATTATTATTATCCTGAGAAAGAAAGTTGCGAACAGATGAACCCGAAGCTTATGCAGAAGTTTTTATACGAGACTCAGTAGTAACACGTTTGTTTATTCCAAAAGTAATAAGATGTGCAGTTATGTAAAGTGGATACGTTAGTGATTGCGTACGTTACATGATATTTTGGATCCGTATTTAGATGCCGATTTGCTAACAAATAAAAGTCAATAACCAAGTATACTCAAGACTAATACAGTCAATGATGGTACGAGAGTGATTAAGAAGTAGAATTGCTATAGACTTCGTATCAAGATTATTTTATCTCTAAAAAGGAAGATATTATCTGGATTGTGGTTGATATGATTTGTGATTCTGAGAAATTTGTAAAAGTAATTCATAAGAGTTGAAAGCAACTTCTTCTGGTCAAATTTTCAGGGACGAAAATCCTTAAAGGGGGGAGAGTTGTAACAGCCCGATTTTGGGCCTAGTCGGAATAGTGGTTTTGAGACCACAAATTCGACGTAAGAAAATTTATTTTTATTATATTTTTATGGTCTACAATTTCACGAAATGATTTTTTGAAAATTTTATTTGAAAATTTTAACGTTTGGGCACTCAATTCAGTCAAAAGGACTAAATCGTAAAAAGTGCAAAAGTTGAGTTCTACATGCTAGAGGAGTCCAATTGTTATGAAATTTTAAATTGGAGGTCCCTATATGGTAATTAGTTCATTGGTTAATTTTTTGGACAAAAATGGACATGAAATAGGTAAAATAGTATATTTTTAAGTTAGGGACATTTTCGTCATTTAGTAATTAAAATGAATTTAAAACAAAATTAAAATCCAATTTTTGTCCATCTTCAAACTATGGCCAAAACTTGCATGGAGAAACCATGTCTAGGGTTTTTCAAGCTTCCAAGCTCGATTATAAGCCCGTTCTAGCCCCGTTTTTAATAATTTTTACGATTTTACAATCCCCATAACAAGATCTATCTATTTCTACCATTTATTTGAGCTAGGGTTGATGTTTAAAAATTTACCCATGTGCTACATGTGTGTATTTTTATGTTTAAGGAAGGAATATGAATGTCTGTTATGTGTTAAACGACTTTTGCTAAGTAGTTTTCGATGAAAATGCTAAAAAGGACTAATTTGTAAAAGTTATAAAATTTGTCATAAAAGTGTGATTTACTGGAAATTTTGGGCTGATATAGTTATGAAAATGATTTTTTTAAACTTAAAGAACAAATAAATTCAATGAAAATCATTTTACGAGCCTAGGGACAAAAGTGTAAATACCTGAAACTTTAGGGGCAAAAATGTAATTTTTCCATAATGTGATTTTTGGATCAAATTGAATAATCTGACTAATGAATAAGCTAAATGTGATATTATATGTGACAGCCCTAAATTGACCCTAGTCGGAAAGTGGTTTCGGGACCACTAAACCGAGACATAAAAATAATTGACCGTTATAGTTTATGCTCAATATATGTACATATACATGTGTGAAAATTTCACGTTTGGATTTTGTTAATTGTAAGTGAATTTTATCAAATAGGACTTATGTGAGAAAATCTAGAAATGTGCTAGGCAATTGTAAAGTGGGCTATTAATGCATAATGTGAAAATGATGGGTTTGCATGTCAATTTACCCAAAAGTTAAGCATGATGGCGGCCATGCTATGAGTGGAAACATGTTGCAAACATGTTTAGTTAGTGGTTATGTTAGAAAGAATTAAATAATGAAAAGGAATAGGATGAAAAAAGAAAAGAAAAAAAAGTGTCCATCCTTTCATTTCTTTGCTTGGTAGAATGTCCTAAGAAGAAGGGGGAAGAGCTTGAGAAAATCAGCCATGGTAGTTGCTAGACCAAGGTATGTTTGATGTTGTCCATGAGATTCATGCATGTTTTAGTTGTTAGTTTGAATTCTATCTATCCCATGGTTGGATTTGGGGTTGTTGGAGAATTGGGATTTGACAAAGAAGCTTAAAATTTTAGTTGATACCTTGAAGCTATTAACATGTTAGTTATATGGATGTGTTAAGTTGCTTGGGATGTTAGCATGAAAGTTGGAATTGTTAAGTTAATTTGTTGGAAGTGCCGAATTTAGGACTAAGAAGAGAATGAGTATTCGGCAAACATAGTGAAAAGGTAGGTGTTGTCGATTGTTAGATTTAGACCATGGGAGTGGCTATAATGGGCATTAAGATGTAGAACTGAAGAAATGTAGTTATATGTGAATTTACATGATGATACAAATAGATGTGAAAATATATGCTAGATTAGGAAAATTTGATTAAGTGTTCATGAGATGAAATTAGGTGTTTAAAAGATGTTATAGTTGACATTGTATATACATACATACATTCGACCATCTCATTGAGTTTGAAGGTGGTGTTAAATCTAATTGTGATGCCCATTTGGAAGTGTATATATATATGTATAAATATACATAAGTATGCCCGTTCGTGATGTTACCTTTAATTATGTGTATAATCGACTAAATGGGTAATTAGTGAGGATGGTTGCCGAATATACAAACATACATATGCATGTGTAATTGAATTATGAATGTTTAGCAAGATGGTTGAACTAGTTGATTTATTGATTAAGCTCAAGGAGTTAAAGAAGGAGAATCAAGCAAGGGAAAGACGAAGGTCATCGAGTAGCCGACTTGGAACTATTTTACCCAACACAAGGTAGGTCACTAAGCATATATTTTGTATTGATTTAAATAGACATAATGTCTATGTAATTGTACCGAAAGGAATGATAAATTTACATACATGTATGTATGTGGTGATGAAAGTATTGAATGAAAAGAAAAGAGGTGAGATGTATTGAGTTGTTGATTTCGGCACTAAGTGTGCAGGTATAAACATTTGTGATCATGAGAATGGCACTAAGTGTGCGGGTTTAAAATTTGTACAGCACTAAGTGTGCGAGTTTGATCATATAGCACTAAGTGTGCGAGTTGATTATATAGCTTGAGTGTGCGGACTCACTATATGCTTTTGAATCACTATTGACCTTGAGTGTGCGGCATTATTGAGTTGACCACGGACAGTAGTGCAGTAAGTACCTTGAGTTCATGGCTAATAGGCGCTATGTTTATATTTGGAGTTGAGCTTGGTAAGTTTGAACCTATGTGACAATTTTAATTGAAGTCACGTACATAAGAATTATCGTGGAATAAGTGAAAGGTCATGTAGTTGTATGATTGTAACGAAAACAAAATGGTGTATAAAATGCCTCAAATATCCTATTGATTAGTATATGGAATGTGAATGTGTAACTTGGTATGAGATTGAATCGAAGGTCTAAGGAACTATGGTATAGTTCGGTTTGAATGGAGTAATTAGCCTCGTTCCATTTTGTTTCCTCTTGTGATAATGTTATTAATGGTTGGTAGTGCATTGCTTATGACTTACTGAGTTATATACTCATTCGGTGTTTGCTTGTCACCTAGTTTAGGTTTCTTGGACTCAACTTTTTGCGTATTCGGTGTGACAGCCCAAAATTGACCCTAGTCGGAAGGTGGTCTCGGGACCACAAAATCGAGGCATAAAAATAATTAAAAATTTATTTTGATGCCTATAATATGTGTGTGCTCATGTATGACATTTTATGATGATTGATTTAGTGTTATAAGGGTGAATTCCACAAGAAAGGACTTAGTAATGAACTTTGAAAGTATGATAGGAAATGTGTGATGACTAATTAAAGCATGCATGCAAAATAATGGACTTGCATGTCAAATTCCCCTTTATAGGTGGTGGCCGGCCATGACAAGGAGGATGGGCTAAACATGTCATGAAACATGTTTTGTTGGTGCATTAGGGTGAAATAATAAACAAAGGTGTATGGGTGATAAAAAATGAAAAAAAAATGTGTGTGAGTGTGGTAATCCCCCCATTGCCGTGAGTTATAGAGAAGGAAAGAAAAAATTTTGTTCATCCTTTCTTTGAGCCAAAACTAAGGAAGAAGGAGGATTTTTGCTTCATGCTTGGTTTGGAAGAGATCTAGAAGGAGATTTGGCTAAGTTTGCATCAAGATTAAGGTATGTATGAGGTTGTGTTAGGAGTTTCATGCATGTTTTGGTTGCTAACTTGATGTGCATGTTAGCCATGGCTCAAATCTTTGTTAAGCCATGGAAATGGTATTTGGCCAAAGTTGTTATGGTGATAAAGCCATTGCATGCTAAGTGTGAAGCTTGATGATGATGCATGCAATGATGGATTGTCTACTCTTGAGTAAGATTTTGAGCTTTCTTTTGTTTTATCATGATTGAAGTTGAAAAGGAGCATGATTGTCATATTCGCCATGATGCATTCATGAGCATGGTTCATGCTTCTTGCATGTTAGTTGAAATTTGTGTTTTGGATGGCTATGGACACCTTGAAATTGCCATGCTCATATATGTATATATATGTTTGCACATGATGTTTTGGTTATGAAGGAAGTGATGAATAAGTTTGTTTAAAGAAGAAGATGTTGAAGAATAATTGTGAAATTGCAAGCACAAATCGGCCTAGCACACATATAAGTGCTTGATGCTATATTATAAGTTTTGAGCCACAATATGCAAAGCATTAACTAGTAAAATGCATGCTGTTTTTGTGAGGTATTAAGTGCATAATTGGCCTCAACATGTACATGAATATTCGCCTTGGGTAGCCTATTGAAGGCCTTAGCATTTCCTTGATGCTCAAATAAATTGTATTGAATTGCTTGATGTAGTATAAAATGTGCATGACCATTGTGTATTCAAGCTAAAGAGTGGCCATATGACCATTTAAATTCCTTGTCATATTCGGCCATAAGCTAGCACAATGAGGTTTTAATAAATTGAATTTGTTTGAATTAGCTCAAGAGCTAAGAGGTCCACAATTGGACAAGGGGAAGGAAAAAGTGATCGAATAGCCGTAAAAGCCGTTCGACAACATCCGAGGTAAGTCCTCAAGAAGTGACCTTACTTGAATTATGTGAGATGAAATATGGATGTGTATGATTATTGATTATGTGTGTATGAGTATTTGAATTCCACCCGGGCTAAGTCCCGAAGGCGAATATGCTAATGATTATAATTGTGTTTGAGCCTTAGTAAGGAAAATGAAATATGTATGCCCAATGATTATTGATGTATGTGTGCATGAGAAATTGAATGATATCCGGGCTAAGCCCCGAAGACAATTATGCTGAAAATTATATCCGGGTTAAGACCCGAAGGCAATTGTGCTAGTAGCTATATCCGGGCTAAGACCCGAAGGCATTCGTGCAAGTTGTTAAATCCGGGCTAAGACCCGAAGGCATTTGTCCAAATCGTGATATCCGGGTTAAGTCCCGTAGGCCTTGGTGCGGGTTACCATAACCGGGCTATGTCCCGAAGGCGATTGAACGAGTAGCGACGTCCGGTTAAACTCCGAAGGTATGTGATTTGAAAATTATAAGCTTGCTGGAAAATTTCAGCTAATGCACTTGTGAAATTTCCCAATGACAAGGTAAGTGCGGTGTGTGCTTTGCGCTAGGAGTAAGCGTATGAATATCCGCTCCTATGATGGAGCGAGTTATCGGCCTTAATGAAGCCGTTATTTGTGTATGAACATAAGTGTTGGGATGGTGAAGTAAATACGATTATGTGGATGTGCATTAATGAAATGATGCATTTGGTTATGTGAATGTATTGCTTTAATTAAAGCTGATTATATTCCTTGAGACTTACTAAGCATAAAAATGCTTACCCGTTGCTTTGGCTCTTTGTTTTATAGATTTATTTCGATAGCAAACGGATTCGGGATCAATAAAGTCGAAGTCATCCACACTATCCACGCCTCTATTTTGGTATAAATTTTGGTTGAACTTTGAAATGGCATGTATAGGACTACCCTTGTTGGTTTAAAAATGTGGCGATGTATATGTATACGGCCATGCGAAAATGGCTCGTAAAAGGAAGCATGAACTTAGACTATTTGTGGTTTGAATGTATATATATGGTGTCATGATGTGATTATGGATCGGAAATGGGAGTGTTGGTCACATGATCAGCCATTGGTATGGTTAAAATGATCATATGTGAACCTATGTATGGCAAGACTAGTTGGTTGATGGAGACTACAAAAATAGATAAGACCTACCTTAAAACAGATGCTGCCAGCTGCAGTGACGTGAATGTGAAAAATCACCAAAAATTGTAGGAATGGTATTAAATAGTGAATAAGCTATGTAAATGAACCTTAATGAGTCTATTTTCATATGGAAGAAGCGAAATGATCATAGGAGTTACATGTTAAGAGATATTGAAGCTATTGTGAAACAGGGCCAGAATGGTTTCTGGGTCCCCTGTCGCAACTTTAAAAATTAACTGTAAATTATCCAGAAAGAATTAGGAGACATACCTTATATGTACAGATTCCATTTTGAGTCTAGTTTCATTAGAAACAAACGGCACCAGAATTAAATCCCTGTACAGAGAGATATTCAAGTTATACCGCGAGAAGGTCAGAGCAGTCGATCCCTGTAACATGGGTGACTTTAACTAATAAACTGTACCAATTGGCCCGACCAAAATTCTAGAAATAAATCCATGGATGGATATATGAGTCTAAATTCAGGAAAATTTACGAAACCAGTTTCCGAGTTTTGAAACTCGAGATATGATTTTAAGGCGACGGTGACGCAGTCTTCCAGCCTGACTGGAAATGCCAAATTGGTGGGCAAAACATGTGAACTTGGCTTGTTAACCCCTCGTGTCTGACACCGGCGATGGTCTCGGGTTCGGGGTGTTACATTCGGGACCGTCATCGAAGTCATCACACCAACTAGCAACTTTTTGGTATCTTCTTCTTAGATGGTCTAAGAGAACATTTCGGCATGTATAGGCTATTATGTTTGTTTGAACTTTGGTATGTAAAACTTTGGATAGCCATGCGAAAATGGCTTATATACGTTTTTAGCATAGCACTATAATCGTTTGTATGTTGATCAGTAAGAGGTATGGAAATGTTGGAAACGATTAGCCATTGGAATGGTTAATCATGATTATACCTTGTGTTATGTATGCAAAAAGGGCTAATTGAATCATGGAAACTATGAAATAGGTAAAGTCTACCTTAAAGGCATATGCTGACAGCAGCAGCGATGTGGATGTGAAAAATCACTAAAAATAGTAGGAATCGAATTAAATAGTGAATAAATTATGTAAATGAACCTTGATGAATCTATTTTCATATGGATGAAACGAAACGGTCATATGAGTTGTATGTTAAGAGATATTTGGGTTTTTGTGAAACAGGGCCAGAACAGTTTCTGGATTCCCTATTCCGACTTTGAAAATTCATTATAAATTAACCCGAGACATTTAGAAGTCATGCCATATATTTATAGATTTCTTTTTGAGTCTAGTTTCTATAGAAACAAACGGCATCAGTATTGAAGCCCTGTACAGGGAGATATCCAGGTCGTAATGCAGGAAGGTCAGTGTAGTCGCGCCCTGGAGCAGAGGAAACTTTAACTAATAAACTGTACTAATTGGCCCGACCAAAAATTCTAGAAAAAATTTGTAGATGGATATATGAGTCTAGTTTTAGGGAAAAATCACGAAACTGATTTTTGAGTTGTAGAACTCAAGATATGATTTTTAAGGTGACAGTGACACAGTTAGCCAGCTGTCTGGAAATTTTTTTTCTATGAACGGTGAAATTAAGTGAACGAAGTCTGTTAACCCCTCGTGTCCGACCTCGGCGACGGTCTCGGGTACAAGGTGTTACAATTTAATTGGTATCAGAGCTATGGTTTAGTCTGTTCTAGGACTACCATAGCACGTATGAGTCCAACTATACATGCCTTAATGTTAATGTTTAAATGTGTGATGACTTCTGACGGTTAAAATTTTTGTTTTGATTAGTAAATGGATCCCGATGTAGAGAGAACCTTGGCGGATGACGTTGAAAGTGTAGCGGCTGCTCCTGCACAAGGGACGCCGCTGTTGAACCTCGATCATCTGCGAATAATCAAGGTGAGGGGCTAAACAAGCCTTCTTTACCATGATGAATGAGTGGGTCGTGCAATATGCCCGAACCAATCCGGCTGTCCAACAATTCCGAATTTGAATAATCCACCCCAAGAGCCCGTAATGCCATCGATTCTTGATCTGTGAATTTGAGTAAGCCACCTGTAGACTTGATTAGGAAGAGCGAGGCTGAGGAGTTCAAGGCCATAATTCTTGATGATGCCGAAAGGGCCGAGTTACGCTTGATAACACCATTCGGTGTTTGATAAACTATCATGCACACCGATGAATGTCTAAAGTGCGCTATATCCTTGTTGCGAGACTCGACTTACTATTGGTGGAGGACTTTGATTTCCATAGTCCCAAACGAACGAGTTACTTGGGATTTCTTTCAAAGCAGAATTTGAAAGAAATATATTAGTCAACGGTTCATCGATCAAAAGCGTAAGGAATTCTTGGAACTCAAGCAAGGCCGTAAGACGATTCTGAATCTGAACATGAGTTCGTAAGACTCAGTCGATATGCCCGGGAGTGTGTGGCTGATGAGGCTGCTATGTGCAAGAGATTTGAAGAAGGATTGAATGAAGATTTAAAGCTACTAGTGGGTATTTTGGAGATAAAAGAATTCGTAACACTAGTAGAACGAGCTGCAAGGCGGAAGAACTTAAGAAAGAAGAAGAAGGTGAGTTTGAAGCTAGAGACTATCGTAAAAGATCGACGGGTAAAGCTCCGTTCTCGGTGTAAAGAAGTTCGGGGAGGACACTAATAAATCGAGGACGATCGGGAATTTCCATTAGAAACACGACCATCGACGGACTCGAGCTACTTGGTAGCTAGTGTAGGATATAACCGTCAAGAGAAAACTGAATGCCCCAATGTGGAAGAAGACACATAGGTGAATGTTGGGGTAAGACTACTAACGAGGGCACATTACGGTGCGGTTCGAAGGACCACTTCATTAGAGATTGCACGGAGCTTGATGAGAAGAATAGGATGCAAGGTGCAAGACTTAGTGGAATGACAGCTAGAGGTAGACCACCGAGAATTTTAGAAGGTAGGGGTGGAAGTCATAGAGGGGCCTCTGATACTGTTGTTCGATCCGAGACCCGTACTCCTGCTAGAGCATATGCCATTCGCGCAAGAGAGGAGGCATCCTCCCCTGATGTTATCACTGGTACTTTCACTCTCTTTGATACTACTGTGATTGCATTGATTGACCCTGGCTCTACTCATTCATATGTATGTGAAACCTTAGCATCCAGTAAGACTCTACCTGTTGAGTCTACTGAGTTCGTAATTCGAGTGTCAAATCCCTTGGGTCAATATGCACTTGTTGACAAAGTGTGTAAGAGATGCCCTCTAATGATCCGAGAATCCTGTTTTTCGGCCGATTTGATGCTTTTACCATTTGGTGAATTTGATGTTATTCTTGGTATGGACTGGTTGACCGTATATGACGCAGTGGTGAGTTGCAAAAGAAAAACCATTGATTTAAGGTGCGCAAATAACGAGATAATCCGAGTTTAGTCTATGGACTTAAAGGGGTTGCCAGCTGTAATATCATCAATGTTGGCTCAGAAATATGTAAGAAAGGGGTGCGAAGCATACCTTGCATATGTACTTGATGACAAAGAGTTAGAAAAGAAACCCGAATCTGTGCCGGTGGTTTGTGAATACCCGGACGTTTTTCCCGAAGAATTACCGGGTTTACCACCTGTCTGGGAGGTAGAGTTTGGTATTGAGCTTGTACCTGGGACTACGCCGATTTCGATAGCTCCGTACCGTATGGCACCAATCGAGTTAAAAGAGTTGAAAGCTCAGTTGCAAGAATTGACGGATAGAGGTTTCGCTCGACCAAGTTTCTCACCTTAGGGTGCACCAGTATTGTTTGTGAAAAAGAAGGACGGAACCATAAGGTTGTGCATCGATTATCATCAGCTGAATAAGGTGACAATAAAGAGTAAATATCCGTTACCGCGTATTGATGATTTGTTTGATCAACTAAAGGGAGCCTCGGTGTTTTCAAAGATAGATCTGAGATCGGGTTATTATCGATTCTGGATTCGAGATTCGGATATACCCAAAGCGCTTTCGAGCGAGATCGACCACTACAAGTTCTTAGTGATGCCGTTTGGGCTCACTAATGCCCTATGGTATTTATGGATTTGATGAATCGGATCTTGAGATAGTATTTGGACCGGTTCGTAGTTGTGTTCATTGATGACATCTTGGTCTATTCAAGAGATGAGACCGAACATCTTGAGCACCGAGATTAGTGTTGCAAATTTTACGGGATAAGCGGTTATATGCTAAGTTCGATAAGTGTGAGTTACGGTTAAGAGAGGTTAGCTTCTTGGGTCATGTGGTATCCATCGGGTATTCGAGTTGACCGAGCAAAATTTCAGCCATACTTAGCTGGAAGCCTCGAGAAATATTATTGAGGTTCGAGCTTTTAGGACTCATGGTTACTCTTGACGGTTTGTAAAGGTTTCTCGATGATAGCCACACCTATGACGAAGCTACTTGAGAAAGATATTAAGTTGAATGGACGGAAAAATGTCAGAAAAGTTTTGATCAACTGAAAACTTATTTAACTGAAGCCCCAATTTTAGTGCAGCCCGAATCAGGCAAAGAGTTTGTCATCTATAGTGACGCCTCCCTACTTGGGTTGGGTTGCGTATTGATGCAAGAAGGTCGAGTTGTGGCCCATGCGTCGAGACAATTAAAGCCACATGAGAAAAATTATCCGACCCATGATCTCGAATTAGCTGCCATCGTATTCGCTTTGAAAATATGGCGACATTACTTATTTGGTGAGAAGTGCCATGTATTTTTGGATCACAAAAGTCTCAAATATTTGATGACTCAAAGAGACTTAAATCTGCGACAGAGACGTTGGCTCGAGTTGTTAAAAGATTATGAGCTTGTCATTGACTATCACCCGGAAAGGCTAATGTGGTTGCGGATGCCTTAAGTCATAAATCACTTTGTTTGCCTTACGAGCGATGAATGTACACTTATGCATTCTATCCGACAATATACTAGTGGCGAAATTAAAGGCCAAACCATTGTTGATTCATCAAATTCGTGAAGCTCGGAAAGTCGATGATGAATTGGTTGCAAAACGGGCTGAATGTGTTTGAATATGGAATCGAGTTTCAAATTGATGATGACGATTGTTTGAGGTACGTAAATCGGTTGTGTGTTCCAAGAAATTGAACTCATTTCAATGATTCGAGCGAAGCTCATTGTAGCCGAATGTCAATTCACCCGGGAGTACGAAAATGTACAACGATCCGAGGCAGCAGTTTTGGTGGCATGGTATGAAACGAGACATTTCGATTTTGTTTGAAGTGTTTAATATGTCGCAAGTAAAGGCGGAACATCAAGTGTCTCGGGTTTACTTCACCGATCATGATACCGAATGGAAATGGGATCGAGTCACGATGGATTTTGTGTGCAGGTTGCCATTGTCGACAAGTAAGAAAGATGCGATTTGGGTTGTTGTTGATAGATCGCCTAAGTCGGCTCATTTTATCCCCGACGTCTGATTTTTCATTGGATAAACGGCTGAATTGTATGTTTCTCAGTTGTGAGATTACACGGAGTACCGATTTCTATTGTGTTGGATAGAGATCCGAGATTCACCTCACGATTTTGGAAGAAATTGCAAGAAGCTTTGGGTACCAAGTTGCATTTTAGCACCGCTTTTCATCCCCAAACCGATGGTCAATCCGAGCGGATAATTCAGATACTTGAGGATATGTTGAGATGTTGCATCCTCGAGTTTTGTGGTTCATGGGAAAGATATTTGCCTTTGATTGAATTCGCTTACAACAATAGCTTTCAATCAAGCATTAAGATGGCACCTTACGAGGCTTTGTACGGTTGAAAATGCCGTATGCCATTGTTTTGGACCGAGCTCGGTGAAAGTAAAATTTTCGGAGTGGATTTGATTAAAGATGCTGAACAGAAAGTAAAAATAATTCGTGAAAGTCTGAAGGCAGCCACAGACCGTCAGAAATCGTACGCGGATTTAAAACGAAGAGATATTGAGTATCAGGTGGGAGACAAAGTGTTTCTTAAGGTATCGCCTTGGAAAAAGATACTCAGATTTGGCCGTAAGGGCAAATTGAGTCCGAGATTCATTGGGCCGTATGAGATCTCCGAACGAGTTGGCCCAGTAGCATATAGGTTGCTTCTACCCCCTGAACTCGAAAGGATCCACAACGTTTTCCATGTTTCGATGCTTCGACGTTACTGATCCGATCCTTTGCATGTAATAAACCCCTCCGAGATTGAAATTCAAGCCGATATGAGTTATGAAGAAGAACCGATCCGTATTCTAGCCCGTGAAGTGAAAGAGTTACGAAACAAAAGGGTTCCGTTAGTGAAGGTGTTATGGCTCAAACACGGAATGGAAGAAGCTACTTGGGAACCTGAGAACTCTATGAAAGAACGATACCCAAACCTATTTACCGGTAAGATTTTTGGGGACGAAAATTTCTTAAGTGGGGGAGAGTTGTGACAGCCCTAAATTGACCCTAGTCGGAAAGTGGTTTCGGGACCACTAAACCGAGACATAAAAATAATTGACCGTTATAGTTGATGCTCAATATATGTACATATACATGTGTGAAAATTTCACGTTTGGATTTTGTTAATTGTAAGTGAATTTTATCAAATAGGACTTATGTGAGAAAATCTAGAAATGTGCTAGGCAATTTTAAAGTGGGCTATTAATGCATAATGTGAAAATGATGGGTTTGCATGTCAATTTACCCAAAAGTTAAGCATGATGGCCGGCCATGCTATGAGTGGAAACATGTTGCAAACATGTTTAGTTAGTGGTTATGTTAGAAAGAATTAAATAATGAAAAAGGAATAGGATGAAAACAAAGAAAAGAAAAAAAAATGTCCATCCTTTCATTTCTTTGATTGGCCGAATGTCCTAAGAAGAAGGGGGGAAGAGCTTGAGAAAATCAGCCATGGTAGTTGCTAGACCAAGGTATGTTTGATGTTGTCCATGAGATTCATGCATGTTTTAGTTGTTAGTTTGAATTCTATCTATCCCATGGTTGGATTTGGGGTTGTTGGAGAATTGGGATTTGACAAAGAAGCTTAAAATTTTAGTTGATACCTTGAAGCTATTAACATGTTAGTTATATGGATGTGTTAAGTTGCTTGGGATGTTAGCATGAAAGTTGGAATTGTTAAACTAATTTGTTGGAAGTGCGAATTTAGGACTAAGAAGAGAATGAGTATTAAGCAAACATAGTGAAAAGGTAGGTGTTGCCGATTGTTAGATTTAGACCATGGGAGTGGCTATAATGGGCATTAAGATGTAGAACTTAAGAAATGTAGTTATATGTGAATTTACATGATGATACAAATAGATGTGAAAATATATGCTAGATTAGGAAAATTTGATTAAGTGTTCATGAAATGAAATTAGGTGTTTAAAAGATGTTATAGTTGACATTGTATATACATACATACATTCGGCCATCTCATTGAGGTTGAAGGTGGTGTTAAATCTAATTGTGATGCCCATTTGGAAGTGTATATATATATGTATAAATATACATAAGTATGCCCGTTCGTGATGTTACCTTTAATTATGTGTATAATCGACTAAATGGGTAATTAGTGAGGATGGTTGCGAATATACAAACATACATATGCATGTGTAATTGAATTATGAATGTTTAGCAAGATGGTTAAACTAGTTGATTTATTGATTAAGCTCAAGGAGTTAAAGAAGGAGAATCAAGCAAGGGAAAGACGAAGGTCATCGAGTAGCCGACTTGGAACTATTTTACCCAACACAAGGTAGGTCACTAAGCATATATTTTGTATTGATTTAAATAGACATAATGTCTATGTAATTATGCCGAAAGGAATGATAAATTTACATACATGTATGTATGTGGTGATGAAAGTATTGAATGAAAAGAAAAGAGGTGAGATGTATTGAGTTGTTGATTTCGGCACTAAGTGTGCAGGTATAAACATTTGTGATCATGAGAATGGCACTAAGTGTGCGGGTTTAAATTTTGTACAACACTAAGTGTGCGAGTTTGATCATATAGCACTAAGTGTGCGAGTTGATTATATAGCACTGAGTGTGCGGACTCACTATATGTTTTTGAATCACTATTGACACTGAGTGTGCGACATTATTGAGTTGACCACGGACAGCGGGTCGGGTAAGTACCCTGAGTTCATGGCTAATAGGCGCTATGTTTATATTTGGAGTTGAGCTTGGTAAGTTTCGAACCTATGTGACAATTTTAATTGAAGTCACGTACATAAGAATTATCGTGGAATAAGTGAAAGGTCATGTAGTTGTATGATTGTAACGAAAACAAAATGGTGTATAAAAATGCCTCAAATATCCTATTGATTAGTATATGGAATGTGAATGTGTAACTTGGTATGAGATTGAATCGAAAGGTCTAAGGAACTATGGTATAGTTCGGTTTGAATGGAGTAATTAGCCTCGTTCCATTTTGTTTCCTCTTGTGATAATGTTATTAATGGTTGGTAGTGCATTGCTTATGACTTACTGAGTTATATACTCATTCGGTGTTTGCTTGTCACCTATTTTAGGTTTCTTGGACTCAACTTTTTGCGTATTCGGGACCGTCATCTAAGTCATCACACCGACTAGCAACTTTTTGGTATCTTCTTCTTAGATGGTCTAAGAGAACATTTCGACATGTATAGGCTATTATGTTTGTTTGAACTTTGGTATGTAAAACTTTGGATAGCCATGTGAAAATGGCTTATATACGTTTTTAGCATAGCACTATAATCGTTTGTATGTTGATCAGTAAGAGGTATGGAAATGTTGGAAACGATTAGCCATTGGAATGGTTAATCATGATTATACCTTGTGCTATGTATGCAAAAAGGGCTAATTGAATCATGGAAACTATGAAATAGGTAAAGTCTACCTTAAAGGCATATCTTGACAAAGAAGCGATGTGGATGTGACAAATCACTAAAAATAGTAGGAATCTAATTAAATAGTGAATAAATTATGTAAATGAACCTTGATGAATCTATTTTCATATGGAAGAAACGAAACGGTCATATGAGTTGTATGTTAAGAGATATCTGGGTTTTTGTGAAACAGGGCCAGAACAGTTTCTGGATTCCCTGTTCCGACTTTGAAAATTCATTATAAATTAACCCGAGACATTTAGAAGTCATGCCATATATGTATAGATTCCTTTTTGAGTCTAGTTTCTATAGAAACAAACGGCATTAGTATTGAAGCCCTGTACAGGGAGATTTCCAGGTCGTAATGCAGGAAGGTCAGTGTAGTCGCGCCCTGGAGCAGAGGAGACTTTAACTAATAAACTGTACTAATTGGCCCGACCAAAAATTCTAGAAAAAATTTGTAGATGGATATATGAGTCTAGTTTTAGGGAAAAATCACGAAACTGATTTTCGAGTTGTAGAACTCAAGATATGATTTTTAAGGTGATAGTGACACAGTTAGCCAGCTGTCTGGAAATTGTTTTTCTATGAACGGTGAAATTAAGTGAACGAAGTCTGTTAACACCTCGTGCCCAACCCCGGCGACGGTCTCGGGTACGGGGTGTTACATTATAGACCAAGGAAAATGAGATTCGGACCTAGAACAAGGGAAAAACGAGTATTTGACGGTTAGGTCTCTTTTTTGCCATTTTTAGTATCGAGGTAAGTTTGTATGAAAATAATGCAACATGTTATTATTATTTTATGTTTAATGCTTAAATATTGCATGAAATGTATATGTATATGTATTTGTTTTTATGAAATTGATTCATGATGTCTCAATGACGACTCGACAAAAGTTGCTGTCTCAGAAATCTTGGTGGAACCCTAGGAATAGGTAAGATACGGATATCACGACATGTGAGTATTGAGAACCCATATAAAACCATATCTTGGATATGGTACCGACATCCAAATGAGATCCCGTTGAAGACCATATCTGGGATATGACATCGGCATCAGTATGAGATCCCATGTAAGACCATATCTGGGATATGGCATTGGCATCAATATGAGGTCCCGTATAAGACCATGTCTAGGACATGGCATCGACACTGTTATGAGACTTCATGTAAGACCATAGTTGGCCCGTTGGCATCAATGCGAGATCCCCTGTAACACCACGTCTGGGACATGGCATTGGCATCTTTTCATGTGTATGAGATTTCAGAGTATCCTTTAGTATTCCAAGTGGTTCAACGGGTAATTGAAAAATTATATCAAAGTTGTGTATAGAATTCATGAACTAGTTCATCACCAGGAAGTCAACGAGCATCACAAAATCATTCTCACTTGAGAGCATTGATTTTCTTTCTAATCGGTATAGGAACAACCATCAAATCATGACTCTTCAAGTTAAAAGCTTTTTTCGGCATCATAGGTTGATGCTTGAAGATTGAATCAAATCTCTTTTTCACTTCTTCAACGATCAAAATTGGGTTTTTAGGAGTAGTCTTTGAAGATCTAGTTATTTTATGAGACATGGTATCTTTTCTTGAAAATTGGCAAAGTTTCTACACAAGGGGAAAAAAGAAATCGGCAAAGTGGTAAAGACTTGCTATGGCAAAAATCTTGCGACGACAAGAATAGTGCGGCGGCAACAATGGCATGCGAAAACAACGATAGTGCTCACGTAATCTTCTTGTGGCGGCAGTAGATGGTTTCGGCAAAAAGGGAATGGAACTATCATTTCTTTCAAGATTTGAGGTTGACGACAAAAAAAAATATTTAGGGATTCTTTTTATAGGTTAATCAAATTGCTTTGAGGGATATGAAAATTAGTAGATTGGAGAGGAGTTTATATAGGGAAGAATTAGGGCAACATGTAGCGAAAATTTAGTTGCATTAGGGTTACTTGGGCGGCAAGCGATGGGAGTGGCGGCACAGTGTCGATTTTGTTTCTCCCTTTTGCTGTCTTGGGCCTCAAACTCATACTGTATCTACAAACTTACTAAAACAAAACTGATTAATATTTGGGCCAAATTTGATCCCCTTAATTAACATAAAAATTTAAAATTTAAACAGAACAAATGAAACTTAAAAAAAATTTAAATCTTAATTAGAAAATTCCTTCTTTAACAATTTACATTAAATTAATTCCCAGAAAAGATTAGAGGGGTCACAATGGTCCCACTTAAGTTCCAATCTCCTTCGATAAGATTAATTAAATATAATAAGTTAAGAAAATAAGTTCTAATTATTTATTTATTTACAAAACGAGTACATGAAAAATCAAGGGTCTGTTAATTTGAACAAGGATTCAACATGCTCAAGTTCACCATCCCAGTAGTGTTTGAGAAGTTGACCATTAACTTTAAACGTACCTCCGTAATTATCGTATAATTTAATAGCTCTATAAGGATAAACTCGGTAGATTGTATAGGGTCCTTTCCATCATGATTTAAGCTTCCCAGGAAATAACTTCAACTTTGAATTAAACAACAAAACCTTCTGACCTTATTTAGACTGGGGGTGATAGGCAGTAGCAATCATGTGCTTCACATCATATTTGTCAAGCAACCACTTAAGCCATATGTTCACAAAGTGAGAACCTTTATCACTGATAATAGCTCTTGGTGTCACAAATTGTGTAAACACATGCTTATGTACGAATCGCATGACTACCTTAGCATCATTTGTAGCGTATGCTTCAGCTTCAACCCACTTGGATACATAGTCCATAGCAATTAGGATGTATTTTTTCCCGTACAAATAAGGAAATGAGCCTAAGAAGTCAATGCCCCATACGCCAAATAATTCAATCTCCAAATTGTTTGTCAAGGGCATCTCATTCCTCCTTGATACATTTTCGGTCCTTTGGCATTTATCATAGTTTTTTACTAAGCATCTTTAAATAGTGTAGACCAAAAGAAACCTACTTGACAAATCTTTGCTGTAGTACGTGAACACCAAAGTGTCCCCCACTTGGAGATGAATGGAAATGATACAAGATATCAGCAATCTCACTTTTAGCTACACACTTTCGGATTATATTATCTGCACACTGTTTAAACAAAAATGGATCCTTCTAAAAATAATACCGACTATCATGAAGGAATTTTTTCCTTCGTTGGTCTATCATTTCTCAAGGAATTATTCAACATGCAAGATAATTTGCAAAATCAGCAAACCAATGTGTTTCATGAATTAGACTTATCTCAAATAAATGTTCATCTGGGAAATTCTCGTTGATAGGCACACATGATCGAGTTACCTCATCTTGCTCCAACCTCGACAGATGATCAACTATTTGATATTTGACACCTTTTCTATCTTGGATCTCAAGGTCAAATTCTTGGAGTAACAGCATCCAACGAATTAGCCTCGGTTTTGCATCTTTCTTCGTGAGCAAGTATTTAATGGCCGCATAGTCAGTAAATACTGTAACTTTGGTACCTATAAGATATGAGTGGAATTTTTCAAAAGTAAAAACTATAGCAAAGAGTTCCTTTTTAGTTATCGTATAATTGAGTTGGGCTCCCGTCAAAGTTCTACTTGCATAGTAAATAGGGTGAAACACTTTGTTTCTTTTTTGACCCATCACAGCTCCAACGGCATAATCACTTGCATCGCACATCAACTCAAAAGGTGAGCTCCAATCAGGTGTAACAGTTATTGGGGCTAAGATTAACCATTTTTTAGATCTTCAAAAGCTTCCAAACATGCTTTGTTGAAATTAAACACTATATCTTTCTCTAACAACAAACATAATGGTTTAGAAATTTTCGAGAAGTCTTTGATAAACCTTCGGTAAAAACTGGGCTTAAGAAACTTCTGACTCCTTTCACATTAATTGGGCCCGATAATCTTTCAATTATGTCCACCTTTGCTTTATTGACTTCAATTCCTTTCTGAGATTTTTTACCTTAAGACAATCCTTTCCTTAACCATAAAATGGAATTTTCCTAATTAAGGACAAGATTCTTGTATTCATTTCTCTTTAGTACCTTAGCCAAATTACTCAAACAAATATCATAGTGTTACCAAAAACAAAAAAGTCATCCCTGAAAACCTCAACAAAATTTTCAATCATATTAGTGAATATTGCCATCATGCATTGTTGAAATGTTGCAGGTGCATAGCATAAACCAAAAGGCATTCGCCTAAAGGCAAACATACCATATGGACAAGTAAAGGTTGTTTTATGTTGGACCTCCAGAGCTATAACTATTTGGTGTTATCTCAAATAGCTATCTAAAAAACAATAGAATTCATTACGTGCCAGTCGATCTAACATCTGATCCATAAAAGACAACGAAAAAAGCTCCTTCTGAGTGGCTTTATTCAATTTTCTATAATCAATACAGATTCTCCAACTAGTAATAGTTCTCGTTGGAATCAACTCGTTACGCTCATTTTCAACAATCGTGATTCCACCTTTCTTCGGTACACACTGCACCGGACTTACCTAAGAATTATCTAAAATAGGATTGATGATTCTTGCATCTAGCCATTTGATCACTTCCTTTCTCACTACTTCTTTCATAACAGGATTGAGCCTCCTTTGCCCATTAATTCTAGCTCTTTCACCTTCTTCTAAAATAATTTTATGCATGCAAAAAGAAGGGCTTATACTTTGAATATCAGCTATGGTCTAACCAATTGCTCTCTTAAATTTCTTTAGGACAGTAATTAGTTGCTCCTCTTGATATCAGTTCTACTGTAATAATCACTGGAAAAGTAGAACAGTCATCTAAATAAACGTATTTCAAATGGGAAGGAAGTACATTTAGTTCGAGTTTAGGTGGTTCTTTAATTGTCAACTTGCGTTGCACAAATTCTCTGACTTCTAACTCCAATGATTCAAACTGTGTGGATTGAATAAAATTCCTTCGATTGGCTTCCATCAAAGGCATGTTTTCTTCACCTTCTTCATCTTCCAAAGGGTCAAGATCTAAGGCTTTCTCCTTCTTCAAAATTACTTTCCATAAAAACCAAGGTTTTTGTCTCTTCCATAACTGAACACTCTTCTACCTAATCGAGAATTTTCATTGCTTTAAGAATGTTAAAGGTTACCTGATCATCTTGAACTCGTATGGTGAGTTCACCTTCTGCACATCAATTAACGTTCTTCCGTGGCTAAGAAAGGTCTCCCAAGGATGATCGGCACTTTCTTATCTACTTTAAAATCTAAGACAATGAAATCAATAGGAAAAATAAATTTAGTTACTCTTACCAAAACATCCTCGATCTTTCCTTCGGGATATGCTAAAGATCGATCTGCTAGCTGAAGTGTCACAGTTGTAGATCTTACTTCACCTATCCCTAGCATCCCTATCGCTCCTAAATCACTCAAAGCTTTACCATGGTAAGATTTACCAATGTTACAGCATATAGTAAAGTTTCCCAGGTCTTTCAATTTCGATGGCAGTTTGTTCTGTAGGAATGCACTGCACTCTTTTGTTAAGGCAACAGTCTCATACTCACTCAGTTGTTTCTTTTTTAATAGTATATTCTTCATAAACTTTACATAATTTGGCATTTGTTCTAAATCCTCGACCAACGAAATATTTATGTGTAACTACTTCAGAACATCTAAAAATTTCTTAAACTGCACCTTCTGTTTCTGTTTGTATTACTGCAATCTTTGTGGATATGAAGGTGATGGAACTTTCGATTAAATGGGATAACTATTTTGAGTAGGTAAATCTACATCCAAAGAAGATGTTAAAGTATCTGAATTCACTAAGTTAGGATTTACCTTGTCAGTCTTTGCAGATTTTAACTATTTTGGTGTAGAAATTTCAACAGCTAGTTGATTCTTCTCAAAGGACTTATCTTCAACATCAATCAATCGGGGTTTCAAAATTTTACCACTTCGCAATGCCACTACCTTGATATGTTCTTTACCTAAAATTTTTGGATTCTCAGTATTGCTAGTCAAGGTTCCTTGCGGTCTATCATGAAGCTCTGTAGCTAACTAACCCATTTGGTTTTCCAAATTTTTCAATGTTGCTGGTTGGCTTTAGATCAAAGCATCATACAAAGACTCGTCATCCAATTCTCCAAACTGTTTGATGCCTCAGCTTGAGGTGGTTTTGGAGCTTGCTGATTAAACCCTTGAGATTGGTTGGGTCTATGATGCAATAAGTTGTTATTCAGTCCATTTCCTTGGTTGCTCCAAGAAAAGTTAGAATGATTACGCCATGAAGGATTGTAGAAGTTGGACTGGTGTCCTTGTCCATTCTTATTTTGATGTTAGTTTCCCACATAGTACACTAACTCAAGATTTGACGAATAATTCTCAAAAGAATGACCTTCCCCAAAGTACACACAGAAAACTACTTCAAACGGACCTGGTAGCTGAGCTGTAAAATTATTAGCACTATTAGCGGTAAACTATTTTAACATAGAGGAAATAGACGATACCTGAGCTGATAAAGAAGTGAGGGCGTCAACTTCATGAACTCCACCTACATGTTTTCCTGAAGCTGTTCGATTTCTTGGCCATTGATAGTTATTACTCACGATCCTCTCAATGATCTCATAAGCCTCATTATAAGACTTAGACAAAAACTGCACCATTTGCACAAGCATCTACCATCAATCTTGTATGTTCATTGAGACCGTCATAGAATGTCTCCAATTGGATACAATGAAGAATCCCATAATGAGGACACTTACAAAGTAACTCCTTGAATCACTCCCAAGCCTCATACAAAGACTCGTCATCCAATTGTTGGAAAGTTGTGATCTCGTTCCTCAACTTAGTGTTTTTGCTAGGCGGGAAATACTTAACCAAAAATCTCTCTGCTGATTCTTGCCATGTAGATATGGAACTTGGTGGCAATGAATTGAGCCATGCTCGTGCTCAATCTCACAACGAGTACGGAAACGACTTTAACCTTAGTATGTCTTCAGTTACACCGACTATCTTGTATGAATCACTCACCTCCATAAACTATCGAAGGTGGAGATGTAGAGCTTCTGTTGGCATACCATTGAATAGGCCTACTGTTTGGAGTATTTGAAGCATCACTGGTTTCAATTCAAATTGGGTTGCCTCAATATCTGGCCTTCTAATTCTTGGATTTAACTCACTGAAAAGTGGCACAACATATTGTCTGATGCATTGATCCCTATCATCAGCAATGAGGATGGGATTTCGTACAAGATCGGCTTTATTACTGTAACGCCTCAAAAATCTCGAAATCCTAAACTTTCATTTTTTCAGTTTCGATAAAAATTGTGCTTACCATTCTTAGTCATGTGTTAATTATGTGATAGCAGGTCTTGGTTATGGTTTGAGTTTGAACTTAAGGGTGAAGGAAATTATGGTTTAATTTTTTAAAAAAACCTTGTTGGCAAGTATGTTGGCTTTTAAATAAATGAAGGAAGAATTGGACATAAGAAAGCCTTGTGGTAGAGTGGTAAATGGCGTCACATGCATGACAAGGAGGTCTGGGGTTTGAATCCCTCCTTGTTCAAAAGAAAGATTTGTTTTTTTGCTTAAGGGATGGATAGTGGTGGCGTTGGATATGAACACTGAAGGGAGAGATAAGAGGAGAAATTTGAGGAGGGGATTAGGGAGTTATTAGGGAGAAAAATTAGGAGATAAGGAGTGAAGAAGAGGTGGAGCTAAATTGGGAATTTAGGCATAGGAAATTTGGCCATAGAGGCTATATATAGGTGCCGAATGTGAGGTTGCCAGGATAATGTCAAATTCTCCCTTACCTTGTTGCCAGAAAACACCTTTTTTCTCCAAAGATCTAAAAACCAAAAATCCCTTTTTCTTCCTTCTTTTTCTTTGTGCCGGTTTTCCATTCTTCCCTTACACAAGTTCTCTTTTTGATTCACCTCTGGTTTTAAACGATTTCTACTTCTCTTTATACCGAATAACCTCTTTTACCTTACAAGTCTCAAGAGCCGAATATCCTATGTGCCGCCACTACCCTTTCCACTCTGTCAATTCTAGTGTAAGTGTTTTACTCTCTGAATCGGATTTGCTAGTATAGATCACTCTGTCCCTCATTTCTTCTAATCGGTTTTGGTAGGATTAGTATCGAATCCCAATCTTTTTGGATCCCTACTGATTTGCTCCTTAGGTGTGAGATATTGTAAGTGTTCTTCACTTCGGTAAAGGTTGGCCGAGTAGGCTTTAGTAGAAAAGGGTGACATATGCTGGATACAAGTCACCCATTATGTTTTTTAACAACAAGGGTTAATGCAGATCTGGGAAGTACTATAATAGTTCGATTTTGACTCTGGTCAGAATAGTGGTTTCGAGACCATAAATCTGAGTCTGAAAAATATTTTAATATTATTTTTTGTGTCTGTGATATGTGAATTTACATCTGTGAAATTTCTGTAATTTAATTTGTCTATTTCTGTGCTTAATTATGATAAATGATTAAGTCGCGTAAAGTGTAATAGTTGAGTGCTAGATGCTAAAGCACCTATTTGGCTTGGCTTTTAAAATTAGGGTCCTTACATGTCAAATATACCATTGATATAGTAAGTGGACAATGTTGGACATGTGTTAGGTGAATGGATCATTTTATAACAAAGGGCAAAATGGGAAAAATGATTATTAAAGTTATAATAATAAAATGACAACTTGAAAGTGGCTATATTATCACCTTGTTCAGCCGAAAATTAAGAGAAAGAAGAAGCCATTGAAGATTCAAAGTATTCGGCCATTGCACGAGTGAATAGGTTAGTCCATTTTGCTTAGTTTTTGATAATTTCTAAGTTTCTGTGATTGTTGCTTCGTGTTCTTCAAAACCCATGTCTGAATTTCTATTTCTGTTGAAGATTATGAAATGTGCCATTGATGATTATATGAGCTTTGTGATGTTTTTATATGGATTATGAAAGATATGTGTGAGATTATTAAGTTTTGTCTTTGAATTTTGATGAAATTAAGCTAATTGAGCTCAATTGTGAAAATGAGGTTTAGAAGGACTAAATTGTGAATTTAACATATTGTATGGGTTTATATATAAGCCATGAAAATTTGGCTAGCCCTTGTTGCAAAGAAATTTTGCATATTGGTGATTTTGTGAAAAATGGACTAAATTGTCAAAGTGTGAAAATGTAAGGGCTAAAATGTAAAGTGCCCTAAATATGTGTATATGGATTAAATTGAATGAAATGAATGATTGAATGGTTGAATTTGTATTGAATAGATCAAGAACAAAGAAAATCGGACTTAGATCAAGGGAAGTCCAAAATAGTTGAATAGATGACTTGTTTTTTCCGAAATCTGTTCGAGGTAAATCAAATTACAATTATGTGTTAATTGAAATAAATTCTACATATATAAACTGTAATCTGTATTGGATGGCCTTGAGTGCCTGATGTATATCTTTGGAGTAAAGTGTGGTAATATGTTACTATCTGAAAAACTCTGTATGTTCCTAAGCAAAGTTGACATATGTCTGAGACATCGTGTAAGACTGTGTCTGGGACACAGGCCTCGATTAAGATTTACGTATAAGACCATGTTTGGGACATCGGCATCGTATCTAATTTCGTGTAAGACCCTGTCTGGGACAGAGGCATCGATATTTGATTACATGTAAGATCATATCCAGGACGTCGGCATTGTACTTGTTTATGAGCATTTGTATCATTTCTGACCCGTCTGTTGATAGCGTACAAAATCTGAGATAGAGTATATGAAATGTATAACCTATGCAGGTACATTTGTATCGTACTAAATTTCTGAATATGAAAAACTCTGTCTCTGTGGAATATGTATAGAAATAAAGCATGGCATATATGCAAACAAATGAGCATGGTTAAGTTACGAATTATTCTATGAAATGGTTATGAATTTATATGGTTAAATGGTACTTATATGCTTTAGTAGTTAGACCAATTGTATTTGGCTTACTAAGCTCTTTGTAGCTTACTCTGTGTGTTTACTGTCTATTTTATAGTTATCGTAGCTACTGAAGGCTCGAGGATAGTCGAGGATCGTCACCACACTATCGATCTCATTTTGGTACTTTTGAAAGTGTAAATATTTTTAAGTATGCCATGTATAGGCTAGAAGGTTTATGTATTAAGTTTTGGTTTGTATATATATATGTTATGCCATGAAAGTTGGCTAGCAAATGGTATGATTGTGTTAAGTTTAGACATGGTTATTGATTGATGATGCTTTAGTTGTACTGAAGCATGTTTTGAGCATGGAATTGGTTGATAATTGTGTTATGAATGTTGTTTAACATTGCTAGTAGGAAAGACTTATATAAGGGTGGTAAGTTGGCTTAAACCAAGCCTTCTTTGTGCCACACGGTCAAGGGACACGGGTCTGCCCTGTGGCCGTGTAAGAAAAGCAGTATTCTCCTAAGAATCACACGGTCTTTGACAACGGGCGTGTCATATTTCCATGGGCTAAAGTCAGTAGCTAGCTAAGTATCACATGGCCATAGTACACGAGTGTGCCTATTAGCCGTTTGAAAAAGTCAGTATAGGACTTATTTTTGGCACAGCTAGTTCACATGGGCGTGTCTAGTGCCCGTGTATGACACACGGCCTAGTCGCACGGGCATGTGACTTTAATAGTTTGAAAGAATTGGTTAAGTTCTGAAAATTTTGAATAGGTTCAGTTTTGTTCCAACCTTTCCTTAAATGAATGTTTTAGGTCTCGTAGACTATATTTAGAGATGATTGCTTATGAAATGATGTTAAATATTATCTGTGATTCTGAATTGGTCTAAAATGTTTTGTTTGTCTGGTAATGCCTTTTAACCCTAATCCGATTTTGTTATGGGTTAGGGGTGTTACAAGTACTCGTGCTTAGTGATCAAGAAAAAACTATTAAGACTTGGCGTTTCAGGTAAGGATAAGGTGAAACTTCAGCTTTTGGAAAAGTATTCTATAAGTATGTGTGATTAATCATTGAGTAACATCGATTGTAGGTTCGTGGCTAGGGAGATCGCAGCACGCTTTATTACCAAGTGTGTACATGCACCGAACACACACAAGTAGATCGACAAATCCCGAAATGCCAAAAAGCCAAAATATTGAAATGCCAAAAAGCCGAAAGTTTGGCTATGGTAGTCTTGTAAGTGCGTGAACACTCGTAAGAGGAAACCGATAGGTTATCTGAGGCCCCATGGGTGATTCTATGAACTTGGGCAGTGTTTTGGCCAACCGGGCCAAGATGGGCTAAGTGGGCTTGGTCGGCTGTTGGGCCCATAATAGGCAAAATTGGCAACTTGATGTTAAGTGATGGAAATTATATGAAAGCATGAATATGAATGTGATTTGGGCCTAATGGGCCATACAAATGTGATTTGGGCCTAATCGGCCATATGAATGAGATTGGGCCTAGTGGGCCATATACATGTATGTAGACTTGTTGGGCTTTGTAAGGGGTTTGGGCCTAGTATCTGATAACTATTTAATTGACATAAAATTTAAGTAATTTATTAAGACTATGGACTAGTCATAGGGTTAAGGTGTGGCAACGGGTATATGCATGTCTAGGATTGGATCTAAGGAGAGCTTGATGCTTAAGCTGTCTTAATGACTCAACTCCTCTTTACTGGAATCCTACCTGGTGCATAGTATTCATTCATCTTAGCTCACGGGATATGTTAACGGGCCAAGGTAAGTAAAACCCCGTAATAAAAGGAAAATTACCAAAATTCGCCTAAGGGCAAAAAAAGACCAAAATACCCCTATATGTTGAATGTAAGATTTATGGATGTTACATCTATACCCACTGCATACGTATGATATTCTGTTTAGGTTGCATATAGGTTTGGAATTATGGAACGGACGAAGTATATGATGATCGCATGGTTGCTTGACAACTGTAGATCCACCAACGGCTATCAAGCCCAATATGTGATTAGCAGCTTGCTGCAACGAAGGTAGTTTCGCAACTGGGCTACCATTAATGTGTATCGGATGGGTGGGTCGATATTTATATTCCCACATGATGTGTACCGGAGGACGGATTTGATGTGTAACGGTTGGATTATTGGGGTGGGTTGCACTACATTGCATTGCATGTATGATTTTGTGGTGATTGATGAATGCTTGTTACTTTTCGAGGGTTGTACACACTGAGTTTTCGAAAATTCACTCTCTCTTTTGTTTTTCTCAGGTGATGCTCAGTAGAAGGTTCGATGTTTAGAGGGACTCGGATGTGGCCAGCTAGCAAGACGACTTGGACTTGTTTTTTTTAAAAGAAAGCATATAGTTTCTAGCTTATTATGTAATTTCATAATGGAATGAAATAAGACCTTCCCTTTTATTATTATTTGGACTTTTATTTTTATGCGTTGTAATTATGAGAAGTTGAACATGGGTTTCCTAAACCATAGATTGTTTTTCTACGTTTCCGCAACTAAATTTTAAGGTGACAAGCTTCCATAAATCATATTTTTTAAACAAGCTTTCACGATTGAAAAAGAGTTTTTATAAGTTAATTAAGTTTTCTCATTTTAAGGAAGGGTTTTCAATGAAAACAAGGTTTTCGCTAAAACACTTCAATCTGACACGCCAGATTCGGGCCTAACTTCTATGCCAGGTTTGGAGAGTTACATTTAGTGGTATCAGAGCCCAAGTTGCAAAACTCGGGCTCTGAAGTGGGCCTTATTATTTTGGTTCTGTTTTTTTAAAAAAATTTTGGATTACAATGTTTTTGAAGAAAAAATTCTTGTTGTGCGGCACATAGAGTCTCCGACGTTGAACTAAGTAAGTTCTTTTATTCTTAAGCTTGTGTAATTTGATATACTGTAAGTAGTTAGTGGGCTACTTTTTATGATTATGCTAAGTTTTTTTTAGATTGAAATTGAAGCTCGTAGGACCTTAGAACTGTAGAAGATTTACGAAAACAACCTTCTTTTAATACTTCCATAAAAAATCGGTTTAATTATTAAAACTAATTAGAACTTCATAAAATTTCTAATCTAGATAATACGTGAGACAACGATGAGTGCTAGAAGAGGTGCAAGAAGCCGTGGCCAAGGACGCGAAAGTGTTAGGGCTGAATCTTCGGCATCATGCCATATGCTCGATGTTGGAGTAGAAGAGGCTCTGGCCTCACCCGTGGCTGGGAATGGACCATATGATCAGTCCGTGGGAGAAGATACATTGTCGCAGGCAATACTGAGGATTTTGGAAAAGGTCGCAGGGCCAAATAATGGTACTAGAAATCGGGGTCCATTTCGGAATGACTTCGATCAAATGGGGCTGAGATCTTTAAGGGCATGGATGGTGTGGCTCCTAACGTGGTGGAGTACTAGTTGGAGGCCACTGAAAGGATAATGGTGAATTCGAACTATTCTCCCGAACAAAAGCTGAAAGGGGTAGTGTCACTGCTCAGGGAAGAAGCTTACCAGTGGTGGCTGACAGTGAAAGAAGGCACCCAACCTGAGCAGATCACTTGGGAGTTCTTCAGAACTGTATTTCAAGGGAGGTATGTGGGTGTGAGTTATGTGGATGCTAGAGGGAAGGAGTTCCTAAGCTTGACCTAGGGAAACAAATCTGTGGTGGAGTATGAGGCGAAATTTCTACGCCTTAGTAGGTATGCAAGAGTTATGGTAGCAACAGACTATGAGCGTTGTGTTAGGTTTGAGGATGGACTTAGAGTTAACCTTAGAGTATTGATAGCTCCACAAAAGGAGCGAGTTTTCTCGGAGTTGGTAGAGAAAGCAAAGATAGCGGAGGAGGTAAATCGCACTGAGCACCTCAATCGGGAAAAAGAAAAGAGTAGGAATAAAAGGGAGGCTGAGACTCCTGGTGTTGGATAGAGGCCTAGGACTAGGGCCAGAAATAATGGGCCGGTTAGAGCAGGGCCCCCTGCTGTGAATCCAAGGTGCCTCCTTGTGCTGATTATGAGAAAGGCCATGTAAGCGAGTGTTGGAAGAGGACGAGAGCTTATCTAGCTTGTGGATCTATAGAGCATAGT
Source organism: Gossypium arboreum (assembly GCF_025698485.1). Lineage (NCBI taxonomy): Eukaryota > Viridiplantae > Streptophyta > Magnoliopsida > Malvales > Malvaceae > Gossypium > Gossypium arboreum. The sequence goes on from NC_069073.1 coordinate 84,934,708, forward strand.
ATCCGGAATTGCCCTAGAATGCCAGTTCAGGTGCCAAGCATGGGTAAAGGTGATGTACAGCCACCGAAGGGTGGTCAGTAGCCGCCCAGAGGCCATGGTCAGGCCTAGGGTGGAAACGGCTTGGACCATGGGGCACCAGGAAGAGATGCTGGTCATGTTGAGGCGAGACAACCAGCATTGGTCTATGCAGCACGTCGTTGAGAAGATGGAGACGCTCCAGAGGAGAATATTGGTACATACTTTAACCATAATGTGCTATTTACTTAGTTTGGAATTAGAGTGCACAGCGGGAGTGTGGTGTGGTAGTCTATGTTATACAGCTGTACTAATAGTTGGGAATTTCGAGGACGAAATTTCTTTTACGAGGGTAGAGTTGTAACTCCCCAAAAATTTTGAAATACCAAACTTTTATTTTTTTCAGTTTTGATAAAAATTGTGCTTACCATTCCTAGTCAAGTGTTAATTATGTGATAGTAGGTCTTGGTTAAGGTTTGAGTTTGAACTTAGGGGTGAAGGAAATTATGGTTTAATTATTAAAAAAACCTTGTTGGCAAGTAGGTTAGCTTTTAAATAAATGAAGGAAGAATTGGACAAAAGAAAGCCTTGTGGTGGAGTGGCAAGTGGCATCACATGCATGACAAGGAGGTCCGGGGTTCGAATCCTTCCTTACTCAAAAGAAGGATTTATTCTTTTGATTAAGGGATGGGCAGTGGTGGCGTTGGATATGAACACTGTAGGGAGCAATAAGAGGAGAAATTTGAGGAGGGGATTAGAAAGTTATCAGGGAGAAAAATTAGGAGTTGAGGAATGAAGAAGAGGTGGAGCCGAATTGGGAATTTGGGCATAGGAAATTCTGCCATAGAGCTATATATAGGTGCCAAATGTGAGGTTGTCAGGCTAATGCCGAATTCTCCCTCATCTTGTTGCCAGAAAACACCTTTTTTCTCCAAAGATCTAAAAGCCGAAAATCCCTTATTCTTCCTTCTTTTTCTTTGTGCCGATTTTCCATTCTTCCCTTACTTAAGTTCTATTTTGATTCACCTCTGGTTTTAAATGATTTCTACTTCTCTTTGTGTCGAATAACCTCTTTTACCATACAAGTCTCAAGAGCTGAATATCCTCCATGCCGCCACTACCCTTTCCACTCATTCAATTTTAGTGTAAGTGTTTTGCTCTTTGAATCGGTTTTGCTAGTATATATCACTCTGTCCCTCACTTATTCTAATCGGTTTTGGTAGGATTAGTATCGAATCCCAGTCTTTTGGATCGCTGCCAATTTGCTCCTTAGGTGTGAGATATTGGTAAGTGTTCTTCACTTCGGTAAAGGTTGGTCGAGTAGGCTTTAGTAGAAAAGAGTGACATATGTTGGATACAAGTCACCCATTATGTTTTTTAACGATAAGGGTTAATGCAGATCTGGGAAGTACTCGTGATTAGTGATTAAGGAAAAGACTTGGCGTTTCAGGTAAGGTTAAGTGAGACTTCGGCTTTTGGAAAAATATTCGATAAGTATGTGTGATTAATCGTTGAGTAACATCGATTGTAGGTTCGTGGCTAGGGAGATCATAGCACGCTTTATTACCAGTTGTGTACATACACTGCACACACAAGTAGATCAGCAAATCCCAAAATGTCGAAAAGTCTAAATTTTGGAGTCTTGCGAGTGCGCAAACACTCATAAGGGGGAAACCGATAGGTTATCTAAGGCCCTATGCGCGATTCCATGAACTTGGGCCAATAATAGGCAAAATTGGCAACTTGATGTTAAGTGATGGAAATTATATGAAAGCATGAATATGAAAGTGATTTGGGCCTAATGGGAAATAGGAATGTGATTTGGGCCTAATCGGCCATATGAATGTGATTTGGGCCTAATGGGCCATACAAATGTGATTTGGGCCTAATGGGCCATATGAATGAGATTGGGCCTAGTGGGCCATATGCATGTATGTAGACTTGTTGGGCTTTGTAAGGGGTTTGGGCCTAGTATCTGATAATTGTTTAATTGATATAAAACTTAATTAATTTATTGAGACTGCGGACAAGTCATAGGGTTAAGGTGTGGCAACAGGTATATGCATGTCTAGGATTGGATTTAAGGAGAGCTTGGTATTTAAGCGGTCTTAATGACTCACCTCCTCTTCACTAGAATCCTACCTAGCGCATAGTATTTGTTCATCTTAGCTCACGAGATATGTTAACGGGCCAAGGTAAGTAAAAACCCGTAATAAAAGGAAAATTACTGAAATGCCCTTAAGGGCAGAAAATGACCAAAATACCCCTATGTGTTGAATGTAAGATTTATGGATGTTACATGTATATCCACTGCATACATATGATATTCTGTTTAGGTTGCATATGGGTTGGGAATTATGGAACGGAGGAAGTATATGAGGATCGCATGGTTGCTTGACAACCATGGATCCACCGACGGCTATCAAGCCCAATATGTGATTAGCAGCTTGCTGCAATGAAGGGAGTTCTGCAACCAGGCTACCATTGATGTGTATCGTATGGGTGGGTCGATATTTATGTCCCCACATAATGTGTAACGGTTGGATTATTGGGGTGGGTTGTACTGCATTGCATTGCATGTATAATTTATGGTGATTGATGAATGCTTGTTACTCGTCGAGGGTTGTACACACTGAGTTTTCGAAAGCTCACTCTCTCTCTTTTATTTTTCTCAGGTGATGCTCAATAGAAGGTTTGATGTTTGGAGGGACTCGGAGGTGGCCAGCTAGCAATATGACTTGGATTTGTTTTTTTTAAAAGAAAGCCTATAGTTTCTAGCTTATTAAGTAATTTCAGAATGGAATGAAATAAGGCCTTCCCTTTTTTTATTAGTTGGATTGTTATTTTTATGCGTTGTAATTATAAGAAGGTGAACATGGGTTTCCTAAACCATAGATTGTTTTTCTATGTTTCTGCAACTAAATTTTAAAATGACAGGCTTTCATCAATCATATGTTTTAAACAAGCTTTCATGATTGAAAGATAGTTTTTATAAGTTAATTAAGGTTTCTCATTTAAAGGAAGGGTTTTCAATGAAAATAAGGTTTTCGTTAAAACACTTCAATGTGACACGCCTGATTCGGGCCTAACTTTTAGGCCGGGTTTGGGGTGTTACAATTACCTTGGTCTTGATTCTAATTTCCAAGGTCCATCTTGACTTGTCTTTTTGTTCTTCGTTCATGTCTTCTTTGTCTGAAAGTTCACTCATTTTCAGGGTCTACAGGGAGTAAATCGGTAATTTGATCTATGCTCATAAACACCTGAAAAGAAAATCACAAAATTAATAAGAATAAATTAGTAATGTTAAAAATAAACCAAATTGGAAGTAAATAATTTCACAAAAAAAAATGACTATGGTAACAGTTAACAATCCCCGGCAATGGCGCCAAAAACTTGTAACACATAAGTTTGTGCAAGTGTACACAGTCGTTATCAAGTAAAAAGAAAGTATCGAGTTATCATCTCCACAAGGATTGTATTTGTGTTAAATCACTTAATTGTAAAATTATACTAACAACTTGGTCAATAAAAACACAATATAGTTGAGAAGTGATGATTAAAATTAAATATATTAAACTAAATGCAATGATCCCTAATGCAATTATCCTAAGTGTGCAAACTATATGAATGAAATAGATTTTAGAAAAATTAAACACAATTTGCAACAATCATAACATAAATAAACTAGGACAATTACTTTAATTAAACTCAATTTATTATCAACATGCTTAATAACATTTGGAAAAACATTCCATTGTAACTCGATCTTTCATGAGTTTGGAAACCACATTAGGTCCTTTTGGAATCGTTTACTTATTTAAATACGCATTTCACTGATCCTTATTTACTAAGGGTTTCTTAGCATTCATGTGAGGTAACAGGGACTTGTTAAGTTTGAAATAGTTTAATCATACAAATCTAAAAACTATGCAAATAACAAAGCTTGGTTAGAGTTGTTATGCAACCTGTAATTTAATCGGGTTAGGATCTAAATTGAACATGCACATTTCAATTATGTGTCTACTAGACGTCGTCTGGTTATGATCAATCAGCTAATTCAGGTGCATTTCAATCACATATGAACGAAATACATACTTGATTTTAATTGAAAACATGATTGATTGAGGCACAAACATTATAAGCATGAATCAAATAAATATTATTTAATCAAAGTAATCATCCTAGCTTAAATAAAATTAAGCTAACATTGTTGTTAAAAAGAACAAAGAACACATATAAAACATTTTCAGATTAATTTAAAGAAACGAAAGATTAAACCCATATCAGAGTGCCCGTCACCCAAGACTCTGACTGACGGAGCTCCTTCGCTTCTTCACTTTTCTCCTTAGCTGATGGCTCTAAAAGGTGACCGACCAAGGGCTCTTTAAGAGGATTTAATTGCTAAAATCTCTATGAATAAATGATACTAGGAGTGGGAAATTAAAATGCTAAGTGAGTTTAGATAGAATAGAGAATGATTAAAGATGATGGATGAGGGATCAAATGAGGTCTTATTTATAAGTGAAAAGAGGAGCGTAGTTTGCTAAAAATAGCTGGGTTTAGTCTCTTCAATCTTCTTCCATGAGTGGACGGCCACAATTAGTGGAATTTGAGCTGAATTTTGCTTTATTTTTAAGCAATTTAAATGCCATAATAACTCAGGACTGAGACTCGGTCAAATATAAATCTTCGAGCAAATCTCTAATTTCTTCAACAATGCAAGGACCTTGTGTAATTAAACCAAAAAGTGGTTTCAGTGGACAGCCATTTGTAGCCGAATTTAGGTTGACTTGGTCCTTAATTTGGATGGTTTTTCTAATCCAACAAAGCTATCAGACCTATCCAAAATAAATCAATAAGTTAAAGGACCAAAGAATAAAATTTATCCAATTTAAATAATTAATTACAATCCAAATTATTAATGAAATATTTAAAATGATTTATTAAATATAATTTTATATTTTATTATTTCATTCAATCATACATGGCCCATTTTATGTCTTAAAAATATAATATGTTCAAATAAATATAAAATAAGTCATTTTATGCATGAAAACTATATAATAAAGCATAAAGTCACATTTTAATAATTTCTATGTCCTAATTTCATATTTTCACATATTTCATTAATTTATTAAATAATTACTTAGTTTTAACAACGAATTTTAGTAAAAAAGTGATAAATTACATAGGAAAGACCTATATATTTTTCAATTTATAGAAATCCTGGTTGAATCTTAGGAATAGATTAGGATACGAATGATATGTCATTAGGGGTTATTATCGTTTTAGGTGTTGGTCCGTACGTTCTATCGGTGGCTGACTTATCCAACATGTGTTGCGAATTCTCGTCAGCTTGTGTGAGCAGACTCGTTGATAGCTCAAGAGTGAGCATTATTGAGATATGATATTGAGATAGCTTCAGCTATGTATTGGCACTTCAGTGCAAGATTTATTGAGATAGCTTCGGCTATATATATATATTGGCACTTAGGGTGAGAGATCCCCAAGTATCCTGTATTATTCCAAATGGTTCAACGGGTATATCAAAGATATGAATGGTGAGAATAGATACGTATCAGTACAGGTATGTACGGAAACTGTATATACATTGAACATATGAAAGAATTGAGCTTATAATTATATAGATGTTTGAATACATTTTAACATTTTGGTTACTTATTTTGTGGTATGTTGTATACGTATTTTTTAATGGTAAATTAAATGGTTAGATTTGCTTATTATCTTCATACGAGCTTACTAAGCTGTATAGCTTACTTTGTTTATTTTCTGTGTTTTATAGTGAAATCAAAGCTAGCTCGGATTTGGGATTGTCAGAGACTTCATCACACTACCCTACTATCACTTTGGAACTTTTGAACTTAAGTATTTTGAGTATATGGCATGTATAGGAGTTTGGTCTGTAACACCCCAAACACGTGACCGTCACCGGATTTGACCACGTGGTGTTACCGGGCTTACTTCCCTTATTTCTCTCTTGGAAATATTTAATTTCTGTTCCAGGCAGGCTAGCTAACTGCGTCACTGTCCTCTTAAAAATCATATCTCGAGTTCCAGAACTCGAAAATCAGTTTCGTAAATTTTCCCGGAAACTAGACTCATAATCCCATCTACACATTTTTTCCTAGAATTTTTGGTCAAGCCAATTAGTACAGTTTATTAGTTAAACTCTCCCCTGTTTCAGGGTTCGACTACACTGACCTTTGTGCACTACGACTTGGATATCTTCCTGTACAGGGCTCCAACACTTATGCCGTTTGTTTCTAGAGAAACTAGACTCACAAGGGAATCTGTACATATAGAGAATGACTTCTAATTCTCTCTTGTTAATTTATAGTAAATTTTCAAATTCGGATCAGGGGATCCAGAAACCGTTCTGGCCCTGTTTCGCGAAAATCTGATTATCCCTTAAAATACAGCTCATATGGTCATTTCGTTTTGTCCATATGAAAATAGATTCATCATGGTTCAATTTCATAATTTATTCACTATTTAATTCTACTTCTACTATTTTTAGTTATTTTTCCATCTCACCTCACTGCTGCTGGCAGCATCTGTTACTAAAGCAAACAATGACTATTTCATAATTCTTCCATGGCTAACTATTTCATCATACATAATACAAACTATGGCCACCTTATCAAAATTAAGGTTTCTAAGGCTCGTGCCTATAGGTTTTAGATTCACACTCAACGGACCACATAGGCCATTTTCGCATGGCTTAAAGTTTACAACCCGAAATTCAACAAAACAAAATAGCCTATACATGCCAAATGTTCTCCTAGTTCAACTACGAAGACAATACCAAAAGATTCCCAGCCGTGTGATGACTTCAACGACGGTTACGAAAGCACGCATAACGATACTGAGTCCAAGAGACCTAAAATGGGTGACAAGAAAACACCGAGTGAGTTTATAACTCGAGAAGTCATAAGCACTTCACAACCATCCATTACTAAAATTATCATAAAATGAAATAATGAAACAAGGCCCATTGTTCCGACCATACCGAACTACCATTGTTCCTTAGACCTTTCGGATCAATGTCATACCAAGTCATACATTTACATTTCATATACTATTCAATAGGATATTTGAAGCAATTTCCATTCATCATTTCATTTCCGCAACAATCATGCAATTGAAATCATCACATAGATTTAAAACTTACCGACTCAACCCCGAGCATGAACATAGTATCTATTAGCCACGAACTCAAGGTACTTACTCTTTCCGCTGTCCATACTCCACTCGATATAATTGTTCGATCGGAGATATATATATATAGAGTACGCACACACGGTGCTTAATACTCGATTTCGCACACTTAGTGCCATGTGATTTAAGCCCGCACACATAGTGCCATACCCTTCGAGCTCGCACACCAAAGGTCAGTATATTTCCAGCATGCACACTTAGTGCCATATATTTCCAGCATGCACACTTAGTGCCAATCTAAATCACCGTACACACGTATTGCCCAAGACACTTAGTGCCGAAAGCAAACTTTCTACACATTTCACTATTTCTTTTACATTCAACAATGTCATCATTCCATACACATACATTTTCATTTACATATCATCTCATTAAACACAATTGCATAGATATTATGATCATTTAAAACAATACCAAATATATGCTTAATGACTTACCTTATATTGGATGAAACGATTTCCAATCGACTACTCGATTATCTTTGCTTTGCCTTTGTTTGATTCTCCCCTTTTGATGTCTTGATCTCCTAGTATAAATACATTTAGTAGTTAAATTTCTTGCTGGATACTTATGTGTATAATTTAATGGTTTTCACTCCATTCACAACTATCCTTGTTCAAAATATCAAAACCTTAGCCAACATTCAATTAATGCATCAAGGCGAATGTATTATCACTATCAAGGTAACCTAGTCTCAAGTATTTTCAATTCTAATGTACAACATCTCAAATTCCCATGACCGATCACACCTATTCTTACTTTCCAATATTCAAATAATCAAAATCACCTCCTAAACACAATAGTCATGGACAATGCTGAATCCTCAAGTGTTTGAACATAAATTATTTTACTAATATAAACATTCACGAATCATATTCATAGGAAGACCGATTTCTTTCCATAGCACATTCATCATCCATACTTAGATGAAACAACCAAAATCCCTTCCTTTATACCTAGCCGAATGCTCCAATCATCCATACAAATTACAAATTTTGCATGGCTAAGTAGGAGCCATTTAACATGCAAGAAAAATAATCATAGGAGAAGAATTTAGCATTCTAAGTAAGCTCCTATCTCCAACACTAAATCATTCGGCATTTTGCCTAGACACACACAAGAAATCTCAACTTCCTTGACCTTACCAAGAGTGCATCCACCATTCAACTTAGCATATTACAAAACCAAATCAACAAGCTCAAAGCTTACCTCCTAGTAGCCAAAGGATTTGCCGAATTGACTTGAGTAAATCTCCTTCTTTTCACCCTTTGTTTTGGCTATAGCAAAAGAAAGAAAACATGAACACTTTTTTTTCTTCTTCTCAAGCCATGGCAATTGTAACAAAATGAGAAAGGATGAACAACAAATTTTTTTTCTCCTTTCTTTTCCTCAACTCACGGCAACAAGGGGGCATCCACACTTTTTTTTTTGTTCATCATTTCCTTTTTCTCCATTTCTTTATTCTTTCTAACATGATCCATTAACTAGACATGTTTGAAACATGTTCCCTTGCCCATGCTCTTTATTTTATTATTTCTAACATCCACCATTAGCAAAACATGTTCAAGACATGTTTTCTTTTGCCCATCTTCATTACCATGGCGGCCACTTCCTATAGTTGGCTAAATTGACATGTAAATCCCTCATGTCTTTACTTCATGCATTATTTGGCCACTTAAAATTCACCTATCACATTTTCGGTCTTAACACATGGGTCCTTTCTTATGAATTAGCACCTAATTAATAAAATCAAGGCACGAAATATTTACGCATACAAATTCCACATACAATAAGCACGAATACAACACCTAATTATTCTTGTGACTCGGTTTTGTGGTCCCGAAACCACTCTCCGACTAGGGTCACATTAGGGTGTCACAACTCTCCCCACTTAAGAGATTTTCGTCCCGAAAATCTTACGATAAATAGGTTTGGGTATCGTTCTTTCATAGAGTTCTCGGGTTCCCATGTAGCTTCTTCTATCCGTGTTTGAGCCATAACACTTTTACTAACGAAACTTTCTTGTTTCGTAACTCTTTCACTTCCCGAGCTAGGATACGAGTGGGTTCTTCCTCATAACTCATATTGGCTTGCATTTCAAACTCTGATGGACTAATCACGTGCGATGGATCAGCTCTATAGCGTCGAAGCATAGAAACATGAAAGACGTCGTGAATCTTTTCGAGTTCAGGGGGCAAAATCAAATGATATGCAACTGGACCGACTCGTTCGGATATCTCATATGGCCCAATGAACCTCGGACTCAATTTTCCTTTACGGCCAAATCTGAGTATCTTTTTCCAAGGCGAAAATTTAAGAAACACTTTATCTCCCACCTGATACTCGATGTCTTTTCGTTTCAGATCCGCGTACGACTTCTGATGATCGGAGGCTATCTTCGACTTTCACGGATTACTTTCACTTTCATTCAAGCATCTTTAATCAAATCCACCGAAAATTTTGCTTTCACCGAGCTCGGTCCAAAACAATGGTGTACTGCATTTACGACCGTATAAAGCCTCGTAAGGCGCCATCTTAATACTTGTTTGAAAGCTATTGTTGTAAGCGAATTCAAAAGGTAAATACCGTTCCCATGAGCCACTAAACTCAAGGATGCAACATCTCAACATATCCTCGAGTATTTGAATTATCCGTTCGGATTGACCATCGGTTTGGGGTGAAAGTGCTAAAATGCGACTTGGTACCCAAAGCCTCTTGCAATTTCTTCCAAAATCGCGATGTAAATCTTGGGTCTCTATCCGACACGATAGAAATGGTATCCCATGCAATCAAACAATTTGGGAGACGTATAATTACGCCAATCTATCAGCGAAAAATCCGTGCGGACAGAATAAAATGAGCGAGACTTGGTCATCTATCAACAATGACCCGCATCGAAGTCTTTCTTATTCGAGTCAATGGTAACCCGGACACAAAGTCCATTGTTACTCGATCCCATTTCCATTCGGGTATCATGATTGGTGAAGTAATCCCGATGGTACTTGATGTTCCGCTTTCACTTGTTGACATGTCAAACACTTGAAACAAATTCGAAATGTCTCGTTTCATACGGGCCACCAAAATTGGCGTTTCAGATCATTGTACATTTTAGTACTACCCAGGTGGACTGACATTCGACTACTGTGAGCCTCGTTCAAAATCATTGAAACAAGTTCCGAATCCCTTGGAATACATAATCGACCCTTGAACGTCTAGCAATCATTGTCGTCAATCAAATTTCGATTCCTCATTCGAAACACATTCGACTCGTTTAGCGACCAATTTAGCGTCAACCTTCTGAGATTCAAGTATTTGATGAACCAATAACGGTTTGGCCTCTAATTCGACTACTAACACCTCCTCGGGTGAAACGGATAGATGAGCATCCATCGCTCTCAAAGCAGACAGTGCCTTACGACTTAAAGCATCGGCCACCACGTTGGCCTTTCCTGGGTGATAATCAATGACAAGTTCATAGTCCTTCGACAACTCAAGCCAACGTCTTTGTCGCAAGTTTAGATCTCCTTGAGTCATCAGATATTTAAGACTCTTATGGTCCGAATAAATATGACACCTTTCTCCAAACAAGTAATGCTGCCATATCTTCAAGGCGAACACTATGGCTGCTAGTTCAAGGTCATGGGTCGGATAGTTTCTCTCATGCGGCTTTAGTTGTCTCGACGCGTAAGCCACAACTCGACCTTCTTGCATTAACACACAACCTAACCCAAGCAAGAATGCGCCATCAGATATGACAAACTCTTTACGGACTCTACTGTACTAGCACTGGGGCCTCGGTTAAACAAGTTTTTAGTCGATCGAAACTTTCTTGACAGCGTTCGACCACTCGAACTTAACATCTTTTGGAGTAGTTTCGTCATCGGTGCAGCTATCACCGAAAAACCTTTCACAAATCGTCGATAGTATCCGCAAGCCCCAAAAGCTCCTAACTTCGGCAACATTCCTTGGAGGTTTCCAATCGACTATGGCGAAATTTTGTTCGGTCCACCACGACACCGATCACGGACACCACGTGCCCCAAAAGCTAACCTCTCTCAACCAAAATTCACATTCTTGAACTTTGCGTATAATCGCTTATCTCGTAAGATTTGCAACATTAGCCTCGGTGTTCAGCATGTTCGGTTTCATCTCGAATAGACCAAAATGTCATCGATAAATACAACTACGAACCAATCCAAGTATGGCACGAAAATTCTATTCATTAAATCCATAAATCTGTAGGGCATTAGTGAGCCTAAACGGCATCACTAAGAATTCGTAGTGACCGTACCTCGTTCTAAAAGCAGTTTTGGGTATGTCCGATTCTCGGACCCTCAACTGATAGTACTCCGACCTCAAATCTATCTTTGAAAACGCTGAGGCTCCCTTTAATTGATCAAACAAATCGTCAATTCGTGGCAACGGATATTTATTCTTTATCATCACTTTATTCAATTGACGATAGTCGATGCACAATCTCATAGTTCCATCCTTCTTCTTCACAAACAATACTGGTGCACCCCATGGAGAAAAACTCGGTCGAGCGAAACCTCTATCCGTCAATTCTTGCAATTGAACCTTCAATTCCTTTAATTACTGTTAATGCCATACGATACGGGCTATTGAGATTGGCGTAGTACCGGTACAACCGATGCGAATTCCACCTCTCGAACCGGTGGCAATCCGGTAACTCCTCGAAACACATCGAATACTCACAAACCACTGGTACCGATCCGAGTTTCCTTTCCGTTTCTTTACTTTCAAGCACATATGCAAGGTATGTTTCACACCCTTTTCACATATCTCTGGCGGTCATAGAAGATATTATCGCGGCACTCCTTTTAAATCGAGAGACTCGACTTGGACTACCTCATTATTTGCACTCCTCAAATCAATGGTTTTCCTTTTGCGATCCACCTTTGCATCATGTACGGTCACCAATCCATACCAAGAATAACATCGAATTCATCAAATGGTAGAAGCATCGGATCGGTAGGAAAATAGGATTCTCGAATTATTAGGGGCATCTCTTGCACACTTTATCAACGAGTACGTATTGACCCAAAGGGTTTGACACTCGAATTATGAACTCGATGAGACTCAACAAGTAGAGTCTTCTTTGGATGCTAAGGTTTCACATACATATGAATGAGTAGAGGGGTCAATCAATGCAATCACACTAGTATCAAAGAGAGTAAAAGTACCATGATAACGTCGGGGAGGATGCCTCCTCTCGTGCGCGGATGGCATATGCTCTAGTAGGAGCACGGGTCTCGGATCGAACAGTAGTATCGAGGCTCCTCTCGATTACCACCCCTACCTCCGAAATTCTCGGGGCCTACCTCTAGCCGTCGTTCCACTAGGTCTTGCACCTTGCATCTTATTACTCTCATCTAGCTCGTGCAATCTCTAATGAAGTGGTCCTTGAACCGCATCCATAACAGCCCTATTAATGAGACTTACCCCAACATTCACCTAGGTGTCGTCTTCCACATTGGGGGCATTGGGTTTCTCTCGATGGTTATTGCCCACACTAGCTACCGAAGTAGCTCGAGTCCGTCAATGCTCGGGCTCGATGGAAATTCCCGATCGCCTCGACTTATTAGTGTCCTCCCGAACTTCTTTTGGTGAGAACGAGCTTTACTCGCCAATCTTTTACGATAATCTCTTGTTTCAAATTCAGCCTTCTTCTTCTCCTTTCCAAGTTCTTTAGCCTTGTAGGCTCGTTCGACTAGTGTTACGAACTCCTTTATCTCCAAAATACCCACTAGCAGCTTTAAATCTTCATTCAATCCTTCTTTAAATCTTTTGCACATAGCAACCTCATCACCACACACTCCCGAGCATACCGACTAAGTTTTACGAACTCATGTTCAGATTCGAGATCTGATCATCTGGCCTTGCTTGAGTTCCAAGAATTCCTTACGCTTCGATCGATGAACAGTTGACTAATGTATTTCTTTGAAATTCGATTGAAAGAAATCCCAAGTAACTCGTTCGTTTGGGACTATGGAAATTAAAGTCCTCCACCAATAGTAAGTCGAGTTTCATAACAAGGATATAGCACACTTAAGACATTCATCGGTGTGCATGCAGTTCATCTAACACTCGAATGGTGTTATCGAGCGAACTCGGCCTTTTCGCATCATTAGTAACTATGGCCTTGAACTCCTCAGCCCGCGCTTCCTAATCAGGTCTGGTGGTTTACTCGGCCTCACAGGATCGATGAATGGAGGCATTGCGAGCTCTTGGGGTGCGATATTTAAATTCGGGAATGGTTGGACAGCCGGATTGGTTCGGGCATATTACGCGACCCACTCATTCATCATGGTGAAGAAGGCTTGTTTCGCCCTTCATTTTGATTATTCGCGGATGACCGAGGCTCAACAGGCGGCGTCCCTTTGCGGAGCAGCCGCTACACTTTCAACGTCATTCGCCAAGGGTCTCTACCGGGTTCCATTTGTTAATCAAAACAAAAACTTCAACCGTCAAGTCATCACCTTTTTAAACACTAACAATTTGGCATGTATAGCTAGACTCGCACGCGCTATGGTAGTCCTAGAACCGACTAAACCATAGCTCTGATACCAATGTAACACCCCAAACCTGTGACCGTCACCGGATTTGACCACGTGGTGTTACCGGGCTTACTTCCCTTATTTCTCTCTTGGAAATATTTAATTTCTGTTCCAGGCAGGCTAGCTAACTGCATCACTGTCCTCTTAAAAATCATATCTCGAGTTCCAGAACTCGAAAATCAGTTTTGTAAATTTTCCCTGAAACTAGACTCATAATCCCATCTAAACATTTTTTCCTAGAATTTTTGGTCAAGCCAATTAGTACAGTTTATTAGTTAAAGTCTCCCCTGTTTCAGGGTTCGACTACACTGACCTTTGTGCACTACGACTCGGATATCTTCCTGTACAGGGCTCCAACACTTATACCGTTTGTTTCTAGAGAAACTAGACTCACAAGGGAATCTGTACATATAGAGTATGACTTCTAATTCTCTCTGGTTAATTTATAGTAAATTTTCAAAGTCGGAGCAGGGGATCCAGAAACCGTTCTGGCCCTGTTTCGCGAAAACCTGATTATCCCTTAAAATAAAGCTCATATGGTCGTTTCGTTTCGTCCATATGAAAATAGATTCATCATGGTTCAATTTCATAATTTATTCACTATTTAATTCTACTTCTAATATTTTTAGTGATTTTTCCATCTCACCTCACTGCTGCTGGCAGCATCTGTTACTAAAGCAAACAATGACTATTTCATAATTCTTCCATGGCCAACTATTTCATCATACATAATACAAACTATGGCCACCTTATCAAAATTAAGGTTTCTAAGGCTCGTGCCTATAGGTTTTAGATTCACACTCAACGGACCACATAGGCCATTTTCGCATGGCTTAAAGTTTACAACCCGAAATTCAACAAAACAAAATAGCCTATACATGCCAAATGTTCTCCTAGTTCAACTACGAAGACAATACCAAAAGATTCCCACCGGTGTGATGACTTCAACGACGGTTACGAAACGCATAAGCGATACGAGTCCAAGAGACCTAAAATGGGTGACAAGAAAACACCGAGTGAGTTTATAACTCAAGAAGTCATAAGCACTTCACAACCATCCGTTACTAAAATTATCATAAAATGAAATAATGAAACAAGGCCCAGCGTTCCAGCCATACCGAACTACCATAGTTCCTTAGACCTTTCGGATCAATGTCATACCAAGTCATACATTTACATTTCATATACTATTCAATAGGATATTTGAAGCAATTTCCATTCATCATTTCATTTCCGCAACAATCATGCAATTGAAATCATCACATAGATTTAAAACTTACCGACTCAACCCCGAGCATGAACATAGTATCTATTAGCCACGAACTCAAGGTACTTACTCTTTCCGCTGTCCATACTCCACTCGATATAATTGTTCGATCGGAGATATATATATATAGAGTACGCACACACAGTGCTTAATACTCGATTTCGCACACTTAGTTCCATGTGATTTAAGCCCGCACACATAGTGCCATACCCTTCGAGCTCGCACACCCAGTGCCGTATATTTCCAGCATGCACACTTAGTGCCATATATTTCCAGCATGCACACTTAGTGCCATATATTTCCAGCATGCACACTTAGTGCCAATCTAAATCACTTGTACACACGTATTGCCAAGACACTTAGTGCCGAAAGCAAACTTTCTACACATTTCACTATTTCTTTTACATTCAACAATGTCATCATTCCATACACATACATTTTCATTTACATATCATCTCATTAAACACAATTGCATAGATATTATGATCATTTAAAACAATACCAAATATATGCTTAATGACTTACCTTATATTGGATGAAACGATTTCCAATCGACTACTCGATTATCTTTGCTTTGCCTTTGTTTGATTCTCCCCTTTTGATGTCTTGATCTCCTAGTATAAATACATTTAGTAGTTAAATTTCTTGCTGGATACTTATGTGTATAATTTAATGGTTTTCACTCCATTCACAACTATCCTTGTTCAAAATATCAAAACCTTAGCCAACATTCAATTAATGCATCAAGGCCAAATGTATTATCACTATTAAGGTAACCTAGTCTCAAGTATTTTCAATTCTAATGTACAACATCTCAAATTCCCATGACCGATCACACCTATTCTTACTTTCCAATATTCGAAATAATCAAAATCACCTCCTAAACACAATAGTCATGGACAATGCCGAATCCTCAAGTGTTTGAACATAAATTATTTTACTAATATAAACATTCACGAATCATATTCATAGGAAGACCGATTTCTTTCCATAGCACATTCATCATCCATACTTAGATGAAACAACCAAAATCCCTTCCTTTATACCCTAGCCGAATGCTCCAATCATCCATACAAATTACAAATTTTGCATGGCTAAGTAGGAGCCATTTAACATGCAAGAAAAATAATCATAGGAGAAGAATTTATCATTCTAAGTAAGCTCCTATCTCCAACACTAAATCATTCGGCATTTTGCCTAGACACACACAAGAAATCTCAACTTCCTTGACCTTACCAAGAGTGCATCCACCATTCAACTTAGCATATTACAAAACCAAATCAACAAACTCAAAGCTTACCTCCTAGTAGCCAAAGGTACTTGCCGAATTGACTTGAGTAAATCTCCTTCTTTTCACCCTTTGTTTGGCTATAGCAAAACAAAGAAAACATGAACACTTTTTTTTCTTCTTCTCAAGCCATGGCAATTGTAACAAAATGAGAAAGGATGAACAACAAAATTTTTTTTCTCCTTTCTTTTCCTCAACTCACGGCAACAAGGGGGCATCCACACTCTTTTTTTTTGTTCATCATTTCCCTTTTTCTCCATTTCTTTATTCTTTCTAACATGATCCATTAACTAGACATGTTTGAAACATGTTCCCTTTGCCCATGCTCTTTATTTTATTATTTCTAACATCCACCATTAGCAAAACATGTTCAAGACATGTTTTCTTTTGCCCATCTTCATTACCATGGCCGGCCACTTCCTATAGTTGGCTAAATTGACATGCAAATCCCTCATGTCTTTACTTCATTCATTGTTTGGCCACTTAAAAATTCACCTATCACATTTTCAAGTCCTAACACATGGGTCCTTTCTTATGAATTAGCACCTAATTAATAAAATCAAGGCATGAAATATTTACGCATACAAATTCCACATACAATAAGCACAGAATATAACACCTAATTATTCTTGTGACTCGGTTTTGTGGTCCCGAAACCACTCTTCGACTAGGGTCACATTAGGGGTGTCACATGGTCATTTTGGTACAAATGTGTTAACTATGAATTTAGCTATTTGAGTTGACTTGTAAATGTTTAATATTTGGTTTTGTATATAGCCATAAGAGTTGTCTTATTCTAGTTGATTTGGTTGTGTAAATGGTTCTTATTATGTGCTTGATTATGGATATGTTATACTTGTTGATATTTGGTAAGTAAGGGTATTGAATAGTTGAGAATTGAATTTGGTATGTTTGCGAGATTAGGCTAAATGATGCAAAATTTCCAGTGTTCATATTGATGATTTGAGATTTTAAGTTTTGGTATGAAATTGAATGACATAATGTGGTTTTGTTGTGTTTTGTATTGGTTGGCTTTGAAATGGTATAATTTATGCTTGGTTGAGAGTAGATGAATGCCAAAATATGCCATGTTTTAATGCCAAATCGTTTGTTTTAGGTATGTGCAAAGTTGGGTGACAAATTGGCTTGATAAATAGCCTATTTTTGTCCATACGGGTGAGGGGTGTTACATTTATTGGTATCAGAGCTACGATTTAGTCGATTCTCAGATTAACGTAGTGTGTGTGAGAGTCTAGCTATACATGCCATATATAATCTGTGATACTGTGATATCTCTAGACAGTTTAAATTGTGTTTTCGTATAGTAAATGGATCCCAATCGAGCTGTAGCTGATGATGTTGAAAGTAATGCCCCTGCCTCCATTCACGGGGTAGCGCAATCAAAGTCAAGACCCGTATCGAGTAGCCAGGGAGGAAAGGCTAAGGAAGCCATCTTCCAGTTAATGAATGAGCAGTTTATGGAGTTTGTTCTAACAAATCCGACTGCTCAACAACCTCCACCTCCACCCCCACCTAATTCCCAATCGGTTCCTGTAGCTCCTCAAGGTATGGAACTTCTACGACTGAGTAAGTTTCCACTTGATAAGATTCAAAGACATGGAGCTGAAGTGTTTAGAGCTAATGTTGATGATGATCTTGAGAGAGCCGATTTTTTGCTTGAAAATACGATTCAAGTGTTTGATGAACTTTCTTGCACACTGGCAGAGTGTTTAAAATGTGTCGTATCACTGCTGAGAGACACAGCTTATCAATGGTAGAATACCTTAGTATTAGTGGTGCCGAGAGAAAAAGTTACCTTGGAATTCCTTCAAGCTGAGTTTAAAAAGAAATACATCAGTCAACGATTCATTGATAAAAAATTGCAAAGAGTTTCTAGAATTGAAACAAGACCGTATGTTTGTGACAGAAGAGAATTCATGAGACTTAGTAAATATGCTCGAGAATGTGTTTCAACAGAAGAAATTATGTGTGAAAGGTTTGAAGATGGATTGAACGAAGACATAAAACTGTTAGAATTTTTTGTTTTAGTTTACCAGCTTGCAAAGCCAAAGAATTGGGCAAAGAAAGGCTAATTTCGAGGCTATAGATTCGAGAAAGAGATCAATGAGCAAACTATATCAATCCTTGTCAAAGAAATCACGGGATTCATATACTTGTTCGAATGCTTCAAGCGGGTATCCAAATAGAGATCGTGGAAAGCAATACTGAAGTCCTAAAGCTCAAGCTACATCAGTATCGAGTGTTGGCAGTGTGAGAAATAATAAGCACAAGTGTTAACAATGTGGTCGACGACATTTTGGAGATTGTTGGATGAATAATAATAATAAAGCCTGTATCAGATGTGGTTCGCAAGAACATTTTATTTGTGATTGTCCTCAATTATCCGTGAAAGATAATCTTCAGATTTCATGACTGAGTAATATAGTTTCCAGGGGTAGACCACCTTGAAGCGCCAAAAATGTGCTTAGTAGTAAAGGTGTGACAAAAGATTTGACTGTTAGATCTGAGGCTAGAGCACCAGCCAGAGCCTACACTATTTGCGTTTGTGAAGAGGCGTTGTTACCAGATGTTATCACCGGTATATTTTCTCTCAATGACACTAATGTATTGCGTTGATTGATCCTGGATAGACTCATCCATATATCTATATGAATTTAGTGTCTAGTAAGAGTTTGCCTGTTGAGTCTACCAAGTTTTTGGTTAAAGTGTTGAACCCCTTAAGCAAATATGATCTAGTTGATAAAGTTTGCAAGAACTATCTTTTAATGACTAGGGGTTACTGTTTTCCGGCTGATCTGATGCTTTTCCCATTTGATGAATTCGATGTGATACTGGTTATGGATTGGTTATTTCTGCATGATGCTATTGTGAATTGTAGACGAAAGGTTATTGAACTAAAATGTCAGAATAGTGAAATCATTCGAATTAAATCAGATGAGTCAGGTGAATTGCCTGATATGATTTCGTCTATGTCAGCTCAGAGATGTGTGAAAAAAGGTTGAGAAGCTTATCTTGCTTATGTACTGGATACGAGAGTAGCTGAGTCGAAAATTGAATCAGTACCAGTAGTATTTGAATATTCAGATGTGTTTCCAGAAGAGTTATGGGGGTTACAACCAGTCAGAGAGGTCGAGTTTGCATTTTGAATTAGTGTCGGGAACATAACCGATATCTATAGATCCGTACAGAATGGCTCTGACAGAATTGAAAGAGTTTAAATTTTAGTTGCAAGAGTTAACAGATAGAGGTTTCGCATGACATAGTTTTTTTGCCCTGGGGTGTGTAACACCCCAAACTCTGCCTGGACGTTATGGCCGAATCTAGCAATATCACATTGAAGTGTTTTTCGTAAAGTGTGATGTCGTTGAAAAACCCCTTTTCTATTTAATCACTTGTGTGATCTTAAATATATTCGTTTAATTCAAAATGTAACATCTTAAAATAGGGCCTAAATAGAATAGTGGTTGCGAAACCACGAATTCAAGGTCAAAAAAAAATTGTTCCGATTAAGTTTTAAGGTTTATGCATTGATTGAATAATTGTATGAAAATTTAGTGAAGAAATTTTATGTATAAGTGCCTAATTTGATAATCAGGACTAAATTGTAAAATTAGCAAAATGTGTGTTCTAGATAATAAAGAGGATTTAATTGAAATAGGTTCTTGAAGTGGAGGTCCTTATTTAGTAATTAGACCATTATATTTAAATTTGGACAAAAATGGGTAAGAATAGGACAAATTTGAAAGAAAAGCCTTTAAAAGCATTTTGGTCATTTAGTAATTTAAAGAATTAAAAAGGGAAAATAAAGCCAAAATTGGTCCATCTTCTTCATGGAGGCCGAATATAGCATGGGGGAAGCCATGGTTAGGGTTTCCAAACTTTTCAAGCTCAATAATAAGTCCGTTCTAGCCTCGTTTTTAATGTTCTTTACGTTTTTTGAGTCCAGTAACTTGATTTAGCTTATTCTAGCAATAATTCATGTTAGGGTTCATATTTGGAAAAATACCCATAGGTTAAATGTTTTTATTTTGATGTTTTATGGTAGAATATGAAGCTTGAAATTATGTTAAACAACTTTTGCTAAGAGATTTTAAGTGAAAACGAGTAAAACAACATAATCGGTAAAAATACCTAATGTTCATAAGTACATGATAGAGTGGGAGTATAATGTTGCCATAGAATAGAAAAATGTTCAGCGTGTCATAAAACAAAAGAAAAATGGATAAATTTTAATTTCCAAGCGTAGGGGCAAAATCATAATTCTGCAAAGGTTTAGGGGCAAAATTGTAATTTTTTCAAAGTTTGAGTTAGGGAATGTTTTGAATAGTACATTAATTATATAAGTGAAAAATGATGTTTTAGATCCCGAAAAGTGAGATTTGGACCTAGAACGGGAGAAAAATTGAAAATCGGGAAAGTTCGTAAAATGGTCGTTTTGGTATCGAGGTAAGTTCATATGTTTAATAAACATTTAATTTTGCATATTTGAATGATAAATTGATATTTTGGCCATAAATACTTGAGTTTCAGATATAATGATTAATGTTCGATAATAATTTGATATTGGAAAGAGAACTTGTATAATTTATATGTAAGACCATATTTTGTATTATGGTTTTGTATGATAACAAGAAAGTATTGACTAGCATAGTTTGATGAGAATAAGTTAAGTTGATGATATGATGAGATTGAGAATATAAGTATGGAAGTTGAGGAGCATTTTATTAATTATGCAATTATTGTTATTAGTATTGTTATAATTGAGTTATGCGACTAACCTTGAGAATTTGAGCAAGTATGTTTCAGCTATGACTTGACAAGGCATTGATATCTCAAAGTCCATGGTTGTACCATGGCAATTAAGGATGAATTGACGAAAAATTCCATCTTCATAACATGGCAATTAAGGAAAAATTGACGAAAAAGTCAATGTTCATAACATGGCATTTAAGGAGGAATTGACGGTTTAGGATACCTTGTAAGACTATGTCAAGACATGGCATTGGTAAGGCAAAGATCCAGCGTATGACCATGTCAAGACATGGCATCGGTATTGATTAAAGACTCCGTGTAAGACCACATCAAGATGTGGCATTGGCAGTAAGACAAGGATACCATGTAAGACCATGTTTGGAACATGGCATTTGGTAAGATAAGGATATCATGTAAGACCATGCCAAGGCATGGCATTGATAAGTTCTGTAAGGTAAGGAAATCATGTAAGACCATGTCAAGACATGGCATTGATGAGTTCCATAAGGCAAAGGTCCCATGTAAGACCATGCCAAGGCATGGCATTAGTGAGTTCATAAGGCAAGGATATCACGTAAGACCATGTCAAGACATGGCAATGGTAAGTTCAAAAAGGAAAAAGGTTCCCAAGTAATCCAAAGAGTAAGTCAAAGAAACGAAAATGTGAGAACATGAAGAAAGAGTATAGGTATGCATTTAAGGCTTATTTAATATTGAGATTGTAAGTAATTGAGATTATCAAGTATTAAGTAAGTGATGAGTTTTCAGTTATGCTTGTGACATGATTGGCAATATGCCTATATTATGAAAGAGTACTCATGTGTCAAGTGAGATGTTGCAGGTATGTAAGCAAGCTATTAAGTAAGGTGCCTTTTGTATTCTAAGCCTTTGGTAACCCGATGAGTAAGATGGGAAAGTAAGAACTAAACATTATTTAAGCAAATTATGACAGCATATAGTAAGCTAATTGATTTCTAATGCTTATTATTTTACATGTGAACTTACTAAGCTTTATAAGCTTACTTCTTTCACTTTCCCATGTTTCAGAGTACTTAAAAGCAAGCTCGGGTTGGAGGTCGTCGGAGATCACTTCACACTATCGACTATCAAGTTACCAAATGGGTATCTTCGTTTACAAACATTTTAGTTTATGGCATGTATAGGGACTTAGCCATTTTGTGTGTATGTCCTTATGATATGGCTAAAGAATGGTATGTAAATATTTGATAATGATTAGCTATTGAAATGGCTAATGAAGAACATGTTTCGGTGTTATGTATGCCTAAATGGTAGTTAATACAAAGAAATCATGAAAAAGTGAAATTAGCATTAAAACAGTATTGAACAGCAGTAGTGATGTGATCTTGAAAAATCACCAAGAATAGTAGAAATAGAATTAGGTGATAAATGAGATATATAATTAAAGTTTATTGAGTCTATTTTCATATGAAAGAAATAGAGTAAGCAAAAGAAGTGTATATTAAGAGATATTTTAATTTTAGTGAGATAGGGTCAGAGCGATTTCTTAATCCCCTATTTTGACTTCATAAATTCACTAAAACTTTTACAAAAAGAATTAAGATTTATAGTTTATATTTCTAGATTTCTTAGTGGATCTACTTTCAGTAGAAACAAACGGTATGGTTATTTGAATTCTGTACAGGGAGAAAATTGATTCAAAGTGAGGAGAGGTCAGAGTAGTCAAACAGTGCAATAGGGGAAAATTTAACTAATAAACCGTACTAATTGGCTAGACCAAAAATTCTGGAAAAAAATTAGTAAGAAGATATATGAGTCTAGTTTTTCGACTCGAGTTATGATTTATTTAGGGACTATGACGCAGGTGGGCAGTTTTATAAGGAATAATGAAATAATTTTTTTGATTTGTCTAAGTATTCGAAAAATTTTTAATGTTCCTCGTTTGGTCCCGAACCATTTCAATTGCATGTTTTAGGGTCTCGAGGGCCCTTTTTAGGTACATATTGAATGAATGTAAATAAATTAATTTTAAAAACAAATTTTATCCCCCGAATTAATAATTAAGTCAGGTAACGCCTCATGCTCGACTCCGGCGACGGTCTCGGGTAACGGGTGTTACACAAAATGTAAGTTGTTTGTCAAAAATTTAATCATATTAAAACGTCATTAGTATATTTGTATTATTTCTTGGTGAAGCTCTTAAAACATGTTGCATATTCGCGGTGTTTTTGAAAAACAGTATCTTTTCGAAAACCCACTTCTTTGCTTACTACTAGCAGTTATAAATCACAACCAATAAAAATCCCAAATTAAAGTAATAATCCAAAAAGGTCATTATCACAGTAAAATACCCTGAAAATTAAAAAGAAATCATAAAATACTATTTAAAATTTGATAGATCGTGTGGCCTCCGCTGAGTCCTCCGTTGCACCGATTAGCCTATGTCTAGGGATTACCTGTAAATTTAAACAGAAGGGTGAGTTTACAAAAACTCAGTGTGTAATCCCATATAAGCAAACAATCAAAAAACAAGCATAGTTTGGATCTAAGCCCTTTCTAGTAGCAGTGACAATATAAGTTTGGGCCTTAGCCCAGCTCAATACAGAAACGGTCATGTGTTTGGGCCTTGGCCTGTTACAATAACAATAATCAATATAGTAACAATTTAAGTAGTATATAAGTGCTACCCATCCAGCCTTTACACTCTAACTCTATCCAACCCTACACTCCATGTGGGGATATAATCAACCTACCTAACCCTACACTCCAAGTAGTACTGGTTGCAGCACTAAACAGTATTTGCAGCAAAGCTGCTAGTACAGTACACTTCCTCCAATCATAATAAACCCATCCCCATGCAATGCATCATACAATTCATGTCATGTCATATCATAGAATCATACATGTATTCATTACAGTTTAAATAGCATGCTAAAATACGGTCATACATGTACATATATATACACATCACATAGGGGCAAAATAGTCATCTTACCATATAAGGGCAAAATAGTCATTTTATCATAGGTCCACAGTTGTCCCATATTGCGGGCCCATGTGTGCCCACACAGTCCATAATGGCCTTGGCCGTGTGTATTACATAACCTTAATAGGTAAACTTACCGACCTAACAAAAGGTCCACAGTTGTCTCGGGCGACCCGTGCAACCTTAATAGTCAAACAAAGAAAATGGGCCTAAGGCCCATATTGTGGGCCCATGTGTGCCCACACAGCCCATAATGGCCTTAGCCGTGTGTATTACACAGCCTAGCCCAATAATTTCCACATGTCTGTGTGGTTTATCCGTGGGAGGCCCATAAGCCTATGGGGCACACACGACCCAACTTGGCCCAAAATGGCCTAATGCAGCCTCAACCCACAAAATCACTCATGACGGCCTTGTCTACCATCTGCCCATGTTTAGTCACACGGGCCACCACTCGGGTAGCCGCACGCCCGTGTGGTGTCGACTAATCGCACTTTTTAGCTTTTTATCGATTTATGATTTTGGGGTTGTGTTTACACACTTTGGTTAAGAAAATGTGCACATAGCCCATGAGCACCAAAAACCTACACTCAATCAAGACACTCTATTAATCATTTGACAATAGGGTTAAACAACCCCTCTTAGCACTTATCCAAAATACTCATTACTTGCCTTGATTAAACGATTGAGACTTACACCCTTCAACTCTTGCAGAAGACTGATTAGTAGCCCTTAGAGAACACCTGCATTCCAACCGAATCCTATTAACCTTAACCAATACTGTATACACCAATAATTTGAACCAAACACATACTGACTTACCAAAAGCGCAAATCTCAGAATAGGGGAAAGAACAATCGGCCCATACCCAAAAAGATGCCAAAGGCACACGATACAAATGAGGCAAAAGGGAACAATCACACCCCTAGCAATAACTGGCAGCAAAGAAAGATGTAAGGTGAAAGACCATTATAGCAAAAAGAGAGAGAAAGAGAGAACAACAATGCACCAAACTTGATTAGTCAAAGAACAATTACTTAAGTCGAAAGAATAGAGAGAGAAAGAGAAAGAGTATTCGGCTACCATAACATGATGAAAAGAGTGGGAAATGTTAAACCAAAAAAAGTTGAGAGAGAGGAAGAAAAATACATTCGACCCAAAGAGAAAAGGGAGAGAATGTCAGATAAAGAAGTTGAGGGAGAAAGAAAATCGGAGCAAAGTATGGCTCTAAGGAAAAGTAAAGTCGAAAAAACAAAAACGAGAAATATCCAAATGGTCTCCAAGCAATGTTTGACCCCTAGGAAGTGCAAAAACTTGACAAAACCAAAAAAGGAATGAAAATACTAACCAAAGCCAAAGCCTGAGAGGTAGGAGTTCTAATTCCACACACACTCTTCCACTACCTTCAAATTCCCCTACTTTTCTGCCCAAATCACTCCTAAGATCACTCAACCAAATCCCCACTTATCCACATCCCTTAACAACTGAAATTCCTTCCAACAACCTCTCAAAATCCGGCCACAGCTCCCCACTCTCCTCAAACACTCAAGTTTGGTCAAACGACAACTCTCTCAAGGCCAGCAGTAAAAATATAATGCTCTCATTGCTCAAAGCTGGACTCGAACCTCAGAGCTCATGGAACAACCACACGCCACCTATCCCTTAGACCAGCAGGCCCTTTCTGACATGTTTTACCCTCATTTATTTAAAAGCCTACTGACTAGAGACAGGGTTTATTCATGTTAAAAACAAAACTTGTGTGCAAGCCAAGGCTTGAACCTAAGACTTCTCAGACACTTCCCAGGACACTTAACCACTGAAGCAGACATGCATTTGTGTCACTTTCTTGCACATCTAAACATTAATATGCATCCTTCTAACTATCCCCATGCTCAAGACCTAATACTTCTAGGCCCAAAATTTGAGGCGTTACAGGGTGCGCCAGAGTTATTCGTCAAGAAGAAAGACAGATCAATGAGACTTTGAATTGATTACTGTCAGCTCAACAAGGCTACAATAAAGAATAAGTATCCTTTGCCATGAATTGATGATTTGTTTGATCAGTTGAAAAGAGCATCCGTGTTCTCGAAGTTTGATTTGAGATCTAACTACTATCAGTTATGAGTTAAGGATTCAGATGTGCTGAAAACTATGTTCAGAACAAGGTACGGGTATTATGAATTCCTCGTTATGCCTTTTGAATTAAATAATGCTCCTATCATTTTTTATGGATTTGATGAATCGAATCTTTAAATCGTATTTAGACAGATTTGTGGTTGTATTCATTGACGACATTCTGATTTATTCACGAGATGAGTCTGAGCATGCAGAACATTTGAGGATTGTGCTACAAACCTTGAGAGATAAGCAATTGTTTGCTAAATTCAGCATATGTAAGTTTTGGCTCTGAGAAGTCAAATTTTTGGGAGATATTGTTTTAGTAGAAGACATACGAGTTGATTTGAGCAAGATTTTATTAGTTGTTAATTGGAAACCACCAAGAAATGTTTCCAAAGTTAGAAGCTTTCTGGGATTAGCGAGCTACTATAGGCATTTTGTTAAAGGGTTCTCGATGATTGCTACTCCTATGACCAGATTGCTACAAAAAGATGTGAAATTCGAATGGTCTGAAAAATGTCAGTAGAGTTTTGAGCAATTGAAAGCATTGTTAACTGATGCACCAGTTTTAGTTCAACCTGAGTCGGGTAAAGAATTTGTGCTTTTCAGCGACGCATCATTGAAAGATTTGGGTTGTGTTTTGATACAAGAGGGAAAATTAATAGTTTATGCCCCTAGACAATTGAAGTCGCATGAAAAGAATTATCCAACCCACGATTTAGAGTTGGCCGCTATTGTTTTCACATTGAAAATTTGGCGACATCATTTATATGGTGAAAAGTGTCATATCTTTACGATCATAAAAAACTTGAAATATATTATGACACAAAAAGATTTGAATTTGCGACAACGGAGATGGCTTGAGTTGCTAAAAGATTATGAATTGGTAATTGATTATCATTCGGGGAAAGCGAATGTAGTCGGGGATGCTCTGAGTAGAAAAGCATTATTTACTTTGAGAGCAATGAATACTCAACTAACCTTACCTGATGATGGTTCAATTCTAGCAGAGTTGAAAGCTAAACCGGTATTTTTTCAACAGATATGTGAAGCTCAAAAATGTGACAGTGAATTACAAGCTAAAAGAGTGCAATGTGAGTCGACTAGTGATTCAGACTACATATTAGATCCGATGATTGTTTAATGTTCCGAGATAGAATTTGCATACCAAAGAATTTTGATCTCATTCAGAAAATTCTACACGAAGCACATAGTGGTTGTTTATCTATTCACCCGAGGAGTACTAAGATGTACAATGATTTGAAATAGTTGTATTAGTTGTCGGGCATGAAACGAGACATTTTAGAATTCGTATTAAGATGTTTGGTTTGTCAGCAAGTTAAAGCTGAACATCAGGTGCCTTCCAGATTGCTACAGCCTGTGATGATACCAGAGTGGCAATGGGATAGAGTTACAATGGATTTCGTATCGGGACTACCCTTGTCTCTGAAAAAGAAAGATGTTATTTGGGTTGTCGTTGATCGACTAACAAAGTCTGCACATTTAATTCCAGAATATACAGACTATTTGCTTGATATATTTGTTGAATTGTATATTTCTGAGATTGTTAGATTACACAGGGTGCCAGTTTTGATTATTTCGGATAGAGACTCGAGGTTTACGCCACGATTTTGGAAAAAGTTGCAAGAAGCTCTAGGTATGAAGCTGAACTTTAGTATTGCATTTCATCCATAAACCGACGGTCAGTCTGAGAGAGAAGTTCAGATTCTTGAAGATATGCTTCGTTGTTGTGTTTTAGAATTTGAAGGCAATTGGGAGAGATATTTGTCGTTGGTTGAACTCGCGTATAACAACAGTTTTTAATAGAGCATTAAAATGGAACCATATGAAGCACTGTATGGTCGTAAATGACGAACTCCATTGTACTGAACTAAATTGAGTGAGAAAAAGATTCACAAGGTTGATTTGATCAGAGAGACTGAAGATAAAGTGAAAGTAATTCGTGACAGTTTGAAAGCAGTTTCAGATAAACAAAAATCATGCAGATTTGAAACAAAAAGATATAGTATTTTAGATCAGTGACAAAGTATTTCTAAAAGTATCTTCGTGGAAGAAAACACTTCGTTTTGGTCGCAAAGGCAAATTGAGTCTGCGGTTCATCCGGCTGTATGAGATTATCGAAAGAATAGGGCCAGTAGCATATCAGCTAGCTTTACCGTCAGATTAGAGAAGATCCAAAATGTGTTTCATGTGTTGATGTTGCGACGGTGTCAATCAGATCCATCACATGTAATTTCCCCGACAGAGATTGAAATTCAACCTAATATGACATATAACGAAGAACCAATCATAATTTTAGCTCAAGAGGTTAAAGAGTTGAGAAATAAAAGCATAGCTTTAGTGAAAGTGTTGTGGCAACATCACGGGGTCAAAGAAGCCACGTGGGAACCCAAAGAAGCTATGAGAAAACAGTACCCTAACCTCTTTTCTGGTAAGATTTTCGGGAACGAAAATCCCTAAGGGGGGAGAGTTGTAACATCCCGTTTTTAGTGAAATTAGAATAGTGGTTTCAGGACCACAAATTCGAGGTCAAAATAATAATTTTATTATTATTTTAATGTTTACAGTATGGTAGAATGATTGTGTGAAATTTTCATTTAAAAATTTTATCGTTTGAGTGTTTAATTTGATAAAAAGGACTAAATCACGTAAAGTGTAAAATTAGTGTTCTAATAGCTAAAAGGTGTTTAATAGCTATAGAACTTAAAAGTAAATGTACTTATGTGGTAATTATCCCACTAATGAGTTAATGGATGATAATGGTTTGGCATTTAGTGAAATATTTAATGTTTATTAAGGTTAATTTTGGTATTTAGTAAATAATGATAAATTAAATGAAATCGTTTTCTTTCTTCATCTTCAATTGAACTAGTGTAAAAAGAAGCCATTTCCATCCTTTTCATTCAACCAAGCTCATTTTTGCAATTGGTGAGTGATATTTGTCTCGTTTTTAATGATTTCTATGTTTTTGAGATTGTTATAACCTAATCTAGCTAGCCTAAGGACTATTTTGCAAAATTTTTAAAGGATAAGGGTTTTGCCTGTAACAGCCCAGTTTAGACCCTAATCAGAATAGTGGTTTTAGGACCAAAAATCTAAGGTCGGACAAATATTTTAATATTTTTTTTGTGCTTATAATATGTGAATTAATATGTGTGAAAGTTTAGTATAAAAATTTGATCATTTGTGTGCTTAATTTAGAAAAAGGACCTAATCGTGTAAAATGTAAAAGTGGCTAGTTATTTGTTAAAGGTGCCCAATTCTTATGGTTTATTAAATGTGAAGTCCTTATGTTATAATTAGACCATGATTAGTGGAAATTGACATAAATGGCCAACCATTAAATGTTTTGTTAATGTTTTTATTAAGGGCAAAATTGGTATTTGGTTATTAATGTTATATTTAATAAAACAAAAGCCAAAATTCACATTATTTTTCACTCATCTTTGCTGAAAATACAAATAAAAAGAAAATAAAATAAACTTGCTAGGGTTTGGCATTTTGATTACTTGATTAAGGTACGGTTTTGACTCGATTTTTGATAATTTCTTTATTTTTTGTGATCGTTGCTTTATGTTCTATTAAGCCCATGCCTCAACTTCAGAATTTGATGATGATTTTGAGTTATGGCATTGTTGATTTTGTGAGTTTCGAAATGTTAATTGATGAAATATGGAAGTTTGATGATAGACAAATATGTTTTCTATTTGATGTAACAACCCAATTTAGACTATAACATCACAAAATAGGGCCTAGTCGAAACAGTGGTTTCAAGACCACAAATCTGATGTTGAAATATTTATTTTATGATTATTATGAGGTCTAGAATATGAAAATATGCATGTGTTAAAGTTTCATGAAGAAATTCTATGAGTAAGGTGTCCAATTGGAAAATAAGGACCAAATTGAATAAAGTGCAAAACTTGGATTCTAGAAGCAATTTGCATGAAATTGCTTTAGATTATTAACCAGAAGTCCTTAAAGAGCAATTTTCCCAATTTCTAAATTTTTGGACAAAAATGGGCATGTATGGATAAAATTCTAAAAAAAATGCTTAAGGGCATTTTGGTCATTTGGCTAATTAATGAAATAAAACGGGAAAATGAAGGAAAAAATCAGCCATTCTTCTCTCTCATCCATCCAAATTTATCAAGCCCTCTATAGTTAGGGTTTTCAACATTTTCAAGCTCAATAGTAAGTGCTTGTAAGCCTCGTTTTTAATATTCTTCGTATTTTTGAAATCCCGGAGCTTACTCTCTCCATTTCTACCCATATTTTGAGTTAGGGTTCATGTTTGAAAAGTGACCCATGTGTGACATGTTTATTTTTTGATGTTTTATGGAGGAATATGAAAGTTGGATGTGTGTTAAACATCTTTTTCTAGGTGATTTTCATGAAAAACCCCTAAAAGGATCTTTTTGCAAAAGGTGTAAAATATGTTGTAGAAATGTGAAATAATGGAAAAATTTGGGTTTCCATAAGAAGAAAGAACATTCAATTATGCTTAGGTAATGTAGAAAATTCATGCATTTCATCATACTAGCCTAGGGACTAAATCGTGAATAATGTGAAAGGTTAGGGGCAAAACGTTCATTTTGTCTGGGGGTGAAATTTAGGCCCGAAAAGAATAATGTGAGATATTAATGATTTATTTTTATTGTTATAGAACCCGAGGAACAAATTTCAGAGGTCGATTGAGGGAAAAAAAGGTTTCAGAGTAACTAAAACGTGGAACCGACACGAATACCAAGTAAGTTCGAATAACTTTAAGTAAACTATTAATATGCTTAATTACATGTGTTATGAATGCATGATATTTAGTTATAATGATGGCATGAAAATCCATGAAATATGTTAATAATAATGATATGATAATAAATGTCCCGGTTGAAGTAAAAAAGGGAAATTCGATGGATAAAATAGCTTACATGACTTGAAATCCTGCATGTGTTGCAGAAAAAGATTTTAGCCCAGACGGGTAATCCGTTGATCTCAAGTATAGAAAGGATCTAGCCCGGACGGGCGTTCCTTGAGTGATCAAGCCTCCTGAAGAATATGTGTGCATAATGGATTTAGCCCAGACGGGTAATCCAACTAGGGTCTAAATTTAGCCTAGACTGGTAATTCAGATTCAAGCTCAATACGGGTTGTAGTAGCCCAAATTTGACCGGGCTGAAAACAGAATAAAAGAAATAAATAAATAAGTATTTATTTATTTAAAATGTCCATTTAAAAGTCCAATTACAAAGCCCAAGTGTTTTTGGTTCAATATGAAGCACTACCGTGTACCTTGTTACACCCAAATACAATCTAAACCCAATACCTACTGCACCCTAATACCCTAACCCAATTACAAGGTGGCCCATTGGCCCAAATTTTTTAAGGCAGGAACCCTAGGGTTTTGCCTTTTCCTCAGCGGCAAGAACAGATCCAGAAGCTGCGCCACGTCATCAGGGCCGTTCCAACTCCCGAAGCAAGAGCCATCAAGGGCCCTGTCCCCTCACGTCACCCCAGCTGGCCCTAATCAATGAGCTGTCTAGAAACACTGGGGTACTCCGAACGTCACCACCGTCGATGCACCGTAATACTAGGCCTCACCTCCGACCTCGGTACCTCCTTTGACACTGAGATCTCCGCAAAAGAGACTGTCTTGTGGTCATCAGTGCACAAATGGGCATCGACCGTGATTCGAATCCATGATAGCAAGCCTAGCCACCGAGATCTTCGCGAGTTACCTGCAAGAAAAGGAAACAAATAGCAGATACGCGAAAAAGCAGAGCAGGAAATGGCAAGAAAGTCACAGCATATTAGTCAAAGATACAGAAGACACGAAATGGAAAGAAATGTAGATTTCTTTCCTAGAATATGTAAGGGACTAAGGCTATAAAGCCTTCCCTTTCACTTGTAAAAGGGGAGAGAGGCTTGTACACACACATAGATATACAGAGAGAAAACAAGAAGCATAGATAGACAAATATACACAGAAAATGTCATAAAAATTTTTGTATTCGATCAAAAGGAAAAGAAATAAAGTAGATCTTTTTGAAAGGGTAATAGAGCGTCTCTTTTATTTTGTTTTCGGTTTTACTGGTTTACTTCTTTTGCATGCATAACATATTTAATTTTTTTTTAAAAAAATACAAAGGAAAGAAATAAAGAAAAGGAGAACAGTACCTTCTGTTTCACCTCGGAAAGACGAACCTTTTAGGTCCCGACCGCCATACACGGCGGAGTAGGTGACGGCGCGTGAGGGGAAACACGGTGGTCCGATGAACGGAGGACCACCGGCTAAGGGCCGGAGCTCAGGAGAGCCAGGAAGGCTCAGAGAGAATTCTCAGATTTTTTTTTTAAAAAAGGGGGACCGAAATGATGTTTTTTGGCCTAATATCGGGCTTATATAGCCCTTTCAAAATGATACCGTTCTGGGACAAGGGAAAATTTCCTGATGAGTCCGTAAGATTTTAATGGGCATTTCAATTAAGTCCCAATCCGTTTCTTTTGTTATCAAATTAACCATTGTTTTTTATTTACATTTAATTTTAGTCCCTTTATCCCTTTTAAAATTATTTATAACTTATTTATTTTAAATTGTATATATATTATTTTATTTTAATATATATATGTATTATATATTTTATATTATTATTTACTTATATTTTATTATATTATATTACTTCATATTTTTCTATTATCATATTAATATATATTTTAACATATATCATTACTTATTATTTATTATATTATAGTTTTATCACATAATATTTATATATTATTATATTATTATATTATTTTACATTTTAACAATATATTATTTCATATTATTATTATCTATTATATATATTTTCGGTATATTATTATTCATATTATTATTTTCATATTAAATTGATATTAAATATTTTATTAATTATTTCCTTTATATTTTTTAAAACCTATGTATATTTTTATCCAAAACTATAAAATTAGTATTTTATATATTATTATACTATTTCAAAATTCATTATTAATTACTATGTTTTCATGTATTATTAAATATGTTTATTATTTTATATTTTACATAGTACAATATCATAGTATTTATATTTTATTATTTTATTATAATCTTAAAACTCAAGTTATTATGTATACTATATTAGCATTACATTACCAAAAATTTGATTTTAATCCACACATTTTTTAAAAAATTACTCACTTTATTCATATTTTAATATATATACACAACCCTTTTTTATATATTATGTCAATATATTAAATGTTGGTCTCATAATTAAATATTGAGTGTTTGGCATATTATTATGTGTCAAATTGTATATCATGCACCATTTTTATTAATATGTTTAAATATATGTTGAATTACATGTTTATGTGTTTTTACCTATTCTTCTTAAATATATATATTGTTTTTTTTATATTTTACTTATTTAAAATTTGCCATGTTTTATTTCTTATATATATATGTTAGTTAATGTATGATATTTATGCTATTGTACTTTTATTTACCTATTATTATAACATGTTATCTCGTATATGCTCCTTCATGCATCGATTTAAAAAACAAGACTCTAAAGTTTTCAAAAAAATAAAGGCAATGCTTGGTGTCTGGAAGTTTCGAGAAAAGTAGTGCCCTAACTTACTGGGTTGCAACTTTCCTCATTGAGTTCAAATAATCAAGCACCCTTCTAAGTTTTTAAGGTTTTCAAAATGCAAGCAACTGTCTTGGAATTTCAAAGCGTTGTGTCCTAACTTACTGGATATGACGTTTCGTTGTTTCGAGATAGGGATTTCCAAAAGGACCTACTTAGTGTCAAATTTCTTAAAAATATTGTGTCCTAACTTATTGGATGTAATATTTTGACTCATTTGATACAAGTGAACCTTAATTTTCAAAGTCAAAAATATTTAAAAAAGGATTGCATCTTAAATTTTTTAAAATTTCTGACATTAAAGACATTTTGATAATCAATGAGGTACCAATTTTTGGGCGTTACGAAGGTGTTAATCCTTACTCGTATGTAACCGGCTTTCGAACCCGTTTTTTGATTTTGTAGACCAAAACTAATGATTTTTAAACAAAATGCTTTAAAAGGTGATCCAATTAGACCTAAAAAGATTGGTGGCGACTCCTGTTTTCATTTTTCAAAGTCGAACCCCGTTTTATTTCAAACTCGATTTAAAAAAATGGTCTCGACAGCTTGGCGACTCCACTGGGGAGATCAAGATAGCCAAGCCGTATAGTTGATTACCCTTTTGTCCTAATTTCGGAAATTTAGAAAATTTTGAAATTCAATCCTTTTGCATTACATGTGTTTATATTATTGCATGTGTCGTTAAATTATGATGTGCATTGCATTTGCATGACTGTTGTGGTCGCACCCTTAAGTGGGAGTGAGAAACTACGCCTTTGTGAGGTTTTCGTCTCTGTGTAGGATAGTGGATCACTTTCGGGATACATCCTTACCTATGGTTTTGTGAGATTTTTATCTCCGTGTAGCCATAGGGAAATGTATTACCCTGAACTGAACTCATTTCAAATGAGCCTATAATGGGTGAGAATCGAGGAATCTGCTGGTTCGGGTACCTTAAACTTTAGAACCAACCTCATATAGAAAAAACTGTAAGAGCCCATCTTAGTCAGAGCTATACTTTAGATATCACCCTTATAAATTATCGTTGAGATTTATTGATATCATGTGATACTGACTATTTCTTTTCTTTTGTTTGCATGTCATTTTGCATTTACAAAGGTATCGATTCACGATCAGTTTCTAAGTTAGGAAGTTTTATTATGGAGAACGGACTTCTTGATAGAGTGGAGGGCAACGCCGATGTTCATAGATGGTTAGAGCAAACTCAGCTGGAACAGGGAGACAGTATAACTATGGGATATGTGTCGGAGCTGTCAGATTATACTTATTAGTGTCACATAGAATAATCTCCAAGAGCTTAAGGAAATTTGGGATCAGTGGGGCAATGAGACCAAGCAGTTATTCTACGATAATTATAGAGATTTACCTTACTTGCTCGATATTCAGGTAGATGAGCACTTGTTTCGAGCCCTTGCTTAGTTTTGGAACCTGGCGTACAGTTGCTTCACTTTTGGGGAAGTAGACTTGGTACCTATCGTGGAGGAGTACACTGCCTTACTTCGTTGTCCCAGGTTTCAGAGTGATAGGATCTATTCTCGAGTTGCTTATGTCCCTACCTTTTGGAAGAAATTAATGACCATTACGGGGATGAGCGAGTAGTGGATCACGGGCAGAATTAAAGAGAAGGGTGAGTGCAAGTGCGTTTCGTGGGACGCTTTGAAAGATTTGATTTTGACACACCCCGATGAGATGAAGAAGGTAGACATTTTTTCCTTAAGTTTATATGGACTAATGGTTTTCCCTAGGGCTTTGGGATATGTGGATAAGGCAACCATGGATCTTTTTCATCGACTCAGTAAAAGGGTCACTTCCGTCCCTGCGATATTGGCGGAGACATTCAGGTCCTTAGGTGCATGTAGGAGGGCTGGTGCAGGCAGGTTTATAGGGTGTGCTAGGTTACTTTTGACTTGGTTCTACAGTCACTTTTGATTGATTGATGGGATTGTTTGTCGAGTTTTCTTTGAGAACTACTCCCCAGTGAAAGATATAGTAGCCTCATCCAGAAAAGTGGATGTGCCGGAAGAGAATTGGATAGCATTACTTCGGAATCTTCAGTCGGAGGATGTTGAGTGGAGAGCTCCATGGATGGTTCCTGGTGAGATACTTTATCGATGCGGCAGCTTTGATTGGGTTCCTCTATTGGGAATTTGGGGTGCCATTGGTTATGCCCCTTTGCTCGTGCTGAGGCAGCATAGATTGAGACAGTTCATACCAGCGACTCATGGGTTGGCTCAAAGTGAGTTTGTATACAGAGGAGCCGATTACAAGAGGAAGGTTAGCGAGGTTTCTAGTGCTTGGAGCAAGACTTGTCGGTTGAAGGGAGTGGCCATTAATCCTGCTACAACACAGGAATATGTCGAGTGGAGGAGTAGAAGGATTAACGATAATGTCCCTATGATGAAAATGGAGGAAGTTCGACCAATGGAGGAATATTTACAAGTGATACCCTCGGAGCTTGATATCATGAAGCAAGAATTTAAGAGAAAGAATTTGGAACTCGGAAAGATGATAGAAAAGCTTAAGGAGGAGAAGATGTACCTGAGTCTAGATGTTGACCTGCAAAAGAAGGAGGTTGAAAAAGTTAGGAAGGAAAAGAGGAAGATTGAGGAAGACAGAGATGATTTAAAAGAGGAGTATAAGAAGGCACAAGTATCTTTAAAGCGAGTGGAGTGGCAGAAAGAAGTTCAAGAGAAAAGAGCTAGAGCCGAGTATTGGGAGAAGAAGTTCCAAGAGATGCGGTCACAGAATTTGGCAGTAGAGAAAGAGAATAAAGGGTTGAAGACTAAGGTAACTGAGCTTGGAAGATCCCTTCGTTGGCACCGAAACCATGATCCTACGGTCGAGTTAAAGGAGCTAAAAGTAATGTTGAAGATTTGGAAGTGGCATTGCATGATAGTGAACTTCGGATTGAGCAGCTCGAGGCACAAGAAGATTATATAAAAGGAGAGCTCCATCAAGTTAAAGGTCAAGTCAGAGATAGGGATTACATTATTGGGGAGGCTATAGCCTAGATCCGAGAGATTGCTGAATATGTTCGAAACTTAGCAGTACGAGTTGATACGTTGAGTATGATGTATGAATGAGTCAGCGCCTGATAAAGGTCGAGAGTTAGCCCTTTTATTAGATAAAGTTAGAACTTTGGGCATTAGGGCAAAGGCATATATGTAATCCATTTATATGTAAAGATATTCTTTTTCTAAATAAATTTTTCTAAATGAGATTGAATCGAGATCGATGCCTTTTTGCATTCATGCATTTGCATTACATCACATCATATGCATTCAAAGTTATAGAAATACCCTAATTAGTTAAAGTTTACTTCCACGGGTAGAAAAGAAAATCCGGAAATCACACATCCTTACGGCACTCGCACTAAAACTAAGAGTATGGATCAAAGGTTTGAACAATTGCAAAAGCATATGCAAGACCAATTGCAAGAGTAGTTGGCCAAAATGCAGAATGACATGAGGGAGCAAATGCTAGAGGCTCAGAGGAATATGATGGCTGAAATGGCTCAGCTGCTAAGGGCCACTGATAAAGGGAAAGCCCCCGTGGCTATCACTGGTGAGGAAGGTGGGGATTATCCTCCGAGTTTTACTTCGCCTCATGTGCCACTGCAAACCGAGGCACCTCCTAGAAGGCCATCTGTCACTGTAAGGCCTCAACATGGGCTGGTTGATGCTGGAATCCCCGTGAATTTCCCATCTGGGTCGGGAAATAATTTAGGCGATAGCCCGATCAACCCTATCACTCCTGATCTGGATATGATGGAGAGGGAAAGAATGGCAACCGAATCCTCAAAGCAGTTGGAGGATCGTTGCAAGTGGTTGGAGGAGAAGTTTAGGGTTTTGGAAGGCGCTGGCAATCATCATATTGATGCCAAAGACTTAAGTTTGGTCCCAGACTTGGTGCTTCCTCACAAATTTAATATGCCAGAGTTTGAAAAGTACAACGGGACTACTTGTCCAGAGGCACACATAACAATGTTTTGTAGGAGAATGACTGGGTATATGAACAATGATCAACTATTGATCCATTGTTTTCAAGACAGCTTAGTAGGAGCAGCAGCTAGGTGGTACAATCAGTTGAGCCGTGCAAGAATCGGTTCATGGAGAGACCTTGCACAAGCCTTCATGAAATAGTACAACCATGTGACTGATATGATGTTGGACAAGATCACGCTTCAAAACATGGAGAAAAAGCCTAATGAAAGTTTTAGGCAATACGCACAATGATGGAGGGAAGTGGCAATGCAAGTACAACCACCACTGTTAGAAAATGAGACCACCATGTTGTTTATCAACACTTTGATGGCGCCGTTCATCACTCACATGATTGGAAGCACCGCGAAAAGTTTCGTAGATATAGTTATGGCAGGAGAGATGATTGAGAACGCCATAATGGGTGGTAAAATTGAGGGGGAAACGGCTAAAAGATCGGCCCCAAGGAGAAAGGAAAATGAGGTCAATAACATGAATAGTTTCAACTAGAGGGAAATCACAGTTGGTCAACCCAAAGCAGCCGCGGTCGAGCAACAAAGTACTCAAAGACAGGAATCGGGCATAAGACAGAATTCGGAAAGGATGCAATTCACGCCTATCCTTGTGACATATCGTGAGCTTTATCAAAGCTTATACGATGCACATGCTATTGCTCCATTTCACTTGAAACCACTACAGCCATCATACCCTAAATGGTATAATGCAAATGCTAAATGCAAATATCATGCGGGAATACTGGGGCATTCAATTAAAAACTACACCAAATTCAAGAAGGCCGTAGAGAGGCTTATCAAGATGGGGGTTGTGAAATTTGACAGTACCTTTAATGCTGAAAATCCGTTACTAGATCATGGAAATCAAGGAGTGAATGCCATTGATGAAACTAAGGAAGGAAGAATCAAGGAAGATGTTGCTAAGGTGAAGACACCCATGAAAGTAATATGGGAGGAGATGGTGAAGAGAGGTATGTTGACCTCTGGAAAAAGTAGAGAAAGATTAGGGAACTATTATGAATTCCATGGAGAGGTGGGTCATATGATCCAAAATTGTGAAGAGTTCAAGGCAATGGTGCAAGGCTTTATGGTTAACAAAGAGCTACAGATTTTTTAGGGTAGTTCTTGCAAAAGAAAAATATGTGTGCTGGAAAATGAACGACAAGGAACCAGCCAACCAAGAATTATTATTTCCTTGCCGGGGAATAATGAAGTGGGGGCGCAAACCGGGCCCAAGGTCGTCATCCATAAACCCACTCCTTTCCCTTACAAGGATGACAAGAGGGTGCCATGGAGCTATGACTGTAGTGTAACAGTACTTGAGGGGGAGAGTATAGCCAGTGCATCTAGGGGCGTGCAAAATAAAGGTTCTCTTACACGAAGTGGGAAGCATTATGATGAGGGGGGCATCAGAATGGAGCCCACGAAAACAAAGGATGTTGACATTGAGAAGAAGAAAGAGGTTGAAGTACCTGTCAAGGAGCTGGTAAAGGAGGAGGAGGCTAAGGAGTTTCTAAAGTTCCTTAAGCATAGCGAGTATAGTGTGGTCGAGCAATTGCGTAGGCAGCCAACGCGTATATCAGTATTAGCCCTACTTCTGAGTTCTGAGGTGCATCGGGATGCATTGTTGAAGGTACTTAACGAAACATATGTCACCCACGACATATCCGTTAACAAGTTGGATCGGTTGGTGAATAACATCAGTGTTGAAAATTTCATCTACTTCAATGATGATGAAATTCCACTTGGGGGCATAGGGTTAACCAGGGCCTTGTACATCACTACTCGGTGCAAGGGATACATGCTTCCAAGTGTACTCGTTGATAACGGGTCAGCTTTGAACGTCCTTCCATTATCCATATTGAACAGATTACCCATTGACAGTTCGCATATGAAAACATGTTTCAATGTGGTAAGAGCCTTCGATGGAACCGAAAGGAAAGTGATGGGATGAATTGACATCCCTTTGGAAATTGGGCCAAATACATATGAAGTTGATTTCTTGGTGATGGATATCAAGCCCTCCTATAATTGTTTATTGGAGAGACCATGGATACACTCGGTAGGAGCGGTGCCCTCCTCATTGCACCAAAAATTGAAGTTAGTGACAGATGGACGGTTAATAACCATCAATACGAAGGAGGACATTATAGCAGCAGTCACTAGCAAGGCCCCTTATATCAAGGCAAATGAAGAGGCTATTGAGTGTTCTTTCCACTATTTAGAAATCATCAATGCAACCTTCATTTTGGAAGGAAGTGAGGTGCCGATACCCAAAATGTCTAGAGCCACAAGGATGGCCCTGCAAATGATGATGGGGAAGGGAGCATTGCCAGGAAAAGGACTAGGAAGACAGTTGCAAGGAGGGGTTCAAATCCCAAAACTAATTGAGAAGAAAGATCGCTTTGGTTTGGGCTTCAAGCCAGACCATAAGCACCTGAGGCAAGAGAATGAGAAGCGCCAAGCGGGAAGAAAGGCGCGTTTGAACAGAGGAGAAGTGGAGTGGGAACCGATGACATTCCCACCTATATCCAAATCCTTTAAGTCAGGAGGGTTACTGGTAGAAGAAAGTCATCAGATTAATGCTATACACAATGAGGGATTGAAGCAAGGAAGCCTCGAGGGCATTCGCCCTTACGAACCGGGGAGCTCTCTGAACAATTGGACTACGGAGGACCTTCCTATAGTCTTTATGAATTTTTCAGAGTAATTCTCGAAACATGCCCATTACTCTAGGGCCTAGGAGTAGTAAGATTACGTTTGTGAAAGAGGCTTATGATCATCTATTATTATTTTAATAAAACATAACTTTATTATCAGTTTGAACGAATATGGTTTCTTTTTATCAATCAATATTTCGTTAAACTTTTTCATAGCACATGAATAATCATTCTTAGATTCATTCATTCTTTGTATATTCTTTCATACTCCTACAGGTCCCTAGATATCAATGATATGAGCACTAATACTGCAACTCCTGATTTCTCTTGCGAGCAAGACATGTGTTTAGATGAATCTCAGGATTTTGAAGATGTCCAAGATTGTGATGTATCTCCTGATCTGTTAAGAGTAAAACAGGAGGAAAAACAAATTATGCCACATGAGAAAGAGGCAGTAGAAAATGTATCCCTAGAGGAAGGGAATGAGTTGAAAGTTGGAACTGTAACACCCCGAACCCGAGACCGTTGCCGGTGTCGGACACGAGGGGTAACAAGCCAAAACCACTTATGGCACCGACCAATTTGACATTCTCAGGCAAGCTGGAAAACTGCATCGCTGTCGCCTTAAAAAGCATATCTCAAGTTTCACAACTCAGAAACTGATTCCGTAAATTTTCCCTAAATTTAGACTCATATATCCATCCATGGATTTATTTCTAGAATTTTTGGTCTGGCCAATTGGTACAGTTTATTAGTTAAAGTCACCCATGTTACAGGGGTCGACTACACTGACCTTCGCGCGTTACAACTTGAATATCTCTCTGTACAGGGTTTCAATATTGATGCCGTTTATTTCTAATGAAACTAGGCTCAAAAATGAACCTGCAAATATAGGGCATGACTTCTAATTCATTCTGGATAATTTATGGTAAATTTTCAAAGTCGCAACAGGGGACCCAGAAACCGTTCTGGTCCTGTCCCGCGAGAACTTTAATATCTATCGGTATACTGTTCATATGATCGTTTCGTTACTTTCATATGAAAATAGACTCATCAAGGTTCGATCGCATAATTTATTCACTATTTAACACCATTCCTACAAATTTTGGTGATTTTTCACATCCACGTCACTGCAGCTGGCAGCATCTGTTTTTAAGGTAGGCTTTACCTATATTGTAGTTCCCATGGACCAACTATAGTCTAGTCATACTTAGGTCCACATATGATCATATTTAGCCATTCCAATGGCTGATCATGTGACCAACTCTCTCATTCCAAACCATAATCACATCATGAAACCAAATATAATTACAAACCACATATGGTCAAATTCCA
The DNA here is from genome assembly GCF_025698485.1 of Gossypium arboreum. Taxonomy (NCBI): domain Eukaryota; kingdom Viridiplantae; phylum Streptophyta; class Magnoliopsida; order Malvales; family Malvaceae; genus Gossypium; species Gossypium arboreum. The sequence continues at coordinate 84,976,604 of NC_069073.1, forward strand.
TACTCCACTTTTACGAACCATTTTCGCATGGCCGCACACATATACATCACAAAGTACTTAAAACAACCGAGGGTAGTCCTATACATGCCATATCCAAAACTCAACTAAAGGAGTACCAAAAAGGGCTTTGATAGTGTGGTTGACTTCAACTTCTATGATCCTGAATCCGATCGCTAACGAGCAAAATCTATAAACAGAGAAACAAAGAAACGGAGTAAGCAATTTATGCTTAGTAAGTTTCGAGCCATAATATACACACAACCAAGCATAGCATTCAAGTAGCTAAACAATAATTCATATGCACAATTTCTCAAAGACATGCTTACTTCACAATCCCAACTCTTATATTCATACACTAATAACGGCTTAGTCAAGGCCGATAACTCATTGATCATCGGAGCGAATACGCAACATACACTTACTCATCGTGTGCAAAGCACACACGAAACGTACCTTGTTGTTGGGAATTTCACAAGCGTATTAACTGAAATTTTTTACAGCAAGTTCAAAGTTCTCGAATCACATACCTTCAAGTTTATCCGGATATAGCTACTGTTCAAACGCCGGGACATAGCCCGTTATGGTAACCCGCACAAATGCCTTCGGGACTTAACCCGGATATCACAACTCGCACAATTGCCTTTGGGCTTAGCCCGGATATCATAACTCGCACAATTGCCTTTGGGCTTAGCCCGGATGTCACAATTTGCACAATTGCCTTTGGGCTTAGCCCGGATATCACTCGAACATTTATGCACATCTTTGTTTCAACTTCATAACACAACTTTTCTGCACAATTCACTTAGCAAAAATATCATTTCGGCTCAATGGCCACATACAAAGGCACAATTTCGATTGCTTATTACTTCATTCAATCGAATCAAAATCTAAGTTTCGATACTCAAAAACTTACCTCGGACGTGGTCGAACGATTTCGATGGCTATTCGACGACTTTTTCCTTCCCCTTATCGGATTTAGCTCCCCTTTGCTCTTGAGCTTAATTTAACAAAGAAATTGGTTTTATCATTTGAGCATCGAAAGGGGAATTCAAGATACCTAGCCAATATATATACTCATTAGGCATCAAAGTCGCATATGTACGAAATCACGAATCGAACTCAACACATTAGTTAATATTCCTCTTAGCGAATTTTCTAAGCCAAGAATAGGCATCAATATGCTTGCCTCTAACCGAATGCATGCACACCAATTTCCCTCATGTGGCCGAATATGCATGTCCATGTTGAGGCCAATTATGCACTTAATACCACACAAAACAGCATGCATTTTACTAACTAACGCATTACATATTGTAGCTCAATACACATCTCTCATGTACTTCATAACCAAACATCACCACAAGCAAATATATACCTTGAAATAGTATATATGTCATGCCAATACATCATGTGCAAACATGTATACACATATAGGTGCAAGGTCAATCTCAAGGGGTTCATACCCATCCAAACACAAATTTTACCAATCAAGTAACAAGCATAAATCATGCTCATGAATGCACCATGGCCGAATACATCACAACCATACTCTTTCAACTTCGGTCATGGTTAAACAAAGAATTCAATGTCTTACTCAAGATTGCTACAAAGAAATTTCAAGAGTAGTCAATCCATCATTGCATGCATCATTAGCAAGCTTCACATTTAGCATGCAATGGCTTCAACACAATAACAACCTTGGCCAAATACCATTTCCATGGCATAACAAGGATTTGAACCATGGCTAACATGAACATCAAGTTAGCAACTAAAACATGCATGAATCTCATGACACAACCTCATACATACCTTAATCTTGATGCAAGTATAGCCAAAATCTCCTTCTAGATCTCTTCCAAACCAAAAAATGGAGCAAAAATCCCTCCTCCTTCCTTAGTTTTGGCTCAAAGAAAGGATGAACAAAATTTTTCTTTTTTTTCTCTACAACTCACGGCAATGGTGGGGGAATACCACACTCACACACATTTTTTTTTCATTCTTTTCTTACCCATACACCTTTGTTTATTATTTCTCCCCAATGCACCAACAAAACATGTTTCATGACATGTTTTGCCCATCCTCTTGCCATGGCCGGCCACTTCATGTTGGGGGAATTTGACATGCAAATCCTTATTTTTGCATGCATGAGCAACTAGTCATCACACATTTCCCGTCATACTTTCAAAGTTCACTACTAGGTCCTTTCTAGTGAAATTCACATTTATAACACTAAATCGAAACATCAAAATGTCACACACAAATTAACACATATCATAGGCATCAAAATAAATTTTAAATTATTTTATGCCTCGATTTTGTGGTCCCGAAACCACATCCCGACTAGGGTCAATTTTGGCTGTCACAACTCTCCCCACTTAAGAAATTTTCGTCCCTCAAAATCTTACCGGTAAATAGGGTTGGGTATCGCTCTTTCATAGCGTTCTCGGTTTCCCAAGTAGCTTCTTCTATCCCGTGTTTGAGCCATAACACTTTCACTAGCGGAACCCGCTTGTTTCGCAACTCTTTCACTTTACGTGATAGGATACGAATCGGTTTTTCCTCATAACTCATATTGGCTTGTATTTCAACCTCTGATGGACTAATCACGTGCGATGGATCAGATCTATAGCGTCGAAGCATCGAAACATGAAAGACATCGTGAATCTTTTCGAGTTCAGGGGGCAAAATCAAACGATATGCAACTGGACCGACTCGCTCGGATATCTCATATGGCCCAATGAACCTCGGGCTCAACTTGCCCTTACTACCGAATCGAGTATCTTTTCCCCAGCGAAACCTTGAGAAACACTTTATCTCCCACCGATACTCGATGTCTTTTCGTTTGAGACCACGCGACGACTTCGACGATCGGAGGCTATCTTGAGACTTTCACGGTCCAAAACAATGGCGTCTGCATTTACGACCGTACAAAGCCTCGTAGGGTGCCATCTTAATACTTGATTGAAAACTATTGTTGTGCGAATTCAATCAAAGGAAAATACCGTTCCATGAACCACCGAACTCGAGGGTGCAACATCTTAACATATCCTCAAGTATCCGAATTATCCGCCGGATTGACCATCGGTTTGGGGGTGAAAGGCGGTCTGAAATGCAACTTGGTACCCAAAGCTTCTTGCAACTTCTTCCAAAATCGTGAGGTAAATCTCGAATCTCTATCCGACACGATGGAAATAGGCACCCGTGTAATCTCACAATCTGAGAAACGCATACAATTGGCTAGTTTGTCCATTGAAAACCCGCACGTCACGGGGACAAAGTGAGCCGACTTAGTCAATCTATCTACAACGACCCAAATCGCATCCTTCTTACTTTGTCGACAATGGCGGTCCGGATACAAAGTCTATTGTGACTCGATCCCATTTCCACTCGGGTATCGTGATCGGCTGAAGTAATCCTGAAGGCACTTGATGTTCCGCTTTCACTTGTTGACATATTAAACATCTCAAAACAAAGTCGGAGATGTCTCGTTTCATACCATGTCACCAAAACCGACGTTTCAAATCGTTGTACATCTTCGTACTCCCCGGGTGGATTGCCATTCGGCTACAATGGGCTTCGCTCGAATTATCGAAATAAGTTCAATTCTTTGGAACACATGACGACCTTTGAACCTCAAACAATCGTCATTATTGATTTGAAACTCCGAGTCCTTGTTCGAACACACTCGGCCCGCTTTTGCGACCAACTCGTCGTTGACTTTTCGAGCTTCATGAATTTGATGTATCAATAATGGTTTGGCTTTCAATTCAGCTACTAACACATTGTCGGATCGAGCAGACAAGTGCACATTCATCGCTCGAAAGCGAATAATGATTTACGACTTAAGGCATCCGCAACCACATTCGCCTTTCCGGGTGATAGTCAATGACCACTCATAATCCTTTAACAGCTCGAACCAACGTCTTTGTCGCAGATTTAAGTCTCTTTGAGTCATCAAATATTTGAGACTTTTGTGATCCGAATACACATGGCACTTCTCACCAAATAAGTAATGTCGCCATATCTTTAAGGCGAATCGATGGCGACCAATTCGAGATCATGGGTCGGATAATTTTTCTCATGTGGCTTTAATTGTCTCGACGATAGGCCACAACTCGACCTTCTTGCATCAATACGCAACCTAACCCAAGTAGGAGGCGTCACTATAGACGACAAACTCTTTGCCGATTCGGGTTGCACTAGAATTGGGGCTTCATCAAATAAGTTTTCGTTGATCGAAACTTTTTCGACATTTTTCCGTCCATTCGAACTTAACATCCTTTTGGAGTAGCTTCGTCATTGGCGTGGCTATCGTTGAGAAACCTTTACAAATCGTCGGTAATAACCGCAAGCCCCAAAAGTCTCAACCTCAAGTAATATTTCTCGAGGCTTCCAATTAAGTATGGCTGAAATTTTGTTCGGTCGACTCGAATACCGATGCAGATACCACATGACCCAAGAAGCTAACCTCTCTTAACCGTAACTCACACTTCTTGAACTTAGCATATAATTGCTTATCCCGTAAAATTTGCAGCACTAACCTCAGGTGTTTAGCATGTTCGGTCTCATTTCTTGAATAGACCAAGATGTCATCAATGAACACGACTACGAACCGATCCAAATATGGTCTGAAGATCCGGTTCATCAAATCCATAAATACCGCAGGGACATTAATAAGCCCAAACGACATCACTAGGAACTCGTAGTGACCATATCTCGTTCTGAAGGCAGTCTTGGGTACGTTCGAATCTTGAATTCAAGAATCGATAATAGCCCGATCTCAAATCTATTTTCGAGAACACTGAGGCTCCCTTTAGTTGATCGAACCAATCGTCGATACGCGGTAACGGATATTTGTTCTTTATCGTCACTTTATTAAGCTGACGATAGTCGATGCACAGCCTCATGGTTCCATCCTTCTTTTTCACAAACAACACTGGCGCTCCCCAAGGTGAAAAACTCGGACGAGCAAAACCTCTATCCACCAAATCTTGCAACCGCGCTTTCAACTCCTTTAATTCCGTTGGTGCCATACGATACGGAGCTATCAAAATCGGAGTGGTACCAGGTACCAATTCGATACCAAACTCTATTTCCCGAACAGGTGGTAAACCCGGCAATTCTTCAGGGAAAACATCCGGGTATTCACAAACCACTGGCACAAATTCGGGTTTCTTTTCTGACTCCTTGTCATCGAGCACATACGCAAGGTACGCTTCGCACCCTTTTCTTACGTATTTCTGAGCCAACATTGCTGATATTACAGCTGGCAACCCCTTTAAATCCGTAGACTCAACCTGAATTATCTCGTTATTCGTGTACCTCAGATCAATAGTCTTGCTTTTTCAATTTACAACCGCATCGTGCATCGTCAACCAATCCAAACCAAGAATAACGTCGAATTCGTCGAACGGCAAAAGCATCAAGTCCGCCGGAAAACAAGAACCTCGGAATACTAGGGGACTTTTCTTACACACTTTGTTGACAAGCACGTAATGACCCAAGGGTTTGACACCGAATTACAAACTCGAGAGACTCAATGGGCAAAGTCTTCTTTGGATGCTAAGGTTTCGCATATATAAGAATGAGTAGGACCGTGGTCAATCAAAGCAATCACATTAGTGTAAAGGAGAGTAAAAGTACCGGTAATAACATCGACGAGGAAGCATACTCACGCGCGGCGTATGGCATAAGTCCTAGCAGAGCACGAGCCTCGGATCTGATGGTAGCATCTCTAGATCCTCTCGACCGCCACTAGCATTGCCCATATTTCTAGGTGGCCTACCTCGAGTTGTGGTGGCACCCGGGTTCCCACTTTGATTTACGTTTTGTTCAGATAAACTCGGGCAATCCTTAATGAAATGATCGATCGATCCACACTTGTAACAGAGCGGTCACGGAATCTACAACTCCCGAATGCCATTTGCCACAATATTGGCACTCGCTCGTCTCGACGATCATTGCCAACATCGGCGATCAAGTGACTCAGCGTGCCCATAGGGGGTCAATCGCGTCTCGTCTAGAAAAGCCCAAGTGTCTCTAGACCGGCCTAAGCCATCTCTAAATTTCTTTGATGATGTGGGAAGGGCTTCAAGACCTCTTACGAAACTCCCTTGCTCCCACTTCACTTTTCTTTTCTCCATCTTGAGCTCCTCGGCTTTGCACGCCGCCGACAAGCGCCACAAACTCTCGATTTCCAAAATGCCAACATACCGCTTTATATCATCATTCAGTCCATCTTGAGCGTTTACACATCACACACGAAGAAATGCATTCGGCGCTGCATCGCTAAGCCTCACAAATTTTCGTTCAGTAGTCGGAACCGACATGGAACCTTGTTTAAGTTCAAGAAATTCCTTCCGTTTTTGATCCATAAATCTCGATCGATATACTTCTTTCGAACTTCGGTTAGAAAGAACTCCCAAGTTACATGCTCCCTAGGCACTGTGAAGTCGAGTACTCCACCAATAGTAGGCGTAATCGCGTAGCAAGGAGATAGTACACTTTAAGCGCTCATCGGTGTACATGATAGCTCATCGAGCACCGGATAGTGTTGTCCAACCAAAATTCAGCTTGCTCGGCATCGTCGCTATCCGTAGCTTTAAATTCAGTAGCCCCATGTTTTCAATTTCATCGACCGGGGCTTACTTGACCTTATTTGGTCGAGTTACGGAGGTATTGTAGGTGCAGGGGTTGCATTAGTCGGGAATGGAGGTTGTGGAGCAGTAGTGTTAGTTCGAATGTATTGGTTGAACCAATCATTCATCACGCTATAAAAGGCTTGCTTAGCCTCATCATTCGGATTGCTAGCAATAGGTAGAGAGTCCGCCGACGCTGTCCCTTGCGCGGAGCAGCGCCACACTCTCCACATTATCGCTATTGCTCGGTTGGGATCGGGATCCATGGCTATAAACAAACACAAATTTCAAAATGTCGTAAATAACCACACTATCAATTATCACTTAATGGCATGTATAGCTAGACCCCAAACATATCACGGTAGTCCTAGGATCGACTAAACCGTAGCTCGATACCAATAAATTGTAACACCCGAACCCGAGACCGCTGCTTGTTGTCGGACACGAGGGGTAACAAGCCAAAACCACTTATGGCACCGACCAATTTGACATTCCAGGCAAGCTGGAAAACTGCATCACTGTCGCCTTAAAAAGCATATCTCGAGTTTCACAACTCGGAAACTGATTCTGTAAATTTTCCCTGAATTTAGACTCATATATCCATCCATGGATTTATTTCTAGAATTTTTGGTCTGGCCAATTGGTACAGTTTATTAGTTAAAGTCACCCATGTTACAGGGGTCGACTACACTGACCTTCGCGCGTTACAACTTGAATATCTCTCTGTACAGGGTTTCAATACTGATGCCGTTTGTTTCTAATGAAACTAGACTCAAAAAGGAATCTGCACATATAGGGAATGACTTCTAATTCATTCTGGATAATTTATGGTAAATTTTCAAAGTCGTGACAGGGGACCCAGAAACCGTTCTGGTCCTGTCTCACGAGAACTTTAATATCTATCGGTATACTGCTCATATGATCATTTCGTTACTTTCATATGAAAATAGACTCGTCAAGGTTCGATCGTATAATTTATTCACTATTTAACACCATTCCTACAAATTTTGATGATTTTTCACATCCACGTCACTGCAGCTGGCAGCATCTGTTTTTAAGGTAGGCTTTACCTATATTGTAGTTCCCATGGACCAACTATAGTCTAGTCATACTTAGGTCCACATATGATCATATTTAGCCATTCCAATGGCTGATCATGTGACCAACTCTCTCATTCCAAACCATAATCACATCATGAAACCAAATATAATTACAAACCACATATGGTCAAATTCCATACTCCACTTTTACGAACCATTTTCGCATGGCCGCACACATATACATCACAAAGTACTTAAAAACAACCGAGGGTAGTCCTATACATGCCATATCCAAAACTCAACTAAAGGAGTACCAAAAAGGGCTTTGATAGTGTGGTTGACTTCAACTTCTATGATTCCGAATCCGATCGCTAACGAGCAAAATCTATAAACAGAGAAACAAAGAAACGGAGTAAGCAATTTATGCTTAGTAAGTTTCGAGCCATAATATACACACAACCAAGCATAGCATTCAAGAAGCTAAACAATAATTCATATGCACAATTTCTCAAAGACATGCTTACTTCACAATCCCAACTCTTATATTCATACACTAATAACGGCTTAGTCAAGGCCGATAACTCATTTATCATCGGAGCGAATACGCACATACACTTACTCATCGTGTGCAAAGCACACACGAAACGTACCTTGTTGTTGGGAATTTCACAAGCGTATTAACTGAAAATTTTTACAGCAAGTTCAAAGTTCTCGAATCACATACCTTCGGAGTTTATCCGAATATAGCTACTGCTCAAACGCTTGGGACATAGCCCGGTTATGGTAACCCGCACAAATGCCTTCGGGACTTAACCCGGATATCACAACTCGCACAATTGCCTTTGGGCTTAGCCCGGATATCATAACTCGCACAATTGCCTTCGGGCTTAGCCCGGATGTCACAATTTGCACAATTGCCTTCGGGCTTAGCCCGGATATCACTCGAACATTTATACACATCTATGTTTCAACTTCATAACACAACTTTTCTGCACAATTCACTTAGCAAAAATATCATTTCGGCTCAATGGCCACATACAAAGGCACAATTTTGATTGCTTATTACTTCATTCAATCGAATCAAAATCTAAGTTTCGATACTCAAAAACTTACCTCGGACGTGGTCGAACGATTTCGATGGCTATTCGACGACTTTTTCCTTCCCCTTATCGGATTTAGCTCCCCTTTGCTCTTGAGCTTAATTTAACAAAGAAATTGGTTTTATCATTTGAGCATCGAAAGGGGAATTCAAGATACCTAGCCAATATATATACTCATTAGGCATCAAAGTCGCATATGTACGAAATCACGAATCGAACTCAACACATTAGTTAATATTCCTCTTAGTCAATTTTCTAAGCCAAGAATAGGCATCAATATGCTTGCCTCTAACCGAATGCATGCACACCAATTTCCCTCATGTGGCCGAATATGCATGTCCATGTTGAGGCCAATTATGCACTTAATACCACACAAAAACAGCATGCATTTTACTAACTAACGATTACATATTGTAGCTCAATACACATCTCTCATGTACTTCATAACCAAACATCATCACAAGCAAATATATACCTTGAAATAGTATATATGTCATGCCAATACATCATGTGCAAACATGTATACACATATAGGTGCAAGGTCAATCTCAAGGGGTTCATACCCATCCAAACACAAATTTTTACCAATCAAGTAACAAGCATAAATCATGCTCATGAATGCACCATGGTCGAATACATCACAACCATACTCTTTCAACTTGGTCATGGTTAAACAAAGAATTCAATGTCTTACTCAAGATTGCTACAAAGAAATTTCAAGAGTAGTCAATCCATCATTGCATGCATCATTAGCAAGTTTCACATTTAGCATGCAATGGCTTCAACACAATAACAACCTTGGCCAAATACCATTTCCATGGCATAACAATGATTTGAACCATGGCTAACATGAACATCAAGTTAGCAACTAAAACATGCATGAATCTCATGACACAACCTCATACATACCTTAATCTTGATGCAAGTATAGCCAAAATCTCCTTCTAGATCTCTTCCAAACCAAAAAATGGAGCAAAAATCCCTCCTCCTTCCTTAGTTTTGGATCAAAGAAAGGATGAACAAAATTTTTCTTTTTTTTCTCTACAACTCACGGCAATGGGGGGGGAATACCACACTCACACACATTTTTTTTTCATTCTTTTCTTACCCATACACCTTTGTTTATTATTTCTCCCCAATGCACCAACAAAACATGTTTCATGACATGTTTTGCCCATCCTCTCTTGCCATGGCCGGCCACTTCATGTTGGGGGAAATTTGACATGCAAATCCTTATTTTTGCATGCATGAGCAACTAGTCATCACACATTTCCCCGTCATACTTTCAAAGTTCACTACTAGGTCCTTTCTAGTGAAATTCACATTTATAACACTAAATCGAAACATCAAAAATGTCACACACAAATTAACACATATCATAGGCATCAAAATAAATTTTAAATTATTTTTATGCCTCGGTTTTGTGGTCCCGAAACCACATCCCGACTAGGGTCAATTTTGGGCTGTCACAGGAACACTAATTACCGAGGACACAAGGCATGGTCTGGTTGAGTTGCTTCGAGAGTTCAAGGATATCTTCGCATGGTCATATCAAGTATATCGTCTTCCGATAAGACAGGATTGTAAAACAGTCCAATAGAAGTTGCAGAGAATGCGGCCAGACATTGTTCTAAAAATAAAAGATGAGGTTAAGAAGCAATTCGATGTAGGATTCTTACAAGAGGTCAAGTACTCCGAATGGGTAGCTAATATTATGCCGGTCCCTAAGAAGGATGAGAAGGTACGAATGTGTGTTGATTACAGAGTTCTGAATAAAGCTAGCCCAAAAGACAACTTTCCTTTGCCTCACATCGACACTTTGGTAGACAACACGGCGGGACATTCGTTGTTTTCCTTTATGGATAAAACCACCTTCATAACCTTGTGGGGTACTTTTTTCTACAAAGTAATGCCGTTTGGACTGAAGAACGCAGGGGCAACCTACCAGCGGGCCATGGTGAACTTGTTTCACGACATGATGCATAGGGACATTGAAGTATATGTTGATGACATGATTGCAAAGTCCCGAACAAAGAAAGAGCATATTGAAGTTTTGAGAAGACTATTCTTGAGGTTGAGGAAGTTTCAGTTGAGGCTCAATCCGGCAAAGTGCACCTTCGGAGCTAGATCGGGAAAGCTATTGGGTTTCGTTGTCAGTGAAAAGGGAATAAAAGTTGATTCAGACAAAGTCAAAGCAATACGAGAATTGCCTCCACCACAAACTCAAAAAGAAGTTCGAGGATTCCTAGGAAGGTTGAATTACATTGCTCGGTTCATTTCACAACTAACTGAGAAATGTGATCCTATCTTCCGCTTCATCAGAAAGCACAATCAAGGTACTTGGGATAAGGAGTGCCAGAATGCTTTTGAAAAGGTCAAGCAGTATTTGTTGAATGCTCCGGTATTATCTCCACCTAGCCCAGATAAACCGTTAATACTGTACTTGTCAGTGTTCAGTAATTCTATGGGATGTGTGCTTGGTCAGCATGACTAGTCAGGGAAAAAAGAGAAGGCAATTTATTATCTTAGTAAGAAATTCACTGATTGTGAAATGAGATATCCACCAATGGAAAAGTTGTGTTGTGCGCTGATTTGGACAACTCGAAGATTAAGACAGTACATGCTATACCATACCACTTGGCTCATCTCAAAGCTTGATCCATTGAAATACATGATGGAGTCAACGGCTCTAAATGGGAGAATGGCGAGATGGCAAATTTTACTTTCAGAGTTTGATATAGTCTACATAAGTCAGAAGGCAATAAAAGGAAGTGCGGTAGCAGACTTCTTGGCTAGTAGGGTTCTACAGGATTATGAGCAATTGAACTTTGATTTTCCAAATGAGGAGTTAATGTGTATAACAACGACCAAAGATTCTCCTTGGAAGCTAAATTTTGATGGGGCTTCTAATGTAGTCAAAAATGGAATTGGGGCTGTCTTGGTATCCCCGAATGGCGATCACTTCCTGTTTGCGTGCAAGTTGGACTTTGATTGCACGAATAATATGGCTGAGTATGAAGCATGCATCATGGGACTTCAAGCAGCTATAGAGCGAGGTATAAAAACCCTAGAAGTGAAGATTTTGCATTGGTAATTTATCAACTTAGAGGTGAATGGGAGACAAGGGACCCTAAATTGATCAATTATCGAAAGGTAGTTTTGGGGTTACTTGAGGAGTTTGATGACATCACCTTCAATTATCTCCCACGAGATGAAAATTAGATGGCAGATGCTTTAGCAATCTTGGCCTCAATGATTAAGGCGAATAAAGAGAAAGAGATGAGACCAATTCAAATGAGTGTCTACGAGGCTCTGGCTTATTGTTGTAACATTGAGAAGGAAGAAAAGGATGATAACCCTTGGTATCAAGATATATTACGATATGTGAGAGATCATAAATACCCTGAACAGGCCAATGAAAATGACAAACAAACTTTGAGAAGGTTAGCTTGCGACAATGTCCTGGACGGGGATATCCTGTACAAGAGAAGGAAAGACCAAGTACTTTTGAGATGTGTCGATGTTGTGGAAGCTAAGCTAATTTTAGAAAAAGTTCATGAAGGTGTATGTGGGATGCATGCAAATGGGTTCACAATGGCAAGGCAAATCATGAGGTTTGGGAGACTGTGGAAGGGGACTATATTAACTATGGAAGGGGACTGTATTAACTATACCAAGAAATGCCATAAGTGTCAGATTTATGGGAACAAAATTCATATACCACCTTCACATTTGCATGTTATGACTTCTCCATGGCCCTTCTCCATGTAGGGCATGGATGTCATTGGACCAATATCACCGAAAGCTTCGAATGGACATCAGTTTATCTTCGTGGTAATTGACTACATTACAAAATGGGTAGAGGCCGCTTCTTATGCGAATGTTACTAAGTCAGCTGTGAGTCAATTCTTGAAGAAAGAGATTATTTGTCGGTATGGAATGCCTGAGAAAATCATATCTAAGAATGCATTGAACTTAAACAATAAAATGATAGCAGAGGTTTGCGACCAGTTCAAGATCAAGCATCACAATTCTTCTCCCTATCGTCCAAAAATGAATGGGGCAGTGGAGGCCGCCAATAAGAACATTAAGAAAATAGTGGGGAAGATGACTGAGACCTATAGAGATTGGCATGAGAAGTTACCGTTTGCACTCCTGGCCTATCGAACATCTGTCAGAACCTCTACTGGGGCAACCCCATTCTCGTTAGTTTATGGGATGGAAGTAGTGTTACCTATTGAAGTAGAAATACCTTCTCTTCGAATTTTGACGGAGATAAGGTTAGATGAAGCTGAATGGGTTCAATCCCAATATGACTAGTTGAACTTGATTGAGGAAAAGAGGCTAAGAGCCATTCGACATGGTCAGATGTATCAGAAGCGAATGATGCGAGCTTATGATAAGAAAGTTCGACCAAAAGAGTTCCACGAGGGAGACCTTGTACTGAAAAAGATCCTTCCTATTCAAAAAGACTTTAGGGGGAAATGGATGCCGAATTGGGAGGGGCCGTATGTCGTGAAGAAAGCTTTCTCTGGTGGTGCATTGATCTTTAACGGAAATGGATGGGAAGAGTTTACCCAACCTAGCGAACTCAGACTCAGGTAAAAAATACTTTGTCTAAAGGAGAAGAGGATCCAAGGTGAAAACCTACAAAGGGCGCTTTGAGGTTTCGAAAATCAAAAAAGAAAAAAAACAAAAAACAAATCAAAACAAAAAAAAAGAAAAAAGAAAAAAAAGAAAAAAGAAAAAAAGAAAAAAGAAAAAAAGAGAGAAGAGGAAAAAAGAAAAAAATGGAGATGCCAAGGTGAAAACCCGCAAAGGGCGCCTTGTGACCAAAAGGGTTTTGAGTTGAAAACCCGAAAGGGCGACTCAAATTTTGAAGCATCTGATAATCTTGCTCAACAAAGAACGAAGAACGTTGCATACTGGGGCATCGACAGAGTACTTTGAATCTTCTAAACACATGTCTTCATGAAGTTGATGTATAAGCGCTCAAGCGGCGATATCTAGGGCATCTAATTTTTGGCCTGTTTGCTATCTTTAGATTTTTTTTCTTCTTCTCAAAGATAGGCTTTCAGATTAATTTCCTTTGTATCTTTTTCGATAATTCATTCAAATCCAATTATTCTTAGAGATTTATTTATCTTCCATTATTCTTTAAGTATGTTGCATTGAAATAATGATAGATGAACTAAATATGTTCACAAACGAAGTTTTGCGCATTACTCTGGAATTTCTAGATAATACAAGAAACTAAAACAGGACAATTGTTCGAGAAATTCACATAAGTAAGGGATGAAAGAACTCGAGGGATTTCTTTGTTCCAGTCTAAAAGGAATATGGACAAAACCAACGATTCAATTCTAAGAAAAGATTATCTTACAGACATCCTCAGTGGATCATAGCATTTGAGGAAGGGTACAGGCCTACAGGCTGAGCAAGAATAATACTTTGAGACAAATGAAGGAATAAGAGGTGACGTCTAGGATAGGGGTCATGTTCACAACATTTTGCATCATAACATGTTTAATTAGGAAAATTCGACTCACTTCGATCATATCATCCTAATCATCAGGCATAATCATTCTACAGGTTATCAAAGACGACGCGCCTTAATCCCCTAAGCAGTAGGGTAATAGACCGCAAAGATAGCGATTTGGTCAAGCAAGATCCAAGATGGTTTGGCATCCTTGTGCTTACAAGGAACAAATCGAAGACATAGCTGATTTGGCTTTCACGTGCTTACGATGAAGCAAATCTAAGATGATTTGGCATCTCTGTATTGTCAGAGAACAAATCGAAGTTTGGCGTCTCCATATTCGACGGAGAGCAGATACATAGTAGATCTGGCCTTCAGATGTTTATACTAAAGCAGATCCAAGATGATTTGGTATCCTTGTGTTTGCAAGGAACAAATCGAAATCATAGCTAATTTAGCTTTCACGTGCTTACGCTGAAGCAAGTCTAAGATGATTTGGCATTTCTATATTGCCAGAGAACAAATCGAAGTTTGGCGTCTCCATATTCGACGAAGGGCAGACACGTAGCAGATCTATCCTTCAGATGATTAGACTAAAGCAGATCCAAGATGGTTTGGTGTCCTTGTGCTTACAAGGAGCAAATTGAAGATATAGCTGATTTCGTTTTCGCGTACTTACGCTGAAACAAATCTAAGATGATTTGGCATCTCTGTATTGTCAGAGAACAAATTGAAGAAGCAAATTTGGCGTCTCTGTGTTTGGCGGAGAGCAGATCAAAGATATCAACACGACAGTCATAAGTTTACAAGAAGCAAATTGAAGACCATGATTTGATAAGATCGGTCAAATTTGGTCTTTCTAAATCTTTGCTCGATTCCCGTCACACAGCAATGAGCAAAGAGGGGCAGCTGTAGTAGTCCAAATTTGACCAGGCTGAAAACAAAATAAAAGAATTAAATAAATAAGTATTTATTTATTTAAAATGTCCATTTAAAAGTCCAATTACAAAGCCCAAGTGTTTTTGGTTCAATATGTAGCACTACCCGTGTACCTTGCTACACACAAATACAATCTAAACCCAATACCTACCAGACCCTAATACCCTAACCCAATTACAAGGTGGCCCAGTTGGCCCAAATTTTTTGAAGGCAAGGAACCCTAGGGTTTTTACATTTTCCCTCAGCGTCGTAATAGGATCCAGAACCTGCGCCACGTCATCAGGGCCGTTCCAACTCCCGAAGCAAGAGCCATCAATGGCCCTGTCCCCTCACGTCACCCCAGCTGGCCCTAATCAATGAGCTATCCAGAAACACTGGGGTACTCCGAATGTCAACACCGTCGGTGCACCGTAATACTAGGCCTCACCTCCGACCTCGGTACCTCCTTTGACCCCGAGATCTCCGCAAAAGAGACTGTCTGTGACAGCCCTAAATTGACCCTAGTCGGGAAGTGGTTTTGGGACCGCTAAACCGAGTCACCGAAGCATTTGAATGTGATATTTATTGTCTAGAATATGTGAATATGAATGTGTGAAAGTTTTAAGCTTCGATTTAGTCGATTGCATGTGAATTTAGTTAATAGGACTTATGTGAGAAAATTTAGAAATGTGCTAGGCAAATGTAAGTGGCCTATTAATGCATGTTATAAAGGTGATGGGTTTGCATGTCAAATTACCCAAAATTTGACTAGTGGCCGGCCATGCTATGGGATAAAAGGTATTATAAACCTTTTATGTTAGTGTTTTATGTTAGGAAAAATAAAATAAGGAGCATGGGCAATAGAATAATAATGGTTAGTAGGATGATGAAAAAAAAAAGAAAAGGTTCTCATTTGTTTCTTCTTGACCGAAAAATCAAAGGAAGGAGGGGAAGAAAAGGTTGAGGAGGATCGGCCATACTTGTATCTAGATTAAGGTATGTTTGATGATGTTCCATGAGATGTATGCATGTTTTAGTTGTTAGCTTGAGTTCTACCTAGCCCATGGTTTAAATCTTTGCTATGTGATGGAGATGATATTCGGCCATGGGTGTTGTCTTCTTGGCTGGTGTTTGATGTTGGTGATGATGCATGAAGATGAGTTAAGTTTCGGCTAAGGTGGATTTGTGTTGATGTCATTTGCATGCTAAATGTGAAGCTTTATAATGATACATGTGATGGTGGATTGATGCCTCTTGGATTTTCTTTTTAGCATTTTTTTTTGAGATAGACATTAGGTTCTTTGTTTAACCCATGACCAAAATTGAAATGGTATGGTGTCTTGATGCATTCGGCCATAGTAGGAAATATGGTTCTTGTTCATGTTATTTGCATGAGAAATGGTAGTAAGGTGAAGTGCAAATATTAGTATTTGATTACTAGTGTACATATGTGTATTAGCCGAGTTTTGAACTTGAAACAAAATGGTATGTAGTTAATACAAGTAACCATATTTGTAGGAAGTATTAAGCATATAATTGGCCTCAACATAGACATGCATATTCAGCCACATGAGATAGATTGGTGTTGCATGTATTCGGTTAGGGGCAAGCATATTGATGCTTTTATCTTGACTTAGATAATCGGCTCAAGGAGAATTTGTTAAATTGCTTAGTAAATTGATATAAGGTTAATGATGTGTGTATTCGGTCATAAAGGTGCACATGAGGAAATGTTAGATTAATTGTATTAAATTGCTCAATGTGATTAAAAATGCGTATGACCACTTTGTATTTGAGCTAAAGGTGGCCATATGACCTATCAACTCCTTGTCATATTCAGCCATAAGCTAGCATAATGAGACTTTAATAAGTTAAATTTGCTTGAATTAGCTCAAGAGCTTAGAGGACCAAAGTTGGACAAGGGAAAGGAAAAAGTGATCGAATAGCCGCCGAAATCGTTCGACAACATCCGAGGTAAGTCTTCGAGTAATGAAACTTAGTTTACGATTTGATTAAGTCATAACAAAAGTACGGTGATATAATGATTCTACTTGAATTATATGTTGAGTTATTAGTCTATACGTATGATGGGTAGCCGTATGTGCATAGAGATCATGTCATAAAGCAAGTCAAAATCGTGCTTTTGTATGTGGCTATTGAGCCAAATTAGTAAGTGTGATAAGTGTCTTGTGTTTGAGCTTTGGTAATAAAAATGAAATATGGATGTGTCATGATTATTGATATATGTGCATGGTTATTGAATGATATCCGGCTAAGTCCCGAAGGCTTTTATGCTAGTGACTATATCCCACTAAGATCCGAAGGCATTTGTGCGAAGTTGCTATATCCTGCTAAGACCAAGGCTTTTGTGCTAGCGATTATATCCGGCTAAGTCCCAAGGCATTTATGCTAGTGACCATATCCGGCTAAGACCCAAAGCCTTGTCTTGAGTGGTTATATCCGCTAAATCCCAAAGATACTTGAGTTTGGGAATGAGCGATCTTGCTGTAATAATTTCAATTAATACGCCGTAAAATCCCAACGATGAGGTATGTTTCGTATGTGCATTGAGATAATTGATTCCTTCTAAATAGTGTTTGCTCAATTGACTAACAAGCTTCCGGCTTTTAGACAAGTTGATTTCTTACGTATGAATATAAGCGTTGGAAATGTGAAGTAGGTATGATTGTGAGAATATGTGTATATGAAATTATTCGCTTAGTCGTATGAATGCTATACTTGATTGTGCATGATTTCATTGCTCAAAACTTACTAAGCATTAAATGCTTACTCCGTTCTTTGAATCTCTTTTATAGATTTTGGTTCGTCACCATCGGACTCGGGATTGTCAAAGTCAAGTCGTCCACACTATCAAAGCCCTTTTGGTACTCTTTTAGTTGAACTCTGTTAATGGCATGTATAGGACTACCCTCTTTGTTGTTAGTCATGTACCCTTTGGTTTTGTATAAATTTGGATAGCCATGCGAAAATGGCTTATATATACTTTGAGCATAGCATTATAATCGTTTTGTATGTTGTTCATTGAGAGGTGTGGAAATGTTTGGTAACGATTATCCATTGGAATGGTTAATCATGATCATTTTGGTGCTTTGTATGACAAATTCTAGTTGTTTCATGAAAAACCATGAAATAGGTAAAGTTTACCTTAAAAATAGATGCTGACAGCAGCAGTGGTGTGGATTTTAAAAATCACTAAAATTAGTAGGAATGGAATTAAATAGTGAATAAATTATGTAATCGAACCTTGATGAATCTACTTTCATATGGAAGAAACGAAATGATCATATGAGTCGTATTTTAAGAGATATTTAAATTTTCGCGGAACAGGGCCAGAGCGATTTCTAGATCCCCTGATCTGACTTTGGAAATTCACTATAAATTAACCAGAGATAATTATAAGTCATGCCATATATGTATAGATTCCTTTTTGAGTTTAGTTTCATTAGAAACAAACGGCATAAGTATTTAAGCCCTGTACAAGGAGATATTTAAGTCGTAATGCATGAAGGTCGGAGTAGTCGAACCCTGAAATAGGTGAGACTTTAACTAATAAACTGTACTAATTGGCTTGACCAAAACTTCTAGAAAAACATTTGTAGAAGGATATGTGAGTCTAGTTTCAGGTAAAATTTACGAAACTGGTTTTCGAGTTTTGGAACTCAAGATACGATTTTTAAGGTGACAGTGATGCAGTTAGCCAGCTTGTCTGGAAGATTTTAAAATGGACTGTGAAAATCAATGAATTAAGTCTGTTAGCACCTCGTGTTCGACTCCGGAAACAGTCTCGGGTACGGGGTGTTACAATTTTATTGGTATCAGAGCTACGGTTTAGTCGATTCTAGGACTATCGTAATACGTTTGGGTCTAGCTATACATGCCATTATGTGATTATTTGATAGTGTGGTGATTTCGACAATTGAAAATGTGTTTATTTATAGTAATGGATCCCGATCCCAATCGAAGCAGATGGTGATGATCTTGAGAGTGTAGCGCTGCTCCAAGATAAGGGACAAATACGGACTCTCAACCTATTGCTAGTAATCCGAATGATGAGGCTTGACAAGCTTTTTATAACGTGATGAATGATTGGTTCAACCAATACATTCGAACTAATACTACTGTTCCACAACCTCCATTCCCGACTAATACCACCCTCAAGACCTACAATACCTCCAGAATCGACCAAATAAGGTCAAATAAGCCCCAGCTGATGTAATCCAAAACACGGGCTATGAATTTAAAGCTACGGACAGCGATGATGCCGAGCAAGCTAAATTTTGGTTGGACAACACTATTCGTACTCGATGAGATATCTTGCACACCGATGAGTGCCTAAAGTGTACTATCTCCTTGCTACGTGATTTCGCCTACTATTGGTGGAATACGTTGACTTCACAGCCCCGAGAGCAAGTAACTTGGGATTTTTTCCAAACCGAAGTTTGGAAAAAGTATATCATCGAGATTCATGATCAAAACGGAAGGAATTTCTTGAACTTAAACAAGGTTCCATGTCGGTTACCGACTATGAACGAAAATTTGTGAGGCTTAGCAGACGCACGCGAATGCATTTGTTCGAAGTCGTGATGTGTAAACGTTTCAAGATGGACTGAATGTTGATATAAAGTCAGTATGTTGGCATTTTAGAAACCGAGAATTTGTGGTACTTGTCGAGCGAGCTTGCAAAGCCGAGGAGCTCAGTAAGGAGAAAAGGAAAGCTGATATGGGAGCAAAGGAGTTTCGTAAGAGATCTTCAGGAAAGCCCTTTCAACAGTCATCAAAGAAATTTAGAGATGATTTAGGCCGATCAAGAGACACTTCGGGCTTTTCTAGACGAGATCGTGATCGACCCCCTGTGAGTGCACGAGTCATTTCGGTCGCCAGTGTTGGAAATGATCGTCGAGACAGAACAGAGTGTCAGTATTGTGGTAAATGGCATTCGGGGAGTTGTAGATTCTGTGACCGCTCCTGTTACAAGTGCGGATCAGCTGACCACTTTATTAAAGATTGCCCGAGATTGTCTCGAGCAGAACGTAAATCGAGTGGGAAACCTAGTGCTACTATCGCCGGGTAGACCATCTAGGAATATGGGCAATGCTAGTGGCGGTCGAGAGGATCTAGAGATGCTACAACCAGATCTGAGGCTCGTGCTCCTGCTAGAGCTTATGCCATCGCGACGCGAGGATGCTTCTTCGCCGGATGTCATTACCGATACTTTTACTCTCTTTGATACTAATGTGATTGCTTTGATTGACCTCGGTTCTACTCATTCTTATATATGTGAAACCTTAGCATCCAAAGAAGACTCTACCGTTGAGTCTCATCGAGTTTGTAATTCGGTGTCAAATCCTTTGGGTCGTTACGTGCTTGTCGACAAAGTGTGCAAGAAATGTCCCTAGTAATCCGAGGTTCCTATTTTCCGCCGATTTGATGCTTTTACCGCTTGACTAATTTGATGTTATCCTCGGTATGGATTGGTTGACCGTACATGATGCAATTGTAAATTGAAAAAGAAAAACCATCGATTTAAGGTGTGTAAATAACAAGATAATCCGAGTTGAGTCTACTGACTTGAATAGGTTGCCAGCTGTAATATCATCGATGTTGGCTCAGAAATATGTAAGAAAGGGGTGTGAAGCATACCTTGCGTATGTACTTGATGACAAAGAGTTAGTAAAGAAGCTGAATCGTGCGCTGGTTTGTGAATACCGGATGTTTTCCGAAGAATTACCGGGTTTACCACTGTTCGGGAGGTAGAGTTTGGTATCGAGCTTGTACCAGGACTACACCGATTTCGATAGCTCCATATCGTATGGCACCAACCGAAAGTTAAAAGAGTTGAAAGCCCGGTTGCAAGAGCCGACGGATAGGGTTTCGCTCGCCAAGTTTCTCACCTTGGGTGCACCAGTATTGTTTGTGAAAAAGAAGAACGGAACCATGAGGTTGTGCATCGACTATCGTCAGCTGAATAAGGTGACAATAAAGAATAAATATCTGATACCGCGCATTGACAATTTGTTTGATCAACTAAAGGGAGCCTCGGTGTTTTCAAAGATAGACTTGAGATCGGGTTATTATCAGTTGTGAATTCGAGATTCGGATATACCCAAAACTGCTTTCAGAACGAGATACGGTCACTATGAATTCTTAGTGATGCCGTTTGGGCTCACTAATGTCCCCGCGGTATTCATGGATTTGATGAATCGGATCTTCAGACCGTATTTGGATCGATTTGTAGTTGTGTTTATCGACGATATTTTGGTCTATTTGAGAAATGAAACCGATCATGCTGAACACCTGGGATTAGTGTTGCAAACTTTACGGGATAAGCAATTATATGCTAAGCTCAGCAAGTGTGAGTTCTGGTTAAGAGAGGTTAGCTTCTTGGGTCATGTGGTGTCTGCGTCGGGTATTCGAGTTGATCCGAACAAAATTTCAGCCATACTTAACTGGAAGCCTCCGAGAAATATTACTGAGGTTCGGAGCTTTTTGGGACTTACCGGTTACTATCGACGATTTGTAAAAGGTTTCTCGATGATAGCTACACCAATGACGAAACTACTTGTAAAGATGTTAAGTTTGAATGGACGTAAAAGTGTCGTAAAAGTTTCGATCAATTGAAAACTCATTTGACGGAAGCTCCAAGATTAGTGCGACTGAATCGTGCAAGGAGTTAAATCATTTCTGATGATGCATCCTTACTTGGGTTGGGTTGTGTATTGATGCAAGAAGGTCGAGTTGTAGCTTATGCGTCGAGGCAAGCTGAAGCCACATGAGAAAAATTATCCAACCCATGATCTCGAACTAGCCGCCATCGTATTCGCTTTGAAAATATGGCGACATTACTTATTTGGTGAGAAGTGCCATGTATATTCGGATCACAAAAGTCTCAAATATTTGATGACTCAAAAGACTTGAATCTGCGACAAAGGTGTTGGCTTGAGTTGTTGAAAGATTATGAGCTTGTCATTGATTATCACCCGGAAAAGCTAATGTGGTTATGGACGCCTTAAGCGAAAATCGCTTGTTTTGCTTCTGAGCGATGAATGTACACTTATGCGTTTCTACCGAAAATGTGTTAGTAGTGAATTAGAGGCCAAACCATTGTTGATTCATCAAATTCGTGAAGCTCAGAAAGTCGATGATGAATTGGTTGTAAAACGGGCTGAATGTGCTTTGAATATGGAATCAGAGTTTCAAATTTATGATGACGATTGTTTGAGGTTTAGAAATCATTTGTGTGTTCCAAGAAGTTCAGAATTTATTTCGATAATTCTGAACGAAGCTCATTGTAGCCGAATGTCAATTCACCCCGGGAGTACGAAAATGTACAACGATCTGAGACGTCAGTTTTGGTGGCATGGTATGAAAAGAGACATTTCCGATTTTGTTTCGAAGTGCTTAGTATGTCAGCAAGTGAAGGCAGAACATCAAGTGCCTACGGGTTTACTTCAGCCGATCATGATACCTGAATGGAAATGGGATCGAGTCACGATGGATTTTGTATCCGGGTTGCCGTGTTTGCAAGTAAGAAAGATGCGATTTGGGTTGTTGTTGATAGACTGACTAAATCGGCTCATTTTATCCCCGTACGCATGGATTTTTCATTGGATAAACTAGCTGAATTGTATGTTTCTCAGATTGTGAGATTACACGGGGTACCTATTTCTATTGTGTCGGATAGAGATCCGAGATTCACCTCACGATTTTGGAAGAAATTGCAAGAAGCTTTGGGTACCAAGTTGCATTTTAGCACCTTTTCACCCCAAACCGATGGTCAATCCGGCAGATAATTCAGATACTTGAGGATATGTTGAGATGTTGCATCCTCGAGTTTAGTGGTTCATGGGGCGATATTTACCTTTGATTGAATTCGCTACAACAATAGTTTTCAATCAAGTATTAAGATGGCACCTTACGAGGCTTTGTACGGTCGTAAATGCCGTACACCATTGTTTTGGACCGAGCTCGGTGAAAGTAAAATTTTCGGAGTTGATTTGATTAAAGATGCTGAGTAGAAAGTAAAAGTAATCCGTAAAAGTCTGAAGGCAGCCACAGATCGTCAGAAGTCGTACGCGGATTTGAAACGAAAAGACATTGAGTATCAGGTGGGAGACAAAGTGTTTCTTAAAGTTTTACCTTGGAAAAAGATACTCAGATTTGGCCGTAAGGGCAAATTGAGTCCGAGATTCATTAGGCCGTATGAAATCTCCGAACGAGTTGGTCCAGTTGCATATAGGTTGCTTTTACCCCCTGAACTTGAAAGGATCCACAACGTTTTTCATGTTTCGATGCTTCGACGTTACAGATCTGATCCTTCGCACATAATAAGTCCCTCCGAGGTTGAAATTCAAGCCGATATGAGTTATGAAGAAGAACCAATTCGTATCCTAGCTCGTGAAGCAAAAGAGTTGCGAAACAAAAAGGTTCCTTTAGTAAAAGTGTTATGGCTCAAACACGGGATGGAAGAAGCTACTTAGAAACCCGAGAACTCTATGAAAGAACGATACCCAAACCTATTTACCGGTAAGATTTTCGGGACGAAAATTTCTTAAAGTGGGGAGAGTTTTGATGACCCTAAATTGACCCTAGTCGGAAGTGGTTTGGGACCACTAAACCGAAGTCATCAAGCATTTGAATGTGATATTTATTGTCTAGAATATGTGAATATGAATGTGTGAAAGTTTTAAGCTTCGATTTAGTCGATTGCATGTGAATTTAGTTAATAGGATTTATGTGAGAAAATTTAGAAATGTGCTAGGCAAATGTAAGTGGCCTATTAATGCATGTTATAAAGGTGATGGGTTTGCATGTCAAATTACCCAAAATTTGACTAGTGGCCGGCCATGCTATGGGATAAAAGGTATTATAAACCTTTTATGTTAGTGTTTTATGTTAGGAAAAATAAAATAAGGAGCATGGGCAATAGAATAATAATGGTTAGTAGGATGATGAAAAAAAAAAAGAAAAGGTTCTCATTTGTTTCTTCTTGACCGAAAAATCAAAGGAAGGAGGGGAAGAAAAGGATGAGGAGGTCCGGCCATACTTGTATCTAGATTAAGGTATGTTTGATGATGTTCCATGAGATGCATGTATGTTTTAGTTGTTAGCTTGAGTTCTACCTAGCCCATGGTTTAAATCTTTGCTATGTGATGGAGATGATATTCGCCATGGGTGTTGTCTTCTTGGTGGTGTTTGATGTTGGTGATGATGCATGAAGATGAGTTAAGTTTGGCTAAGGTGGATTTGTGTTGATGTCATTTGCATGCTAAATGTGAAGCTTTATAATGATACATGTGATGGTGGATTGATGCCTCTTGGATTTTCTTTTTAGCATTTTTTTGAGATAGACATTAGGTTCTTTGTTTAACCCATGACCAAAATTGAAATGGTATGGTGTCTTGATGCATTCGGCCATAGTAGGAAATATGGTTCTTGTTCATGTTATTTGCATGAGAAATGGTAGTAAGGTGAAGTGCAAATATTAGTATTTGATTACTAGTGTACATATGTGTATTAGCCGAGTTTTGAACTTGAAACAAAATGGTATGTAGTTAATACAAGTAACCATATTTGTAGGAAGTATTAAGCATATAATTGGCCTCAACATAGACATGCATATTCGGCCACATGTGATAGATTGGTGCTGCATGTATTCGGTTAGGGGCAAGCATATTGATGCTTTTATCTTGACTTAGACAATCTGCTCAAGGAGAATTTGTTAAAGTGCTTAGTAAATTGATATTAGGTTAATGATGTGTGTATTTGGTCATGAAGGTGCACATGAGGAAATGTTAGATTAATTGTATTAAATTGCTCAATGTGATTAAAAATGCGTATGACCACTTTGTATTTGAGCTAAAGGTGGCCATATGACCTATCAACTCCTTGTCATATTCGGCCATAAGCTAGCATAATGAGACTTTAATAAGTTAGATTTGCTTGAATTAGCTTAAGAGCTTAGAGGACCAAAGTTGGACAAGGGAAAGGAAAAAGTGATCGAATAGCCGCCGAAATCGTTCGACAACATCCGAGGTAAGTCTTCGAGTAATGAAACTTAGTTTACGATTTGATTAAGTCATAACAAAAGTACGGTGATATAATGATTCTACTTGAATTATATGTTGAGTTATTAGTCTATACGTATGATGGGTAGCCGTATGTGCATAGAGATCATGTCATAAAGCAAGTCAAAATCGTGCTCTTTGTATGTGGCTATTGAGCCGAAATTAGTAAGTGTGATAAGTGTCTTGTGTTTGAGCTTTGGTAATAAAAATGAAATATGGATGTGTCATGATTATTGATATATGTGCATGGTTATTCGAATGATATCCGGGCTAAGTCCCGAAGGCTTTTATGCTAGTGACTATATCCGGACTAAGATCCGAAGGCATTTGTGCGAGTTGCTATATCCGGGCTAAGACCCGAAGGCTTTTGTGCTAGCGATTATATCCGGGCTAAGTCCCGAAGGCATTTATGCTAGTGACCATATCCGGGCTAAGACCCGAAAGCCTTGTGCGAGTGGTTATATCCGGCTAAATCCCAAAGATACTTGAGTTTGGGAATGAGCGATCTTGCTGTAATAATTTCAATTAATACGCTCGTAAAATCCCAACGATGAGGTATGTTTCGTATGTGCATTGAGATAATTGATTCCTTCTAAATAGTATTTGCTCAATTGACTAACAAGCTTCCGGCTTTTAGACAAGTTGATTTCTTACGTATGAATATAAGCGTTGGAAATGTGAAGTAGGTATGATTGTGAGAATATGTGTATATGAAATTATTCGTTTAGTCGTATGAATGCTATACTTCAGTTGTGCATGATTTCATTGCTCAAAACTTACTAAGCATTAAATGCTTACTCCGTTCTTTGAATCTCTGTTTTATAGATTTTGGTTCGTCAGCTATCGGACTCGGGATTGTCAAAGTCGAAGTCGTCCACACTATCAAAGCCCTTTTGGTACTCTTTTAGTTGAACTCTGTTAATGGCATGTATAGGACTACCCTCTTTGTTGTTAGTCATGTACCCTTTGGTTTTGTATAAATTTGGATAGCCATGCGAAAATGGCTTATATATACTTTGAGCATAGCATTATAATCGTTTTGTATGTTGTTCATTGAGAGGTGTGGAAATGTTTGGTAACGATTATCCATTGGAATGGTAACGATTATCCATTGGATAGTCATGCCATATATTTATAGATTCATTTTTGAGTCTAGTTTCATTAGAAACAAACGTAATAAGTATTGAAGCCCTGTACAAGGAGATATCTAAGTCGTAATGCATGAAGGTCGGAGTAGTCGAACCCTGAAACAGGTGAGACTTTAACTAATAAACTGTACTAATTGGCTCTACCAAAAATTCTAGAAAACAAATTTGTAGAAGGATATGTGAGTCTAGTTTCAGGTAAAATTTACGAAACTGGTTTTCGAGTTTTGGAACTCAAGATACGATTTTTAAGGTGACAGTGATGCAGTTAGCCAGCTTGTCTGGAAGATTTTAAAATGGACCGTGAAAATCAATGAATTAAGTTTGTTCGCACCTCGTGTTCGACTCCGGCAACGGTCTCGGGTACGGGGTGTTACACTGTCTTATGGTCATCAGTGCACAAATGGGCATCTACCGAGATTCGAATCCATGACAGCAAGCCTAGCCACCGAGATCTTCGCAAGTTACCTGCAAGAAAAGGAAACAAACAGCAGATACGCGAAAAAGCAGAGCAGAAAATGGCAAGAAAATCACAGCATACCAGTCAAAGATACAGAAGACACGAAATGGAAAGAAATCTTAGATTTCTTTCCCGGAATATGTAAGGGACTTAGGCTATAAAGCCTTCCCTTTCACTTGTAAAAGAGGAGAGAGGCTTGTACGCACACATAGATATACAGAGAGAAAACAAGAAGCATGGATAGACAAATACACACAAAAAATGTCATAAATTTTTTTGTATTCGATCAAAAGGTAGAGAAATAAAGCAGATCTTTTTGAAAGGGTAATAGATCCTCTCTTTTATTTTGTTTTCGATTTTACTGGTTTACTTCTTTTGCATGCATAACATATTTAAGTTTTTTTTTAAAAATATAAAAGAAAGAAATAAAGAAAAGGAGAACAATACCTTCTGTTTCACCTCGGAAAGACGAAACTTTTAGGTCCCGACCGCCATACACGACGGAGTCGATGATAGCACATGAGGGGAAACACGGTGGTCTGATGAATGGAGGACCACCGGCTAAGGGCCGGAGCTCAGGAGAGCCAAGAAGGCTCATAGAGAATTCTCAGATTTTTTTTAAAAAAGGGGGACTGAAATGATTTTTTTTGGCCTAATATCGGGCTTATATAGCCCTTTCAAAATGGTACCGTTCTGCGACAAGGGAAAATTTCTCGATGAGTCCGTAAGATTTTAATGGGCATTTCAATTAAGTCCCAATCTGTTTCTTTTATTATCAAATTAACCACTGATTTTTATTTACATTTAATTTTAGTCCTTTTATC
This sequence comes from Gossypium arboreum, assembly GCF_025698485.1. Taxonomy (NCBI): domain Eukaryota; kingdom Viridiplantae; phylum Streptophyta; class Magnoliopsida; order Malvales; family Malvaceae; genus Gossypium; species Gossypium arboreum. The sequence goes on from NC_069073.1 coordinate 85,004,293, forward strand.
CCTTTTAAAATTATTTATAACTTATTTATTTTAAATTGTATATATATTATTATTTTTAATATATATATGTATTATATATTTTATATTATTATTTACTTATATTTTATTATATTATATTCCTTCATATTTTTCTATTATCATATTAATAAATATTTTAACATATATCATTACTTATTATTTATTATATTATATTTTTATCACATAATATTTTTATATTTTTATATTATTATATTATTTTAAATTTTAATAATATATTATTTCATATTATTATTATCTATTATATATTTTCAGGTATATTATTATCCATATTATTATTTTCATATTAAATTGATATTAAATATTTTATTAATTATTTCCTTTATATTTTTAAAACCTATGTATATTTTTATCCAAAACTATAAAATTAGTAGTTTATATATTATTATACTATTTCAAAATTCATTATTAATTACTATGTTTTCATGTATTATTAAATATGTTTATTATTTTATATTTTACATAGTACAATATCATAGTATTTATATTTTATTATTTTATTATAAGCTTAAAACTAAAGTTATTATGTATACTATATTAGCATTACATTGCCAAAATTTGATTTTAATACACACATTTTTTAAAAAAATTACTCACTTTATTCATATTTTAATATATATACACAACCCTTTTTTTATATATATTATGTCAATATATTAAATGTTGGTCTCATAATTACGTGTTGAGTGTTTGGCATATTATTATGTGTCAAATTGTATATCATGCATCATCTTTTATTAATATGTTCAAATATATGTTGAATTACATGTTTATGTGTTTTTACCTATTTTTCTTAAATATATATATATATTGTTTTTTTATATTTTACTTATTTAAAATTTTCCATGTTTTATTTCTTATATATATATATGTTAGTTAATGTATGATGTTTATGCTATTGTGCTTTTATTTACCTATTATTATAATATGTTATCTCGTATATGCTCCTTCATGCATCGATTTTAAAAACAAGACTCTAAAGTTTTCAAAAAAATAAAGGCAATACTTGGTGTCTGGAAGTTTCGAGAAAAGTAGTGCCCTAACTTACTGGGTTGCAACTTTCCTCGTTGAGTTCAAATAATCAAGCACCCTTCTAAGTTTTTAAGGTTTTCAAAAAGCAAGCAACTGTCTTGGAATCTCAAAGCGTTGTGTCCTAACTTACTGGATATGACGTTTCGTTGTTTCGAGATAGGGTTTCCAAAAGGACCTACTTAGTGTCAAATGTCTTAAAAATATTGTGTCTTAACTTATTGGATGTAATATTTTGATTCATTTGATACAAGTGAACCTTAATTTTCAAAGTCAAAAATATTTAAAAAAGGATTGCATCTTAAATATTTTTTAAATTTTCGACATTAAAGACATTTTGATAATCAATTAGGTACCAATTTTTGGGCGTTACGAGGGTGCTAATTCTTCCTCGTACGTAACCAACTTCCGAACCCGTTTTCTGATTTCGTTGACTGAAACTAATGATTTTTAAACAAAATGTTTTAAAAGGTGATCCAATCACACCTAAAAAGATTGGTGGCGACTCCTGTTTTCGTTTTTCAAAGTCGAACCCCGTTTTATTTCAAACTCGATTTAAAAAAATGGTTTTGACACGGGTGTTTGTCGCTACAAGGGATTTAGCCAGGACTGTTAATCCCGACATCACCCTATGAGTTGATATTACGGGGGATTTAGCCTGGACTAGTAATCCTACCGTAAGATGTGAGGTTCGTGGGAGTGCGTACTTGAGATGATCGCTGATATGATTGACGGTAAATAGAAAATCCATTGAGATTTCCAAGAAACTCAACAGGATTAACATGAGATGTAAAAATGAAAATGTTGAATGATGAGCTCATCTAAGACAAATTTACATGGTGTATTGTTATGAGACTAACTTGTTAATTGAGTGCATGTCATAGGGAAAACTAATTCATGCTTGTTGATTTCATTGCCTAAGATGGATGTATGCTAACTAAGCGGTAAGTTTACTTTCCAGTTATTTGAGCTTACTAAGCATGTAAATGCTTACCCCTCTCTTTTCTGTGTCTTGTAGAGATCGAGGACTCATAGTGGTTGGAAGACGGTTAGAGAATCAACACACTATCATCTTGTCTAGCTTTGGTATATAGATACTTTTATTTTGTTCAATGGCATGTATAGGGTTTTTTTTGTTATATGTGTCATTTGATTAGCCAATATGAAGCCTTATATAAGTATACATTTTCACTTGTATATGGCCATGGGAATTGGCTCATTTTGGTGTAGGATACGACCTACTAAATTGCGCATGATTGTGTTCCAATGTTCTTTTGATAATTAAATATGGCATATCACAATTAAGTATATGCAATGTGACTTATAATTGGAAATGAGTTAAGATAATGAGCCAATCTTAATTGTGTTATAAGACATAGAAATCCTTGATACAAATGGGAATAACCTAGCATGTATAAAACCAATAAAATGAGGTTTACATGCAATGAGATATATCAAGGTCATTTGGGGTGTATAATTTGGCCTTGTTATGTATTATGGTAATCTACAAGAGTATGGGGATGATAGAGGGTGACCAAAGGCTTGGAAAATAGCCTAACAACGTCCACACGGGTAGACATACGAGCGTGTGTCTAGGCCATGTGTGACACATGGACCTCCCCATAGGCGTCTGATATGGCTGTATGTCCCCTGCACCTAAAAATTTTAAGTCAAAATGCATGGTAGTAAACATACGGGTAGAGACACGACCGTGTGTATCAACCGTGTGGAGGGCACGGCCTAGCACACAGGCGTATGTCTTGGCCATGTGCCCCTAAATGCATGCTGATGTCATAAACAGATTGTCCAAGTTCTTGGACAGGGGCGTGTCTAGGCCGTATGAAGGACACGGTCTAGGGACACTGGCATGTCCTCGGCCGTGTGGAAATCCCTGTAGGTTTAAAATAAAAAATAAATTTAATTAATTCCACACGGGTAGGGGACACGGGTGTGTCCCAAAACACATGGGCGTGTGCATTGTCTCCACACGGGTATGTGAGACATTAACCTAGAAATTTTCTTAAAATTTGCTTAGGTCTTCAGTTTAGTCCTGGACCATTTTCAATGTATGTTTTGGGCCTCGTAGGCCCATAATAGGGACACTAAGATGTTGTTTGATTGGGTTCAAATTGGAACAAAATTTTATAACCCGTATTTCCTGAAAATATCCGAGTATGTGTCTGATAATGCCTGGTACTTGGTCTCGATCTCGGGAATGGGTAAGAGGTGTTACTGTAACACCCCTCACCCGTATCCCCACCGGAACAGGGTTCGAGGTGTTACCCGACTTAAACTCAGTCAATCACAAAAAAACCGTACTGAAAAATTTCAATCAATTTAAAACTTTTCTTTTCACATGCAATCTATCCCATATATGAGCTTACGAGGTCCAAAACATTAAAACCCTATACATGCCATAGACTCGAAATACTAGGATTTACTTACACCAATAACGTGAGCTAGGCAGTGTGATAATATCTCCGGCAAACTCCAACCCGAGTAGGTAACTGAAGTCAACAATCTATAAAACAGAGAAATGTAACAACGGAGTAAGCTTTCATAAGCTTAGTAAGTCTTAAGCAATGCAAACAAATAAACGCAATTATACTTCAATTATTTAATTTCTTAAGAGGCCAAATTCTAGAGATATTGCCATCTGGCCGAATATACACAAGCATATAATGCACGTTCAGCATTCTTATCACACTTAATCTGAATTCATATAACATATTTTTATCAAATACCCTCACATACTTTCACACCCTGACCAGGTGTATCATGATCATAGGTATAGTTTTAACATTTATTCACGTACGTATCACATTACTCCCTTATGATTCACTTCAAATCAAACTCACATATGAGTACATACTGCGTACCTGGCCCACTTTACATATTGAATGTATTCATTTGACAATCTAGCACGAGGTACCTTAGTCATAGGCTTTCCTCAAATCACCGGCATTTCGCCTGCTAGGCTCGAGACCCGATATCATTTCATCATCTTTATAGCCTGCTAGGCTCAAAAGCCCGAATAGTATCTTACCAACATTATAGTCTGCTAAGCTCAAAGGCCCGAATAATCAAATCAACAAGTTCCATATAACATATTCATATCAATTGAGTACTAACATCATTCGAACGTATATATAATTATACATCTCAAACACTTTTCTTTCATCTTATTTTCACACTTAACATTTGATAGCTTATGCATAACATTTCACTCACATTCATTTTAAACTTATCATTCGATTATAAAAGCACATTGCATATTTACCAACATGTTATACTTGCCATTAGGCCATATAAGCATGATACAATACACTATCATTTCATCTTTAACAATCGGCTAAACCCTTATCTTACAAGGAACACGAATTCACATAACATATCATTTCATCGGCATTACGCTGCTAGGCATGAAGGCGAATACACATCACAAAGACGAAGCACGCTAGGCACGAAGGCGAATACACATCACCAAGACGAAGCTCGCTGAGGCACGAAGGTCGAATATAATACCAGCACTAGACTCGGGATTTATCCGGATATAATACCAAGACGAAGCTCATGGATTTAACCGGATATAATACCGACGAAGCCTACTGAGATTTAACCGGATATATTTAAAGACGAAGCTGCGGGATTTAACCGGATATAATACCAAAGACGAAGCTGCGAGATTTAACCGGATATAATACCAGACGAAGCTGCGAGATTTAAGCGGATATATATTACCAAAGACGAAGCTCATGGATTTAACCCGGATATAATACCAGCACAAAGCTTGCAGGATTTAACCCGGATATTTTACCAGCACGAAGCCTACGGGTCTTTAACCCAGATATATTACCAACATGAAGCCTGTGGGATTTAACCCGGATATAATACCAGCACGAAGCCTGCGGGATTTAACCCAGATATAATACCAGCACGAAGCCTACCCGGATATACATCGAATATCATGCATATTTAATCATATTTTAACACCTCTCATTCAACATATCACATTAGTAGTCATTTGCTACATTCTGATATAAGCTCCTTATGAACACCATCATTTACATTTCGGTTCAAATGTCATACGTAAATATCACATATCCATTTCACCATTCAAACTTAACCCATAGTGACCATTCGACTCTAAGTCATATACATAAATTATTTATCGCACAACTTAATTCAGGTAGAACCAAAAGGTCACAATTCATCTAATATGTACATATTGCTCACTGATCCGTACACAACCTTTCAAATTAGCAATTATAAGATGGTTCCGCACATAGCCCATCCTTATCGATAATTTACAATGGTTTTACCCTTACTCACATATAGGCATTTTTACCTATGCTTCTCAATTCACATTTGTGATTCAATTCCAATCGATTTAACATGCATAAGTACATATCACATACCTGACCAACTTAATGTATTTGAACGAATTCGATTGTCGATTTAACACAAGGTCTCATAGTTGAACATAAACATGAAACCATTTCTTATACGTTCGATTCACATCAATCATCAAATTCATTTAATTTACATGTACTTAATTAGGTTGTTCGTACCTGAATAATTTACTATACGGAACGAATCCACATATCGTATTAGCCCATAGTCTTATAGCACCACACTTTTAATAGTTTATCGGCAATTTGCCTGCTAGGTAATAACCTGATTTCATCACCGGCCATAAGCCTGCTAGACCTTTAAGTCCGATGTCATTTCACTGGTATTACGTCTGTTATAATGCATAACTTATATCATCGATCACTAACAGTTATCTCATCGAAGTTCACATTTAATCACTTTAGTACCAAGCCACCTTCGGTTACCACAACGGACTAAATATAATAATTGTATACACATCATGGTTTCCTTTAGATATTCAATAATCACAATCGTGATATCTCCACCGGCACATATACGGCATAGTTTATTCATTGTAACACTCATTTAGTGCATCAAATTTCCAAATCCAATTAAACTTAGGCATAATAGCCATAATCGGCTTAGAGCCTTAAATCATTACATATTCGGCACATTAACTAAATAAAATTTACATTCCCTTTACCATATTAATTTAACTCTTAGGCATATAAAAAGGAATCAAGCTTAAACACTTAAGAACTTACCTTGAATGTTGCCAAACGATTACAACGGCTATTCGATTACTTTCTCTTTTCCCCTTATCCGAATTTGCCCCTCTATGCTCTTGAGCTTCAATTCAACAATTTTAAACTTAGTCATTATTCGACTATTCAAGCATCAATTTCAGAATATATAATATATATATTCGACTTTCACACATACAGATCATAGTAAGCTTATAAGAAATCAATAAGCAACTCATTAACAAATTTTTGTCAATGTTTACCACATAATCATAATTTCACTGCAAGCTGTCTTCCTGAGCAACAGTCACTAAATAATTTATAACTAGAGCTACGAAACTCAAAATAAATTTCCATTAATTTTCCCTGAAAATAGACTCATATAGCTTCTATCCATAAAATTTTCATAATTTTTAGTTTGTCCAATCAATACCAGATTTTTCTTAAAGTTTTCTTGTTTCACTGTTTGACTAATCTGATCACTTTTCACTACGAATCAAATTTCTCATTGTACAGAATTCAAAATATTTTCTCGTTTATTTCATTTGAAACTAGACTCATTAAGGAGTCTAATAATATAAATTTCATATTATTACCATTTTTTTAAAATTTATAATGATTTTATAAAAACAGAACAGAGGATCTAGAAGCTGACCCTGTCACACATCACCTCAAATATCTCATTATTGGAAATTCCTTTGCTTACACGGTTTCTTTTATAAGAAAGTAGACTTATTAAGCTTTAATTCCATAATTTCTTCAGCTTCTAAATAATCTCCCAAAATTTATGGTGATTTTCCAAAGTCACATTACTGCTGCTGTCCCAAGCAGATTTATTACCAAATCACTCCTTCCCACAAACCTTGCATGCATGTTATTTAAACATGTATATCACCAATCAATCATCACATATCTATGATTTTACTTAAGCATAATCTTCATTTCATCATTTTAAGTTCATGATCAAATGCTCACAACACAACCAAAATCCAAAATATGCTTCATGAGTTAAGGTAGAATCAAGAAGAACCCATGAACATCAAAATAGAAGCAAAGTACCATGAACTTACCTTGGACTTTTCTTCCCCAAGTGACCGAATATTCAAGAGATCTCCCCCCTCTTGCTCTCCTATTTTCGGCTATGAAGAACCAAGAATGAACAAAACTTTTTTCTTTCCATCCTTTTTTTGTTATTCTTATTCCCCAACATTTTATGACACATAAATGATATATTAGTTTGTGCCATAACTAAGCCATAACTTCAATAAAAAATTTTACACAAAAGCTTATCATGCCCACTATCCATTATAGCTATTATAATGCTAAAATGCATATTTTATCTAATACCCATCACCTTGGCTGGCCACTACATGTAAAAATGGGGGGTTTGACATGTAAATCCTCCTATTTTGCACTACAAATTATTTGGCCACTACAATTTAGCCTATAGCATTTTTAGAAATTTTCACATAGGTCCTATTTCATAATTTTACTCTCAAATGACAAAATCAAAGCATGAAATTTTCACACATGCACTTTCACATATAATAAACATAGAATATAATATTTAATTATTTTTGTGACTCGATTTTGTGATCCCGAAACCACTTTCCGACTAGGGCCAAATTAGGGCTGCCACAGTTATATTTAATGGTATCAGAACTACGATTTAGTCAGTTCTAGGACTACTGTAGAGTGCATCGAGTTTAGCTATACAAGTTATTATATGAACGTTAATAGTGTCACATCTCCTAACTATTTAATCGTCTTTGAATATAGTAAATGTCTTCCAATCAAGCACAAGATAAGTCCAAGGGAGCCGAGAGCCATGCTCCAGCTTCCATACAACGAGCTACTTCTAGTAGTAGTAGAAGGCCTATGTTTGAAGGCCGGGAAGAGGCCAGAGCCGCCTTCTTTGACATGATGGATGAGTGGTTCGGGGATTATTTGAGGAATCACCCCAATATACCACGACCTCCCCCGCCCCCTAATTGACCAGAGGAGGAAATGCCACAAGGTATGGCACCTGTAGGAATTGGTAAAGCCCCTGTAGACAAGCTTGGAATGTTTGGGGCTGAGGAATTTAGAGTTAAGATTGATGATGATTCTAAACGAGCTGAGTTCTAGCTCGAAAGCACTACACGAGTATTGGACGATTTATCGTGTATACCTGAGGAGTGTTTAAAGTGTGTTGTAACTCTTTTAAAGAATACTGCATACCACTGGTGGAAGACTGTATCTTCAGTGGTGCCAAAGGAAAAAATCACTTGGGAATTTTCCAAGTTGAGTTTAAGAAGAAATATATTAGTCAAAGATTGTTGGCCTCGAAGCAAAATGAGTTCCTGGAACTCAAACAAGGAAATAAGATGGTATCAGAATACGAAAGGGAATTCATGAGACTAAGTCAGTCTGTAACTGAATGGGTCCAAACAGAGTCAGAAATGTGTAAACGCTTTGAGGAAGGTCTGAACGAGGAAATCAAGTTGTTGATTGGAATCCTCGAGATACGAAAGTTTACTACATTTGTTGATCGGGCCAAGAAGGCTGAGGAGCTCAATAATGAAAGGAAACAAGCTAAGAGAGAAACTCAAGTTTCGAGCAAGAGATCCAGTGGTAGGGAGCTCTCCTTTCCTACAAGAAAATGAAGGAGCCAACATGAATGCTCCACTTCATCAGTAGGATATTCGAGAAGAGCGAGAAGCTCTAAACAACGTAACCAGAAATCTTCTTCCCCGATATTGACTAGTGTGAGGAGTGTAAATGACCAAAAGCTAAACTGTAAAACCTGCAATAAATTTCACTTCGAAGAGTGCCGAATGAAGAGTGGTGTGTGCTTTAGATGTGGTTCTCTTGACCACTTCCTCAGAGATTGCCCAGAGCAAACTGATAAAGTGATGGAACTAGTCCCGAAGTCGAGTACTCCTACTCCACGAGGTAGACCTCAGAGATATCCTGGAAGTGCTAGTGGTAGTCAAGTTGTGGCCAAAGACACTGTGAAATCAGAGGCTCAAGCCCCGACAAGAACATATCTAATACACGCTCGAGAGGAAGCCTCTGCTCCTGACGTCATCATGGGTACTTTTTTTCTTTTTAATACTTGTGTTGTTTCCTTAATTGACCTGGGATCGATGCATTCATACATTTGTATGATATTAGTGTCTAGTATGAATATACCCATTGAACCTACGGAATTTAAAATCAGAGTGTCAAACCCGTTAGGCAAGTCAGTCTTGGTCGATAAAGTCTGTAAGAATTGTCCTTTGACGATTCAGGGTCATTGTTTTCCTGCTAACCTTATGTTATTTCCATTTGATGAGTTTGATGTAATACTTGGCATGGATTGGTTAGCCCTGCATGATGTAATTGTAAATTGTGGTAGCAAGTATATTGAATTGAAGTGCCCAAATAGTGAGATTCTACGGGTTGTAATCACAGCAATAGTTGCTTAAAGATATATGAGAAAACGATACGAATCCTACCTTTCTTTTGTAGTAAACACTAAGGAAATGGAGTTAAAGATTGAGTCCATACCAATAGTATGTGAATATCCTGACGTGTTCCCGGAGGAACTACCCAGATTACCTTTTGATAGAGAGATAGAGTTTCTTATTGAACTGGTGCCAGGAACAGCCCTTATTTCTATTGCTCCATATAGGATGGCACCAACCGAGCTGAAAGAGTTAAAAGCATAGTTGCAAGATCTGATGGATAAAGGTTTTGCAAGGCCAAGCTTTTCACATTGGGGTGCTCCCATATTATTTGTAAAGAAGAAAGATGGTTCGATGAGGCTATGTATAGATTATCCGCAACTGAACAAGATAACTATTAAGAATAAGTATCCTTTGCCAAGGATCGATGATTTTTTTGACACGTTGAGGGGAGCCACTGTATTCTCTAAGATAGACCTGAGATCCGGCTACTATCAGTTGCGAGTTAAGGATTCAGACATGCCTAAGATAGCTTTCAGAATGAGGTATGGCCACTATGGATTTCTTGTCATGCAGTTTGGGTTAACAAATGCACCGGCCATATTTATGGACCTAATGAATAGGATATTTCGTCCATACTTGGACAAGTTCGTTATTGTGTTCATTGACGACATTTTGATTTATTCTACAGATAAGATAGAGCATGCGAAGCATCTGAGGACTGTGTTGTAAACCTTACGGGAAAAGCAGTTGTATGCTAAGTTTAGCAAGAGTGAATTTTGGCTCCTAGAAGTAGGATTTTTGGGTCATATTGTTTCGGGTGATGGCATCCGAGTTGGTCCAAGTAAGATCTCTGCTATCGTTAAATGGAAACCACCTAAAAATGTAATCGAGGTTAGAAACTTTTTGGGTTTAGTCAGTTACTATCGAAGATTTGAGAAAGGATTCTCCATGATAGCGACTCCAATGATGAGGTTGGTATAGAAAGACGTTAAATTTGAATGGACAGAGAAGTGTCAACAGAGTTTCGAAAAGTTGAAGACATTGCTGACTGAATCTCCAGTTTTAGTATTGCCTAAGCTGGGAAAAAAGTTTGTGGTCTACAGTGATGCATTCTTAAATGGACTGGTTTGAATACTTATGCAAGATGGCAAGGTGATAGCCTATACTTTGTGGCAGTTGAAGCCACATGAGAAGAATTATCTCACGCATGACTTAGAGCTTGCTGCCATTGTTTTTACCTTGAAAATCTAGAGGCATTACTTATATGGTGAGACTTGTCGTATATTCACAGACCACAAGAGTTTAAAGTATTTGATGACTCAAAAAGAATTGAATCTGAGACAGTGGAGATGGTTAGAACTAATTAAAGATTACAAGTTGATCATCGATTATCATCCGGGAAAGGCGAATGTGGTCGTCGACGCGTTATGCAGAAAATCTTTTTTTACATTGAGGGCCATGAACGCTTGATTGGCGTTGTTTGATGAGGGTTCGATTTTGGCAGAGCTAAGGGCTAGGCCGACATTTCTTCAGGAAATTTATGATGTTCAGACTAATAATAGTGATCTGTAAGCGAAAAGAACTCAATGTGAGGTGGGTATCGAATCATATTTTCAAATCGGTTCTGATGGATGCTTGATGTTCAAAGACAGAGTTTGTTAACCGAAAAACAATGAAATTATTCAAAAAATCTTGCAAGGCACATGATAGCCATTTTTTTATTCATCCTGAGAGTACCAAAATGTACAATGATTTAAAGAAAATGTACTAGTGGAACGACATGAAAAGAGACATCTCTAAATTTGTATCGAAATGCTTGATATGCCAGCAAGTCAAGGTGAAAAAGGCCATGTTGAGGATTTTAGAGAGGGTCGCTGGGCCCAGTACTGGAGTTGGAGGCCTCGGGTCAGTTACGGAACAACTTCGGTCTAACGGACTGAGCTTTTCAGGGGTATTGCTGGAGTTACCCCAAATATGGCAGAGTACTAGATAGAGGCCACAAAGAGGATTAGGGACGATCTGAACTGCACCCCTGAGCAAAAATTAAAGGGTGCTATATCGCTGCTACGTGATGAGGTATATCAGTGGTGGCTCACTATTAAGGAAGGCACTCAGCCCGATTGACTGACTTGGGAGTTCTTTAAGACTGCTTCCGAGGGGAAGTATATAGGGGCGAGTTATGTGGATGCTCATAGGAGGGAGTTTCTAAATCTGACTCAAGAAGATAGATCGGTGGCCGAGTATGAGATCAAATTTTTAAGACTGAGCCACTATGCGCGAGGTATGGTGGCGACTGAGTATGAGCGATGTGTTCGGTTTGAGGATGGCCTCAAGGATAATCTAAGGGTTCTAATAGCTCCACAGAGGGAGTGATACTTTGCTACACTAGTTGATAAGGTGAAGATCGCTGAGGAAATGAAGCGCGCTAAGCGCCAGGATCGAGAGAGTGGTAGGAGCAAGAAGGAGTCAGAGCCCTCAAGTTTTGTTTAAGGGCCTATGAAAAAGGCCAGGGTTGATGGGCTGATCAGTATTGGGGCTCCTATTGCTTCTACTGGACAACTGTCGTGTACTGACTATGGAAAAAACTATCAGGACGAGTGTTGAAAAAGAACTAGGGCTTGTTTGAGGTGTAGTTTATTAGAGCACCGTGTTAGAGAGTGTCTGCAGAAGTCTGATCAGATGCATGCTCCAGGTATTGGTACTACACCATCACCGAGAGCAGTTCAGCAGCCACTGAGAGGCTGTGGGCAGGTCAGAGGTGGTAATGGGTTGGGTCGTGGTCAGAGAGCACCGGGCAGAGGTTTTGGTCATACTTAGGCGAGGCAGTTGACTCTAGTTTATGCTACATGTTACTGAGAGGATGGAGATCCTTCAGATGTTATCATGGGTACGTTCTTTATTTATAATGTACCTTATATTGCACTTATTGGTATAGGATCCACTCATTCTTATATAGCTTGTACTATGCCACAAAAAGGGTTGTACTAAGAACCGTAGAGGATAGCGAGGTAGTCATAATTGGGGAACGTCGGAATTACTCATCAAATGTGATTTTTGCATTGAGAGCAAAAAAGTTGGTTCGTAAGGGATGTGAGTTATATCTGGCCTATATCAGTGTTTCAGATTCTAGGGATTCTTTAGTTAAGTATATCAGAACGGTTAAGGACTTTCCGTACATTTTTCTGAAGAGTTACTTGGGTTACCTCCGAATTGTATAGTAAAGTTCAGGATTGAGCTCCTTCCTGGTACAGCTTCGGTGTCTATCACTCCCTATAGAATGGCACCGAAAGAGCTTGTGGAGGTTAAGGCTGAGATTCAAGAGTTACTGGATTGTTGTCCATCCACCCTAGTGTATCTCTGTGGGGAGTACCAGTTCTATTCATGAAAAAGAAAGATGGATCCATGCATATGTGTATTGACTATCGACAATTGAACAAGTTGACAATAAAGAATAAGTATCCCTTACTGAGAATAGATGATCTATTTGACTAGTTCTGAGGGCTTCAATTTTCACCAAGATTGATCTCCGATCAGAATATCATCAGTTGAGGGTTAAGGAGACTGGTGTACACAATATAGCATTTAGGACCGGACACAGTCATTACGAGTTCCTAATGATGCCATTTAGACTAACGAATGCACCAACATCTTTCATGGATATGATGAACTGAGTGTTCCAACCCTATTTGGATTGGTTTGTGGTGGTATTTATTGATGACATTCTGGTGTATTTGAAGATTGAGGATGAGCACAATGAACACCTCAGAATGGTTGTATAGGTTCTGCGTGGGAAACAACTATACGCCAAGTTCAGTAAATGTGAGTTCTGGTTATGTGAAGTAGCATTTCTAGGACATGTGGTCTCTGCTAAGGGGATTACAGTTGATCCTCTAAAGATTGAGGTTATCTTGGATTGGAAGCAGCCTAAAACTATATCTGAGATCCGCATTTTTCTGGGACTGGTAGGGTACTATCAGCTATTTGTAGAGGGTTTCTCATTGATTGCAGCACCTTTGACTAAGCTGCTATGCAAGAGTATGTCGTTTAATTGGACTGATGTGCAGCAAGAGAGCTTTGAGAAGCTCAAGACTGTACTGAATAAGGCCGTATTTTAGTATAGCCAGAGTCTAGAAAAGAGTTTACTGTCTACGGCGATGCATTATGTAACACCCCTTAACCATGTCCGACGCCGAAACAGGGTACGAGGCACTACCTGACTTAATCGTTCATAAATATGCAAAAATCGGGCTACAAAATTTCATTCGTATCAAAACTTTTCATACACATGCATTATGTCCCATACACGGGCCTACGAAGCCCTAAGCATGGATTGAAAGTAGTTAGGGACTAAACTGAGAACCTTAGATAGTTTTGGGAAAACATAGAAAATTTTTCCATGACACAAGGTTACATGCCTGTATGGACATAGGGACACGCCCGTGTGCCATTGACATGCCCATGTCCTCAGGTCGTGTAACTCTCTGTTTATGACATCAGTGAATAATTTGAACCACACGGCCAAGCCACACGCCCGTGTGCTAAGGCCGTGTCCCCTACGCGGTTGAGACACACAGCAGTGTCTCAGCCCGTGTGGCCAACACTTAGGCTATTTTCCAAGCCTTTAAGTTACTCTTAATCCTTCACATCTTTATTTCCATATTACATATTTAATTCATGGCCATGACCATTTGGATTGGTCATAAAACATTCATCTTGCACATATTTCATAACACCAACCATATATGGCCAACTCATAATCACATCACAAGCTTTAGAACATAGCATAGATAGATAGGTTCACAAACCATAATCAATATGAGCCACCCTTCATGGCCATATACAAATAACTCAATATAGGCCAATACATTTAGCTAGTCAATTTAACACATATCATAAAGAAAAAAAAAACCAAGTCTCTATACATGCCATTCACTTGAAGGCGCTTAACATATATATATATATTAATATTCCAAAAGTGATTGTTTGATAGTGTGGTACTGCCTCCGACAACCTCCAACCCTGAGCTAGCCTGTCAACACTATAGAAAAGGAAATGAAGGGAGTAAGCTTTATAGCTTAGTAAAACCGTATGAAAATAATAAGGAATTTATCAACTTGCTTCTCAAGGTAATACAACCATATTTGCACTTTTACTTATGTTCAGGTCAAGCTGTTTTCTCGAGTAAAATAGTTATTAAATTATTTATATCTTAAGCTATGAAACTAAAATTAAGTTCTGCTAATTTTCCTTGAAACTAGACTCACATATCTCCTTACCATAAAATTTCCATAATTTTTGGTTAGCCAATAAGTACAGTTTATTCTTTAAATTCATCCCTATTTTGCTTTCTGATAGTTCTGACCCTTCTTCACTAAAAATTAGTTATCTCCTCGTACAAGATTAAGATGATGTTATCTTTTGCTTCTTTTGAAAATAGTAATTATAACCCATAATTATTTTTGTAAAAATTTTAATGATTTTCCCGAATTGGAATAAGGGAATTCGAAATCATTCTAACTCTTTCTCATGACAAGTCAAATATCTCATAATATGAACTTCTTTTGCTTACACTGTTTCTTCTATATGAAACTAGGCTCAATAAGATTTAATTTCATATTTTATCCAGACTCTAATTTGATTTCCACAATTTTTTGGTAGATTTTCAAAGTCGAACTACTACTGTCCAAAACTGTTTCAATGCTAATTCTACCCTTTCATAATTATCTTTAAATAGGCTTTTATAACAATCAATTTCTCTTTTCATATTCATTAGGCCACAAGGTGAAGGTATAAACATATCATGTCCCAATTTAATTTGACCTAAAAGCCTCACATATAATCATCCATCAAATTTACCACCTAATTATACACCATAGGTATCGACCTATTATTTACAAGGTCGTCACAAAGTCATTCTCATATGTATGACTTACTTATTTACATTCTTACCAAAAGTCCAATATACATCGAGCTCATCACTCATAAATTTTTAGTACATACCTGTACCCTTTCAACATGATCATAAACATAACGTACTCATTTTCATTCCTTACTAATCACACAACATAAATTGAGCACGCATTTCATGAATTTCATGTAAGTACCTGTATCACTCACATCATGGTCATAACCTCTCTTATTCCAACATAAACCGTAAATTTCCCATTGAACCATTCGGAATACTGCAGGATATTCAGTGAGCCTTAAGAATAGGGTAAGGTGCCGATGCCATGTCCTGGACATGGTCTTACATTGGCTTAGATATCAAAGTCAATGCAATGTCCCAGACATGGTCTTACATTGACTCTTGTATATCGAGGCTGATGCCATGTCCCAGACATGGTCTTACACTGGCTCTCATCTATCTGTGTTGATGACATGTCCCGGACATGGTCTTACACTGACACATATCAAGCCAATGCCATATCCTAGACATGGTCTTACTCTAGCTCTCATATCTCAAGGCTGATGCCATGCCCCAGACATGGTCTTACACTAGCTCTCATATCTCGAGGCTGATGCCATGTAATATCCTGATTTTGGGCCTAGTCGGAATAGTGGTTTCGTGACCACAAAATCTGAGATATAAATAATTATTTTATGATTATTTTAAGGTCTATGATATGATTGCATGATTGTGTGAAAATTTCGTGAAGAAATTTTATGCATAAAGTGCTGAATTTGAAATTTGGGACTAAATTGAATAAATTGCAAAACTTGTGTTCTAGAAGTACTTTGCATAAAATTGAATTAGATTATTAATTAGAGGTCCTTAAAGAGTAATTTTACCAATTTCTAAGTCTATGGACAAAATTGGACATGGATGGAATTTTGGAAAGTTTAGTAGTAAGGGCATTTTGGTCATTTAGGGGTAAAATGAATTAAAATACAAAATTAAAAGCCAATTTTGCTCATCTTCAACCCCATGGCCGAATATAGCAAGGAGAAACCATGGCTAGGGTTTTCAAGCTTCCAAGCTCGATTGTAAGTCCGTTCTAGCCTCGTTTTTAATGATTTTTACGTTTTTGGAGTCCGTAGAGCTCGATTTAGCTTATGCTAGCAATAATTTAACCTAGGGTTTATATTTGGAAAAATACCCATAGGTGAAATTTGTGTATTTTGGTGTTTTATGATAGAATATGAGGTTTTAAATTATGTTAGACAACTTGTGCTACTCGGTTTTAAGTGAAAAGCGAGCAAAAGGGCTTAATCGGTAAAAATACCTAATAGTCATAAGTACATGTTAGAGTGAGAATTTGATGTTGCCATAGAAGGAAAAATGATCAGCATGTCATAAAACATAAGAAAATAGGCTGAATTTTAATTTACGAGCTTTGGGGAAAAAGTGTAAATATGCAAAAGTTTAGGGGCAAAATTGTAATTTTTCCAAAATATGATTTTGGGTCAATTTGAATAATGTGAGTCCTAATTAGACTATTTTTAAATGATAGAGCAAGGAAAACTGAAATTCGGGCTAAAATGGGGAAAATACCAAGTTGTGGACGAAATGGTAAAAATAGCCATTTTAGCATACGAGGTAAGTTCATATGTAAATGTTGGTAACATAGTTATTATTTTAAATGTTTTAATGTTTTTAAAATGATATGATAATTATTATGAAATATTATACTTGTGATAATTGTTTGATAATATGTCAAATTATGTGATATACTTGGAAAATGTGAAATACTACAGAGTATCGATATCGGCATTCCGTAGAAGATGGTTGAGACACATGATTGGGAAAAAGGTCCGTTGAACCTCGGGAATGGATTAGGATACAAGTGACATGTCCTTTGGGATATTTGGGCATCGAACTCGTTGAGTTGAGTCCGAGTTCACTTATGGATCTGCGTCCGAACTCGTTGAGTTGAGTCCGAGTTCGTGAGATGTAACTAGGCATCCGAACTCGTTGAGTTGAGTCCGAGTTCACTTATGGATCTGACGCCCGAGCTCGTTGAGTTGAGTCCGAGTTCACTTATGGGCGGGTTACATGGTAGCTTGGCTACATATGTGGCACTTATGTGCAAGTTATCCATGTATCCGAATTATATTCGATGTGTTCAGCGGGTAAAGTTCTACTCAAATGGAGGAATACTAAAGATGAAAGGGACGTATTGGTAAGTGTTGTGAAATGGATACTTTGAACAGGTATGTACTTAACCCTCGGGTTGAAAACTCGATATAACAACAATATGGTAAGATGATAAATGAAAAGGTGATATGAATGTCTTGGTGATGATTATGCAAATGATGTTTTATGTTTGCTTATATGGTTATGTTACTTGCTATTTGCATGTGAGCTTACTAAGCATTTATGCTTACTCCCTCCTTTTCATTCCTTGTAGTGTTGACAAGCCAGCTCGGAAATCGGAAGCGGTCGGAGGCACGCTCACACTATCCGTATACCATCTTGGCATAATGGCTTGTATATTTTGAGTATGGCATGTATAGCATTATAATCATTTTGTATATATGGTCTTATGATATGGTTATTGAGTTGTATGGAAATAGAAATGCTTGGTAATGATTAGCCATTGGAATGGCTAATCATGATCATATTTGGTATTATGTATGTCAAATTGCTAGCTAATCCATGGAAACCATGAAATAGGTAAAATTTACCATAAAATAGATTCAGACAGCAGCAGTGATGTGAGTTTAAAAAATCACTAAAAATAGTAGAAATGGAATTAAATAATGAATAAGTTATGGAATCAAAGCTTGATGAGTCTATTTTCATATGGAATAAGCGAAACAGGTATATGAGCTATATTTTATGAGATGTTTAAATTTTTGTGAAACAGGGCCAGAGCAATTTCTGGATCCCCTATTCTGACTTTGGAAATTCACCATAAATTTTACAAAGATAATTAGAAGTCATGCTTTATATTTACAGATTCCTTATTGAGTCTAGTTTTATTAGAGATAAACAGCATAGTCATTGAAGCTCTGTACAGGGAGATATCTGATTCGTAATACACAGAGGTCAGAGTAGTTGAACCCTGAAACAGGGGAGACTTTAACTAATAAACTGTACTAATTGGCCCAACCAAAATTCTAGAAAAAATTAGTAGATATATATATAAGTCTAGTTTCAGGAAAATTTATGGAATTGGATTTGAGTTTCGTAACTAGAGATATGATTTTTAAAGCGACTGTGATGCAGTTAGCCAGCTTGTCTAGAAATTTTAAAATGAATTGTATGAGCTGTTTAATTAATGAATTAAGTCCGTTAACACCTTGTGTTCGACTCCGGCAACGGTCTCGGGTACGGGGTGTTACATGCCATGTCCCAAACATGGTCTTACACTAGCTTTCATATCTCGAGGTCGATGCCATGTCCCAGACATGGTCTTATACTAGCTCTCATATCTCCCTAGCATCATGGCATGAATATCCGATCTATTCCTACGGTTCAACTGGGAGTTTCTCGTATTAATCTCATCATACATTACTCATAGCGACATTCAAGCATTTTATGCAAAATTAATCATTAAATGCATAATAATGATAAAGTTGTAATACTTACGCACATCTTACTCGCTTCAATGGAATATCATATTCCATCAAATTTCCAATGTATCCAATCATCACATAAATGTTATTAACATTTGGCATCACTTTCTCATGCTCAATATCATCAACATATAATTCAATACAATCATAGCAAGATATATTTTAATTATATTAACAATAACATGGATAATATGCTTATTTAGTCACACGAACTTACCTCGAATACAAAAACGACTAATTATTCTCTTTTTGTCCTAAACCACGTACTTTTTCGATTTAAGCTTGAATCTCAATTTTCTTGATTTAAAATAATAAAATTTACTCATTTAATCATCACATTAAATTAAGCGTTCCACAATTCATACTTTGGAAAAATAACCATTTTGCCCCTAGACTTCCACAAAAATTATGATTTTGCCCTTAGGCTCGTAAAATTATTTTTATCAAATTTTCTCATTATCCAAGCCTATCCAAACCTTTATTACTCTTGTAGCAATTCAAAATTTTAATTATTTCACACAATTCCTATCTATTTAACAAACTTTACAAAATGGTTCATATTAGGTGTTTTCATGAAACTCTTTTCACAAAAGTTATTTATTTAACAACCAAGATTCATTTTCTTCCATAAAAATACAGTAAAAAACCTGAATACTCTCATGTAAAAACCTTATACTTTCAACCATTTTGCGAAATAGTCCCCTCATTAACTAGATTATGCTACAAGGGTCCTAAAAGTACAAAAATTATCAAGAAAGACCATCAAAATCACTTACTTGTAAGGGATATAAGTTGCTGATATTTTTGAGCTTTCCAAACCCCCTCTTTGCTGGTATTTTTTGTGGGGAAGAAGGAAGATGAAAGATGATACCCTTTTTTCTTTATTTTATTATATTATTAGTCAAATTAGTCACCAACATTTCACCTAACTTTGACCTTACAATATTTTTGTCTCCTTGATCAGCCAATAACATATTTATGGTCTATTTACTCAATAATGTCCCCTAATTTAATGTTCTATATCTATTTGACACCTTTTGCTAGTAGAACAAAACTTTTGCACTTTATTCAATTTAGTCCTTTTTCAAAATTAAGCAAGCAATCGCTAAAATTATTTCACCAAAATTTTCATGCACTCATATAATCATGCTATAACACATAAAATAATATTAAAAATAATTTCTCTGACCACAGAATAGTGGTTTCGAAACCACTATTTTGACTAGGCCCAAAATTGAGTTGTTACACATCACATGTTGGTTTGGGATATGTGTTGATGCAAGAGGGTAAGGTGGTAGCATATGCATCTTGTCAGCTTAAGACTCATGAGGCAAATTATCTGACGCATGACCTAGAGTTAGTCGTTGTGGTGTTTACATTGAAAATCTAGAGGCATCACCTTTATGGTGAAAAGTGTATCATCTACACGGATCACAAGAGCCTCAGGTATCTCCTCACTTAGAATGAGCTAAATCTTAGGTAGTGTAGATGGATTGAGCTACTTAAGGATTACGACTATACGATTGAATACCACCTTGGTAAGGCCAATGTGGTGGCTGACGCGCTTAGTCGTAAGGTTATGACTGATTTGAGGGCGTTGTTTGCTCGCCTCAGTTTATTTGAAAATGGAAGTCTACTAGCTGAGCTTTAAGTTAAGCCTACGTTGATTGAGTGGATTAAGGGTAAGTAGTTGGAAGACGAATCTTTGGGTCTTCGTTTTCGAGAGGTTGAGAGTGGGTATAGTGAGGACTTTGGATTGAATAGCGAAGGGGTACTCTATTTTCGTAGGAGAATCTGTCTACCAGAAGACACTGAATTGAGGTAGTTGATACTGAGAGAGGCATATAGTAACCCCTATGCTATGTATCCTGGCGTAAATAAGATGTACTGAGACCTGCATGAGTTATACTGGTAGCTAGGACTTAACGAGAGGTTACTAATTTTGTGGGTAAATGTTTAACTTGCCAGCAGGTTAAGGCTAAGCATCAGTTACCTTTAGGGTTGTTGCAGCCAGTTAAGATTCCACTTTGGAAGTGGGAGCAAGTGACTATGGACTTCGTTAGTGGGTTACCCCTCACACCCACTCAGAATGATTTTGTGTAGGCCATCATAGATTGATTGACCAAGTCCACCCATTTCATATTGGTTCATACTAACTACTCGCTGCAGAAGCTGGCTAAACTGTATGTGTCTGTGATAGTGAGATTGCATGGGGTACCAATTTTGATCTTCTTTGATAGGGATCCTCGCTTCACATCTCATCTTGAAAAAGCTACATGAGGCTCTGGGTTCAAGGTTAGACTTCAGCACTGTTTTCCATCCTCAGACAGATGGTCAATCTGAGAGGGTGATTCAGATACTGGAGGATATGTTGAGGAGCTGTGTGATTGACTTTGGAGACAATTGGGAGGAGTATTTTTCATTGGCAGAGTTCACTCACAATAATAGTTACCAATCTAGTATACAGATGGCACCTTACGAGGCACTTTATGGTTGTAAGTGTTGTACTCTTTTATGCTGGACTGAGTTAGGCGAGCGGTGTGTTCGGGGCCCAAAACTAGTTTCTGATACCAAGGATAAAGTTAAACTGATTCGAGACCAACTGAAAATGGCATCTGATAAACAAAAGTCTTATGCAGACTTGAAGCGACGCGAGATCGAGTATTCTGTGGGAGACTATGTTTTTCTTAAAGTCTCACTATGGAAGAAGGCATTGAGATTTGGTCGTAAGGGCAAGTTGAGCCTTAGACTTATTGGACCCTATCGCATAATAAAACGAGTGGGATCGATTGCCTACCAGTTAGAGCTATCTTCAGAGTTGGATCGGAGTCATGATGTTTTTCATTTCTCGATGTTGAGGCGCTACCGCTTTGATCCCACACATATTATTCTTGTGGAGGAAATCGAGGCTAGGCCAAATCTTACCTTCAAGGAGGAGCCAGTCCAAAAATTAGATCATGACATAAAGATTTTAAGGAGGAGTTAAAGTCCTATAGCGTAATCATAGCGTGGACGAAGCTACATGGGAGCCTAAGGATGTGATGCATTAGCAGTATCCTTATCTGTTCTAATTAGGTAAATTTCGAAGACCAAATTTCTTTTAGGGGGATCGAGTTGTAACGCTCCAATTTTTACATTCTGTTTTTGCAAATAATTGGCACAGTGTGTATCTGCTTTAGTGGTTAAGTGTTCTGGGTGTGTGTGTGAGGTCCCAAGTTCAAGGCCTAGCTTTGGAAAATTTTAGTTTTTTTCCCTAAATTAAGCCTTAACTACTAGTCAGTAAGCTTATATTAAATTATTAGTAATTTCATATCAGAATGGGCTACTGGTCCGGTGGTTAGGAGGAGTGTTGAGTTGCTAGAGGTTCTGTAGTGTTGAGTTGCTAGAGGTTCTGTGTTCGAATCCTTGCGTGAGCAAGGGAGTTGTATTTTTTTGGACTCGTTTCTGAGAGAGTTTGGGTAGGAGTTGAATTCTGAGTTGTGGTGTTAGTGGGAGAGGAATTAGGGATGTGTATCACATCTCCTTTTTGTTTTTCAAAATTTCATCTTCCCTCTTTTCCCAAAATTTTTGACGTGAATTCCCTCTCCATACTAGCTGCCGAAATTCTGCCTTCTTTTTCTTTTTGTCCTTTTGCGCTTTCCTTCCAACTCGTCCCTCTCGCTTGTGCTGTGTTTGTTACGTCTTGAATCGATAAGTTTTGTTAAGATAGTTTGGTTTCGTTCATTAATTTTGTCATTGATGAGCATCATTAATGGCGATTAGGTGAAGAGTCGGAGGCTCGTAATCACGATTTGGGGACTTAGGTTTGTGGAATTCTTGTTACTTGATCGAAGGTAAGGTTTTTGAAGGTTTTTAGGTAGGGCAATCTGTTGTAATTTCGGTTAAGTTTCGTTAGTAACACTGATATTGGGTATTGTAATATGGATTTGTAGGTTATAGAGTGCTCAATGATCGTTTTAGCTTCAATTGAAACTAGGTGTGTGTACCCAAAAACATAGAAAATGAGGTTTTGACGAAAGCCAAAACCATTCTGTCGACGCCACACGACCATATGATAGGCCGTGTGGTAGGCCATATGGTAGGTAGTGTGCCATAACACGAGCGTGTGATCGACGAGGCCAGGCCGTACGCACTAGACACGGCCGTGTGATGGCTAGGTAGGCCGTGTGGGCCACACAGGCATGTGGGCCTACACGGGCAAGCTACATCGGCGTGTGAGCCCATTTTACTGAAATGTTTCATTTGGTTTGTAACACTCCTAACCTGTATCCGTTGCCAGAATAAGGTTATGAGGTATTACTTGACTGAACAAAACTTCTATAAGGTCAAAGATATTTACCAGACATAAATTATCAACAATGCAACCTGTCTCATTGATTTTTTCATAAGAGCTCTTATAAATTTCCAAAATGACTAATTATCAAAACATAATCGAATATCTAATAACAAATTAACTACTATCAAGTTTTAACTAAAACATTTCAACACATTAGTTCAATTATAAGGCTTCTCTAAACAAAATAAGCGAGCCATCTTCGCATGGCTATAATGTATACAAAGTCAAAATATCATTCTACCTATAGTCTATCCTATACATGCCTTAAATCATGATGATATACCATCTTCTCAACTCACATAATGACTCGATAGTGTGATGATATCTCCGGCTCTTCCAACTCGAACTAAAGGATAAACCTATAAGGAATGGAAAAGAGAACGGAGTAAGCTTCAATGCTTAGTAAGTTTTAAGCAATGCAAACAATTAATTTACTTATAGATCGATTATTTCAAATTTTCAAGAAATCATTCCTAGGTAATTGCCATTTCGGCAAAGTATCCATGAACATAATGCATATTTGGCAAATTCACCTCACTTGAATCTGAACTCAATTAAAACCAAATATTGAAATCACAAATAAGATCATAAGAACTCGAAAAGTATCTCATTAACTAGTTTTAACCATGTTTGCAACAAAATCACAAATTCACTACAAGCTGTTTTCCTGAACAACAGTCACTAAATTATTTATAACTGGAGATAAGAAACTCCAAATAAAGTGCCGTTAATTTTTTATGAAAATAGACTTATATATCTTCCATCCATAAAATTTTCAGAATTTTTGGTTTGACCAATCAATACCAGATTTTTATTGAAGTTTCCCCTGTTTCACCGTTTGACTATTCTGACCACTCTTCACTACAAATCAATTTTCTCATTATATAGAATTCGAAATATGTTATCGTTTACTTCATTTGAAACTAGACTCATTAAGGAGTCTAATAATATAACTTTTATCTTATAATCATCATTGTACAATTTACAATGATTTTCTGAAGACAGAACAGGGGATTTCAAAGTCATTTTGACTCTATCTCACTCCACTTCAAATATCTCATTATCGAAAATTCTTTTTCTTACACGGTTTCTTTTATAAGAAACTAGACTCATTAAGCTTTAATTTCATAATTTATTCAGCTTCTAATTCAATTTCCACAATTTATGATGATTTTACAAAATCACGCTACAGTTGCTGTCCCAAGCAGATTTATTACAAATTTGCTCTTTCACACATTCCTTGCATTCAAATTATCTAAACATGTATATCATGTCATTCAAGATCGAACTCATATAACATAGGCATTAAAATGCTTCGCTATCAGCTTTAGTTCAATTAAAATGAATGAAATACAATATCATAGTCACATTTAATTTTTCAAGATCGTAATCACCTAAAAATAAAATCATATACTTCCACAAACCTTTCCACAAGGACCAAGTGTTTATATTTGAATATAAACATAGAATCACTTCACATAACTTCACACATTTACCGAATATATCACAATCACATTTATAGTCATAACACTTATTCACAGATGCATCACTTTATATATTTATAATTTAATTCAAATCAAAATCGCATACGAGTACATGATACATACCTGGCCAACTTAATATGTAATGCACTTTCAATTTGTCAACTTAGTGTAGGATCTTGTAATTGTATACTTTTATCAAATTCATCGGCACTTGGCCTACTAGGTATAAAACCGAAATTATATTATCAGCACAAAGCTCGGGACTTTAACCGGATACATTTCCAGCACGAAGCCTGCGGGACTTTGGCCCGGATACATTTCCAGCACGAAGCCTGCGGGACTTTAGCCCGGATACATTTTCTGCACGAAGCCTGCAGACCCTAAGTCCGGATATAATTCCAGCACATAGCCTGCGGACTCTAAGTCCGGATACACATAAAATATCATGCATATTTAATCATATATTAACACAATTTATTCAACATATCACATTAGTAGTCATTTGCTACGTTCAGATATAAGCTCCATATGAATATCATCATTTACATTTCGATTCGAAAGTCATACATAAATATCACATATCCATTTCGCCATTCAAGCTTAACACATAGTGACCATTCGACTATAAGTCATATACATAAATTATTTATCACACCACTTAATTCAAGTAGAACCGAAAGGTCACAATTCATCTAATATACACATATCAAGGCATCATCAATTATATACTAAAGGTGACTACTCAAAACTTACCTCGAATATTTTGAGCAGGTCTCGGATCGGCTATTCAACTACTTTCTCTTTTCCTTGTATCGAATGAACTCTTCAACCGAAACCATAAGTAGGAAAATATAGAAATTTAAGCAATTAAAATTTGACAAAGGCCAAGAAAGGCTCACAATTAAACATGATTGAGTTCTCACTAGTAGGGCATTTCATTCTAAACACACAAACAAACATCACATTACATATAAAATTTCAATATTTTATACATACAATACTCGTATATATATTGTCTTATAGTTTGATAATGATATATCAAAGCCATCAAAAAGCATTTAATTAATCATTCAAGATCATGCAATGTACTAATTTAATTTAATTTTATTTTTTCATGTTTTATACAATCTGCATCTTTAATTAAGCAAGCATTTAAATTAGAAGCAGATAACAAAATGTCACATGCGGACAGCATTACACTCTATTATCTCAAGCATTTAATTTAACAAACATGATAAGACTGTCCGACTTTGGACAACATTTAATCGACAATATACAATTGTTTAACGTGTAATAACAAAATTGACTTAACCAAACTAACCAGCATCAGTATTTTAGTATTCAAACCTCATAAATGGAACATTATTTCATTCAGACGAAAAGGGCTGCACAAATTTGGGCAGCAAAGTAAAAAGTATTAAATCGGATAGAAATAAATTCTTATTTGTTGAATAGCAATGAAATTACTCAACTCGGAGATCAATAACATTAAATACATAAGAAATCAATCAAGTTTATGGCTCGATTTTAATTTACCTTCCTTATGTCTATACTTGGAGACAACATTTAACATGTGAAGCATCCATGCAAATACATATTACATCCGTCCAAAAATAAGTTAGCAAAAAAAAATGCAACCATCATTCTTACCGAACCACATTCAATCCATCCATTTTTTTTAACAACATAATTGCAGCAGAAATCTAAAATAGCGCATGAAATTATAAAACAAAAAAAAAAATTCTCAAGGACTTACCCAAATTCTCTCCCAACCGTACCTATCTTAAAGCAAGCTTTTTCCCCTTCTTACTACCGTCGTCTCCCTCTCCTTTAGCGAATTGCTTGAAGAACTAATAATTGCTTGAAGAATTTAGCTTTTAAACAAGCCAAAACAATGGTTTTTCCTACATGCGCCAGTGTCATGGTCTCTCCTCCATTCGAATGAGCAGCAAAAAAACAAAGAAGAAGATAAAGCTCTCTTCTCTCCCTTTTCTTTTATTCCTTCTATGATTCCTCTTATAATATCATTAAATATTATATTACTAACATGGAATCATATAACATTCATTAGGTTATTATTTTACAATACAAAATACATATTTTTCTGTCAACTTTCATCATTGTCGTCCACTAATTTAATAGTGGTCCATTTGACATGCAAGTCCTCCTTGTTATATACCATGCATTATTCGGCCCTCTAAATTCTTCCTATCACATTTTTAGGTTTTAACACACAAGTCCTTTTTAGCTATTTCCACATTCAAATGACAAAGTTAAGACACGATACTTTCATACATACACTTTCACATATAATAAGCATAGAATATAACGTTTAATTATTTTTATGACTCGATTTTGTGGTCCCGAAACCACTTTTCGACTGGGGTCAAATTAGGGCTGTCACAACTCTCCCCCACTTAAGGAATTTTCATCCCCGAAAATCTTACCAGTAAATAGATTCGGGTATCATTCTTTTGTAGAGTTCTCAGGTTCTCAAGTAGCTTCTTCGATCCCGTGCTTGAGCCATAACACCTTTACTAACAGAACATTTTTGTTTCGCGACTCTTTCACCTCGCGAGCCAGGATATGAATCGGTTCTTCTTCATAACTCAAATCAGATTGTATTTCAACCTCGGATGGATTAATTATGTGCGATGGATCGGATCTATAACGTCGAAGCATCGAGACATGACAAACATTGTGAATCTTTTCAAGTTCAGGGGGCAAAATTAATCTGTATGCGACTAGCCAAATTCGTTCGGATATTTCATACGGCCCGATGAACCTCGGACTCAATTTGCCCTTACGGTTAAATCTGAGCACCTTTTTCCAAGGTGAAACTTTAAGAAATACTTTGTCTCCGACCTGATACTCAATGTCTTTTCGTTTTAAATCCATATACGACTTCTGACGATCTAAGCTGTTTCCAGACTTTCACGAATCACTTTTACTTTCTGTTCAGCATCTTTAATTAAATCAAACTCAAAAATTTTACTTTCATTGAGCTCGGTCTAAAACAACGGTGTACGGCATTTACGACCGTACAAAGCCTCGTAAGGTGCCATCTTAATGCTTGATTGAAAACTATTATTGTAAGCGAATTCAATCAAAGGCAAATACCGTTCCCATGAACCACTAAACTCAAGGATGCAACATCTCAACATATCCTCGAGTATCTGAATTATCCGCTTGAATTAACCATCGGTCTGGGGATGAAAAGCGGTGCTAAAATGCAACTTGGTACCCAGTGCTTCTTGCAATTTCTTCCAAAATCGCGATGTGAATCTCAGATCTCTATCCGATACAATAAAAGTAGGTACCCCGTGTAACCTTACAATCTGAGAAACATACAGTTCGACTAACTTGTCAAGTGAATAATCCGTACGTACGGGAATAAAATGAGTGACTTTATCAATCTATCAATAACAACCGGATCGCATCTTTCTTGCTTGGTGACAATGGCAACCCAGATACAAAATCCATCGTGACTCGATCCCATTTCCATTCGGTTATCATAATCGGCTGAAGTAATCCCGAAGACACTTGATGTTCCGCTTTCACTTGTTGACATATCAAACACTTTGAGACAAAGTCAGAAATGTCTCGTTTCATACCGTGCCGCCAATATCGACACTTGAGATCATTATACACTTTCGTACTACCGGGTGAACCGACATTAATTTGCTATGAGCCTTGCTCAAAATCATCGAAATAAGTTCAATTTCTTGGAACACACAATCGACTTCTGAACCTCAAACAATCGTTGTTGTCAATTTGAAACTCTGAATCCACATTCGAAACACCTTCAGCTGATCAAACAAATCATCAATACGCGGTAACGGATATTTGTTCCTTATTGTCACTTTATCTTTCTACGAGCGCTGGAACTTGAGTACCGAAACTGAACTACTGGTTTTTCTTCGAGTGATGGCTCTCTTAGGTGACGCCTGCCCGCTACCTGCAATAAAATTGAATGCTCTCCCTCGCCCTAATCTAATTCTTGGCTTTCTTGGTTCCTTCTCTCGCTTGGTGCGGGTTCAACTCCTTGAAATCTTAACTTACAGGTTTACCTAGAAGTCATAGTCATGATCCGTCCCTTCAACTATCGGTCCATTGACTAAGAAGTGGACTGGAACAAAAACTTCACGGAAAGGAAAATCAACCTTCCTTAAGCGAAAGCGGCTAGAGCAAGATCGACCGAGTACCGATCTTGCCTTGCCCAAAGCTACCAAAGAAAGTGGAACCCTTGAAAGAGAGACGTGGGCGAAAGCAAGAGAAAGAAGGTTTCGTTTACCCTTTGAACCGTAGTAGCGGAACTAGCACGACGAACAATGCTCGGCACTCGTCAAGTGAGCCCTCTCATTCTCTATAAGCCCTATAGTTGCCATGTATAAGCTTCTTAGCTCAATACCCTTTCACCGCCTTCTCACGCTAATGAAAGCCCTTACGAAGGCTGAGAGCCTTTCCTTCCCTATACGGAAGGATACTCTATTTGGTCAAAGTCACTTTACGAAGAGACCAAGTCGTTTACTTCATATTTGTGACTCTTGCCAACAATTGATTCTTTAAGCGACACTTGACTCGAACCGCTTGCCATATCTAAACTAGCTCTTGGCAAAGAGGAATTGATTCAAGATCCTTGCGCCCTACTGACCGAAAGTTACTCTCTATCAAAGCACTGCGGTGGGCTAAGCGCAAGGAGTCTTAGAGTCTCGATATTGGCTAACGGAAAAAGAACGGCAAAAAGTAGTTGTTCTACAACCCCAGAATCTGTCTGTGGCGCTTTTCAAAACAAGAAGTGGTTTGTTTTTCTAAGTCGATCCGCGAAAAGGGTTTTACGTCTCTGGCGCTGTCAAACTTCACTAACGTATAGTAACTCATTAGCCTTAAACCGTGAATGAAACACTCTCTTCTCCAACCAAAGCCACTATCCAGATTCGAGCGGAAGCGGAAAGAGTTTCTTGAAGAGGCTTTCATCTACGGCCTCCTAACTAGAAAGAAAGAGGGATCAAAAAGCTTTAAACGAGTAAAGTAAGGCCTTGAATAACAACGGCTAAAGTGAAAAGCCTACCGCCCTACCGTTCTCTACCCGGACCTAATCCAAGCACTAAATCGATCAAGTTAGTTGGTTTAAAGCGGGTTCCTCTTTCATAACAAATAAGGCATAAAAGAAAGGCCTTTTCTTGAAAGGTATATTCAAAGAAACTTAGCTTACCAAGAGTTCGGAACTAGAGAGATAAGAGATAGGATTTGTTCTCCATACGAGGAAAGTACTTTTCGTCTATCCGATCTCCTTGACTTGAGTCTCGAGTCTCGGTTTTAGCGATATTTCTTTTTCTCTCGGGCTCAAGCTCATGTCTGGTCTTCCTTCCCCATTCCCTACAAAGGCTTCCGGAGTGCTGGCTCAGTACTCTGTTAGGACCATAAGACTTGCAACATCGACTTACAGAAAAGACCGATCGCTTCAGAGACTTTTTGGGAGTAGGGCTTTCCTTGGGCTGAAACTCTATCTGCATTGTTCAACTCGGCTTCCTTAATTTAAAGGCTTTGAGGGCTTTCCACTCGTGCTACCGAAAGGAACTAGAAGTAACCTTTTATCTAAGCTAAGCTACACCACCGCCAACCAAGCCAATCGCCATCCCTATCCCTTTACCGATGGAGCTTCCTTTGATTTGAATGAATGAGTAACGAAGGTGCATGCAAGAGAAAAAAAGCCCTATTTGGGCATGAGCCCTAGTACATTGACCTCTCGCAGACACGAAACTCAAGTTTTGGCTATTGAAAAATCAAATAATAGAGACGAACAAAGCCATATAGATTCTCAATAAGGGAGGAACTCGACCTCGTCGGTAGGCCAGAATGATGACCAATTCTTTGGGGTCGATTTCCTCTTCCTTCGAGATGAAGGGAGAGATAACTACTATTGAAAGAACGCGAATCGCTCCTTATGAATAGAATCTTCTACTAAAAGCAGAATCCACGACAATCGATGAACCGAGCCTAAGCCCACTTGCTGCTGCGATGAAAGTCCTCTCACTAAAAGAAGTGGAATAAGCATGCAAAGAACCCAACCAAGCGGTTCTCCTTGACCCGACAAAGAAAGAAAGGAACGAGCGGGCTTCGTCATCGCACGACAAGCAAGAAGGCATGAGCTTTTTAGACCGAGGTGGGGAGATATTTACGAAGTATTTACGAAATCGGAATGAATAAGCCCATTCCCTAAGCAGAATAGAGAGAGAGGCAGCGAAGTGAAAGCTGTCACATTATGACGACCAAAACACGGTATAGATGACATTGGATTCATTCATTCCTATATCTTTGAATCGGTCTCAAGTCCGAGGTCATAGCATCCTTGCTTGAAATAGTTCCTCTCCTTAGGCCCCGGCCTAGTAGCTCGGGTCGGGCATGCCCTTTCTTCTATTCTTTCTCGTCCACGGCCGGGTCCTTGAAATACTTCTTTCCTCCCCGTGGCGCTCCCAAACCGATCGCTATCGTTTTCTTGCTTTCTTGTTGTCTTGAATTTTTATAGAACGGCTTTATATCGGTATAGTTGGTAGGATGAAGTGGGATGAAGCCTTAGTGGATATAGCAAGTGTCTTGGGGATGCGGCTCGGGCGTAGTAGGTCCGGACGCCTAGCATGAAACAACCTTCTCTGGTAGCAGACTATACCTTAGTATAGTATCTTTATAGATTCGATCTATATAAAACGTAATTAGCAGAGGTAAGTCGTCGGCGTTCCCTCGCGTAAAAGGCGACTTTGGCATCGACTCTCTCGTTAGGTAATTACCGAGGCGAAAGCAGCTCTCTCGGAAGTCAGTTTCCCCGCCATCTTAGTGGGACTAGAAACATTTTAATATCTTCATTTAGCCCGTCCTCGAAGCGTTTACTCATAATAGCCTCAGACGAAACACATTCCCGAGCATATCTACTAAGTTTGACAAACTTTTGCTCATAATCGGTAACTATCATAGAACCCTGTTTGAGCTCAAGAAGTTCCTTTCATTTCTGATTGATGAATCTTTGACTGATATATTTCTTACGAAATTCGGTTTGAAAGAAATCCCAAGTAACCTGTTCTCTCGGCACCACTGAAACTAAAGTATTCCACCAATAGTAGGCGAATCACGTAATGTTGATATAGTACATTTAAGCACTCATCGGTGTGCGATAATTCATCAAACACACGAATGGTATTATCGAGCCAAAACTCAGCCTACTCGGTATCATCATTGTCAGTAGCTTTGAACTCAGTAGCCTCGTGCTTTCGAATTCTATCAACCGGGGGTTTGCTCAACCTCAACGGTCAACAATAGGAGTTACCACAAGTGTAGGGGTTGTATTAGTCGGGGGTGGGGTTGTGTAACAGCCGGATTAGTTCGAATATATTGGGTAAACCAATCGTTCATTATAGCATAGAAGGCTTGTTTAGCCTCATCATTTTGATTGCTAGCATTCGGTTGAGAGTCTATCGGTGCTGTCCCTATCGCGGGAGCAGGCGCTACGCTCTCAATATCATCAGCTACTGTTCGATCGGGATTGGAATCCATTAATATACGAAAAACACGTTTTAATTGTCAGAAATCATCACACTATCATTTCAACACTTTATGGCATGTATAGCTAGACTCACACACGCTACGTTAGTCCTAGAATCAACTAAATCGTAGCTCTGATACCACTAAATGTAACACTCCTAACCCGTATCCGTTGCCGGAATAAGGTTATGAGGTATTACTTGACTGAACAAAACTTCTATAAGGTCAAAGATATTTACCAGACATAAATTATCAACAATGCAACCTATCTCATTGATTTTTTCATAAGAGATCTTATAAATTTCCAAAATGACTAATTATCAAAACATAACCGAATATCTAATAACAAATTAACTACTATCAAGTTTTAACTAAAATATTTCAACACATTAGTCAATTATAAGGCTTCTCTAAACAAAATAAGCGAGCCATCTTCGCATGGCTATAATGTATACAAAGTCAAAATATCATTCTACCTATAGTCTATCCTATACATGCCTTAAATCGTGATGATATACCATCTTCTCAACTCACATAATGACTCGATAGTGTGATGATATCTCCGGCTCTTCCAACTCGCACTAAAGGATAAACCTATAAGGAATGGGAAAGAGAACACGGAGTAAGCTTCAATTCTTAGTAAGTTTTAAGCAATGCAAACAATTAATTTACTTATAGATCGATTATTTCAAATTTTCAAGAAATCATTCTTAGGTAATTGCCATTTCGGCCAAGTATCCATGAACATAATGCATATTTGGCAAATTCACCTCACTTGAATCTGAACTCAATTAAAACCAAATATTGAAATCACAAATAAGATCATAAGAACTCGAAAAGTATCTCATTAACTAGTTTTAACCATGTTTGCAACAAAATCACAAATTCACTACAAGCTGTTTTCCTGAGTAACAGTCACTAAATTATTTATAACTGGAGATAAGAAACTCCAAATAAAGTTCCATTAATTTTTCCTGAAAATAGACTTATATATCTTCCATCCATAAAATTTTCAGAATTTTTGGTTTGACCAATCAATACCAGATTTTTATTGAAGTTTCCCCTGTTTCACCGTTTGACTATTCTGACCACTCTTCACTACAAATCAATTTTCTCATTATATAGAATTCGAAATATGTTATCATTTACTTCATTTGAAACTAGACTCATTAAGGAGTCTAAGAATATAACTTTTATCTTATAATCATCATTGTACAATTTACAATGATTTTCTAAAGACAGAACAGGGGATTTCAAAGTCATTTTGACTCGATCTCACTCGACTTCAAATATCTCAATATCAAAAATTCTTTTGCTTACACGGTTTCTTTTATAAGAAACTAGACTCATTAAGCTTTAATTTCATAATTTATTCAGCTTCTAATTCAATTTCCACAATTTATGGTGATATTCCAAAATCACGCTACAGTTGCTGTCCCAAGCAGATTTATTACAAATATGCTCTTTCACACATTCCTTGCATTAAAATTATCTAAACATGTATATCATGTCATTCAAGATCGAACTCATATAACATAGGCATTAAAATGCTTCACTATCAGCTTTAGTTCTATTAAAACGAATGAAATACAATATCATAGTCACATTTAATTTTCCAAGATCGTAATCACCTAAAAATAAAATCATATACTTCCACAAACCTTTCCACAAGGACCAAGTGTTTATATTTGAATATAAACATAGAATCACTTCACATAACTTCACACATTTACCGAATATCTCACAATCACATTTATAGTCATAACACTTATTCACAGATGCATCACTTTATATATTTATAATTTAATTCAAATCAAAATCGCATATGAGTACATGATACATACCTAGCCAACTTAATATGTAATGCACTTTCAATTTGTCAACTTAGTGTAGGATCTTGTAATTGTATACTTTTATCAAATTCATCGGCACTTGGCCTACTAGGTATAAAACCCGAAATTATATTATCAGCACAAAGCCTGCGGGACTTTAACCCGGATACATTTCCAGCACGAAGCCTGCGGGACTTTGGCCCGGATACATTTCCAGCACGAAGCCTGCGGGACTTTAGCCCGGATACATTTTCAGCACGAAGCCTGTGGACCCTAAGTTCGGATATAATTCCAGCACATAGCCTGCGGACCCTAAGTCCGGATATAATTCCAACACATAGCCTGCGGACCCTAAGTCCGGATACACATCAAATATCATGAATATTTAATCATATATTAACACAATTTATTCAACATATCACATTAGTAGTCATTTGCTACGTTCGGATATAAGCTCCATATGAATATCATCATTTACATTTTGATTCGAAAGTCATACATAAATATCACATATCCATTTCGCCATTCAAGCTTAACACATAGTGACCATTCGACTATAAGTCATATACATAAATTATTTATCACACCACTTAATTCAAGTAGAACCGAAAGGTCACAATTCATCTAATATACACATATCAAGGCATCATCAATTATATACTAAAGGTGACTACTCAAAACTTACCTCGAATATTTTCGAACAGTCTCGGATCGGCTATTCAACTACTTTCTCTTTTCCTAGTATCGAATGAACTCTTCAACCGAAACCATAAGTAGGAAAATATAGAAATTTAAGCAATTAAAATTTGACAAAGGCCAAGAAAGGCTCACAATTAAACATGATTGAGTTCTCACTAGTAGGGCATTTCATTCTAAACACACAAACAAACATCACATTACATATAAAATTTCAATATTTTATACATACAATACTCGAATATATATTGTCTTATAGTTTGATAATGATATATCAAAGCCATCAAAAAGCATTTAATTAATCATTCAAGATCATGCAATGTACTAATTTAATTTTATTTTCTTTTTTCATGTTTTATACAATACTGCATCTTTAATTAAGCAAGCATTTAAATTCGAGAAACAGATAACAAAATGTCCTGTCTGGACAGCATTACACTCTATTATCTCAAGCATTTAATTTAACAAACATGATAAGACTGTCCAGCTTTGGACAACATTTAATCAGACAATATACAATTGTTTAACGTGTAATAACAAAATTGACTTAACCAAACTAACCAGCATCAGTATTTTAGTATTCAAACCTCATAAATGGAACATTATTTCATTCAGACAGAAAAGGAACTGCACAAATTTGGGCAACAGTAAAAAGTATTAAATCGGATAGAAATAAATTCTTATTTGATCGAATAGCAGCGAAATTACTCAACTCGGAGATCAATAACATTAAATACATAAGAAATCAATCAAGTTTGTGGCTCGATTTTAATTTACCTTCCTTATGTCTATACTTGGAGACAACATTTAACATGTGAAGCATCCATGCAAATACATATTACATTCGTCCAAAAATAAGTTAGCAAAAAAAAAATGCAACCATCATTCTTACCGAACCACATTCAATCCATCCATTTTTTTTAACAACATAATTGCAGCAGAAATCTAAAATAGCACATGAAATTATAAAACAAAAAAAAATTCTCAAGGACTTACCCAAATTCTCTCCCAATCGTACCTATCTTAAAGTAAGCTTTTTCCCCTTCTTACTACCGTCGTCTCCCTCTCCTTTAGCGAATTGCTTGAAGAACTAATAATTGCTTGAAGAATTTAGCTTCTAAACAAGCCAAAACAATGGTTTTTCCCTACATGCAGCCGGTGTCATGGTCTCTCCCTCCATTCGAATGAACAGCAAAAACAAAGAAGAAGATAAAGCTCTCTTCTCTCCCTTTTTCTTTTATTCCCTTCTATGATTGCTTTTATAATATCATTAAATATTATATTACTAACATGGAATCATATAACATTCATTAGGTTATTATTTTACAATACAAAATACATATTTTTTCCTGTCAACTTTCATCATTGTCGTCCACTAATTTAATAGTGGTCCATTTGACATGCAAGTCCTCCTTGTTATATACCATGCATTATTCGGTCCTCTAAATTCTTCCTATCACATTTTTAGGTTTTAACACACAAGTCCTTTTTAGCTATTTCCACATTCAAATGACAAAGTTAAGACACGATACTTTCACACATACACTTTCACATATAATAAGCATAGAATATAACGTTTAATTATTTTTATGACTCGATTTTGTGGTCCCAAAACCAGTTTCCGACTGGGGTCAAATTAGGGCTGTCACATGGTTGCACTACTTAGACCCCTAAATGTGTGAACTGATTATATGATGTATGTACTGAGCATGACAAATATATGCATAAACATTGAATTGTATGTGTAACTGGGAATACTGTGATAGCATGTCATGCATCGTATGTTGCATTGCATTGGGTTGGGATGATATTGTTGGAAGAAGTGTACTGAAAGGCTTGAAAGCCTAATTTACTGGCAGCTTAGCTACAAACCACTGTTTAGTGCCACATTTAATACTTTTTGGAGTGTAGGGATGGGTGGGTTGATTATAGCCCCATATGGAGTGTATAGTTGGATAAAGATAGTGTGTAGAGGCTAGCTGGGTAGGATTTTTTGAATGTATATCTGTTACTGTACTGAATGTTGATACTGAAATAGGCTAAAGCCCTAACTGCTGAAAGGGCTTAAGCCCAGACTGTGACTGAATTTTGTTTGCTCGCTTTATAGAGGGACTATACACTGAGTTTACAGAAACTCACCCCTTTTGTTTAAATGTGCACAGGTAATCTCCAGACTTGACGGTTCAGTGCAGCAGAGGACTCGATGGTGGCCACACATATTTTAAACTATTTTGACTTCGATTTGGTATTTAATTCTTAATTATTTTCAGGGTTAATTTTAGATTTAAATTGGAGTTTTGGAGTGTTTGACTAAATGTGGGATTTTAAATTATTTATGGTTTTTCTTTTAACCTGTGAAACTCAACGAACAAATGGTTTTCTCTAAAACAAAAGGGTTTTTCTTAAAATGGACGGATTCACCTAATTAACTCAGTTTTCCGTAAATTAAATGATTTCTTAAAGCTTTCGCAACAAATTGTGTTTTAAAACAATTGATTAAATAAGTAAGGATTTTGGAGTCAACATGAGTAAACAAATGAAAACTGTCTTATTGTAACAACATAGTTTCAAACACTATCATGTGACATCGCCAGATGTGGCCATCAAGTCTAGGCTGGGTTTGAGGTATTACGAAATCATATTTCATCAAAATTATATGTACAAAAGTTGTTTATCTATCAACTACCTTTCATTTTCTACCATAAAACTTCATAATTCAACTATACTCGTCCATGGAAAATCCCTAATACTTAAAAATAATTAAAAACAAGACAAGAGTACATACCTAATTAAGAAAAATAAGCTTTCTTGAACTTAGGTTTCCATGGCTAAGGTTTTCATGTTTTATTTTAGGAAAAATGATGAAAAATGATGATATTTTTTTATTTATTTCTTTTATCATCATTATTTTATCATCTTCCCAATTTAACCCTTTACTTAATTAAATTGTCCAATGATGAATAATCATCCTTATCTACTAACTCCTCTAAATGGTCCATTTTCCATATAAGGACCTACAATTTTGAATTCCATAGCTATTTGATACCTTTAGCTACTAGAATTCAACTTTTCCATTTTATACAATTTGGTCCTTTTCATCAAATTAAACATGTAATCAGTTAAATTTTCTTAACAAAATTTTCATAGGATATTCCTATCATACTGTAGACCATAAAATAATATTAAAATAAAATTTTCTTCCAACCTCGGATTTGTGGTCCCAAAACTATTGTTCCAATTTCATTGAAAACGGGCTGTTACAACTTCTACAAGAAGAAAAGGCACATTAAGCCTGAGTGCTATAAGTTGCAGAATAAGATAAAAAGAGAGGCTACAAATCAAAAGGGAAAAAAACTAGAACAATCCGGTGAAGTTGATGTAGCAGAAGACTACAGCAATGGTAAACTCCTAGTTGCTTCTGTTGACAATTCTCAAGTGAACAAGGAATGGATCCTCGATTCTGGTTGCACTTTGCATATGAGTCCCAATCGGGATTGGTTTACAACATATGGAAAAATGTCTAAAGGTTTTATTTTGATGGGAAACAATGGTTCATGTAGAATTGCAAGTATTGGCACAATCAAAATTAAGATGTTTGATAGAATCGTCAAAACACTTAGTGACGTACTACATGTGCCAAAATTGAGGAGAAATATTATTTCATTAAGTATTATTGATTCAAAAGGGTACAAGTACACATCTGAAAGTGGGGTTCTAAAGATTAGCAAGGCTTTCCTCGTGGTGATGAAAGGGCAAAGAAAGGCTGTCAAATTATATATTTTGCAAGGTTCAACTATTACTGGTGATGCAGCTGTAGCTTCTTGTTCCTTGTCAGATGATGATGTTATTGGATTTTGGCATATGGATTTAAGGAATATGAGTGAGAACGACATGACAAAATTAATAAAAAGAGGACTTCTTGATGAATAAGGCATTAGCAAACTGAAGTTCTGTGGACACTGAGTTTCTGGGTAGCATCAGACAGTTCAATTCACCAGAGGAATCTATTACACGAAAGGAATGTTAGATTATATTCATTCTTAACTTTAGGGACCATCTAAACTACCTTCAAGGGGTGACGCTAATTATATGATGACGATCATTAACGATTTTTCCAAAAAAGTTTGGGCATTTTTCCTAAAGTAGAAAAGTGATGTGTTGCCTACGTTTGAGAATAGGAAGACTATAATCGAGAAGCAAAAAAGAAGACAGATAAAACACATTCTCATAGATAATGGCTTGCAATTTTGTTCTGATGAGTTTAATGAATTGACCAAATCAGAAGGGATTGTGAGACACTTGATAGTTTGCCATACTGTACAGTAAAACGGTGTTGTAGAACAAATGAATAGAACAATCATGGAAATGGTTTGATGTATATTGTCGAATGCTTATTTACCGAAGTTGTTTTAGGCTGAAGTGGCCTCTACTACATGTTTTCTGATTAATTGGTCACCGTTTGTTTCCATTGAGAAAAATACTCCATGTAACACCCCCAACCCTTATCCGTCGCCAGAACAAGGTTACGGAGCATTACCAAACTTTTCAGATCAAATACAAATATTACATAATTATCCATAGATAAACATCATAATTCAATCATATCCTCCCTTTTATGAACCCTTAAGGCCCAAAACACATGTTAGAAACAAATTGAGACTAAATTGGGTACTCTGAAAATTTTTCGTGAAATTTCAAAAGTTTTCCTAGATGCAGGGCACACACGCCCATGTGGTTGTGGGACATGCCCGTGTGACCATAGGGCATGCCTATGCCGTAAGCCATGTCCGACCTCGTGTAACACTCTGGCCTAGGTCATACGACTAGCCACACGTGTAACAATCTGATTTTGGGGCTAGTTGGAACAGTGGTTTCAGAACCACTAACCTGAGGTCGGAGAAATTACTTTTTTATTATTTTATGTGTTATAGCATGATTATATGTGTGCATGAAATTTTTGGTGAAATAATTTTAGCGATTGCATGCTTAATTGCGAAAAAAGACTAAATCGCATAAAGTGCAAAAGTTTTGTTCTACCAGCTAAAGGTGTCAAATAGCTATGGAACATTAAAGTAGATGTCCTTATTGAGTACATAGACCAATAAAATATTAGTGGATGGACATGGAGCCTTAATTTAAGGGATGGTCAAATGTTAGGTGACTAAATTGATAAAAAAAATAATAAACCTAAAGACTAGCTATCATCATTTTCATTTCTTCTCTTCCCCACCAAAAATATCAGCCATTTTAGGGATTTTGAAGCTTCAAAATTTCAGCTACTCTTTGCTCTTGCAAGTAACTAATTTTGATGGTCTTTCTTGATGCTTTTTATATTTTTGGGACCCTAGTAGCATAAGCTAACTAATGGGGGGACTATTTTGAAAAATAGTTGAGAGTCTAGGGTTTTGCCATGAGAGTAATCATGTTGGCTGTTAAAATTTTATAGAAGAAAATGAGTTATTGTTGTTAAATAAACAACTTTTGTGAAGTGGTTTTTATGAAAACCCTAACTAAGGACTCTTTTGCATAAGTTATAAGTTATGTAGCAAATGTGTGAAATAATTGGAATTGTGGGTTGATTCTAGTTTACAAAGAATTTGGCTAGGCTTGGTTAGAGAGAAAATTTGATGGAAATCGATTTACGAGCCTATGGGTAAAATCATAATTTTGTGAAAATCTAGGAGCAGATTGGTCATTTTGCCAAAAATATGGTTTATAAAATATCTTGATTA
Source organism: Gossypium arboreum (assembly GCF_025698485.1). Lineage (NCBI taxonomy): Eukaryota > Viridiplantae > Streptophyta > Magnoliopsida > Malvales > Malvaceae > Gossypium > Gossypium arboreum. Next base: position 85,045,041 of record NC_069073.1, read on the forward strand.
ATGTGATGATTAAACTAGTAAAGTTTATCATTATAGATCAAGAAATACGAAATCCGAACCTAGACCTAGGGAAAGCCAAGCTAGTAGATCGAACCAACTAGTCGCCCATCTTTTGTATACCGAGGTAAGTTGTACATAATGAAGGCAACTTTATCGTTATTATGTGTTGAATGATTGATTTTGCAAATAATGTTGAATATGCTTATGAATAATACATGATGAAATTTAATGTGGTAAATTCCCTGTTGAACTTTAGAATAGATTGGATATCCATGCCATTACAGTTGGGTGATGTGTGCACTAGTGTAAGACCATGTCTGGGACATGGCATCGGCCACATAATGAGAGCCAGTGTAAGACCATGTTTGGAACATGGGATCGGCAATGTTATGAGAGCCAGAGTAAGACCATGTTTGGAACATGGCATTGGCATTGAGACGAGAGTCAGTGTAAGACCATGGTTGGGACATGGCATTGGCCTCGACATGTGAGCTTGTGTAAGACCATTCTGGGACATGGCATCGGCCTCGACATGTGAGCAGTGTAAGACCATATTTGGGACATGGCCTCGGTAGTTTACTCTCTTGTATGAGGCTTATCAAATATCATTTAGTATTCCAAATGGGTTCACGGGTTATTTAAAGCTTATAATAAAGATATGGAATGATATAATCATGTTGTGAGTGGTACAGGTTCTTATTCGAAACTCATGAGATATGAGTCTAATTATGTTGCCTTAATGGTAAGAATGACATTAGTAAGTTCTATCTATGAAAATGATTTTGGGACAATTTTGTAATCTTTGGCTTATACTTGTGATATATAAGTATGTAGTGATATCTACCTTTGTTCACTCAAGAATGTTGTGTTGATTTATAATATGCTATGTGTTTAAATATGCATGGTTGATGTTGCTACCTATTGAAATGCAACTTACTAAGCTTTATGCTTACCCCCTTTCTTTTCCATTTTCATATAATTCTGCCAAGTTAGCATCGGGAATCAAGGGACGTCAGAGGCATCGATCACACTATCACCTAAAGCTTTTAGTATAGCTAGTTTAAAATGTTTTGAATGTGGCATGTATAGGAAGTTGATCTTTTTTTTTAGTGTCATGTTAGTTTAGCAACAAGTATTGGCTCATATGGATGTGATATTCATTTTGTATAGGCTATTAATGTTGGCTAATATTGATTATTATTAAAGGCATTTGATGAAATTCTCATGGTTGTGGCTGTTTTGATTATGTGTGTTTATGCTTGGATGGGAGATGTGTAATGTTATGTAGGTTGATGCAAGTAAGGGTAGCAAAAAGGCTTGGTAGATAGCCTTGTTTTTGTCCACACAGGCAAACACATGGGCTTGTGTCTAGGCCCCGTGTGTGACACACAGTCTGTCCCATGAACGTGTAGTCAGGCTATGTGTACCCTGCACCTAAATTTGGAAAAATAGAATGCCTAGTAACAACCACACTAGTGGAGACACAACCATGTGTCTCAACTGCGTAAAGGACTCGGCCTAGTATATGGGCGTGTACCATAGCCGTATGCCCCTAAAGGGTTGCTAACATGAGAAACAAATATTGAGGTTTTTGCACACGAACTAAGACACGGGTGTGTCATGGCTTTGTGGAGGACATGGGTGTGTGCCAAGCCATGTGAAAACCTCTGTTGGTTCAAATCGAGAAATAAATTTGCACGGGCTAGGAACACGGGCGTGTCCCGATATGTTCAGGCCGTGTAAGCCACACGGGCCTTCAACATGGCCATGTTAAGATGACACACAGGCGTGTCGCCCTTTTACACGGGCATGTGCCCCTATCTGCTTTGAAATTTTACAAGGATTTCTAAAGTGTTTAGTTTAATCTCGAACCATTTCCAAAGCGTGTTTTGGACCTTGTAAGCCTATATTAGGGTCGTTAGGATGAAGTTTGAAAGTTTTAAAATCGAGCAAAATTTTATGACCTGAAAATGTTTATATGCATGTCATTAAGTCCAGTAACACCTCGTATCCTGTTCCGATGTCGAACTTGGGTAAGAGGTGCTACAGTTAGTGGTATTAGAGCTACAGTTTAGTTGATTCTCAGGCTAACATAGCAAGTGTACAAGTCTAGCTATGCATGCCATAAGTACATTGTGATAGTGTAATGACTCTTGACTTTTAAATTATGTTTTCATATAGCAAATGAATCTCGACGAAGTAGTGGCAGATGATGTGGAGAGTAATGCGCCAACTCCCGTTCAGGAGACTGCGCCAGTCAAGAGTGGGCTCGTGACACTAAGTCAAGGTGGAGGGGCTAGAGAAGCCTACCTCTATATGATGGATGCCTATTATTCAGAGTTTGTTCATGGAAATCTGAACACTCCACCTCCCCCACCCCCTCCAATCCCTCTGCCTAACCCCATAACACCCAAGTGGTGGAGATGTTAAGAAGGGAGAAACCTCCGATTGATAGAATTAGGAAGCAAGGGGCTGAGGAATTTAAAGCTATTATAGATTATGACCCAGAGAGGGTAGAGTTTTGGCTAGATATTTGATGAGTTGTCTTGCACACCTGAGGAGTGCATGAAGTGTGTTGTGTCACTCCGGCGAGACTCGGCCTACCAATGGTGGAACACCCTTTTGTCAGTTGTACCAAGGGAAAGGATTACGTGGGAGTTTTTCCAAGAGAAATTCTAAAAGAAGTATATTAGTCAGAGGTTTATGGATTAGAAGAGGAAAGAATTTCTAGAATTGTAGCAAGGCCGAATGACAGTAACAAAGTATGAGCATGAGTTAGTAAGGCTCAGCAAATACGCTAGGGAGTGTGTATCTACCAAAGCCATCATGTGCAAGAGATTTGAGGATAGATTGAACGAAGACATCTGATTATTAGTTGGCATCTTAGAGTTAATGGAGTTTGTGGTGCTTTTTGAGAGAGCTTGCAAAGCATAAGAATTGGACAAGGAGAAGAGAAAAGCTAATAACGACTCTCGTGACTCAAGGAAAAGACAAATGGAAAAATCATTTCAAACCTCATCCAAGGGATCGAGAGAGTTCACTACTCGATCGAATGCTTCAGTGGGATTCTCAAGTAGAAATAAGAATAAGCAGTACACGGCATCTAAGGCTCAAATCAATTCAAGGCAGTTGGGAAAAGTATCTCTAATCGGAAAGAGTAATTCAGATTCTTGAAAACATGTTGCCTACAACAATAGTTATCAGTCGAATTTGAAAATGGCGCCTTATGAAGATTTATACGGGCGTAAGTGCCGAACGCCTTTGTTTTGGACCGAGCTCAAAGAAAATCAAATTCATAGGATTGACCTAGTCAAAGAGACTGAAGAGAAAGTAACGGTAATTCGTGACTATTTGAAAGAAATCCTACGCGGATTTGAAACAAAAAGAAATTGAATTTCAAGTGGGTTATAAGGTGTTTTTGAAAGTGTCCCCGTGGAAGAAAGTCCTCAGATTCGGTAAGAAAAGAAAATTAAGTCCACGTTTTATTGGACTTTATGAGGTGAATGAGAGAATTGGATCGGTAGCTTATCGACTAGCCTTGCCATCCAAGTTAGAGAAGATTCACAATGTTTTCCATGTGTCAATGTTATGTCGTTACCGCTCTGACCCTTCACATATTTTTCGCAAACAGAGATTGAGATTCGGTCAGATATGACTTATAGCGAGAACTGGTAGATTTTAGCTCAAGAGGTTAAACAATTGAGGAATAAGAGTATAGCAGTTGTGAAGGTATTATGGCATAGACATGGGATTGTAGAGGCCACATGGGAGCCCAAGGAGGCCATGAAAGACCAATACCTAAGTCTTTTCACTAGTAAGATTTTCGGGGACGAAAATCCCTAAAGGGGCGAATTGTAACAACCCGATTTTGGGGCTAATCAAAATAGTGGTTTTGGAACCACTAACCCGTCAAATAAATTATTTTTTTTATTTTATGTGTTATACCATGATTATATGAGTGCATGAAAATTTTGGTGAAATAATTTTAGCGGTTGCATGCTTAATTGAGAAAAAGGACTAAATCGCATAAAGTGTGAAAGTTTTGTTCTACTAGCTAAAGGTGTCAAATAGTTATGAAACATTAAAGTAGATGTCCTTATTGAGTAAATAGACCAACAAAATATTAGTGGCTGGGCATGGAGCCTTAATTTAAGGGATGGTCAAATGTTAGGTGACTAAATTGATAAAAAAAATAATAAACCAAAAAACTAGCTATCATATTTTTCATTTCTTCAATTCACCACCGAAAATATCAGCCATTTTATGGGTTTTGGAGCTTCAAAATTTCAGCCACTCTTTACTCTTGCAAGTAAGTGATTTTGATGGTCTTTCTTGATTATTTTTTTTTTTTTGGGACCTTGTAGCATAATATAACTAATTGGGGACAATTTTGCAAAATGGTTGAGAGTCTAGGGTTTGCCATGAGAGTACTTATGTTGGTAGCTAAAATGTTTTAGAAGAAAAAGAGCTATGGTTGTTAAATAAACAACTTTTTTGAAGTAGTTTTCTTGAAAACCTTAACTAAAGACTATTTTGCATAAGTTATAAGTTATGTGGTAAACGTGTGAAATAATTAGAATTGTGGGCTGCTTCTAGTTTACAAAGAATTCAGCTAGGCTTGGTTAGTGAGAAAATTTGATGGAAATCGATTTACGAGCCTAGGGGTAAAATCATAATTTTATGAAAGTCTACAAGCAAATTGGTCATTTTGCCGAAAATGTGGTTTATAAAATGTCTTGATTAATATGATGATTAAACTAGTAAATTTTATCATTATAGATCAAGAAATACAAAATTCGGAGCTAGACCGGGGGAAAGCCAAGCTAGTGGATTAAAAACTGACTAGTTGCCCACCTTTTGTACACTGAGGTAAGTTGTACGTAAGTAGGGACACTTTATCGTTATTATGTATTGAATGATTGATTTTTGCATAATAATGTTGAATATGCTTATGAATAATACACGATCAAATTTAATGTGGTAAATTCCCAGTTTAACCTAGGAATAGATTGGATATTCATGCCATTACATTTGGGTCATATGTGTACTAGTGTAAGACCATGTCTGGGACATGGCATCGGCCACATAAAGAGAGCCAGTGTAAGACCATGTTTAGAACATGGCATCGGCAATGTTATGAAAGCAAGAGTAAGACCATGTTTGGAACATGGCATTGGTATTGAGACAAGAGCCAGTGTAACACCATGTCTGGGACATGGCATCAGCCTCGACATGTGAGCTAGTGTAAGACCATGTCTGGGACATGGCATCGGCCTCGACATGTAAGCAAGTGTAAGACCATGTCTAGGACATGGCCTCGGCAGTTTACCCTCTTATGTGTGGCTTATCGGATATCCTTTAGTATTCCAAATGGGTTCATGGGTTATTTTAAAGCTTATAATAAAGTTATGGAATGATATAATCGTGTTTTGAGTGGCACAGGTTTTTAGTCAAAACTCATGAGATATGAGTCTAATTATGTTGCCTTAATGGTAAGAATAACATGAGTAAGTTCTATCTATGAAAATGATTTTGGGACAATTTTGTAATCTTTGGCTTATACTTGTGATATATAAGTATGTAGTGATATCTACCTTTGTTCACTCAAGAATGTTGTGTTGATTTATAATATGCTATGTGTTTAAATATGCATGGTTGATGTTGTTACCTATTTACATGCAACTTAGTACGCTTTATGCGTTTTATGCTTACTCCCTATCTTTTCCATTTTCATATTGTTCTGCCAAGTTAGCATCGAGAATCAAGGGACGTCGAAGGCATCGATCACACTATCACCTGAAGCTTTTGGTTTAGCTAGTTTAAATGTTTTGAGTGTGGCATATATAGGGACTTGACCTTTTTGTTTAGTGTCATGTTAGTTTAGCCACAGGCATTGGCTCATATGGATGTGATATTCATTTTGTATAGGCCATTAATATTGGATAATATTGATTATTATTAAAGGCATTTGATAAAAATTCTCATGGTTGTGGCTGTTTTGATTATGTGTTTTTATGCTTGGATGGGAGATGTTTGATGTTGTGTTGGTTGATGCAAGAAAGGGTGGCAAAAAGGCTTGGTAGATAGCCTTGTTTTTGTCCACACGAGCAGACACACGGACGTGTGTCTGGGCCGTGTGTGACACACAGTCTGCCTCATGGGTGTGTAGTCAGGCCATGTGTACCCTCCCAGTAGCAACCACACGGGCGGGGACACGGCCGTGTGTCTCAATCGTTTAGAGGACACGGCTAGTACACGGGCGTGTGCCCCTAAAGGGTCATTGACGTTAGGAACAGTATGTCAAGGTTTTTGCACACGGGCTGAGACACGGGCATGTCATAGCAGTGTGAAGGACATGGGTTACGGACACGAGCATGTGCCAGGCCATGTCAAAACCCCTGTAAGTTTGAATCGAGAAATAAATTCGCACGGGCTAGGGACATGAGCTTGTCCCGAGATGTTCAGGCCGTGTAAGCCACACGGGCCTTCAACATGGCCATGTTAAGAAGACACACGGGAATGTCGCCCTTCCAAACGGGTGTATACCCTTGTCTGCTTCAAAATTTTACAAAATTTTCTAAAGTGTTTAGTTTAATTCCGAACCATTTCCAAAGCGTGTTTTGGACCTCGTAAGCCTATATTAGGGTCGTTAAGAGGAAGTTTCAAATTTTTAAAAATCAAACGAAATTTTATGACCTGAAAATGTTTGTATGCATGTCATTAAGTCTGGTAACACCTCGTATCCTGTTCCGGTGTTGAACTTGGGTAAGAGGTGTTACAACACTCCCATGTGCTAGGCGTGTGCCTTACACATTTGAGACACACGCCTGTGTGCTAGGTTGTGTTAAATTACTTGAGCATCCTGTTTTGAGATTTTAAAGTTGCAGGGGACATATGACCAAACCACACACCTATGTGTTAGCTGTGTGTCTCACACAGTCCAGTTACACACCCGTGTGTCTGGCCGTGAGAACTTAAAATGAACATCAAATATCAAGTATACCATACCTTGCAATCTTTAACAACAAGCAACTGAAAAACCAATCATTCAATCAATCCAAAACACATTCAAATACATCTAAAACATGTCAAAACAACTAATCTAATGACATAATTAATTTACCTTTTTAAGTACTTCATATAAATTATCCAAAATAATCTAAATAAACACCATTCAAACCAATCCTATTTGTATACCAATTTCAACTAAAACACACCACTTAATAGATTCAACACATCAAATATGTTCATGTATTCAACCAACCAATATCAACTTATATACAATTAGACATCCTAGGTACATGCCATTACCAAAAAGAAATATACTTCACCACGGTTTGAGTTCGGGATAGTTGTTGATGATGAATCGGTGATTAACTTTATGTACTTAACCTAGCACAGAAAACAAACTGTACGCTGAGTATACACTCAGTGGTATTTCTATAATCCGAATGCTTAAAGGTAAATTACTATAACATACACTTTAAATCATACTATAACCATAATTACACAATTAATCAATCAATAGATATACATTTAGAAAACATTCAATTCTTATCATTTGCTATCCGAGATAGATTTTCACAATAAAATTCACAAATCCATATATTTCATTTTCATTTCACATTCAATACTTTTCATTTTCAATTGTAATATCATCTCAGTCAATTACCCCTATTAACATGACTCAGACTTGGACAGATACACGGATCCAACCAAACACACCAATCTGGCACCCAGTACCTCATTGGATAATTCAAAGTAAGTAGTTGACACAAGTGTCTCATCGGCTTAACCGAAGTAAATTGGTACCTAGTACCTCATCGAATTTATCCGAAGTAATAGTTTGACACCTAGCGTCTCATCGACTCAAGGTCGAAGAATCCCTGAACTCTTCCAATCCTATGGCATGTCATCTATATCCAACTAACCTGATACAGTTAATAGGGTTTAATTTCGCATTTAAGATATAATCAATATCCAATACTAGTTTTTCATATAATCACATAGTTACACATATAATCATTTCAATTAAAAAATAATTCATTCAATATATATATCTACCAATTCAATTCATTCAATCAATTATCAAAATATCAATTATTTACCTCAACAGTTACCATATACATTAAATAAAAATTACAAGATTAATAACTAGTTTTGGATTATAGAAATACAAACTGCAATTTTCGAGCACTCCTCGTTGACTTTCTCTTTTCCCTTCTTAGTCGAGGTTTCTGGCACAGTGTTAGCTACGGAAATTAAACAATTAAAAACCATCAATACAACACAAATTTCACATTGAATATCTCAATTTTTATTCAATTTTTGCCTAATTTCCAATTTAGTCCCTAAATCGAGACTAACTTTATTTCTCTAAAACTAATTTCATATTTTCATTCAATTTCCACTTTAGACTAAATTCAACTATATATTTTTCACTTAAATCCCTAAATTTCAAAATTCTCACAATTTAGTCTCTATTATTCAAAACTTATAATTTATCTTACAATTTAGTCCAAAATACTTAAATTATTCAACATGAACAACATCTAAAAATTCAATATTTTCCAAAATTTCAACATAGATTAAGTAGTATTTAATACTAGGATTCTAAAACTTAAAAATTACAAGAAAAAGGGACTAAATTGACTTACCAATTAAGCTTTAAACCTTAAAACCCTAATTTTCTCCTTCTTTTCTTTATCCTTTTCTTTTCTCCTTTTTTCTCCCCTATTTCATTTTCTATTATGTTTGTTCTCCTTTTCTTTTGTTTCTTTTATTTCACTTCTTTTATTTACTTTATATTTTAATTTAATAATATAATATAATATAATAATATTAATATATTTACTTAAATAATAAGTAAGTTTATTATTATTAAATATATGTATATTATTTACACACATAGATTTACTTCCTCGTACGTAATTGACTCCCGAACTGGTTTTCTATTTTCGCAGACCAAAATCGTCTTTTTGAAAAGTTTATTTATTTATTAAAAACGACCGTGTTTTGAGGTGATCCAATCACACCCTATTAAAAACGATTGGTGGCGACTCCCAACTTTTCGTTTTAAAAAGTCGATTTTTCGTTTTCAAAAAAATGGTTTCGACAGCTTGGCGACTCTATTGGGGACATCAGAGAGTCGAGCTATAAATTGATTGTTTTCTGTCTTCTTGTCAAAAATTGGAAATTTGGTTTTTAAATCTACGATCCTCCCATTGCATTTTCTGTGTCTTTGTCGGTTTTTATCATGTGGGTTTTACTTTATTTGTCGAGTCTTTCGATATATTCTTGCATCATATTGCATGACCGTTGTGGTCGCACCTTTTAAGTGGGAGTGAGGAACTATGCCTTCGTGAGGTTTTCACCTCCGCATGGGCTAGGGGATCGCTTCCGGGATACATCCGTACCTATGTCTTCGTGAGGTTTTCACCTCTGCATGGCCATAGGGAAATGTATCCCCTTAAACCAAACCTGGTCCATATGAGCCTATAATGGGTGAGGATTGAGGAATCTACTGGTTCAAGTACCCCTTTCTTTAGAACTGAACCACATATAGTAAACCCTAGGATCCTACCTTAGTTAGGGCTACGCCAAACCTTAGTGGTTACCCAGATAGGTGTTCTAGGTTGTTTATTTCTCCTGTACTAACGTGTTTCATTTTGTTTATGTTTGCATCACATTGCATAGCATTTTCATCATAAAAAGGAGGTGTCGATTCACGGTTCGATTACTAATAGAAAGTTTTTCCATGGAGAGCGAATTCCTTGATAAAGTAGAGGATAATGTGGTTATCCGGAAATGGTCAGAGAGCACACGATCAAAAATGGGCGGCAGAGTTGGAGAAGGCACTACACCACATCATAGTCGTAACTCGGTAATGGAATTTAGCGCCAAGCCGTATATGTAATCCACTTTATGTAAAAGATTTTATTTTCCAGTAAAGTTTTCTAAATGGAATTGAATCAGAGTCGACATCTTCTTTTGCATTCATCCCATGCATTTGCATTACATCACATCATGTGCATTAATTCAAAAAAGAACCTTATTAACTAGAGGTTATTTCTAGTTACCCTGGAACATCGCTATTACACTCGAAAAAAGATAAAAGTCATGGATCAGAGGTTGGAAAAATTAGAATAGATGCAAAAGGAAATGCAAGAGCGCTACATTTACAGATGCAGAAACAGTTGGCTAGGATCCAACAAGAGATAAGGGATCAGATGCTGGAATCCCAGAGAAGCATGCTAGAATCCTAGAACAACATGATAAGTCAGCTGACACAGCTGTTTAGGGGAAGGTCTGACAAAGGAAAAGGCCCAATGGTTGATACGGGGGATGACAACGAAGACTCTGCTTGTCCTACAAGCTTTGCCCCAATGAACATGCAAGCACAGGCACCAAGGGTGTCTGTTAACGTTAAACCCCTATATCAAACCGGCACTTTAGCACCGGTAAATTTCCCAATAGGTTCAAGTTCATACCCTGAGCTCCTAAAACAGTTCGAAGATTGATGCAAATGGTTGGAGGAGAAGTTCAAAGTATTGGAAAGTGTTGATTACCAATGCGGAGTGGATGCTAAGGAGTTGAGTTTGGTCCCAGATTTGGTACTCCCTCCAAAGTTCAAGATGGCAGAGTTCGAAAGATACAACGGATCAGCTGCCCCGAGGCCCATATTACAATGTTCTGTCGAAGAATGACAGGATATGTCAACAACAACCAATTGTTGATTCACTGTTTTCAAGATAGTTTGACTGGGGCCGCGGCTAAATGGTACAATCAGTTGAGTCGGGCTCAAGTCAAATCATGGAAGGACTTAGCACAGGCCTTCATGAAGTAGTATGATCATGTAACGGATATAGCACCCGATAGGATTACACTCTAGAATATGGAGAAGAAGTCAAGTGAAAGTTTTCGGCAGTACGCTCAGAGGTGGAGGGAGGTCGCTACACAAGTCCAACCACCGTCGCTAGAAAAAAAACAACCATGCTCTTCATCAATAACTTGAAGGCACCTTTTATCAATCACATGTTGGGGAGTGCAACTAAGAGCTTCGCAGATATAGTGATGTCTAGTGAAATGATTGAAAATGCAATAAGGTGCGGGAAAATAGAGGCTGGAGAAAGCACGAAGGGGTCAGCTCCGAAGAAGACAGAAAACGAAGTGAGTAATGTGAGCTCAGGTTATTCAAAGCCTTTCATTATTAATCAATTGAGAACGGTAGTCACAGGCCAACAAGTTTCACCAAGGCAGGAGCCCAGCACAAAGAGAAATACGGAGATGATACAGTTTACCCCTATCCTAGTGACATATAAGGAGCTATACAAAAGATTATTTGATGCACATGTTGTAGCACCGTTCTACTCAAAACCCGTTACAGTCGATAGAAAATTGCATCCCTTTTAAGAAGTTAGTCGAAAGGCTCGTTGAAATTGGTATTGTGAAGTTCGACAACAGGTCTGGCGTAGAAAATCTATTACCCAACCATGCTGATGAGAGGGCAAACGCAATAATCAATGATGCGGAGAAAAGAATTTTGTAGGCATTCACCTTTGCATACTTGGGAGTGTTTTAAACGATAGGACGGTGGAAGAGATCCCTATATTTTTTAGGGCTAATCTAGAGTCATATTCAAAACACACTTGTTGCTTTAAGCCTAGAGGCAATAAGAATCCTTTTGTGAAATAGGCTTATGTCTAGCGTCTTTATTTCAATGAAATACATTCTTTTGTTCCTTATTTCAAACATCTGTTCTTTACCATTTCATTCATGATCATACCACATGAGTAAATATTCTTGGTTTCTCTTGTTCTTAAAACTTTCTTTCATCCTTATAACAGGTCTCCAGATATCAATGATATGAATGACACTATCACTAACTTAGAATCTCTTTTTGAGCGAGATATGTGTTTAGTGGGACCTCAAGACTTTGAAGATGAATAAGATTGTAGCTTATCTCCTGATCTGTCGATGACGGTGAACAAGATGAGAAGCAAACCTCATGTTGCAAAGAATCAATGAAACCCATAATCTTCTTCTATATGGGGCATGTGTGCCGTCAAGCTGATTTTTCCAAAAGCCTCTGACGAGTATCGATTCTTTTTGTGGTCGTCGATTATGTTTCCAAGTGGACAGAAGCTGCCTCGTACGTCAATGATGCGAGGTCAATAGCCAGCATTTTCTATATTAGTATGGAGTACCGAAAAGGACCATATCTGACGATGTACTAAATTTAAATAGCAGTACGATATCTGAAGCATCCAGGCTGTTCAATATTAAATACCATATCACCCGCAAATGAACGGTGCAAAAAAAAAAGATCATGGGAGCCTCTATCAGAACCTCCACCGGGGCAACGTTTTTCGTTGATTTATGGAATGAATGCAATTTTGGCAAGGCCTCTTCTCCACGAGTTTCGTCAGAGTTGAGTAAATCCATTTTCGATGATCAAGTGAACCTGATTGAAAAAGGAGGTCAAAAATTATTCGTTACGGTCAAATGATACGAAGTGATGACGGAAAGATCATTCCAGAAAATTTCATCAAGGAAACTTAGTTTTGAGAAGGATCCTTCCCATACAAAAGGATCTCAGTGAAAATGGATGTCAAATTGGGAATGACCTTATCCCTGGTGGAGGCATTGATGTTGATTAAGATAAATGACAAGAACTTGCCTGACCCTGTGAACTTGAAATTAATCGAAGAATACTTCACTTTCAAAAAAAAAAGAGAATAAGGAAAGAGAAAAAAGGAAAAGGAAAAATAAGAGAAAAGTAAAAAAGAAAAAGAAAAGTAAAGCAAAGGAGAGGCCAAGGCAAAAACCCGCAAAGGGCGCTTTGAGACCGAACGGGATTTGAGTTGAAAACCCGAAAAGGGCAGCTCAAATTTGGATCGAAAGTAGGGCATACAGTAGTCTTACTATGCCTGAGTTAACAATGAGGAAGTATGCTACATCTTGGGGCATTGACAAAGTACTTCGGATCACCTAAACACATGTTGAGCTCAATTGGTCATCAAAAAGTTTGTACAGAGAAGCTCAGGCTGCGATATCTAGGGCACTTAATTTTCTATCTTACCCATGTTTACTATCATTGGTTGCCTTATTCTTTTCGAGATATGCCCCAATAATTTCTATTTTATTACCTTGGATATCTCCGATTACTTTAATTGTTACGAGCTATGCTCTTAATTAATTTCATTCTTATCCCTTACCATGATCTCTTTCAAGCATTTCGCATTGAAATATAGATTAAAATATTTCCACAAAGGATATTCTGCTTATGACTCTAGAATTTTCTAAATAATACAGGAACCTGAAATAGGACTGTTGTTTAAAATTTACTGAGCCTAAGGGTTGGCATTGTCTGAGGGACTACCCCTTAAGATTTTTTGTCAAATATATCAAAGACAAATGTTGCATCGAAGGTACAATCTTGATGAATAGCAAGCAATGTCAACCCAAGCTTTAAAAGGGGATCATTCTCGAGAGAAAGATGGTATTTTGCATCCATGCAAATATCAAGCATATACATCTGGTCATGACACCCAAGGAATGGTGTAGCAGACCAAATTAATGGAAGAAGAGTCAAATCCTGTACCCTTAAAATTGCGGGGGGAATGAATTGGAGAGGAATTAGATTATATTCCCCCGAGTTGCAGTAGGAGAATTTGAATATGGTGCAAGCCTTATATCCCATGAAGTACAGTGGATTGGACCTTGAAATTATAGTAGGGCAAACTAGTTGAAGAAAATGGATTGTGTCTATGAGTTTTCTGTCAGAAAGTAGCAGCTGAACAAGAAAGACTCATGTCAGTGAAGCGATAGCCTTAACAGACAGTGAGTTATGGTAGCCCAAGCATTAAAATGGGATTATTTTCATGACATTCTGCATTCGTACAAATGTCATTCATAATACATTTAGTTAGGGGCATTTGATTCATGTTGATCATAGCATCCTAATCATTTAGCATAAGCATAAACCACAGGAAATCACTTCTACAGATGGATTCCCTAGTGGACAGTGTAGCAAGATTGATTAAAATTACAGATTTCGGCAAGCCTTATCCCACTGAGCAGGAGTGGAATAGGCTAAATATAGCAGATCTCATCCCACTGGCAGGAGTGGAATAGATCAAATTTCGACAGATCTTATCTTTGCTGAGCAGGAGCGGAGCAGATCAAATTTTGACGAATCTTATCTCCATATATCGGCAATGGAGCAGATTTAAACCACCAGCCTTATCTTCACTGAGTAGGAGTGGAGCAAGCTAAATACTAGATCTTATCTTCGCTGAGCAGGAGTGAAGCAGATCAAATTTTGGTGAATCTTATCTCCATGTATCGGCAATGGAGTAGATTTCAGCCACCAACCTTATCTTCATCGAAAGGGGAGTGGGCGGGCTAAATACTAGATCTTATCTTTCTTGGCGGGGAGCGAGATCAAATTTTGGTGAATCTTATCTCCATGTATCGGCAATGGAGCGATTTCACTACTGACCTTATCTTCACCGAAAGGGAGGGAGGGCTAAATACTAGATCTTATCTTCGCTGGGCAGGAGCGGAGCAGATCAAATTTTGGTGAATCTTATCTCTATGTATCGGCAATGGAGTAGATTTCAACCACCAGCCTTATCTTCACTTAGCAGGAGTGGAGCAGGCTATATACTATATCTTATCTTCGCTAAGCAGGAGCAAAGCAGATCAAATTTTGATGTATCTTATCTCCATGTATCGGCAATGGAGCGATTCGATCATCGACCTTATCTTCACCGAAAGGAGTGGAGCAGGCTAAACATACCAGATCTTATCTTTACTGAGCAGGTGTAAAACAGATCAAATTACAGCAGATCACATCTTTGTGAAGCATCAACAGAGGGTTTTGAAGCAATAAGGTGCGGTGGGTTGCGACAAAGAAGACAAGACTCAACCAGCCCATGCAAATTTGGCCCTTCTAAAATCTTTGCTCTACTCTCGTTACACGACAATGAGCAAAGAGGGGCAGCTGTAGGACCAAATTTCTGCCCGAGCCCAATCAAACCAGCCCAAATTAAACACCCTACTAAACCGACCACTAACTCCATCACCCTACTAAACCATCCACTACCTCCATCACCCCCACACCCTACTAAACCGTCCACAACCTCCATCACACCCACTACCTCCATCACCCTACTTGTTATAAGTTGTAAAATTTGGCTATAAAAGCCATGGAAAAACTATTGTATGGGGAGGATTTTGGAGAGGATTTTTAGAGGATTTTTTGGGGGAATTTTTTTAGAGAATATACATACGAAATCAAAGAGAATACAAATCAAATTTTTAAGGTAACTTTTTATATTATTCAATTTTGTTTACTTTGGCGTTCATGTGACAACCTGAATTAGGGCCTAATCGGAATAGTGGTTTCGTGACCACAAATTCGAGATAGAAATAATCGTTTTATAATTATTTTGGGGTTTATGATATGATTTCATGAAAATTTCCTGATGAAATTCTGTGCATTTCGTGCTTAAGTTGAGAATAGGGACTAAATCGAATAAATTGTAAAACTCGTGTTTTAGAAGTTTTTAGTACGAAATTGCTTTGGGATATTAATTAGGAGGTCTTAAATAGCAATTTGACCCATTCTTAAGTTATGGACAAAAGTTGGACATGGAGGGAATTTTTTTGAAAGTTTAGTAGTAAGGGCATTTTGGTCATTTGCATATTAAATGAAATAAAATGGGAAAAATAACACAAAATTGGTTATCATCTTCATTAGTTGCTGCCGAAAATTGCTCTCCTCCATAGCTAGGGTTTCTTCAACTTTCAAGCTTCATAGTAAGTGAGTTCAAGCTCCGTTTTTAATGTTCTTCACATTTTTGAAATCCTCGTAGCTCGGTTTACTTATTTCTACCATTAGTTCAAATTAGGGTTTATGTTTAAAAATTTACCCATGAATGATAGGCATGTATTTTGTTGTTTTATGGTAGAATATTAATGTTTGAAGTTAGGGGAATGATCTTTTCTAAGCGATTTTTAACGAAAACGAGCAAAACGGCATAATCGATAAAAATACCTATTGTTTATAACTATGTGTTAGAGTGAGAATTTGATGTTTCCATAGAAGAGAAGAATGATCAGTAGGTCATTAAACATAAGAATAAGGGCTGGAATTAAATTTCCGACCCTTGGGGCAAAATCGTAATTCTGTAAAAGTTAGGGGGCAAAAATGTAATTTTTGTATAATGTGATTTTTGGATTAAAATAAATAGTTTGAGTGTTAAATGAGCTAAATATGCTGTTATAGATCAAGAAATGCGTGGAATCGACCTCGAACGGGGAAAGGAGAAAGTTTTGGACTAAATTGCAAAATTCCATATTTTTAATCGAGGTAAGTTTGTATGTAAATAATACATTAATTTCATTTACATTTTTATATTTCAGCCTATTATATATATATCAGCTGATGTTGAAGTATAAATCGACTATTGAAAGAATAGAAATAAATAATAGAGAGAGATCCCGGTTGAACATTCGAAAAAATCGAATAAAATAAAGGGAGCGTAGCTAGGTCACATGTATGGTGCCTAGTGCACATCATGTGTACAAGAAGGCTACGAGATACTATATAGTAGCTAGGTCACATGTGTGATACGGGATGTATCCTATGTAGACAAGAGAGCTACGTGAGAGATAAATGTAGCTAGGTCGCATGAGTGATTCCAAGTGAAGGACACCATGTAGACAAGAGAGCTACGAGATAAATGGGCTAGTTCGCATGAGTGGTACTAAGTGTTCACCATGTGTACAAGAGAGCCGAATTAAATGAGATATGATGGTGGGGCTGTGTGCTGAAACTATCAAGTATCGAGGACTATTCCGAATTGTTCAACGGGATGGTTTTGTGGTGACATTGTAGTCATAGACCTACACTTGTGATGTATGAAATGTGATGAAAATGGTTTGTAGTATATATATATATATATATATGTAAGTTAAAATGAGGTTAGTATAAAGAATGTGTGAAAGAATGAAATTAGCATTAAAACTGTTTTGGACAGTAGCAGTGATGTAAGTTTGAAAATTCACCAAAAATAGAAGGAATTTAATTAGAGGTTTAATGAGATATGAAATTAAATCTTATGAGTCTATTTTCATATAAAAGAAACATAGCAAGCAAAGGAATTCTATATTTTGAGATATTTACAATTGTATGAGACTTGCTCAGGATGACTATGTAATCCCCTGTTTCAACTTTGAAAAATAATTAAAAATTGTACAAAACAAATTAAGAAATATAGTTTATATTCCTAAATTCCTTATTGAGTCTAGTTTTAAATGAAACAGGTTTCATGGTTATTTGAATTGGTTACTGAGAGAAATTCAATTCGTAATGAACAGAGGTCAGATCAGTTGAGCTGTGTAACAGTGGAAATTTTAACTAATAAACTGTACTAATTGGCTGAACCAAAAATTCTAGAAAAAAATTAGTAATAAGTTTTATGAGTCTAGATTCAGGGAAATTTTTCAGATTTGAATTTCGAGTTTCTTAACTCGAGTTATGATTTATTTAGTGATCATGACGTAGGAGGGACAGCTTGATCAAATTGTAGTAAACAATAAAATTAAAAATATGATATAATTGAGTTATGTTGTAAACATATTAGATTTCTTATTTGTTATTTATATACATACTTACTAAGCTATAAGCTTACTTTCTTTTCTCTCATTTTCCTTATAGTGTCGTCCAGCTAGCACAGGAGTTAGAGATCGTAGAAGATCCGCCCGCACTATCAATACTCTTGGTATCTGAACTCAACATTTTGAAATATGGCATGTATAGCAGACTTAGTTATTTTGTTACGTGACATAATTGTCTAGGTTCAAATTACTACTTATAGTATCAAACTAATCATTTTGTACGAAGCCTTTGAAGTTGGTTTGTATTGTTAATGGCATATGTTATAATGATCAAATTGCCCGCCATATTTTTGTTGGGTTTTGTTTAATAGTATATACTATAATTTGTTAATACCTCGTACCCTGTTCCGGTGACGGATACAGGTAAGGGGTGTTACATTTAGTGGTATCAGAGCTATGGTCTAGTCGGTTCTCGGACTAATAAAGTGTGTGTAAAAGTCTAGTTATACATGCCATAAAAATATTGTGATAGTGTGGTGACTCCTGATTATTCTAAACTGTGTTTTGTTCTAATATAGTAATGGATCCTGAAGGAGGCTGCGGTGATGATCTTTAGTAATGCGTCGGCTCCCACACAAGGGACCGCGCTTGTGCAAAGTAGACCTGAGACATTGAGACAGGGAGATGAGGCTCGAGATGCCTTTCTCCAAATGATGAACAATTGGTATATTGAATTTATTCGAGCAAATCCAAATGCTCAACCTCCTCCCCCTCCTATACCTCAAAGCGATTCTCAGAGTGCTCAAGGCATAGATTTGGTAATAATGAACAAGCCTCCGGTTGACAAGATTCGAAAACAAGGGGTCGAAGAGTTTAGAGCAAAGGTCGATGATGATCCTAAGAAAGCGGAATTCTGGCTTGAAAATTCTACCCGTGTATTTGATGAGCTCTCATGTACACCCGACGAGTGCTTAAAGTGTGCTGTATCACTTTTGAGAGATTCGGCCTACCACTGGTAGAAGACTTTGGTAGCAGTGGTGCCAAAAGAAAGAGTTACTTGGGATATCTTCCAGGAAGAATTTAGAAAGAAATACATAAGTCAGCGATTTATTGATCAAAAACGGAAAGAGTTCCTTGAATTGAAACAGGGCAATTTGTGAGACTCAGCAAGTATGCCCAGTAATGTGTGTCCATCGAGGCCATTATGTACAGAAGGTTTGAAGATGGGCTCAATGAGGACATTAAAGTGCTTGTAGGAATTTTGGAGTTGAAAGAATTTGTAGTATTGGTTGATCGAGCTCTTAAAGCCGAAGAATTGAACAAAGAAAGAAGAAAAGCTACTATTGAGGCTCGAGATGCCAGAAAAAGGCCGATAAGCAAGCCATTTCAATCTCAATCAAAGAGGTCCAAAGAGACAAACCCTCAAATGACAGTTTCAACTGGGGATTCACACAGAGATCGTGGTAGAGCATATTCGGGGTCTAAAGCTCAAGCTACTTCGGTGGCAAGTGTGGGTAATGTGCGACATAGAAAGCCAGAGTTTTAGCAGTGCGGCAGGCAACATTATGGTGAGTGTTGGGGAACCGAGCGAGCTTGTTTCAGGTGTGGTTCTCGCAAGCATTTTATTAGAGATTGTCCGAAGAAAGTTAAAGAAGAAAGATTTTAGAGTGCTAGACAGAATACCACTTTGCTAGTAGAGGTAGACCACCGAGAAATCTTGGAGGTGGGACTAGCAAGAAAGCTGCGATGAAAGATTCAACGGCAAGATCGAAGCTAGAGCACTGCTAGAGCTTATGCTATACGTGTTCGAGAAGATGCATCATCTCCGATGTCATCAACGGTACATTTTCTCTTTATGATACTATTGTTATTGCATTGATTGATCCGGGTCCACTCATTCCTATATTTGCATGAATTTAGTATCTAATAAAAAGTTGCTGTTGAGTTTATCGAGTTTACGATTAAAGTGTCGAACCCCTTAGGCCAATATATGCTAGTTGACAAGGTTTGCAAGAATTGCCCATTAATGATTCAAGGTCACTGTTTTATGGCTAATTTGGTGCTGTTACCATTTGATGAGTTTGACGTTATCTTGGGAATGGTGGTTGACATTGTATGATGCCAAGGTAGATTGTAAACAAAAACACTAGAGTTGAAATGTGAAAATGGAGAAATTTTGTGGGTTGAAACAGATGAATCAAATAAATTGCCTATGGTGATTTCGCACATGTCTGCACAGAAATACATGAGGAAAGGATGTGAAGCTTATCTAGCTTATGTAATGAATCTTGAGTTGGCTCAATGAAGTTTGAATCGATCTGATAGTCTGTGAGTTTCGGATGTATTTCGGAGGAATTGCCAGGTTGCCTCCGAACAGAGAGATAGAGTTTGCCATTGATTTGTTGCTGCATCGCACCGATCTCGATTGCTCCATATAAAATGGCTCGATGAATTAAAAGAATTGAAGGCTCGATTGCAGGAGTTAACAGACAAGGATTTGTGAGACCGAGTTTCTCTCCTGGGTGCTCTGTATTGTTCAAAGAAGAAGGATGGTTTAATGAGACTTTGCATTGATTACGATCGACTTAATAAGGTGACTATAAAGAACAAGTATCCATTGCCGAGGATTGATGATTTATTCAATCAGTTAAAGGGGGCCACAGTGTTTTCAAAGATCGATTTGAGGTCTGGTTACTACCAGTTGAGAGTTAAGGAGTCGGATGTGTCGAAAACCGCCTTTAGGACAAGGTATGGACATTATGAGTTTCTTGTGATGCCTTTCGGCTTAACAAATGCTCCAGCTATATTTATGGACTTAATGAATCGGATCTTTCGGCCATATTTGGATAAGTTTGTAGTAGAGTTTATAGATGATATTCTAATTTATTCTCGGGATGAGTCTGAACATGCCGAACACTTGAGAACCATATTGCAGATCTTGAGAGAAAAGAAACTGTTTGCTAAGTTCAGTAAAAGTGAAATATGGCATGTATAGCAGACTTAGTTATTTTGTTACGTGACATAATTGTCTAGGTTCAAATTACTACTTATAGTATCAAACTAATCATTTTGTACGAAGCCTTTGAAGTTGGTTTGTATTGTTAATGGTATATGTTATAATGATCAAATTGCACGCCATATTTTTGTTGGGTTTTGTTTAATAGTATATACTATAATTTGTTAATACCTCGTACCCTGTTCCGGCGACGGATACGGGTAAGGGGTGTTACAGTTCACATTTTTTCTTTACACAAATGAAAGAAGGGAAAAGAGAGGGAGTTTACGTCTAATTTTATTTCCTTTCTGATTTGGCCCCAAAGTTTCATTTTTAATTTAATTTAACCCATTTTTATTTTTGTTATTTTCTTGTTAAATTAATTAATTTGAGCTTTATTCTCATTATTTTATATTTATTTTTATTATTTTCTATTAATTTAATTAATTTGAGTTATGTTTCATATTATCATATTATTTATTTATTATTATATATTTATTATGTAAATATATATATATTTAAGCGAAGTTAATTATTTTAAATATAATTTTCTATTATACATAGACTTATTATATTATTTTTATACCATTGTTTATTATCGGTTACCATTTTTATATCAAATTATTATTTTTACTATTTCTCACTATTACTAATTTAACATTGTTATTCCAATTTTTTTTACTATTTTCCCCATATTTAATGTTATCGTCAACATATTTTTTGTTATTATCATCATGGTTTTAATATTATTATTAATACTATTAGCACAAAGTTTATTACATTATTGTATTTATTATTACTTGTTGTTTTATTAATTATTTCTATTAATTACTATTATTATTATTATTATTTATTATTTATATATGGTTAGCATTATTCTCATATTATTATTTTCATGTTGTCTATTATCATCATTTTAAAAAATCTATGTCCTTAATTCATTTATCCATTGATCTTCTCTCAAAAATTTTCAAAATAAAGGCAATGTTAGGTATTTAAAGAATTCGAAGAATCGTGCCCTAACGTACTGGGTTTCGCTTTCTTTGTTTGTTTTGAATATTCGAATATCCTCTTAAGGCTAAAACGCACGTTTTAAAGGCAAGCTCACAATTGAGGGTCAAAAATGTTGTGTCCTAACGTACTGGATGTAATGTTTTACCTTGAGGTGAGATGGTATTTAATATACATTTGACTTACCTAAATGTTTTAAAAGCCAATAAAAGGAGGATCGCGTTTTGAAATCTGTCCAAATCTTTAGTTTTCGACATTAAGACACTAAATAATCAATCAAGTACCAATTTTGGGCGTGTCGAGGGTGCTAATCCTTCCTCGTACGTAACTGACTCCCGAACCGGTTTTTTATTTTCGCAGACCAAAATCGTCGTTTTGAAAAATTTATTTATTTATTAAAAAAGACCGTGTTTTGAGGTGATCCAATCACACCCTATTAAAAACGATTGGTGGCGACTCCCAACTTTTCATTTTCAAAAGTCGATTTCTCGTTTTTAAAAAAATGGTTTCGACAGTAACAATCGCAGAAGACATGTGCTGTTGATTCTTCGTCTTCACCACATTTCGGGCACAATGCCTCAAATCTAAGTTTTCAAAATTTAAGATTACTTAGAGTAGGCATGAAATTATTTGTAATCCCTCATAGGTTGATTTTAATTTTGTTTGGAATTTTTAGACCCCATAGTGTTGTATAATAATTTTTCATTTGGTCTGTCACTATTGTATTTTTATTTCCCAGCAAATTTAAATCTTTTGTAAGAGACCACTTGTATCCACTCTTCACCAGGTATTCACTAGTATTGTCTCCTCGCGAAACCTTAGTGTCTGGTTGCAAAGTGTTCCTCAGAGGGATGGATCGAATCCTTTCTATTTGGTTTTCATAAAAAAGATTTCTTAACACGTCTTCCTTCTAGGTATTTAAATTGGTATTAATTAACTCTTCCACCATGGTATATCTCCTATCAATATTCTGATTTTGTAGTTTTCCATTCCTAGGATATGGAAGCCATGTGTCATTCGAAATGTTAACAGTCTTACTGTTTCCTATTCTCCAACCAACCCTTGATTCTAATAAGTCCCTTGCACCCTATATACTTCTCCAGGTAAAAGAAGGGTGAGTTCCTAACTCAGCATTTAAAAAATCATCACGTGGGTAGTAGATAGCTTTCATGACTTGCACTAGAAGACAATTAGGATCAGTAAGTAGTTTTCATCCTTTATTTGTATTCATTTTTTCATTTTTCCTGATAAAGCTAGATAGACTAGTGATTTTTCAAAATTCACCATTTATCTTGATAAAGCTTCGTATTCATTTACCACATTTTTTTATTGCCAGAGCCTCTTTTTTTGTTCGTTCCCAAATAAAATATTGTCATCAGAAAAGAAAAGATGAGTTAATTGGAAATCACTTCGCCGTACTTTCACCCCTTCAATTTCCCCTTCCCTTTTCGCTAAATTTAGTAGCCTTGAGAAACCTTTTGCACAGATTAGAAATAAATATGGGCTTAGGGGATCCCCCTATCTTTATCCTCTAGATGGCCTAAATTCCCTTCCTCTTCGACCATTAAGGACCACCGAGTATGAGACATTGTTCAAACATTTTAGTATCAACGAGATCTATTTGTCACAGTAGCCAAGAGTTCTCATCATTTTTTCAATAAAATGTCATTCAACCCTATCGTATGCTTTCTTATCTAATTTTAATGCGAAAGACCCTTTTCTTGACCTCTGTTTCTTAAAAGAATGCAATAATTCATAGGCCACAAGAATATTATCAGTAATTGGTCTACCAAGCAGAAATGCTCCATGTGTTTCTTCAATGCAAAGATTTAGGGTCTTTCTAAATCTATTTGCTATTGCTTTTGAAATTATTTTGTATAACACATTACATAAGCTAATTGGTCTAAATTGCCCTATATTTCTTTGTAACACCCCAATCCCGTATCCGTCGCCGGAATAGGTAAAGGGGCATTACCGGACTTGAAACTCATATCGAGCAGTAAAATTTTTTTTTGAACATTCCTTTAGATAAGTACTAAAGATGACCAGGATACAATTTAAACTTCTATAAGTACACATTCAAAACATGCCATTTTCGCATGGCTTATATACATTAACCAAAATATTCTTGACCCTTTGGTCTATTCTATACATGCCATAAAATAATTCAAAACATAACGGTAATAAGCAAAGTGCATAGTGATAGTGTGACTAGTTGTCGACGATCCTCGAGCACTGTAGCTTGAAATGAGATCTATAAAACAGAGGAAACAAAGTAAGCGGAGTAAGCATTACAATGCTTAGTAAGTTTTAAGCAGTGTCAACAGATAACAATTAAATTATAACATAGTTGTTCGTATTTTTATTTCACTTTTCCTTGGGCATACCATCCCTTTACCGAATATGCACATCTCATCATATACAATAGGCAGATAAACTTTCACATAAAAGTGAGCTCATGTGACATAGATATATTGTATAATTTTACAAAACCTCTCATACTGATCCGATGTCACATAATCATAGGAATAGTCTCATAGATTGCTCACGTATGCATCACATAACTACCTTATGATTTAGTTCAAATCAACCTCACATATAAACTTGGAGTACATACTGTTTAACCTTTCGCATTGAATATATTTATAAGAAATTCTTATTATGAAGTCTTATAGCTTTAACCTCTACTCGGATTATCGTGAGACCTTTAGCTCGATTAAATCTCCACATGAAGTCGCGGGTCTTAACCTGCACATAGTCACCACATATGGTCATCGGTCTTTAATCCTGTGTTTACATCATAGAGTTTCATGCATATTTATTCACATGTTACAACATTCACATCGACTATCATATTTGTAATTCATTTACCTCATCAAATATCTAATAAAACAAACCTTCCGCCGTCTGTCATTTGGCCACAATATATATATATATACACATCTCATACATATCTCACATTAGCCATTCGGCTTTACCTCATATCCATCTCATACACGTTTCGCATTAACCATTCGGCTTTACCTCATATCCGTCCATCTCATACACATTCCGCATTAGCCATTCGGCTTTACCTCATATCCATCTCATACACGTTTCGCATTAGCCATTCAGCTTCGCCACATATATACACTTCCACGTTCATCACATTGGCCATTCTACCTTTTCACATATATGCATGTTCACATTCATCACATTGGCCATTCGGCCTTATCACATATATGCATGTTCACATTCATCACATTGGCCATTCGACCTTATCACACATATGCAAGTTCACATTCATCATATTGGCCATTCGGCCTTATCACGTATATGCATGTTCACATTCATCACATTGGCCATTCGGCCTTATCACATATATGCATGTTCACATTCATCACATTGGCCATTCGGCCTTATCACATATATGCATGTTCACATTCATCTCATAAAATCCTAAATCAAAATATAAATTTTCATGTATTCACATCACAATTATTCAAATATACTTCACATACCACATATACTTTCACGTATACACTTTGTCTTGGCTGAATCTTTATCTATCATTTTCCAATGAATAATTCAATTTCATGCCATACTATTATTTCATATTCGAATACTTATAACTTACAATTTCACAAATTTTAGTATCAAAGATCCATCTAACACTCATATATCATTTTTACAATCTCACAATTTAGAATTCACGTATGGGTTTAATCAATAGCTTATGAGCAACTAAAACAAGTTTTATCCATGTTTACAACATAACCACAAATTCTCTACAAGCTGTTTTTCCTGAGCAACAGTCGTTAATTTATTTGTAAATGGGGCTACGAAATTCCAAATTATGTACCGTTAATTTTCCATGAAAATAGACTCGTATATCCTCTATCCACAAAATTTTCAGAATTTTTGGTGTGGCCAATCAATACCATATTTTTCTTAAAGTTTCCCCTATTTTACTGCTTGACTACTCCGACTACTCTTCACTAAGAAATTAATTTCTCATTGTACCGAGTTCAAAATATGTTTTTGTTTATTTTGTTTGAAACTAGACTCATTAAGGAGTCTAAGCATATAATTTTATCTTATAATCATTTTTTTACAATTTATGATGATTTTCCACATACTGAACAGGGGATTTCAGAGCCATTCTGACTCTGTCCCACACAACCTTGAAAATATCATTACCGTCAACCCCTTTGCTTACACGATTTCTTTTATACAAAACTATACGTATCAAGCTTTAATTACATAATTTATTCAGCCTTTAACTCAACTCCCACAATTTATGGTAATTTTTCCAAAACACGCTACTGCTGCTGTCCCTAGCAGATTTATACAATTTACTCTGTAAAGTTCTCATTCACATATTTAAAACCTAATATCATATATGCCGTCATTTAGAAAAGTCATTGACCTTAACGTATATACATAACTCATATTCATCCCGTTTTAAAACTTAAAACTTACAAAGGAATCAAACTCAATTACTTAAGAACTTACCATTGAGTTTAAAACATATCATCATATATAAGTACTTCTTATTATCACATACAAATCATAATTTAAATATCACTTTTCTAATAACCAATCAGCTAAGGCTCATAGAAGTAACTTATTCCTTATCATTTTACTATAGGTAATTACACCAATTCATAGTCCCATCTTTACCCGTATTCCATATCATTCTTCATTATAACTAAACTTATATGCTAGAAACTTACCTTAAGAGTTGTTGACGACTATAATTCTACGGCTATTTGCTTAGTTTTGTCTTCCCTTTTTTCGACTTTTGTCCTTGATGCTCTTGAGCTTAATCCACTTAAAGGTGACCAAATGCCTTAATTTCAATTTCTTCTTTTCTTTCTTTAGGTACGGCAATGGAGGAAGAAAAAGATGAACCAACTTTGTTTTTATCACCCATTTCTTTTAATATAAGTTCATATTTCATATTATTTATTCATTTAACATTTAATTTATTAATATAAAAGGCATAAAATGTCCATCATCCACTAACCTTGCCGTCCACTAACTTAAGGAAGGAATATTTAACATGCAAGTCCCCATATTTTAAACCATACAATATTTGGCCACTACAAATTAACCTATCACATTTTCAAGTTTCTCACATAAGTCCTTTTTAATAATTCCACATTCAAATGACAAAATTAAGACACGATACTTTCACACATGAAACTTTACATATAATAAACATAGAAAAGAAAATTTATATAATTTTGTGACTCGATTTTGTGGTCCCGAAACCACTTTTCGACCAGGGTCAAATTAGGGCTATTACATTCTTGGCATCATAACTTTAGGAATTCAAACAATATTCTTTATGTTAATAATTCCTATTTTTTTGTTAAAAATTTCAGTGTAGAATTTTGTCACCTCTTTTCCTACTATATGCCAGAATTTCTGATCAAAGAGGGTAGGAAAATCGTCATTACCTGAAGCTTTAAGAGTTTACATTGATTTTAATGCTTCCTGAAAATCCTCTTCTTTAAAAGAGGCTGATAGCTCTTTATTCATTCATCTAATATGCACGGTTGAATTTCCCTCAATAGATTCTCATTTCCTTGTAATTGATTTGATGAAAAGATTTCCATAAAATGCTTAGATGCTACTTCTAATAATTCATCATCTCCTTCAATCCATCTACCCCTTTCATCTTTGAACCCTCTTATCGTATTTCTTTTTTTTTTAAGGAAGCAAAATTATGGAAGAAATCTAAATTTCTATCGCCCATCTTAAGCCAGTTAGCTTTAGCTCGCTGTTCCCAGAAAATTTCTTTTTTATCAGCCTTCATTTTCAACGCAAGCTTAACTTCCATAATTTCTAATAAAGGTTCATCATCTGGATCTTCCAAATAAAGCCTGATAAGCTTTTTGTTTAAGCTTTCTCTTCTTCTACTTCACCTTCCTTTATTTATGTTATCCAACTCTTTTAACACTTGCTTAATCTTGTGAGTTTTTCTGACAATTCGTCCTAGTTTAATTCCCATACTCGTTTTATTTTCTATTCAAAACCTTCCTCAAATATCCAATCTTCTTTGAACTGAAAACGAGAGTTCCTCCTATTCTTCCTATCATTTTGGCTACCTAATGTATCCAAAAGGAAAGGGCAGTGATCCGAGAAACTGTAACATCCTAAATTAGGGTCTAATCAGAACAGTGGTTTTGAGACCACAAATTTGAAATAGAAATAATTATTTTATGATTATTTATGGTCCATGATATGATTGCATGTTTGTGTGAAATTTTCATAAAAAATTTTTATGCCTAAAGTGTTCAATTTGAAATTAGGGACTAAATTGAATAAATTTCAAAACTTGTGTTCTAGAAGCTTCAAGCATGAAATTGCATTGGATTATTAATTAGAGGTCCTTAAACGGCAATTTGACCAAGTTTTAAAATTTTGGACAAAAATGGGCTTGGATAGGTGAAATTTCAAAGAAAGACATTAAGGGTATTTTAGTAAATGAGTAATTAAATGGACTAAAAGACAAAATAAAAGACAAAATTGTTCATCTTTCTTCCCTATGGCCGTGTGAAGTAAGGAGGAAACCATGGCTAGGGTATTCAAGCTTCCAAGCTCAATAGTAAATGCATCTAAGCCCCATTTTTTATGTTCTTTGTATTTTTGAAGTCCTCGTAGCATGATCTGCCCGTTTCTACCCATATTTTGAAGTAGGGTTCATGTTTAAAATTTGAACCCTGCATGACATGCTTTTGTTTTGATGTTTAAGGGAAGAATATGAAAGTTTGACGTGTGTTTAACATCTTTTACTAAGTGATTTTACATGAAAACACCTAAAATGACCAAATTGTAAAAGATGTAAAAGTGGGTAGTAAAAATATGAAATAAAGAGAAATGTGGGCTACTATGAGAAGGAATATGAATTATCTAGGCTTGGATAATCAAGAAAATGCATGCACTTCATTTTACGATCTTAGGGACAAAAGTGTAAATATGCGAAAGCTTAGGGGTAAAATTATAAATTTTCCAAAGTATGATTTTTGGATTGATTTGAATAATGTGATTGTTAAATAAGTCATATTTGATTTGATAGATCAAGGAAAATAAAATTTTGGATTAGATCGGGAAGGAACGAGGTTATGGACTAAATCAGAATAAATAGCCATTTTTGCATTCGAGGTAAGTTCGTGTGATAATAATAATGCTATGTTATTGTTGTTTATGCTTGAGACCTAAATTGGTATGTTAATTCGATTATGTTAAATTGAATTTTTGCTATGTTATGTAAGTAATGGTGATGTACTCCATGAAATATTTGATAGTCCAAATATCGATAACGTGTTATGTGATGATTGAATATATTCGAAATGAATTGGAAGTTTATATGTGATGTTATGTCATGTCCTATTGCTTAATATCATGTGAATTTTAAATGCTTTATTACTATTATAAGAATGTTTTGATCATTCCACGAGTAAATGATGGGTATTATGGACATTAAGAATGATGCTATGAGCAAGCTCAACAGAGAAACGATAGCAAGGAAAACCCTATTTGAACCTTAGGAATAGTTTAGGATACAAGTGACATGTCACTAGGAACTATGCGATCTGAGCTCATTAGTTGTGGTCTGAGTTCATGATATATTTTACACATGTTTTGGCGTTTCGGGTGCTGGTCTTGTATGTTCTACCTGTGGCTAGGTAGTCCAGGATGTGTTGCGGATACTTGACAACTTGTGTGAGTAGCCCGTGTAGCTACATCTTAACCATCAGCATGTGTGAGCAGGCCCGTGAGTAACTCGAAAGTGAGCAACATGTGATATGTGATCCCATGTAAGACCATGTTTGGGACATGGCATTAGCATCGATATGCGATATGAGGTAGCGTTGGCTACGTCTGGGCCAGTAAGGTGTGAGGTTTCGATGTATCCGATGGTATCCAAGTGTTCAACAGCTAGTCCAAAGAAAAGTTCAAAGGTAATCCATTGAGTATATTAAAGATGAGAAAGTAAGTGATTATAATGTGAGATATTTCAGTATGTACTCGAAACCCATGTGCAATAAGCTTAATATGTGACAAACATGTAGTAATGTTGTACATAAGAAAGGTATGATTATAAGATCTTGATGAGATGTAAATGAATGAACCAAGATTATAAGACTTTGTTGTACACTATGCTAATGATATGATCTACAATATGTTTAAGATACTTGATGATCTTGTGGTGAATTATGTTTGAACGAGTGATGAGTATGAGGTAATGTATAGAATTATGTGTTCATAAGTTACAACATGGGAAAATAAATGTGTGGTAAGAGTTGTGAATGGAAAGTATGTAGGTATATCCATGAAATACTTGTGATTTATGTTATGTTTTGTTTACATTATTGATATAAGTAAAGAAATGGCATGAAATGCTTATTATTTTCATACGGGCTTACTAAGCTTTAAAGCTTACTCCCTCCTTTCCATTTCTTTTAGTGTTGACAGGTTGGCTCAGGGTTAGAGATCGTCGAAGGCAGCATCACGCTATCGAATTATCAATTTAGGGTATTGAAAATCCTAAATGTTTTCAAGTGAGTGGCATGAATAGAGGCTTAGTTATTATGATATGGGTTCTTATGATTTGGCCAAAGATTTCGGCTTATATTGATTCATTGTATATAGCCATGAGATGTGGCTCATATTGGCTATGGGTTTGTAAGGCTATTTATCTATGCTAATGTCTTAAGATGTGGTTATGTGTATGCATGTGCTAAGATTTAATGTGATGTTACTGTAAGAGTATGCCCAAAGATCAATCATGAGATGGTTACAATAACATACTTGATTTACCATGTTTATTAATATAAGGCGTTGCCATTATTATTTCAGATTCTTTTCTGTGTGTATAAATAAATTGTTTTATAATAATGTCCTGAGAATAATATGATTATTCTTAAAAGGTCCTTAGTCAAGTATTATTGTTGACTAGGACAACAATAATGCATTAACACTAACAAGTAGTTGATTGATGATAAAGAGTTGCCATTGATATGGAGTGTCAGAATCAATGCATGAACATGTGTGTTAGAGAACAACATATTGGACTGACCCGCTATGAGTATGTTTCTTGGATTATTATGTAATTGTCATGTTTCTTGGATTATTATGTAATTGTCAGAACATTACTCATAGTGATTAATATGTATATGATCTTCAGACTTGATATCATCATTATCCCAACATCGTGAGCTGTATATTTTGATACAGTCAAACGTACATCGTAGCTGGTTGTTTTATAAAGGCTGATGTTGGATATACCACAATCAATGTAGAAGGATATGGTTGATAAATATAGGATAAGTCCTTCCTACATAATGGGAGTAATATCTTAGGCCACTTGATTGAGTGAGACTAGAAATGCATGGCCATGCTCAAATAAGTTGATATAAGATGTCATACTTATTTGTGTATCATATTCTACTCAAGGTATCAGGAAACATGCGATGGACTATGCAAGTGTGATCATTCCATGACTTGTGTCCATTCCAAAGATAAAGGACTTAAGGATTAATGCATGAAAGGTTAATCACAAAAGGTTATGTTGAATCATGACTTCTTGTAACTTAGGTAGCAATGATGCATTGCTAGATGCCACTCATTGTTTGTAACATTAGAATCATTCTAGTATTACTGCTAACGTTACAAGAACCTACAGGGTCAAACCCTATGGTTGAAATGAATGGAATAAAACATAGTTGGTACTGTGTTTGGTTGTCACATGAATTAAATTAATTATAGAATTAATTTAATTGGGCAATCAAATATCGAACATATTATATGTACAAGGATGTTGTACACATAAAGAGAACATAATTCTATTAATATATGAATTTGGTTAGTATATAAATTTAAATAAATATAGTTTATCAAATATTTATTATAATTAATATAATTATAATTTTCGATTAAAACATTATTATATTTATTTATTTTAATTATGATTATTATGTTCGGATTAAAATTTAATAAATTAAGAATTTGTTATATACATACCAATTATATTGGGAGTTATATATAGAAAGGGAGAAAAAATCCTAAAAAGTGAATATATATACAAAACCGAAGCTTTGCTACTAGGTCTAGCAATCGTCAAGCAAAATATCTCTGAAAATAGTTTTGAGGATTTCTTCTATTCATTGTAAACAGGGTGGATTACTTAGAGGTCGGGATCATAAAGATTGCGGCTTAGATTCAAAAGCAAAACAGTATTCTAATTGCTGAGGCTTCACTATCTACTCAGATTGAAGTTTTGGTAATTTCAAAACCTTTTTCACCCCGATTCGTTCCTTGCACATGGATCCATGGTTTGGATCACTGAAATATTTTTTTTTGCTGTGCCATGGGGGTACCGGCATTCCAACAATTGCCACGCTAAATTGCTATGAATGGATAGTGTCATGGTATATATACATATGTGCTTGATGAATGCATTATGACCAATCGAAGTGGTCATAGCCATGGAATAAATGTGTGATATGGTAATAAGATAACAATGCCTTGAATAACAATACTTGGTGATTGAGTTGATTTTAATTGGTAAGTTGATAATCTTAGTATAAAGATAAAATTAGTCATCAAAATGAAAAGGCTAAATGAATGTGAATTTGTGTGTTTAGATATGGTATAATATGAGTATGTGGAACACATGGATGATGGCATGTAAATGCTTTAATTGTGCCTTAAATAAGGACGTTTAATCATTAAATTGATGCTATATTATATGCCATTGATGTGTATAAGTATGGTTGGGATTAAGAGTAACAAAAGGCTTGGAAAATAGCCTAAGTATTGGCCACACGGGTAGAGACACGGCCGTGTGTCTCAGCCATGTGAATGACAAGACCGGGAGACATGGACGTGTGACGTCTGCACTTAATTCACGAGAATCTAATTCGTCACACGGTCTAGCACACGGGTGTGTGACTTGGCCGTGTGGTTCATTTTGTCTGGTGACGTCATAAATAGAGAGTTACACGGCCTGAGGACACGGGCGTGTCCATGTGTCCACACGAGCGTGTGACCATGTTTCATGAAAAATTTTCTAAGTTTTCCCAAAATTCCTCAAAATTCTCGATTTGGTCCCAAACCACTCTCAATGCATGTTTTGGGCCTCTTAGGCCCTTATAAGGGACAATTTGCATGTGATTGAAAGGTTTTAAATTTGGACGAAATTTTAATGCCCAGTTTGTATGTTGCTTGTGATTAAGTCCAGTAATACCTCGTATCCTGTCTTGGCATTGGACATGGACACGGGGTGTTACAGAAACTGTGGGTTAAATGTTTCATTGAATATTCTGGAAAACGATCCCACCATTCCGGGTTTACCACTCATCTATCCAATCTTTCTCTTATATTATTATCAGCAAGTCTTCCTCTTTTCCAAGTAAACATTATCCTGTGAATCCTATGTCATTCAAGTCACATTCTTCAAGTACTTCTCGTAAAGCTACCATTTGCCTTTCTTCTCTTTGTCTACCCCTTTTTTTTTCAAATGAGAATGAAATTTCGTTAAAATCCCCCATTACTAACCATGGTATTTGATGGCATTCTTTCACTCTTCTCAGCATATTCCATGAATCCCTCCTGAGATGTTCAGATGGGGCCCCATAGAATCCTTTAAACCTTCATTCAATCATGTCGTTGTCATCTCCCACCACAACATCGATATGGGATTTTGACAAGTTAATAAGGTTTATTGAAATTCCTTGTTTCCAACTAAGGGAAGGGCCTCTTTGTGATCCTTCTGCACTTATATCAATTCTATTGTTGAATCCACACTTTTTCCAAATCCTCTCCATCTTTCTTTCATTAACTTTTGCTTCAATAAGAAAAGGAAAGTTGGGGCTGGTGTTGTCTTAAAAATATTTTGAGACGTCTTATACTTCGCAATTGCCCAACCTGCAAACATTCTAGCTAAGGTTTTTAATTGTGTCCAGTCGCCCTCCTTATTAGTGGCCATCGGTAATCTATTTTCTAGAATTGTCACCAAGCTACTTATCTGTTCATCTTCAAGGATAGCTAGTCTTTGTCGTTTTTTTCCTTGCCAATATTCCAATTGGATTGTATTCGTCATCTTCAAACTCTTCCTCCTCCTTATTGTTATTCGTTCCCATCTCTTTGTCACCCCTGGCATATCTCTATTATAGCCCTTTAAAACTTCCTTCCCTTTCAATCGTATAATAATTTCTCTTCTAGTATTATGTTTTTGTCCTTCATTGTAGTATCCATGGATTCGTTACTTCTTCTTGCTTCTGCCCCTGCTTCATTTTTTACAATGGTTTTTGATTCCTCTCTTAACTATCTGCTTTCATCCTGCATAGATCTGCTCGGTGGAGCCCTTAGGGATAGATCTTATCCAATATTTGTTTCCTAGGTCTCTATCGCTAATCTTAGAGGGAAAGATTTTCTCCATGCCCTAATCCTCCACACATAAAACAAAATAATGATAATTTTTGTATTGAAATAAAGCGTAGGTTGATTTATTTTGTCCATAAAAAATGCATTTTTTCCTCTTCAAAGGATTTCATACATCCAGGCAAACCCTAATCCTCATAATTTTTTTAAATCCTCTTGTTATTATTGTTGCATCATATTCTAGAAAACCTCCAATGAAATTTCCCAATTGTCTTGCCATTCTTTCAAACATGGACCCTAATGGCAAATAGTGGACTTGTATCCAAAAATTGGAAAAAAAAAAAACCAGCAGTACTTGTACTGGGTCCGCTCCTCTCTCCATTCTATGAAATATGATAAGATGTCTGTTGAAAAACCATGGAATCTCATCAATTACCCTCTTTATATCTAATTCATTGTAAAATAGAAATAAGACTCTTTTATCTTCCATATTTCTATTGATACTTCTTCGAGTGGATGCCATAATTCTGCAAGAACTGTTCTCATAGATGGGAAGTAGACTACACTCAGAACTTTGCCGACTAGACATAATTTGAACTTGTCATCGATCTCCTCCCCATATTCTTGATCGTATACAGGGTCATCTTTGTCTTCTGCAATTTGTAAATTAGCTAATTCATCCTCCATTGTTTATCAAGACTTTTATTAACGCTTTTCAATTCTCCTCTTTATCTTTCCCTATTTTTATAAAGAAATCACAAAGACTAGTTTATTGATTTAGATCTTTTTCCAGGAATAGACTCAAGAAAAACCTCGACGGTTACTACAAATGGCAAACAAAGCAAGAAAAAAAAAAACCTAACTTGCTACTATCGACAGAAAAACACTATGAAATTTTAAAATACACATGAATTCCCTCAAGATACTTTAAAGAATATCCCGCTCAAACTTCCCTTTTTATCTTTTTCTATTTCTTTTTTTTGGGGGTGGGTTTCTCAAGCTTTTTTCCTTTGTTCATATAACTTCTAATTTTACAAATTTAATATTTAATTAAATTTTTATATATATTATATTTTTAATTGTAATAATTAATGTAAAATAATTTTTTATCTTAATTATTGAATACAATTAAAATATATCGACTTATCAATTCAAATATTATTATATAAAATTTTCTAATAATGATTAAAAAATTAACATATTTAACATACAATATAATTTTATTTTATGTAATTAATGCAAAGTAATATTATTTAATATAATAATCAATTAACATAATTAACTCTAATATTAATTAAGTGATAATTAATATGTTTAAAATTATATTCAAGTAATAATTATATTTTACATCAATAAAATTAGTATAACAACTTTTGTTTACATCAAAAATTTTAAACTAATAATTTTAAGTTATAATTATTCAATTTTTCTTATTTTTAATAACTTTAAATTATAATTATCACATTTTTTCCTATGCTTTATTCTTAGAATTTTGTTCAAGTAATAATTTTATCTTAAAATTGTCATAACTTTTTAACTAATAATTTTAATTTAAATTCTAATTATTTTTAAATGTTTAATTATCACAATTTCTATTAAATCATAATTATTTTTAAATGTATAATTATCACAACTTTTATTTTATTTCAAAACATTTTAATTAATAATTTTAAATTAAATATTATAATTATTTTTAAATGAAAATTTAGTAATATGATAAAATATAAG
Source organism: Gossypium arboreum (assembly GCF_025698485.1). Classification (NCBI taxonomy): domain Eukaryota; kingdom Viridiplantae; phylum Streptophyta; class Magnoliopsida; order Malvales; family Malvaceae; genus Gossypium; species Gossypium arboreum. The sequence continues at coordinate 85,080,778 of NC_069073.1, forward strand.
AAAATAATCTCATTAATTTAAAAATTCTTCAAACTCATGCTTATATATATATAATAAATTTAATATTTATATGTTTTAAAACTTTATACCATTCCTTCCTTTTTCCTATCTTACTTGTCTCCCTAACATCTTTCCATTTTTGTTTTTAACTTTAAAATGTATGAAAAAGTATAAAGATTTAAAGCATATTGCAACTAGTATAATAATAAATAATAATATATAATAATAATTAATATATTATAAACTACTCCAATATTATAATTTGCAATATATTATTATATAATGAAATAACATATTTATAAGTATTAATATATATAACTCATTATATTGTAGATTATAATAAAAGATAAAGCATCAATAGTTATATGTAATTTAGTATATTAAAATACATGTTTGTAATTATAATTAACAATACATAAAATATTATTAAATGTTTAATTTATTAATAAAATATTGTTTTTATTAAATTATATTTTGAATTAGGCTTTAACCTTTACAAATTGTATTTGGGTATGTCGGACTTGAGATTTGAACTATAATTAGTTTATTTTTGATTTTGGGTTTAGATAATATATTTAAGTTTTAGAATAAACATTCCAAATGAGTATTAGGTTTATAAATTTAATAAAACGGATAAAAAATTACTCAATTGTCAATATAATATAATAATGAACAATAAAAATTATTTTTGTTAATTCATATAATATCATAGAACAATAAATTTTACATTTAATAAGCACTTTAATTACTTTATATAAAATAACTCTATTAAATATATAATTTAAATTTTTACGAGACAAATTTGAATTACATTATTAACGTATAAAAGTAAAATGAAATATTACATTTAGAATTAAAATATTTATAACTTATAAAATTTAAAATTATTTAAATTCGTCAAAGCTCACTCAACTCAATCTGAATTTGAATATGAAAAAATCTAAATTTAAAAAGGCTCAGACTTGAAAAAAAAATCTAAACTCATTAAAAATCTGTGCCAAAAAAAATGCCTGGGCCCTAAAAAACTAGAGCCTTGAACTGATTCGAGTATGAAAAAATCTAAATTCGAAATAAACCGATCCCAACCCACCCGTTTGCGAAGAAGGAATCTTCCTTTACTTATGCATGTCAGGCTTTTGTAGAAAGAAACAAAACAGAGGAGAATGCCATATTTCATTTAATTTCTTAAGCATGTAAATTGGTTTTTTCATTTTCGGGAAGATAATGCTATGGGTATGTGAACAATCTCCATTCGTGATTTTGTTCTTGATAAGTATATCAAACCATATTTTCGTGAAAATTTAGTATATTTTCTTCCTATATCTTTTATCTTTAAAATATATATTCACACATATACTAATTATTTGATTAACAAATTTTACATCATCATTCTTTTACATCTTCATACCAAGCAATGCCTTAAATTTAGAGGTTTTTATTAGTCGTTATAGTATAAACTAACTTAAAACTTATTTAGTTTTATCCATATTTTTTATTTTTAAGAAAATAATTAATTTTATTTAATATTAGTTAATTATATACTTCTTTCTTTTCTTAAATATAAATATAAATAATTTAATATGTTTTTATATTTACATTCTAGTATAGTATATTTAATTTTATATGATATAAATAACATAATATATAAACTCAAATGAAAGATAATATACTATAAACTTGAAAATAGATCAAACCGTGTTGGGCTCATGTTTTGAATATTGAAATTGAGTTTGACCCATATTTTAAACAATTTTTATTCAAGTCTATTTTTGGTCATAATAATTTTTCTCTCAAATACTCTTCAAATTTTGAGCAAGCATTGAACTAGATCAAATAGCTTGATCCTTAAAAATATCTTTATTATGTAATTTATATACACAAAAGTATTTCAAATTTAATCCATAAAAATTAATTGTTAAGTTTAATATTTCAAATTTAATTGAAAAGTTAATTTATTAAAACTTGACCTATTAAATTGGTATGAGACAATGTTGAACTATTTTTTTACCTTGTATAAATTAAAAATACTATAATGTATTAATTTATTTTTATTATTTATTATTACAATTTTTAATTTAAATTTTTTAAAATTAATATAAAATTTGATAAATTATTTATGAAAAAATTATTTTATATAAAAAATGCTTCTTGGTATAAAATAAAGAAAGATGGAGAGAATAAAGAATAAATAAAATATGAAAGCAATAGAGATGAAAGGGATAATTACAATGCTTCATCAGAGTCTCTATTTATAGGCATAAGAAGTATAAAAGAAGTAGAGATCTAATTCTAATAACTATTAGAATTTAAAGTATATCAAAACTTTATCTTGATCATGATGGACATCCACTTAGTAAGATATTCATAACACTCCCCCTTGGATGTCCATTGGTAGATAATGTGCCTCATTAAAACCTTATTAGAAAAGACCTTGCGGAATAAAAACCTAATGAAGGAAAAAGAGTATACAATCTTCTATTACAATCTGCCTCATTAAAAACCTTTACTAGGGAAACCCAATGGAACAAAACCTTGGTTAAAGGAAAAGAGTACAACTTATTTTAGACTCCCCCTAAGGGCAACATTACATTACATTTTTGAGTTGATGCATTCCAATCTTGTGTAGTAGTCTTTCAAATGTTGAAGTTGACAATATCTTAGTAAAAAGATCTGCTAAATTATCACTAGAACGAATTTTTGGAACATTTATATCACATCTTTTCTCAATATCATGGGTGAAGAATGTAACGCCCTAAATAATTTATTTCTAATTTGGTAACTATTTCACACAACTGTGCATATACTTCAGTGGTTATGTGTTCTGGGTGTGTTTATGATGTCTTGGGTTCAAGTCTCATTTTCATTAATTTTGATATTTTTGGATCAAGCCTTATCCTTGTTCAATAGGCTTATATTAAATTGTCTGTTAATTCTTATCGGAATGAGCTTGTTGGTTCAAGTGGTAAGGGGGTTGTGTGTTGGAGGTCATGTATTTGAATCTTTCTGCAAGCTTGAATGTTAATTTTTACTCAGTTGACCGATAGAGTTTCGATTTAATTTAAATGCTAATGTGGTTGAGATTGTGTAGTTAGTCGGAAGTTGGGGAATATCCAATTGAATTGAATTTTAATCCGTCACCCTTTCTAGGAATCTGGCATAAATTTTCTTTGGCTTTCCTTTATTCTTTGTTCCTCACCCATTTTTATTACTTATTTTATTTTGTCTTAATCCATCAACGAATCTCTGTATTTTGCTAATTTGTTTTCCTTCGATTGTTCAGTTAGTGGGGTCTAACGCTTCTGTAGTCTTGTTTTCCTAATTGTCGTTCGGAGCCCTATTCTCTATTTTGGAAGCAGTGAATCGTGAAGTGCGGGGCTCCCCTCTCGCAAAACTATAATCAAAATCGTTCCGAGTGTTGGGTTAAGGGTTGGTTGTTTGAATAGAATTATTGTCAGTTTCGTAGTTTCGTTTAATCATGGATTAAGTCTGATTCTGAGCTTTGATATGTTGATTATAGGTTCTGGTGGTCTCGAGAGGGCTTTCGCATTAAAATGATAACATGTGTGTACCCGAAACGCAGAAAATGAAATTTTGGCAAAAGCCAAAAATTTGTTCTATAGACGCCACATGGGCGTGTGGTAGCCCGTGTGCGAGACACGACTGTGCACAACACACGATCGTGTGGTAGAGTAAATGTGGCTGTGTGGGCCCACACAGGCATGTCGTATAACCTTGTGAATTTTTGGGCTAGGCCGTGTGGGTTACATGGGCAAAGGCCAATTTGGGTGTGTGGGCCCACACGGGTAAACCACAAGGACATGTGGTCCCATAACTTTGAAAATTTTTCTAGGGTCGCACCAGTCGTTTCGATCGACTGTGGGCCTACTGTAGGGTCAGCAAGGGCTAGTAAAACCTTCCTTTGCGTGCTATGATATTTTGATATATTGATCTGAGTTGGATACTAAATGTAAGCTTGACTAAACTTAAATATGTGTATCTGTTATTTGTATAAAGCATGTTGAGCTTGTTTAAGCTGATAAATTTGTATTTGAATCTCTGTATCTGTTATTGGGGTGGGATTTGTATATGAGGAGGAAGTATTCCGTTTGACGTTAATCGCCTTTATTCTTCCAGCTTGGCTGCATATTTTCTAATATGTGTCTTAATGGCACAACGTGGTGTGTAGGATGGGTGGGTGTTTTTAACCCCACATGGTATGATGGGATGGTCGGAGTTGGTGTGTAGAGGATAGGGATAGGATTTTGCATATTGAATCTAAATCTGAAACTGAATATGTATCTATATCTGACTATTCATATGATTCTGTATGTATTGCATGTCTATTTCTGTTGGGTTACACACTCAGTTTACGTAAACTCACCTCTGATTATATGTTTCTGTTTAGGTAATCCACAGGCTTAGGCGGATCAGTGTGACGGGGACTTAGCAGTGACCACTCGACCGTAAATTGTTAAAACTTAATTATTTATGATTTATTTATGATTTTGGTTTACATTTGAGAGTTTGTAATTCTGGGACTCTTTGGACTTTATGGTTTTATAACTATTGGTTTTGATTTTATATGTTTGAGAAATTGCATGCTTCAACAAATCACTTTTTTCTTTAAAAACTATGGTTTACGCAACAAAGGTTTTATAAAAACATGACTGCATTTTCAACTTATAACGGTTTAAGGCTTCTGCTATAGTAAGTTTTTGGAAAATGAACTAATTAATTGGAGTTTTCAGTAAATTATAAATTTATGCGAATTATAAAATATTGATGGTTTTATTAAGTCAATACCATTTCCAAAACCCATTCCTTATGACATCACTAGATTCGGCCATAACATCTAGGCTGGGTTTGGGATGTTACAAAGAATAATTTTTTTGAAATATGTTTCTTTCTATCACCTTTGATGTAACCACCCATCAATTGAGCTATACATACTGCATTATCTTCGTATAAGATAGTTGACAGTTTTTCTTGTAAAGGCAAACTACATATCTTCTGGATATGTTGGGTTAATAACTTTAGCCAAACACACTCTTGACTTGCCTCATGTATTGCAATTATTTCTTCATGATTGAAGAAACAACAATTAATGTTTACTTTGTTGAATGCCATGATATGGTAGTACCCCCACATGTAAATAAATATCCTGTTTAAGATCGACCTTTATGTGGATCTGATAAGTATCAAGTATCGGCATAGCCAACTAATAGGGATTTTGAATCATTTGAATAAAACAACCCCATATCAATGGTTCCTCTGAAATATCTAAATACATGTTTAATTCCATTCTAATGTCTACGTGTTGGAGAAGAACTAAATCTTGTTAACAAGTTTACATTGAAAGATATATCAGGTTTTGCATTGTCTACAAGATACACCAATGCCCCTGTGGCACTTAGATATGGTACTTCATGTAACGCCCCAAAATTTTTTTCTGCTTTTGTGAAAATGTGACAAAAATATCTGTCTGCTTCAGTGGTTAAGTGTTCTGGGTGTGTGTGAGAGGTCTTGAGTTCAAGCCAAGCCTCACCTTGAGTAAATTTTGTTATTTTTAGGAATTAAGCCTTCTTTTGGTCAGTGGGCTTATATTTTATTGTTTGTACGTCCACATCAGAATGGGCCTACTAGTCTGGTGGTTAGGTGGAGTGTGGGGTTTGCAGGAGGTCCTGTGTTCGAATTTTAACTTTTCTTTGCTGATTGATAGTAGTTCGGTGGTGTTGGGATTCTAGGGTACTTAGATGTTATTTTGTAGGAAGTTATCAGAATATTCTAGGGGATTTTTATGTTAATTTAAAAAAAAAATTGTTTCTCTCTCATCAGTCACAAAATTTCTAATGTCATTTTTTCCTCCCTCACTATTAAATTCTACTTTTCCTCTTTTCTTTTTCTCCTTTTCCCTTTCGATTTCTTTTTCAATCCGTTTTAGTTTGTACAACGTTTTGTTTCGCGTGGTGTTTGGTAAGTGCTTCGAAAGCTTTGTGCAATGCTTGGATGTTCAATTATGTTAATGATGTATATCTTGTGCTTAGGAGTAGATCTAAGGGCTAGGGACTTCTCGTTGGCACTGTATTTATGCGAAATCATAGTGCTCGCTTTAAGGTAAGGTATTCGGTTGTCTATTGGGTTGTGGGAAGACTTGGTTTCAATTTTAGTTTCGCTTTAAGCGAATAATACTATGGTTTGTTAACCAATTATAGGTTTTGGTGGTCTCGGGATGGTTTTGGATTCAAAATCAAACTAGGTGTGTACCCGAAACACATAAATCAAGCTTTTGGAAAAAGCAAAAGAAAGGCCACTATCGACACCACACAGGCGTGTGGTTACCCATGTGGTAGGCGTGTGCGTTAACACGACCGTGTGATCTACGAAAGCCAGGCTGTGTGTAAGACACAGCCGTGTGATGGCCAGGGTGTGCCTGTGTGGGCCACATGGCCTACTCCAAATTGGGTATGTGGGCCACACGAGCGTGTGATATTTGGGACAAGCCATGTGATCCATATGGGCAAGGCCAATCTGGGCTTGTGGGCCTACACGGGCATGTGGGCCTATTATACTAAAATTTTTCATAGGGTCGCACGGCTCGTCCTAATCGACTGTGGACCTATCGTAGGGTTGGTAAAGTTTTACTAAACCTTAAATTTATGTGTTCTATTAGACTGATGTACTGTGTGAGCATGCCTATATTTGTTATCTGTTTGTGAAAGCGTGATTTGTAAGTTAAATCTATATGCATGCCAATTAATGTGATTGGGGTCGGATAATCTATATATATGTTGGAGAAAGTGTTCTGAAAGGTAGATCATGCCTAATATAACATCCCGATTTTAGGTCTAGTCGGAACAGTGGTTTTGGGACAACAAATTTGATGAGGAAAAATTTATTTTTATTATATTTTCATGGTCTAGAATTTCACGAAATGATTTCATGAAAATTTCGTTCGAATATTTTGACGTTTGGACACTTAATTTAGTCAAAAGGACTAAATCATAAAAAGTGCAAAAGTTGAGTTCTACATGCTAGAGGTGTCCAATTGTTATGAAATTTTAAATTGGAGGTCCTTATATGGTAATTAGACCATTGTTTAAGTTGGTGGAAAAAAATGGACATGGTTAGGCATGTTTCCAAAGTTTTTCATTAAGGGCATTTTGGTCATTTAGTTATTAAAATGAATTAAAAACAAAATTAAAAGCCAATGTTTGTCCATATTCAATCTCTTGGCCGAAAATTGCATGGAGAAACCATGGCTAGGGTTTTTCAAGCTTCCAATCTCGATTGTAAGTCTGTTCTAGCCCCGTTTTTATTGATTTTTACATTTTTGCAATCCCCGTAACAAGATCTATCTATTTCTATCATAATTTGAGCTAGGGTTCATGTTTAAAAATTGAACCATGTGTGAAATGCATGCATTTTTATGTCTAATGGTAGAAAATGAGTGTTGGGTGTTAAATAAATGACTTTTACTAAGTAATTTTTGATGAAAATGTTTGAAAGGACCATTTTGTAAAAGTTGTAAAAGTGGTATAAAAGGGTGTTTTGATGAGAATTGTAGTTTTATATGTATGAAAATGGTTCGGCTAGGCCTATAGAGCAAGAAAATTGAATAAAAATCACTATACGAGCCTAGGGGAAAAGTGTAATTTTGACAAAGTTTAGATGCAAAAATGTAATTTTACCGAAATGTGATATTTGGATCACATTAAATAATGTGACTAATAATTGGACTAAATGTGACATTATAGATCAAGGAAAATGAGGATTGGACCTACATCGGGTGAAAAATGAAAAATCGACTGTTAGGTTCCTTTTTGCTATTTTGGTCTCGAGGTAAGTTCGTATGGTAATAATAATGCAATAACATGCTTGAATTGTAATTATCTATTATTATGGCTTAAAATGTATGGTTTAATATATTAGAAGAATTTATGGATGATGAATATGATGTGGAAAATGTGATGAATGTTAAATTACTATTACATGAGTTGTGTGAATTGCTATACGGTTGTACCCGATGAGATTTCGGCAAGTAAGTTCATGTGATTAAATAAGCATGATATTCATGTTATTGTTGTTACACTTGAAATCTATTTTTCTATGGTTGTATTGATTTATATGTTAATGATATTATGTATGGGAACATGATGTACCCATGAAGTAATCGATAGCTCAAATGCCGATAACATGTGATTGGATGATTGAATATAATGGAAATTTGATAAAACATGATATTTCTTTGAAACGAGTAAGTTTGTATGTAAATAATATATCGATTCTTTTTTTTTATATTATTATCTTTTGTTAGTATATGAGATGTAGTTGCTTATAGAATGATCATTTGATGTAAATTACAAATCGAAATTGACTAAGAATGAATTAGTAAAATTTTGAAAAGTGAAGAATTTCCCGATTGGACCTTCGGAATAGAAAAGATACAAATGATCCGTTGTGAGAACACATGTGTAGTACTATGTGCAGGCTACTATGTGTTTAAGACGGTTTTAGGTCACGTGTGTAGTACTAAGTGCAGGCTACTACATGTACCATATTGTTAAGTCGCATGTGTAGTACTTAGTGCGGGCTACTATGCGTACCCGATAGCTTCGATCACGTGTGTAGTACTAAGTGCAGGCTACTACGTGTACCAGATTGTTAGGTTGCATGTGTAGTGCTAAGTGCAGGCTACTATGTGTACCCGATAGCTTCGATCACGTGTGTAGTACTAACTGCAGGCTACTACGTGTATCAGATGGTTAGGTCATGTGTGTAGTACTAAGTGCAGGCTACTACATGTACCCCAATTTGATATAATGGCTATGCTGCAACACATGCATTGGCAGCAACAAGTTTACTTGAGATGCTAAAAAATGCAGGATGACTTAATCAGAGATACATTTAAAATATATATGTCATAACCCGTTTATTTTTGTTCTTGAATTTCCACACTTTATACTCAAACCATGGACTTCACTGTCGAGGGAGGAAGGAGGCGATTGGATTCTGAGGGGTCTGCAAATAAATAAAAAGGGGGGATCTTGTCTCTACTTTATTTTAGTTTATCTCTTAAAATGTTTCTATTTCTCACATAATAAATCAAGAGGTTGAAATCATTAATAAAATTGAACAATTTATAAAATAAGAAGTGTGGCAATAGATATGTACATGTAACACCCCAAACCCGGCCTAGACGTTATGACCGGATCTGATGCGCCACATCGAAGCGTTCAAAACATTTCGTATTACTTAGTTTGGAAAAATTTAGTTGGTGTTGTAAAAGACACTTTTAAAAGTAGGTTAAAGTGAACGGAAGCTATGCACCAGGTAGGAAACCAGGAAGAAGAGGAGGTGAGTCCGTCGAACTGCTTAAGTACCAAGCTCCGTTTGGATCCAATCCTAGACATGCACACCGCCATTGCCACACTCTAACATCTCGTATAATTTTGAGAAAACCATTTGATTATGTCCATCTTAAGAAAGTGATTAAGGTTGAAAAACGTTTGCTTAAGATATTTATTTTCTTGGAAAAACATTTACTTTGCGGAAACTTTGCGCGTCATCGTGATCTTTTAAAAACAAGTAGTTTTTATAAAACGAACCCTAGTGCTAACCAGTTTAATAATCCCCAAAATAAAATTAATTAAAAAGAGCGGCCTTATTACAACTTTAAGCACAATAAAAATAATCCAAATTAAATGCTAAACTTATTTAAAATCGGCAATCAATCTTCATGGCCACTCTGAATCCCTTGACTCCAAGTCCACCAACTAGGGCTCACCGCAAGGATGGAAGAGGAAGGGTAAGTTTGGGAAAACTCGGTGTATCAGAAACCCATCCAAAGCCCAAATCAGCTCGAGCCCATTGGGCCTAAGCCCTATTCAGATAACGATTACAGATGGACGAAGCCCTTTTCAGAACACAGTAGTAAGGCCTTAGCCCTTTTTTTTACATAATAGTGTGGCCCATAGGCCCAGTTCAGTAACATAGGTAACAATAGTAGTAATGCATGCAAACCCATCTGGGAGACTACTCAACCCACCAACCGCTACACTTGCCTGCATCAACCCTACACTCCATGTGGGGAATATCTCAACCCACCCACCTACACTTCACAGCTTAAAACAACGCGCTCAAATATCAGTAAGTTGAGGCAAAGCCTCCAGTACGTGGATGAACCACTTTCAATATTTCCTCCATCAATAACCCAATCCCATGCAACAGATATTAATAAAGCATATCATGTACAATATAGTATTAATCAATCATGCAGTTTAGCCAATTTAAACCCTAGGGGTATTTCGGTATTTATGCCCTGAGGGGTAATTTCGTACTTACGCAACTACACACGTTATTTCAGTAATTTTTTTTTAGCCGTTTTATGTAATTTGGTTCCACCATCTAACTAACATGCTACTTTGCCCATATCTTACCCATATTGGTCTGTAAGCCCATTGGGCCCAGTTTTGGCCCATCTGGCCCCTTTTTCCAAAGTACGCTAAAATGTCACACGAACTTACTTACCACTTTGCAGTGTTAGATCTAACAATTACTCTATGTCTTGAGAGCATTCGCATACCCACAGGCCTATGAAATGCGAATTTGACATTTGACTTTTGCCGAATTGAACTAAGAAAGGGTGTTAAGTACACACTGTTTCATGACGATCTACTCTTGAGATCCCTTACGATGTCCTACAATTATTCATCACCATTTTTAGCATACAAGTTATGCTTAACAAACTCAAAATCCACCCTACCTTATTCGGCCAAAGAACTCTTATTGACCATAAGTTGCTTACCTTCACAGGGTCCAATAATACGATTCAAGCTTATCCAAGTCGATACTCCAAGCCTCGCTGCTCCTCCAAAGTTGTCTATATCACACAGTCCAAGTCAGTCACTTGCCCACAAGGGCAAAATAGTCATTTAACACCCTAGGGGCAAAATGGTAATTCTACCCTACAGAGGTATTTCGGTAATTTTACCCTACAGGGGTATTTTAGTAATTTTGCAAACCATGGGTATTTTGGTAATTTTACAAACCAAGGGTATTTTGGTAATTTTGCAAACCAGGGGTATTTTGGTAGTTTTACAAACCAGAGGTATTTTGGTAATTTTGTAAATCGAGGGTAAAACAGTAATTCTATAAATCGAGGGTAAAATAGTAATTCTGTAAACTGAGGGTAAAATGGTAATTCTGTAAATTGAGGGTAAAATGGTAATTCTGTAAATTGAGGGTAAAACGGTAATTCTGTAAATCGGGAGTACTTTAGTAATTTTACAAGTCGAGGGCATTTCAATAATTGGTAAACTAAAGTATTCTAAACATGGATAACAATACGAATGGGCCTAAAGCCTATTCTCGGCCCAAATGGGCCCATACGCTCGTGTGGCCCTTTTGGCCCAAACCTAGCCACAGATATTCGATTCACCTAGCCTAGTCCAATATTTACTACACAATCAAACAACTTATCCAATTGGGCCCGTAGGCCCATTGGGCCCACATGGCCCCTTACACCATCGCATTCAAAGTAGCCATCCAACAACAAGAGTAGTGATAAATACACACCTGATAGGAGACTGGAGTTAATCCGCGCTCCGAGCACTTCTAGCCGATGCTCAACCCAAACGAGCACGCCATAACGCGAAAGGATCACCAAGAAAGGTACCTTTGCTCTCCTCATAGTTCTCTCTATTTAAAGCCGACAGCATCCACTCCTATGTTAGCTTACCGATGTGGGATCCCTCCATCATCAGAGTTTAAATTGAACACCAACTCTTGCCATCCCAACATAGCAAAATAATCAACCTTTGCATGCTAAGGGATTCGAACCAAAGTCCTCCTATATGCCAACTCACGCCATCACCACTAGGCCACCAACTCATTTGTGTCATAAATCCAACACATTAAACTTTAAAGCGCACCTACTTGCTTCTAGATTTATTGAAAAGAAAAACCAAAATATATTGCAAGATCCAAGACTTGAACCTTGGACCCCTTGCTTCCTCTATGGCGTCTATGACAGCCCTAAATTGGCCCTAGTCGGAAAGTGGTTTCGGGACCACGAAACCGAGTCTTATAAATAATTAAAGGTTATATTCCGTGTTTATGATGTGCGTAAATGCTTGTGTGATAGTTCCATATTTTAATTTGGTCAGTGTATGTGAAATTTATTAGTAGGGACTTATGTGAGACAATTTAGAAATATGCTAGGCAAGTGTTCAAGTGGCCTATTAATATATGTGGGAAAGTGCTTGTCCTTGAATGTCAAATTAGACAAATTAAAGCATAGTGGCCGGCTATGCTATGGGTGGAAACATGTCACAAACATGTTATGTTAGTGATGTATGTTAGGAAAAATAAAATAATGAGCATGGTAATTAAATAATGAAAGGGAGGAGTGATGAAAAAAAAAATGGTCTCATCCATGCCCCCCCTTTGCCGTGAATGGAAGAAAGAAAACAAAGAAAAAAAATGTGTGTTCATCCTTGAACATCTTTGCCGAATAGAAGAAAGAAAGGAAGGGAACGAGCTTGGAGAAAAATCGGCTATGAAGGCTCACTAGATTAAGGTATGTTTAATGTTGCTTTGAAAGTTCATACATCCCTTGGATGATTAGTCTAAATTCTAACTATCTCATGGATGGATTTGGGATTATTAGAGAGTTAGTATTCGACTAAGAGGCTTCAAAAGTTTTAGTTGAAGCCTTGAGAATATTAGCATGTTAGCTATATGGATGTGTTATGAGGCTTGAGGTATCTTGAGCATCCGCCATGGTAGGAAGTAGAAGGAAAATATGGTTGTTGTTAGATGAAGTAGAGTCTAACAAATGAGCACATATGTGCATTAGTTGCCGATGGAGAAAAGCGGCTAGCAAGTTGTGTGCTAAGGCCGAATATAATTTGGTATATTAATGAGTAATGCATGTGTTGAATTGATGGAAAGGGAGAGGACGCTTTACTAGTGTATATATGTGTATTGGCCAAGTTTTGAACTTGAAACAAAATGGTGTTTAGTCCATACAAGTGACCATACTTGTAGAATGTATTAAGTGTTGCAATCAGCCTGAACATAGACATGTATTTTCGGCCACATGAATGAGTACATAAGTTGATGTGTATGTTCGGCCAAAGGTAAGCATATTGATGGCTTTATCTTGACTTAGAAAATTCGGCTAAGGGGAATATTAGCTAATATGTTGAATTCGATTCGTGATTTCGTACATATGTGACTCTAATGTCTAATGTATATAAGGACTAATTACCTTGAGGTTCTCTTTTGATGTTCAAATGAATTGTGTTAAATTGCTTAATGTGATTAAAAATGCGCATGACCATTGTGTATTTGAGCTAAAGGGTGGCCATATGACCTACTAAACTCCTTGTCATATTCGGCCATAAGCTAGCATAATGAGACTTTAATAAGTTAAATTTGTTTGAATTAGCTCAAGAGCTTAGAGGACCACAGTTGGATAAGGGGAAGGAAAAAGTTATCGAATAGCCACGAAATTGTTCGACCACATCCGAGGTAAGTTTTCGAGTAATGGAACTTAGATTATGATTTGATTAGATCATGTTTTAAGCAAATCAAAATCATGCTATTTGTATGTGGCTATTGAGCCGAAATTTCAAGTGTGATAAGTGTCTTGTGTTTGAGCTTTGGTAATGAAAATGAAATACGGATGTGTCATGATTTATTGATAAATGTACATGGTTATTCGAATGATGTCCGGGCTAAGTCCCGAAGGCTTTGTGCTAAGTGACTAAATCCGGACTAAGATTCGACGGCATTTGTGCGAGTTACTAATTCCGGGCTAAGCCCGAAGGCATTGGTGCGAGTCACTAAATCCGGACTAAGATCCGAAGGCATTTGTGCGAGTTACTAATTCCGGGCTAAGCCCGAAGGCATTGGTGTGAGTCACTAAATTTGGACTAAGATCCGAAGGCATTTGTGCGAGTTACTAATTCCGGGCTAAGCCCGAAGGCATTGGTGCGAGTCACTAAATCCGGGTTAAGTCCCGAAGGCATTTGTGCGAGTTACTATAATCGGGCTATGTCCCGAAGGCATTTGAACGAGTAGCTATATCCGGTGAAATTTCAAAGGTACGTGATTCGGGAATGAGCGATCTTGGTGTAAAAATTTCAGTTAATACGCTTGTAAAATGTAACACCCCTAACTCATGACCGTCGCCGGTGTCGGACACGAGGGGTTAACGGCCAAATCCTCTCAAGGTACCAACCAATTTGACATTACCGGTCAGGCTGGAAAACTGCGTCACCGTCGCCTTAAAAATCATATCTCGAGTTTCAAAACTCGGAAACTGGTTTCGGAAATTTTCCCTGAATTTAGACTCACATACCCATCCATGGATTTATTTTTAGAATTTTTGGCCAGGCCAATTGGTACAGTTTATTAGTTAAAGTCACCCATGTTACAGGGATTGACTGCTCTGACCTTCGCGCGTTACAACTTGAATATCTCTCTGTACAGGGCTTTAATACTGGTTCCGTTTCTTTCTAATAAAACTAGACTCAAAATAGAATCTGTACATATAAGGCATGACTCCTAATTCTTTCTGGATAGTTTATGGTAAATTTTCAAAGTCGCGGAAGGGGACCCAGAAACCGTTCTGGCCCTGTCTCACGAGAACTTTAATATTTCTCAGTATACTGCTCATATGGTCGTTTCGTTTCGTCCATATAAAAATAGATTCATCAAGGTTCAATTTCATAATTTACTCACTATTTAATTCTACTTATACTATTTTTAGTTATTTTTCAATCTCATCTCACTGCTGCTGTCCGCAACAGTTACTGCAGTAGACTATGCCAATTTCATGAATCTTTCCTTGGCCTTAATCATCCATCATACATGACACAAATTATGGCCACCTTATTAAAATTAGAGTTTCTAAGACTCGTGGCTATAGGTTCTAGCATCCCACTCGACGACCACATAGGCCATTTTCACATGGCTTAAAGTTTACAACCCACAATTCGACAAAATATAATAGCCTATACATGCCAAATGTTCTTCAACAACGAAAACAATACCACAAGATTTCAGTCGGTGTGATGACTTCAACGACGGTCCCGATCACGCAAACAATACGAGTCCGAGAGACCTAAAATGGGTGACAAGAAAACACCAAGTGAGTTTACAACTCAGTAAGTCATAAGCATTCATCAATCCACCGATAAAGTTACTACAACATGTACAACAAACGAGGCTAGGTACTCATCCATATCGAATCTATACCATAATACCTCGGACCTTTCGGTCCAATCTCGCGTACCAAGTCATACATCCACATTTCATATTCTACACAACAAGATAATCGAAGCATTTTTACACATTAACTCATTTTCCAGCACAACCATACAATTTCAATCATCACATAGATTTAAGGCTTACCAATTCAACCCCAAGCATGAACGTATTCTCTATTCGTCATGAGCTCGAGGTACTTACGATCCGCTGTCCATACTCAATTCAATGGAGACACACCTCCATATATATAGAATACGCACACACGTGCTTACTACTCGATTTCGCACACTTAGTGCCACGTAATTTAAGCCCACACACAGTGCCATACCCTCCGAGCTCGCACACCCAAGGCAGTATTTTTCCACTTGCACACATAGTGTCATATTTTTCCAGCATGCACACTTAGTGCCTTATATTTCCAGCACGCACACTTAGTGCCAATCTCGTCACCATACACACGTATTGCCCGCACACAGTCTTGGAAGCAAACTTTCTACACATTCCACTATTTCTTTTACATTCAACAATTATCCTCACTCCATACACATACAATTTCATTTATACATATATAGCATTCCATTAAACACAATTTCATAGATTTTCCAATCATTTAAGCAATATCAAACATATGTGCTTAATGACTTACTTTGTGTTGGTAATTAATTCCAAGTCGGCTACTCGATGATCTTGATTTCCCTTGTTGGGCGCCTCTCCTTTAGGATCTTGAGCTTAAACAAATAAATTAGCTCATTCAACCGCTTTGGTACATATATTGGTATCCACATTTTAATGATCTATGACATACGGAACGACATGGTAAAATTTTTATCTTACTACCTTACGTTCTTAGCTATTCGCTAATAGCCTTATGCAATTACCATACCATCAATAATCCAATCATATTCATTACTCAAGTATAGTATTTTCACATTCGGCAATAGTATTACATACAATAGCCGATTCTTCTTACTTTGTATTTATGCATCTATTTGATCATTAGTTTAGTTCAAACACCCATACACCAAGATTTATCAAGTTTAGCATGAAACATAACCTTAATCCTCAATGACCACTATGGCGAAAATCCTAGTCAACCCAAAATCACAATTTCTAACACATAATTGTTCATAACACAATTAAAGCATCCTCTCCATTCCAACACTTCAAGACACATACATTTCCCACAAATCTCCAACTTTACATTCGGCCTTAGTGTACATACACAAGCCGATTTTTTCTTCCTATCATCCAACCTAACTATATGAATATTTAACTAGCTCACACTTCACCCATCCACAATCACTCATTTAACACAAAGAAAATAATCAACTCTCTTCACTATCTACCATGGCGAATACTTCATGCACCACCCAAATCCAAAATTTTAACATGGGCTAGTTAAAGAACTTAGTAATCAACTTACATTAAGCTGAAATTTCAAAATCTAACATGAATACTAACCTTGTTTTGAGCTTAAAGTTGACCAAATCTCCCTCCCCTTTCTTTCTTCAATTCGCTAAGAGAGAACCAAAGGAAATGAAGCTCTTTTTTTTCTTTCTTTGCTCTATTCACGGCAAGGGGGCAACCACACACACACACACATTTTTTTTTGTTTCTTTTCCTACAACCTTAATATTTTATCAATTTTGACATCAACCATTAACAAAACATGTTTATGACATGTTTTCTTTTGCCCATCATCCTTGTCATGGCGGCCACTAGGCTATCTTTAGGGAAATTTGACATGCAAATCCTCATTTTCACAACATGCATTATTAGGCCACTTTGCATTTGCCTAGCACATTTCTAAATTTTTTCACACAAGTCCTTTCTAGTGAAATTCACCTTTATAACACTAAATCAAATCATCAAAATGTCACACACAATTTAACACATATCATAGGCATCAAAATAATTTTTAAATTATTTTTATGCCTCGATTTATGGTCCCAAACCACATCCCGTCTAGGGTCAATTTTGGTGTCACAACTCTCCCCACTTAAGAAATTTTCGTCCCGAAAATCTTACAGTAAATAGGCTCGGGTATCGCTCTTTCATAGAGTCCTTAAGTTCCCAAGTGGCTTCTTCAATTCCGTGTTTATGCCACAACACCTTCACTAACGGGATTTTCTTATTGCGCAACTCTTTTACTTCACGCATCATAATGCGAACCGGTTCCTCTTCATAGCTCAAATTAGGTGAATCTCAATCTCGGATGGAGCAATTACGTGCGATGGATCAGACCTATATCGTCAAGCATCGAGACATGAAAAACATTATGAATCTTTTCAAGCTCGGGGCAAAATCAAACGATCGCGATTGGACCGACTCGTTCGGTTTCTCATATGGCCCGATGAACCTCGGGCTCAATTTGCCCTTACGGCCAAATCTAAGCACTTTCTTCGGTGAGACTTTGAGAAATACTTTGTCTCCAACACGATATTCAATATCTTTTCTTTTCAAATCCGCATCGACTTTTGACGATCCGGCGACTTTCAAACTTTCACGAATTACTCGAACTTTTGCTCGGCATCCTTAACCAAATCAACCTCAAGATTTTCCTTCACTAATTTCAGTCGAGAATAATGGGTACGGCATTTACGACCGTATAAAGCCTCGTAAGGCGCCATCTTGATACTTGATTGAAAGCTATTGTTGTAGCGAACTCAACCAAAGGTAGAATCTGTTCCCATGCACCACTAAACTCAAGGATGCAACATCTCAACATATCCTCGAGTATTTGAATTATCCGTTCGGATTGACCATCGGTTAGGGGTGGCGATTGCTAAAATGCAGCTTGGTACCCAAAGCCTCTTGCAATTTCTTCCAAAATCGCGATGTAAATCTTGGGTCTCTATCCGACACGATAGAAATAGGCACCCCATGCAATCGAATAATTTGGGAGACGTATAATTCTGCCAATTTATCAAGCGAAAAATCAGTGTGCACAGGAATAAAATGAGCAGACTTGGTCAGTCTATCAACAATGACCCAGATCGCATCCTTCTTACTCGCCGACAATGGCAGTTCGGATACAAAGTCCATGGTGACTCGATCCCATTTCCACTCGGGTATCGTGATCGGCTGAAGTAATCCCGATGGCACTTGATATTCCGTTTTCACTTGTTGACATATCAGACACCTTGAAACAAATTTAGAAATGTCTCGTTTCATACCGGGCCACCAAAATCGACGTTTCAAATCATTGTACATCTTCGTACTCCCCGGGTGGATTGCCATTCGGCTACAATGGGCTTCGTTCAGAATTATCGAAATAAGTTTCGAATTCTTTGGAACACACAGACGACTTATGAACCTCAAACAATCGTCATCATCAATTTGAAACTCCGATTCCTTGTTCAGAACACACTCAGCCCGTTTTGCAAGCAACTCCTCATCAACTTTCTGAGCTTCCCGAATTTGATGAGCCAACAATGGTTTGGCCTTTAATTCGACTATTAACACATTGTCGAGTAGGATAGACAAGTGTACATTCATCGCTCGTAAAGCAAACAGTGATTTCTGGCTTAAGGCATCCGCAACCACATTAGCCTTTCCGGGTGATAATCAATGACGAGCTCATAATCTTTTAACAACTCGAGCCATCGCCTTTGTCATGATTTAAGTCTCTTTGGGTCATCAAATATTTGAGACTTTTGTGATCCGAATACACATGGCACTTCTCACCAAATAAGTAATGTCGCCATATCTTTAAAGCGAATCGATGGCGACCAATTCGAGATCATGGGTGGGATAATTTTTCTCATGTGGCTTTAATTGTCTCGGCGATACGCCACAACTCGCCCTTCTTGCATCAATCGCAACCCAACCCAAGTAGGGATGCGTCACTATAAATGACAAACTCTTTGCCCGATTAGGTTGCACTAGAATTGGGGCTTTAGTCAAATAAGTTTTCAGTTGATCGAAACTTTTCGACATTTCTCCGTCCATTCGAACTTAACATCCTTTTGGAGTAAGCCGTCATTGGCGTGGCTATCATTGAGAAACCTTTTACAAATCGTCGGTAATAACAAGCAAGCCCCAAAAGCTCCTAACCGGTAACATTCCTTGGAGGTTTCCAATTGACTATGGCGAAATTTTGTTCGGGTCCACCACGACACCCGTCACGGACACCACGTGCCCCAAAAGCTAACCTCTTTCAACCAAAATTCACATTTACTGAACTTTGCGTATAACTGCTTATCTCGTAAGATTTGCAACACTAGCCTTAGGTGTTCAGCATGTTCAGTTTCATCTCTCGAATAGACCAAAATGTCATCGATAAATACAATTACGAACCGATCCAAGTATGGCCTGAAAATTCTATTCATTAAATCCATAAACACCCGAGGGCATTAGTGAGCCCAAACGGCATCACCAAGAATTAAGTAGTGACCGTACCTCGTTCTAAAAGCGGTTTTGGGTATGTCCGATTCTCGGACCCTCAACTGATAGTACCCCGACCTCAAATCTATCTTTGAAAACACCGAGGCTCCCTTTAATTGATCAAGCAGATCGTCAATTCGTGGCAGCGGATATTTATTCTTTATCGTCACTTTATTGAGTTGGCGGTAGTCGATGCACAACCTCATGCTTCCGTCCTTCTTTTTCACAAACAATCTTGTGTGCGCCCATGGAGAAAAACTCGGTCGGCGAAACCTCTATCCGTCAATTCTTGTAATTGAACCTTCAATTCCTTTAACTCCGTTAATGCCATACGATACGGAGCTATTGAGATCGGCGTAGTGCTCGGTACAACTTCGATGCCGAATTCCACTTCTCAAACCGGTGGCAATCCCGGTAACTCCTCCGGAAAAATATCTGAATACTCACAAACCACTGATACCGATTCGAGTTTCTTTTCCGTCTCTTTACTTTCCAACACATACACAAGGTATGTTTCACACCCCTTTTTCACAATCTCCGAGTGGTCATAGAAGATATTATCATTGGCACTCCTTTTAAATCGATGAGACTCGACTCGGACTACCTCATTATTTGCACTCCTCAAATCAATGGTTTTCCTTTTGCGATCCACCATTGCATCATGTATGATCACCAATCCATACCAAGAATAACATCGAATTCATCAAATGGTAGAAGCATCGGATCGGTAAAAGCGAGATTCTCGAATTATTGGGGCATCTCTTGCACACTTTATCAGCAATGCGTATTGACCCAAAGGGTTTGACACTCAATTCGAACTCGATGAGACTCAATAGGTAGAGTCTTCTTGGATGCTAAAGTTTCACATACATATGAATGAGTAGAGCGGGGTCAATCAATGCAATCACACTAGTATCAAAGAGAGTAAAAGTACCGGTGATAACGTTAGGGAGGATGCCTCCTCTCGTCTTGCGGATGGCATATGCTCTAGCAGGAGCTCTAGTCTCGGATCGAGCAGTAGTATCGGTGGCTCCCTCGATTACCACCCCTACCTCCTGAAACCCTCGGGGTCTACCTCTACACTGTCGCTCCACTAGATCTACCTTGCATCTTATTCTTCTCATCTAGCTCCGTGCAATCCCTAATGAAGTGGTCCTTGAACCACATCCGTAATGAGCAGGTTAGCAGACTTACCCCAACATTCACCTAGGTGTCGTCTTCCACATTGGGGACATTCAGGTCTCTCTTGACGATTATTGCCCACACTAGCTACCGATGTAGCTCGGGAGTCCGTCAATGGTCGGGCTCTAATGGAAATTCCATGATCGCCCTCGACTTCTTGGTGTCCTCCACGAACCTCTTTCTGATCGAGAATGGAGCTTTACTCGTTGATCTTTTACGGTAATCTCTTGCTTCAAATTCAGCCTTCTTCTTCTCCTTCCCAAGTTCTTCCGCCTTGCAGGCTCGTTCGACTAGTGTCACGAACTCCTTTATCTCCAAAATTCCCACTAGTAACTTTAACTCTTCATTCAATCCTTCTTGAATCTTTTGCACATAGCAACCTCATCAGCCACACACTCCCGAGCATACCGACTAAGTCTTACGAACTCATGTTCAGTATTCGAGATCTGATCATCGGCCTTGCTTGAGTTCCGGGAACTCCTTACGCTTCGATCGATGAACCGTTGACTAATATATTTCTTCCGAAATTCGTTTGAAAGAAATCCCAAGTAACTTGTTCCTTTGGGACTATGGAAATCAAGGTCCTCCACCAATAGTAGGTGAGTCTACCTAACAAAGATATAGCACACTTAAGACATTCATCGGGTGTGCATGACAGTTCATCAAACACTCTAATGGTGTTATCAAGCCAGAACTCGGCCCTTTCGGCATCGTCGGTAACTATGGCCTTAAACTCCTCGGCCCCACGCTTCCTAATCAAGTCCACAGGTGGTTTACTCAGCCTCACAGGATCAGTAACTGATGGCATCACGGGCTCTTGGGGTGGATTATTTAAATTCGGGAATGGTTGGACACCCGGATTGGTTCGGGCATATTGCGCGACCCACTCATTCATCATGTTGAAGAAGGCTTGTTTCGCCCCTTCATTTTTATTATTCGCGGATGACTGAGGCTCAACAAGCGGTGTCCCTTGCGCAGGAGCAGCCGCTACACTTTCAACGTCATCCGCCAAGGGTCTCTCTATCCCGGGTTCCATCGCTAATCAAAACACCGTCAGAAGTCATCACATTATTAAGCACTAACAATTTGGCATGTATAGCTAGACTCACACGCTCTATGGTAGTCCTAGAACCGACTAAACCATGGCTCTGATACCAATAAAATTGTAACACCCCTAACTCATGACCGTCGCCGGTGTCGGACACGAGGGGTTAACGGCCAAATCCTCTCAAGGTACCAACCAATTTGACATTACCGGTCAGGCTGGAAAACTGCGTCACCGTCGCCTTAAAAATCATATCTCGAGTTTCAAAACTCGGAAACTGGTTTCGTAAATTTTCCCTGAATTTAGACTCACATACCCATCCATGGATTTACTTTTAGAATTTTTGGTCGGGCCAATTGGTACAGTTTATTAGTTAAAGTCACCCATGTTACAGGGATCGACTGCTCTGACCTTCGCGCGTTACAACTTGAATATCTCTCTGTACAGGGCTTTAGTACTGGTGCCATTTGTTTCTAATGAAACTAGACTCAAAATGGAATATGTACATATAAGGCATTACTCCTAATTCTTTCTTGATAATTTATGGTAAATTTTCAAAGTCGCGGCAGGGGACCCAGAAACCGTTCTGGCCCTGTCTCACGAGAACTTTAATATTTCTCAGTATACTGCTCATATGGTCGTTTCGTTTCATCTATATAAAATAGATTCATCAAGGTTCAATTCAATAATTTACTCACTATTTAATTCTACTTCTACTATTTTTAGTGATTTTCAATCTCATCTCACTGCTGCTGTCCGCAACAGTTACTGCAGTGAACTATGCCAATTTCATGAATCTTTCCTTGGCCTTAATCATCCACCATACATGACACAAATTATGGCCACCTTATCAAAATTAGAGTTTCTAAGACTCGTTGCTATAGGTTCTAGCATCCCACTCGGCGACCACATAGGCCATTTCACATGGCTTAAAGTTTACAACCCACAATTCGACAAAATATAATAGCCTATACATGCCAAATGTTCTTCAACAACGAAAACAATACCACAAGATTTCAGTCGGTGTGATGACTTCAACGACGGTCCCGATCACGCATAAACAATACGAGTCCGAGAGACCTAAAATGGGTGACAAGAAAAACACCGAGTGAGTTTACAACTCAGTAAGTCATAAGCATTCATCAATCCACCGATAAAGTTACTACAACATGTACAACAAACGAGGCTAGGTACTCATCCATATCGAATCTATACCATAATACCTCGGACCTTTCGGTCCAATCTAAATACCAAGTCATACATCCACATTTCATATTCTACACAACAAGATAATCGAAGCATTTTTACACATTAACTCATTTTCCATTGTTAGAATTAAGTGACCCAAATTCTTATTTAAATAAAATACGATGGAAAATAAAATAAAAGTAAAATCCATATAGAACTAGACTTCTTTTATTTTATTTTAGAATAAGGTTTTAAACCTTATTAAACTCCATCTATTTTATATTGATTAGGATAAGGTGTTTCAATCCTACTAGAATATGGCTTTGCAAGCCTATAAATAGACATAGTCTATTCCTCTTGTATTTGAGTAAAAATTTTTCGACATAGTGAATTTTCTTCTCCTCGCGTGGTTTTTTTTCCGAAAGGGTTTCCACGTAAAATTTATGTGTTCTTTATTTTTATTTATTTTATTCTATTTTATTTTTCACAAATTGGTATCAGAGCTTCCGGGTTATTCATCTCGATCACGGTAATGGCGTCTTTGAAGTATGAAATTCATTGTTGGATCGCAACACGATTTGCGTTGTGGGAAATTAAGATGCAAGCGGTTCTTGCAGATGGATCTAGAGGATGCCCTGCTAGGATAGATAAGATGCCTTCGACATTAACAGATGAAGAGAAGAAGCGTAAGGATCGAAAGGCATTAACACAATTACATCGCATTTGTCCAACGAAATTTTGCGGGATGTGATGAAAGAAAAGCCGCTTGTTGCATTATGGAAGAGGCTAGAACAAATATGTATGTCGAAAACTCTAACAAGCAAGTTGCATATGAAGCAGCGTCTTTATGCTCATCGTTTGGAGGAAGGTGCGTCTGTACGAACACTTAACAATGTTTAAAGAAATTCTCTCAAACTTGGAGGCCATGGAGGTTCAGTATGATAAGGAAGATCTAGGGTTGATTCTACTTTGTTCGTTGCCCCCGTCTTATTCAACCTTTAGAGACACGATTTTATATAGCGCGAGTCTCTCACAGTTGATGAGGTTTATGATTCTTTAACCTTGTAACACCCCAAACCGAGACCATCGCGATTGTCGGACCGAGGGGTTAACAAGCCAAGTTCACATGTTTTGCCCACCAATTTGACATTTCCAGTCAGGCTGGAAAACTGCGTCACTATCGCCTTAAAATCATATCTCGAGTTGCAAAACTCGGAAACTGGTTTCGTAAATTTTCCTGAATTTAGACTCATATATCCATCCATGGATTTATTTCTAGGATTTTGGTCAGGCCAATTGGAACAGTTTATTAGTTAAAGTTACCCATGTTACAGGGATCGACTGCTCTGACCTTCGCGCGGTATAACTTGAATATCTCTCTGTACAGGGCTTTAATGTTGGTGTCATTTCTTTCTAATGAAACTAGACTCAAAATGGAATCTTTACATATAAGGTATGTCTCCTAATTCTTTTGGATAATTTATAGTGAATTTTTAAAGTTATGACAGGGAACCCAGAAACCATTCTGGCCCTGTCTCACAATAGCTTTATTATCTCTTAACCTGTAACTCCTATGACCATTTAGTTTCTTCCATATGAAAATAGACTCATCAAGGTTCATTTACATAGCTTATTCACTATTTAATTCCATTCCTATGAATTTTGGTGATTTTCACATTCACGCCACTGCAGCTGGCAGCATCTGTTTTAAGGTAGGACTTACCTATTTGGTAGTCTCCATGATTCGACTAGTCTTGCCATACATAGGTTCATATATGATCATTTTAACCATGCCAATGGCTGATCATATGACCAACATTCCCATTTCAAGCCATAGCCACATCATGACACCAAATATATACATACAACCCACAATTAGTCTAAGTTCATGCTTCCCTTTTCGAGCCATTTTCGCATGGCCGTACATACTTACATTACAACATATTTAACAAACAAGGGTAGTCCTATACATGCCATCTCAAGTTCAACCAAAAATTTATACCAAAATGGAGGCTTGATAGTGTGGATGACTTGACTTCAACGATCCCAAATCCGATTGCCTCGGCGAAATCTAGAAAAGCGAGAGCCAAAGCAGCAGGGGTAAGCATTTTATGCTTAGTAAGTCTCAAGGAATATAATCAACTCTAATTACAGCAATACATTCACATAGCCATATGCATCATTTCATTTATACACATTCTTACTTCACACTTCATCATTATATAATTTCACAAAGTATCAATCAATTCAATAACTGAAATTCATTAGTCGATTGAGCGAATGTTGCTCAAACATGTCGACTTTTCGATGCACATATAACGTACCTTATCCTTTGGGCTTTTCGAGTGTACTAATTGAATTCATTACAGCAACCAACACTCACCTCCAGCCCAAGATTCTTGAATATAACCGGATATAATCACGTGCACAAATGCCTTGGTCTTAGCCGGATAGAATGTCTCATACGAATGCCTTGGTCTTAGCCGGATGTAGCCACTAAGCGCAATTGCCTTGGTCTTAACCGGATATAATTTCAACATAATTGTCTTGAGATTTAGCCGGATATCATTCAATTTCCATGAACACATACATCAATTATCATTGGACATACATAATTCATTTTCGTTACTAAGGCTCAAGCGCAATTATAGTCACAAGCATATTCGCCTTGGGACTTAGCCGGGTAGAATTCAAATACTCATGCATACACAATCAATAATCAATACACATCCATACTTTATTTCACACAATTCAAGTAGGGTCACTTCTTGAGGACTTACCTCGGATGTTGTCGAGCGGCTTTTTGGCTATTCGATCACCTTTTCCTTCCCTTGTCCAATTGTGGTCTTCTAAGCTCTTGAGCTAATTCAAACAAATTCAATTTATTAAAACCTCATTGTGCTAGCTTTTGGCGAATATGACAAGGAGTTTAAATGGTCATATAGCCACCCTTTAGCTTGAATACACAATGGTCATGCACATTTTATACTACATCAAGCAATTCAATACAATTTATTCGAGCATCAAGGAAATGCTAAGGCCTTCAATAGGCTACCCAAGGCGAATATTCATGTACATGTTGAGGTTAATTTTGCATAATACCTCACAAAACAGCATGCAATTTACTAATTAATGCTTTGCACATTGTGTATTAAAACTTATAATATAGCATCAAGCACCTACATGTGTGCTAGGCGAATTGTGCTTGCAATTTCACAAGCATTCTTCCACATCTTCTTCTTTAAACCAATATATTCATCACTTAGTTCATAACAAAACATAATGTGCAATCATATATATGCATATATGAGCATGGCAATTTCAAGGTGTCCATAGCCATCCAAAACACAAATTTTAACTAACATGCAAGAAGCATGAATCATGCTCAAGAATGCATCATGGCGAATATGACAATCATGCTTCTTTTCAACTTCAATCATGATAAAACAAAATGAAAGCTCAAAATCTTACTCATAGGTAGACAATCCATCATTGCATGCATCATCATCAAGTTTCACACTTAGCATGCAATGGCTTTATCACCATAACAACTTTGGCCAAATGCCATTTCCATGGCATAACAAAGATTTGAGCCATGGCTAACATGCACATCAAATTAGCAACCAAAACATGCATGAAACTCCCAACACAACCTCATACATACCTTACTCTTGATGCAAATTTAGCCAAATCACCTTCTAGATCTCTTCTAAACAAAGGAAATGAAGCAAAATCCTTCTTCCTCTTAGTATTTTGGCCAAAAGGAGAGAACAAGGATGAACAAATTTTTTGTTTTTTCTTCTTGGTTGCACGGCAATGGGGGATGCTACTCTCCACACACATTTTTTTCATTCTTTTCTTACCCATGCTTATTTGTTTATTATTTCTCCCTAATGCCCAACAAAACATGTTTCATGACATGTTTAGCCCATATCTCTTTGTCATGGCGGCCATCACTTGTAAAGGGAATTTGACATGCAAGTCCATTATTTTGTATGCATGCTTTAATTAGTCATCACACATTTCCCTATCGTACTTTCAAAGTTCACTACTAAGTCCTTTCTAGTGGAATTCACCTTTATAACACTAAATCAATCATCATAAAATGTCATACATGAGCACACACATATTATAGGCATCAAAATAAATTTTTAATTATTTTTATGCCTCGGTTTTAATGGTCCCGAAACCACATTCCGACTAGGGTCAATTTTGGCTGTCACAACTCTCCCCACTTAAGAAATTTTCGTCCACGAAAATCTTACCGGTAAATAGGTTTGGATATCGCTCTTTCATAGAGTTCTCGGTCTCCCAAGTAGCTTCTTCTATCCGTGCTTGAGCCATAACACTTTCACTAGCGGAACCCGCTTGTTTCGCAACTCTTTCACTTCCGTGATAGGATACGAATCGGTTCTTCCTCATAACTCATATTGGCTTGAATTTCAATTTCGATGGACTAATCACGTGCGATGGATCGGATCTATAGCGTCGAAGCATCGAAACATGAAAGACATCGTGAACCTTTTTGAGCTCGGGGCAAAATCAAGCGATATGCCCTTGGACCGACTCGCTCGATATCTCATATGGTCCAATGAACCTCGGCTCAACTTGCCCTTACGGCCAAACACGAGTATCTTTTTCCAAGGCGATACATTGAGAAACACTTTATCACCCACGATACTCGACATCCTTACGCTTGAGATCCGCGTCGACTTACGGCGATCGGAGGCTATCTTGAGACTTTCACGGATTACTTTCACTTTCATTCAGCATCCCTAATCAAATCCACCGAAAATCTTGCTTTCACCGAGCTCGGTCAAAACAATGGCGTCGGCATTTACGACCGTACAAGGCCTCGTAGGGTGCCATCTTAATACTTGATTGAAAATTTGTTGTTGTAAGCGAATTCAATTAACGGCAAATACCGTTCCCATGAACCACTAAACTCGAGGACGCAACATCTTAACATATCCTCAAGTATCGAATTATCCGCCGGATTGACCATCGGTTTGGGGGTGAAAGGCGGTCTTTGAAATGCAACTTGGTACCCAAAGCTTCTTGCAACTTTTCCAAAATCGCGAGGTAAATCTCGGATCTCTATCAAACCACGATAGAAATAGGCACCCGTGTAATTTCACAATCGAGAAGCGTACAATTCCGCTAATTTGTCCATTGAAAAATCCGTACGTCACGGGGACAAAGTGGGCCGACTTAGTCAATCGATCTACCACGACCCAAACCGCATCCTTCTTACTCACGACAATGGCGGTCCGGATACAAAGTCCATTGTGACTCGATCCCATTTCCACTCGGGTATCGTGATTGGTGAAGTAATCTCGAAGGCACTGATGTTCGCTTTCACTTGTTGACATATTAAACATCTCGAAACAAAGTCGGAGATGTCTCGCTTCATACCATGCCACCAAAACCGGCGTTTCAAATCATTGTACATCTTCGTACTCCCGGGTGGATTGCCATTCGGCTACAATGGGCTTCATTGAATTATCGAAATGAGTTCGAATTCTTTGGGACACACAGACAACTTTTGAACCTCAAACAATCGTCATCGTCGATTTGAAACTCCGAGTCCTTGTTCGGAACACCGCGAGCCGTTTTGCAACCAACTCGTCATCGACTTTTCGAGCTTCTCGAATTTGGTGTGTCAATAATGGTTTGGCTTTCAATTCAGCCACTAACACACTGTCGGATTGGATAGACAAGTGCACATTCATCGCTCGTAAAGTGAATAACGATTTACGACTCAAGGCATCCGCAACCACATTCGCCTTTCTCGGGTGATAGTCAATGATCAGCTCATAATCCTTTAACAGCTCGAGCCAACGTCTTTGTCGCAGATTTAAGTCTCTTTGGGTCATCAAATACTTGAGACTTTTGTGATCCGAGTATACATGGCACCTTTCACCAAATAAGTAATGTCGCCAAATCTTTAAAGGCGAATCGATGGCGGCCAATTCGAGATCATGAGTCGGATAATTTTTCTCATGTGGCTTTAATTGCCTCGACGCGCAGGCCACAACTCGACCTTCTTGCATTGTCGCAACCTAACCCAAGTAGAGAGGCGTCGCTATAGATGACAAACTCTTTGCGGACTCGGGTTGCACTAGAATTGGGGCTTCGGTCAAATAAGTTTTCAGTTGATCGAAACTTTTTGGCATTTCTCAAATCCATTCGAACTTAACGTCCTTTTGGAGTAACCGTCATCGGCGTAGCTATCGTTGAGAAGCCTTTACAAATCGTCGGTAATAACCGCAAGCCCAAAAAGCTTGAACCTCGATAATATTTCTGGAGGCTTCAATTTAGTATGGCTGAAATTTTATTGAATTCGACTCGAATACCCGTCTGAGATACCACATGACCCAAGAAGCTAACCTCTCTTAACGAACTCACACTTGCTTGAACTTAGCATATAATTGCTTGTCCGTAAAATTTGCTGCGATAACGCGGTGTTCAGCATGTTCGGTCTCATTTCTTGAATAGACCAAGATGTCATCAATGAACACGACTACAAATCGATCCAAATATGGTCTAAAGATCCGATTCATTAAATCCATAAATACCGCGAGGGCATTAGTGAGCCCAAAGCGGCATCACTAGGAACTCATAGTGACCATATCTCGTTAGAAGGCGGTCTTGAGCGCGTCGAATCTGATTCATAATTGATAGTAGCCCGATCTCAAATCTATTTTCAAGAACACCGAGGCTCCCTTGAGTTGATCGAACAAGTCATCAATACGTGGCAGCGGATATTTGTTCTTTATCGTCGCTTTATTAAGGCGGCGATAGTCGATCTACGATCGCATGGTTCCATCCTTCTTCTTCACGAACAAACGGCGCACCCCAAGGCGAAAAACTTCGGCGAGCAAAACCTCTATCCACCAATTCTTGCAACCGAGCTTTCAACTCCTTTAATTCCGTTGGTGCCATATGATACGGAGCTATCGAAATTGGAGTGGTACCGGTACCAATTCGATGCCAAATTCTATTTCCGAGCAGGTGGTAAACGGCAATTCTTGAGGAAAACATCCGGGTATTCACAAACCATGGGCGCAGATTCGGGTTTCTTCTCGATTCCTTGTCATCGAACACGTCGCAAGGTATGCTTCGCACCCTTTTCTTACATATTTACGGGCCAACATCGGCGATATTACGGTGGCAACCCGTTTAAGTCCGTGGACTCAAGCGAACTATTTCATTATTCGCGCACCTCAAATCGATAGTCTTGCTCTTGCAATTTACAACCGCATCGTGCATGGTCAACCAATCCAAACCAAGAATAACATCGAACTCATCGAGCGGCAAAAGCATTAAGTCGCCGGAAAACAAGAACCTCGGAACACTAGGGGACTTTTCTTGCACACTTTGTTAACAAGCACGTAATGACCCAGGGGTTTGACACCGAATTACAAACTCGATGAGACTCAATAGGCAAAGTCTTCTTTGGATGCTAAGGTTTCACATATATATGAATGAGTAGAACCGGGGTCAATCAAAGCAATCACATTTGTATTGAAAAGAGTGAAAGTACCGGTAATAACATCTAGAGAGGCGGCATCCTCGGCGTGCGCGTATGGCATAAGTCCTAGCGAGAGCACGAGCCTCGGATCGATGGTAGCATCTCTAGATCCTCTCGACCGCCATGACATTGCCCATATTTCTAGGTGGCCTACCTCGGCGATGGTAGCACCGGGTTTGCACTCGACTTACATTCTGTTCATGCATCCTCGGGCAATCCTTCATAAAGTGGTCGGCCGATCCACACTTATAGCAGGCGATCACGAAACCAACAGCTCCCGAATGCCATTTGCCACAATGTGGACACTCCGCCTCTCTCGGCGATCATTTCCACCACTTGGCGATCGAAGTGACTCGTGTGGTCACGAAGTCGATCGCGTCCTCGTCTAGAAAAGCCCAAGCGCCTCTAGACGGCTCGCATCATCTCGAAATCTCTTGATGCTTGTTGAAGAGACTTTCCGAGGACCTCTTCGAATTCTCAATCCCCACATCAGCTTTTGTTTCTCCTTTCTAAGCTCTTGACTTTACAAGCTCGCTCAACAAGTACTCTGAACTCTCGTATCTCGAGAATGCCAACAAACATCCTTATATCATCATTCAGCCCATCCTCGAAGCGTTTACATAATAGCCGGACGAAATCATTCTCGCGCGTCTCGGCTAAGCCTCACAAACTTTCGTTCGTAGTCGATAGCGGACATAGAACCTTGCTTAAGATCAAGAAATTCCCTCCGCTTTTGGTCGATGAATCTCGGTGATATACTTTTTTGGAACTCGGTTTGAAAGAATTCCCAAGTCACTTGCTCTCTAGGCACCACAGTCGAGTACTCCACCAATAGTAGGCGGACTCGCGTAACAAGGAGATGGTACACTTTAAGCACTCATCGATTATGCAGGATAGCTCATCAAGCACCGGATAGTGTTATCTAACCAAAATTCAGCTCGCTCGGCATCATCATCATCCGTAGCCTTAAATTCAGTGGCCCCATGTTTTGAATCCTATCATTGGGGGCTTACTTGACCTTATTTGGTCGATCCACGGAGGTATTGTAGGTCTTGGGGTTGCATTTGTCGGGAATGGAGGTTGTGGAACAGTAGTGTTGGTTCGAATGTATTGATTAAACCATTCGTTCATCACACTATAAAAGGCTTGCCTAGCCTCATCATTAGGATTGCTGGCCATAGGTTGAGAGTCATGGCGCTTTCCCTTCGCGGGGGCAAGCGCCACACTCTCCACATCATCAGCTATCGCTTCGGTTGGGATCGGGATCCATTGCTACAACAAACACAAAGTCAATTGTCGAATCATCACACTATCGATTCATCATTTAATGGCATGTATAGCTAGACCCCAAACACATCACGGTAGTCCTAGAATCGACTAAACCGTGGCTCTGATACCAATAAAATTGTAACACCCCAAACCCGAGACCATCGCCGATTGTCGGATCAGAGGGTTAACAAGCCAAGTTCACATGTTTTGCCCACCAATTTGACATTTCCAGTCAGGCTGGAAAACTGCGTCACTATCGCCTTAAAATCATATCTCGAGTTGCAAAACTGGAAACTGGTTTCGTAAATTTTCCTGAATTTAGACTCATATATCCATCCATGGATTTATTTCTAGGATTTTGGTCAGGCCAATTGGTACAGTTTATTAGTTAAATTTACCCATGTTACAGGGATCGACTGCTCTGACCTTCACGCGGTATAACTTGAATATCTCTCTGTACAGGGCTTTAATGTTGGTTTCGTTTGTTTCTAATGAAACTAGACTCAAAATGGAATCTGTACATATAAGGTATGTCTCCTAATTCTTTTGGATAATTTATAGTGAATTTTTAAAGTTGTGACAGGGAACCCAGAAACCATTCTGGCCCTGTCTCACAATAACTTTATTATCTCTTAACCTGTAACTCCTATGACCATTTCGTTTCTTCCATATGAAAATAGACTCATCAAGGTTCATTTACATAGCTTATTCACTATTTAATTCCATTCCTATGAATTTTGGTGATTTTTCACATTCACGCCACTGCAGCTGGCAGCATCTGTTTTAAGGTAGGACTTACCTATTTGGTAGTCTCCATGATTCGACTAGTCTTGCCATACATAGGTTCATATATGATCATTTTAACCATGCCAATGGCTGATCATATGACCAACATTCCCATTTCAATCCATAGCCACATCATGACACCAAATATATACATACAACCCACAATTAGTCTAAGTTCATGCTTCCTTTTGAGCCATTTTAGCATGGCCGTACATACTTACATTACAACATATTTAACAAACAAGGGTAGTCCTATACATGCCATCTCAAGTTCAACCAAAATTTATACCAAAATGGAGGCTTGATAGTGTGGATGACTTCGACTTCAACGATCCCAAATCCGATTGCCTCGGCGAAATCTAAGCGAGAGCCAAAGCAGCGGGGTAAGCATTTTATGCTTAGTAAGTCTCAAGGAATATAATCAACTCTAATTACAGCAATACATTCACATAGCCATATGCATCATTTCATTTATACACATTCTTACTTCACACTTCATCATTATATAATTTCACAAAGTATCAATCAATTCAATAACTGAAATTCATTAGTCGATTGAGCGAATGTTGCTCAAACATGTCGACTTTCCGATGCACATATAACGTACCTTATCCTTTGGGCTTTTCGAGTGTACTAATTGAATTCATTACAGCAACCAACACTCACCTCCAGCCCAAGATTCTTGAATATAACGGATATAATCACGTGCACAAATGCCTTGGTCTTAGCCGGATAGAATGTCTCGCATACGAATGCCTTGGTCTTAGCAGGATGTAGCCACTAAGCGCAATTGCCTTGGTCTTAACCGGATATAATTTCAACATAATTGTCTTGAGTTTAGCAGGATATCATTCAATTTCCCATGAACACATACATCAATTATCATTGGACATACATAATTCATTTTCGTTACTAAGGCTCAAAGCGCAATTATAGTCACAAGCATATTAGCCTTGGGACTTAGCCGGGTAGAATTCAAATACTCATGCATACACAATCAATAATCAATACACATCCATACTTTATTTCACACAATTCAAGTAGGGTCACTTCTTGAGGACTTACCTCGGATGTTGTCGAGCGGCTTTTTCGGCTATTCGATCACCTTTTCCTTCCCTTGTCCAATTGTGGTCTTCTAAGCTCTTGAGCTAATTCAAACAAATTCAATTTATTAAAACCTCATTGTGCTAGCTTTTGGCGAATATGACAAGGAGTTTAAATGGTCATATGGCCACCCTTTAGCTTGAATACACAATGGTCATGCACATTTTATACTACATCAAGCAATTCAATACAATTTATTAGAGCATCAAGGAAATGCTAAGGCCTTCAATAGGCTACCCAAGGCGAATATTCATGTACATGTTGAGGTTAATTTTGCATAATACCTCACAAAAACAGCATGCAATTTACTAATTAATGCTTTGCACATTGTATTTAAAACTTATAATATAGCATCAAGCACCTACATGTGTGCTAGGCGAATTATGCTTGCAATTTCACAAGCATTCTTCCACATCTTCTTCTTTAAACCAATATATTCATCACTTAGTTCATAACCAAAACATAATGTGCAATCATATATATGCATATATGAGCATGGCAATTCAAGGTGTCCATAGCCATCAAAACACAAATTTTAACTAACATGCAAGAAGCATGAATCATGCTCAAGAATGCATCATGGCGAATATGACAATCATGCTTCTTTTCAACTTCAATCATGATAAAACAAAATGAAAGCTCAAAATCTTACTCATAGGTAGACAATCCATCATTGCATGCATCATCATCAAGTTTCACACTTAGCATGCAATGGCTTTATCACCATAACAACTTTGGCCAAATGCCATTTCCATGGCATAACAAAGATTTGAGCCATGGCTAACATGCACATCAAATTAGCAACCAAAACATGCATGAAACTCCCAACACAACCTCATACATACCTTACTCTTGATGCAAATTTAGCCAAATCACCTTCTAGATCTCTTCTAAACAAAGGAAATGAAGCAAAATCCCTTCTTCCTCTTAGTATTTTTGGCCAAAAGGAGAGAACAAGGATGAACAAATTTTTTGTTTTTCTTCTTGGTTGCTGCGGCAATGGGGGATGCTACTCTCCCACACATTTTTTTCATTCTTTTCTTACCCATGCTTATTTGTTTATTATTTCTCCTAATGCCCAACAAAACATGTTTCATGACATGTTTAGCCCATATCTCTTTGTCATGGCCGGCCATCACTTGTAAAAGAATTTGACATGCAAGTCCATTATTTTGTATGCATGCTTTAATTAGTCATCACACATTTCCCTATCGTACTTTCAAAGTTCACTACTAAGTCCTTTCTAGTGGAATTCACCTTTATAACACTAAATCAATCATCATAAAATGTCATACATGAGCACACACATATTATAGGCATCAAAATAAATTTTAATCATTTTATGCCTCGGTTTTTCAGTCCCGAAACCACATTCCGACTAGGGTCAATTTTGGCTGTCACAAACCTCGTATGATAAGATGAAGCATCTTGTGGTTAAACCCAACTCTCGGGGAGAGGTCTCATTGTTAAGTGGGAGACAAGGCCAGGAATGTTGATGATGATCGTGGTAGAACACGAGCGGAATCCTCGTGGTAAATCTAAGGGTAGATCGAAATCTTCAAGCAGAGGTAAAACTTGCAACCACGCAGAAGAAAGGCACATTAAATCGAGTGCTATAAGCTACAAAATAAGATTAAAAGGAGGCTGCGAATCAAAAGGAAAACTGACGGAAAATTCGGGTGTGATGTTGTGAAGACTACGGCGATGGTGAACTTCTAGTTGCTACATCAATGATTCTAAAGTAAGCGAGGTGGATACTTGATTCAGTTTGCACCTTCCACATGAGTCCCAATCGGGATTGGTTTACAACTTATAAACGATGTCTGAAGGTGTTGTTTTGATGGGAAATAATGCTTCATGTAAAATCGCGGTGTTGGAACAATTAAAGTTAAGATGTTTGATGGAGTTGTCGAACACTTAGTGGCGTCGGCATGTTCGAATTGAAAAGAAATTTAATTTCGTTGAGTACTCTTGATTCAAAAGTGCAGATACACAGTGAAAGTGGGGTTTTAAAGATTTCAAAGGGTCCTTGTTGTGATGAAAGGGCAAAGAAAGATTGCCAAGTTATATGTTTCTGAGGTTCTCTATTCTTGGTGATCATTGTCGCTTCCTCTTCCTTGTCGATGATGATATTACTAAACTTTGGCATATCGCCTAGGGCATATGAGTGAGAATGGCATGGCGAAATTAAGCAAAGAGGACTTCTTAATGGGCAAGGAATTTGCAAACCTGAATTCTGTGAAACCTTGTGTTTTGGGAAGCAAAGAGAGTTCGATTCACTAGAGGAATCCATAACACGAAGAAGCGTTGGAGTATATCCATTACGATCGTGGGGCCGTCGAGTGCCTTGAGAGGTGGAGCTAATTATATGCTAACCTTTATTGATGATTTTTCGAGAAAAGTTTGGGCATTCTTCACGAAGCGAAAGCGATGTGTTTTCCACATTTAAGTCTTGGAAAATTATGATTGAAAAGCAGGCGGAAAAGCAGATAAAATACCTCCATGCAGACAATGGCTTAGAGTTACATTACGATGAGTTTAATAGATTGTGCAAGTCGGAAGGATCATGAGACACTTGCGATTCGTCATACTCCACTGACAAAGCGGCGTTGCGAGCGAATGAGCAGAGCGATCATGGAGAAGGTTCGATGTATGTTGTCAAATGCCAACTTACGAAGTCATTTTGGGCGAGCGACCTCTCTTGCATGTTTTTTGATCAGCGATCTCCATCCGTTGCCATTGAGAAAAGACTCCACAAGAGGTATGGTGCGGTAATCCTGCTAATTATTACGATTTAAAGATTTTTGGGTGTCCTGCGTATGCTCATGTTGATAATGGAAAATTGGAACCGAGATCCATTAAATCGTTTTCTTGGTTATAAATTTGGTGTAAAAGGCTATAAGTTATGGTGTCCTGAAAATAGAAAAGTTGTGATTAGCAGAGATGTTGTTTTTGATGAAGCGCTTTGCTACCTAACTTATCTCTTAAAGACTCTTCCAATAAAGAAAACCAAAAGCGGTGGAGCATCAGTTAATCTGAGAATCAACTCCTCAAGCCGGTACAAAAATTGAGAATAGAGTTGCTTCTTCACCGCAATACTCTATCGCCAAAAGCAGGACAAGAAGAAATTAAACCTCCAAAGAAGTATGCGAGGTTGATCTAGTTGCTTATGCTTTAAATGTGGCTGAAGATATAGATGCGAATCAAGAGCCATTTAATTATTTTGAGGCGATTAGCTGTGAAGACTCAGAAAAGTGGATGTTTGCTATGCAAGAGGAGATGGAATCACTCCACAAAAACAGAACATGGGATCTGTAAAACTTCCTAAAGGTAAAAAGGCTGTTCGTTGTAAATGGGTGTTTAAAAAGAAAAAAGGGACTCCAGGAGTTGAAGAACCCAGATATAAAGCAAGGCTTGTTGCAAAGGGTTACAGTCAAATTCTAGGAGTGGACTTCACAGATGTGTTCTCTCGGTTGTTAAGCATAGTTAGATTCGAGCTTTGCTTGGTATTGTTACCATGCATGATTTGGAGCTTGAGCGGTTAGATGTAAAAACTGCATTTTTGCATGGAGAACTTGAGGAAGATATTTACATGCAACAACGGAGGGTTTTATAGTCTCGGAAAAAGAGGACTATGTTTGCTTCTTTGAAAAAGTCCCTTACGGTTTGAAAGCAGTCACCAAAACAGTGGTACAAGAGGTTTGATTCCTTTATGACTTCTCATGATTTCAAAAAAGTAGTTTTGGCAGTTGTGTCTACTTTAAGAAAAAGCGGTGATGGTTCTTTTGTGTATCTACTTCTTTATGTTGATGACATGTTGATAGCGACAAAAGATAAAAGAGATAAGAAAGGTTAAAGCCCAACTAAGTGAAGAATTTGAGATGAAAGATTTAGGACCAACAAAGAAGATACTTGGTATGGAGATTCTCGAGATAGAAAAGCAAGTAAATTGTACCTAAGTCGGAAGGGTACATTGAGAAAGTTCTTTGCGGGTTCAATATCACGAGTGCTAAGCTTTGTTAGTACTCCTTTAGCGACCATTTCAGACTTTCATCGGACTTATCTCCTCAATGAGATAATGAGATTGAGTACATGTCACATATTCCATACTCTAGTGCGATAGGATCTCTCATGTATGCTATGGTTTGTTCCGTCGATTTATCATATCGATCGGTCGGTTAGCGGATACATGGCGAATCACGGTAAAGAACAACTTGGAAGCGATTCGATGGATTTTAAGATACTTACGAGGCACTACTAATGTTTGCTTACGGTTTGGAAGAACTAAAGATGGAGTTATAGGGTATGTTGATGCTGATTTTTTTGGAGACCTTGATAGAAGAAGATCTCTCACAGATTCGTCTTTACAATCGGAGGTTGTGCAATTAGTTGGAAAGCCACTTTGCAAACTACGATCGCTTTGTCTACCTGAAGGCTGAGTACATGGCGATTACTAAGGCTTGTAAAAAGCTATTTGGTTGAAGGGACTATTTAGTGAACTCAATGAAGACCTTCAAATCAGCCACGATATTTTGTGACGATCAGTGCCATCTTTCTTACAAAGATCAAATGTTTCATGAGAGAACAAAACACATTGATATTCGGTATCGGATACAAAGTCCATGGTGACTCGATCCCATTTCCACTTTCGGGTATCGTGATCGGTTTGAAGTAATCCCGATGGCACTTGATGTTCCGCTTTCACTTGTTGACATATCGGACACCTTGAAACAAATTTAGAAATGTCTCGTTTCATAGGGCCACCAAAATCGGCGTTTCAAATCGTTGTACATCTTCGTACTCCCCGGGTGGATTGCCATTCGGCTACAATGGGCTTCGTTCAGAATTATCGAAATAAGTTTCGAATTCTTTGGAACACACAGACGACTTCTGAACCTCAAACAATCGTCATCATCAATTTGAAACTCCGATTCCTTGTTCAGAACACACTCAGCCCATTTTGCAAGCAACTCCTCATCAACTTTCTGAGCTTCCCGAATTTGATGAGGCAACAATGGTTTGGCCTTTAATTCGACTATTAACACATTGTCGAGTAGGATAGACAAGTGTACATTCATCGCTCGTAAAGCAAACAGTGATTTCCGGCTTAAGGCATCCGCAACCACATTAGTCTTTCCCGGGTGATAATCAATGACGAGCTCATTATCTTTTAACAACTCGAGCCATCGCCTTTGTCGCAGATTTAAGTCTCTTTGGGTCATCAAATATTTGAGACTTTTGTGATCCGAATACACATGGCACTTCTCACCAAATAAGTAATGTCGCCATATCTATAAGGCGAATCGATGGCGACCAATTCGAGATCATGGGTCGGATAATTTTTCTCATGTAGCTTTAATTGTCTCGACGACACGCCACAACTCGCCCTTCTTGCATCAATACGCAACCCAACCCAAGTAGGGATGCGTCACTATAAATGACAAACTCTTTGCCCGATTCGGGTTGCACTAGAATTGGGGCTTCAGTCAAATAAGTTTTGATTGATCGAAACTTTTTCGACATTTCTCCGTCCATTCGAACTTAACATCCTTTTGGAGTAGCTTCATCATTGGCGTGGCTATCATTGAGTAACCTTTACAAATCGTCGGTAATAACCGGCTAGCCCCAAAAGCTCTAACCGGTAACATTCCTTGGAGGTTTCCAATTGACTATGGTCGAAATTTTGTTGGGTCCACCTCGACACCCGTCGCGGACACCACGTGCCCCAAAAAGCTAACCTCTTTCAACCAAAATTCACATTTCTTGAACTTTATATAAGCGCTTATCTCGTAAGATTTGCAACACTAGCCTTAGGTGTTCAACATGTTCGGTTTCATCTCTCGAATAGACCAAAATGTCATCGATAAATACAATTACGAACCGATCCAAGTATGGCCTGAAAATTCTATTCATTAAATCCATAAGCACCGCGAGGGCATTAGTGAGCCCAAGCGGCATCACCAAGAATTAGTAGTGACCGTACCTTGTTCTAAAAGCGGTTTTGGGTATGTCCGATTCTCGGACCCTCAAGCGATAGTATCCCGACCTCAAATCTATCTTTGAAAACACCGAGGCTCCCTTTAATTGATCAAGCAGATCGTCAATTCGTGGCAGCGGATATTTATTCTTTATCGTCACTTTATTGAGTTGGCGGTAGTCGATGCACAACCTCATGCTTCCGTCCTTCTTTTCACAAACAATCTTTGGCGCGCCCATGGAGAAAAACTCGGTCGGCGAAACCTCTATCCGTCAATTCTTGTAATTGAACCTTCAATTCCTTTAACTCCGTTAATGCCATACGATACGGAGCTATTGAGATCAGCGTAGTGCTCGGTACAATTTCGATGCCGAATTCCACTTCTCAAACCGGTGGCAATCCCGGTAACTCCTCCGGAAAAACATCTGAATACTCACAAACCACTGATACCGATTCAAGTTTCTTTTTCGTCTCTTTACTTTCCAACACATACGCAAGGTATGTTTCACACCCCTTTTTCACAATCTCCGAGTGGTCATAGAAGATATTATCGCTGGCACTCCTTTTAAATCGATGAGACTCGACTCGGACTACCTCATTATTTGCACTCCTCAAATCAATGGTTTTCCTTTTGCGATCCACCTTGCATCATGTACGATCGACCAATCCATACCAAGAATAACATCGAATTCATCAAATGGTAGAAGCATCGGATCGGTAGAAAAGCAGATTCTCGAATTATTAGGGGCATCTCTTGCACACTTTATCAACGATACGTATTGACCCAAAGGGTTTGACACTCGAATTACGAACTCGAGAGACTCAGCAGGTAGAGTCTTCTTGGATGCTAAAGTTTCACATACATATGAATGAGTAGA
This sequence comes from Gossypium arboreum, assembly GCF_025698485.1. NCBI lineage: Eukaryota > Viridiplantae > Streptophyta > Magnoliopsida > Malvales > Malvaceae > Gossypium > Gossypium arboreum. The sequence goes on from NC_069073.1 coordinate 85,121,403, forward strand.
GCGGGGTCAATCAATGCAATCACACTAGTATCAAAGAGAGTAAAAGTACCGGTGATAACGTTAGGGAGGATGCCTCCTCTCGTGCGCGGATGGCATATGCTCTAGCAGGAGCTCGAGTCTCGGATCGAACAGCCAGTGTCGGTGGCTCCCCTCGATTACCACCCCTACCTCCTGAAACCCTCGGGGTCTACTCTCACTGTCGCTCCACTAGATCTCGACCTTGCATCTTACTCTTCTTATCTAGCTCGTGCAATCCCTAATGAAGTGGTCCTTGAACCACATCCGTAATGAGCCAGGTTAACAGACTTACCCCAACATTCACCTAGGTGTCGTCTTCCACATTGGGGACATTCAGGTCTCTCTTGGCGATTATTGCCCACACTAGCTACCGATGTAGCTCGGAGTCCGTCAATGGTGGGCTCTAATGGAAATTCCCGATCGCCCTTGACTTCTGGTGTCCTCCCCGAACCTCTTCTGATCGAGAGCGGAGCTTTACTCGTTGATCTTTTACGGTAATCTCTTGCTTCAAATTCAGCCTTCTTCTTCTCCTTCCCAAGTTCTTCCGCCTTGCGGGCTCGTTCGACTAGTGTCACGAACTCCTTTATCTCCAAAATTCCCACTAGTAACTTTAACTCTTCATTCAATCCTTCTTGAATCTTTTGCACATAGCAACCTCATCAGCCACACACTCCAGAGCATACCGACTAAGTCTTACGAACTCATGTTCAGATTCGAGATCTGATCATACGGCCTTGCTTGAGTTCCAGAACTCCTTACGCTTCGATCGATGAACCGTTGACTAATATATTTCTTCCGAAATTCGTTTGAAAGAAATCCCAAGTAACTTGTTCCTTTGGGACTATGGAAATCAAGGTCCTCCACCAATAGTAGGTGAGTCTCATAACAAAGATATAGCACACTTAAGACATTCATCGGTGTGCATGAGTTCATCAAACACTCTAATGGTGTTATCAAGCGAACTTCGGCCCTTTCGGCATAAATCGGTAACTATGGCCTTAAACTCCTCCCCACGCTTCCTAATCAAGTCCACGGTGGTTTACTCAGCCTCACGGGATCGATGGCGATGCCATCACGGGCTCTTGGGGTGGATTATTTAAATTCGGGAATGGTTGGACACGGATTAGTTCGGGCATATTCGCGACCCACTCATTCATCATGTTGAAGAAGGCTTATTTCGCCCTTCATTTTGATTATTCGCGGATGACCGAGGCTCAGCAGGCGGTGTCCCTTGCGCAGAGCAGCCGCTACACTTTCAACGTCATCCGCCAAGGGTCTCTCTATCCCGGGTTCCATCGCTAATCAAAACACCGTCAGAAGTCATCACATTATTAAGCACTAACAATTTGGCATGTATAGCTAGACTCACACGCTCTATGGTAGTCCTAGAACCGACTAAACCATGGCTCGATACCAATAAAATTGTAACACCCCTAACTTCGTGACCGTCGCCGGTGTCGGACACGAGGGGTTAACGGCCAAATCCTCTCAAGGTACCAACCAATTTGACATTACTGGTCAGGCTGGAAAACTGCGTCACCGTCGCCTTAAAAATCATATCTCGAGTTTCAAAACTCGGAAACTGGTTTCGTAAATTTTCCCTGAATTTAGACTCACATACCCATCCATGGATTTACTTTTAGAATTTTTGGTCGGGCCAATTGGTACAGTTTATTAGTTAAAGTCACCCATGTTACAGGGATTGACTGCTCTGACCTTCGCGCGTTACAACTTGAATATCTCTCTGTACAGGGCTTTAGTACTGGTGCCATTTGTTTCTAATGAAACTAGACTCAAAATGGAATCTGTACATATAAGGCATGACTCCTAATTCTTTCTGGATAATTTATGGTAAATTTTCAAAGTCGCGGCAGGGGACCCAGAAACCGTTCTGGCCCTGTCTCACGAGAACTTTAATATTTCTCAGTATACTGCTCATATGGTCGTTTCGTTTCGTCCATATAAAAATAGATTCATCAAGGTTCAATTCCATAATTTACTCACTATTTAATTCTACTTCTACTATTTTTAGTGATTTTTCAATCTCATCTCACTGCTGCTGTCCGCAACAGTTACTGCAGTAGACTATGCCAATTTCATGAATCTTTCCTTGGCCTTAATCATCCACCATACATGACACAAATTATGGCCACCTTATCAAAATTAGAGTTTCTAAGACTCGTTGCTATAGGTTCTAGCATCCCACTCGACGACCACATAGGCCATTTTCACATGGCTTAAAGTTTACAACCCACAATTCGACAAAATATAATAGCCTATACATGCCAAATGTTCTTCAACAACGAAAACAATACCACAAGATTTCAGTCGGTGTGATGACTTCAACGATGGTCCCGATCACGCAAACAATACGAGTCCGAGAGACCTAAAATGGGTGACAAGAAAAACACCGAGTGAGTTTACAACTCAGTAAGTCATAAGCATTCATCAATCCAGTGATAAAGTTACTACAACATGTACAACAAACGAGGCTAGGTACTCATCCATATCGAATCTATACCATAATACCTCGGACCTTTCGGTCCAATCTCGTACCAAGTCATACATCCACATTTCATATTCTACACAACAAGATAATCGAAGCATTTTACACATTAACTCATTTTCCAGCACAACCATACAATTTCAATCATCACATAGATTTAAGGCTTACCAATTCAACCCCAAGCATGAGCGTATTCTCTATTCGTCATGAGCTCGAAGTACTTACCCGATCCGCTGTCCATACTCAATTCAATGGAGACACACCCTCCATATATATAAACGCCACACACAGTGCTTACTACTCGATTTCGCACACTTAGTGCCACGTAATTTAAGCCCGCACACGATTGCCATACCCTCCGAGCTCGCACACCCAAAGGGTCGTATTTTTCCAACTTGCACACATAGTGTCATATTTTTCCAGCATGCACACTTAGTGCCTTATATTTCCAGCACGCACACTTAGTGCCAATCTAAATCACCATACACACGTATTGCCCACACACAGTCTTGGGAAGCAAACTTTCTACACATTCCACTATTTCTTTTACATTCAACAATTATCCTCACTCCATACACATACAATTTCATTTATACATATATAGCATTCCATTAAACACAATTTCATAGATTTTCCAATCATTTAAGCAATATCAAACATATGTGCTTAATGACTTACTTTGTGTTCGATAATTAATTCCAAATCGGCTACTCGATGATCTTGATTTCCCTTGTTGGACGCCTCTCCTTTAGGATCTTGAGCTTAAACAAATAAATTAGCTCATTCAACCGCTTTGGTACATATATTGGTATCCACATTTTAATGATCTATGACATACGAACGACATGGTAAAATTTTTATCTTACTACCTTACGTTCTTAGCTATTGGCTAATAGCCTTATGCAATTACCATACCATCAATAATCCAATCATATTCATTACTCAAGTATAGTATTTTCACATTCGGCAATAGTATTACATACAATAGCCGATTCTTCTTACTTTGTATTTATGCATCTATTTGATCATTAGTTTAGTTCAAACACCCATACACCAAGATTTATCAAGTTTAGCATGAAACATAACCTTAATCCTCAATGACCACTATGGCGAAAATCCTAGTCAACCCAAAATCACAATTTCTAACACATAATTGTTCATAACACAATTAAAGCATCCTCTCCATTCCAACACTTCAAGACACATACATTTCCCACAAATCTCCAACTTTACATTCGGCCTTAGTGTACATACACAAGTTATTTTTTTCTTCCTATCATCCAACCTAACTATATGAATATTTAACTAGCTCACACTTCACCCATCCACAATCACTCATTTAACACAAAGAAAATAATCAACTCTCTTCACTATCTACCATGGCGAATACTTCATGCACCACCCAAATCCAAAATTTTAACATGGGCTAGTTAAAGAACTTAGTAATCAACTTACATTAAGCTCAAATTTCAAAATCTAACATGAATACTAACCTTGTTTTGAGCTTAAAGTTGACCGAAATCTCCCCTTCCCCTTTCTTTCTTCAATTCGGCTAAGAGAGAACCAAAGGAAATGAAGCTCTTTTTTTTCTTTCTTTGCTCTATTCACTGCAAGGGGGCAACCACACACACACACATTTTTTTTTGTTTCTCTTCCTACAACCTTAATATTTTATCAATTTTGACATCAACCATTAACAAAACATGTTTATGACATGTTTTCTTTTGCCCATCATCCTTGTCATGGCCGGCCACTAGGCTATCTTTAGGGAAATTTGACATGCAAATCCCTCATTTTCACAACATGCATTATTAGGCCACTTTGCATTTGCCTAGCACATTTCTAAATTTTTTCACACAAGTCCTTTCTAGTGAAATTCACCTTTATAACACTAAATCAAATCATCAAAAATGTCACACACAATTTAACACATATCATAGGCATCAAAATAAATTTTAAATTATTTTTATGCCTCGGTTTTATGGTCCCAAAACCACATCCCGTCTAGGGTCAATTTTGGGCTGTCACAACTCTCCCCCACTTAAGAAATTTTCGTCCCGAAAATCTTAAATAAATAGGCTCGGGTATCGCTCTTTCATAGAGTCCTCAAGTTCCCAAGTGGCTTCTTCAATTCCGTGTTTATGCCACAACACCTTCACTAACGGGATTTTCTTATTGCGCAACTCTTTTACTTCACGCATCATAATGCGAACCGGTTCCTCTTCATAGCTCAAATTAGGCTGAATCTCAATCTCAGATGGAGCAATTACGTGCGATGGATCAGACCTATATCGTCGAAGCATCGAGACATGAAAAACATTATGAATCTTTTCAAGCTCAGGGGGCAAAATCAAACGATACGCGACTGGACCGACTCGTTCGGATTTCTCATATGGCCCGATGAACCTCGGCCTCAATTTGCCCTTACGGCCAAATCTAAGCACTTTCTTCCAGGGTGAGACTTTGAGAAATACCTTGTCTCCAACCTGATATTCAATATCTTTTCTTTTCAAATCCGCATACGACTTTTGATGATCTGAAGCAGCTTTCAAACTTTCACGAATTACTCGAACTTTTTGCTCGGCATCCTTAACCAAATCAACCCCGAAGATTTTCCTTCACTAATTTCAGTCCAGAATAATGGGGTACGGCATTTACGACCGTATAAAGCCTCGTAAGGCGCCATCTTGATACTTGATTGAAAGCTATTGTTGTGCGAACTCAACCAAAGGTAGAATCTGTTCCCATGCACCACTAAACTCAAGGATGCAACATCTCAACATATCCTCGAGTATTTGAATTATCCGTTCGGATTGACCATCGGTTAGGGGTGAAAGTGCTAAAATGCAGCTTGGTACCCAAAGCCTCTTGCAATTTCTTCCAAAATCGCGATGTAAATCTTGGGTCTCTATCCGACACGATAGAAATAGGCACCCCATGCAATCGAATAATTTGGGAGACGTATAATTCTGCCAATTTATCAAGCGAAAAATCAGTGTGGACAGGAATAAAATGAGCAGACTTGGTCAGTCTATCAACAATGACCCAGATCGCATCCTTCTTACTCGCCGACAATGGCAGTCCGGATACAAAGTCCATGGTGACTCGATCCCATTTCCACTCGGGTATCGTGATCGGCTGAAGTAATCCCGATGGCACTTGATGTTCCGTTTTCACTTGTTGACATATCAGACACCTTGAAACAAATTTAGAAATGTCTCGTTTCATCAGGGCCACCAAAATCGGCGTTTCAAATCGTTGTACATCTTCGTACTCCGGGTGGATTGCCATTCGGCTACAATGGGCTTCGTTCGAATTATCGAAATAAGTTTCAATTCTTTGGAACACACAGACGACTTGAACCTCAAACAATCGTCATCATCAATTTGAAACTCCGATTCCTTGTTCGAACACACTCGGCCCATTTTGCAAGCAACTCCTCATCAACTTTTACGAGCTTCCGAATTTGATGAGCCAACAATGTTTTGGCCTTTAATTCGACTATTAACACATTGTCGAGTAGGATAGACAAGTGTACATTCATCGTCAGAAAAGCAAGCGGTGATTTCCGGCTTAAGGCATCCACAACCACATTAGCCTTTCGGGTGATAATCAATGACGAGCTCATTATCTTTTAACAACTCGAGCCATCGCCTTTGTCGCAGATTTAAGTCTCTTTGGGTCATCAAATATTTGAGACTTTTGTGATCCGAATACACATGGCACTTCTCACCAAATAAGTAATGTCGCCATATCTATAAGGCGAATCGATGGCGACCAATTCGAGATCATGGGTCGGATAATTTTTCTCATGTGGCTTTAATTGTCTCGACGCATACGCCACAACTCGCCCTTCTTGCATCAATACGCAACCCAACCCAAGTAGGGATGCGTCACTATAAATGACAAACTCTTTGCCCGATTCGGGTTGCACTAGAATTGGGGCTTCAGTCAAATAAGTTTTCAGTTGATCGAAACTTTTCTGACATTTCTCCGTCCATTCGAACTTAACATCCTTTTGGAGTAGCTTCATCATTGGCGTGGCTATCATTGAGTAACCTTTTACAAATCGTCGGTAATAACCGGCAAGCCCCAAAAAGCTCCTAACTTCGGTAACATTCCTTGGAGGTTTCCAATTGACTATGGCCGAAATTTTGTTCGGGTCCACCCGACACCGTCACGGACACCACGTGCCCCAAAAGCTAACCTCTTTCAACCAAAATTCACATTTCTTGAACTTTGCGTATAAGCGCTTATCTCGTAAGATTTGCAACACTAGCCTTAGGTGTTCAAAGATGTTCGATTTCATCTCTCGAATAGACCAAAATGTCATCGATAAATACAATTACGAACCGATCCAAGTATGGCCTGAAAATTCTATTCATTAAATCCATAAACACCGAGGGCATTAGTGAGCCCAAACGGCATCACCAAGAATTCGTAGTGACCGTACCTTGTTCTAAAAGCGGTTTTGGGTATGTCCGATTCTCGGACCCTCAACCGATAGTATCCCGACCTCAAATCTATCTTTGAAAACACCGAGGCTCCCTTTAATTGATCAAACAGATCGTCAATTCGTGGCAACGGATATTTATTCTTTATCGTCACTTTATTGAGTTGGCGGTGAGTCGATGCACAACCTCATGCTTCCGTCCTTCTTTTCACAAACAATCTTGGTGCGCCCCATGGAGAAAAACTCGGTCGAGCGAAACCTCTATCCGTCAATTCTTGTAATTGAACCTTCAATTCCTTTAACTCCGTTAATGCCATACGACACGGAGCTATTGAGATCGGCGTAGTGCTCGGTACAACCGATGTCAATTCCACTTCTCAAACCGGTGGCAATCCGGTAACTCCTCGGAAAAACATCCGAATACTCACAAACCATCGATACCGATTCGAGTTTCTTTTCCGTCTCTTTACTTTCCAACACATACGCAAGGTATGTTTCACACCCTTTTCACATATCTCCGAGCGGTCATAGAAGATATTATCATTGGCACTCCTTTTAAATCGAGAGACTCGACTCGGACTACCTCATTATTTGCACTCCTCAAATCAATGGTTTTCCTTTTGCATCCACCACTTGCATCATGTACTGATCACCAATCCATACCAAGAATAACATCAATTCATCAAATGGTAGAAGCATCGGATCGGTAGGAAAACAGATTCTCGAATTATTAGGGGCATCTCTTGCACACTTTATCAGCGAAAGTACGTATTGACCCAAAGGGTTTGACACTCGAATTACGAACTCGAGAGACTCAACGGTAGAGTCTTCTTGGATGCTAAAGTTTCACATACATATGAATGAGTAGAGCGGGGTCAATCAATGCAATCACACTAGTATCAAAGAGAGTAAAAGTACCGGTGATAACGCAGGGGGGATGCCTCCTCTCGTATGCGGATGGCATATGCTCTAGCAGAGCTCGGATCTCGGATCGAACAGCCATATCGGTGGCTCCCCTCGATTACCACCCCTACCTCCTGAAACCCTCGGGGTCTACCTCTAGTCTGTCGCCCACTAGATCTCAGACCTTGCATCTTATTCTTCTCATCTAGCTCGTGCAATCCCTAATGAAGTGGTCCTTGAACCACATCCGTAAAAGTCTTGCTAAGACTTACCCCAACATTCACCTAGGTGTCGTCTTCCACATTGGGGACATTCAGTCTCTCTTGACGATTATTGCCCACACTAGCTACCGATGTAGCTGGAGTCCGTCAATGGTCGGGCTCTAATGGAAATTCCGCGATCGCCCTCGACTTCTGGTGTCCTCCACGAACCTCTTTCTGATCGAGAACGGAGCTTTACTCGTTGATCTTTTACGGTAATCTCTTGCTTCAAATTCAGCCTTCTTCTTCTCCTTCCCAAGTTCTTCCGCCTTGCGTGCTCGTTCGACTAGTGTCACGAACTCCTTTATCTCCAAAATTCCCACTAGTAACTTTAACTCTTCATTCAATCCTTCTTGAATCTTTTGCACATAGCAACCTCATCAGCCACACACTCCCGAGCATACCGACTAAGTCTTACGAACTCATGTTCAGATTCAGATATCTGATCATACGGCCTTGCTTGAGTTCCAGAACTCCTTACGCTTCGATCGATGAACCGTTGACTAATATATTTCTTAGAAATTCGTTTGAAAGAAATCCCAAGTAACTTGTTCCTTTGGGACTATGGAAATCAAGGTCCTCCACCAATAGTAGGTCGAGTCTCGCAACAAAGATATAGCACACTTAAGACATTCATCGGTGTGCATGCAGTTCATCAAACACTCTAATGGTGTTATCAAGCGAACTTCGGCCCTTTCGGCATCGCTCGGTAACTATGGCCTTAAACTCCTCGGCCCCATGCTTCCTAATCAAGTCCACGGTGGTTTACTCAGCCTCACGGGATCGAATCGATGGCATCACGGGCACTTGGGGTGGATTATTTAAATTCGGGAATGGTTGGACACCGGATTGGTTCAGCATATTCGCGACCCACTCATTCATCATGGTGAAGAAGGCTTGTTTCGCCTTCATTTTGATTATTCGCGGATGACCGAGGCTCAACAAGCGGTGTCCCTTGCGCAGGAGCAGCCGCTACACTTTCAACGTCATCCGCCAAGGGTCTCTCTATCCCGGGTTCCATCGCTAATCAAAACACCGTCAGAAGTCATCACATTATTAAGCACTAATAATTTGGCATGTATAGCTAGACTCACACGCTCTATGGTAGTCCTAGAACCGACTAAACCATGGCTCGATACCAATAAAATTGTAACACCCTAACTCGTGACCGTCGCCGTGTCGGACACGAGGGTTAACGCCAAATCCTCTCAAGGTACCAACCAATTTGACATTACCGGTCAGGCTGGAAAACTGCGTCACCGTCGCCTTAAAAATCATATCTCGAGTTTCAAAACTCGGAAACTGGTTTCGTAAATTTTCTCTGAATTTATACTCACGTACCCATCCATGGATTTATTTTTAGAATTTTTGGTCAGGCCAATTGGTACAGTTTATTAGTTAAAGTCACCCATGTTACAGGGATCGACTGCTCTGACCTTCGCGCGTTACAACTTGAATATCTCTCTGTACAGGGCTTTAGTACTGGTTCCATTTGTTTCTAATGAAACTAGACTCAAAATGGAATCTGTAAATATAAGGCATGACTCCTAATTCTTTCTGGATAATTTATGGTAAATTTTCAAAGTCGTGGCAGGGGACCCAAAAACCGTTCTGGCCCTGTCTCACGAGAACTTTAATATTTCTCAGTATACTGCTCATATGGTCATTTCGTTTCGTCCATATAAAAATAGATTCATCAAGGTTCAATTCCATAATTTACTCACTATTTAATTCTACTTCTACTATTTTTAGTGATTTTTCAATCTCATCTCACTGCTGCTGTCCGCAACAGTTACTGCGATGAGACTATGCCAATTTCATGAATCTTTCCTTGGCCTTAATCATCCACCATACATGACACAAATTATGGCCACCTTATCAAAATTAGAGTTTCTAAGACTCGTTGCTATAGGTTCTAGCATCCCACTCGACGACCACATAGGCCATTTTCACATGGCTTAAAGTTTACAACCCACAATTCGACAAAATATAATAGCCTATACATGCCAAATGTTCTTCAACAACGAAAACAATACCACAAGATTTCAGTCGGTGTGATGACTTCAACGACGGTCCCGATCACGCAAACAATACGAGTCCGAGAGACCTAAAATGGGTGACAAGAAAACACCGAGTGAGTTTACAACTCAAGAAGTCATAAGCATTCATCAATCCACCGATAAAGTTACTACAACATGTACAACAAACGAGGCTAGGTACTCATCCATATCGAATCTATACCATAATACCTCGGACCTTTCGGTCCAATCTCGCACCAAGTCATACATCCACATTTCATATTCTACACAACAAGATAATCAAGCATTTTTACACATTAACTCATTTTCCAGCACAACCATACAATTTCAATCATCACATAGATTTAAGGCTTACCAATTCAACCCCAAGCATGAACGTATTCTCTATTCGTCATGAGCTCGAGGTACTTACCCGATCCGCTGTCCATACTCAATTCAATGGAGACACACCTCCATATATATAGAGTATGCACACACAGTGCTTACTACTCGATTTCGCACACTTAGTGCCACGTAATTTAAGCCCGCACACACGGTGCCATACCCTCCGAGCTCGCACACCCAAAGGTCAGTATTTTTCCAGCTTGCACACATAGTGTCATATTTTTCCAGCATGCACACTTAGAGCCTTATATTTCCAGCACGCACACTTAGTGCCAATCTCGTCACCATACACACGTATTGCCACACACAGTCTTGGGAAGCAAACTTTCTACACATTCCACTATTTCTTTTACATTCAACAATTATCCTCACTCCATACACATACAATTTCATTTATACATATATAGCATTCCATTAAACACAATTTCATAGATTTTCCAATCATTTAAGCAATATCAAACATATGTGCTTAATGACTTACTTTGTGTTCGTAATTAATTCCAAGTCGGCTACTCGATGATCTTCGATTTCCCCTTGTTGGACGCCTCTCCTTTAGGATCTTGAGCTTAAACAAATAAATTAGCTCATTCAACCGCTTTGGTACATATATTGGTATCCACATTTTAATGATCTATGACATACGGAACGACATGGTAAAATTTTTATCTTACTACCTTACGTTCTTAGCTATTAGGCTAATAGCCTTATGCAATTACCATACCATCAATAATCCAATCATATTCATTACTCAAGTATAGTATTTTCACATTCGGCAATAGTATTACATACAATAGCCGATTCTTCTTACTTTGTATTTATGCATCTATTTGATCATTAGTTTAGTTCAAACACCCATACACCAAGATTTATCAAGTTTAGCATGAAACATAACCTTAATCCTCAATGACCACTATGGCCGAAAATCCTAGTCAACCCAAAATCACAATTTCTAACACATAATTGTTCATAACACAATTAAAGCATCCTCTCCATTCCAACACTTCAAGACACATACATTTCCCACAAATCTCCAACTTTACATTCGGCCTTAGTGTACATACACAAGCCGATTTTTTCTTCCTATCATCCAACCTAACTATATGAATATTTAACTAGCTCACACTTCACCCATCCACAATCACTCATTTAACACAAAGAAAATAATCAACTCTCTTCACTATCTACCATGGCCGAATGCTTCATGCACCACCCAAATCCAAAATTTTAACATGGGCTAGTTAAAGAACTTAGTAATCAACTTACATTAAGCTCAAATTTCAAAATCTAACATGAATACTAACCTTGTTTTGAGCTTAAAGTTGACCGAAATCTCCCCTTCCCCTTTCTTTCTTCAATTCGCTAAGAGAGAACCAAAGGAAATGAAGCTCTTTTTTTTTCTTTCTTTGCTCTATTCACGGCAAGGGGGGCAACACACACACACACACATTTTTTTGTTTCTCTTCCTACAACCTTAATATTTTATCAATTTTGACATCAACCATTAACAAAACATGTTTATGACATGTTTTCTTTTGCCCATCATCCTTGTCATGGCCGGCCACTAGGCTATCTTTAGGAAATTTGACATGCAAATCCTCATTTTCACAACATGCATTATTAGGCCACTTTGCATTTGCCTAGCACATTTCTAAATTTTTTTACACAAGTCCTTTCTAGTGAAATTCACCTTTATAACACTAAATCAAATCATCAAAAATGTCACACACAATTTAACACATATCATAGGCATCAAAATAAATTTTAAATTATTTTTATGCCTCGGTTTTGTGGTCCCAAAACCACATCCCGTCTAGGGTCAATTTTGGGCTGTCACATAAAATCCCAACAAAGAGGTATGTTTCGTATGTGCATTGGAATAGTTGATTCCATTCGAATAATATTCGCTCAGTCGAGTAATGAGCTTCCGGTATTTGGCTAAGATGATCCCTTATGTATGAATATAGGGGTTGGAATGTGAAGTAGGAATGATTTGAGAATATGTATATATGGAATTATCTGTTTAGTTATATGAATGCTATACTTCTGATGTGCTTAAATTCTTTGCTCAAAACTTACTAAGCATTTAATGCTTACTCCGTTTCTTTGATTCTCTGTTTTATAGATTTTGGTTCTTCAGCTATCGGACTCGGGATTTTGAAGTCGAAGTCGCCCACACTATCAAAGCTCCTTTTGGTATACTTTTGGTTGAACTTTGAAATGGCATGTATAGGACTACCCTTTTGTTGTTGGTCATGAACCCTTCGGTTTTGTGTAAATTTGGATAGCCATGCGAAAATGGCTTAAATATACTTTGATCATAGCATTATAATCGTTTTGTATGTTGTCCGTCGAGAGGTATGGAAATGTTGGTAACGGTTAGCCATGGGAATGGTTATTCATGATCACTTTTGGTATATGTATGACAAACTCTAGTTGATCCATGGAGGATCATGAAATAGGTAAAGTTTACCTTAAAAATAGATGCTGGCAGCAACAGTGATGTGGATGTAAAAAATCACTAAAAATAGTAGCAATGGAGTCAAATAGTGAATAAATTATGTAATCGAACCTTGATGAATCTATTTTCATAGGAAAGTAATGAAACATTCATATGAATAGTATATTATGAGATGTTAAAGTTTTCGTGAGACAGGGCCAGAAAGGTTTCTGGATCCCCTGATTTGACTTTGGAAATTCATTATAAATTAACCAGAGATAATTAGAAGTCATTCCTTATATTTATAGATTCCATTTTGAGTCTAGTTTCATTAGAAACAAACAGCATTAGTATTGAAGCCTTGTACAGGGAGATATCCAAGTCGTAATGCATGAAGGTCAGTGTAGTCGCACCCTTTAACAGGGGAGACTTTAACTAATAAACTGTACTAATTGGCTTGACCAAAAATTCTAGAAAAAAAATTGTAGATGGATATATGAGTCTAGTTTCAGGAAAATTTATGAAACTGGTTTTTGAGTTTTGAAACTCAAGATATGATTTTTAAGGCGACAGCGATGCAAGAACAAATTTTGTCTGAAATTTTTAAATGGACTGTAAAAAAAAATAAGTGAATTTAGTCTGTGAACCCCTCGTGTCCGACTCCGGCAACGGTCTCGGGTACGGGGTGTTACAGCGTCACTTCCTTGTCCCCTAAGTGGCGTCACCTTGCCACTACACCACACTCCTTTTGTGTCACAATTTCTCCAACAATATTCTTAAGGCCTACCTACTACACCTGTGGTTTGATCTACCTTAAATTTTTACTAGAGTCCGTGTTTGAACCCAAGACTTCTCCAACACTTCTCAAAGACACTTAACCACTAAAACAAACCTTCATTAACAAAATTTACATGCACAACAAAATATTAAAAGCGCCTTCAACCGCTCCCATGCTCAAGGCCCAAAACTTCTAGGCCCAAATTGTGGTGTTACAACTCTACCTCCCTTAAAGAAATTTCGTCCTCGAAATTTCCATTTAACAGGGTAGTCATCTAACATCTACCCCACTACGCTACCGCTGCGAACTCTGATCCTACTATCACTATCCCGGTGCTAGCTCCAGCAACCCTTTCCAAAATCTTTAACATCGCTTGAGACAAAGCGTCATCCCCTGCGGCCCGATCATACGGCCCATTTTCATTAACCGGTGGTGGTCGTGCCCCGCCAGCTGGTATATGTTCAGAGGACGTAGATCCAGCTTGAGTACTACCTCGACCTCGACCACGGCCTCTTCCTCGTGCAGCCCTCGAACTCATATCGATTTATCTGATTATGAATTTTATGACGTTAGTTTACTATTTCCACTGTTTATTACAGAATGTCTTATGAACAGATAAAGTTTCAGAGTTATTTTTGCGCAATCACAATTTAGCTACGGTCTCAGTTTTGTAGCCCAAATACTACCTTATCAATAGCACTATCTCTAAGCCTTAGTACTATCTATAGTATTATTTCCAGTCCAGTTCCATATAAATATTTAAAGTAGAAAAAGAACACTTACAGACTTGGTGCCGGGATTCAGCAGCCACTTCTTTATCATCCATAAAACCCATGTTTTTGTTTATCAAAATAAAAAGATTTCATTAAAAAACACTTTTATTTTAAAACTATTGATTTAACCTCGTTCAATAGAAAAACTTTGAACATCTTTGAAAAACCTATAGAAAAAATCTTTTTTTTAAAGATTTTTGGACCCGATCCACAGCCGAGTTGTTGTAACTAGGCTCTGATACCACTAAATGTAACACCCCAAACCCGGCCTAGACGTTATGACCAGATCTGATGCGCCACATCGAAGCGTTCAAAACATTCCGTATTACTTAGTTTGGAAAAATTTAGTTGGTGTTGTAAAAGACACTTTTAAAAGTAGGTTAAAGTGAACGGAAGCTGTGCACCATGTAGGAAACCAGGAAGAAGAGGAGGTGAGTCCGTTGGACTGCTTAAGTACCAAGCTCCGTTTGGATCCAATCTTAGACATGCACACCGCCATTGCCACACTCTAACATCTCGTATAATTTTGAGAAAACCATTTGATTATGTCCATTTTAAGAAAGTGATTAAGGTTGAAAAACGTTTGCTTAAAATATTTATTTTCTTGGAAAAACATTTACTTTGCGGAAACTTTGCGCGTCATCGTGATCTTTTAAAAACAAGTAGTTTTTATAAAACGAACCCTAATGCTAACCAGGATAATAATCCCCAAAATAAAATTAATTAAAAAGAGCGGCCTTATTACAACTTTAAGCACAATAAAAATAATCAAAATTAAATGGTAAACTTATTTAAAATCGGCAATCAATCTTCATGGCCACTCTGAATCCCCTTGACTCCAAGTCCACCAACTAGGCTCACCGCAAGGATGGAAGAGGAAGGGTGAGTTTGGGAAAACTCGGTGTATACAGAAACCCATCCAAAGCCCAAATCAGCTCGAGCCCATTGAGCCTAAGCCCTATTCAGATAATAGTACACAGTGGACCGAAGCCCTTTTCGAATCACAAGAGCAAGGCCTTAGCCCTTTTTTTACATAACGGTGTGGCCCATAGGCCCGTTCAAGAACATAGGTAACAATAGTAGTAATGCATGCAAACCCATCTGGGAGACTACTCAACCCACCAACCGCTACATTGCGCCTGCATCATTTCTACACTCCATGTGGGAATATCTCAACCCACCCAAATTTACACTCCACACAAAAAAGAACGCTGCTCAAATATCAGTAAGTTGAGGCAAAGCCTCCAGTACGTGGATGAACCACTTTCAATACTTCCTCCATCAATAACCCAATCCCATGCAACAGATATTAATAAAGCATATCATGTACAATATAGTATTAATCAATCATGCAGTTTAGCCAATTTAAACCCTAGGGGTATTTCGGTATTTATGCCCTGAGGGGTAATTTCGTACTTACGCAACTACACGTTATTTCAGTAATTTTTTTTTAGCAGTTTTATGCAATTTGGTTCCATCATCTAACTAACATGCTACTTTGCCCATATCTTACCCATATTGGTCTGTAAGCCCATTGGGCCCAGTTTTGGCCCATCTAGCCCCTTTTTCCAAAGTACGCTAAAATGTTACACGAACTTACTTACCACTTTGCGGTGTTAGATCTAACAATTACTCTATGTCTTGAGAGCATTCGCATACCCACAAGCCTATGAAATGCCGGAATTTCAGCATTTCGGCTTTTTCCAAATTGAACTAAGAAAGGGTGTTAGACACACTGCTTCATGACATCGCTATTGAGATCCTTTACGATGTCCTACAATTATTCATCACCATTTTAGCATACAAGTTATGCTTAACAAACTCAAAATCCACCCTACCTTATTCGCCAAAGAACCCTTATTGACCATAAGTTGCTTACCTTCACAGGTCCAATAATACGATTCAAGCTTATCCAAGTCGATACTCCAAGCCTCATTGCTCCTCCAAAGTTGTCTATATCACACAATCCAAGTCACCACTTGCCCACAAGGGCAAAATAGTCATTTAACACCCTAGGGCAAAATGGTAATTCTACCCTCTGTGGGTATTTCGGTAATTTTACCCTCTGTGGGTATTTTAGTAATTTTGCAAACCAGGTATTTTGGTAATATTGCAAACCAGGGATATTTTGGTAGTTTTACAAACCGAGGTATTTTGGTAATTTTGTAAATCGAGGTAAAACCAGAATTCTATAAATCGAGGTAAAATAGTAATTCAGAACCGAGGGTAAAATGGTAATTTTGTAAATCGAGGTAAAATGGTAATTCAGAACCGAGGGTAAAACAAGAATTTCAGAATCGGAGTACTTTGGTAATTTTACAAGTCGAGGGAATTTCAAGAATTGCTAAACTAAAGTATTCTAAACATGGATAACAATACGAATGGGCTTAAAGCCTATTCTCTACCCAAATGGGCCCACACTCGGTGGTGTTTTTTAGCCCAAACCTAGCCACGATATTCGATTCACCTAGCCTAGTCCAATATTTACTACACAATCAAACAACTTATCCAATTGGGCCCGTGAGGCCCATTGGGCCCACATGGCCCCTTTCTACCATCGCGACCCAAAGTAGCCATCCAACAATAAGAGTAGTGATAAATACACACCGATAGGAGATCGAGTTAATCCGCCCGAGCACTTCTAGCCGATGCCCAACCCAAACGAGCACGCCATAACGCGAAGGGATCACCAAGAAAGGTACCTTTGCTCTCCTCATAGTTCTCTCTATTTAAAGCCGACCAGATCCACTCCTATGTTAGCTTACCGATGTGGGATCCCTCCATCATCGAGTTTAAATTCAACACCAACTCTTGCCATCCCAACATAGCAAAATAATCAACCTTTGCATGCCAAGGATTCAACCAAAGTCCTCCTATATGCCAACTCACGCCATCATCACTAGGCCACCAACTCATTTGTGTCATAAATCCAACACATTAAACTTTAAAGCGCACCTACTTGCTTCTAGATTTATTGAAAAGAAAACCAAAATATATTGCAAGAGCCAAGACTTGAACCTTGGACCCTTGCTTCCTCTATGGCGTCACTTCCTTGTCCCCTAAGTGGCGCCACCTTGCCACTACACCACACTCCTTTTGTGTCACAATTTCTCCAACAATATTCTTAAGGCCTACCTATTGCACCTGTGGTTTGATCTACCTTAAATTTTTACTAGAGTCCGTGTTTGAACCCAAGACTTCTCCAACACTTCTCAGCACACTTAACCACTAAAACAAGCCTTCATTAACAAAATTTACACGCACAACAAAATATTAAAAGCTGCCTTCAACCGCTCCCATGCTCAAGGCCCAAAACTTCTAGGCCCAAATTTAGGGTGTTACAGTACATGTCTAGGATTGGATCTATCTAGGAAGAGCTTGGTATTTAAGCAACCAAACTTGACTCACCTCCTTTTTCTGGGATTCTACCTAGTGTACAGCATCTATCTGCCTCTATATTTTCATTTTCTCTATTGTTTTTAACAATGGGGATATTGTTCATCTTAAGTAGGGGACCTAAGATAGAAATTGTTTTTCAAGATACATTAATCTTATAATTATGATTAAGTTATATTTTTGTCAAAAATTTAAATTTTTGTTAATTATGCTAACTTCTAGTATAAATAAAGTTTTATTATCTCAATAATTCTTATGTTAGCTGAACTATGACATAATGTTACTCTTAATAAAGTTTACAAATCATACCATAAAATTTTTAATTCTTTAGGAGAGCTAGACATGCATGAAAGTTTAAGTCTCTAGAATTGACTCAGTAATTTCTTGAGGCGAAATCCTAGGAAGCATGGAATTTTGAAAATGACTTAGGAAAACTTTTGTTTGAACCGATTGAGCCTTTCAACCCAACCTTAATGAATATTTATCCCTTAAAACCTAACTTTGAGATTAGATGGCCTAATTTTATTTGGACCTTTGCAATATTTAGCCATCACTTCTCTCATAATTATTTTTAAATTGTCTCAAACACTAGATTCAGTACTATTTAGAATATTCTTTGAAAATAAGTTTTGGGGAGTTGAAAAGAAGTATCAAATGCTCAAAAAATTATAGTACATACAGTAAAATTCTCGTGTTCAAAGAATAAGAAGAAAAAACATATGTACTCGAAAGAGATAGATGTATAAGAGAGTATGTAAAAGCAAAATGAGTTGGTCTACTAAAGGTACTTATTCCGAAGGTCTGATACAAGTTGAGTCTAGGTTTTTTAGCTTAAAATTATCTATCTTTAACATACCCCTAGCTAGCCATGTTACAACCAATTTAAATGACCTTTCGATTTAGATTTTCATCCAGCCTACATTAGTGGAGAGAAATTGCTAAGTTCAACATATGAAGACATAAGTTAAACTTGGTGATTGTAGTTTAGTCTTAAATAAGGGAATAAAAATTAAATGGTAAGAATTAGCATGTTTTTATTAAGAGAACATAGAGTGTATTCTTGCCAGCATGATAACAATTGAGAATAATTCAAACAATATGTATACTTGAGTTGCATAATTTCAAAATTCTTGTTCTTGAGCATAATTACACTAAACTCATAATTGTGGGGGAAATGTATTTTAAAGACATTTTTCAATAATTATCTCAAGCACTTCCTCTTTTCAATTTGTGCAATACTCAGGACAAGCAATGAATTAAGTCTAGGGGTGTAGAAACACAAAAATATATAGACTTTTTCAGCAACTTATGAGCCCGAATTCATACACTTTCATAGTAAATTTGATTGAAATTCATACTTTAATTATAAAATAATTAATTTTCACTTAAATTATTAACATATTGAATTTTAATTATTTTTATAATATTTTTCAAAAATTTGGTTTATTTTTTGACAGTTTTGCACAAAAGGTGAAACTTGGAATGGCAGACACCTCGAAAGGCTTAAACCGTCAGAGGAATTTTGCATTGAGTGAACCAGAGGCAAGATTAAATATTTTTTCCAGCAGAATTTGGTCCAAATGATGATCATTTTATATAATTTATTTTTAATTTTTATCCAAGTTAAATTGGGTTAAAATTTAATATAAAGCATGAATGAGAATGTGGCTTAGTATGCTAAGCATTGAAAACTTATCCAATAGGAAAAATTGAAGCCCAAAACCGATCCAATATGTAACACCCCTTACCCATGTCCGACACCAGGACAGGATACAAGGCATTTTTGGACTTAAACACAAGCAAACATACAAAAACCGGCCATAAAATTTTGTTCAAATTAAATTCATTCATACATATGCAAATTGTCCCTTATATAGGCCTACGAGGCCCAAAACATACATCGAGAGTAGTTCGGGACTAATTCGAGAACTTTAGAAAATTTTGGGAAAACTTAGAGAAATTTTCATGAAATAGGGTCACGTGCCTGTACGGGTAGGCCGTGTGGTCACACACGCCCATGTGGCTTGGGACACGCCTGTGTCCTCAACTCGTGTAACTCTCTGTTTATGACGTCATAAATAAAATAGGGTCACATGGCCAAGTTACACGCCCGTGTTCTTAGGCTGTGTGGCGAATTAAATTTCAAAAATTAAGTGCAGACTTCACAAGGCCTGGGCACACGCCCATGTCCTAAGGCCATGCCCTTTACATGGTTGAGACACACGGCCGTGTCTCTACCCGTGTGTTTACTACTGGCATTTTGTTTTCCCTAATTAGGGCGCAGGGGACACACGGCTGGATCACATGCCCATGGGGCAGACCATGTGTGTCACACGGCCTAGACACATGCTAGTGTGTCTACCCATGTGGACAAATTCTAGGCTAATTTCTAAGCCATTTGCCACTCTTAAATGCTCAGTCACTTATAAATTTTTTATGGTATGCAACATAGCATTTTTAGTCTCTCAAATACTCAAAATCATGATTATTCCATGACTTTGTAATGTCAACATATCACATGCTCAAACCATCATGCTTTCATATGGCATTCCACACCAATTTCATATTTATTCATCCTTATAAACCTACCTTCAACCTACTCAATTATACAATGACCATGGTCATACCTATTAATCCCAATTCATTCATTAAGCATATGTGCTATTTATCACATCCAATACCAACAAGCAACCACCAGCAACATCATAAAGCATAAACACATTGCATGTATGCATAAATAATTAGGGTTACAACCCGAGAAGCAATTATAAGCCACATCTCATGGCCTTATGCAAAATGAATCGTAATACCATCATGAGCCAACTCATTTGGCTAATCAATATGACACATAACAAAATGACCAAGTCCCCTATACATGTCATACTCAAAATGTTGAAACTAACTATACCCAAATGTCCAATTGATAGTATGATCGAGTCTCCGACTTCCTTCGATCCCCGATCTAGCTTGGCGACACTATAAAAGATGAAAAGGAAGGGAGGGTAAGCATTACAACTTTGTAAGTCCATATGAAAATAACATGCTATTTAAACAAGTATTAAACATACATTTAACGTAATGAACAAAATTTATAATTCATCAAGTCACTTAACTTACTCATCACATAAACAACATTGTCATAATTTCATCACATAACAAGGCATTACTCATGAGTTCGGTATACATACCTGTATCAACTCATAATATAATCTCTTACTCATTCTTCCCATGACTTACCTCTTGGGTCTTCTGTCAAGTTATTCAATAATTTACCCGTTGAACACTCAGAATACTATTGGATACACAGAAAGCTCGCACATAAGTGCCACATATATAGCTAAAGCTACCTCATACCACGTAACGCATAGAAGCTCATTCTTGAGCTACTCATGGGTCTGCTCAAACAAGCTGTCGGTTAGGACGTAGTTACACGAGCTACTCACACAAGCTATCAGGTATCCGCAACACATGCTGGACTGCCCAGCCACTGGTAGGACGTACAAGACTAGCACACAGAACCACATAAACATATCTCATGAGCTAATAAATCACATGATTCCTAGTGACATGTCACTTGTATCCTAAACTATTCCTCAGGTTCAAACGAGATTTTCTTTTATATCAAATCTCTGTCAAGCTTGCTCATAATGTTGATCTCAATGTCCATAATACCCAGCACTTACTATTGGAGCAATCAAAGCATAATTGAAGAATTTGAATTTGTGTAATACTCAAGCATCAAAATATAACATAACATCACATTATTCGTATATGAACTTACCTCGGTACAAAATGATGAAAACAAGCTTATTTTTTTAAACCTTGTTTTTCCCCCGATCAAGACCGGAATCACATTTTTCTTGATCTATAATGCCAAATTTAACTTATTTAATTCACACATTGTTCGAATCGAACCATAACACATACTTTGAAAAAATTACCTTTTTACCCCTAACTTTTCACTTATTTTCAAATTGGTTCTTAGGCTCGTAAAATGAAATGCATGCATTTTCTTTACTACCCAAGCCTAGCCAATTCATGTTCCTACTTTTAGCAACCTATATTTTTCTTCATTTCACATATTTACTACCCATTTTACAACTTTTACAAATAGGTCATTTTCATGCATTTCCATAAAAAATCATTAGTAAAAGATGTTAAACACACATCAAACTTTCATATTCCTCCATTAAACATCAAAATACATGCATGTCACAAATGGGTGAGTTTTTGAACATGAACCCTATCTCAAAATAATGGTAGAAATAGCTAGATCGGTTGATGACAACTTCAAAAATGTAAAGAACATTAAAAATGGGATAAGATGCACTTACTTTTGAGCTTGAAAATTGAAGAAACCCTAGCTATGGTGAGCATAGAAATTTTGGCTAAGGTAGATGAAGATGGAGAAGATTTTTGACTTATTTTTCCCTTTTTATTCTTTTATTAACCAAATGACAAAAATGCCCTTAAGGCCTTTCGTTCAATTTTTTTCCTATTCATGCCCATTTTTGTCCAAAATTTTAGAACTTGGTCAAATTAATATTTAAGGACCTCTCATTAATATTCCATAGTAATTTCACGCTTACAGCTTCTAGAACTCTAGTTTTGTAACTTATTCAATTTAGCCTTAGCTTCAAATTGGACACTTTAGGCATAAAATATCTTCATGGAAATTTTCACACAAGCTGAAATCATATCATAAACCTCATAATAATCATAAAACAACTATTTTTACTTTGGATTTGTGGTCTCGAAACCACTATTCTGACTAGACTCTAATTTAGGATGTTACACAATAAGCTGACCCAATCAGATTATTTAGTTGATTAAATTAATTGCAAAATAGCTTCAAGTTTCCTTGAAATCCTATTCAAACCCCTCCACTTTCTGTGTCTTTAAAGATTTACCCCAAGCTAAATTTAGCAAACTTTGAAACATTCAAACTTTGCTCCATGTGCAACCGACCAAAAGGAGTATGTGGTTGCTAATTATTTGCTATTTTTAGCAAACACTCCCTTCTATAAATGCCACATTTAACCTATTCATTTAGCACACCTTTTCATTCGACACATGACTCTCCCTTTCATTCACTTTGTAATAGCCCATTTTTGGGTCAAATTAAAACAGTGGTTTCGGGACCACAAATATGAAGTAGAAATATTTATTTTACTATTTCTTTAAGGTCTACAGTATGAATGATTGTGTGAAAATTTTTGTTAAATAATTTTATCATTTGAGTGTCCAATTTGGCTAGAAGGACTAAATTGAAATAGGTACGAAACTTGAGTTCTCTATGTTCAGAGTGCCTAATTACTATGAATTCTTAAATTAGAAGTCCTTAAATGGTAATTAGACCATTATATTTTAGTTTGGACAAAAAATGGACATGGTTAGATGAAATTTCAAAGTTTTATGTGAAGGGCATTTTAGTCATTTGGTAAATAAAGATAAAAATTAACAAATAAAAAGATGTCCATCTTTCCAATTTCATCCTCCTATGTCAAAAATTCAAGGGAGTCCATAGCTAGGGTTTTGGCCACTTTCAAGCTCGATTGTAAGTCAATTCTTGCCCTGTTTTTCATGATTTTTATGTTTTTGAAGTTGTCTTAACCTAATCTCGCCTTTCCAAGGACTAATTTGAAGAAGGATTGAGGTCTAAAATTTTACCCATGTTGAATATGTGTGTATTTGGATGTTTAATGGTGAAATATGCATGTTTATTGTGTGTTAAACAACTTTAACAGAGTGATTTTCGGTAAAAATGTCAAATAGGGACTTCTTTGTAAAAGTCTATAAAATCTGTAGAAAAGTGTGAATAAATGAAAAATGTGGACTGTTATGAGTACCAGTAAGTTCGACTAGGCTTGGGTTGTGATGAAATTGAATGAAATTCATTTTACGAGTCGAGGGACTAAATTGTAAAATGTTGAAAAGTTAAGGGCAAAAATGTAAATTTTGCCATAGTATGTTTTTGGGCTGAATTAAACAATGTAATAATTAAATAAGTTAAATTTGGTATTATAAATCAAGAAAAATGAAGTTCGGGTCAAGATTGGGGGAAAAATAAAGTAATTGACGAATAGTTCCCTTTGGTCGTTTTTGTAACTGAGGTAAGTTCGTATGTTAAATAAGCTTTAATGTAATTGTATTTAAATGCTTTAATATTGCATGAACTGTATGATTGGTTGTGTAGACGAGTTTAACTCTACAGGTGAGTTTGACGATGGTTCGATAAGCAAGAAATCCCGTTTGAACATTAAGAATAGATTAGGATACAAGTGACATGTCACTAGGGTTACCATGTGTTATGTGATTATGTGATCTGGGTGCTGGTCTCATACGTCCTACCGGTGGCTGAGTATACCGACATATGTTGCGGTTGCTTGACAACTTGTGTGAGTAGGACTAAGTAGCTACGTTTTGATTGACAGCTTGTGTGAGTAGGCCCATTGATTATCTCAAGAGTGAGCAATTATGCAATATGAGAATTAGGTAGCATTGGCTACATATGTGGCACATAGTGTGCAAGATTCCCAAGTATCCAACTTTATTATTCCGAGTGGTTCACAGGTATGTCAAAGATGAGAATAAGTGTAAATTCGTTACGAGATGGTACAGGTATGTACTCGAAGCTTATGATTATTAATTCGTGAAATGACAATTTCAAGGTAAGCTGTGATAGAAGTGAATTATGATCATGAGATTATGGTAAATTATGTCATCTTATGTTATATTACTTGCATGATTAGTGTATCATAAGGCTGCTTATTTCTTCATATGAGCTTACTAAGCTATATAGCTTACTCCATTTTATTTTCAATGTTTTATAGTGTCACCAAGCTAGCTTGGGATTGGAGATCATCGGAAGTCGCATCACACAATCAAACTATCCTTTGGGTACTGATGATTTGAAAATATTTTGAGAGTATGGCATGTATAGGGACTTAGTTATTTTGTTATATGTGTCATTTGATTTAGCCAAATGTATTGGCTTATATTTGTTTAAAGTGGTTTGGTATTTAGTCATGTAATTGGCTTACTTTGGCTAAAATGGTTGTAAGCCCATTTATATATGTGCTAATGCCTTTTGTTTGTATGTTTTGTAATGGGTTGCTATATGTTTATTATGGTTAAATGACTTGTTGTGAAATGGATAAGATGGGTCCTTTGATGTGCTAGGAAATTTTAGTAGAATTATGCATGATGAAAGTATTCATGTTGATACTTGTGAATGTGAGTTTGGTATGAATTGATTTGGTAAATTATGCTGTAGTAAATATGTTAGGTGTTGGTAATGAATGATATGATTTAGCCTTGTTTTTGAATGTTTTGGTTGCTTAAACATGCAATGGATTATGTCATTGAACTTGTGTGAGTGCAGGTGTAAATGAGGGTGACAAATGGCTTGGTAGATAGCCTTTATTTTGTCCACACGGATGGACACACGGGAGTGTGTCTAGGCCGTGTGTGACACACGGTTTGCCCTATGGGCATGTGTTCTGGCTGTGTGTCCCCTGCACCTTAATTTTGAGAAACAGAATGCTCAGAATTGAGCACACGGGTAGAGACACAGGCGTGTGTCTCAACTGTGTGAGGCACACGACTTCAGGCACGAGCGTGTGTCCCAACTATGTAAAGCTTACACCTATTTTATGAAAATATAATTTACCACACGGCCTGGCACATGAGCGTGTGACTTGGCCGCATGACATCAATTTGTTCACGCATTGCAAAACAAATTGTTACACGGGTTAGGGACACGGGCATGTGTGACCACACGGCCTGCCCACACAGGTGTGTCCCAAGCCACACGGGCGTGTGACCCCTATTCATAGCAAAACTTTTCTAAGTGCTTGGTTTAGTCTCTAACCACTTCCAAACCATGTTTCGGGCCTCATACGCTCGTATTAGGGATTTTATGGTTAAATGTGAATGTTTTTAATTTGGATGAAAATTTATGACCCAGAATTGTATGTTTACTCGCTTTGTAAGTCCAGTAATACCTCGTATCCTGTTTTGGCATTGAATATGGGTAAGGGTTGTTACACACATTCTGTAACACCCCACACCCGTATCCTTCGCCGAGACAGAATACGTGGCGTTACCTAACTTGAACATAAGCATTCCTAAGTTTCTGAATCATCAAGATCTGGTCAAATTTAAAACTTTGTCTAAACTTCTTCAATATGGCCTACGACACTCTAAATTTTCATTTAAAAACCAATCAAAACCAATTCGGGTCCTTCAACGAACTTTGAAAAATAACACTAGACATAGGGGCACACGGCCTTATGGGAGGGGCAACACGCCCGTGTGACCAATTCAACATGGTCGTGCTATTGGCCCATGTGGCTCACACGACCTAAGCATATAGGGACACGCTCGTGCCCCTTACCCATGTGCAATTAATTTCAATTTTGAACCTATAGGGGTTTTCACACGGCCACGACACACCCGTGTCTTAGACCATGTGTAAAAACCTAGACATTTTGTTTCTGACGTAAGCAATTCTTAAGGGTCACAGGGCCAAGGCACACGCCCGTGTGCTAGGCTGTGTCCTTCACACGATTGAGACACACGGCCATGTCTCTACCCGTGTGTTTATTACCATGCATATTGACTTGCAAATTTTACGTGTAGGGGACACATGGCCGGATCGCATGCCCGTGGGGCATACCGTTTGTCACACATGACCTAGATACACGCCCATGCGTCTACCTGTGTGGGCAAAAATAAGGCTATCTACCAAGCCTCTTTGTCACCCTTACATACATAACCTGCACAAAATCAATCAACACCAATACAAGAATGATCCACATAACTAAAACAACCACAATAGACACATATGCAATATACTCATCCATGAAAATAACATCTTTTATGTATATACAACAAAATGAATATTAGCCCTCATTTAAGGCTTTATACAGAATAAAGGGTTTTAGCCCAAGCCAACACATGTGGCCAATTTCCAATGACATAAAGTGTTAAAGCCTAAGCCCTACACATGCCATACTCAAAACAAGTAATCTAACTATACCAAGTGCTTCGGCTGATAGTGTGATCGTTAGCTCCGACGCCCGTTGGTCTTCAAGCTATTTAGGCAGCACTATAAGAAAATAGAAAGGAGAGGAAGTAAGCACAAAACTTAGTAAGTTGTATGCAAATAAATATAACAACAATTCTACCATTCATCAACATGCTTATAATACAAGAGAAGACATAAGTACAACTTACTCATCACTATCAATTACGAATCATTTAGCATATTTTGAGCCCATATCTCATACATCCTAAATTGGTCCTGTACCACTCACAACAAGGTTATACTTCTCTCATTACCTTAAACCATAACTCTCACCGTTGAACCATTTGGAACACAACTGGATAATCAATAAGCCTTAAACATGGGGTAGAATTACATTGCCATGTCCCAGAGATGGTCTTACACTAGCTCATATCTCAAGTCGACGCCATGTCCCAGGCATGTTCTTACACTCACTATCATCATCGAGTCCAACGCCATGTCCCAGACATGGTCCTACACTAGCTCTCACATATCTGTGCTGATGCCATGTCCCAGACATAGTCTTACACTAACACATCTTGTAGCCGGTGCATGTTCCAGACATGTCTTACACTAGCTTACATCTCGAGGCTGATGCATGTCCTAGACATGGTCTTACACTAGCTCATAATAACACATACGTCACGACATGAATATCTGATTTATTTCCTATAGTTCAAATTGGAGATTCTATTGTCTCAATTATCATCATACATTCTCAATTTCACAATCAAGCAATTCATGCTATAGCAATCCAAAAACATATAATAACAATGTAGTTGTATTATTTAGATACAACTTACCTCGGATTACAAAATATGGCGATTAGTCAGTCTAATCTACTTGCTTGGCCTTCCAAGGTCTAGGTTTGGATTTTGAATTTCTTGATCTATAATAATAAAATTCACCCGTTTTCTGAGCACCTTAATCTAGACACTAAAAAATTCAATATTGGGCAAAGTGACCATTTTGCCGCTAGACTTTCACAAAAATGACCATTTTACCCCTATGCTCGAAAATTGACTGTTATCAATTTTTTTCTTATCATAAGCCTAGCCGAACCCTTTTTACTCTTCTAACAATCCAAAATTTCCAGTATTTTACAAATTTATTACTTATTTTACAACTTATGCAAAATGGTCCTTAGTTAGGGTTTCAATGAAAACTTCTTCACAAAAGTTGTTTATTACACATCTAATACTCATATTCTTTCAGAAAATTTTAGAAAACTACATGAACACTCTTATGGTAAAACCCTATACTTTCAACCATTTTGCAAAATGGTCCCCTCATTTGAAAGCTCATGCTTCAAGAGGTCAAAAAATGTAAAAATCATTAAGAAAACTATCAAAATCACTTACTTTAGAGAGGGATAAGTTGCTAAAGCTTTCAAGCTTCCCAAGCCCCCTCTAATGGTTGATATTTTGGTGGGAATAAAGAAAGAGTCAAGAAGATGAAGGTAAATTTTTATTTTATTCAGTCTATTCACTTAAGTCACCAACCCACCTAATTTCTTTGACTTTTCTATTTCCATGTCCCTGTGGCTAGTCATGCTATTATAAAGGGTCTAACTGCTCGTTAAAGACCTCCAATTAAGGTTCTCTAGCTATTTGACACCCTTAGCTATCAAAATAGGACTTTTTCACTTTATGCGATTTAGTCCTTTTTCGTAAATAAGCTCATAAACGCTAAATTTACTTCATCAAATTTTTCATGCACTAATATAAACATGTTATGATCTTAAAATAATAATAAAATACTTTCTCTGACCTCAAATTAGCTGCCTCAAAACCACTGTTCCAACTAGACCCAAAATTGGGCTGTTATAATTCTTCTCCTTAGGGATTTTCGTCCCCGAAATTCTTACCGGCAAAAAAGTTCAGGTATTGATCTCTCATGGTCTCCTCGGGTTCCCATGTGGCTTCCTCAACTCCATGTCTATGCCACAAAACTTTCATGAGTGCAATACTTTTATTCCTCAATTATTTGACTTTTCGAGCCAAAACCTTGACTGGTTCTTCGCCATAAGTCATGTCCAGATGAATGTCTACCTCGGTTGGCGCAATTACATGCGAAGGGTCTGATCTATATCAACGTAACATGGACACATGAAACACATCGTGAATCTTTTCTAACTCTGATGGCAAAGCCAATTGATAGGCCATAGACCCTACTCTCTCGATAACCTCATAAGGTCCTATAAAACGAGGACTCAACTTGCCTCTTCTACCAAATCTGAGGACTTTCCTCCACGGGGATACTTTCAAGAACACTCCATCACCAACTTGAAATTTGATCTTTTTTTCGTTTCAAATCCGTGTAGGATTTCTGTCTATCCGAGGCGGCCTTCAAACAGTCGTGAATCACTTTAATTTTCTCTTTGGTCTTTTTGACTAAATTGCCCTTGTGAATCAGACTCTCTCTGAGCTAAGTCCAATATAAAGGCGTTCGAAAATTTTGCCCATATAAAGCTTCATAAGCCACCATCTTCACACTTGACTAATAACTATTGTTATAAGCGAATTCAACCAATGGTAAGTACCTTTCCCAACTACCTTGAAACTCCAGCACACAACATCGTAACATGTCTTCTAAAATCTGAATTACTCTTTCTGACTGACCGTCGGCTTGTGGGTGAAATGTCGTGCTAAAATTTAGTTTAGTTCCAATGCCTCTTGTAACTTCCTCCAAAACCTCGAGGTAAATCTCGGTTCCCTATCTGAAATAATCGACAGAGGCACTCCATGAAGCCTCATAATCTCAGAAATGTACAAGTCGGCCAGTTTCTCAAGGGAGTAGTCGATACGCACTGGTATAAAATGTGCCGAATTTGTTAACCTATCCACAACAACCCAAAAAGCATCACCTTTCTTCGGGGTTATCGGTAAACCCGTCACAAAATCCATAGTAATCTGGTCCCACTTCCACTCGGGGACCATGATAGGCTGAAGTAGACCCGAAGGTTCTTGATGTTCAGCCTTCACTTGCTGACACACTAGGCATTTAGAGACAAACTCTGAAATGTCTCTTTTCATTCCCGACCACTAATACATCTTCTTCAGGTCGGTGTACATTTTCACACTACCCAGGTGGATAGGCAAGCAACCACTATGTGCCTCTTGTAGAATCTTCTGAATAAGTTCGATGTCCTTGGGTACACAAACTATATCTTTGAACATTATACACCCATCGGTGCCAATTCAGAAGTCTGATTCAAGCCCCAACTCACACTGAGTCATCTTAGCTTGGAAATCATTATCACATTTCTGAGCCTCACAGATCTCTTGTAGAAACATCGGCCTAACTCTCAACTCTACTATAACCAAACCATCATCGAATAAGGCTAATTGGGCATCCATTACTCTCAAAGTAAATAATGATTTTCTACTCAAGGCATCAGCGATTACGTTTGCCCTGCCTGGGTGATAATCAATCACCAACTCATAATCCTTTATCAACTCTAGCTAGCTTCATTGCCATAGATTCAACTCTTTCTCAGTCATCAAATACTAGAGACTTTTATGGTCGGTGAACAGTCGACATTTTTCGCCATAAAAATGGTGTCTCCAAATTTTCAACGCGAACACGATGGCAGCCAACTCTAAATCATGTGTCAGATAGTTTCCCTCATGTGGTTTTAGTTGTCTTGAAGCGTAAGCTACAACCTTACCTTTTGGCATGAGTACACACCCCAATCCATTCAAGGAGGCGTCGCTATATATCACAAACAGTTTGCCTGATTTCGGTTGTACTAACACTGGGGCTTCGGTCAACAAAACCATTAACTTCTCAAAACACTGTTCGCACTTTTCTGTCCATTCGAACTTGACTTCTTTTTGCAACAATCTTGTCATCGGAGATGCTATCATAGAGAATCCATTCACAAATCTTCTGTAGTAACCAGCCAAACCCAAAAAGCTTCGAACCCCTGTCACATTCCTCGGCGGTTTCCACTCGACAATAAACAAGATCTTACTTGGGTCAACTCTGATCCCATCACCGGACACAATATGCCCTAGAAATCCGACAACTTGGTGTACAATTGCTAGTCTCTCAAGGTTTGTAAAATTGTTCTCAAATGCTCTGCATGCTCACTCTCATCACGTAAATAAATCAATATTCATAAATAAAAATGACGACAAACTTATCCAGATATGGTTGAAAAATGCGATTCATCAGGTCCATAAAAACCACTGGGGTGTTCGTTAAGCCAAAAGGCATGATGAGGAACTCATAATGCCCGTACCTCGTCCAAAATGCGATTTTCGATACATCTTGCTCCTTAACCCTTAACTTGTAATATCCCAACCTCAAGTCAATCTTGGAAAATACAGTGGCTCCTTTCAACTGATCAAATAGGTCATCGATCCTTGGCAAATGATACTTGTTTTTCACAGTCACTTTGTTGAGCTACCTGTAGTCGATACATAACTTCATCGACCCATTTTTCTTTTTTACAAAAAGTACCGAAGCACCCCATGGGGAAAAACTCGATCTCGTGAAGCCCTTATCTATTAACTCTTGTAGTTGTACTTTCAACATCGTTAATTCTTTTATTGCCATTTTATACGGGACAATCGATATAGGTTTCGTGCCAAGTATTAAGTCAATACCAAATTCAACTTTCTGGTTGGAGGTAATCCGGGAAACTCTTCCGGAAACACATCTCTTAACTCATAAACCACCGGTACCAATTCAATCTTTGACTCAGACACTTGAGTAATTAGCACAAAAGCGAGATAAGCCTCATATCCTTTCGCCAAATATTTCTTAGCAGTCAAAGACGATATTACTATAGGTAAGTCATCTGGTTCCTCTGGTTCAACCCGAAGAACATTCCCATCTTTACATTTCAACTCAATGGATTTCCTTCCACAGTCCATTACCGTACTATGAGAAGTTAACCAATCCATTCCAAGGATTACATTGAACTTATCAAATGTCAACAACATGAGATTAGCTGGAAAACTATGACCCTTAATTGTCAAGGGACAATTTCTACATACTTAGTAAACTAACACATGTTTGTCTAGCGGGTTTCACACTTTTATCACAAATTTGGTAGACTTGACAGATATATTCATTCTAGGTGCATATTTCATGAACACATAGGAATGAGTAGACCCTGGATCAATCAAAGCAATAATAGAAATACCATGAAGAGAAAAAGTACTCGTGATAACATCTGGTGAATATGCCTCTTTGCGAGCGTGAATGGTAAAAGTTATTGCAGGCGCTCAGCCCTTGGACCTCACAGTTGGATCTCTAGGGTTACCTCTACTGTTAGCCCCAGTGCCTAGGTTCTTTTGTGGTCCACCTCTCGCAGGAGCACTACTCGCCCCCATATATTGCTTTTTCTCTTTCTCATCTAGTTCATGGCAGATCCATATTTGAAGAAACCTCTTTCATTTGTTCTACATTCACCGAAATGACGTCTACCACATTGTGAACACTCCAGTGATAACCTTAAATTATACATATTTTTACTCATTAGAATTGGTGAATTTGATGCTCCTAATTCTTTAATTTCATGTTTATACTTAGGAGAGCATAGGAGAGCAAACGGAATAAGAAATGGGCCAAAAACAGAGAAAATGGGCCAAAGTACGAACTGAACACCGCCTAGACTTCCTCACACGGGCAGCCCACACCGCTGTGTCAATTTGGCAGAATCGAAGCACAATTCACACGGGCAGACCACACGGCCGTGTCAATTTGGCAAGCTCGAACACGGCCTGAAGTAATCGCATACAGGCATGTCACACGGGCATGTCACTGTCGATCCCAAGTTGAGTCCAATTCGGAAAAGGCCATTTTTGAGGGCTCATAAGAATTCTAAAGCCTATAAATACACCCTAGAGGAGGAAAAAAAGGGACACGGAGAAGGGGGAGTAAGGAATTACTCCAAGGAAGCCGATTGATCCATCTCGGAAGCCGGATTCATCATCAAGACTGAAGATCTCTCCTCAATTTCCCTTCAGGAGTTTTGGGTTTTCTTTATGTTTTGTATTCTTTATTCTTCTGAGATGTTTTCTTATTTAGTTATGAACTAAAAGCCCTAAATACCTAGGGGGAATGAAACCTAAGACGAATCTTGTTATTATTTTCTAAATCGTATGATAAATATTTAACTTGTTCTTAATTATGTGTTCTTAATTCTTGTTTTGATATCCCAGGATATTGATTCAAGACATGCTCTTATTCAGAGGAGGAATAGATCCTGTCTAAGAGTACTTCTGTCATAATTAAGCAGAGTTGATTGCGTGCCTAGATAGAGGGTGACAAGATTTTACCGGATTAGGGTGAAACATAATAAGGGGATCCATAGATCGAGTTAATGCAACTCTAGAGTGTTAGCTAGAGAAAAGTCTCGGTTATTCAATGTAGGGATTAAACGTTATTAGTCTTGAATAGGGATAATAACATAACTTAGGGATCTCTACAGAACAAGTTAAATGAATAAATCGTCCGATTCGGAGCCAGAATAACAAGTAAAGTCTAGGTGGATTTTTCCTTAGGTATTGTCTTAAGTCAATCGATTTTTCCCAGAAGCAATTCCCCAATTCTTTTCTCTGTGTGTTCTTAGTTTAGATAATTAGTTAATTAAAACAAAACCTCTTTATTCTTAGGCTAGATAATAAAAAGACAGTCATTACTAGTACTTTTAGTTCCTTTCGGTTCGACAATCCGGTCTTGCTAAAACTATACTACTGTTCGATAGGTACATTTGCCTACATCGCGATAATAGTTAGTTCAAGAATGAGTAATTATAAATATTTAAAACCTATCACAAAATCACGCGATCAAGTTTTTGGTGCCGTTGCCAGGGAACTGAAATATTAGGAACGCTCAATTTTTATTACTTTAGCCGTTTATTTTTCTTGCAATTTAATTTAATTTTATTATTATTGTTACTAGTTAATTTACTTTTTCTTTCTCTTGGAAGGTTTTTATAGTTTTTGACTAGAAGAAACCCGTTGGGACCATTACTTTTTGACAAAGAAATTGATCGTACAGTTCGCAGAAATCAAAGAGAAATAAGGCGCAACTTAAGATACACAGAGAACGAGTAAGAAGATGATACTCAACCCCCAGTCAAAGAGATGGCTGAAAAACCAAGGCAATCAGCTACCTCCTGCAATTGCAGCTAATCAAAATCCTGCTCCACGCACTATGTATGATTATGCTAAACCTTCTTTAACAGGAACTAAATCTAGCATAGTTAGACCTGCTGTAGCCGTAAATACTTTTAAATTAAAACCTAACACTATTCAAATGATACAGCAATTTGTTCAGTTTGATGGTTTGCAGGATAAGGATCTCAACGCTCATTTAGCCAACTTCTTAGAACTATGCGATACATTTAAAATTAATGGTGTTTCTGATGATGCCATTCATTCGGTTATTCCCTTTTTCATTGAGGAACAAAGCTAAAAGTGGTTGAACTCGTTACCATGAGGGTCAATTACTACTTGCGAACAAATGACCGAAATTTTTTTACTAAAATACTTTCCGTCGGCTAAAATGGCTAAATTTCGTAATGATATCTTGGCTAAATTACGTAATGATATCTCTTCTTTTGTGTAGATGGATTTAGAAGCACTCTACGATGCATGGGAGAGATACAAGACTTACTAAGAAGGTGCCCTCACCATGAGTTACCACTTTGGCTCCAAGTACAAACATTCCACAATGGTCTGAATCCTTCGACTCGGCAAATGGTTGACACAGCTACTGGCGGAACCATTAACAATAAAACACCGGAAGATGCCTATGAGTTTATAGAGGAGATGTCACTGAATAATTATCAGTGGCAAGTCATGAGGACAAAGCCAACGAAAACAGCCGGCGTTTATAACATCGATTCAGTCACCATGCTCTCTAATCAGGTAGAATTCTTAAATAAAAAGATTGATGGTTTTCTTAGTTCTTCACAGGTTCACCCAGTAATGCAGTGCAAAGCAAGTGGAGGTGGAACAAACAATTCAGAATATCAATCTTATGCCCACAACATGGATAACGAGCAATTAAATTACATGGGTAATAACCCTCGACCTCAAAACAATCCATATAGTAACACTTATAATGCAGGTTGGAGGAACCACCCTAATTTCTCGTGGGGCGGTCAAGGAAATCAAAGACCACAACATCCTTCGGGCTACCAACAACCACCCTACCAACAGGAAAAGAAGCCAACCCCTGAAGAGATGCTCTCAAAATTCATATCATGTCAGAAACTTGATTTCAGAACACTGAGACAGCACTTAAAAATCAACAAACGTCAATCGAAGGGCTCGAAACTCAGATAGCCCAGCTTTCCAAACTAATCTCCGAACGACCAAAAGGTAGTTTGCCAAGTAATACTGTAACACCCCTTACCCGTATCTGAGGCCGGGCTAAGGTACGAGGCGTTACCAGACAAACATACAAACATTAAACTAAAGTACGAGCCATAAAATTTTATTCATATTTCAAAGCGTTCATTCTCTTACACATAGTCCCTTATTTGAGTCTATGGAGCCCAAAACATACTTTGGAAAGGGTTTGGGACTAAACCGAGAACTTACAAAAATCTTGGAAATTTCATGCTTTAAGGCTCCACAAGCTCGTGTCCCAAAGTCGTGTTCCATACACGGCTGAGACACATGGTCGTGTCTCTGCCTGTGTGGAATATACCTAGGCTATTTTCCAAGCTTTGGTCAATCTTGATCTCTTACACACTTATACAAAATCAAAAGCATATAACATGGTATTCATTTAATGATTAAACATCCTCAATTAAACCACAAACATAGCATTTGTATGTCATCATACATGTGTCTCTCATACTCATTTTACCTTGTTTATTATAGTACCACTTATACATTTATACCAAGATTATCATCTTATCAAATATCTTCACTTAATCATCAAGCATTCATATTTAAAGCTAGATCATATCTTTATAAAATACCACGATTCAGATCATGCAGAATAACATGTTTGCTCGAAACATTTCAATTCAATTCCATACCCAACAAGCATTACATTGAGACTAGTCATATATATATATATATATATATATATATATATACATGTCATGATACATAACATTCTCTTTTGTTTTCTTATAAACACATATCATTTATTTCATTATATCAATATTTCATATACCATAGTTTCCATGTATTCCACATATATTTATTTTCCTCCTCCTCCTCTCCATTCCACATCCTTAATGTATATAGCATTCTTGTAAGTACGATTTCACAATTTACTAATAAATGTTCACATCAAACTGTCCACACGAGTCATAGTCACTTAATTATTTATAATTCGAGCTATAGAGCTTCAAATTAAGATCCGTAAATTTTCCCTGAAACTAGACTCACATATCTTTCCACGATAAAATTTTCATAGTTTTTGGTTTTGCTAATTAGTACAGTTTATTCATTAAAATTTCCCCTGTTTCACTTTCTGACAGTTCAGACCTCTCTTCACTAAAAAATAATTATCTCACAGTATAGAACTCGGATAATGTTCTTGTTGATTTATCTTGAAAATAGACTCATTATGGATTTTAAAAATATAATTTTGAGCCTCTAATTATTTTTCTCCAAATTTTTGTGATTTTCCAAAGTCAGAACAGGGGATCACGTAATCATTCTGAATCAGTCTCACAAAAACATAAATATATCAAAATATAGAACTCCTTTGCTTCCTATGTTTCCTTTATATGAAAATAGACTCATTAAGATTTAATTTTATATCTCATTCAGTCTCTGATTCAATTTATACTATTTTTGGTGATTTTTCAAAATCACGTCACTGCTACTGTCCAAAACAGTTTTATTGCTAATTCACTATTTCACATTTTCTTTGTATTAACCTCATTTTAACATACATATCACAAATCATTTTCACCACATTTCATACATCACAAGTATAGGCCCATGATCACAAGGTCACCATAAAATCATCCTCATGTATAACTTACTTGTTTATAACCTTACCACATCCTGGTGACTTAATGAACACATCATTCACATAACCAAGTTCCTGCACTTATTCATCACAAAACTCACAAAGCAATACATAGAGAGTCTCCCGTTGAACACTTCGGATCAATCCTCGATACTCGGTGGTTTCAGCACATAGCTCCACCCATCATATAGTTTGGCTCTCTTGTACACATGGTGAACACTTAGTATCACCCATGTGACCTAGCCAGTTTATCTCGTAGCTCTCTTGTCTACATGGTGTCCTTCACTTGGAACCACGCATGCGACCTAGCTACATATATCCCGTAGCTCTCTTGTCTACATGCTGTACACATAGTATCACCCATGTGACCTAGCTACATCATAATGTCTTGTAGCTCTCTTGTACACATGATGTGCACTCAGCACTATACATGTGACCTAGCTACATACCATATGTATCGTCCAATCTTTTCAAGGTTCAACCGGATTTCTCTCTTTTCCAACAATTTCACCAATCAAGTAATTATCCACAAACATATTTCCAATATTTTATAAAATATCATAATACAAGTAATAGTGATGTATTACTTACATATAAACTTACATCTCATTTAATATCAACGCAATAACATTAAATTACACATTGTCTTATTAAAAATCATATGAACTTACAATTTCCCATAATATCCATAATCATAGAAATCACATTTATGTATGATAATTCAATGCACTTCATGTACCATAGACATATTTTAAATCAATTCATAAACTTGGCACCATAATCATTTAATTTAACATAATTCAATTAATTCATTAAATTTAACTTTCAAATATAAATTACAAGATTATTGTTGTATTATTATCATACCAACTTACATACTTTCAACACCTCGGAGATCATAGTAAATATATCAATTTTACATTGAAACATGCATAAATTAATGCTTATTATACATATGAACTTACCTTGATATTAAAACGCCATTTTACCAACTTTCCCAATTTTTGATTTTTCTCTCATTCTAGGTTCAAATCTCGTTTTCGGGATCTAAAACACCATATTTTACTTATTTAATTAATGTACTATTCAAAACAGTCCTTAACTCAAACTTTGGAAAATTACAATTTTGCCCTAAACTTTTGCATATTTACACTTTTGCCCCTAGGCTCGGGAATTAAACTTCATCCCTTATTCTTATGTTTTATGACATGATGATCACTTTTCCCTTCTATGGCAACATCAAATTCTCACTCTAACATATACTTATGACTATTAGGTATTTTTACTGATTAAGCCCTTTTGCTCGTTTTCACTTAAAACCGAGTAGCACAAGTTGTCTAACATAATTTAAAACCTCATATTGTATCATAAAACACCAGAATACACAAATTTTACCTATGGGTATTTTTCCAAATATGAACCCTAGGTTGAATTATTGCTAGCATAAGCTAAATCAAGTTACCAGACTCCAAAATGTAAAGAACTTGAAAACGGGTTAGAACGGACTTACAATTGAGCTTGGGAAGCTTGAAAACCCTAGCCATGGAGTCTCCCTTGGTATACACGTCCATGGTGAAGAAGATGAGAAAAATTGGCTTTTAATTTTGTATTTTAATTAATTTTACCCCTAAATGACCAAAATACCCTTACTACTAAACTTTCCAAAAATTCCATCCATGTCCAATTTTTGTCCATAACTTAGAAATTGGTCAAATTGCTATTTAAGACCTCCTAATTAATATTTCAAATCAATTTCATACTAGAAACTTCTAGAATGCAAGTTTTGCAACTTATTCAATTTAGTCCCTAACTTCGAATTAAGCACTTTATGCATAGAATTTCTTCACGAAATTTTCACACAATCATGCAATCATATCATAGACCTCAAAATAATCATAAAATAATTATTTATATCTCAGATTTTGTGGTCCCAAAACCTCTGTTCCAACGAGACCCAATTTTGGGCTATTACAAATACTTAACCTAACCCAAGGGAACAGCTCAACGCAATTAATATCCAAGATGACGAAGGAGTCGTTGAGCCTGAACCAGAACCGAGGAAAGAAACTGTGGTAAGAAAAGGTCAAGGTGAGGTAGATTATAATAAAAACAAACCAGTGCCTGTCGAATATAAACCTCATGTGCCATACCCCAACGCGACAAGGAAAGACCGCACAGATGAACAATTTGGTAAATTCCTTAAACTATTGAAAAAATTACATATTAACTTACTGTTAATTGGAGCTTTATCACAGATGTCAAACGCAATGAAATTTTTAAAGGAGCTTTTAGCAAATAAGCGAAAGTTGGACGAGGCATCACATGTGGAGCTGAACGCAGTTTGCTCGGCCATTCTCCAAAATAAACTACCCAACAAACTAAAAGACCCAGGGAGTTTTACGATTCCTTGCTTAATTGGTAGTTTAGATGTTACTTATGCATTGGCTGATCTAGGGGCTAGTATCAATGTTATGCCTTACAAAATGTTTAAGCAACTAGGTCTCAGAAAACCCAAACAGACTAGGATGAGCATTCACTTAGCAGATAAAACTATAAGATTACCTAGGGGTATTATTGAAGATGTGCTAGTTAAAATTGATAAATTTATATTTTTCCTGTAACACCCCTTACCCGTATCCAAGGCCGGAATAGAGTACGAGGCATTACCAGACTTAACAATACACATAGACGAAAACAGGGCCATAAAATTTCATTTAATTCAAAACTTTTCGATCACATGCATAACAAACAAAGCTAACTATATCATCACATCAAAACGTAGGACATGGCACGATTAATTAAACTTATAAACCGTAATGGATAAGGACCACATCTCATGATCATATACGATAACTCAATGCAGACTGTTACGTAAGGTCAAAATCATAATAAAAAACATATCACATACCAACTTCCTATACATGCCACTCACTTGATATTTCTAATATTTGAATTAATTTTTCCAAAAATGATAGTTTGATAGTGTGATTTTGCCTCCGACGATCTCCAACCCCGATCAAACCTGCCAATACTAAAGAAATGGAGAGGATGGGTAAGCTTTACGCTTAGTAAGTTCATATGAAAATAATAAGCAATTACTACCATGCTTTTCAAGATAAAACACTATAATTGTACAATTACACATATTCAGGTTAAGATGTGTTATCGAGTTGCAGTTACTAAATCATTCATATCTGAAGCTACAAAGCTCCAAATTTAGTTTCATTAATTTTCCTTGAAACTAGATTCATATATATTTCTCCCATAAAATTTCCATAACTTTTGGTTTAGCCAAACAGTTTATTAGTTAAAGTCTCCCCTGTTTCAGAGTACTACTACTCTGACCTCTGTGCACTAAAAACCGAATTTCTCCCTGTACAGAATTCCAACGACCATGAAGTTTGTTTCCCTTAAAAATAGACTCAATAAGGAATCCATCCATGTAAGGTATGACTCTTAATAATTTTTTTTACAATTTATGGTGAATTTCTAAATTCAGAACACTGAATCTCGAATTCATTCAGACCCTGTTTCACAAGAATTCAAATATCACACAATATAGAATTCTTTTGCTTCCCCTGTTTCTTTCATGTGAAAATATACTCATTAAGAATTATTTTCATATATCATTTGCATTTTTATTCAACTTCCACAAGTTTTAGTGAATTTTCAAAGTCATGCAACCGCTGCTGTCCAACATGTTTTACCACTAAAATTTATTCTTACATAATTCCACTTAATCCATTTTGTCTTATCGAAATTCACCCAATTATCGAGCACATTGCTCATAATTTTTCATAAACATATACCTAAACTTATTCATCATATAATCATGTTCAATTGTATTTTTACTTAATCGATTTTCCTGTTGAACTCTTTGGAATAATAATTGATACTCAATTGCCTGCACATATTTTCACACTTGTAGCCAAAGCTATCTGGTACGCATAGTAGCCTGCACATAGTACAACACATGCGACCAATTATCCGGTACACGTAGTACCCTGCACTTAGTACTACACACGTGACCAATTATCCGGTACACGTAGTGGCCTGCACTTAGTACTACACACGTGACCTAACCATCTGATACACGTAGTAGCCTGCACTTAGTACTACACATGTGATCAGAGTTTTTGGGTATGCATAGTAGCCTGCACTTAGTACTTCACATGCGACCTCACAATAGATCATTCGTATCGTTTTTATTCCGAAGGTTCAATTGGGAAATTCCTCACTTTTCAACATTTTACTAAATTGTCCGTAATCAATTTAAATTCATAATTTACATCAAATAACCATTTGATAGGCAACCACATTTCATATGATAACAAAATATAATAACATAAAAAGAATCGATAGATTATTTATGTACGAATTTACTCGAAGTGTCGATCTCACTATCCTTAGTACCAATTGTCCATTCATAGTATAATAAGACACAACTCAAATATCAAATCAGCTTTTAAGAATTTACATAACATATATCACATATTTCATAAATCACTTGTCATGTATCTTCTTTTTCTTGCATTTCATGTAACATTCTTTCATGTCATATTTCCACATCACAAACACCATTCCATCAACTTTTCTAATATATTAAATCATAAAATATATGCAATAATAGTAAGAAATATAATTAAAACATAACATTGCATTATTATTATCATACGAACTTACCTCGATCTAGAAATAGCAATTTACCATTTTAGTCCATAACCTTGTATTTTCCCGATTTAAGCCCGAATCTTGATTTCCTTCATCTATAATATCACGTTTAGCCTAATAATTAGTCACACTATTCATACAGGTCCAAAAATCATATTTTTAAAAATTTTCATTTTGACCCCTAAACTTTTGCATATTTGCACTTTTTCCCCAAGGTTCGGAAATTAAACTTCATCCTATTTTCTTATGTTTTATGACATGCTGATCATTTTTCCCTTCTATGGAAACATCAAATTCTCACTCTAACATATACTTATGACTATTAGGTATTTTTACCGATTAAGCCTTTTTGCTCGTTTTCACTTAAAACCGAGTAGCACAAGTTGTCTAACATAATTTAAAACCTCACTTTCTATCATAAAACACCAAAATACACAAATTTCACCTATGGGTATTTTTCCAAATATGAACCCTAGGTTGAATTATGGCTAGCATAAGCTAAATCAAGTTACCGGGACTCCAAAAACGTAAAAATCATTAAAAACGAGGCTAGAATGGACTTACAATCGAGATTGGAAGCTTGGAAACCCTAGCCATGGAGTCTCCCTTGGTATACACGTCCATGGTGAAGAAGATGAGCAAAATTGGCTTTTAATTTTGTATTTTAATTCATTTTACCCCTAAATGACCAAAATGCCCTTACTACTAAACTTTCCAAAAATTCCATTCATGTCCAATATTTGTCCATAAACTTTGAAATTGGTAAAATTTTAAGACCTCCTAATTAATATTTCAAAGCAATTTCATACTAGAAACTTCTGGAATGCAAGTTTTTCAACTTATTCAATTTAGTCCCTAACTTCAAATTAAGCATAGAATTTCTTCACGAAATTTTCACACAATCATGCAATCATATCATAGACCTCAAAATAATCATAAAATAATTATTTCTATCTCGGATTTGTGGTCATGAAACCATTATTCTGATTAGGCCCTAATTCGGGATATTACATTCCCGTTGACTTTATTGTTCTAGACAGATAAGAGGATAGCAACACTCTTTTAATTCTAGGAAGGCCCTTTTTAGCAACTGCTAAAACCATCATTGATGTTGGCACAAGTGAACTCACAATACAGGCGGGAGACGAAACAATCACCCTTCAAGCTCGCAATTCTAGCAACACATCAGGAATTGAAGGTGATCATCTAAACCATTCTACTAAAACTAACAATATGGTGCCACCTACTTTGCAGAAAATGAGTTTGAAGGAAGCACACGAGTCATTCTCAAGCAATAGTAGAGAACCTGTTCATGAAGATTGGAGATTACAAATTGAGGAACT
The DNA here is from genome assembly GCF_025698485.1 of Gossypium arboreum. Lineage (NCBI taxonomy): Eukaryota > Viridiplantae > Streptophyta > Magnoliopsida > Malvales > Malvaceae > Gossypium > Gossypium arboreum. The sequence goes on from NC_069073.1 coordinate 85,164,397, forward strand.
CGATGATTGGCAGACGCACAAATCAAGAACACCCGACAAACCTAAACTACACCAAAACGAGCCCGATACCTCTCCAAATCAACTTAAGGTTGGTGATAATGTCTTATTAGATGCTGCAGATCCCCACATTGTCACTACCACACCAAATGAGGAAATCCCTCTTACGGTACTCATTATTTTTCCATTCGGTATGGTGGAGGTGAGTCATCTCAAGTTCGACACTTTTAAGGTAAACAACACCCGGTTAAAACCTTATTTTGATGAGATTGATAGCAAGAATGAGGAGAATAAACTCCTCAAACCACCATGATTATTCAACGGAGAGGTAAGTTGAGCTTAAACTATAAATAAGCGCTTATCGGGAGGCAACCTGAGCACTAACAATAGTAATTTCTTTAAATTTTGGTATTTAACTCCTAACTTACTAATAGAAATCTTGAATATAGGTGTTTCCGTAGAGACACAGCCATGCACACGGGCATGCTTAAGGCCGTGTGAAAATAGGGCAAAAGATTTCCCCAACACGGGCTATGATTAAATGCCACGGCAATGCGATATGGCCGTGGTCAAGCCTGCCAAAACAACACGGGCATGCAACACTCCCGTGTGGAAGACCCATGGTTAAAACTAAGAAACTAGCATGGGAGTGAGACACGCTCGTGTCTAACACTCGTGTTCGAACCTGTTAAATTAACATAGGCGTGGGGCTTGCACACACAGGCGTGGAAGAAGCGAATGAAGCTAGACACGGTCGTGCGTCACGGTCGTGTGAACCCACACGCCCAAGGAACACGGGCGTGTACTAAATGTCAGACGTGCCCAAATTTGAAATTCGCAAATCACACGGGCTGAAATTGGGGGACACGGGCATGTGACATGACTGTATGCCTCAAAATCTATAAATACCCTACACTATTCACTTTCTTCTCCATTCAAAAACCCTAACCCTAGCCGCTGCAACTCCACACGGCCCCCTGCCACGCCCGTGCGCCGCCTTCAACTTCATTTTTACGCTCAATCTCTCTCCCTTAGCGTTTGTTTACTCCTTTCACTTCTATTTTACTTATCACTAATTTTATTATTAGCATAATCTTTATTGCTTTTGAACTATTTTTCATTTTGCTCATTATTTTATCATTTAGTTTGGATTTTTAAATTAGTTATTTTACATTGCATGTTAAATCAAGTGATTAGGAAAACTTCATACCCATGATTTTACCATGCTCATTCTCATGATATTTCCATACCAATGTCTCTCATTAAATTTGCATTTTTCAATTATTTATCATACATTTCATGTTGTTAGGAAAGCTTCATTCTTTTTTCTTACACATGTCATTACTACATACAATGATAAGGTCACAAAATTATTATATTAGTTATGTTCGGTTATGGCTGAGAGTCTGCTTTTTAGTTGAAAAATGTAGTCCTTTTACTTTGACCATTCATCAAGATGACTTGATGATTCTAATCGAAGGTACCATGTCATCCTCACGTGGTAAAAAGGCTGTCGTACCTGCCTCGAAGAAGAGGAAGGGAGCGTCATCTTCCGCGGGTCCAACCGTGAAAATTCGTCACCCTCTCCTGCAGTTCCCCTGAGGGCCCTAGGAAGAACTGTTCCAAATACTTCGGGCCTAACCCTTAATTGCGGGTCATTACATTGACTAGGCTGCCATAGAACAAGTTCAAATGGCTAACGCGATTCGGGCTCTCCTAACCATCGACCCTTGGGAGCTATTTTTTGAGATTATCGAGCTGACATACCTCGAGCTCACGATGGAACTATGCTCAACGTTCCATCTTCAAACTGTAATGACAAGGTACGATGATCCTGGAACGGTTCAATTTTGCCTAGGCGGATTAATCCGCCAGCTAAGCGTCCAAGAGTTTGGTGCTGCTCTAGGCTTATATAGGAGGAGTTCAGGGAGGAGAATGAATTTCATGCTCTCAGTCGGCACATACATTTCTCTCCCTCGAAGTGCTGGTGCACTTTTTCCCCTAGCACGGCCTCATACAATCCTAGCTGCTCCAAGGCATCAGTTCTCCCACCATCCTTGAGGTACTTACACGCTATTTTAGCTCACACGATTATAGAGAGGTGAGAGAGCACTGGCGTCGTCAACACCCACGACGTCTACTTCTTATGGTGCATGTCGTAAGGGCACGTCATCGACCTTGCCTATTTCATCACCCTTGGGATTCATCACCAGACGGAGTGGCATCGGAAGGGGGTCATCTCTATTGGCCCCTATGTGACTAGGCTGGCGCGACACTTCGGGCTCCTTAACACCGCTGCCCAAGAATCATCCCTTACCCTCATCGGCCGGATGTCTCCACAAGATATCTCAAGCATGTGTAGCATGAGGATGATTGAGAGGCGCTGAGGAACCTACCCTCCCCAATATCGTCTCACCCAATGTACCGAGGAGGAGGCCTACGAGGACATTCCTGATGATGTCCCCTGACAGCATGAAGACTACCGACTCAGCCACCACCACCCTCTCATCCAGTTCATACGGCAGCTTCATATGCTGACATCTCTGAGCGCCTCACCCGATTCGAGCAGTAGTGTTTTCAATGATTTGACAACATTGATGCTACTCTATAGCAGATTTGTCAACACATTCACATCTCATCGCCAGTCCCACCTCGCGAACCATCCAGCGATGAAGATGTTTAGAAATGTTTATTTATTATTTTATGTTTTTAATTTTTGTTGAAACTACTTTTTATTTTTGTTAGATTTTAGAATTTTATTTTCAATTATTAATTTTGGTTATTTCTTTTTGAGTAATTATTCTTTGTAATATCCCCTAAAAAGTTCCTGATTTTATAACAGTTATATAGAGCTCTTAAGCTCATCATCACATAGGAACTAAAACTCTATCGAGAAAGGTTCTCCACAACTGCCATGTCCTGCTCGACAACGACCATAGCTACCACTAGATATAATATTCTTTTGGCGCAGGACTTATGGAATAATGAACCTCTACGACCGCCAAAGTATCCTCATCCACTCTCAAATCAATTACTCTCCAAAACTCTAGTTTGAGGAATTAATCATATAGGAAGTTTCACTTCTCTCCCTATCTTATTTTTATTTTATAATACCTATCTTTGTACATTGAGGGCAATGTACATCTTAGTGTGGGGGGGCATTCATTTCATTATCAGAAAAATCCCTGAATGACTTCTTGTTCTCTTAAAAAGCTCTCATATCATATTTAGGATAAATATTAATTGATTTATGATTTTGATTGATATATCTTGAATTAACATAGGGATTTATGCATTGATTGTTTAAACTTTAAGACATTATAGAATCAAGTATGATAAGTTGATTTTTAAGAATTTAAATCTTAGGCTGTTTCCCCAAAGTTTATGTATTACTTTGAATTGGAATTCACAAGTTTTTAACATCAAAAAGCCATAATTTTTGTGAGATTTTTTAGCCTTTTAAGCATCTTGTAATTCTTTCATGATCACTTTTATTATTGCTTTGAGTGCGTCAGTATTGAACTGCTATTCTAGAACTTGCTTGATTATGCATGTCGAGACCACACCATTTGATTTGATATATCAAAATGATTAAGGCACTTAGGATTAACCCACCATGCCATGAAAAGCCTGCCTCCATGATTAACCCTTAGTAAACCTATTTGAGCCTAACAAGCCATTCCTTGTATTAAGCTCAATATTAATCCTTAACCCATTATTGCTGAAATCCTCTAAATTAATTTGATCCCTATTTTTGTCGAGATTTGAGTTGAAGAAATTGCTTAGCTATGTCTTGTTTGTAATAAGTTAGTCTTTGAATATTTAACTTGTTCTTAAAAAAAAACAACCTATGTATACATATCTGTAATTTCATATTCTGAGAGAAGCTCTGTTGTATGCAAGTGAAGATTAACTCTTTTTCTAGTTAGGCAATTTTTCAATTCAATCTCGATTCTAACCCTTTCTTTTAGCTTGTGACCACACCCCCTAACCAAGCCTCACTACAACCCTCTAAAGACCGTTTGATTGATGTATCATCTTAAATTATAGTGGTGGAGACTTGATTTTCATGCAAGCCTATGGTAATGACTTTTCATTATTGACTATTGAGTGCTTCATTTATTATCCTTAAACACCTCGAGTGATTTGAGTGAATCTTTAGTGAGAATGTGAAACTTTGTGATATTCCGAATCAATGATAATTACTTAAATGAGGAGAGACACCTATGTTTGCATGATTAAATACTCAACTAAGAATGTTTGAGACTTTGATGTTCTTTTAGTTGAATCCTCAATGTATGATTACTTATGGATTAATTTGAGATATTATCGATAGAAATTATAAGTTGAGAAGAATTTATTTTGATTATGAGTTGAGAATTTTGCTTGAGGACAAGCAAATGCTTAAGTGTGGGGGTATTTGATAAACCGTGAATTATACATATTTTTACCCCATTTTTAATGCATTTTATGGATGATTTCTCATTAGAATTGGTGAAGTTGATGCTCCTAATTCTTTAATTTCATGTTTTATACTTAGGAGAGCATAGAAGAGTGAAAGGAATGAGAAACGGGCCAAAAACAGAAAAAATGGGCTAAAGTATGAACTCAACACTGCCTGGACTTCTTCACACAGGCAGCCCACACTGTCGTGTCAATTTGGCAGACTCGAAGCATGATTCACACAGGCAGACCACACGGCCGTGTCAATTTGGTAGGCTTGAACATGGCCTGAAGTAATCGCACACGAGCATGTCCCTGTCGAGCCCAAGTTGAGTCCAATTCGGAAAAGGCCATTTTTGAGGGCTCATAGGCATTCCAAAGCCTATAAATACACTCTAGAGGAGGAAGAAAAGGGACACAGAGAAAGGGGAGTATAGAATTACTCCAAGGAAGTCGATTGATCCATCTCAGAAGCCGGATTCATCATCAAGACTGAAGATCTCTCCTCAATTTTCCTTCAGGAGTTTTGGGTTTTCTTTATGATTTGTGTTCTTTATTCTTCTGAGATGTTTAAAAGCCCTAAATACCTAAGGGGAATGAAACCTAAGACGAATCTTGTTATTATTTTCTGAATCGTATGATAAATATTTAACTTGTTCTTAATTATGTGTTCTTAATTCTTGTTTTGATATCCCAGGATATTGATTCAAGACATGCTCTTATTCAGAGGAGGAATAGTCCCTGTCTAAGAGCACTTTTGTCATAATTAAGCGGAGTTGATTGTGCACCTAGACAGAGGGTGACAAGATTTTGCCGGATTAGGGTGAAACCTAATAAGGGGATCCATAGATCGAGTTAATGCAACCCTAGAGTGTTAATTAGAGAAAAGTCTCATTATTCAATCTAGGATTAGACGTTATTAGTCTTGAATAGGATAATAACATAACTTAGGGATCTCTACGAACAAGTTGAATGAATAAATCGTCCGATTCGGAGTTTTAATAACAAGTAAAGTCTAGGTTGATTTTTCCTTAGATATTGTCTTAAGTCAATCGATTTTTCCCAAAAGCAATTCCCCAATTTTTTCTCTGTGCGTTTTTAGTTTAGATAATTAGTTAATTAAAACAAAACCTCTTTATTCTTAGGCTAGATAATAAAAAGACAGTCATTACTAGTACTTTTAGTTCCTTTCGGTTCGACAATCCGGTCTTGCTAAAACTATACTACTGTTCGATAGGTACACTTGCCTACATCGCGATAATAGTTAGTTCAAGAACGAGTAATTACAAATATTTAAAACCTATCACGAAATCACGCGATCATTCGGCCTATTTGACCGAGCACTACCAACACTCGCAACAGAAGTGGTTTGGGCTTTAGACGCCGTATGCTTCTTATTCTTGTTCTTATTCGAGAATCCTATTGATACGTTCGATCAGGTAGGAAACTCTCTCGATCTTTTAGATGAGGTCTGCTATGATTTCCCCATCATTCCTTTCCTTGAGTCTCGGGACTCAATGTCATCTTTTCTCTTCTCTTTGGCCAACTACTTTGCCTTACAAGCTTTCTCCACTAGCACCACGAATTCCCTCAGTTCTAAAATGCCAACTAACAATCGGATATCTTTATTCAATCCATCTTAAAATCTCTTGCACATGATAGTTTTGGTAGACACGCATTCCCTAGTGTATTTGCTCACGAATTCACGCTCATACTCTGTTACGGTCTTTCGACCCTGTTTCAATACTAAAAATTCCTTCCTCTTCTGATCTATAAATTTTTGGCTGATATTCTTCTTTCAAAACTCTTCCTGGAAGAATTCCCATGTTATCCTCTCTCTCAATACTTTGTTACGTCCGTGTCTTAGCTCAAGTCCAAAAACCTGGATATTTTGTTTCTGACGTCAGGAATTCTTAAAGGTCACACGGCCAAGGCACACGCCTATGTGCTAGGCCGTGTCCTTCACACGGTTGAGACACATAGTTGTGTCTCTACCCTTGTGTTTACTACCATGCATACTAACTTACAAGTTTTACGTGTAGGGGACACATGGCTGGATCGCACGCCCGTGGGGCATACCATGTGTGACACACGGCCTAGACACATGCCCGTGTGTCTACCCGTGTGGGAAAAAATAAGGCTATACCAAGCCTCTTTTTCACCCTTACACACATAACCTACAAAAAATCAATTAACACCAAGACAAGAATGATCCACATAACTAAAACAGCCACAATAGACAACATTCCACATATGCAATATACTCATCCATGAAAATAGCATCTTTTTTGTATATATAACAAAATGAATATTAGCCCTCATTCAAGGCTTTATACAAAATAAAGGGTTGTAGCCCAAGCCAGCACATGTGGCCAACTCCCAATGGCACAAAATGTTAAAGCCTACGCCCTGTACATGCCATACTCAAAACATGTAATCTAAATATACCGAGTGCTTCGGCTGATAGTGTGATTGTTGGCTCCGACGTCTGTTGGTCCTCAAGCTATTTAGGCGACACTATAAGAAGATGGAAAGGAGAGGAAGTAAGCACAAAGCTTAGTAAGTTGCAAGCAAATAAAATATAACAATAACTCTACCATTCATCAACATGCTTATAATACAAGAGAAGACATAAGCACAACTTACTCATCACTATCCATTACAAATCATATAGCATATTTTGAGCTCACTTCTCATACATACTAAATCAGTACCTGTACCACTCACAACAAGGTTATACTTCTCTCATTACCTTAAACCATAACTCTCACCGTTGAACCATTTGGAACACTACTGGATAATCAATAAGCCTTAAACATGGGGTAGAATGAAGATGCCATGTCCCAGACATGGTCTTATAGTGGCTCATATCTCAAGTTGATCCCATGTCCTAGATAGTGTCTTACACTGACTATCATCATCGAGGCCGACACCATGTCCCAGACATGGTCTTACATTAGCTCTCACATATCTGTGCCGATGCCATGTCCCAGACATGGTCTTACACTGACACATCTCATAGCCATTGCATGTCCCAAGCATGTCTTACACTGGCTTATGTCTTGAGGCCAATGCATGTCCTAGACATGTCTTACACTACCTCTCGTCTTAATGCCGATGCCATGGCCCAGACATGGTCTTACACTAGCTCATAATAACCCATACGTCATGGCATGAATATCTAATTTATTTCCTATGGTTCAAACGGGAGATTCTACTGTCTCAATTATCATCATACATTCTCAATTTCACAATCAAACAATTCATGCTATAGCAATCCAAAAACATATAATAACAATGTAGTTGTATTATTTAGATACAACTTACCTCGTATTACAAAATATGGCGAATAGTCGGTCTAATCTACTTGCTTGGCCTTCCCTCGGTCCAGGTTCTGATTTTGAATTTCTTGATCTATAAAAATAAAATTCACTCATTTTGTTAGCACCTTAATCTAGACACTCGAAAATTCAATATTGGGCAAAATGACCATTTTGCCCCCTAGACTTCACAAAATGACCATTTTACCCATATGCTTGAAAATATATTTTGATCGAATTTCTTCTTACCATAAGCCTAGCCGAGCCCTTTTTACTCTTATAACAATCCCAAATTTCCCCTATTTTACACATTTATTACATATTTTACAATTTATGCAAAATGGTCCTTAGTTAGGGTTTCCATGAAAACTTCTTCACAAAAGTTGTTTATTACACATCTAATACCTTTCATAAAATTTCAGAAAACTACATGAACACTCTCATGGTAAAACCCTAGACTTTCAACCCTTTTGCAAAATGGTCCCCTCATTTGAAAGCTCATGCTTCAAGGGGTCCAAAAATGTAAAAATTATTAAGAAAACTATCAAAATCACTTACTTTAGAGAGGGATAAGTTGCTGAAGCTTTCAAGCTTCCCAAGCCCCTCTAATGGTTGATATTTTGGTGGGAATAAAGGAAGAGTCAAGAAGATGAAGGTAAATTTTTATTTTATTCAGTCTATTCACTTAAGTCACCTATCCACCTAATTTCTTTGACTTTTCTATTTCCATGTCCCTGTGGCTAGTCATGCTATTATAAAGGGTCTAACTGCTCGTTATAGACCTCCAATTAAGGTTATCTAGCTATTTGACACACTTAGCTATCAAAATAGGACTTTTTCACTTTATGCGATTTAGTCCTTTTTCGTAAATAAGCTCATAAACGCTAAATCTACTTCATCAAATTTTTCATGCGCTAATATAAACATGTTATGATCTTAAAATAGTAATAAAATACTTTCTCTGACCTCGAATTAGCTGTCTCAAAACCACTGTTCCAACTAGACCCAAAATTGGCTGTTACAATTCTCCTCCTTAGGGATTTTCGTCCCCGAAAATCTTACTGGTAAACAAGTTCAGGTATTGATCTCTCATGGTCTCCTCGTGTTCCCATGTGGCTTCCTCAACTCCATGTCTATGCCACAAAACTTTCACGAGTGCTATACTTTTATTCCTCAACTGTTTGACTTTTTGAGCCAAAACCTTGACCGGTTCTTTGCCATAAGTCATGTCCGGATGAATTTCTACCTCGATTGGCGCAATCACATGCGAAGGGTCTGATCTATATTGACCTAACATGGACACATGAAACACGTCGTGAATCTTTTCTAACTCTGATGGCAAAGCCAATTGATAGGCCACAGGCCCTACTCTCTTGATAACCTCATAAGGTCCTATGAAACGAGGACTCAACTTGCCTCTTCTACCAAATCTGAGGACTTTCCTCCACGGGGATACTTTCAAGAACACTCGATCACCGACTTGAAATTTGATCTTTTTCTGTTTCAAATTCGTGTAAGATTTCTATCTATCCGAGGCAGCCTTCAAGCAGTCGCGAATCACTTTAACTTTCTCTTTGGTCTCTTTGACTAAATCAACCTCGTGAATTCGACTCTCTCTGAGCTGAGTCCAATATAAAAGCATTCGAAAATTTCGCCTATATAAAGCTTCATAAGGCGCCATCTTCACACTTGACTAATAACTATAGTTATAAGCAAATTCAACCAATGGTAAGTACGTTTCCCAACTACCTTGAAACTCGAGCACACAACACCGTAACATGTCTTCTAAAATCTGAATTACTCTTTCTGACTGACTGTCGGTTTAGTTCCCAATACCTCTTGTAACTTCCTCCAAAATCTCAAGGTAAATCTCGGGTCTCTATCTGAAATAATCGATAGAGGCACTCCATGAAGCCTCACAATCTCGGAAACGTACAAGTCGGCCAGTTTCTCAAGGGAGTAGTCGGTACGGACTGGTATATAATGTGCCGAATTTGTTAACCTATCCACAACAACCCAAACAACATCTTTTTTCTTCGGGGTTACTGGTAAACCCGTCACAAAATCCATAGTAATCTAGTCCCTCTTCCACTCGGGAATCGTGATAGGCTGAAGTAAACCCGAAGGTACTTGATGTTCAGCTTTCACTTGCTGACACACTAGGCACTTAGAGACAAACTCTGAAATGTCTCTTTTCATTCCCGACCACTAAAACATCTTCTTCAGGTCATTGTACATTTTCACACTACCCGGGTGGATAGGCAAGCAACCACTATGTGCCTCTCGTAGAATCTTCTGAATAAGTTCGATGTCCTTGGGTACACAAACTCTATCTTCGAACATTATACACCCACTGGTGCCAATCTGAAAGTCTGACTCAAGCCCCAACTCACACTGAGTCATCTTAGCTTGCAAATTCTTATCACTTTTTTGAGCTTCACAGATCTCTTGTAGAAACATTGGCCTAACTCTCAACTCTGCTAGAATCGAACCATCATCGAATAAGGCTAATTGGGCATCCATTGCTCACAACACAAATAATGATTTTCTACTCAAGGCATCAGCGATTACGTTCGCCTTGCCTGGGTGATAATCAATCACCAACTCATAATCCTTTATCAACTCTAGCCACCTTCGTTACAATAGGTTCAACTCTTTCTAAGTCATCAAATACTTGAGACTTTTATGGTCAGTGAACACTCGACATTTCTCCCCATACAAATGGTGTCTCCAAATTTTAAACCCGAACACGATGGTGGCCAACTCTAAATCATGCGTCGGATAGTTTCACTCATGTTGTTTTAGTTGTCTTGAAGCGTAAGCTATAACTTTACCTTCTTGCATGAGTACACACCCCAATCCATTCAAGGAGGCGTCGTTATATATCGCAAACACTTTGCCTGATTTTGATTGTACTAACACTGGGGCTTCGGTCAACAAAACCTTTAACTTCTGAAAACTCTGTTGGCACTTATCTATCCATTCGAACTTGACTTCTTTTTGCAACAATCTTGTCGTCGGAGTTGCTATCATAGAGAATCCATTCACAAAACTTCTATAGTATCCAGCCAAACCCAAAAAGCTTAGACCCTCTGTCACATTCCTCGGTGGTTTCCACTCGACAATAGCCGAGATCTTGCTTGGGTCAACCCTGATCCCATCACCTGACACAATGTGCCCTAGAAATCTGACAACTTGGTGTACAATTGTTTGTCTCTCAAGGTTTGTAAAGCTGTTCTAAAATGCTCTGCATGCTCACTCTCATCACACAAATAAATCAAAATGCCATCGGTAAAAATGACAACGAACTTATCCAGATATGGTCAAAAAATGCAATTCATCAGGTCCATAAAAATCGATGGGGCATTTGTTAAGCCAAAGGGCATGACGAGGAACTCATAATGCCCGTACCTCATCTGAAATGTGGTATTCAATACATCTTGCTCCTTAACCTTTAACTGGTAATATCCTGACCTTAGGTCAATGTTGGAAAATACAGTGGCTCCTTTCAACTGATCAAATAGGTCACGGATCCTTGGCAAAGGATACTTATTTTTCACAGTCACTTTGTTGAGCTGTCTGTAGTCGATACATAACCTCATCGACCCGTCTTTCTTTTTCATAAAAAGTACTGGAGCACACTACGGGGAAAAACTCAGTCTCGTGAAACCCTTATCCGTTAACTCTTGTAGCTATACTTTCAACTCCGTTAATTCTATTGGTGCCATTTTATATGGGGCAATTGATATAGGTTTCGTGCCAAGTATTAACTCGATTCCAAACTCTACTTATCTAGTTGGAGGTAATCCAGGCAACTCTTTCGGAAACACATCTCTAAACTCACAAACAACCGGTACCAATTCAATCTTTGACTCAGACACTTGAGTATTCAACACAAAAGTGAGATAAGCCTCATATCCTTTCGCTAAATATTTCTTAGCAGTCAAAGACGATATTACTACAGGTAAGTCATCTGGTTCCTCTGGTTCAACCCGAAGAACATTCCCATCTTTACATTTCAACTCAATGGATTTCCTCCTACAGTCCACTACCACACTATGAGAAGTTAACCAATCCATTCCAAGGATTACATTGAACTCATCAAATGTCAACAACATGAGATTAGCCGGAAAACTATGACCCTTAATTATCAAGGGACAATTTCTACATACTTGGTCAACTAACACATGTTTGCCTAGTGGGTTTGACACTTTTATCACAAATTTGGTAGACTCGACAGACATATTCATTCTAGGTAAAAATTTCATGTACACATAGGAATGAGTAGACCCTAGATCAATCAAAGCAATAACAGAAATACCATGAAGAGAAAAAGTACTCGCGATAACATCTGGTGAATACGCCTCTTCGCGAGCGAGAATGGAAAAAGTTCTTGCAGGCACTCGGCCCTCGGACCTCACATCTAGATCTCTAGGGTTACCTCTACTATAAGCCCCACTGGTCTTGTTCTTCAGTGGTCCACCCCTCGCAGGAGCACTACTCGCCCTCATATCTTACTTTTTCTCTTACTCGTATAGTTCAGGGCATTCACCGAAATGACGTCTACCACATTGTGAACACTCCAACCTATTTGACCGAGCACTACCAACACTTGCAATAGAAGTGGTTCGGGCTTTAGACACCGTATACTGCTTATTCTTGCTCTTATTCGAGAATCCCATTAATAAGTTCGATCAGGTAGGAAACTCTCTCGATCTTTTAGATGAGGTCTGCTGTGATTTCCCCATCTGTCCTTTCCTTGAGTCTCAGGACTCAATGTTAGATTTTCTCTTCTCTTTGGCCAACTCCTCTACCTTACATGCTCTCTCCACTAGCACCATGAATTCGCTCAATTCTAAAATGCCAACTAACAATCGGATATCTTCATTTAATCCATCCTCAAATCTCTTGCACATGATAGTTTTGGTAGACACACATTCCATAGCATATTTGCTAAGCCTCACGAATTCATACTCATACTTTGTTATGGTCTTTCGACCCTGTTTCAATTCTAGAAATTCCTTCCTCTTCTGATCTATAAATTTTTGGTTGATATACTTCTTTCAGAACTCTTCCTGGAAGAATTCCTATGTTATCCTCTCTCTCGGTACGACAGACACTAGAGTATTCCACCATTGGTAGGCCAAGTCTCATAGGAGTGACACTGCGCAATTCACGTACTCTTCAGGTGTGCAAGATAACTCATCAAATACCCTAATGGTATTTTCTAACCAAAATTCTACTCTTTCCGGGTCATCATTAATCTTGGCCCAAAATTCTTCAGCACCTTGCTTTCGTATTTTATCTACCTTGGGTCTCTCTCTCTTAACCACATCTACCCCTTGCAGAGCTACAGGGACATACTGAGGAATTGAAGGATGTGGGGGAGGTGGAATATTCAGATTCACCCGAATAAACTCCGAGTACCAGGCATCCATCATGTGGAGGTAAGCTTCTCTATGTCCTCTGCCCTAACTCATCGCCACGGGCTTGCTATCTATTGGCGTGGTCTCTTCAACGGGAGTCGGCGCATTGCTCTCAGCATCATCAGCCATAGCTACCTCAGGATCCATTTACTATATGAATAAAACACAATTTATCTCGTCGAGAGTCGTCACACTATCAACATACAGTTATAGCATGTATAGTTAGACTCAGATTCAAGCTAGGTTAGTCCTAGAATCGACTAAACCATGCTCTGATACCACTAATTGTAACACCCTACACCCGTACCCTTCGTCGAGATGGAATACTAGGCATTACCTAACTTGAACATATGCATTCCTAAGTTTCTGAATCATCAACAACTGGTCAATTTAAAACTTTGTCTAATCTTCTTCAATATGGCCTACAAGACTCCAAACGTTCTTTTAAAAACCAATCAGAACCAATTCGGGTCCTTCAATGAACTCTAAAAAATAACACTAGACACAGGGGCACACGCCCGTGTCCCTTACACGTGTGGAATTAATTTCAATTTTGAACCTTCAGGGGTTTTCACACGGCCTGACTCTCGCCCATGTCCATGACCCGTGTCCCTTACACGGCCATGACACGCCCGTGTCTTAGCCCATGTGTAAAAACCTGGACATTTTGTTTCTAATGTCAGCAATTTTTAAGGGTCACATGGCCAAGGCACACGCTTGTGTGCTAGGCCGTGTCCTTCACATGGCTGAGACACACAGTTGTTTCTCTGTCCGTGTGTTTACTACCATGCATACTGACTTGCAAATTTTACGTGTAGGGGACACACGGCCGGATCGCACATCTATGCAGCATACCTTGTGTCACACATGGCCTAGACACATGCCCGTGTGTCTACCCATGTAGGCAAAAATAAGGCTATCTACCAAGCCTCCTTGTCACCCTTACACATATAACCTACACAAAATCAATTAACACCAAGACAATAATGATCCACATAACTAAAACAATCACAATAGACAACATTTCACATATGCAATATACTCATCCATGAAAATAGCATCTTTTATGTATGTATAAAAAAATGAATATTAGCCCTCATTTAAGGCTTTATACAAAATAAAGAGTTTTAGCCCAAGCCAACACATATGGCCAATTGCCAATGACACAAAATGTTAAAGCCTAATGTAACACCCCTTACCCGTTACCGTCGCCGGAACAGGATATAAGGTATTACCAGAACATAACACATACCATTAAACATAATCGAGATATAAATATGTCATCCAATTTGATAGTGCATCGTATAACATATGTCTTGAACAATATTAGCCCACTTTAATGGCTTGTACAAAGTATCTGGTCGAGTACTGTAACTAATATTTTAACCTAGACAAATATGACACGTAACAAAATAATTAAGCCTACTATACATGCCATGATTCAAAACGTTTAGTTCAAATACCCTAAAGTATGATAGTGCGGGTAGATCTTCACGATCCTTAACTCCTGAGCAAGCCGAAGAACACTATAAGACAAAAGAGAGAAACAAAGTAAGCTTATAGCTTAGTAAGTAAGTATGTAAATACTAATTAAAGAATCTAACATGTTTACACAACAATTCAAGTTTATCTACTTTAACTTCACTATTCATTCCACTTTGATTTAGCTGTCTCTACTGCGTCATATTCACTAAATAAATCATAACTCGGGTTACAAAACTCGAATTTAAAATCCGTAAAATTTCCCTGAATCTAGACTCATAAAGCTTTTTGCTAATTTTTTTCTATAATTTTTGGTTGAGCCGATTAGTACAGTTTATTAGTTAAATTTTCCCCTGTTACACAGCTCGACTGATCTGACCTCAGTTCACTACGAATTGAATATCTCTCAGTACACAATTCAAACAACCCTGAGGTCTGTTTCATTTAAAACTAGTCTCAATAAGGAATTTAGGCATGTAAACTATATTTCTTAATTTTCTTTGTACAATTTTTAATGATTTTTCAAAGTTTGAACAGGGGATCACGTATTCATCCTGAGCAAGTCACATACAATTGTAAATATCTCAAAATATAGAATTCCTTTGCTTGCTCTGTTTCTTTTATATGAAAGTAGACTCATTAATCTTTAATTTTACATCTCATTCAACCTCTAATTATATTCCTCCTATTTTTGGTGATTTTTCAAAATCACGTCACTGCTACCATCTAAAAACAGTTTTAATGCTAATTTCACTCTTTCACACATTCTTTATGCTACCCTCATTTTATCTTATATATGTATATACCACAAATCATTTTCACTACATTTCATTCACCATAAGTGTAGGTCCAAACGACAATATAACCACAAAACCATCCCGTTGAACAATTCGGATCAATCCTCGATATTTAATGGTTTCAGCACACAGCCCCACCATCATACTTCGTTTAGTTCGGCTCTCTTGTACACATGGTGAACACTTAGTACCACTCATGCGACCTAACCGATTTGTATCGTAGCTCTCTTGTCTACATGGTGTCCTTCACTTGGAATCACGCATGCGACCTAGCTACATTTACCTTTCACGTAGCTCTCTTGTCTACATGGTGTCCTTCACTTGGAATCACGCATGCGACCTAGCTACATTTATCTTTCACGTAGCTCTCTTGTCTACATGGGATACATCTCGTATCACGCATGTGACCTAGCTACTACTGGGTGTCTCGTAGCTTTCTTGTACACATGATGTGCACTCAGCATCATACATGTGACCTAGCTACGCCCTCTATTTCATTTGATCTCTCCGAATGTTCAACCGGATCTCTCTCTATATTTATTTCCATTTTTCCAATAGTCGATTTACATTTTAACATCAGCTAGTATGTTTATATAATAGGCTGAAATATAAGAATGTACATGAAATTATTGTAATATTTACATACAAACTTACCTTGGTGCAAAATGTGGAAATTTTGCAATTTAGTCCAAAACTTTTCCTTTCCTGCTCGAGATCAATTTGCGTCTTTCTTGATCTATAATAACACATTTAGCTCATTTAATACTCATACTATTTATTTCAATCCAAAATCACATTATGGAAAAATTACATTTTGCCCCTAACTTTTACAAAATTACATTTTTGCCCCTAGGCTCGGAATTTAATTTCAGCCCTTATTCTTATGTTTTATGATATGCTGAACATTTTCTCTTCTACAACAACATCAAATTCTCACTCTATCATATAGTTATGAACAATAGGTATTTTTACCGATTATGCTGCTTTTACTCGCTTTCACTTAAAACCGAGTAGCACAAGTTATTTAACATAATTTAAAACCTCATATTCTATCATAAAACATCAAAATGCACAAATTTCACCTATGGGTATTTTTTCCAAATGTGAACCCTAGGTTAAATTATTACTAGCATAAGCTTAATCGAGCTTCCGGATTCCAAAACGTAAAGAACATTAAAAGCGGGCTTGGAATCACTTACTATGGAGCTTGAAAATTGAAGAAACCCTAGCTATGGAGAGAGGGAGAATTCGCAGCAACTAAGGAGGATGATGATCAATTTTGTGTTATTTTTCCCATTTTATTTCATTTAATATCCAAATGACCAAAATGCCCCTTCTTGCTAAACTTTCAAAAATTCCTTCCATGTCCTAATTTTGTCCATGAATTTAAAATTGGTCAAATTGCTATTTAAGACCTCCTAATTAATATTCCAAAACAATTTCATACTAAAACTTCCGGATGTAAATTTTGCAACTTATTCGATTTAGTCCCTATTTTCAATTTAAGCACTTTAGGCATAGAATTTCATCACGAAATTTTCACAAAATCATGCAATCATATCATAAAACCCAAAATAATTTTAAAACAATTATTTCTATCTCGGATTTGTTGTCATGAAACCACTATTCCGATTAGGCCCTAATTCGGGTTGTCACAATTCTCCCCACCTTTTGAGATTTTCGTCCTCGAAAATCTTACCGGTAAAGAGGTTTGGGTCTTGTTTCCTCATAGCTTCTTCAGTTCCCACGTAGCCTCTTCTATCCCATGTACGTGCCACAATACTTTCACTAAAGCTATACTTTTATTTCTTAACTGTTTAACCTCTCGAGCCAAAATCTTTATTGGTTCCTCCTCATAGGTCATATCCGATCGAATCTCAATTTCTGTTGGAGAAATCACATGTGAAGGATCAGAACGATAACGTCGCAACATTGATACATGAAACACGTTATGAATTCTTTCTAACTCTTCCGGTAAGGCCAACCGATATGCCATGGTCCAATTCTCTCAAGAATCTCATACGCCCAATAAAACGCGGACTCAACTTGCCTTTCCGACTAAATCTCAGAATCTTTTTCCATGGTGACACCTTCAAGAACACTTTATCACCCACCTGAAATTCAATCTCTTTTCTTTTTAAATCTGCATATGACTTTTGTCGATCTGAAGCAGCTTTTAAGCAATCCCGAATTACTTTTATTTTCTCTTCGGTTTCTTTAACTAGATCAACTCCATGAATCTGTTTCTCACTAAGCTCGGTCCAATATAAAGGAGTCCGACACTTACGACCATACAAGGCTTCGTACGGTGCCATTTGTATACTTGATTGATAACTGTTATTGTAGGCAAACTCAATCAAAGATAGATATTTCTCCCAACTACCTCCAAATTCTAAAACACAGCATCTAAGCATATCTTCGAGTACTGGATTACTCTTTCGTTTGACCATCTGTTTGTGGATGAAATGCGGTACTAAAGTTCAATTTTGTACCCAAAGCTTCTTGTAACTTTTTCCAAAATCTCGAGGTAAATCTTGGATCTCTATCTGATATTATAGACATAGGTACTCCGTGCAACTTCACAATTTCAGCAACATATAATTCGGCTAATTTATCAAGTGAGTAATCGGTGACGATTGGTATAAAGTGGGCTGACTTTGTTAATCTATCAACCACTACCCAAACAAACATCCTTCTTTTAGGAGTTAAAGGCAAACCGGTTACAAAATCCATGGTAATCTTGTCCCATTTCCACTCGTGCACCATTACCGGTTGAAGTAATCTCAAGGCACTTGATGTTCAGCTTTTACTTGTTGATGATCAAACACTTGGTTACAAATTCGAAATGTCCTTTTCATACCGCCACCAATACTGACTTCTTTAAATCATTATACATTTTTGTGCTACGGGATGAACTGATAAACACCATTGTGCGCCTCATGTAATATTTTCTCAATCAATTTATCGTTTTCAAGACACATATCCTGTCTCAAACATCAAACAATCATCTGGTCCAACTCGAAAATCTGAGTCGTAACCTGATTCACATTGAGTTCTCTTGATCCGCAACTCACTATCATTCTTTTGAGCATCACAAATCAACTGGAGAAATAACGATTTACCTCTCATTTCTGCTAAGATTGACCCATCATCAGACAATGCTAACCCCGTATTCATGGCTCTCAAAGTAAAAAGAAATTTTCTGCTCAAGGCGTCAGCAACTACATTTACTTTTCTCGGATGATAATCAATCACTAGATCATAATCCTTTAATAATTCAAGCCATCTTCGCTGTCGCAGATTCAGATCCTTTTGATTCATCAAGTACTTCAAACTTTTGTGATCAAGAAAATTCGGCATTTTTCACCGTACAAATAATGTCGCCAAATCTTCAAGGCAAAAACAACAATGCCGCCCAAATCATGTGTAGGATAGTTCTTCTCATGCGGTTTTAACTGTCTCAAGCATAAGCTACCACTTTACCCTCTTGCATCAACACACATCCAAGGCCCATCAATGATGCATCACTATAAATTACGAACTCCTTTCCGACTCGGGCTGTACTAAAATTGGTGCTTCATCAATCGTGCTTTCAACTTTTCAAAACTTTGTTGACATTTATCAGTCCATTCAAACTTAACATTCTTTTGCAACAACTTAGTCATAGGAGAGGCAATCATCGAAAATCCTTCAATAAAACGTCTATAATACCGGCTAAGCCTAAAAGCTTCTAACCTCGGATACATTCTTGGCGGTTTCCAATCAACGATCGCAGAAATCTTACTTGGATCCACCAATACCATCACCGAGACTATATGCCCCAAAAATCCGACTTCACGAAGCGAACTCACTTTTACTAAACTTGGCAAACAGTTTCTTTTCTCTCAAGATTTGCAATATAGTTCTCAAGTGTTCGCATGTTCAGACTCATCTCGAGAATAAATTAAAATGTCATCTATAAAACTACTACAAACTTATCCAAATATGGCCGGAAGATCCGATTCATTATGTCCATAAATATAGTGGAGCATTTGTTGTCGAAAGGCATCACAAGAAACTCATAATGTCCATACCTTGTCCTAAAGGCGCTTTAAGCACATCTAACTCCTTAACTCTCACCGGTAGTAACCGGACCTCAAATCAATCTTTGAAAACACTGTGGCCCCTTTAACCGATCGAATAAATCATCAATCCTCGGCAATGGGTACTTGTTCTTTATAGTCACCTTATTAAGTCGACGGTAATCAATGCAAAGTCTCATTGAACCATCCTTTTCTTCTGAATGAAATACAGAGCACCCAGGAGAGAAACTCGGTCTCACAAATCCCTTTGTCGTTAACTCCTGCAATCGAGCCTTCAATTCTTTTAATTCATTGAGCCATTCTATATGGAGCAATCGAGATCGGTGCAAAGGTTCGGCAACAAATCAATAGCAAAATCTATCTCTATTCGGAGGCAACCCTGCAATTCCTCCGAAATACATCCGAAACTCACAGACTATCTAAGATCGATTCAAATTTCAGTTGGGGCAACTCAATATTCATTACATAAGCTAGATAAGCTTCACACCCTTTTCTCATGTATTTCTGTGCAGACATGTGCGAAATCACCATAGGCAATTTATTTGATTCATCTGTTTCAACCTCTGAATTTCTCCATTTTCACATTTCAACTCTAGTGTCTTTTGTTTACAATCTACCTTAGCATCATACAATGTTAACGGTCCATTCCCAAGATAACGTCAAACTCACCAAATGGTAACAACATCAAGTTGGCCGGAAAAGCGATGACCTTGAATCATTAATGGGCAATTCTTGCAAACCTTGTCAACTAGCACATATTGGCCTAAGGGTTCGACACTTTAATCGTAAACTCAAGTAAATTCAACAGCAACTTTTTATTGGATACTAAATTCATGCAAATATAGGAATGAGTGGACCCGGATCAATCAATGCAATAACAATAGTATCATAGAGAGAAAATGTACCAAGAATGACATCGGAGATGATGCATCTTCTCGCACGTATAGCATAAGCTCTAGCAGTGCTCTAGCTTCGATCTTGCCGTTAAATCTTTCATCACGCTTTTACTACTAGTCCCACCTCCAAGATTTCTCGGTGGTCTACCTCTACTAGCGGTGGTATTCATCTAGCACTCAAATCTTTCTTCTTTAATTTTCTCCGGACAATCTCTAATAAAATGCTCATGAGAACACTTTTGAAACAAGCTCGCTTCGGTCCCCCAACACTCACCATAATGTTGCTCGCCACATTGTCGACACTCGGGCTTTCTAGGTCGCACATTACCCACACTTGCCATCAAGTAGCTTGAGCTTTAGACCCGAATATGCTCTACCACGATCTCGTGTGAATCCCCAATTGAAACTGTCATTCGAGGGTTTGTCTCTTTGGACCTCTTTGGTTGAGATTGAAATGGCTTGCTTATCTGTCTTTTTTCGACGTCTCGGGCCTCAATAGCGACTTTTCTTCTTTCTTTGTTCAATTCTTCGCTTTAAGAGCTCGATCAACCAATACTAGAAATTCTTTCAACTCCAAAATTCATACAAGCATTTTAATGTCCTCATTCAGTCCATCTTCAAATCTTCTACACATAATGGCCTCGGTAGACACACATTCTCGAGCATACTTATCTGAGTCTTACAAATTCGCTCATACTCGCTACGAGACATTTTCCCTCGCTTCAATTCAAGGAACTCCTTCCGCTTTTTATCAATAAATCGCTGACTTATGTATTTCTTTCTAAATTCTTCTGGAAGAAATCCCAAGTAACTTTTCTTTTGGCACCATCTGCAACCAAAGTCTTCCACCGTGGTAAGTCAATCTCTCAAAAGTGATATAGCACACTTTAAGCATTCCTCGGTGTACATGAGAGCTCATCAAATACACGGTAGAATTTTCAAGCCGAATTCCGCTTTCTCGGGATCATCATCGACCTTTGCTCTAAACTCTTCAGCCCTTGTTTTGAATCTTGTCAACCGGAGGCTTGTTCATTCTTACCAAATCTATACCTTGAGCACTCTGAGAATCGCCCGAGGTATAGGAGGGGTGGAGGAGGTTGAGCATTTGGATTTGCTCGAATAAATTCAAGATACCAATTGTTCATCATTTGGAGAAAGGCATCCGAGCCTCATCTCCTTGTCTCAATGTCTCGTGTCTACTTTCCAGGTAGCGGTCCCTTGTGCGGGAGCCGGCGCATTACTAAAGATCATCACCGCAGCCTTGGGATCCATTACTATATTAAAACAAAACAGCTTTAGAATAATCGAGTCACCACACTATCACAATATTTTTATGGCATGTATAGCTAGACCTTTACACACACTTTATTAGTCCGAGAACCGACTAAACCATAGCTCGATACCACTAAATGTAACACCCTTACCTGCTATCGTAGGAACAGATATAAGGTATTACCGAACATAACACATACCATTAAACATAATCGAGATATAAATATGTCATCCAATTTGATAGTGCATCGTATAACATATGTCTTGAACAATATTAGCCCACTTTAATGGCTTGTACAAAGTATCTGGTCGAGCATCAGTAACTAATATTTTAACCTAGACAAATATGACACGTAACAAAATAATTAAGCCTACTATACATGCCATGATTCAAAACGTTTAGTTCAAATACCCTAAAGTATGATAGTGCGGGTAGATCTTCACGATCCTTAACTCCCGAGCAAGTCAAGAACACTATAAGACAAAAGAGAGAAACAAAGTAAGCTTATAGCTTAGTAAGTAAGTATGTAAATACTAATTAAAGAATCTAACATGTTTACACAACAATTCAAGTTTATCTACTTTAACTTCACTATTCATTCCACTTTGATTTAGCTGTCTCTCTGCGTCATATTCACTAAATAAATCATAACTCGGGTTACAAAACTCGAAATTAAAATCCGTAAAATTTCCTGAATCTAGACTCATAAAGCTTTTTGCTAATTGTTTTCTATAATTTTGGTTGAGCCGATTAGTACAGTTTATTAGTTAAAGTTTCCCTGTTACACAGCTCGACTGATCTGACCTCAGTTCACTACGAATTGAATATCTCTCAGTACACAATTCAAACAACCCTGAGGTCTGTTTCATTTAAAATTAGTCTCAATAAGGAATTTAGGCATGTAAACTATATTTCTTAATTTTCTTTGTACAATTTTTAATGATTTTTCAAAGTTTGAACAGGGGATCACGTATTCATCCTGAACAAGTCACATACAATTGTAAATATCTCAAAATATAGAATTCCTTTGCTTGCTCTGTTTCTTTTATATGAAAGTAGACTCATTAAGCTTTAATTTTACATCTCATTAAACCTCTAATTATATTCCTCCTATTTTTGGTGATTTTTCAAAATCACGTCACTGCTACCATCTAAAAACAGTTTTAATGCTAATTTCACTCTTTCACACATTCTTTATGCTACCCTCATTTTATCTTATATATGTATATACCACAAATCATTTTCACTACATTTCATTCACCATAAGTGTAGGTCCAAACCACAATATCACCACAAAACCATCCAGTTGAACAATTCGGATCAATCCTCGATATTTAATGGTTTCAAAGACACCCCACCATCATACTTCGTTTAGTTCGGCTCTCTTGTACACATGGTGAACACTTAGTACCACTCATGCGACCTAACCGATTTGTCTCGTAGCTCTCTTGTCTACATGGTGTCCTTCACTTGGAATCACGCATGCGACCTAGCTACATTTACCTTTCACGTAGCTCTCTTGTCTACATGGTGTCCTTCACTTGGAATCACGCATGCGACCTAGCTACATTTATCTTTCACGTAGCTCTCTTGTCTACATGGGATACATCTCGTATCACGCATGTGACCTAGCTACTACTGAGGTGTCTCGTAGCTTTCTTGTACACATGATGTGCACTCAGCATCATACATGTGACCTAGCTACGCTCCCTCTATTTCATTCGATCTCTCCAGAATGTTCAACCGGATCTCTCTCTATATTTATTTCCATTTTTCCAATAGTCGATTTACATTTTAACATCAGCTAGTATGTTTATATAATAGGCTGAAATATAAGAATGTACATGAAATTATTGTAATATTTACATACAAACTTACCTTGGTGCAAAATGTGGAAATTTTGCAATTTAGTCCAAAACTTTTTCCTTTCCCTGCTCGAGATCAATTCGCGTCTTTCTTGATCTATAATAACACATTTAGCTCATTTAATACTCATACTATTTATTTCAATCCAAAAATCACATTATGGAAAAATTACATTTTGCCCCTAACTTTACAAAATTACATTTTTGCCCCTAGGCTCGGAATTTAATTTCAGCCCTTATTCTTATGTTTTATGATATGCTGAACATTTTCTCTTCTACAACAACATCAAATTCTCACTCTATCATATAGTTATGAACAATAGGTATTTTTACCGATTATGCTGCTTTTACTGCTTTCACTTAAAACCGAGTAGCACAAGTTATTTAACATAATTTAAAACCTCATATTCTATCATAAAACATCAAAATACACAAATTTCACCTATGGGTATTTTTTCCAAATGTGAACCCTAGGTTAAATTATTACTAGCATAAGCTTAATCGAGCTTCCGGGATTCCAAAAACGTAAAGAACATTAAAAACGGGGCTTGGAATCACTTACTATGGAGCTTGAAAATTGAAGAAACCCTAGCTATGGAGAGAGGGAGAATTCGGCAGCAACTAAGGAGGATGATGATCAATTTTGTGTTATTTTTCCCATTTTATTTCATTTAATATCCAAATGACCAAAATGCCCCTCCTTGCTAAACTTTCAAAAATTCCTTCCATGTCCTAATTTTGTCCATGAATTTAAAATTGGTCAAATTGCTATTTAAGACCTCCTAATTAATATTCCAAAACAATTTCATACTAAAACTTCCGGATGTAAATTTTGCAACTTATTCGATTTAGTCCCTATTTTCAATTTAAGCACTTTAGGCATAGAATTTCATCACGAAACTTTCACAAAATCATGCAATCATATCATAAACCCCAAAATAATTTTAAAACAATTATTTCTATCTCGGATTTGTGGTCATGAAACCACTATTCCGATTAGGCCCTAATTCGGGTTGTCACACCTAAGCCCCGTACATGCCATACTCAAAACAAGTAATCTAACTATACCGAGTGCTTCAGCTGATAGTGTGATCGTTAGCTCCAACGTCTATTGGTCTTCAAGCTATTTAGGCGACACTATAAGAAAATAGAAAGGAGAGGAAGTAAGCACAAAGCTTAGTAAGTTGCATGCAAATAAATATAACAACAATTCTACCATTCATCAACATGCTTATAATACAAGAGAAGACATAAGCACAACTTACTCATCACTATCAATTACAAATTATTTAGCATATTTTGAGGTCACATCTCATACATACTAAATCGGTCCTGTACCACTCACAACAAGGTTATACTTCTCTCATTACCTTAAACCATAACTCTCGCCGTTGAACCATTTGGAACACAACTGGATAATCAATAAACCTTAAACATGGGGTAGAATTACGTTACCATGTCCCAGAGATGGTCTCACACTGGCTCATATCTCAAGTCAATGCCATGTCCCATGCATGGTCTTACACTCACTATCAGCGTCGAAGCCAACGCCATTCCCAGACATGGTCCTACACTAGCTCTCACATATCTGTGCTGATGCCATGTCCCAGACAAGGTCTTACACTGACACATCTCGTAGCCGGTGCATGTCCCAGACTGTCTTACACTAGCTTACATCTCGAGGCCAATGCATGTCTTAGACATGTCTTACATTAGCTCTTGTCTCAATGTTGATGCAATGGCCCAGACATGGTCTTACACTAGCTCATAATAACACATACGTCACGACATGAATATCTGATTTATTTCCTATGGTTCAAACGGGAGATTGTACTGTCTCAATTATCATCATACATTCTCAATTTCACAATCAAGCAATTCATGCTATAGCAATCCAAAAACATATAATAACAATGTAGTTGTATTATTTAGATACAACTTACCTCGGATTACAAAATATGGCGACTAGTCGGTCTAATCTACTTGCTTGGCCTTCCCTCGGTCTTTGTTCAAATTTTTTATTTCTTGATCTATAATAATAAAATTCACTCATTTTGTTGCACCTTAATCTAGACACTTGAAAATTTAATATTGGGCAAAATAACCATTTTGCCCCTAGACTTCACAAAATGACCATCTTCACAAAATGACCATTTTACCCCTATGCTCGAAAATTGATTTTTATCAAATTTCTTCTTATCATAAGCCTAGAAAACCATTTTTACTCTTATAAAAATCCCAATTTTCCACTATTATACCCATTTATTACATATTTTACAACTTATTCAAAATGGTCCTTAGTTAGGGTTTCCATGAAAACTTCTTCACAAAAGTTATTTCTTACACATCTAATACTCATATTCATTCATAAAATTTCAGAAAAATACATGAACACTCTCATGGTAAAACCCTATACTTTCAACCATTTTGCAAAATGGTCCCCTCATTTGAAAGCTCATACTTCAAGGGGTCCAAAAATGTAAAAATCATTAAGAAAACTATCAAAATCACTTACTTGAGAGAGGGATAAGTTGCTGAAACTTTCAAGCTTCCCAAGGCCCTCTAATGGTTGATATTTTGGTGGGAATAAAGAAAGAGTAAAGAAGATGCTGTTAAGTTTTTATTTTATTCAATCTATTCACATAACTCACCAACCCACCTAATTTCTTTGACTTTTCCGTTTCCTTGTCCCTATGGCTGGTCATGCTATTATAAAGGGTCTGATTTCCCTTAAATGACCTCCAATTAAGGTTCTCTAGCTATTTAACACCCTTAGCTATCAAAATAAGACTTTTTCACTTTATGCAATTTAGTCATTTTTTGTAATTAAGCTTATAAACGCTAAAATTACTTCACCAAAATTTTCATGCACTAATATAAACATGTTATAATCTTAAAATAATAATAAAATACTTTCTCTGACCTCAGACTAGTGGACTTGAAACCACTATTCTGACTAGGCCCAAAATAAGGCTGTTATACATTTTCTCTTCCAAACCTCCCTTTGTTTCCTATTTTTCTCTTCTATTTCCATTGCTAATTTCCCTCTTGGAAAAGATCCCTTCAACCACCTTGGGTATCAGCATTCAAGTTCTTCTAGAAGCCTTGGTTCAATAAAACGAGCGAAGAAAGAGAAGCAGAGTAAACTAGTCAGGCTTGGGAAAGACACCGGATTTGATTCTAGTTTCCTATCTTTTAACTTTTATTGTTGTTATTATGAACATGTCTATGAATATTTGTTATGTTGTTATTATAAATTTAATTAACATGGCTTAAATTTGATTTGTGTTAGGTTGATTACATTTCATCTACTTAAGTTATCAAAATCATGTTTGTGTTGTTATAGGTCTTGGTAAATTGTTTGATTAAGTAAAATGATGATTATGTTATACTTGCATTATAATTGTAATGTAACTAATGGATTAATTATTAATCGTATTAAAATTGAAATTAATTGACACAATACTAAATCAGTGCATGTTTAATCTTCTAAGGTAGCTGAAGATTAAATTAGCGAAGGTATTGAACGGTACATTAGTCTTGCAAAACTTGCAAGATCATTGTGATTAAACTGTTTTCAATATAGAAATATATTGTTACCTCACTTAATCTTTTACTTGCTTATTTAAATTAATTAATTTTTTGAATTGGCATAGTGATATGTTCAAGAGATTAGTTAATTTAGTAAGTTTGTATGTGCTATAGTTAGCAAATTATCAAGTTGTTGTGAATTTATTCGTAACAACATGAACATTTTTCAAGTAATATTAAGTTAAGAAATGTAATTGATCTAACACAAATTATTTCATATTGATTAAACTTCTTTTTAAAAATTGTGCTTTGGAGTTTTTATCTTTTAATTTTTCTTAGTTAATTTACCTAGTTAAAATCTAGTTTTATTAAACACACCAAAGACACCAAAGACAAGGAAAAAAATCAAAGAAAAATGAAAAAATTGAAAAATAAACAAGTTTTCTATATTACCACCCCACACACACTTTAGTTAACATATTGTCCTCAATGTGTAACCCATTAGTAGATAAGGTAAGAAGTTACCCGATTGATTGTGTTCGTTCCAACTACTAATGGTGGGTGCTTCCTCCTTTAATTGTGTTAACTTGAATTGTTTGTCTCCTTCGTGTTGGGTTCCTGTAAAGAAAACTTAAACAAGATGCAATAAAAATGTAACGTCCCAAATTTTTGGCCTAGAAGTATTAGGTCTTGAGTAGGGGAACAGTTAGAAATATACTCATAAATATTTAGTTGTGTAAGAAAGTGACACAAATGTGTATCTGCTTCAGTGGTTAAGTGTTCTGGGAAGTGTCTGAGAAGTCTTGGGTTCAAGCCTGGGCAGGAGCAAAAAGTTTTGTTTTTTTTAAAGGAATAAGCACTATCTCTTGGCAATAGGCTTTTAAATAAAAATAGGTAAGGCATGATGTGATAGCCCAAAATTGACCCTAGTCGGGAAGTGCTTTCGGGACCGCTAAACCGAGTCATCGAAATGTTTGAACGTAATATTTATTGTCTAGAATATGTATTTATGAATGTGTGAAAATTTCAAGCTTCGATTTAGTCGATTGCATGTGAATTCAGTTATTAGGACTTGTGTGACACTTTTGAAATGTGATAGGCTAATCTATAAGGACCTAATAGTGCATGTAATCAAAAGGGAGGACTTGCATGTCAAATTCCCCCCCTAATAGCTAGTGGGTGGCCATGACAAGGGATTATGGGCAAAACATGTCATGAAACATGTTGTGTAAGTGGTTTAAGTTGGAATAAATAAAGAAATGAGTATGGGTAATAAAGAAAGAAAAAAAAAAGAAGGAAAGAAGGTGTGTGATTCCCCCCATTGACGTGAGTTGAAGAAAAGAAAAGAAAAAAATTTGTTCATCCTTTCATTCTCTCTTGGCCAAAAATTCTAAGGAAGAAGGAGGGAGTTCTTGCTTCATGTTTGGTTTGGAAGGGGATTAGGAAGAGGTTTGGCCATACTTGTATCAAGATTAAGGTATGTTTGATGTAGTGCCATGAGATTCATGCATGTTTTTGGTTGCTAACTTGATGTTCTTATTAGCCCATGGTTCAAATCCTTGCTATGTCATGGGGGTGGTATTCGGCCAAGGTGGATTTTGTGTTAATGCCATTGCATGTTAAATATGAAGCTTGCTAATGATACATGTGATGGTGGATTGATGGTTCTTGGACTTTCTTTTTAGCATTTTTTTGAGTGAGACATTAAGTTCTTTGTTTAACCATGACCAAAATTGAAATGGTATGGTGTTGTGATGTATTCGGCCATGGTACATCCATAAGTATAATTTATGCTTATTGCATGGTAGGTAAGATTTGTGATTTGGATTTATGTTCATGTTTAGTTATAATCAACTTTGAGATTCGGCTCTAGCATATATATATATATATATATGTTTGCACATGATGTATTGGTATGACATATATACTATCTCAAGGTATATATTTTCATATGATGATGTTTTGGTTATGAAGTAAATGATTGATGCGTATTGAGTTACAATATGGAATGCGTTAGTTAGTAAAATGTATGCCGTTTATGTGTGGTATTAGTGTATAATTGGCCTCAACATGGACATGCATATTCGCCACATGAGGGGATTGGTGTGCATGCATTCGGTTAGAGGCAAGCATATTGATGCCTATTCTTGGCTTGGAAAATTCGCTAAGGAGAGTACTAACTAATGTGTTGAGTTTGATTCATGATTTCGTACATATGTGACTTTAATGTCTAATGAAAATATGTGGGCTAAGTACCTTGAATTCCTCTTCGATGCTCAAATGATTAAATCAATTTATTTGTTAAATTAAGCTCAAGAGCAAAGGGAGCTAAATCGATAAAGGGAATGAAAAAGTGGTCGAATAGCCATCGGAATCATTCGACAACATCCGAGGTAAGTTTTCGAGTAATGGAACTTAGATTATGATTTGATTAGATCATGTGTTAAGCAAATTGAAATCATGCTCTTTGTGTGTGGCTATTGAGCCGAAATTGTAAATATGATAAATGTCTTGTGTTTGAGCTTTGGTAATGAGAATGTAATAAGAATGTGTTATGATTTGTTGATATATGTGCTTGGTTATTGAATGATATCCAGGCTAAGTCTCAAGGCTTTTGTGCTAAGTGACTAAATCCGGTCAATTCTCAAGGCATTTGTGCGAGTTACCAAAATCGGGTTAAGTCCCGAAGGCATTTATGCGAGTTACTAAATCCGGCTAATTCGAAGGCAATCGTGCGAATCACTATAATCGGGCTATGTCCCAAGACAATCTAGCGAGTCGCTATATCCGGTTAAATTCAAGGTACGTGATTCGGGAATGAGCAATCTTCTGTAAAAATTTCAGTTAATACGCTTGCAAAATTCCAGCAATGAGGTATGTTTCAGTATGTGCTTTGAATTAGTTGAGCCCTTACAAATAAGTATTCGCCGGTTGATAAACGAGCTACCGCCTTTGGCTAAGTTGATCTTTTGTGTATGAACATAAAGGTTGGTAATGTGAAGTAAGTAGGATATTGAGAATGCGTGCATATGAAATTATCCGTTTAGCTATATGAATGATATGCTTTTGTTGTGCTGGAATCCCTTGCTCAAAACTTACTAAGCATAAATTGCTTACTCCGTCTCTTTGCTCTCTGTTTTATAGATTTTGGCTCGTCTGCTATCGGACTCGGGATTTTTGGAAGTCGAAGTCTCCCACACTATCAAAGCCCCCTTTTGGTACAAATTTTGGTTGAGCTTTGAAATGGCATGTATAGGACTACCCTTTGTTGTTTTTCGAGTACTTTTGTGATGTATGTGTGTGTGACCATGCGAAAATGGCGATAGAAGTGGAGTATGGCATTAGACCATTTGTGTGTATGTATATATATATGGTTTCATGATGTGACTATGGACTGGAATGGAAGTGTTGGGCAATGATCAGCCCTTGGAATGGCTAAATATGATCATATGTGGACCTATGTATGACAAAACTCTAGTTGGTCCATGGAAACCACGAAATAGGTAAAGTTTACCTTGAAAACGGATGCTGACAGTAGCAGTGGTGTGGATGTGAAAAATCACTAAAAATAGCAGGAATGGAATTAAATAGTGAATAAATTATGTAAATGAGTCCTGATGAATCTACTTTCATATGGAAGAAACGAAACGGTCATATGAGTTGTATGTTAAGAGATATTTAGGTATTCGTGAAACAGGGCCAGAACTGTTTCTGGATTCCATGTTCCGACTTTGGAAATTCATTATAAATTAACCAGAGATAATTAGGAGCCATGTGATATATGTATAGATTCCTATTTGAGTTTAGTTTCTATAGAAACAAACGGCATCAGTATTGAATCCCTGTACAGGGAGATATTCAAGTTGTAACGCGCGAAGGTCAGTGTAGTCGACCCCTGTAACATGGGAGACTTTAACTAATAAACTGTACAAATTGGCTCAACCAAAAATTCTAGAAAAAAATCTGTAGATGTAAATATGAGTCTAGTTTCAGGAAAAAATTACGAAACTGATTTTCGAGTTTTCAAACTCAAGATATGATTTTTAAGGCGATAGTGATGCAGTAACCAGCTTGTCTGGAAATTTTTTTTATGGACTGTGAAAACAATTAAGTCTGTGTGCACCTTGTGTTCGACTCAGAACGGACTCAGTGCAGGGTTACAATTTTATTGGTATCAGAGATACGGTTTAGTCGATTCTAGGACTACCGTAATGCGTTTGGGTCTAGCTCTACATGCCATTTTATGTGATTATTTGATAGTGTGGTGATTTCTGACATTTGCAAATGTGTTTATTTATAGTAATGGATCCCGATCCCGACCGAAGCGGTAGTGATGATCTTGAGAGTGTAGCGCTGTCCTCAAGACAAGGGACAGGCACGGCAGACTCTCAACCTAATGCTAGTAATCCAAATGATGAAGCTAGACAAGCTTTCTATAGCGTGATGAATGATTGGTTCAACCAATACATTCGAACTAATATGGTCATTCCACAACCTCCATTCCCAACAAACATAGCCCAAGACCTACAATGCCTCCCAGAATCGACCAAATAAGGTCGAATAAGCCCCGATTGATGAGATGGGGCTACTGAATTTAAAGCTACGGATAGCGACGATGCCGAGCAAGCTGAATTTTGGTTGGACAACACTATCCTGCACTCGATGAGCTATCTTGTACACCGATGAATGCCTAAAGTGTACTATCTCCTTGCTACGTGATTTCGCCTACTATTGGTGGAGTACTCGACTTGTTGTGCCCTAGAGCAATTGACTTGGGAGTTTTTCCAAACCGAGTTTGGAAAAAGTATATCATCGAGATTTGTTGATCAAAAACGGAAGGAATTTCTTGAGCTTAAGCAAGGTTCTATGTCACCAACGATTACGAGCGAAAATTTGTTAGACTTAGTAGATACGCCGGAATGTTTTCGTCCGAGGCTATCATGTGTAAACGCCGAGGATGGGCTGAATGAAGATATAAAATGTTCGTCGGCATTCTTGAAATACGAGAGTTTGTAGTACTTGTCGAGCGAGCTTGTAAAGTCAAGAGCTTAGAAAAGAAAAACAAAAAGTTGATGTGGGAACCGGAGAGTTTCGTAAAAGATCCTCGGAAAGTCTCTTCAACAGCATCGAAGAAATTTTGTGATGATGTGGGCGGTCTAGAGGCACTTCGGCCTTTTAGATGAGATCGTGATCGACCCCGTGGGTACACGAGGCACTTTGATCGCCGGTGTTGGGAATGAACGCCAAGACGAAGCGGATTGTCGTAGATATGGCAAATGGCATTCGAAGTTGTAGATTCCGTGACCGCTCTGTTACAAGTGCGGATCAGTTGACCACTTCATTAAAGATTACCCGAGGTTGTGCGAGCAGAATGTAGATCGAGTGGGAAACCGGCGCTACCATCGCTTCGCCAGAGACCATCTAGAAATACGGCAATGCTAGTGGTGGTCGAGAGGATCTAGAGATGCTACGACCAGATCCGAGGCTCATGCTCCAGCTAGGGCTTATGCAACGCGCACGCGAGGATGCTTCCTCGCCGGATGTTATTACCGTACTTTCACTCTCTTTGATACTAATGTGATTGCTTTGATTGACCCCGGTTCTACTCATTCTTATATATGAAACCTTAGCATCCAAGAAGACTTTACCTATTGAGTCTATCGAGTTCGTAATTGGTGTCAAATCCCTTGGGTCACATTCGTGCTTGTTGACAAAGTGTGTAAGAAATGCCCCTAGTAATTCGAGGTTCCTATTTTTCGCAGACTTGATGCTTTTGTCGCTCGATGAATTTGATGTTATTCTTGGTTTGGATTGGTTGACCGTGCATGATGTGGTTGTGAATTGCAAAAGCAAGACTATGGATTTGAGGTGTAAATAACGAGATGATCCGAGTTGAGTCTACGGACTTAAAGGGTTGCCATTGTAATATCATCAATGTTGGCCCGTAAATATGTAAGAAAGGGTGCGAAGCATACCTTGCGTATGTACTTGATGATAAGGAGTTAGAAATAAAACCCAAGTCTCGTGCGGTGGTTTGCGAATACCAGATGTTTTTCCGAAGAATTACCGGGTTTGCCACTGCTCGGAGATAGAGTTTGGTATTGAGCTTGTACAGGACTACGCCAATTTCGATAGCTCCGATCGTATGGCACCAACCGAGTTAAAGGAGTTGAAAGCTCGATTGCAAGAATTGACGGATAGAGGTTTCGCTCGACCAAGTTTCTCACCTTGGGTGCACCAAGATTGTTTGTGAAAAGAAGGATGGAACCATGAGGTTGTGTATTGACTATCATCAATGAATAAAGTGACGATAAAGAATAAATATCCGTTACCACGTATTGATGATTTGTTTGATCAACTAAAGGAGCCTCGGTGTTTTCAAAGATAGATTTGAGATCGGGTTATTATCGATTATGGATTCGAGATTCGGACGCACCCAAAACCGCTTCGTAACAAGGTACGGTCACTACGAGTTCCTAGTGATGCCGTTCGGGCTCACTAATGCCCCTGCGGTATTTATGGATTTGATGAATCGGATCTTCAGACGGTATTTGGACCGGTTCGTAGTTGTGTTCATTGATGACATCTTGTTCTATTCAAGAGATGAGACCGAACATCTTTGAACACCGAGATTAGTGTTGCAAATTTTACGGATAAGCGGTTATATGCTAAGTTCAGCAAGTGTGAGTTCGGTTAAGGGAGGTTAGCTTCTTGGGTCATGTGGTATCTCAGATCGGTATTCGAGTCGACCGAGCAAAATTTC
Organism: Gossypium arboreum; assembly: GCF_025698485.1. Lineage (NCBI taxonomy): Eukaryota > Viridiplantae > Streptophyta > Magnoliopsida > Malvales > Malvaceae > Gossypium > Gossypium arboreum. The sequence goes on from NC_069073.1 coordinate 85,198,272, forward strand.
AGCCATACTTAACCGGAAGCCTCAGAAATATTATTGAGGTTCGAGCTTTTTGGGACTTGCGGTTATTACCGATGGTTTGTGAAAGGTTTCTCGATGATAGCCACACCCATGACGGCTACTTCAAAAGATGTTAAGTTCGAATGGACGGAAAAATGTTAGAAAAGTTTTGATCAACTGAAAACTTATTTGACTGAAGCTCAATTTTAGCAAAACCGAATCGGGCAAAGAGTTTGTCATCTATAGTGATGCCTCCCTACTTGAGTTGGGTTGCGATTGATGCAAGAAGGTCGAGTTGTGGCCTATGCGTCGAGACAATTAAAGCCACATGAGAAAAATTATCGACCCATGATCTCGAACTAGTCGCCATTGTATTCGCTTTGAAAATATGGCGACACTACCTATTTGGGGAGAAGTGCCATGTATTTTCGGATCACAAAAGTCTCAAATATTTGATGACTCAAAGAGACTTGAATCTGCGACAAAGACGTTGGCTCGAGTTGTTAAAAGATTATGAGCTTGTCATTGATTATCACCCGGAAAGGCTAATGTGGTTGCGGACGCCTTTAAGCGGAAATCACTTTTTGCTTTTCTGAGCGATGAATGTACACTTGTCTATTCTACCCGACAATGTGTTAGTAGCCAAATTAAAGGCCAAACCATTATTGATTCATCAAATTCGTGAAGCTCAGAAAGTCAACGATGAGTTGGTTGCAAAAAATTTGAGTGTGTTCGAACAAGGAATAGGAGTTTCAAATTGATGATGATGATTGTTTGAGGTTCAGAAGTCATCTGTGTGTTCCAAGGAATTCGAAACTCATTTCGATGATTCTGAACGAAGCCCATTGTAGCCGAATGTCAATTCACCCGGGGAGTACGAAGATGTACAATGATTTGAAACGTCGGTTTTGGTGGCATGGTATGAAACGAGACATCTCCGACTTTGTTTCGAGATGTTTAATATGTCAACAAGTGAAAGCGGAACATCAAGTGCCTTCAGGGTTACTTCAGCCGATCACGATACCCGAGTGGAAATGGGATCGAGTCACAATGGACTTTGTGTCCGGACTGCCATTGTCAGCAAGTAAGAAGGATGCGATTTGGGTTGTTGTTGATAGACTGACTAAGTCGGCTCACTTTATCCCCAGACGCATTTAATTTTTCATTGGATAAACTAGCTGAATTGTACGTTTCTCGATTGTGAGATTACACGGGTACCGATTTACATTGTTTCTCAGACAGAGATTACACGGGTACCGATTTACATTGTGTCGATAGAGATCCGAGATTCACCTCGCGATTTTGGAAGAAATTGCAAGAAGCTTGGTACCAAGTTGCATTTCAAAGACCGCCTTTCACCCCTAAACCGATGGTCAATCCGAGCGGATAATTCAGATACTTGAGGATATGTTGAGATGTTGCATCCTCGAGTTCGATGGTTCATGGAACGGTATTTACCTTTGATTGAATTCGCCACAACAATAGTTTTCAATCAAGTATTAAGATGGCACCTTACGAGGCCTTGTACGGCGTAAATACCGTACACCATTTTTTGGACCGAGCTCGGTGAAAGTAAAATTTTCGAGTGGATTTGATTAAAGATGCTGAGCAGAAAGTAAAAGTAATCCGTGAAAATCTGAAGATAGCCTCCGATCGTCAGAAGTCGTACAAGGATCTGAAACAAAAAGGGATTGAGTATCAGGTGGGAGATAAAGTGTTTCTTAAAGTTTCGCCTTGGAAAAAGATACTCAGATTTGGGCGCAAGGGCAAATTGAGTCCGAGGTTCATCGGGCCATATGAGATATCCGAACGAGTCGGTCCATTATGTATCGTTTGATTTTGCCCCCTGAACTTGAAAAGATTCACGACGTCTTTCATGTTTCGATGCTTCGACGTTATAGATCTGATCCGTCGCACGTAATTAGTCCATCAGAGGTTAAAATTCAAGCCGATATGAGTTATGAAGAAGAATCGATTCGTATCCTAGCTCGTGAAGTGAACGAGTTGCGAAACAAAAGGGTTCCGTTAGTAAAAGTGTTATGGCTCAAACACGGCATGGAAGAAGCTACTTGGGAACCCGAGAACTCTATAAAAGAGCGATACCCAAACCTATTTACCGGTAAGATTTTCGGGGATGAAAATTTCTTGTGTGGGGGAGAGTTGTGACAGCCCAAAATTGACCCTAGTCGGGAAGTGGTTTCGGGACCACTAAACCGAGTCACCGAAATGTTTGAACGTAATATTTATTGTCTAGAATATGTATTTATGAATGTGTGAAATTTCAAGCTTCGATTTAGTCGATTGCATGTGAATTCAGTTATTAGGACTTGTGTGACACTTTTGAAATGTGATAGGCTAATCTATAAGGACCTAATAGTGCATGTAATCAAAGGGAGGACTTGCATGTCAAATTTCCCCCTAATAGCTAGTGGCCGCCATGACAAGGATTATGGGCAAAACATGTCATGAAACATGTTGTGTAAGTGGTTTATGTTGGAATAAATAAAGAAATGAGTATGGGTAATAAAGAAAGAAAAAAAAAAAGAAGGAAAGAAGGTGTGTGATTCCCCCCATTGCCGTGAGTTGAAGAAAAGAAAAGAAAAAAATTTGTTCATCCTTTCATTCTCTCTTGGCCGAAAATTCTAAGGAAGAAGGAGGAGTTCTTGCTTCATGTTTGGTTTGGAAGGGATTAGGAAGAGGTTTGGCCATACTTGTATCAAGATTAAGGTATGTTTGATGTTGTACCATGAGATTCATGCATGTTTTTGGTTGCTAACTTGATGTTCTTATTAGCCCATGGTTCAAATCCTTGCTATGTCATGGGGGTGGTATTCGGCCAAGGTGGATTTTGTGTTAATGCCATTGCATATTAAATATGAAGCTTGCTAATGATACATGTGATGGTGGATTGATGGCTCTTGGACTTTCTTTTTAGCATTTTTTTGAGTGAGACATTAAGTTCTTTGTTTAACCATGACCAAAATTGAAATGGTATGGTGTTGTGATGTATTCGACCATGGTACATCCATAAGTATAATTTATGCTTATTGCATGGTAGGTAAGATTTGTGTTTTGGATTTATGTTCATGTTTAGTTATAATCAACTTTGAGATTCGGCTCTAGCATATATATATATATATATATATATGTTTGCACATGATGTATTGGTATGACATATATACTATCTCAAGGTATATATTTTCATATGATGATGTTTCGGTTATGAAGTAAATGATTGATGCGTATTGAGTTACAATATGGAATGCGTTAGTTAGTAAAATGTATGCCGTTTATGTGTGGTATTAAGTGTATAATTGGCCTCAACATGGACATGCATATTCGACCACATGAGGGGGATTGGTGTGCATGCATTCGGTTAGAGGCAAGCATATTGATGCCTATACTTGGCTTGGAAAATTCGGCTAAGGAGAGTACTAACTAATGTGTTGAGTTTGATTCATGATTTCCGTACATATGTGACTTTAATGTTTAATGAAAATATGTGGGCTAAGTACCTTGAATTCCTCTTTCGATGCTCAAATGATTAAATCAATTTATTTGTTAAATTAAGCTCAAGAGCAAAGGGGAGCTAAATCCGATAAAGGGAAAGAAAAAGTGGTCGAATAGCCATCGGAATCATTCGACAACATCCGAGGTAAGTTTTCGAGTAATGGAACCTAGATTATGATTTGATTAGATCATGTGTTAAGCAAATTGAAATCATGCTCTTTGTGTGTGGCTATTAAGCCGAAATTGTAAATATGATAAATGTCTTGTGTTTGAGCTTTGGTAATTAGAATGTAATAAGAATGTGTTATGATTTGTTGATATATGTGCTTGGTTATTCGAATGATATCCGGGCTAAGTCCCGAAGGCTTTTGTGCTAAGTGACTAAATCGGGTCAATTTCAAGGCATTTGTACGAGTTACCAAAACCGGGTTAAGTCCGAAGGCATTTATGCGAGTTACTAAATCCGGGCTAATTCCCGAAGGCAACTGTGCGAATCACTATAATCGGGCTATGTCCCGAAGACAATCTAGCGAGTCACTATATCCGGTTAAATTCCGAAGGTACGTGATTCGGGAATGAGCAATCTTACTGTAAAAAATTTCAGTTAATACGCTTGCAAAATTCCAGCAATGAGGTATGTTTCGTTTGTGCTTTGAATTAGTTGAGCCCTTACAAATAAGTATTCGCTCAGTTGATAAACGAGCTACCGGCCTTTGGCTAAGTTGATCTTTTGTGTATGAACATAAAGGTTGGTAATGTGAAGTAAGTAGGATATTGAGAATGTGTGCATATGAAATTATCCGTTTAGCTATATGAATGATATGCTTTTGTTGTGCTGGAATCCTTGCTCAAAACTTACTAAGCATAAATTGCTTACTCCGTCTCTTTGCTCTCTGCTTTATAGATTTTGGCTCGTCACCATCGGACTCGGGATTTTGGAAGTCGAAGTCTCCCACACTATCAAAGCCCCTTTTGGTACAAATTTTGGTTGAGCTTTGAAATGGCATGTATAGGACTACCCTTTGTTGTTTTTCTAGTACTTTTGTGATGTATGTGTGTACAAAGAATGCGAAAATGGCGATAGAAGTGGAGTATGGCATTAGACCATTTGTGTTTATGTATATATATATGGTTTCATGATGTGACTATGGACTGGAATGGAAGTGTTGGGCAATGATCAGCCCTTGGAATGGCTAAATATGATCATATGTGGACCTATGTATGACAAAACTCTAGTTGGTCCATGGAAACCACGAAATAGGTAAAGTTTACCTTGAAAACGGATGCTGACAGCAGCAGTGGTGTGGATGTGAAAAATCACTAAAAATAGCAGGAATGGAATTAAATAGTGAATAAATTATGTAAATGAGCCTTGATGAATCTACTTTCATATGGAAGAAACGAAATGGTCATATGAGTTGTATGTTAAGAGATATTTAGGTATTCGTGAAACAGGGCCAGAACAGTTTCTTTATTCCCTGTTCCGACTTTGGAAATTCATTATAAATTAACCAGAGATAATTAGGAGCCATGCCATATATGTATAGATTCCTATTTGAGTCTAGTTTCTATAGAAACAAACGTCATCAGTATTGAAGCCCTGTACAGGGAGATATTCAAGTTGTAACACGCGAAGGTCAGTGTAGTCGACCCCTGTAACATGGGAGACTTTAACTAATAAACTTTACAAATTGGCTCAACCAAAAATTCTAGAAAAAAATATGTATATGGAAATATGAGTCTAGTTTCAGGGAAAAATTACGAAACTGATTTTCGAGTTTTGAAACTCAAGATATGATTTTTAAGGCGACAGTGATGCAGTAACCAGCTTGTTTGGAAATTTTTTTTATGGACTGTGAAAACAATTAAGTCTGTGTGCACCTTGTGTTCGACTCCGGTAACGGACTCGGGTAAGGGATGTTACACATGACATAAAGGTCCTTCTGGTCTAGGGGGTATATGGCATGTTACCTATGCCAGAGGGCTGAGGTTCAAATCCTGGTGAAGGCAGTGGAGTATTTTATTTTGCTGTGAGTACATGAGAGTGCCCTAGGTTGACCGAAACTCTAAGAAGTCTGAAAGGGATTCAAATTGGATGGTTGAGAGATCAAAAGAGGGATTTGAGGAGGGAATCAAGGGATTGGTGGACGGTTTGAGTGGTTTGGAGGATAATTCGGGTTTTGGGGAGGAGTGGGAGAGTTGTGCCATTTGTGAACTTCTACTTCCCAAGAATTCGGCTAGGCAATTTTTTTCTCTCCATTTTCAGTTTTGTGATTGCTTTTGGTTCTTTTTTGCACTTCTTGATTGCCAAATTCTGCTAGGGGATGATTCGGGTACTTTTCATTCTGTCCATTTTGGTTTTGTCCTTCATTTTCAGTGCCCTACTGACCGATTTTGCTCTTCTCCCTCTACTCTTTTAGCAACCATTTTCCCTTGTTGCTATTGAGCCAAATTTTTTCTTTGGTTTTACTACTTCTCCACCTTTAATTTTTCTCTCTTTTTGGGACTGATATTTTCTTAGAGACCATTCGGGTATTTCTCGTTTTGTTCTTTCAACTTTATTTTCCATACAACCTTACTCTGCTTCGATTTTCTTTCTTCCTCTACTCCGTTAACTGACATTCTTTCCCTTTTCTCTTTGGTTGAATGTCCTATTCTCCTTCTCTCTCAATTCTTTAAGTTTAACATATCCCACTATTTTCATCTTATTATGATTGCTGAATAATCCTTTCTCTCTCTTTGTGTTTTTGTTTTTGATTTGGCAATTGTTCTTTGAGAAATCGGTGGGTACACATGGTTTTTTCTGTTCTTTCTCTACTGTAGTGATCTTTCTTCAAATATCTTTCCCTTACTGTCATTTTGTGCTAGGGTTTGGTTGTGCTAGCCTTATTTCTATCGAATCTGTAAGTCAATTGTTTCTTCTCCTATTCTGGGTTTGGTATTTTCAGTAAGTGTTATGCAGTTTGTACAATCTTTTTGTATGATTAATTTGTGGTTTAAATTGTTAAGTCTAGGTTTGATTGTAGGATACTTCTAAAAGGAGTTGAACCAGTCTTTGGCAACGGAGTAAGTGAGCGATCCTCAGTTGAGCGATCAAGGCAAGTGATAAGAAACTGTTTTAATAAGTGTTATAGAAAAGGATTGTTTAATCCTGTTGATAAAGGGACTAATGATGCATGGTGTTTGGATCTAGGGTTGGAGCACTTGTGGTCTATTTGCACACTCTCGCATCAAGGTGTGTAACCACATTGCCAAAAATGTAGATAAGCAAAAGTTGAAAAATATGACTATTTACGCTATAAAAACGTGCGCCCGCTGTGTGGTCATCAGAAACGTATAAACATGTGTTAGATCGTAGAGTCCACCATGAGCGATTTCATGGGCTTTGGTCATTTTGGTCTACATTGGGCCGAAATGGGCCGTGTGGGTCCCATAAGCATGTGGGCCCCATACAGGTAACCCACACGGACGAGTAGAGATTATTGGGCTAGGCTGTGTATGCACATGACTAAGGCTATTTTTGGGCTTTGTGGGCCACATGGGTGTGTGGGCCCACATGAGCCTGCATTATGGGCTTGGGCCTATTTATACTGTTTGACTGTTAAGGTTGCACGAGTCGCCTGAGACGACTGTGGACCTACTGTTGGGCCGGTAGACCCCTAATTGTTAAAATGACCGTAATGTCCCTACATGGTAAATTGACTATTTTGCCCCTATGTGATATATGTTTATATTCTAGCATTCTATTGTAACTGTGTTGAGTACATGTATAATATTATGTTATGACATGACATGTGCCATGATGCATTGCATTGGGGTGGGTTTTTATATGATTGGATGAAGTGTATTGTACTGTACTGACTGCTTGCTGCAAATCACTGATGGCTCGAAACCTATTATACTGGCAGCTCTACTACAAATACTGTTTAGTGCTGCAACTAGTGCTACTTGGAATGTAGGGATGGGTGGGTTGATTTTATCCCCACATGCAGTGTAGGGTTGGACTAAGATTGAGTGTAGAGGCTGGAAGGGTAGGACTTGCATACTGTTTATTGTTACTGCATGTTTACTGTTACTGCAATGGGCCAAGGCTCGAACATATGACTGTTTCTATATTGAGATGGGCTAAAGCCCAAACTGATATTATCACTATTAATAAAAAAAGGCTTAGGCCTAGACTGTATTTGCTCACTGTACGTTTGACTGTTTGTTTATTAAGGGATTACACACTGAGTTTTCGTAAACTCATCCTTCTGCTTATCTGCACAGGTAATCCTTAGGCGGATCGGTGCTGCGAGGGACTCGAAGGTGGCCACACAACCGCTCATGCTTCCATGTTTAGTTTTTAATTTATAAGTAATTTAATTTGGGTATTTTGTAATAAGGCCTCTATAAGTTTTAATTTTTAATTTGGGGTTTTGTTATTTTGATCTGCTAGCATTAGGACACGGGTGTTCAAAAAGATAAATGCTTTTCAAAACACCAGATTTACATAACATATTTCAAAAGCTTCTGCAACAAACATTGTTTTAAATTGTAATAACAATCTAATATGATTAACATTTTGCTAAAACGACTTGAGTTTTAACAATTAACGAGGTATCCTAAATTTTCATTAAAGTTACAAAGAGGTTTTGATATCGAGCGGGTTTTTCAAAAATGAAATTATGTTTTTCAAAAAACACCTCAATGTGAAATTGCCAGATCCGGCCATAATGTCCAGATCGGGTTTGGGCTGTTACATTTAATGGTATCAGAGTCAAGTTACAAAACTTGACTGTGGATTTGGGTTTCTTCTAAAACTTGGAATTTTCAAAAAAAAAAATGTTCCAAATGATTTGGAGGAATTTTGAAATGTTATTACTACATGTGTGGTGCACCGAGTCTCCGCGCCGATCTTGTAAGTTCTCTTAGAAAACAATATTTTGATTTTGATTAAAACTGTCTTAGGTAGGATTACTAAGACTACTATAAGTAGTATACCGTACTGCAAACTCTTTAGTAGTGTATATTAAAACTGTAGAAAAACTGGTAGACACCAATAAACACTGCGTTGTGCGAAAATAGAACTCTATGCTTATGATACTATTTCCCATAAAACATCTATTAATAAACACTGAAATTGTAAACTAATGCATAAAACTGTTAATTCAAGATAAAACACAATTTGATAATGAGACCAGAGGTACTAGGTTTCTTAATCGTGCGGTTGGGGACGACGCGCTGTTCCAACTTATGTTCTTAGAGAGGGTTGCTGGACCCAATACTGGATATGGGGCCTGAGGGTCGATTATGGAACGACTCCAGTCCAATGGAGTTGAGCTCTTTAGGAGGAGTGTCACTGGTGTTGCCTCTAACGTGGCTAAGTATTGGATTGACGTATTGTCCCAGTCTATCTATAGACTATATTGAAAACACTCAAGTTAAATGTTGTAGTGTTTCGAAGCTAGAGTGCGCAGTGGGAATGTAGTGGTGTAGTCTGTGTTTTGTGATTGATCTGATCGTTCAAAATTTTGGGGATGAAATTTCTTTAAGGAGGGTGAATTGTAACGCCCTGAATTTCTGGTCTAGAAGTATTAGGTCTTGAGTAGGGAAACAATTAGGAGCTGCTCATAAATATTTAGTTATGTAAGAAAGTGACATAACTATGTATCTGCTTCAGTGGTTAAGTGTTCTGGGAAGTATTTGAGAAGTCTTGGGTTCAAGACCGGGTATGTGCAAAAAGATTTGTTCTTTTTAAAGGAATAAGAACTGTCTCTTAGCAGTAGGCTTTTAAATAAAAATGGGTAAGGCATGACATAAAGAGCCTGCTGGTCTAGGGGGTATGTGGTGTGTTACCTATGCCAGGGGGCTGATGTTCGAATCTTGGTGAAGGCAGTGGAGTATTTTATTTTGCTGTGAGTACATGGGAGTGCCATAGGTTGACTAAAACTCTAAGGAGTTTGAAAGGGATTCAGTAGGATGGTTGAGAGATTGGAGGATAGATTTGAGGAGGGAATCAAAGGATTGGTGGACGGTTTCAGTGGTTTGGAGGATAATTCGAGTTTTAGGGAGGAGTGGGAGAGTTGTACCATTTGTAAACTTCTACTTCCCAAGAATTTGGCTAGGCAATTATTTTCTCTCCATTTTCAATTTTTTAATTGCTTTTGGTTCTTTTCTACACTTCTTGATTGTTGAATTCTGCTAGGAGATGATTTGAGTACTTTTCATTTTGCCCATTTTAGTTTTTTCATTCATTTTCAGTACCCTACTGACCGATTTCGCTCTTCTCCCTCTAGTTCTTTAGCAACCGTTTTACCTTGTTGCTATTGAGTCAAATTTTGTTTTTGGTTTATTACTTCTCCACCTTTCTTTTCTCTCTCTTTTGGGACAGATATTTGCTTAGAGACCATTTAGGATTTCTCGTTTTGTTCTTTCGACTTTATTTTCCATATAGCCTTACTCTGCTTCGATTTTCTTTCTTCCTCTACTCTGCTAACTGACATTCTTTCCCTTTTCTCTTTGGACTAATGTCCTATTCTCTCCTTCTCTCTCAATTCTTTTAGCTTAACATATCCCACTCTTTTCATCTTATTATGATAGATGAATACTCCTTTCTCTCTCTCTGTGTTTTTATTTTCGGTTTGGCAATTATTCTTTGAGCAATCGGTGGGTGTACATGGTTTCTTCTGTTCTATCTCTACCATAGTGATCTTTCTTCTAATATTTTTCCCTTGCCGCCATTTTGTCCTAGGGGTGGGGTTGTGCTAGCCTTGGTTTTGTCGAATCGTATGCTTTCGGCTTTTGTTGGGGGTGTGGGCCTATTGTTTCTTCTCCTATTCTAGGTTTGGCATTTTTTGTAAGTGTTATGCGGTTAGTACAATCTTTTTGTATGATTAATATGTGGTTTAGATTGTTAAGTCTTGGTTGGATTATAGAATACTTCTAAAAGGTGTTGAACCAGTCTTTGGCAACCGAGTAAGGGAGTGATCCTCAGTCGAGTGACCAAGGCAAGTGATAAGAAACCGTTTTAATAAGTGTTATAGAAAAGGATTGTTTAATCCTGTTGATAAAGGGACTAATGATGTATGGTGTTTGGATCTAGGGTTGGAGCATTTGTGGTCTATTTGCACACTCTCGCATCAAGGTGTGCCACACTGCTATAAACGTAGATCGGCAAAAGCTAGAAAATATGACTATTGACACAATACGAGCGTGCGCCCGCTTGTGTGGTCAGCCGAAACGCATAAATATGGTATTTAGATCGTAGAGGCCACCATGAGCGATTTTATGGGCTTAGGCTATTTTGGGCCATATTGGGCCGAAATAGGCCGTGTGGCCCTACGGGCGTATGGGCCCCACACGGGTAAACTGCTAGAATGCCGTTGCCCCCAAGGCACATCGAAAAAATAAAATTCAGGCAATCTAAACCATGAAACCATGTGCGAGGAACGAATCAAAAAGAAATTATGATAATGGTTTCGAAATTACCGAAACTTCAATCTGAGTAGACAGCGACGCCTTAGCAATGAGAATTCAAAACCACTATCAAACCAAGTCGTAACTTTTTCAGATGCTGAACTCTACGTAATCTACCCAATTGACAATGAACGGAAGAAGTCCTCAAAACTATTGTAGAGATTTCTTTGCTTGAGGGCTGCTAGGCCACACAAGCTAGGTTTTCAGGTTTTTTTTATCAATATCTCCCCTTTTTAATTGGAATATTTATAACGAATCTTAATTCACAAAATTTTAAAATAAATAAATATAATAATGTTTTAACCGAAAATTATAAATATATTAATTATAACAAAGATTTCGGTAACCTATATTTATTTAAATTTATATACAAACCAAATTCATATATTAATAGAATTATGTTCTCATTATGTGTATAACATCCTTGTACATATAAAATGTTCGATAATTGATTGCCCTTCTATAATTAATTCTATAATTAATTTAATTCATGTGACAACCAAACACAATACCAACTATGTTTTATTCCTATCATCTCAACCATATGGTGTGACCCTGTAGGCTCTTGTAACGTTAGCAGTAATACTAGAACGATTCTAATGTTACATACAATGAGTGGCATCTAGCAATTCATCATTGCTACCTAAGTTACAAGAAGTTATGATTCAACATAACCTTTTGTGATTTACCTTTCATGCATTAATCCTCAAGTCCTTTATCTCTGGAATGAGCACAAGTCATGAAATAGTCACACTTGCATAGTCCATCTCATGTTTCTTAATATCTTGAGTAGACTATGATATACAAATAAGTATGACATCTCATATCAACTTATTTGAGCATGGCCATGGATTTCTAGTCTCACTCAATCAAGTGGCCTTAGATATTACTCCCATTATGTAGAAGGGACTTATTCTATATTGATCAGCCATATCCCTCTACATAGATTGTGGTATGTCCAACATCAGCCTTTTATAGAACAACCAGTTACGGTGTACATTTGACTATATCAAAATATACAACTCACGATGTTGGGATAATGTTGATCTCAAGTCTGAGGATCATATACATATTAATCACTATGAATAATGTTGTGACAATTACATAATAATCCAAGAAACATACTTATAGCAGGTCAATCCAATATGTTGTTTTCTAACACACATATTCATGCATTGATTTTGACACTCCATATCAATGACAACTCTTTATCATCAATCAACTACATGTTAGTCTTAATGCATTATTGTTGTCCTAGTCAACAATAATACTTGACGAAGGATCTTTCAAGAACAATCATATTATTCTCAGGGCATTATTATAAAACAGTTATTTATACACACAAAAAAGAAACTGAAATAATAATGGAAACGCCTTATATTAATAAACATGGTAAATCAAGTATGTTATTACAACCATCTCATGATTGATCTTTGGGCATACTTTTACAATCTCTCACTTGCACTAAGACCAATCACTCATATATCTAATACCAAGCGACTTAGTGTGACGATCATGCTTTTACTGTGTCAAAGGCTTGGTCAGGGGATCAGCAATGTTATCATCTGTAGGTACTCTGTATATCTCTACATCCCTTCGATCGATAATCTCTCGAATAAGATGGTAGTGCCTAAGTATATGTTTGGATCACTGGTGAGATTTGGGTTCTTTAGCTTGTGCAATGGCTCCATTGTTATCACATCGGAGTTCTATAGCATCTGATATGCTAGGCACAACCCCTAGTTCAATAATTAACTTTTTGATCCAAACTGCTTCTTTTGTTGCCTCACTAGCTGCAATATACTCAGCTTCTATTGTAGAATCGGCTACTGTACTTTGCTTTGAACTCTTCCAACTTAAAGCACCACCATTAAGGCAAAACACAAAGCCTGAATGTGATCAAGAACTGTCCTTGTCAGTTTGGAAGCTAGCATCAGTGTAACCTTTTACACTTAACTCTTCCTCACCTCCATATATTAGGAACATATCCTTAGTTCTTCTTAAGTGCTTAAGGATATTCTTTACTGTGGTCCAGTGACCTTCACTGGGATCTACTTGCTACCTGCTCGTCATACTTAAGGCATATGTAACATTTGGATGGGTACATAACATGGCATACATGATAGATCTAATAGCAGAAGCATATGGAATTTTACTCATCCGTTCTCTCTCTTGTGGAGTTGAAGGACACATTTCCTTTGAGAGTGAAATACCATGTCTCATAGGTAGGAATCCTCTCTTAGATTCTTCCATATTGAACCTTTTCAATACGTTATCTATGTATGTACTTTGGCTTAGACCTAGTGGTCTTCTTGATCTATCTCTATAGATCTTGACTCCTAAGTTGTAAGTGGCTTCGCCCAAGTCCTTCATAGAAAAACAACTTCCTAACCAAGTCTTAATAGACTGCAAGGTAGGTATGTCATTTCCCATGATAAGTATGTCATCCACATACAGTACCAAGAATGTGATAGTGCTCCCACTAACTTTCTTGTAAACACATGGCTCATCTTTATTTTTGATAAAACCAAACTCTTTGATTGCATCGTTAAAACGAAGATTCCAACTTCAAGATGCTTACTTTAATCTATAAATGGATCTTTGTAGCTTACATAGCTTTCTAGCATCCTTTGGATTGACAAAACCTTCAGGTTGGGTCATGTACACATCCTCTTCAAGTTTCCCGTTAAGGAAATTTGTTTTGACATCCATCTGCCAGATTTCATAATCATGAAATGTAGCTATGGCAAGCAAGATCCTGATGGATTTAAACATAGCTACAGGAGAAAAGGTTTCATCATAATCAACACCATAAATTTGTGAAAACCTTTAGCAACTAATCGCCCCTTGTATGTTTGTACATTACCATCCATGTCGGTTTTCTTTTTGAAAACCCACTTGCACCCTATAGGTTTAACCCATTTGGGTGGGTTAAACAAAGTCCATACTTGGTTTTCATACATGGAATCCATCTCAAATCTCATGGCCTCAAGCCATTTCTCAAAGTCTGGGCTCATCATCGCTTCTTGATAAGTCCTAGGCTCATCTTGATCTAAAAGAAGAATATCACCATGCGTTGTAATGAGAAATCAATATCTCTCAGGTGCATGGCGTTCTCTTAAAGATCTACGCGGTATTTGTGTTTCTATAGTAGTTACTTGTTCCTCAATTTCATGTGGAATTTGTTGTTGTTCTATCTCTGGTTCAGTGGTTTCTTGTGATTCTTAAATTTCTTCAAGTTCAATCTTTCTCCCACTTCCTTTTCTAGAAACAAATTCTCTCTCTAGGAAGACACCAGTTCGAGCAACAAACAGTTTTTTCTCAATGGGATTAAAGAAATAATATCCTTTGGTTTCTTTTGGATGCCCCACAAAAATACACCTTTTAGATTTGGGTTCAAGCTTAGTAGACGTTTAACATTTCACATAAGCTTCGCAAACCCAAATTTTCCTAAAAGACATACTGGAACGTTTTCCAGTCCATATCTCATATGGTGTCTTTTGAACCGATTTAGATGGAACATGGTTTAGTGTGAAAGCAGCTGTCTCAAGTGCATGTCCCCAAAAGGAAGTCGATAGATAAGCATGACTCATCATGGATCGAACTATGTCTAACAGAGATTGATTTCTTCTCTCAGAAACTCCATTCCATTGAGGAGTACCAGGAGGAGTAAGTTGTGCGATAATCCTACATTTCTTCAAAAGATCATCAAACTCTAGGCTCAATGTAATAGCCCAAAATTGGGTCTAGTTGGAACAGAGGTTTCAGGACCACAAAATCTGAGATATAAATAATTATTTTATGATTATTTTGAGGTCTATGATATGATTGCATGATTGTGTGAAAATTTTGTGAAGAAATTCTATGCATAAAGTGCTTAATTCGAAGTTAGGGACTAAATTGAAGAAGTTGCAAAACATGTATTCTAGAAGTTTCTAGTATGAAATTGATTTGAAATATTAATTAGGGGGCCTTAAATAGCAATTTGACCAATTTCTAAGTTATGGAAAAAAATTGGACATGGATGGAATTTTTGGAAAGTTTAGTAGTAAGGGTATTTTGGTTATTTAGGGGTAAAATGAATTAAAATACAAAATTAAAAGCCAATTTTGCTCATCTTCTTCACCATGGACATGTGTACCAAGGGAGAATCCATGGCTAGGGTTTTCAAGCTTCCCAAGCTCAATTGTAAGTCCGTTCTAACCCCGTTTTTTCAAGTTCTTTATGTTTTTTGAGTCTCGGTAACTTGATTTAGCTTATGCTAGCAATAATTCAACCTAGGGTTCATATTTGGAAAACTACCCATAGGTAAAATTTGTGTATTCTGGTGTTTTATGATACAATATGAGGTTTTAAATTATGTTAGACAACTTGTGCTACTCGGTTTTAAGTGAAAACGAGCAAAAGGGCTTAATCGGTAAAAATACCTAATGGTCATAAGTATATGTTAGAGTGAGAATTTGATGTTGCCATAGAAGGGAAAAGTGATCATCATGTCATAAAACATAAGAATAAGGGATGAAGTTTAATTCCCGAGCCTAGTGGCAAAAGTGTAAATATGCAAAAGTTTAGGGGCAAAATTGTAATTTTTCCAAAGTTTGACTTAAGGATTGTTTTGAATAGTACATTAATTAAATAAGTAAAATATGATGTTTTAGATCCCGAAAAATGAGATTTGAACCTAGAATGAGAGAAAAATCAAAAATTGGGAAAGTTGGTAAAATGGCCGTTTTAATATCAAGGTAAGTTCATATGTATAATAAGCATTAATTTATGCATGTTTCAATGTAAAATTGATATATTTACTATGATCTCCGAGGTGTTGAAAGTATGTAAGTTGGTATGATAATAATACAACAATAATGTCTGTAATTTATATTTGAAAGCTAAATTTAGTGAATTAATTGAATTATGTTAATTAAATGATTATGGTGCCAAGTTTATGAATTGATTTAAAAATATGTCTATGGTACATGAAGTGCATTGAATTATCATACGTAAATGTGATTTCTATGATTATGGATATTATGGGAAATTGTAAGTTCATATGAATTTTAATAAGACAATGTGTAATTTAATGTTATTGCATTGATATTAAATAAGATGTAAGTTTATATGTAAGTAATACATCACTATTACTTGTATTATGATATTTTATAAAAATATTGGAAATATGTTTGTGGATAATTACTTGATTGGTGAAATTGTTGGAAAAAGAGAGAAATCCGGTTGAACCTTGGAAAGATTGGATGATCTGAGATGGTATGTAGCTAGGTCACATGTATAGTCTTTGAGTGCACATCATGTGTACAAGAGAGCTACAAGACATTATGATGTAGCTAGGTCGCATGGGTGATACTATGTGTACACCATGTAGACAAGAGAGCTACGAGATATATGTAGCTAGGTCCCATGCGTGGTTCCAAGTGAAGGACACCATGTAGACAAGAGAGCTACGAGATAAACTGGCTAGGTCACATGGGTGGTACTAAGTGTTCACCATATGTACAAGAGAGCCGAACTATATGATGGGTGGAGCTATGTGCTGAAACCACCAAGTATCGAGGATTGATCCGAAGTGTTCAACGGGAGACTCTCTATGTATTTCTTTGTGAGTTTTGTTATGAATATGTGCAAGAACTTGGTTATGTGAATGATGGGTTCATTAAGTGACCAGGATGTGGTAAGGTTATAAACAAGTAAGTTATACATGAGGATGATTTTATGGTGACCTTGTGATCATGGGCCTATACGTGTGATGTATGAAATGTGGTGAAAATGATTTGTGATATGTATGTTAAAATGAGGTTAATACAAAGAAAGTGTGAAAGAGTGAATTAGCAATAAAACTATTTTGGACTGTAGCAGTGATGTGATTTTGAAAAATCACCAAAAATAGTATAAATTGAATCAGAGACTGAATGAGATATAAAATTAAAGATTAATGAGTCTATTTTCATATAAAAGAAACATTGAAAGCAAAGGAGTTCTATATTTTGAGATATTTATGTTTTTGTGAGACTGATTCAAAATGATATGTGATCCCCTGTTCTGACTTTGGAAAATCACAAAAATTTGGAGAAAAATAATTAGAGGCTCAAAATTATATTTTTAAAATCCATAATGAGTCTATTTTCAAGATAAATCAACAAGAACATTATCCAAGTTCTGTACTGTGAGATAATTATTTTTTAGTGAAGAGAAGTCAGAATTGTAAGAAAGTGAAACAGGGGAAATTTTAATGAATAAACTGTACTAATTGGCTGAAGCAAAAAAATATGAAAATTTTATGGTGGAACGATATGTGAGTCTAGTTTCAGGGAAAATTTACGAATCTTAATTTGGAGCTCTGTATCTCGAATTAAAAATAATTAAGTGACTATGACTCGTGTGGACAGTTTGATGTGAACATTTATTAGTAAATTGTGAAATCGTACTTACAAGAATGCTATATACATTAAGGATGTGGAATGGAGAGGAGGAGGAGGAAAATAAATATATGTTGAATACATGGAAACTATGGTATATGAAATATTAATATAATTAAATAAATGATATGTGTTTATAAGAAAACAAAAAGAGAATGTTATGTATCATGACATGTATATATATATATATATATATATATATATATATATGACTAGTCTCAATGTAATGCTTGTTGGGTATGGAATTGAATTGAAATGTTTCAGAAAACATGTTATTCTCAAGATCTGAATCGTGGTATTTTATAAAGATATGATCTAGCTTTAAATATGAATGCTTGATGATTAAGCTGAAGATATTTGGTAAGATGATAATCTTGGTATAAATGTATAAGTGGTATTATAATAAACAAGGTAAAATGAGTATGAGAGACACATGCATGATGACATACAAATGCTATGTTTGTGGTTTAATTGAGGATGTTTAATCATTAAATGAATACCATGTTATATGCTTTTGATTTTGTATAAGTGTGTAAGAGATCAAGGTTGACCAAAACTTGGAAAATAGCCTAGGTATATTCCACACAGGCAAAGACACGACCATGTGTCTCAGCCGTGTATGGAACACGACTTTGGGACACAGGCGTGTGGAGCCTTAAAGCATGAAGTTTCCAAGATTTTTGTAAGTTCTCGGTTTAGTCCCAAACCCTTTCTAAAGTATGTTTTGGGCTCCGTAGACTCAAATAAGGGACTATGTGTAAGAGAATGAACGCTTAGAAATATGAATAAAATTTTATGGCTCGTATTTTAGTTTAATGTTTGTATGTTTGTTTGGTAATGCCTCGTTCCTTAGGCCGGCCTCGGATATGGGTAAAGGGTGTTACATTTAGTGGTATCAGAATAGGTTTAGTCGATTCTCGGACTAACATAGCAAGTGTAAGAGTTTAGTTATACATGCCATAAATATGTGATAGTGTGATGTCTCCCGACACTAATAAGGACTATTTTGTTTAAAATGAAATATTCTCCAACCCAGCTAGATCTGACCATTTGATAGCGATATTGAATTATTTGAATAAAGTGTAGCTATGATGTTTTAAACTCGGAAAGGTATGAATAAGAATTCTTGATATATGTATATGTGATAATATGTGAGATGAAAGTTTATATAGTGATATATTTATTCATATTTGTTTGGCCTTCATATGCTGTTGCATGCTTGACTAAATTAATTAGTAAATGTGATGATTAAAGTTATTCAAAATTCATAGAATGTATGAGTGAGTGCACTTGTTTGAAATGAGATAATTGGAAATTTTATGTAAGACAGGTATGAATAATAAATTGTTTGAAGTGGATAGTATGATTATAATGACATATGTGGATAATGAAAAAAATGTGTCGTATAGATATATGTCGAATCGAGTTAGAGATCTGACGACCTCACCCCTTACCGATGAGGTGTATATAACGGAAATTCATGAGAATCATGTTGACTATGTTCCTAAGTGTGGAATCAAAGAGTTCGGTGATAAAATAATTATAGATATGACCAGAGTCCGAGAATGGTTGACAAGTGAAGGACGAGTTAGAGAAAGATCGAGTTCTTGAGTTATCTTGGGATTCAAATTGATGATGAGTGTTTCTGAAAGTATCGTTTTGAAAACAATTAGTTAGTAATGCTGGAAATTATGAGAAAGATACTAAACCTCACTCTGGTAAGATTTTCAAGGACGAAAATCTCTGAAGGGGGGAGAGTTGTAATAGCCCAAAATTGGGTCTAGTTGGAACAGAGGTTTCAGGACCACAAAATCTGAGATATAAATAATTATTTTATGATTATTTTGAGGTCTATGATATGATTGCATGATTGTGTGAAAATTTCGTGAAGAAATTCTATGCATAAAGTGCTTAATTCGAAGTTAGGGACTAAATTGAAGAAGTTGCAAAACTTGCATTCTAGAAGTTTCTAGTATGAAATTGATTTGAAATATTAATTAGAGGGTCTTAAATAGCAATTTGACCAATTTCTAAGTTATGGAAAAAAATTGGACATGGATGGAATTTTTGGAAAGTCTAGTAGTAAGGGTATTTTGGTTATTTAGGGGTAAAATGAATTAAAATACAAAATTAAAAGCCAATTTTGCTCATCTTCTTCACCATGGACATGTATACCAAGGGAGAATCCATGGCTAGGGTTTTCAAGCTTCCCAAGCTCAATTGTAAGTCCGTTCTAACCCCGTTTTTTCAAGTTCTTTACGTTTTTGGAGTCTCGGTAACTTGATTTAGCTTATGCTAGCAATAATTCAACCTAGGGTTCATATTTGGAAAAATACCCATAGGTAAAATTTGTGTATTCTGGTGTTTTATGATACAATATGAGGTTTTAAATTATGTTAGACAACTTGTGCTACTCAGTTTTAAGTGAAAACGAGCAAAAGGGCTTAATCGGTAAAAATACCTAATGGTCATAAGTTTATGTTAGAGTGAGAATTTGATGTTGCCATAGAAGGGAAAAGTGATCATCATGTCATAAAGCATAAGAATAAGGGATGAAGTTTAATTCCCGAGCCTAGGGGCAAAAGTGTAAATATGCAAAAGTTTAGGGGCAAAATTGTAATTTTTCCAAAGTTTGACTTAAGGATTGTTTTGAATAGTACATTAATTAAATAAGTAAAATATGATGTTTTAGATCCCGAAAATGAGATTTGAACCTAGAATGAGAGAAAATCAAAATTGGGAAAGTTGGTAAAATGGCCGTTTTAATATCAAGGTAAGTTCATATGTATAATAAGCATTAATTTATGCATGTTTCAATGTAAAATTGATATATTTACTATGATCTTGAGGTGTTGAAAGTATGTAAGTTGGTATGATAATAATACAACAATAATGTTGTAATTTATATTTGAAAGCTAATTTAGTGAATTAATTGAATTATGTTAATTAAATGATTATGGTGCCAAGTTTATGAATTGATTTAAAAATATGTCTATGGTACATGAAGTGCATTGAATTATCATACATAAATGTGATTTCTATGATTATGGATATTATGGGAAATTGTAAGTTCATATGAATTTTAATAAGACAATGTGTAATTTAATGTTATTGCGTTGATATTAAATAAGATGTAAGTTTATATGTAAGTAATACATCACTATTACTTGTATTATGATATTTTATAAAAATATTGGAAATATGTTTGTGGATAATTACTTGATTGGTGAAATTGTTGGAAAAGAGAGAGAAATCCCGGTTGAACCTTCGGAAAGATTGGATGATACAGATGGTATGTAGCTAGGTCACATGTATAGTGTTGAGTGCACATCATGTGTACAAGAGAGCTACAAGACATTATGATGTAGCTAGGTTGCATGGGTGATACTATGTGTACACCATGTAGACAAGAGAGCTACGGGATATATGTAGCTAGGTCGCATGCGTGGTTCCAAGTGAAGGACACCATGTAGACAAGAGAGCTACGGGATAAACTGGCTAGGTCACATGGGTGGTACTAAGTGTTCACCATGTGTACAAGAGTTCCGAACTATATGATGGGTGGAGCTATGTGCTGAAACTACCAAGTATTGAGGATTGATCCGAAGTGTTCAACGGGAGACTCTCTATGTATTGCTTTGTGAGTTTTGTTATCAATATGTGCAGGAACTTGGTTATGTGAATGATGTGTTCATTAAGTGACCAGGATGTGGTAAGGTTATAAACAAGTAAGTTATACATGAGGATGATTTTATGGTGACCTTGTGATCATGGGCCTATACGTGTGATGTATGAAATGTGGTGAAAATGATTTGTGATATGTATGTTAAAATGAGGTTAATACAAAGAAAGTGTGAAAGAGTGAATTAGCAATAAAACTATTTTGGACTGTAGCAGTGATGTGATTTTGAAAAATCACCAAAAATAGTATAAATTGAATCAGAGACTGAATGAGATATAAAATTAAAGCTTAATGAGTCTATTTTCAGATAAAAGAAACATTGAAAGCAAATGAGTTCTATATTTTGAGATATTTATGTTTTTGTGAGACTGATTCAAAATGATACGTGATCCCCTATTCTGACTTTGGAAAATCACAAAAATTTGGAAAAAAATAATTAGAGGCTCAAAATTATATTTTTAAAATCCATAATGAGTCTATTTTCAAAATAAATCAACGAGAACATTATCTGAGTTCTGTACTGTGAGATAATTATTTTTTAGTGAAGAGAATTCAGAATTGTAAGAAAGTGAGACAGGGGAAATTTTAATGAATAAACTGTACTAATTGGCTGAAGCAAAAAAATATGAAAATTTTATGGTGGAACGATATGTGAGTCTATTTTCAGGGAAAATTTACGGATCTTAATTTGGAGCTCTGTAGCTCGAATTATAAATAATTAAGTGACTATGACTCGTGTGGACAGTTTGATGTGAACATTTATTAGTAAATTGTGAAATCGTACTTACAAGAATGCTATATACATTAAGGATGTGGAAGGGAGAGGAGGAGGAGGAAAATAAATATATGTTGAATACATGGAAACTATGGTATATGAAATATTGATATAATTAAATAAATGATATGTGTTTATAAGAAAACAAAAGAGAATGTTATGTATCATGACATGTATATATATATATATATATATATATATGACTAGTCTCAATGTAATGCTTGTTGGGTATGGAATTGAATTGAAATGTTTCAGGAAAACATGTTATTCTGCGCATCTGAATCATGGTATTTTATAAAGATATGATCTAGCTTTAAATATGAATGCTTGATGATTAAGCTAAAGATATTTGGTAAGATGATAATCTTGGCATAAATGTATAAGTGGTACTATAATAAACAAGGTAAAATGAGTATGAGAGACACATGTCTGATGACATACAAATGCTATGTTTGTGGTTTAATTGAGGATGTTTAATCATTAAATGAATACCATGTTATATGCTTTTGATTTTGTATAAGTGTGTAAGAGATCAAGGTTGACCAAAACTTGGAAAATAGCCTAGGTATATTCCACACAGGCAGAGACACGACCATGTGTCTCAGTAGTGTATGGAACACGACTTTGGGACACAAAGTGTGGAGCCTTAAAGCATGAAGTTTCCAAGATTTTTGTAAGTTCTCGGTTTAGTCCCAAACCCTTTCTAAAGTATGTTTTGGGCTCCGTAGACTCAAATAAGGGACTATGTGTAAGAGAATGAACGCTTAGAAATATGAATAAAATTTTATGGCTCGTATTTTAGTTTAATGTTTGTATGTTTGTCTGGTAATGCCTCGTACCTTAGCCTGGCCTCGGATACGGGTAAAGGGTGTTACACTCAAATACTCTCCACCTCAATCAGATTGAAGTGTCTTGATAGTTTTGCCTGGTTGATTTTGTACTTTATTTTTGAATTCCTTGAGCATTTCAAGGGCCTCTGACTTATGGCACATGAGATAAACATACCCATATCCACTAAAATCATCAGTGAAAGTAATGAAATAGTGAAAACCACCTCTGGCCTGTGTATTTATTGGTCCACATAGATCAGAATGTATTAAGCCCAATAAATCACTAGGTCATTCACTTTTACCAGTAATAGGAGATTTAGTCATTTTTCCCAATAAGCAAGATTCACATACTTCAAATTGTTCAAAAATAGATGAATCCAAGAGACCATCTTTATGAAGTTTGGATATACGTTTCTCACTTATGTGGCCCAAATGACAATGTCAAAGATAAGTTTGATTTGAGTCATTTATTTTAGATCTTCTAGTATTTATGTTGTAAATGGGATTCATTTGATCTAAAATATAGAGGCCATTTACCAATTGTGCTGAACCATAGAAAACATTATTGAGATAAAAGGAACAATAAGTATTCTTAATAATTATCTCAAAGCCAATTTTGTCTAAACAAGAAATTAAAATAATGTTTTTAGTCAAACTACACACAAAATAACAATCCTCTAAACATAAATCAAATCCATTAGGCAAAGATAAAATGTATGTTCCCGCAGCTAATGCAGCAACTCTTGCTCCATTTCAAACTTGTAGGTCTACATCTCCTCTAGCCAAAGTCCTACTCCTTTGTAGTCCCTATACAAAAGTACAAATATGAGAACCAGAATCAGTATCTATTACCCAAGAAGTAGTAGTTGATAAATTAATATCAATAACATAAATACCTGAAGTAGACGTTTCGCTTGTTTTGCCCTTTTTGATTCCTAGATTGATAGGGCAGTTCTGCTTCCAATGTCCAGTCACACCATAATGAAAGTAGTTTCCTTCCATAGACACCCCACATTTAGGTTTCAGTGTAGCCTTTCCTTTTCCAGTCTTGGGCCTACCCTTCCCCTTGGGCTTTGTCAACTTTCGCCTTTCCTTTGCCCTTGTTGTTACAGACCATCAGTGTGGGCTTGGGTCTAACCTTTTTCATGTTGTCTTCAGTAGTTCGTAACATACTGAGCAACTGTAGCAAAGTCTTGTCAATTTCATTCATATTGAAAATGAGGACAAACTGGCTGTAGCTATCCAGCAATGATTGCAGAATAACATCAGTGGCAAACTCTTGGCTCAATGGAAACCCAACCTTAAAAAGGCTTTCAATATAGCCAATCATCTTAAGGACATGAGGTCCTACTGGGCTTCTTTCAGCCAGCTTACATTGGAATAGGGCCTTAGAGATATCGAACCTCTCTTGTCGTGCTTGCCCCTGATAAAGTTCTTTCAGGTGCTATATCATATCATAAGCAATCGTGTCCTCATATTGCTTCTGAAGCTCATGATTCATAGTGGCAAGCATAAGAAATCCATTGTCTACCATGTCAACGAGATGCTTCTTGTGAGCATCTCTATCAGCTCTCGAGGCATTATCGCATGGTTCATTAGGATGTGGTCGTTCAATGACATATAATTTCTATTATTGTTTAAGGACAATCCTCAAGTTATGGAACCAGTCAAGAAAGTTCAAACCATTCAATTTGTCCTTCTCAAGGATCGATCGCACTGAGATTGCATTGTTTGCAGCCATAATATATCTATAACAATAAAATATACGTGTGAATAAATTTACCTTGTTTATATTAATCATTAAAAGGACTTTATTAAACATGTTCCCACTATTTTATTTCAAAATTAATAACCCTCATATATTAATTTCGAAAAAAATTTCTTAAAAGTATTTCTAGTAGGTTAAGGATCCATATTTCACCTCTTCTTAAGTCAGCTTTGGCTTTACTCTCAAGATTATGGTTATTTAGGTAAGCAATCATTTGCTAATTACATCATATGTAACTCCTACAATTTGGTTAACAACTCTTGTTCTAATCATCTTATGATTTATCCAAATTACTTGCCTCTAGGTTTTTAATCCTATTAGAGTAACCTAGTTAAGTCATTAACCTATTTTTAACCAGCGAATATCACTTGTTTATTCTTCGTGTTTAACCAAGATAAATACTAGTACTTTGCTTTGGCATAATATACATAGTATTGATCGAGGCCTTAACGAGGGAAAAAATTGGAAGGCCATGATGACTTAATATTTTAAAAGAGGGATTTTATTAAAGATGTTGCATCTGACCAATTATGGTCTACTTCAGTCCATTTAATCTTTTAATTTATCTCATCAATTAATGAGGTTTATTATTACCTAATTTGCATGCTTTAGACATCCATAGCATCTCATACATGAATAAATAAAGCAATAAATAAATGCAATAGTTATAGCCCATAAACTATGGTGGTTCAACCCAAGCCAATGGGAGAACCAAAAGGACACCTAAAGGTGTAAGCCGTCTCACAAGCTGTTGATCCACACTAATTGGCCCATCTTCCTTCTCATCTAACCCACAGCAACTTTTGCAAATTACAATATGCAGAAACTTGTTTTACATACGAGGGAGTAAGATGAGAAGAGAAATACAAGAGAATAATAGTAAGGCACGACACGCATGCCGTATTTTATAAAATTACAACCTTTTATCAAATGGGTCATCGAGCTATAACTATGCATTTCAAACACTGTGCATGCCAAAATAGCATACATCATTCAACTTTTTGCTAAGTGAATAATAAAATATACTTTCCATCTTTTATGGCCCATCAAGTTTTATTTATTACAAAACATACCCGAGCCATCCTCAGAGCCCCCGTGGTATAGACTGCATACCCCAGTCAAATGAAACCTCACGATTTGATAAATTTTATTAACAGAATCATGATTTTAGGATTTTAATCCTTGCAATTTCATACAGGAACAACCCTTGTTCCACTAGCCGATTAACTCTTACTGGACATTGTAAATACCACCATCGCATCATTACAGATTTGTTAAAGTTAAACTGTAATAACATAAAACCGAATGGGCCATAACACTATGATTAACATTTAATCAATTATCGAAAGGAACAGATATCAGAATATACTTTGACGATTTGAACAATCAAAAACGTAATAAAATTAAAGCATGCATCTCATACAATTGTATCACCCAAGTATTTAACCCGAGTCTGTATCACACAAGTGGCACTGATACCACTGCTGGAATGCCAGTGCCCCCAAGGTGCAGCGAAAAAAATAAAATTTTGGCAATCTAAACCATGGATCCATGTGCGAGGAACGAATCGAAAAAAATATGATAATGGTTTCAAAATTACCGAAACTTAAATCTAAGTAGACAGCGACGCCTCGGCAACAAGAATTCAAAACGAATATCGAACCAAGTCGCAACTTTTTCAAATGCTGACCTCTACGTAATCCACCCAATTGACAATGAACGGAAGAAGTCCCCAAAACTGTTTTAGAGATTTCTTTGCTTGACGGCTGTTAGACCACAGAAGCTAAGTTTTCGGGTTTTATTTATCAATATCTCCCCTTTCTAATTGGTATATTTATAACGAATCTTGGTTCAAAATTTTTTAAAATAAATAAATATAATAATGTTTTAACCGAAAATTATAATTACATTAATTATAACAAATATTTCGATAAACTATATTTATTTAAATTTATATACGAACCAAATTCATATATTAATTGAATTATGTTCTCATTATGTGTACAACATCCTTGTACATATGAAATGTTTGATATTTGATTGCCTAATTAAATTAATTCTATAATTAATTTAATTCATGTGACAACCAAACACAATACCAACTATGTTTTATTCCGATCATCTCAACCATATGGTGTGACCCTGTAGGCTATTGTAACATTAGCAGTAATACTAGAACGATTCTAATGTTACATACAATGAGTGGCATCTAGCAATGCATCATTGCTACCTAAGTTACAAGAAGTCATGATTCGACATAACTTTTTGTGATTTACCTTTCATGGATTAATCCATAAGTCATTTATCTCTAGAATGAACACAAGTCATTGAATAGTCGCACTTGCATAGTCCATCTCATCTTTCTTGATATCTTGAGTAGACTATGGTATACAAATAAGTATGACATCTCATATCAACTTAATTGAGCATGGCCATGCATTTCTAGTCTCACTTAATCAATTGGCCTAAGATATTACTCCCATTATGTAAGAGGGAATTGTTATATATTGATCAACCATATCCCTCTACATAAATTGTGGTATATCCAACATCAGCCTTTTATAGAACAACTAGTTACGATGTACATTTGACTATATCAAAATATACAACTCATGATGTTGGGATAATGATGATCTCAAGTCTGAGGATCATATACATATTAATCACTATGAATAATGTTGTGACAATTACATAATAATCCAAGAAACATACTTATAGCAGGTCAAACCAATATGTTGTTTTCTAACACACATATTCATGCATTGATTTTGACACTCCATATCAATAACAACTCTTTATCATCAATCAACTACATGTTAGTCTTAATGCATTATTGTTGTCCTAGTCAACAATAATACTTGACGAAGGATCTTTCAAGAACAATCATATTATTCTCAGGGCATTATTATAAAACAGTTATTTATACACACAAAAAAGAAACTGAAATAATAATGGAAACGCCTTATATTAATAAACATGGTAAATCAAGTATGTTATTACAACAATCTCATGATTGATCTTTGGGCATACTCTTACAAAAACCACATGTACGTGTGGAGATTATTGGGTAGGCTGTGTATCCACACGACTAAGGCCATTTTTGGGCTTCGTGGGCCACACGGGCTTGTGGACCTACATGGGCCCGCATTATGGGCGTGGGCCCATTTGCACTGTTTGACTGTTAAGGTTGCATAGGTCGCTTGAGACGACTGTGGACCTACTATTGGTCGGTAAGTGTACCTAGACCCCTAATTGATAAGATGACTGA
The DNA here is from genome assembly GCF_025698485.1 of Gossypium arboreum. Taxonomy (NCBI): domain Eukaryota; kingdom Viridiplantae; phylum Streptophyta; class Magnoliopsida; order Malvales; family Malvaceae; genus Gossypium; species Gossypium arboreum. The sequence continues at coordinate 85,225,988 of NC_069073.1, forward strand.
AATGCCCCTACATGGTAAATTGATTGTTTTGCCCCTATGTGATATATGTTTATATTCTAGCATGCTATTGTAACTGTGTTGAGTACATGTATAACATTATGTTATGACATGACATCTGGCGTGATGCATTCCATAGGGGTGGGTTTTTATATGATTGGAGGAAGTGTACTGTACTGGCAGTTCTATTGCAAATCACTGATGCCTTTAGGCCTAATATACTGGCATCTCTACTGCAAATACTATTCAGTGCCGCAACCGGTGCTACTTGGAGTGTAGGGATGGGTGGGTCGATTTTATCCCTACATGCAGTGTAGGGTTGGATGAAGATGGAGTGTAGAGGCTGGATAGGTACGTCTTGCATACTGTTTACTATTACAACATTGTTTACTATTACTGCAATGGGCTTAAGCCCGAACATATGACTATTTCTGTATTGACATGGGCTGAAGCCCAAACTGAGATTGTCACTATTACTAAAAAGGGCTTAGGCCCAGACTGTATTTACTCACTGTATGTTTGACTGTTTGTTTATTAAGGTATTACACACTGAGTTTTCATAGACTTACCCTTTTTCTATCTGCGTAGGTAATCCTTAGGAGGATCGGTGCTACGAGGGACTCGAAGGTGGCCACACAACTGCTCATGCTTCAACATTTGGCTTTTAATTTATAAGTAATTTAATTTGGGTATTTTGTAATAAGGCCTCTATAAGTTTTAATTTTTAATTTAGGGTTTTGTTATTTTGATCTACTAGTATTAGGATGCGAGTGTTCAAAAAGATAAATGCTTTTCAAAACACCACGTTTACGCAACATATTTCAAAAGCTTCTGTAACAAACATTGTTTTAAAGTGTAATAACAATCTAATATGATTAACATTTTGCTAAAACAACTTGAGTTTTTATAATGAACGAGATATCCTAAATCTTTGTTAATGTCACAAAGAGGTTTTAATATCGAATGGGTTTTTCAAAATTGAAATTATGTTTTTCGAAAAACACTTCAATGTGACATCGCCAAATTCAGCCATAACGTCCAGGCCGGGTTTGGGGTGTTACAAAAAAACTACTTTTAGTCCTACTCCTACGAAGTTAAAATTTAAAATATATATCCAAAAAGTATTGCAAGTTTCCAAAAATTAAAATGTTCACTTACCTTCTTCAAAATCCATCTCCCCACTATCTTGCCCCTTTTCTTCTTTTTCCATATTTGTCGGCCCAAGCATGTTAGGTGTATAGTTAGGGACCCCGATGTTGTTTTGCCTAGCAAATTCTTGAAAAGTGGTCCCAATTCTTGCATCCACTGAATAATCCAATCCAACTTTGGATGACTACTCTCACCAACTTCTTGTTGAGCTTTTGTCAACCTTTGAGATGAAGCTGGTGTAGCTGTCACTTCTTGTTTTTGCTTATTTGAATCTTTTATCTGCTTAGCTCTTAGCTCAATGTATTATCGAAACAAAGTGTCTTCGATGATACTTCTAGAAGGTTTGAATGATTGTTTAGTGGATATCATTGGTACACCTGACTTTTTGCATAAGGCCATCACTACATGAGGAAATAAAATTCCCACCTTCTAGCTACTAATGCATCTCTTAATGTTTTGGTGGATTCATTTACCAGTACAGACCTATTTTTTTATGCAAAATAGCATGGAGTAAAATTGCTCTAAAAGTATTAACATTAGAAACATTTAAAGTGTAATAGCTCGGTTTAGACCTTAGTCGGAACAGTGGTTTTGGGACCAAAAATCTGAGTTAGAAAAATATTTTAATATTATTTTATGTGCTTAAAATATGTGAATTGACATGTGTGAAAGTTTCGTATGAAAATTTGATCATTTGTGTGCTTAAGTTGCAAAAAGGACCTAATTGCGAAAAATGTAAAAGTGGCCTTCTATTTGTTAAAGTGCTTAATTGGTATGTCTCTTTAACTGTGAGGTCCTTATGTTGTAAATAGAACGTTTTAAGTTTGAGTGGACATTTATGGCCTTAATTAACATGAATTATATGTTAATTTATAAAGGGCAAATTTGTAAATGAAGAATTATTATGTAATAAATAAAATAAACATGAAAATCAAGCCATTTACATCCATGTTAGCCGAAATTAGCAAAAACAAAAAGAAAGAAAACTCAAGTTTAAGGTTTGGTTATGCTAAAGTCCAATTGAGGTATGATTTTTTATTGGTGTTTGATAATTTCTTCGTTTTTTTAATCGTTGCTAAGTGTTCTAACAAGCCCATGCCCAAATTTCTGATTTTGTTGATGATTTTGAATTATGCCATTGATGAAATTATGAATTTTGTGATGTTAATGGATGATAAATGAAAGATATGTGTCGGGTTAACATATTTTGTCTTTGAATTTTAGATGAATTTGACTATTTTGGGCAAAATTATGAAAATGAGAAATTAAGGGCCTAAAATGTGAAATAAATGAAATCTATGAGCTTATTGAAGTGTAGGAATATTTGGCCAAGCATTGATTGAATTGAATTATGCATATTTTTTATTTTGTGAAATAGGGACTAAATTGCAAAAAATGTGAAATGTCAAGGGAAAAAGTGTAATTAGCCCATTTATGTGAAATAAGTTGAATTTGTATTGAATTAGATCAAGAAATGAGGAAACCAGATTTGGATGGGGGAAAGTAAAAAATTATCGCATAGTTGTTCTGGTCTGTTCGTGTTAGTACGAAGTAAGTTCATAAGTAAATAAATGCGGTTGAATTCAAAGTATATGTGTTATATGTACCAAATTGAATTATAACAAATATATGTGTATATGCAGAATTGAATTGAGAGTTGGAGAACTAGTTAGGATACATATGTCATGACATAGGATCTGATATGCGTTTTCGCGTAAAACCACTTCTGGAACGTTGGCATCGACTTATGATTTACGTATAAGACCATGTCTGGGACATCGGTGATAAAATGTAATTTATACATATTTTTACCTCATGCTTAGCATATTTTTGGATGAATTATCCTTAGATTTGGTGAATTCGACGCTCCTAATCCTTTAATTTCATATTTTACACTTAGGTGAGCTTAGAAGAGTAAAAAGATCGACAAACGAGCTAAAAACGGAGAAAATGGGCCAACATAGGAAATCAACACGGCTTGGACTTTCCCACACGGGTAAGCCACACACCCGTGCTTATTTAACAGCCTTGAACACAGATTGAAGAAATCGTACACGGGCGTGTCACACGGGCGTGTCCCTGTCGAGCCCAAGTATAGTCCTATTCGGAAAAGGCCACTTTTAAGGGCTCTTAGGCATTCTAAATCCTATTTAAAAACTTGAGGAGGCACTTAGAAAGGATACACAGAGTTGGCGGTAAGGAATTACTCAAGGAAAGTCGATTGATCCATCTCAGAAGCCAAATTCATTGTCAAGACTAAAGATCTCCCTTCAATTTCCTTTAGAAGTTTTGGGTTTTCTTTATGTTTTCTTATCCTTATTCTTTTGAGATGTTTTCCTTCATAATTATGAACTAAACCCCTTAAATACCTAAAGGGAATGAAACCTAAGACGGATCTTGTTATTATTATCTGAATTGTACGATAAATATTTGACTTGTTCTTAATTATGTGTTCTTAATTTTTGTTTTAATATTCTAGGATATTGATTCAAGTTAGTGCGCTTATTCAGAGGAGAAAAAGTCTCTATCCAAGAGTAAATTTTTCGTAATTAAGCGGAGTTGATTGCACGCTTAGAGATAGGGTGACAAGATTTCGCCGGATTAGGGTGAAACCTAATAAGGGAGTCCATAGATCAAGTTAATGCAACACTAAGGTGTTAATTAGAAAGAGATTTCAATTAATCAACCTAGGGTTAGACGTTATTAGTCTCAAGAGAGATAATAATATAACTTAGGGATTTCTACGGATCAAGTCAAATGAATAAATCATCCGATTCTGAGTTAAATAACAAGTGAAGTCTAGGTGGATTTTTCCTTAGGTATTGTCTTAATCAATCAAGTTTTCCCAAAAGTTTTTCCTCAATTTTCTCTCTGTGCACCCTTAGTTTAGTTAATTAGTTTAGATAAACAAATCCCTTAATTTTTAGGCTAGATAATAAAAAGAAAGTAATTACTAGTACTCTTGGTTATTTGGGTTTGACAATCCGGTCTTGCTAAAGCTATACTATTGTTCGATAGGTACACTTGCCTTCATCGTGATAATAGTTAGTTTCAAGAACGATTAATTATAAATTTTTAAAACTTGTCGCGAATATCACGTATCAAGTTTTTGGCACCGTTGCCAGGGAACTAAGATTTTAGCAACACTCGATTTTTATTACTTTAGCCATTTTACTTTATTTGCAATTAAATTTTTATTTTGTTTTCTAATTTTCTCTTTTATTCGCTTCTGGCAGGTTTTTTATAGTGTATGACTAGAAGAAACCCGTCGGGACCATTAATTTTTGATAGTGAGATCGATCGCACATCTCGTAGCAACCAAAGAAAAGTAAGGTGAAGCTTAAGATACGTAGAGGGAGAGCAAGAGGATGATATTCAAACCACAACCGAGGAGATGGCTAAAAATCAAGAAAATTCGCTACCCCCTGCGATTGCTGCTAATCCAGTAAATCAGAATCCTGCTCCGCGCACTAGGTATGATTATGCTAAATGAAATTTAACAGGAACTGAGTCAAGTATAGTTAGGCCTGCTATTGCTATAAATAATTTTGAACTAAAACCTCACACGATTCAAATGATACAACAATTTGTTCAGTTTGATGGTTTCAAGGATGAGGATCCACGAATTTTCTAGAGTTCTGTGACATATTTAAAATCAATGGCATTTGCCTTCGATTATTTCCCTTTTCATTGAGGAATAAGGCTAAACAGTTGTTGAAATCATTACCATGAGGGTCAATCACTACTTGGGAACAAATGACCGAAATTTTTTTACTAAAATATTTTTCGTTGGCTAAAATAGCTAAATTAAGAAATCATATCTCTTCTTTTGTATAGATGGATCTAGAAACACTCTACAATGCATAGGAGAGATGCAAGGATCTATTGAGAAGGTGCCCTCACCATGGGTTACCACTCTGGCTACAGGTTCAAACTTTTCACAATGGCCTAAATCCTTCAACTAGACAGATGGTTGACGCAGCTGCTGGTGGGACTATCAATAATGAGACACCTGAGGATGCTTATGAATTCATAGAAGAGATGTCACTGAATAATTATCAGTGGCAAGTCATGAGGATAAAGCCAACGAAAGCAGCCAACGTTTTTAACGTCGATTCGGTCACCATGCTCTCTAATCAGGTTGAACTTTTGAATAGAAAAATTGATGGTTTTCTTGGTTCTTCACAGGTTCACCCAGTAATGCAATACAATGCAGGATAGAGGAACCACCCAAATTTCTCATGGGGAGGCCAAGTGAATTAGAGACCACCACCTCTAGGCTTCCAACAACCACCTTACCAACAAGAGAAAAAGAAAAACCTTGAGGAGATGTAAATATAATTCATCTCGGTGTCAGAAACTCGTTTCCAGAATACTGAGACAGCACTTAAGAATCAACAAGTATCAATCCAAGGGCTCGAAACTTAGATAGGCCAGCTCGTTAAATCGATATCTGAACGACCACAAGGTAGCCTTCTAAGTAACATTGAATCTAAACCAAGAGAGCAGCTCAATGTGATTGCCATTCAAGATGAGGAAGGGTTAGTCGCACATGAACCAGAACCGAGGCAAGAAACTGTGGTAAGTAAAGGTAAAGGTGAGGTGGACCACAATGATCAAAAATAGGTAAGTAAAGAGTACAAACCATGTGTACCATACCCCAATGTGACAAGGAAAGACCACTCAGATGAACAATTTTATAAATTCCTTAAAATTTTAAAGAAATTACATATTAACTTACCGTTTATTAAGGCTCTTTCGCAGATGCCGAACGCAGTCAAATTTTTAAAGGAGCTTTTAGCAAATAAGCTAAAGTTAGATGAGGCATCGCATGTGGAGATGAATGCAGTTTGCTCAGCCATTCTGTAAAATAAGCTGGCCAAAAAATTGAAAGATCTAGGGAGTTTTACAAATCCTTGTTTAATTAGTAGCTTAGATGTTAATAATGCCTTGCTGATTTAGGGGCTAGTATTAATGTCATGCCTTACAAAATGTTTAAGCAACTAGGTCTTGGGAAACCCAAACAAAATAGGATGAGCATTCAATTAGCAGATAAAGCAATCAGATTTCCTTGGGGTATTATTGAAGATGTACTTGTTAAAATTGACAAATTTATATTCACAGTTGATTTCGTTGTTCAAGACATAGAGGAGGATAGTAACATGCCTTTAATTTTAGGGAGGCCCTTTTTAGCAATTGCTAGAACGATAATTGATGTTGGTACATGTGAACTCACACTTCGTATGGGTGATGAAACAATCACTCTTCAAGCTCGTAATTCGAGTAACACCTCAAAAATCGAAGGTGATTGCATAAATCATACTACTAGTACTGATGATCTAGTGAAACCCTCTGTGTAGAAAACAAGTTTGAAGAGCGCACATGAGCCATGTTCAAGCAACAACAAAGGACCTCCCTATGAAGAACGAAGGCTACGAGTTAGGGAACTAGTTGAATGGTGGACACATAAACCAAAACCACGCCTTGACGAGTTCAATATTCCACCAAATCAACTTAAGGTTGGATACAAAGTACTATTGGATGCAGCAAATCCTTGTATTTCCATTTCTAAATCTAATGGAGAAATTCCTCTCACGGTACTCAATATTTTTCCATACGGTACAGTCGAGGTAATTCATCCTAAATTCGGCACTATCAAGGTAAATAATACTCATCTAAAACCTTATTTTGATAAAATTGATAGTAGGGATGAGGAGTGTAAACTCCTCGAACCACCATGACTATGAGAGATAGAGGTAAGTTGAGCTTAGACTATAAATAAGCACTTCTCGGGAGGCAACCCGAGCACTAACGGTGTTAATTTCTTTAAATTTTAGTTTTAACATTTAATCACTAACTGAATACTTGGCTACAGGTTTTCCAAAACCACATGGCCAGGCACACGGGCGTCCCCTAGGCTGTGCTCACACCATGAGTAGAGACACGGCCATGTGAAAATAGGGTAAAATTTTTCCCAAACACAGGATGCGATAAGCTACCACAACCGTGCGACGTGGCCGTGGACGAGTCTGTCAAAACAACACGGGCATGCAACACGCCTGTGTCTAGAAACCGTGGTTGAAACTAAGAATTTAGCACAGGCGTATCAAGACTGATTAAACAACACGGGTGCGCACTTATACACACGAGCGTGGGAGAAGCGAACAAAGTAGGACACAGACATGCAACACGGCCATGTTCACCAACATGCCCAAGGTACACGGACGTGGGACAAATCTCAGATGCGCCCAAATTTAAAAATTGCAAAACACACGGGCTACACGCCCGTGTGCCCCAAAATCTATAAAAAACCCTTACTATTCATCATCCCCTTTCCCAAAATCCCTAACCCTAGCCGCTGTAACTCCTTCACATGCCCTTCCCGCCACGCCCGTGGGCCGACCACAACACCACCATCGACAATCGAAGCTCTTCCCTCTACCAAGCTCTTGCATATCATGTGAAGTCATGGTAAGAAAACCACTGTCCCCACCTCGAAGAAGAGGAAAGGAGTAGCGTCATCCTTGGGTTCTACCGCGGAGATTAGACACCCGTTCCTCTAGTTTCCCCTGGGACCTCAAGAGGAACTTTTCCAGATACTTAGGGCCCAACCCCTAGGTACAGGCCGCTGCATTGACTGGGCCGCACTTGAACAAATCCAACTGGTTGACGCGATCTGAGCCCTCTTAACCACTGACCCTTGGGGGCTATTCTTTGAGATCATCGAGCCGACGTACCTCGATCTCACACTTGAACTCTATTAAACCTTCCACCTCCAACTTGTTATGACGAAGTTCGATGATTCCAGAATGGTCCAGTTCCGTCTTGACAGTTTCGTCTGCCAGTTGAGCGTACCTGAGTTCAGCGTCACTCTAGGGCTCTATACGGAAGAGTTCATGGACGGCGAAGATTTTGACACACTCCATTGCCACATCTACTTGTCTCCCTCCAGCTGCTAGAGAGCCCTAGTTCCTTTTTTGGCCACCTACGACCCTAGTTGCTCTAAGGCATCGGCCCTCGCCCCATCCCTGAGGCACTTATGTGACAGCCCTAAATTGACCCTAGTCGGGAAGTGGTTTCGGGACCATGAAACTGAGCCGTAAGAAAAAAATTAACAGTCATATTTAATGCTTATTATATATGAACATGCACGTGTGAAAATTTCATGCTTAAATTTTGTATATAGTATGTGAAATTTATCAAATAGGACTTGTGTGAGAAAATTTAGGATTGTGCTAGGCAAATGTCAAAGTGGCCTATTAATGCATGTTAGAAAATGCTTGTACTTGCATGTCAAATTACCCAAATTTTAGATAGTGGCCGCCATGCTATGGGTTAAAACATATTATAAATATTTTGTGTTAATATTTTGTGTTAAAAATAATAAAATAAAAGGGTTAGTAATAAAGTAAAAAAATTGGGGGTGAAGAAAACAAAGTTCATCTTTGTTCTTCCTTGCCAAATTGAAAAGAAGAGAAGGGGGGGAGACTTTCGGTCATGGAAGGAGAAGAAAGGTTAGTGAAAGGTGTTAGATTTGTTTTGAAATTCAAGCTTGTTTTAGGTTAATCATCTTGTTTCTTACTTAGCCCATGCCAAAAATCTTGAATCTTGATGGATGTATGGCACATTTGGTTATGGTTAATGAGGAGATAATTTGATTTTAGCCTTTAAACTTTGAGGAAGAAATTGTTGTTGCAAGAAGTTGAGCTTATTGATAGTATAAATTTCTAATGCACCTATGGTAATAGCCGAACATGTAGTTGTTTAATGTTTTGAACAAGTGCTGTTTAGATGTTCTAAAATTGTCTAAATTAGATGTTTAATAATCTAAGGGCTCGGCATTGTGCATTCTTGTTAAGAGTTTGATTTGAAATCATGAGATCTTGTTGACTTGTGTTGAAATGGCATTCGGTCATGGTCTATGGGTGTTTGCTAATCCGGTTTAAGTGCATAGGTGCTAAATACTTTGTATTGGAAATTTTGATGTATAAGTAGAAGTTAATTAAGATGATATTGGGTAAATTTTTAGCTTAGTTGTGTTAAGTATTCGGCAATATTCATAATAATGAATATGAGAGTGTATATAAATACGTGGTTGTGCATAACTTAAGTAATCGACTAAAATATGAACACCACATAGGTATATATATATATATACTTATATGTATGTTAGTGCCTTATGTATACACCTTGTGTCATTGAGACCTTCGAAAATAAATATGTATTAAAGTTATATTTGTAATAGTTTAATGTGACTTACCAAGTACACAAATTTGAAAGCGAAATGGTGATAGACTTAAGTGGTAAATTGATTCAAATGAATTGGTTCTAAAATGTATATGAATGCCGTATGATTGTGTTTGATTGAGAGGTAAATTGTTTGATTTAGCTCAAGAGCTTAGAGGATCAAAGTTGGATAGGGGAAAGGAAAAAGTAATCGAATAGCCGTTGAAGTCGTTCGACAACATCCGAGGTAAGTCTTTGAGTAATGGAACTTAGTTTATGATTTGATTAAGTTATGACATATAAGCATAATAAATAAACGGTGATATAATGATTCTACTTGAATTATTTATCGAGGTAATTAGTTATACTTATGACTGGTAGTCGAATGTGTATAGAGATCATGTTACAAAGCCAACCAAAATCGTGCCCTTTGTATGTGGCTATTGAGCCGAAAATGGTAAAGGTTGATAAGTGTCTTGTGTTTGAGTTCTAGTAATGAAAATGAAATATAAATGTGTTATGATTTATTGATATATGTGCATGATTATTTGGATGATAACCGGACTAAGATCCGAAGGCATTTGTGCTAGTGACTATATCCGGGCTAAGTCCCGAAGGCATTTGTGCTAGTGACTATATCCGGGCTAAGTTCCGAAGGCATTTGTGCTAGTGGTTACATCCGGGTTAAGTCCCGAAGGCATTTGTGGGAGTTGCTATATCCGGCTAAATCTCGAAGGTACTTGGGTTTGGAAATGAGCGATCTTGCTGTAATAACTTCAATTAATATGCTCATAAATCCAAACGATAAGGTATGTTTCGTATATGCATTGGAAAGGTTGATTCGTTTTAAATAGTATTCACTCAATTGATTAACAAGCTTCTGGCCTTTAGTCAGGTTTGATCCTGAGTGTATGAATATAATGGTTGAAGCGTGAAGTAAACATAATTTTGGGAATATGCGTATATGCAATTGTTCATTTAGTCATACGAACGCTATACCTTAGTTGTAAATAATTTCATTACTTAAAACTTATTAAGCATCAAAATGCTTATTCTGTTGCTTTAATTCTCTGTTTTATAGATTTTGTTCGTCAGCTATCGGACTCGGGAGTGTCAAAGTCGAAGTCGTCCACACTATCTAAGCCCTTTTGGTATATCTTTAGTTGAACTTTGATAATGGCATGTATAAGGCTGACCCTTGTTAATTAAGTATCTTTTGGTAATGTATATTCGTATAGCCATGCGAAAATGGCTTGTATATTTTGAGTATAACATTATGGTCATTTTGTATATATGGTCTTATGATATGGTTATTAAGTGGTGTGGAAATGTTGGTAATGATTAGCCATTGGAATGGCCAATCATGGTCCTATTGGTGCTACGTACGTCATGGCTAATCGTGATTATACTTGAAAATAATGTATGTCAATTTACTAATTAATTCATGGAAAATTATGAAATAGGTAAAATTTACCTTAGAATAGATGCTGACAGCAGTAGTGATGTGAATTTGAAAAATCACTAAAAATAGTAGGAATGGAATTAAATAGTGAATAAATTATGTAATCGAATCTTGATGAGTCTATTTTCATATGAAAGAAACGAAACGACCATATGAGCCGTATTTTATGAGATGTTTAAGTTTTCGTGAAATAGGGCCAGAGCTTTTTCTGGATCCCCTGTTTTGATTTTAGAAATTCACCATAAATTAACCAGAGACAATTAGAAGTCATTATTTATAAGTACAGATTCCTTTTTTAGTCTAGTTTCATTAGAAACAAACAGCATAAGTATTGAAGCTCTGTACAGGGAGATATCTAAGTCGTAATGCATGAAGGTCAGAGTAGTCAAACCCTGAAACAGGGGACACTTTAACTAATAAACTGTACTAATTGGCCCGACCAAAAATTCTAGAAAAAAATTTGTAGATGGATATATGAGTCTAGATTCAGGAAAAATTTACGTAATCAGTTTCCATGTTTTGAAACTCGAGATATGATTTTTAAAGTGGCTGTGAGGCAGTTAGCCAGCTTGCCTGGAAATTTCGAAATGAACTGTGTAAGTAAATGAATTAAGTCCGTTAACACCTCGTGTTCGACTCCGGCAACGGTCTCGGGTACGGGGCGTTACAACTTACAAGCCATCTTGGGCCACACTCTGATAGGGCAGCAAGAGAGCACTGGCGTCGTCAACACTCACGACTCCTACTTTTATGGAGTATGGTGAACGGACACGACCTTTCCTATTTCATTACCCTCACCATTCGCCATCAGACAGAGCAGCATAGGAGAGGAGTCATCTCTATTGGCCCCTATGTGACTAGACTGGCACGGTACTTCAGGCTCCTCAACACAGCAGCACAATCATCCTCCCTCACCCTCATAGGCCAGATGTCCTCACAGGGCATCTTGAGCAGGCTTCATATGAGGATGTGATACGTGATATTTGTGACAGGTTTTAAAAATTTATAAATGAATCGTTCGTATGACTAACTTATTATTACGATTAAGGCAAGTGTACCTATCAAATAGTAGTATAGTTCAGCAAGACCGGATTGTCAAACCCAAAGGAACCACGAGTACTAGTATTTACTTCCTTTTTATTATCTAGCCTAAAAATCTAGAGGTTTGGTTATCTAAACTAATTACTAAACTAAGAATGCATAGAAAGAAAATTTGGGAAAATACTTTTTAGGAAATTCGATTGATTAAGACAATACCTAAGAAAAAATCCACCTAGACTTCACTTGTTATTTGACTCTAAATCAGACGATTTATTCATTTGACTTGTTCTGTAGAAATCCCTAAGTTATATTATTATCTCTCTCCAGACTAATAACGTCTAACCCTAGGTTGAATAATTGAAATATCTTTCTAATTAACACCCTAGAATTACATTAACTCTATCTATGGATTCCCTTATTAGGTTTCACCCTAATCTGGCAAAATCTTGTCACCCTATCTTTAGGCGCGCAATCAACTCCGCTTAATTGCGAGAAATTTACTCTTAGACAGGGTCTATTCCTCCTCTGAATAAGAGCGTTAACTTGAATCAATATCCTGGAATATTAAAACAAGAATTAAGAACACGTAATTAATAACAATTCAAATATTTATCATACAATTAAGATAATAATAACAAGATCTATCTTAGGTTTCATTCCCCTTAGGTATTAACCCAAAACACCTGAAGGAACTTGAAGGGAGATTTTCAGTCTTGATGATGAATCTGACTTCTGAGATGGATCAATCGGCTTTCCTTGAGTAATTCCTTGCTTCTTACTCTACGTCCCCCTCTTAAGTGCCTTCTCAGGTGTTTAAATAGGCTTTAGAATGCCAAAGAGCCCCTCAAAATTGGCCTTTTCCGAATAGGATTATACTTGGGCTTGGCAGGGACACGCCCGTGTGCGATTACTCCAGCCCATGGTCAAGGATGTTGAGCAGGCACGGGCGTGTAGTATACCCGTGTAAGTCCTGCTTCAATCCTGCCAAATGGACACGGCCGTGTGGCACACACGAGTGAGAAAGTCCAGGCCGTGTTGATTTCTCACGTGGGTCTATTTTCTCCATTTTCAGCCCGTTTCTTACTCTTTTTAATCTCCTATGCTCACCTAAGTATAAAACATGAAATTAAAGGATTAGGAGCATCGAATTCACCAATTCTAAGGAGAAACCATCCATAAATGTGCTAAGCATGGGATAAAAATATGTATAAATTATAGTTTATCAAATACCCCCACACTTAAGCATTTGCTTGTCCTCAAGCAAAATCCTCAACTCATAATCAAAATAAATTCTTCTCAATTCATAATTCCTATCAATAATATCTCAAAATAATCCATAAGTATTCATACATTGAGAATTTAACTAAAATACATCAAAGTTTCAAACATTCCAAGTTGAGCATTTTATCACGAAAACATAGGTGTCTCACCTTATCTAAGTGATTACCTTTCATCAAAATATCGTAGAGTTTAACATCCTCACTAAAGATTCACTCAAATCAGTCAAGGTGTTTAAGGACATCAATAAAAGCACTCATTAGTCAATATGAAAAGTTATTACCATAGGCTTGCTTGAAAATCAAATCTCCACCACTAAATATTGAGATGATACATCAATCCAATTTTAGAGGGTTGTTACGTGGCTTTGGTTAAGGGGTGTGGTCACAAGCTGAAAGAAAAGGTTAGAATCGAGATTGAATTGAAAAATTACCTAGCTAGAAAAATAATTAGTCATCAATTGAATACAAGTGAGCTTCTTCTCAGAATATGGAATTAACACTCAAGCTCAAAAACAACGAATTACTACTAATATGTAATGAATTATTATTATTATTATTATTATTATTATTATTATTATTATTATTATTAAGAACAAATCAAAAACAGAGAAGAACAAAACATAGCTAAGCAATTAGATCAAATCAAATATTGACAAAAATAGGGATCAAATTAGGGGATTTCAACAATAATGGGTTATGGGTTAATATTGAGGGTAAATCAATTAATGGCTTTTATGCTCAAAGGGGTTCATTAAGGGTTAATTATGAAGGTAGGCTTTTATGGAGTGAGTGGGTTAAACCTAAGTGCCTTTATCATCTTGACATATCAAATCAAATAGTGTGGTCTTGACATGCATAATCAAGCAAGTTCTAGAATAACAAATCAATACTGACGCACTCATAATAAAGTGAGCATGAAAGGTATAATAGATGCTCTAAAGGCTCAAAATCCCACAAAAATTATGGCTTTTTAATGTTTAAACCTGTGAATTTCGACTCATGATAATACCTAAACTTGGGAAAAACGACCTATAAAATTTTAAATTCAAAAATCAACTTATCATGCTTGATTATCTAATTTCTTAAAGTTTAAACAATCAATGCATGAATGCCTATGTTTTAATTCCAGGTATATCAATAAAAATCATAAATTAATCAAAATTCATTCTAATAATGATATGAGAAGATCACATGAGAATAAGACAGAAATTAGAGATTTTTCTGATAAAGAAATAAATAATCCCCCCACACTTAGGATGTACATTGTCCTCAATGTACAAAGATAGATATGCTAAAAAATGTAAATATAAGATCATAAGATAGGGAGAGAAATGAAGCTTCCTGAGTTATGAATGGATTCCTTGAATTGGCATTATGGAAAGTAATCGGCCAATGTACTAATTAGGGTGGAGGAGGATACTCTGGTGGTGGTAGAGGTTGGGTTTCACAAGTGCTGCGCAAAAAGAATATTATATCTCATGGTAGCTATGGTCATGGTCGAGCAGGGCATGGAAGTCGTGGAGAACCTTTCCGAGTGGAGTTTCAAGTTCCTAAGTAATAGTGAGCTTTGGAGCTCTTTATAACTGTGATAGAATCAGAAACTTTTTAGGAAATATATAAAGCAAAATAATTACTCGTAATGAAATAGCCAAAATTAAAAATTGTAAAATAATAATTATAAAACCTAATAAAAACAAGCTTAAAGAAAAATAAAAAGTAGTCTTAAAATAGAATAAAAGTAAAAACATAAAATAATAAATAAAAGTTTTTTAACATCTTCATCGCTAGATGGTTCACGAGGTGGGGTGGCGATGAGATGTGGAAATGCTGAAAAATCTGCTGTTGAGTAGCATCAATGTTATCGAAGCACTGAAAACACTACTCCTCGAATCGAGTAAGGTGCTCAAAGATGTCAGCGTATGAAGCTGCCACATGAACAGGACGAGAGGGCGGTGGTGGTTGAGATGGTGGGTCCTCATGACGTGGAGGGAAATCATCAGTAATGTTCTCTGGATCATCCTCCTCTGTGGACTAGACGAGGCGGTACTGAAGAGGGTAGGTGCCACGTCGTTTCTCGATCATCCTCATACTTAGCATGCTTGAGATGCCCTGTGGGGACATCTGGCTGATGAGAGTGAGGGAGGATGATTGGGCTGCTGTGTTGAGGAGCTCAAAGTGCCGAGCCAGTCGAGTCACGTAGGGCTTGATAGAGATGACACCTCTCCTATGTCGCTACGTCTGATGGAGGATGGCGAGGGTGATGAAGTAGGCAAATTCGAGGACGTGCCCGTTCGCCATGCTCTATAAGAAATAGGCGTCATGGGTGGTGACGATGCCGGTGCTCTCTTATCTCCCTGTCAGACTGTGAGCCAAGATGGAGTGTAGATACCTCAAGGATGGAGGGAGAGCCGATGCCTTGGAGCAGCTAGGATCGTAGGTGGCCGAGGTAGGGACGAGGTCCTTCCAGCATTTTGAGGGGGAGTAGTGGATGTGGCGGTGGAGGGTGTCGAGTTTATTGTCATCCATGAACTCCTCTGTGTATAGCCTTAGTGTAACCCTTAACTTGGGTACGCTCAACTGGCATACTAGACCACCAAGGCAGAACTGGACTGTTCCAGGTTCGTCGAAGTTGGTCATGACGGTCTAAAGATGGAACGTCGAGCAGAGTTCCAATGTGAACTCGAGATATGTCGGCTCAATGATCTTGAAGAAGAGACCCTACAGGTCAGTCGTCAAGAGGGCTCAGACCACGTCAGCCAAATGAATTTGTTCAAGTGTAGCCCAGTCAATACAGCAGCCCACACCTAGGGTTCAGGTGTAATATCTCGAATTAGGGCCTAATCAAAATAGTGATTTTGGGACCATAAATTCGAGAAAGAAATAATTATTTTATTATCATTTTAAGGTCTATGGCATGATTTCATGATTGTGTGAAAATTTTGTTTAGAAATTTTATCGATAGAGGGTCCAATTTGATATTTAGGACTAAATTGCAAAAGTTGTAAAATGTGTTTTCTACTTCACAAAGGTACTAAGTACTTGTAAGTAATGGGTTTTTAAAGTGGAGGTCCTTGGATAGTAATTAGACCATTAGTTAATTGCTGGACAAAAATAGACATGAAATGGGTGTAAAAAAATATTTTTAAGTTAGGGGTATTTTGGTAAACTAATAATTAAAAGAATTAAAAAGGGAAATAAGCCAAATTAGCTATCATCTTCTTCATTCAACCATTTCTACCAGAAGCAGCCATTGTTAAGGTTTGTTCGAACTCCCAAGCTCGATTGTAAGTGCTCCCTAGCCCCGTTTTTAAAGTTCTTTACATTTTTGAAATCCCGATAACTTGGTTAAGCTTATTCTAGCAATAATTTAACCTAGGGTTTATATTTGAAAAAATACCCATAGGTAAAATGTCTTTATTTTGATGTTTTATTGTAGAATATGAAGCTTGAAATTGTGTTAAACAACTTTTACTAAGCGATTTTACATGAAAACGAGTAAAACGACATAATCAGTAAAAATAGCTAATGTTCATAAGTACATGTTAGAGTGGGAATTTGATGTTTCAATAGAAGAGAAAAATGATCATAATGTCATAAAACATAAGAAAATAGGATGAAGTTTAATTTTCGATCCTTGGGGAAAAAGTGTAAATATGTAAAAGATTAAGGCAAAAATAAAATTTTGTCAAAGTTTGAGTCAAGGACTGTTTTAATAAATGTGAGTATTAAATAAGCTAAATTTGTTTTTTTAAATCAAGAGAAATAAGATTTGAGTCGTGATCGAGGGAAAAATAAAGTTTATGAGGAATAGGCTAGATTTCTAACATTTTGTACCGAGGTAAGTTCAGGTGTAAATGTAGTAGCATAATTATCATTTTAAGTAATTTAATGTTATTTGTATAATATGAT
This sequence comes from Gossypium arboreum, assembly GCF_025698485.1. Taxonomy (NCBI): domain Eukaryota; kingdom Viridiplantae; phylum Streptophyta; class Magnoliopsida; order Malvales; family Malvaceae; genus Gossypium; species Gossypium arboreum. Next base: position 85,243,052 of record NC_069073.1, read on the forward strand.
GATTATTATCATGAAATATTATGCTTTGTGGATTATTATTTAGTAATATGCAAATTATGTGAGCTACTTGATAAATATGAAATGCTACCAAGTATCGGTTCTGACATTCCGTGGAAGACAGCAAAGATGTGTGATTGAGGAAAACCCCATTTGAACCTTAGGAATAGATTAGGATATAAGTGACATGCCACTAGGATATTTGAGTTCCGAACTCATTGAGTTGAGTCCGAGTTTGTGAGATGTAACTAGGCATCCGAACTCGTTGAGTTGAGTCCGAGTTCACTTATGGATGCGTACACCCGAGCTCGTTGAGTTGAGTCTGAGTTCACTTATGGGTGGGTTATATGGTAGCTTGGCTACACATATATTCCGCAGGTTATTGAGTTTGTATAGCTGTGGGCATGGCACTTATGTGCATGCATTCTGTGTATCCGATTATATTCCGAGTGTTCAACGGGTAATTTGGCGAAGTATTCATTGATGATCCCAATGAGATAAGCCATTAGTGAGTTTGTCCTTGAGTTACGTTACAAGTTCTACAGGTATGTACACTAAACTTATGTGTGATGCCTTGACATGTGATCTACGATGTATATAGTATTTGGTGAATATTATGAAAATGACATGATTGGGAATAAGTCCTTGATACTTGATGACATTGAGATTATGGATTTATGCTTATGAAGCATAATTATGTGTTCTTACCATTATGAATGAAATGATATTGTATGGCTTTGGTGAATAATAGTAATGAATTAGTAAATTTAGCCTTGGCAGTTTTGGGCTACTATAGTGGTGCAAATTTGGATATTCACCATAAATTGTGGAAATTGAATTAGGGGCTGAATAAAATATGAGGTTAAATACCAATGAGTCTAGTTTCACATAGAAGAAACGGTATATGCAATCGAAATTTCTATTATGAGATATTTAAATTGTTGTGGGACAGAGTCTGAATGACTTTGTGATCCCCTGTTCCGATTTGAGAAAATCATTAAAAATTGTATAAAAATATTTATGAGTTGTAATTTATATTATTAAAATCCTTAATGAGTCTATTCTCTAGAAAGGTAGATGCGACCATTATCAAAATTCTGTACTATGAGAAAAATAATTTTTTGTAAAGAGAGGTCAGAACTATTGGACAGTAAAATAGGGGAAACTTTAATGAATAAATTGTACTAATTGGCTAAACCAAAAATTCTGTAAATTTTATGGGAGAAAGGTATATGAGTCTAATTTTAAGGAAAATTAACGAAACTTAATTTAGCTTCAGATATAAATGAATTAGAAACTGTAACTTGGTAAAACAGCTTAACCTGAACAAGAGTAAATTGTACGATTATGATGTTTTACTTTTAAAAAAAAAATGTGGGTAATTGCTTATTAAATTCATATGGAATTACTAAACGTAAAGCTTACCCCTCCTCTCTACTTCTTCAGTTTTGGCAGGTCGGCTCGGGGTTGGAGATTGTCGGAGGCAAAATCACACTATCAAGCTATCATTTTTGGGAGAATTAATTGAAATATTAGAAATATCAAGTGAGTGGCATGTATAGGAAGTTGGTTTGTGATATGTATTATTATTATGACTTTGACCATATGTATCGGTCTGCATTGAGTCATCGTATATGATCATAAGATGTGGTCCTTATCCATTACGGTTTGTAAGTTTAATTAATCATGCCATGTCCTATGTTTTGATGTGATGATATAGTTAGATTTGTTTGTTATGCATGATTGGTAATACATCAGGTAAGTTAAATGCAGGCCAATGGATCATGAATTAAATGGAAATGAGTAATGTTGCCTTGAATATGGATGTTTAATGGACAAATTGGTAACTACATTATGATGGTATAAAATGAGAGTAAGATTTAGCATGTCTAGTTCTAGTTCGTGTAAGAATGTATATTATATACAGGATGGTAAGTAAATATGTTTAAAGTGAATGACATGTTATTGCATGATTATGGTGTGTAAGTGCTCATTTATGCCATATTATATGTCTTTAAATATGAGTCTATGCATGTGTTCGAAAAGTTTTGAATTAAATGAAATTTTATGGCCCGATTTTCGTCTATGTGTATGGTTAAGTCTGGTAATGCCTCGTACCCTATTTTGGCCTTGGATACAGGTAAGGGGTGTTACAACAGGCCCGTAATATATGATATAATTCCTCCTGGGGTCCCAAGGGAACCTAGAGGAACGGATGCCTAATCTCCATGGTAGGACCCGAGGATGACGCTGCTCTTTTCCTCTTCTTCAAGGAGGGAACAGCGGTCTTCTTACCACGTGAGGATAACATTGTACCTGCGTTGAAAAATTGAAGTTCAACCAATACGTCCCAAAAAGAGCACGGAAGTACAAAACTAAATAGGAATATTTCATGAGACTTACATAATGGATGAAGTAAACAAAACTACTAAATATATCAAGTTATAGGATTATGGGTAAAATGTAACTGGAATATGAAAGAATGCATGTGGGTAAGCATAAATTTTATGGAACAAGGAAAAATGGAAGAGTATAGCATAATGTAGTAACTAAAATGACAAAATTTTTATAAACAAGCATGAGTATTTTAATATTCTAGCTATTAATATTCATTCAAAATAGTTCAATAGAGTAGAGAAATCATGAAATAAGCAACATATTTAAAGAAAATAGAGAGAAAAGAGTAAACATATTTAAAGAAAGGAGCTTGGGGTGTCGGAATCGGCGTTGTAGGCGGCGCACAGGCATGGGGGGTAGGGCGTGTGAATTTGCAGCAGGTAGGGCTAGGGATTTTTGGGGAGGGAGATGATGAATAGTGAGGGGTTTATATAGATTTTAGGGCACACAACCGAGGGACACGACCGTGTGGCCTAATTTTTGCCCGTGTGTTTCGCAAATTTTGAATTTGGGCTAGTTTGACATTCGACCCAAGCCCGTGTTCTTTGGGTGTGTAGGTGAACACGACCTTGTCGCACGATCGTGTCTTTCTTCGTTCGCTTCTCCCACGCCCGTGTACAGAGGTCTATGCCTGTGTTCATTTTAATAGTGTTGACCACGGGTGGATGGCACGGGTGTGCCGCACGCCCTTGTTACATTCTTAGTATCAACCACAGTTTCAAGGCACGGGCGTGTCTCAAGCCTGTGTTGTTTTGGCTGTTATTGCATCTTGTGTTAGGGAAAAATCTTACCCTATTTTCACAGGGCCGTATTACATGGCCGTGTCTCCTCCTATGGTGTGAGCACGGCCTAAGGCACGCCAGTGTTCCTGGCCGTGTGGAATGAAAAACCTCGTGTTTTAAGATTCAGTTAGTAGGTTAGATGTGAAAAGCTAGAATTTAAATAAATCATTACTGTTAGTACTCGGGTTGGCTCCTAAGAAGCGTTTATTTATAGTCTTAAGTTGGACCTACCTCTCTTTTGCATGGTCAAGGTGGTGCGAGGAGTTTACACTCCTCATCCCTGCTATCAACTTTATCAACATAAAGTTTAAGACGAGTATTGTTTACCTTAAAGGTGCCGAATTTGAGATGAATTACCACGACTGTACCATATGGGAAAATACTGAGTACCGTAAGGGGAATTTCTTTATTAGGTTCAAAAGTGGCAATGCGAGGATCAGCTACATCTAGTAGTACTTTGTCTCCAACCTTAAGTTGATTTGGTGAGGTATTGAGCTCGTCCTGGCTCAGTTTCGGTTTATCGGGTGCTCTCGGTTTCTGTGTCTGCCATTCATCTAGCTCTTTGATTTGTAGCCTTTGTTCTTCATAAATAGGTCCTTTGTTGTTGTTTGAACACAGCTCATATGCGTTCTTTGAAACTGTTTCCTACACAGAGGGTTTCACCACATGATCAGTACTAGTAGAATGATTTATACAACCACCTTCAACTTTTGTCGTGTTACTCAAATTACGAGCTTGAAGGGTGATTGTTTTGTCTCCCACACGAAGTGTGAGTTCTCCTGTACCAACATCAATAATGGTTCTAGCAGTCACTAAAAAGAGTCATCCTAAAATCAAAGGTGTGTTACTATCCTCTTCCATATCTAGAGCAACAAAGTCTACTGGGTATATAAATTTATCGATCTTAACAAGAACATCTTCAATGATACCCCTAGGAAATCTAATGGTTTTATCAGCCAATTAAATCTCATCCTAGTTTGTTTGTGTTTCCTAAGACCTAGCTGTTTAAACATTTTATAAGGCATAACATTAATGCTTGCCCTTAAGTCAGCCAATGCATTATGAACATCTAAACTACCAATTAAACAAGGAATCGTAAAACTCCCTGGATCTTTCAATTTGTTGGGTAACTTATTCTGTAGAATGGCTGAGCAAACTACATTAAACTCCACATGCGACGCTTCATCCAACTTTCGTTTATTTATTAAAAGCTCCTTTAAGAATTTGACTGCGTTTGGCATATGTGAAAGAGCTTTAATAAATGGTAAGTTAATATGTAATTTTTTAATAATTTAAGAAATTTACTGAATTGTTCTTCTGTGCAGTCTTTCCTTGTCGCGTTTGGGTATGGCACACGAGGTTTTTATTCTTTACTTACTAGTTTCTGGTCATTGTGGTCCACCTCACCCTTACCTTTACGTACCCCTGTTTCTTGCCTTGGTTCTAGTTCAAGTGCAACTAACCCTTCCGTATCTTGAATGGTAATTGCATTGATTTGCTCCCTTAGGTTAGATTCAGTGTTACTTGGCAGACTACCTTGTGGTTGTTCAGAAATCAGTTTGGTGAGTTGGCCTATCTAAGTTTCGAGCTTTTGGATTGACGTTTGTTGATTCGTAAGGACTGTCTCGGTAATCTGAAAATGAGTTTCTGACACCGAGATGAATTTTGTCAACAACTCTCAATATTTGGCTTCTTTTCCTGCTGGTAAGGTGGTTGTTGAAAACCCGGAGGATGTTGTGGCCTTTGATTTCCTTGACCGCCCCATGAGAAATTGGGATGGTTCCTCCAACCTGCATTATAAGTGTTACTATAAGGGTTATTTTGGGGTCTAGAGTTATTGTTACCCATATATTGGACTTGTTCCTCCTCAATGCTTAGGTTGAAGGCTTGATATTCTGTGCATGCTCCTCCTCCATTTGAATCGCACATCATCACTGGATGTACCTGAGTAGAACCACACAAACCGTCAATCTTTTTATTTAAGAGTTCTACTTGGTTAGATAGCATAGTAACAGCATCGAGGTTGAAAACAATGACTGCTTTTGTCAGTTTTGTCTTCATAACTTGCCACTGATAGTTATTCAGTGACATCTCCTCAATAAATTCGTAAGCTGCCTCAGGTGTCTTATTATTGATAGTTCCACCGGCGGCTACGTCAATCATCTGCCGAGTCGAAGGGTTTAGGCCATTGAGAAACGTTTGGACCTGTAGCCAGAGTGGTAACCCATGATGAGGGCATCTTTGTAAAAGGTCCTTGTATCTCTCCCATGCATCGTAGAGTGTTTCTAAATCCATCTGGACAAAAGAGGAGATATCATTATGTAATTTGGCTGCTTTAGCCGGCGGAAAATATTTTAATAAAAAATTTTCAGTCATCTATCCCTAAGTAGTGATTGATCCTTGTGGTAACGAGTTCAACCACTGTTTAGCCTTATTCCTCAATGAAAAGGGAAACAACTGAAGGCGAATGGTGTCATCAGAAACGCCATTAATTTTAAAAGTGTCGCAAAACTTTAAGAGATTTGCCAAGTGAGTGTTGGGATCCTCGTCCCACAAACCATCAAACTGAACAAACTGTTGGATCATTTGAATGGTGTTAGGTTTTAGTTCAAAATTATTTGCAGCAATAGTAGGCCTAACTATGCACGATTCAGTTCCTGTTAAATTAGGTTTAGCATAATTATACATAGTGCGTAGAGTAGGATTCTGATTTACTGGATCAGCAGTAATCGCAGGAGGTAGCGAATTTTCTTGGTTTTCGACCATCTCCTCGGTTGTGGTTGAAGTGTCGTCCTCTTGCTCGTCCTTTGTGTATCTTAGGCTTCGCATTCTTTCTCTTCAGTTTTTGTGAACTGTGCGATCGATCTCACTGTCAAAAAGTAGTGGTCCTGACGAGTTTCTTCTGGTCATAAACTAGAAAAACCTGTTAGAAGAAAAAAATGAAAAATTAGAAAATAAAATAAAAATTTAAATTGAAATAAAGGTAAAATGGCTAAAGTAATAAAAATTGAGTGTTCCTAATATCCTAGTTCCCCGGTAACGGCGCCAAAAACTTGATGCATGATATTCGTGATAGGTTTTAAAAATTTATAAATGAATCATTCTTGAGACTAACTTATTATCACGATTAAGGCAAGTGTACCTATCAAATAGTAGTATAGTTTAGCAAGACCGGATTGTCGAACCCAAAGGAACCACTAGTACTAATATTTACTTCCTTTTTATTATCTAACCTAAAAATCCAATGCTTTGGTTATCTAAACTAATTACTAAACTATGAATGCATAGAAAGAAAATTTGGGAAAATACTTTTTAGAAAATTGGATTGATTAAGACAATACATAAGGAAAAATCCACCAAGACATCACTTGTTATTTGACTCTGAATCAGACGATTTATTCATTTGACCTGTTCCGTAGAAATCCCTAAGTTATATTATTGTCTCTCTCGAGACTAATAACATCAACCCTAGGTTGAATAATTGAAATCTCTTTCTAATTAATGCCCTAGAATTGCATTAACTCGATCTATGGATTCCCTTATTAGGTTTCACCCTAATCTGACAAAATCTTGTCACCCTATCTCTAGGTGCACAATCAACTCCGCTTAATTACGAAAAATTTACTCTTAGATAGGGTCTATTCCTCCTCTGAATAACAGTATTAACTTGAATCAATATCCTGGAATATTAAAACAAGAATTAAGAGCACATAATTTAGAACAAATCAAATATTTATCATACAATTCAAATAATAATAACAAGATCCGTCTTAGGTTTCATTCCCCTTAGGTATTTAGGGGTTTGAGTTCATACTTATGAAGGAAAACATCTCAAAAGCAAAAAGATAACAAAATAGAAGAAAACCCAAAACTCCTGAAGGAACTTGAAGGGAGATCTTCAGTCTTGATGATGAATTCGGCTTCTGAGATGGATCAATCAGCTTTCCTTGAGTAATTCCTTGCTTCCTACTCTGCGCTCCCCTCTTAAGTGCCTTCTCAAGTGTTTAAATAGGCTTTAGAATGCCTAAGAGCCCCCCAAAATTGGCCTTTTCTGAATAGGGTTATACTTGGGCTTGGCAGGGACACAGCTATGTGGCACGCCCGTGTGAGAAAGTCCAAGCCGTGGTGATTTCCCACGTGGGTCCATTTTCTCTGTTTTTGGCCCGTTTCTCGCTCTTTTTACTCTCCTATTCTCACCTAAGTATAAAACATGAAATTAAAGCATTAGGAGCATTGAATTCACCAATTCTAAGGAGAAACCATCCATAAATGTGCTAAGCATGGGATAAAAATATGTATAAATTATGGTTTATTAGGATGATCGAGCGACGACGTGGAGTTGACCCTCTCTAGTACCGCCTGGTCCAGTCTACCGAGGAGGAGGACCCAGAGGACATTACTGATGATGTCTCTCCACAGCATGAGGACCCACCATCTCAGCCACAGCCCATCCATCGTCCAGTTCATGCGACAGCTTCATACTCTGACATCTCTGAGTGCCTTACTCGATTTGAGTAGCAGTGTTTTCAGTGCTATGATTACATTGATGCTACTCTACATCAGATTTTTCAGCACCTTCACATTTCATCGCTGCCACCACCACCTCGCGAACCATCCGGCGACGACGATGTTTAAGAACTTTTTATTTATTATTTTTATTTTCATTTTTATCTTTATTTATCTTCTTTAAGTACTTTTTATTTTATTTTCCTTTAATATCATTTCATTTTTAGGTTTTATAATTTTTATTGAACAATTTATAGTTTCGGCTATTTCATTACCAGTAATTATGCTTCTTTATATTTCCTAAAGAGTTCTTAATGTTCTCACAGTTATAAAGAGCTCCAAAGCTCATCATCACCTAGGAACTCGAAACTCCACTGGAAAAGGTTCTCCACAACTGCCATGTCCAGCCCAACCACCACGATAACCTCTTCGCTGGACACTGTGGTTGAGGAACCCAACCTCTACCACCACCGAAGTATCCTCCTCCAATCTATCATTGTCTTGGTCGATTATTTTCTATACCTCCAATTCAAGGATTCCATTCAATATTCAAGAAGTTTCACTTCTCTCCCTCTCTCTTCTGATATTATCTTTATATCACTATTATATATCTTTGTACATTGAGGACAATGTACATCTTAAGTGTGGGGGGGATATTTATATCATTATAAGAAAAATTCCTGAATTTTATCTTGTTCTCAAATAATCTTCTTATATCGTTATTAGAATGCATTTTGATTAATTTATGATTTTTATTGATATGTTTTAAAACATAGGCATTCATGCATTGATTGTTTAAACTTTAAGGAATTAGAGAATCAAGCATGATCAGTTTATTTTTACAAATTAAAAATTTTTAGGTTGTTTCCCCAAGTTTAGGTATTATCTTGAGTTAGAATTCACAACTTTAAACGTCAAAAAGCCATAATTTTTGTGAGATCTTGAGCCTTTAGAACATCTATTATTTCTTTGATGCACACTTTAATTGTTACTTTGTGACGTCCCTAATTTGACCCTAGTCGGGAAGTGGTGTCGGGACCATTAAACCGAGTCTTATAAGTAATTAGAAGTTATATTCTATGTTTATGATGTTAGCAAATGCATGTGTGAAAGTTGCATGCATTAATTTGATCATTTCTATGTGAATTTATTTAGATGGACTTATATGAAACATTGTTGAAAAGTGATAGGCCAATCTTCAAAGGTCTAATAGTACATGCATGGAAAAGAATGGTTTTGCCTGTCAATTTACCTAAAGAGAAGGAAGTGGCCGGCCATGGCGATGAATATGGGCAAAAGAAAACATGTCTTAAACATGTTTTGCTAGTGGTGGATGTTAGAAATAATAAAATAAGAGTATGGAAAAAAAAAATTAATGTTAGTAGGATGAGAAACAAAAAAAAAAAGTGTTCATCTTTCTCCATAGCTCTTGGCCGAATGTCCTAAAGAAAGAAAAGAAAAAAATTTGTTCATCTATTTTCACTCTCTTTTTGGCCGAAAACACTAAGGATAAGGAAGGAGTTTTGCTTCATACTTGGTTTGGAAGAGGATTAGGAAGAGGTTGGCTATACTTGCATCAAGAGTAAGGTATGTTTGAGGTTGTGCCATGAGATTCATGCATGTTCTTGGTTGCTAGATTGATGTTCTTGTTAGCCCATGGTTCAAATCTTTGTTATGTCATGGGAATGAAATTCGGCCAAAGTGAATATGGTGATAAAGCCATTGCATGCTAAGTGTGAAGCTTGATGATGATGCATGCAATGATGGATTGTCTACTCTTGAGATTTCTTTGTAGCCATCTTGAGTAAGACTTTGAGTTTTCTTTTGTTTAACCATGATTGAAGTTGAAAGGGCATGATTGTGATGTATTCGCCATGATGCATTCATGAGCATGATTCATGCTTCTTGCATGTTAGTTAAAATTTGTGTTTTGGATGGCTATGGACACCTTGAAATTGCCATGCTCATATATGTATATATATGTTTGCACATGATGTTTTGGTTATGAAGTAAGTGATGAATATGTTTGTTTAAAGAAGAAGATGTTGAAGAATGTTTGTGAAATTGCAAGCACATTCGCCTAGCACACATATGAGTGCTTGATGCTATATTATAAGTTTTGAGCTACAATATGAAAAGCATTAACTAGTAAAATGCATGCTGTTTTTGTGTGGTATTAAGTGCATAATTGGCCTCAACATGGACATGTATATTCGGCCTTAGGTAGCCTATTGATGGCCTTAGCTTTTCCTTGATGCTCGAATGAATTGTATTGAATTGCTTGATGTAGTATAAAATGTGCATGACCATTGTGTATTCAAGCTAAAGGGTGGCCATATGACCATTTAAACTCCGTGTCATATTCGACCATAAGCTAGCCCAATGAGGTTTTAATAAATTGAATTTGTTTGAATTAGCTCAAGAGCTTAGAGGGCCACAATTGGACAAGGGGAAGGAAAAAGTGATCGAATAGCTGTAAAAGGCGTTCGACAACATCCGAGGTAAGTCCTCAAGAAGTGACCCTACTTGAATTATGTGAAATGAAATATGGATGTGTAATGATTATTGATTTATGTGTATGAGTATTTGAATGATACCGGGCTAAGTCCCGAAGGCGATTATGCTAGTGATTACATTTGTGTTTGAGCCTTAGTAACGAAAATGAAACATGAATGTCTAATGATTATTGATGTATGTGTGCATGAGCAATTGAATGATATCCGGCTAAACTCAAGACGTTTATGCTGAAATTATATCCGGTTAAGACCAAGGCAATTGTGCTAGTGGCTACATCCGGCTAAGACCAAGGCATTCGTATGAAGTCATTCTATCCGGGCTAAGACCCGAAGGCATTCGTGCACGTGGTTATATCCGGTTGTATTCCGAAGAAGCTTGGGCTGGAGGTGAGTGTTGGTTGCTGTAATAAATTCAATTAGTACGCTCGAAAAGCCCAAAGAATAAGGTACGTTTATATGTGCATTGGAAAGTCGACATGTTTGAGCAACATTCGCTCAATCGACTAACGAATTTCAGCTATTGAATTGGTTGATACTTTGTGAAAGTATATAATGATGAAGTGTGAAGTAAGAATGATTATGTGAATGTGTATTAATGAAATGATGCATTTGGCTATGTGAATGTATTGCTTTAATTAAAGCTGATTATATTCCTTGAGACTTACTAAGCATAAAAATGCTTACCCGCTGCTTTGGCTCTCTGTTTTATAGATTTTGCTCGATAGCAATCGGATTCGGGATCATTAAAGTCAAGTCATCCACACTATCAACGCCTCTATTTTGGTATAAATTTTGGTTGAACTTTGAAATGGCATGTATAGGACTACCCTTGTTGGTTTAAATATGCTGTGATGTATATGTGTACGCCATGCGAAAATGGCTCGTAAAAGTGAAGTTGTAACTTAGACTATTTGCGGTTTGTATATATATATATGGTGTCATGATGTGATTATGGATTGAAATGGGAATGTTGGTCACATGATCAGCCATTGGTATGGTTAAAATGATCATATGTGAACCTATGTATGGCAAGACTAGTTGGTTCATGGAGACTACAAAATAGGTAAGACCTACCTTAAAAACAGATGCTGCCAGCTGCAGTGACGTGAATGTGAAAAATCACCAAAATTTGTAGGAATGGTATTAAATAGTGAATAAGCTATGTAAATGAACCTTGATGAGTCTATTTGCATATGGAAGAAACGAAATGGTCATAGGAGTTACATGTTAAGAGATATTAAAGCTATTGTGAGACAGGGCCAGAACGGTTTCTGGGTCCCCTGTCGCAACTTTAAAATTTTACTATAAATTATCCAGAAATAATTAGGAGTCATGCCTTATATTTACAGATTCCATTTTGAGTCTAGTTTCATTAGAAACAAACGGCACCAGTATTAAAGCCCTGTACAGAGAGATATTCAAGTTGTAACGCGCGAAGGTCAAAGCAGTGGATCCCTGTAACATGGGTGATTTAACTAATAAACTGTACCAATTGGCCCAACCAAAAATTCTAGAAATAAATCCATGGATGGATATATGAGTCTAAATTCAGGGAAAATTTACGAAACCAGTTTCCGAGTTTTGAAACTCGAGATATGATTTTTAAGGCGACGGTGACGCAGTTTTCCAGCCTGACTGGAAATGTCAAATTGGTGGGCAAAATATGTGGACTTGGCTTGTTAACCCCTCGTGTCCGACACCGGCGATGGTCTCGGGTTCGGGGTGTTACATACTTTGAGTGCGTCAATATTGAATTGTCATTCTAGAACTTGCTTGATTATGCATGTCAAGACCACACCATTTGATTTGATATGTCGAGATGATAAAGGCACTTAGGTTTAACCCACTCACTCCATAAAAGCCTACCTTTACAATTAAACCTTAGTGAACCCCCTTGAGCCTAACAACCCATTCATTGATTTACCCTCAACATTAACCCTTAACCCATTATTGCTGAAATCCCCTAAATTAATTTGATCCCTATTTTTGTCGAGATTTTATTTGAATAAATTGCTTAGCTATGTATTATTTTTTATAGATAGGCTATGTTATTTGACTTGTTCTTAAAAAAAAATACAATACATACATATATATTAGTAGTAATTCGTCGTTTTTTTCCATATTCTGAGAAGAAGCTCACTTGTATTCAATTAATGATTAGTTATTTTTCTAGTTAGGTAATTTTTCAATTCAATCTCGATTCTAACCTTTTCTTTCAGCTTGTGACCACACCCCCTAACCAAAGCCATGTTACAACCCTCTAAAGACCTTTTGATTGACATATCATCTCAATATATAATGGTGAAGATTTGATTTTCATGCAAGCCTATGGCAATAACTTTTCATATTGACTAATGAGTGCTTCATTTATTGTCCTTAAACACCTCGAGTGATTTGAGTGAATCTTTAGAGAGGATGTTAAAACTTTGTGATATTTTGAATCAAAGGTAATCACTTAGATGAGGGGAAACACCTATGTTTTCATGATAAAATGCTCAACTTGGAATGTTTGAAACTTTGATGTTCTTCTAGTTGAATTCTCAATGATTGATTACTTATAGTTTATTTTGAGATATTATTGATAGGGGTTATAAGTTGAGAAGAATTTATTTTGATTGTGAGTTGAGGATTTTGCTTGAGGACAAGCAAACGCTTAAGTGGGGGGTATTTGATAAACCGTAATTTATACATATTTTCACCTCATGCTTAGCATATTTCTGGATGAATTATCCTTAGATTTACTGAATTCGATGCTCCTAATCCTTTAATTTCATATTTTATACTTAGGTGAGCATAGGAGAGTAAAAAGAGTGAGAAACGAACCGAAAATGGAGAAAATGGGCCAACATGGGAAATCAACACGGCCTGGACTTCCCCACACGGGTAAGCCACACGCTCGTGCCTATTTAACAACCTTGAACACGAATTGAAGAAATCGCACACGAGCGTGTCCTTGTCGAGCCCAAGTATAGTTCTATTCAGAAAAGGCCACTTTTGAGGGCTCTTAGGCATTCTAAAGCCTATTTAAACACCTAAGAAGGCACATAGAAAGGACACACAGAGTAGGAGGCAAGGAATTACTCAAGGAAAGCCGATTGATCCATCTCAGAAGCTGGATTCATCGTTAAGACTGAAGATCTCCCTTCAATTTCCTTCAGGAGTTTTGGGTTTTCTTTATGTTTTGTTATCTTTATTCTTTTGAGATGTTTTCTTTCATAATTATGAACTAAACCCCCTAAATACTAAGGGGAATGAAACCTAAGACAGATCTTTTTATTATTATCTGAATTGTATGATAAATATTTGACTTGTTCTTAATTATGTGTTCTTAATTCTTGTTTTAATATTCCAGAATATTGATTCAAGTTAATGCACTTATTCAGAGGAGCAAAAGTCCCTGTCTAAGAACAAATTTGTCGTAATTAAGCGGAGTTGATTGCACGTTTAGAGATAGGGTGACAAGATTTTGTCGAATTAGGGTGAAACCTAATAAGGGAGTCCATAGATCGAGTTAATGCAACACTACGGTGTTAATTAGAAAGAGATTTCAATTAATCAACCTAGGGTTAGACGTTATTAGTCTCGAGACAGATAATAATATAACTTAGGGATTTATAGGGATCAAGTCAAATGAATAAATCGTCTGATTCAGAGTTAAATAACAGGTGAAGTCTAGGTTGATTTTTCCTTGGGTATTGTCTTAATCAATCAAGTTTTCCCAAAAGCTTTTCCCCAATTTTCTCTTTGTGTACCCTTAGTTTAGTTAATTATTTTAGATAAACAAATCCCTTAATTTTTAGGTTAGATAATAAAAAGAAAGTAATTACTAGTACTCTTGGTTCCTTTGGGCTCGACAATCTGGTTTTGCTAAAGCTATACTACTGTTCGATAGGTACACTTGCCTTCATCATGTTAATAGTTAGTTTTAAGAACGATTAATTATAAAATTTTAAAACCTGTCGTGAATATCATGTATCAATCGGCATCGTATTTGATTTCGTCTAAGACCCTGTCTGAGACAGTGGCATCAATATTTGATTACATGTAAGACCACGTCTTGGATGTTGGCTTTGTAAGAGCTTTCTGAGTTATCCGCATATCCTTATAATTCTGAATGGTTCAGCGGGCATTCCGAGAAATGAATATTATACGAGATGTGTATCTAATTCAAGTACATTCGAAATGTATACTATGTTTGAGAACAAAAGGTAAGTATAAGTATAAAAGATGATAAGTGATATAAGCATGAGAAAATATGCTATATGTGTAAATGAATCGAGAATATGAGGAATGTATATGATCTATGTGAAAATGAGACGTGAATACTAGCAAGTGAACTATGATCAAATAAATTATATGAGAAATGTGGAATTGTAATTGTTTTTTGCCATCTATGATTCAGGTACATGAGATTTGTATATGAAATTCGGATATGAAATGTCAATATGATTCAAATGATGATATGTGAAATATATGACAATGAACGATGTGTTATATATGCTCGTTATATGAAATTGTGGTCTTATGTTCGGACATGAGAATTATGAATCATGAAAAATGACTTTGATATACTTGATTCGAAAACTTGAACGGATTATGAAATTAAAAATGGTCGAGTTGGAGTATGTTTTGTATGTATTATATGATTAGTAAAATAAAGTTGATCTTAGTTGACTATATGGTTCACATATTCAAATATGATTAATGTGAATAAGGGAATTATAGATGTTCGAGTTTGAGAGTGTTTGTGAAGAAGTTGATAAAATGTTACATATAATTTGTAATAAATGATTATGATTTGGTTGACGATGTAATGTAATTGTGTAAGTTTAATTTATATAAATGATCTAATGGTCATTATTTGAAATTGATAGTATGGTTTTATATGTTCACTGATAAATAAGCCTAATAAAGTTACTAAATTTGGCTTATTCAAGTTGAATTATATATATGATCTTATGAAGATTTATTTGGTTATGGCTTACTAAGCTCTCGAAGCTTATTCTGTGTGTTTTTCCTATGTTTATAGATTATTAGAGATCTGCTCGGGTTGGAAGTCAATGGAGATGTCATCACACTATCCGGTTATCATTTTGGTAATTAATGTTTTGAGATTTGGTTATGTAGCATATATAGGCTAGAAGTATGTGAATATGTTTGGTGATGTAAATATTTAGCCATGTGATTTGGTTTGGTTTTAGTTGTGTATATAAATATGTTTTTGGTATGAATTATGTGATGTAAATTATGCCTATGTGTTATGTTCTTGAATGGCCAAATGAATTGGTCAAATTAGTATGTTTTTGGTATATTCTTATTTGAGAAATTAGTAAAGCTATGACACATATGTTTTGACATGATTTTTGGCTTCTGATTTGGCATGATATAATATGGAATATAAGCTTGACTATCGTTGATGATAATATGGCATGAATAATGTAAGTTTTGGTTATGAAATTGGCTGAAAGTATAGTGCAAATGTGCTTGGTTTGATCTTGTAGGTTTGTCCCAAATTGGGTGGCAATTTGGATTTACAAATGTCCTATTTTTGTCCACACAGGCATGTGTCTCAGCCGTGTGCGACACACAGTCATGTTATACGACCGTGTGTCCCCTGGGGTAGTCCTACAATTTTAAGTCAGTCTTGAACGTGGCCAAGTCACACGGGCGTGTGGCTAGCCATGCGACCCAAGTCAGCTTCAACCACGGCTAAGGCACAGGAGCATGTCTTGTGGTCGTGTGATTAAATCAGTATGTATGCCTTGATTTAACACAGTCTAGACACACAGACGTGTCTAATGCCGTGTGAGGCACACGGCCTGTTCACAAGGGCATGTGACCTCTGTAACTTTGAAAATTGTTTAAGTTTTGAAAATTTTTGTATGAGCTCGGTTTAGTCTCGACCCCTTTTCTAAAGCATGATTAAGGTCTCGTTGACCTAAATAAGGGACTCTATGATGATTTTTGACTATGTTTGTGAATGTTGATATTGAATTGTTTGCAAATTGTTCTGATTTTTTCGCAAATGTCTTTAATCCTAATCCAGCAACGGATACGGGTTAAGGGTGTTACATAAAGTAGGTACTATTCATGTACACACAAATTGAATCCACATCTTAGCCTCAGGAAACGTAATTGCTTGATGAAACGATACTGGGATATTGTTGCTTGCACGATATTTCCATTCACCCCTCACCCCTCCCTTCAGTCAAAAAGTTTATAATACGATCCATATATATATCTCGAAAATATTCTAAATCAATTTCATCAATAAAATCATTCTCATAGTATGGAGCATTATAAAAATCACAAATAATTCGACGGGTTACTGACATTTCCTTCCCCCGCATAAGTACCATATCTCATATATGGCCTTAAGTATTTCCAGACTCTTGGTCACATAAAGACTCATAAAACTATTGAATAATAGGGACCACAACATTTTCTTTCGAGATCATCCAAAAATGTTACCACCTATGATATCTTACTAAAGGACATATATCCTTACAAAGGATCATTAACGAATCAAATCTCCTCTTTTGAATGAATGTTTTTCCTTGAAGTTCATTAATATATTTTTCAACATTCGAATTTGGAAAGTAGAAGGATTTTGAACCTTCGATGGCTCTGTTTCCATAGTGCGCCTAACTTTCTTATGAGGCATGATATTTCAATCCTAATGAAATACTAAGCAAATAATTCAAAAAAACCTTAAAAAGTTGAATTTAGGAACCTTTAACCTTAAATATATAGTCAAAGTTCATTTGAATTCCTTGCTTTCCCATAATGTTCTCATTCCTTGTTACACCGAGGATGATTAAAGAGTTTGTAAAGAGGAAATAGAATGTTGAAGAGACTGAGGGTTTAGGGTTTAAGAGGTTTTGAGAGATTTGAGAGAGTTTGAGGGATTATGGGTTAAGAGGTGTTTTAATTAGAAGTAAATATGGTTTTAGGTTATAAAATAGAGTTTCCAAGTGTTAAAAATCAATTAAATAAATGGTAGATCGGTAGGTTACATGAATGGGTCGGGTCAGCCTAGTAGAAAATTACAGCGATGTCGCGACATAGGTAATCTGCCAGGGATGTAGTGACATGAAATTTTACTATTCATGTTTAAGGTAATACAAAATCAATTATACGTATCATATGTACATTTCATTTATAAAATTCAAATAATTGAATTATAAGATAGATTATTATATGAAAAATTCCGTGTAAAACATTAAGACATTCAAAAATATTTCAAATACATTCCAATATATATCTATTTAACTTAACAGATATCAAACATATCACTTCCTTAACTCTGTATGTGCGCATGTCAAAAATCAAACAAACTATTACACTATTTATTGTCCAAACACATATGCTACCTTAATATCAATACCATATAGCCGAACATAACTTAAATACAACATATATATAATGTGCATTTTAACATATCATTATGAACCATTAAATGAGCACAATATACAAACCATATTACACCCCATTCGCATGATAAATATCATACTTAAATAAAATCTGTGGGGTTAGAGCAGTAGTGCCTCAATATAGAGACGTGGAACATATCATGAATCTGATCTAACCCTAGAGTTAACTCAAGCTGATAGGCAACCGATCCCACGTGTTTCTATATACGGTAAGGCCCAATGAACCTAGGGCTCAGCGTACCCTTCTGTCCAAACCTCAGTACCTTCTTCCATGGCGAGACCATAAGAAATACTAAGTCCCCCACAAAATACTCAATCTCCCTATGTTCCTGCATACGACTTCTGTCTGTTTGATGCTGCCTTCAGTCGATCCCAAATTAATTTATCTTTATCCTTGGTATTAGAAACCA
This sequence comes from Gossypium arboreum, assembly GCF_025698485.1. Classification (NCBI taxonomy): domain Eukaryota; kingdom Viridiplantae; phylum Streptophyta; class Magnoliopsida; order Malvales; family Malvaceae; genus Gossypium; species Gossypium arboreum. The sequence goes on from NC_069073.1 coordinate 85,261,093, forward strand.
ACTCAGGGCCCAGAACATGTCGCTCGGCCAACTCATTCCAACACGAAGGAATACGACACCTACGACTATATAATGCCTCGTAAGATGCCGTCTGTATGCTAAACTGGTAGCTATTGTTATACGCAAACTTTGCTAACGGCAAATAGGCCTCCCAACTGCCTTGAAAGTCAATCATACAACTCCTTAACAGGTCCTCCAGTATCTGTATCACCCTTTCTGACTGACCATCTGTCTGAAGATGAAATGCAATACTGAAACCCAACCTTGTACCCAAAGCCTCATGTAACTTCTTCTAGAACCGAGACATGAAGTGAGGATCTCTATTAGATATTACAAAAATCGGTACCCCATGCACTCACACTAACTCTGACACATACAGTTTAGCCCGCTTTTGCAATGAGTAATCAGTAGGAACAGGTATGAGATGAGCAAATTTGGTCAATCGATCTACGATGAACCACACTAAATACTTCTTAGTAAGAGTTAAGGGCAATCCACTAACGAAGTGCATAGTTACTCTCTCCTACTTCCAAAGTGGAATCTTAACTAGCTGGAGCAACCCTGAAGGCAACTGATGTTCCACCTTAACCTGCTGGCAAGTCAGGCATTTACTCACAAAATCGGCAACTTCATGCTTAAGACTTGGCCACCAATATAACTCTTGAAGGTCTCAGTATATCTTATTCCCACTGGAATGCATAGCATAAGGACTACTATATGCTTTTCACAGTATAGACTGCCTCAAATCAATATCCCTTGATACACAGACTCTCCCACAGAAACACAGTACCCCTTTGCTATTCAGTCCAAAATCTGATGTTTCCCCACTCCCTATCTATCGGAAACAAAGTCCCAATGACTCATCCTCCAACTGTTTAACTTTAATCTATTTAATCCACTTAGTTTGACTTAGAGTTCAGCCAAAAATCTACCATCATCAAATAAACTGAGGCAAGCAAACATCGCCCTCAGATTAGTCAAAATCCTACAGCTCAGTGCGTCGACTACCACATTAGCCTTATCAAGATGGTATTCAATCTAACAGTCATAATCCTTAAGCAGCTCAATCCACCTATACTGCCTAAGGTTTAGCTCCTTCTGAGTGAGGTGATACTTAAGGCTCTTGTGATCTGTGTAAATGATACAGTTCTCACTGCACAAGTAATGCCGCCAAATTTTCAGTGCGAATACTACCGTGGCCAATTCCAAGTCATGTGTCAGATAGTTCACCTCATGCGTCTTAAGCTGATGAGATGCATAAGCCACCACCTTACCTTCTTTCATCAACAGAAAACCTAAACCAACATATGATGCATCACTGTAGATAGTAAATTCTTTCCCAGACTCTGGCTGAATCAAGACAAGGGCCTCAGTCAGAGCCTTTTTAAGCCTCTCAAATATTTTTTGCTGCTTATCAGTCCAGTCAAATGGTACCCCTTTACGCAACAATGTAGTCAGAGTTGCAGCAATCAACGAAAACCTATCAACAAAACGTCTATAATACTCTGCTAGACCCAGAAAACTTCAAACCTCAAATACCGTCTTAGGTGGCTTCGAATCCAGAACAGCTTCAATTTTTTGAGGATCAACTCTAATCCCTTCAGCAGATACCACATGGCCCAGAAATGTGACCTCTCGTAACCAGAACTCGCACTTACTGAACTTGGCATACAGTTGATTGTCCCTCAAAATCTGTAAAACAACAAGAATATGTGCATCATGTTCATTTTTAGTTCTCGAATACACCAGAATATCATCTATAAACACCACTATGAACCGATCCAGACAGGGCTGGAATAATTGGTTCATCAAATCCATAAAAGCTGCTGGTGCATTCGTTAGTCCAAATGGCATCACTAGGAACTCATAATGACCGTAACAAGTCCCAAATGCTGTCTTAAAATCATCAGCCTCCTTAAATCTCAGTTGATGGTACCCAGATTGAAGATCTATCTTAGAGAAGAACGAAGCACCACGAAACTGGTCGAATAGATCATCAATCTCGATAGAGGGTACTTATTCTTAACAGTCAATTTATTCAATTGCCCATAGTCGATGCACATACGCATGGATCCATCATTCTTTTTCACAAATAAAAGTAGTGCTCCCCACGGGGACAAACTAGGGCCGATGAACCCTTGATCCAGTAATTCTTGAATTTGGGCCTTAAGCTCCACTAGCTCTTTCGGTGCCATTCTATAAGGGGCGATGGAACTGGAGCTGTACCAGTAGGAGCTTAACCCCAAACTCAACTTCATGATTTGGAGGCAACCCAGGTTGTTCATCGGGGAAGACATCTGGAAAGTCCTTAACTGGTCTAATATCCTTTACAAAGGAAACCTTGGAATCAGAAATACTGATGTGGGCTAGATATGCCTTACAACCTTTACGAACCAACTTCTCAGCCCTTAGTGCAAAAATTACATTTGAAAAATAATTCCGACGCTCCCCAATTACCACTACCTCATTACCCTCCTCAGTTTTCAGTACCACCCGCTTAGCAGCACAATCCAAATTCACTTGGTTTTTAACCAGCCAGTCCATGCCCTGTATTAAGTCGAATTCCCCAAATGGAAGTTCCATCACGTCCGCCAAAAAGATGGTTCCTTGAACCTCCAAAGGTACATCTCTAAACAATTTATTTAATCTCACTGACTATCCAAATGGACTCAACACAGTAACTTCACTCGAGGTACTCTCAACCATTACACTCAAAGTCTTAGATACAGTACATGCTATATAAGAATGCGTAGACCTAACATCAATCAGTGCAGTATAAGGTACATTATGAATAATGAACATACTCATAATAACATCTGGGGCATCTTTGTCCTCCCAACGACATGCAGCATAAACCAGAGTTGGCTGCCTCGCCTCAATACAGTTGGCACCTCTGCCCGGTGCCCTCTAACCACGACCCATATCGTTACCACCTCTGGCCTGACCACGGCCTCTTGGTGGCTACTGAACACCCCTCGACGGCTGTACATAACCCAAACCAGAAAATCTTTGATATGTTGCTCCAAAGATTCGCACCTAAAACATGCCCCATTCTTTCTCCAGCACTTGCCCTGATGGTGTCTCCCACAATCAGTATAGGGCTGCAGTCCAGTAAAAGCAACAGTGGCCCCAACTCTGACCGGCCCATCAACTCTGGCCTTCTTCTTAGGCCTCATAACTGAACTTAAGGGCTCCCAAACACTCTTGTTTCTAGCTCTGTCCTTCTCACAGTTCTGGTGCTCAACGCGCTTCACATCTTTGGTAATCTTCGCCTTTTCAACCAATATTGCAAAATCTCGCTCCCTCTGTGGAGCTATAAAAACCCTTAAATCATCCCTGAGGCCGTCTTTGAATCGAACACAACACTCATATTCAGTAGCCATTATCCCACGTGCATAATGGCTAAGTTGCAAAAATTTAGCTTTGTATTCAACCACAGGTTAATCCCCTTGAATCAAATTCAGAAACTCCTTCCTTCAAGTATCCACATAACTAGTGCCCACATATTTTCCTTAGAATACAATTTTGAAAAATTCCCAGGTCAACCGGTCAGGCTGAGTACCCTCTTTAACTATATGCCACCACTGCTAGGCTTTATATCACAGCAGTGACACAGCACCTTTTAGTTTATGCTCAAGGGTATAGTCGAGATCATCCATTATCCTCTCTATGGCCTCAATCCAATATTCAGCCATATTAGGGCAATTCCAACGATACCCCTAAAAACTCAGCCCCATGAGATTGGAGTCGTTCCGTAACTTACCTACGACCCACAGTACCAGTATTGGGCACAGCGACCCTCTCCAGAATTTGCAACATAGCTTGGGACAGTGCGTCGTCCCTAGCTGCACGATCATGAGACCCCGTCTTAGTAACAGGTGAAGCCGGTGCCTCTCTAGCTTCAATGTTAGGCATGTGGCCTGATGACGAAGACCCAGCCCGAGTACCTCCACGGCCTTTACCGCGACCTCTTCCACGAGTACCTCTAGTACTCATATCAATTTGCGTATTATCTAAATTTGAAATTTTATGCATCATTTTACAGTTCCAATGTTTATTGCAAAATATTTTATGAAAAAATTTTCAGTAATTCAGAGTTTTCGTTTTTGCAGATCACGATTTTTCTACAGTTTTAGGTTACCCTAAATAGTCTGTTTCTATTACAGTCTATTGCCTACAGTAATCTCAGTATTTCAATTTAAACAAACAGTAGTTTCAGAGAACGTACAGAATCGGCACCGGAGACTAGGTAGACCACACATTCTGAAATAACACTTCGAAATACTTTACAACCATTTGAAATAGTTCTTTTTGGACATTTTATGTTATTTAGAAACACCCAAATCCACAGCTGAGTTTTGTAACTTGGCTTTGATACCACTACATGTAACACCCCAAACCCGGCCTAAACGTTATGACCGAATCTGACAGTGTCACATGATAGTAATTTTCGTAAAATAAAATTTCGTTTTAAGAACCCCATTCTGTATTAACCCTCTTTGTAATCTTAGCTAGTATTTAAGCCGTCTTGTTTAGATTTAAAACCCAAGTTGTTTTAGCAAAATGTTTAATCAATTAAATCGTAGTTACCTTTTTAAAACGTTGCTTGTTTACGAAAGCTTTTTAAAATAGGATGCGTACTTGTGGTGTTTTGAAAAGCATTTATCATTTTGAAAACTCATGTCCTGCTACTACAAGATATGAATCATAATAAACAAATACCAAATTAAAAGTTAAAAATTAAAGAGGTCTTATTACATAACCAAATATTCAAATTAAATAATAAAGTAAAATTTAATAAAAAGTCTATGCATTTGTGTGGCCACCTTTGAGTCCCTCGTAGCACTAACCCGCCTAAGGATTACCTGCGCAGAAAATAGAATGGTGAGTTTATGAAAACTCAGTGTGTAATCCCTTAATAATAGTCCATCATACAGTAGGCATTTAGAGTCTGGGCCTAAGCCCGCTTCAGTAACAGTTTAATCTCAGATATGGCCTTAGCCCATTACATTTTCAGAATCAGTGTGGGCCTTAGCCCAATTCAGCAGCGGTCACAGTAAAGATATACAAATAGAAATCCTACCTAGCCAGCCTCTACACACCACTCCTGTGACAGCCCAAAATTGACCCTAGTCGGGATGTGGTTTCGGGACCACAAAAGCGAGGCATAAAAATAATTTAAAATTTATTTTGATGCCTATGATATGTGTTAATTTGTGTGTGACATTTTTGATGTTTCGATTTAGTGTTATAAATGCGAATTTCACTAGAAAGGACTTAGTAGTGAACTTTGAAAGTATGATGGGGAAATGTGTGATGACTAGTTGCTCATGCATGCAAAAATAAGGGATTTGCATGTCAAATTTCCCCCAACATGAAGTGGCCGGCCATGGCAAGAGGATGGGCAAAACATGTCATGAAACATGTTTTGTTGGTGCATTAGGGAGAAATAATAAACAAAGGTGTATGGGTAAGAAAAGAATGAAAAAAAAATGTGTGTGAGTGTGGTATTGCCGTGAGTTGTAGAGAAAGAAAGAAAAATTTTGTTCATCCTTTCTTTGAGCCAAAACTAAGGAAGAAGGAGGATTTTTGCTTCATGCTTGGTTTGGAAGAGATCTAGAAGGAGATTTGGCTAAGTTTGCATCAAGATTAAGGTATGTATGAGGTTGTGTTAGGAGTTTCATGCTTGTTTTGGTTGCTAACTTGATGTGCATGTTAGCCATGGCTCAAATCTTTGTTATGCCATGGAAATGGTATTTGGCCAAAGTTGTTATGGTGATAAAGCCATTGCATGCTAAGTGTGAAGCTTGATGATGATGCATGCAATGATGGATTGTCTACTTTTGAGTAAGATTTTGAGTTTTCTTTTGTTTAATCATGATTGAAGTTGAAAAGGGCATGATTGTCATATTCGCCATGATGCATTCATGAGCATGGTTCATGCTTCTTGCATGTTAGTTAAAATTTGTGTTTTGGATGGCTATGGACACCTTGAAATTCGCCATGCTCATATATGTATATATATGTTTGCACATGATGTTTTGGTTATGAACTAAGTGATGAATATGGTTGTTTAAAGAAGAAGATGTTGAAGAATGATTGTGAAATTGCAAGCACATTCGGCCTAGCACACATATGAGTGCTTGATGCTATATTATAAGTTTTGAGCTACAATATGCAAAGCATTAACTGGTAAAATGCATGCTGTTTTTGTGAGGTATTAAGTGCATAATTGGCCTCAACATGTACATAAATATTCGGCCTTGGGTAGCCTATTGAAGGCCTTAGCTTTTCCTTGATGCTCGAATAAATTGTATTGAATTGCTTGATGTAGTATAAAATGTGCATGACCATTGTGTATTCAAGCTAAAGAGTGGCCATATGACCATTTAAACTCCTTGTCATAGTCGGCCATAAGCTAGCACAATGAGGTTTTAATAAATTGAATTTGTTTGAATTAGCTCAAGAGCTAAGAGGGCCACAATTGGACAAGGGGAAGGAAAAAGTGATCGAATAGCCGTAAAAGCCGTTCGACAACATCCGAGGTAAGTCCTCAAGAAGTGACCTTACTTGAATTATGTGGAATGAAATATGGATGTATTGATTATTGATTTATGTGTGTATGAGTATTCGAATAATACCCAGGCTAAGTCCCGAAAGCGATTATGCTAGTGATTATAATTGTGTTTGAGCCTTAGTAACGAGAATGAAATATGTATGTCCAATGATTATTGATGTATGTGTGCATGAGAAATTGAATGATATCCGGGCTAAGCCCCGAAGACAATTATGCTGGAAATTATATCCGGTTAAGACCAAGGCAATTGTGCTAGTGGCTACATCCGGCTAAGACCAAGGCATTCGTGCGAGACATTCTATCCGGCTAAGACCAAGGCATTTGTGCACGTGGTTATATCCGGTTATATTCAAGAATCTTGGGCTGGAGGTGAGTGTTGGTTGCTGTAATAAATTCAATTAGTACACTCGAGAAGCCCAAAGAATAAGGTACGTTTATATGTGCATTGGAAAGTCGACATGTTTGAGCAACATTCGCTCAATCGACTAATGAATTTCAGTTATTGAATTGATTGATACTTTGTGAAAGTATATAATGATGAAGTGTGAAGTAAGAATGTGTATTAATGAAATGATGCATTTGGCTATGTGAATGTATTGCTGTAATTAGAGTTGATTATATTCCTTGAGACTTACTAAGCATAAAAATGCTTACCCCGTTGCTTTGGCTCTCTGTTTTATAGATTTCGCTCGATAGCAATCGGATTCGGGATCAATAAAGTCGAAGTCATTCACACTATCAACGCCTCTATTTTGGTATAAATTTTGTTTGAACTTTGAAATGGCATGTATAGGACTACCCCTTGTTGGTTTAAAATGTGGTGATGTATATGTATACGGCCATGCGAAAATGGCTCGTAAAAGGAAGCATGAACTTAGACTATTTGTGGTTTGTATGTATATATATGGTGTCATGATGTGATTATGGATTGGAAATGGGAGTGTTGGTCACATGATCAGCCATTGTTATGGTTAAAATGATCATATATGAACCTATGTATGGCAAGACTAGTTGGTTCATGGAGACTACAAAATAGGTAAGACCTACCTTAAAACAGATGCTGCCAGCTGCAGTGACGTGAATGTGAAAAATCACCAAAATTTGTAGGAATGGTATTAAATAGTGAATAAGCTATGTAAATGAACCTTGATGAGTCTATTTTCATATGGAAGAAACGAAATGGTCATAGGAGTTACATGTTAAGAGATATCAAAGCTATTGTGAGACAGGGCCAGAACGGTTTCTGGGTCCCCTGTCGCAACTTTAAAAATTTACTATAAATTATCCAGAAAGAATTAGGAGTCATGCCTTATATGTACAGATTCCATTTTGAGTCTAGTTCCATTAGAAACAAACGGCACCAGTATTAAAGCCCTTTACAGAGAGATATTCAAGTTATAACACGCGAAGGTCAGAGCAGTCGATCCCTGTAACATGGGTGACTTTAACTAATAAACTGTACCAATTGGCCCGACCAAAAATTCTAGAAATAAATCCATGGATTGATATACGAGTCTATATTCAGGGAAAATTTACGAAACCAGTTTCCGAGTTTTGAAACTCGAGATATGATTTTTAAGACGACGGTGATGCAGTTTTCCAGCCTGACTGGAAATGTCAAATTGGTGGGCAAAACATGTGAACTTGGCTTGTTAACCCCTCGTGTCCGACACCGGCGATGGTCTCGGGTTCAGGGTGTTACAACTCCGTCCAACCTTACACACCATGTGGGGATAAAATCAACCCACCCATCCCTACACACCAAAAATAGCACCGGTGGCGGCACTAAATAGAAATTGCAACAGAGCTGCCAGAACAGTACACTTCTTCCAATCATCATAACCCAACCCCATGCATTACATCATAACATCCTACATGTATGCAACATATATAAAATGGCATGCTCAATACAGTCATACATAACATAGGGGCATATCCTTCATTTTACCTCATAGGGGCAAAACATTCATTTCATCAGATTGAGGTTTGCATATACTTACCGATGCAATAGTAGGTTCATAGTCATCTCGGGTGACCCGTGTGACCTTAACAGTCAATTAGTGAAAATGGGCCTAAGGCCCGCAATGCAGCCCATGTGGGCCCACACGTCTGTGTGGCCTACAAAACCAAAAAATGTCCTTGGCCGTGTGGACTACACAGCCTAGCCTAATAATCACCACTTGTCTGTGTGATTTACCAGTGTGGGGACCATGAGTTCGTGGGGCCCACACGGCCTATTTCGGCCCAACGTGGCCCGAAATGGCCTAAGCCCATGAAATCGCTCATGGTGGCCTCTACGATTAAAGGCCACATTTTACGTGTTCAAACTACCACACGAGCGACTGTACGCTTGTGTAGCGTCAATGGTCATACTTTTCCTGCTTTTGCCGATCTACGTTTAAAGCAGTGTGGTCACACACCTATTTGTGAAAAGTGCTCAAATCTCCACAGACACCAAACCTAGATTCAATCATGACCCAATGTTAGTCTTTAATCATTAAAGTTAACACCCTCTTAATAGCACTTATTCCCCAAAGTGGTAATTGTTACCTTGAAAGAGCAAAAACGGTTTATCCCACTTAAACCACTAATCAAAGTTACCTTCCAAAACCTTGGCAAAATCTGTATTGCATCCCAATCATGTAAACTATTACCATGAACGTAAATAATTAGAACCAAGTGAACAATGACTTACCACCACGTAGAACCAAGAATGGTTGATATAAATAATTGGCCTACAAAGGTACACTTTAAAATCAGGACACGAGATGAAACAGTCAAACCCCTGTCAGAAATGGCAAATGAAAGATGGTGTTAAAGAGAAAGCTTATTACGACAAAGAAAAAGAGGAAAAAGAGCAACTGTAAACCCCAACAGAGATGGCGACAATAACGAAGTCTAGCTATAAGCTAAGGATTCGACAACCCAAAAGGAAAACCAAGTTACCTTAATCGAGTGCAGAGCGATTTGGCTTCAAAAGAAGAAGACAAATGGCTAGTAATGAGAAAACCAAAAGAGTAGAGACGGAGAATAGGCAAGGGATATTCGGCTAATGTACAAAAAGGGAAAGCAACAATTGAGAGAAGGAAAAAGAGCAGAGAAGGAATCAGGAGGTATTCGGTCAAACAACAAATCAAATAAGGGAGGGAGATGGTAGAGGAGTTCGATCGAGAAAAGGAACCAAGAGAAGAAACTTGTTAAACCCCGAAGATTCTATGCCACAATCAGGCCCAAGAAAAGAAATACCAAAAGAACCCGATAAAAAAAACAAAGCAACACAAGAAACATAATTCGGTATCAAGGGAGAAAAGAACCAAAAAGAATGACCAGAACAACAGTGATTGCTCAAAACCAAAATTTACAAGGAGTGAGTGTCCCAATTTGGCACACCCACTTCCACACCCTTCAAAACTCCTAAAATCTCTCCCCATCTCACTCTTAAGATCACTCAACTTTATCCCACCTAACCACATCCCTACCAGCCGAAATTCCCTCCAACAAGCTCCCAGAATTCGGCTACCACTCCCTACTCCTCAAACACCCCAATTTCAGTCCAACTACAACACCTCCTTAGCATCAGTAGCAAAATAAAATACCCTTTTGCGCCGCCAAGCCTCAAACTTCAGCTCCCCTAGAACACTCCACACGCCATTATCCCCTAGATCAGTAGGCTTTTTATGACACAAAATACCCATATTTATTTAAGAAGCCTATTGACAAAAGATAGAGTTAATTCAAGTAAAAAAAAATTGTACAAGCCAAGGCTTGAACTCAGGACTTCTCCAACACTCCTCAAGACACTCAACCACTGAAGCAGACATGTATTTATGCAACATAACACACAAAAATAAATACCTAGATTTTGGGACTTTACATCCATCTTCCATTGTACCATTCCACTTGTGCTTATTAGTCTCTTTCCTTAAACTTGTTTATTCTTTCTGCATGCATAAAAGGAAGCGTGTCCCTTGACTCAGAAACGTTAGAAATAATTAATTTTTTGAATTTCTCCCCTAACTTCTTCTTATCTTCCTCGCTCAATTGATGGCAACATTTAAAAGTTTCAGTCTCACCATTAATTTTCATAGTTAATTCATTCTTCTCTAAATCAATGGTGGATCAAGAAATGGCTAAAAAGGGTTTTCCTAATAAGATTAGTATCTCATGATTTTTTTTGAAATCAAGCACCACAAAATCTTTGAGGATGATGCATCGTACCTTGACCAACACATCTTCCACTACCCCTTTCAGAAGTACAAATGACCTATCAACTAACTTTAATGTTATCTAACTAGTTTTAAGATCCCCTGACCCGAGTTTTTCAAAGATTGATAGAGGCATTAAGTTAATACTAGCCCTAAATCGTATAGAGCTTTATTAAAGTGAATACTTCCTATCTTTATAGGAATAGTAAAACTCCCTGGGTCTTTCAAATTTTGAGGTACCTGTCTTAAGATAATCACACTGCAGGAAGCACTTAAATCAACTTGTTCTCCTACCTTGATTTTCTTATGCCTTGACATCATCTCCTTTAAAAACTTAGTGTACTTTGGAACCTTCTCAATTAATTCGATTAAATGTAGGTTAACATTTAATCTTTTAAACAAGTTTAAGAAACTTACAAATTCATCCTCATCCCACTTTTTTCTTTCTTCTAATCTGGATGGGAATGGGACCTTTGTGATTTCAGCATCTTTAGGTGTTTCTTTTACTGCCTCAGCTACTGATGCATTCTCTTCCTCTAGTTTAGGTTCATTTCTAACTTCAAAGGAATTATTTTTAGGTTTATTAGTATTATCCACAATTACCTCTGGGGTAGGTATTTCTTGGCTACTTAGTACTTTGCCCAATTGGAGAGCTATAGCTTTCACATGCTCCTTACCTTCCCTCTGCGGATTATTTTCCATGTTACTGGGAATACCTGTTCTAATTTGTCTTTTGATGCCTCCCATCATACTCATCAATTGGCCTATCTAATCCTTGAGCTTAGTCAATATTCTCGTTGAGTTGGTGCACTCAAACTGCACCTGCTTGACATTTGTTCTCATTGATTCCATTTCTCCCTTAATTATGTCCAGTCATTGACCACATGTAGTATGGCCATTAGGGTTAGCCCTATCCTGAGGTTTTTGCAAATAAGGAGGTTGATAATTAGTATTTTAACTTGATTTGAATTGTTACCTCATCTTTAGTTTCCTCCCCATCTTAGGTTTAGGTGATTCCTCTAGCTAGGATTATATGTATTCAAATAAGGGTTCCCACCTCTATTCCCAATGTAGTTTATATCCCTAGTAGGATTATTGATATAATGGAAGAGTGGCTTGTCTCCTCCATGCATAGAAAGTGTAGAAGCAAAATCAATATGGTTAAGTCTATTCACGATTCACTGATACTTACAATCCTCTTAGATAGCTTTGACCGTAGTTATCTATAAAACATATGAAAGAAAGCTACATAAGCCCTTAATGCTTAGTAAGTTCGTATCAACTTTAAACATAAAATTCCATTTCACTAATGAACTTTGTAGGACAAATATAAACCTATACCAATGTCATAAGATTTATAAAACTATATAACCATCAACTCACAAATGAGAAAGTCCATCAACACCACATATATTTTTCATTCATAACATAATAGGATTTTATAGGACATATTACACAATCATCAACCTTTTTATAAGATTATGAACCATTCCATTTACTTACTTTCTATTCCATTCCAAATGCTTACCATAAGCCTAAACAACATTATCAATTCATGAGTTAGTGTATTTATCCATGATTTAGGTAAATTCATCCATAATATAAGTAGATTTCTCACATATAAGTACATCATTTAACTCATCAATCCTTTTATATCATCATATTACATCCCAATTATGAGCTTATCATTTCATTCCCTTTTCTTACCCTTTTCATTTGCATAGTACAAAGCATAAGCATAAAAATCAACCATAACCCAAGCTTGACACAAGCCTAATCATCATCATTAATATACAAGTTAGTGCATTTGTACATAACTCTTTTGGGATCAACCACATAATAAGCCATTTCATGAGAAAATACATCATTTGATTCTTACAACCGTTTCATGAACATAAGCATATTACCATATGAAAACATACCTTTACAATCTTTTTCATTGCCCGTTGAACCAACTAGAATATCATCAGATAATCGAGAAAGCTCACACGAAGTGTGCTTAAACATATAACCGTAATCTTTCCTTTACATGGTTGTTCACACAAGCTGTGAAATAGGTCTGCTGACACAAACTATAGGTTAGAATGTAAGCTCATGATGTTGCTCACACAAGCTATGGAGTGTTCATAACAAATGCAGGACCGTAGCCATCGGTAGGACATTCAAGACCAGCACTCGAAACATGAAATCCCTAATGGCATGTCCTTTGTATCGTATGAATTCCTAAGGTTCAACCGGGACTCGATAACCATCACTAAAATTACCAAAAATCACTTTACAAAATAGTCTTATCTAGCAACCGAACTTAAAATTCTATCATAAACTTTCAAAAACAATTCAAAAAAGTAAAAATCATTAAAAACTAACCTCAAAATACCAACATGCATGAATTATTCTTAATCAAACCTTCAAAGCACAAATTGGTGCCTTTTTCCTCTTCATTTTCGGTGGAGAACATAATTGGGGAAGGTGATATGATTTGGTTTTAATTTTAATTTAATTTATCAAATACCATTTTTAACCTTGGTTAATAATTAAACAAAACATTAAATCCATGTCCATATTTTTTCAGTAATTCCTTAAATGGTTTATTTACCATTCAAGTCCATTCACTTTCATTTCCATAGTCATTTAACCCTTTTAACTAATAGAACTCAACTTTTACACTTGTAACAATTTAGTACTTTTCACTTAATTAACCATTTAAACGTTAAAATTTCTTAACAGAACATTAATACGACCTTAATAACACTTCATAAATATTTAATGAAATACTTAAAACTCAGTTTATAAAAATGTGGACTCAATACCTCATTTTCTAAAACTACTTGACTTTAGGGTATTACCACTTGAACTTAATTATTCTTCCATTTAACAAAAATCATTAAATCAAATTTTTATCATTACAGTAAATTACTAGTAAATATTAAATAATAATATTTATGGACTCACATGTCAGATTTGTGGCCTCAAAACCACTGTTCCAACACTACAGAAATATGGTTTGTTAGAATGCCTACGAGTCTAACCAAGAAAAAGTGTTATCAATCAAGGAGAAGGAGAACAACTGAAGATGAATAGTGTCATCAGTGACCCCGTTATACGTAAAAGTGTCACACAGTCGAACAAACCATTTTAAATGCTTATTAGAGTCCTCTGTCATAGTGCCCTTAAACTGCATATTGTTCTAGATCATTTGAATCATAGTCGGTTCTATCTTGAAATTATTAGCTGTAAGCGTCGGCCCTGCTATACTTACTTGAACCATATCTAGACTCTGTAAGACATAATCCTTTAAATTTCTTTCGTTACGAGCCATATGAATGTTTGCATGAAGCTGTGGTGCTGGTGGGTTTACTAAGGCGTTATTGTCAGTGTCACCAAATAGTGGATTTTAATGAGGTACGTTACATACAGCTATTGGTGGTGGATATTGCATCTGCTACTACTGTTGCTATTACTTTCAGTGATTTATTCAAATTATTCTCTCTAGATCAATGGCTACTACAATAGGTGTGGTCCTACTGCGAGTCGTACACTAAACCCAATGTTAAGTATGACTCCTATTTTAGTCAAATTTGAGAAATAATCTTCTAGTTAAGCTCTGTTTATTTGTTTCAATCAAACACTGATTAGTTTAGATTATTTTATTATTATTTGACTTATGAATATTAGAAAATATACCCATTAAATATTAGAACTCATAACACATTTAGAGAATTTTATGTTTACGTTTTGAGGGTTCTTTGTTTTCAGGTTTTTGGGGTTTAGCTTTTTTCTCCATCTTTTGTACTCTTCGCTCTTTTGCCATTATAGTAAAATTATCTTTGCCCATGATTTTTTATCCTCTTTAGAGGAGTTTTTTCACGTTAAATTTGTGTGCTCTATTTCTCAATTTATTTCACTTTTTTTTACTTGTTGCTTAATCGAGTAGATCCTAATAAGTGGTATCAGTGCTAGTTCAATTTTCATATATCATCCCATTCAGATATGGCAGCAATAAGGTTTAAAATTGAGAAGTTCGATTGTGAGAAAAATTTCAATCTGTGGCAAGTTCGGGTGATGGAAATTATAGTTCAGTCTGGCTCGAAAAAGGTTGCTACCGGGAAAAGCCCGAGAATCTAAATCAAATAGAATGGGAAGAGCTTGATGAAAAGGCCTTGTCTGTAATCCAGTTATGCCTTGCGAATACGGTATTGCAAGAGCTATTGATGGAGAAAACCTCATCTGTCTTGGGAAAAAGGTTAAAAGCTCTTTTTGAAACTAAGCCTCTCGCTATGTAACGCCCCAAACCCGAGACCGTCGCCAGATTCCAGCACGAGGTGTTAACGGACTTAATTCATTAATTAAACAGCTCAAACAATTTATTTTAGAACTTCCAGACAAGTTGGTTAACTACGTCATAGTCGCTTAAAAATTCATATCTCGGGTTACGAAACTTAAAATCCAATTCCGTAAATTTTCCTTGAAACTAGACTCATATATCTATCAATTAAATTTTTTATAGAATTTTTGGTCTGGCCAACTAGTACATTTTATTAGTTAAAGTCTCCCCTATTTTAGGGTTCGACTACTCTGACCCCATTGTATTACGAATTAAATATCTCCCTGTACAGAGTTTCAATTATTATTCCTTTTGTTTTTTATAAAACTAACTCAATAAGAAATCTTTACATGTAAAGAATGACTTCTAATTATCTTTTTACAATTTTTGGTGAATTTTGAAATTCAAAACAGGGGATCTAAAAATTGCTCTGGCCCTATTTCACAAAACTTTAAATATCTCATAAAATATAACTCATATACCTATTTTTGTTCCATCCATATGAAAATAGACACATCAAGATTTAATTCTATATATCATTCACTAGCTAAATCCATTTCTACTATTTTTAGTGATTTTCCAAATTCACGTCATTATTGCAATCTGATACTGTTTTAAAGCTAATTTCACCCTTTTCATGATTTCCATGGAATAACTAGCATTTAGGCATACATAATACCAAACATGTCCTTGATTAGCCATTCCAATAGCTAATCATTATCAAGCATTTACATACCATTCATCAGCCATATCATAAGATCATACACACAAAATGGCTACGATGCTATACATGCCATACTTAAAATGAAACGTCTAGCTATACCAAAATAATCCTCGTGATAGTGTGCCCGGACCTCCAACATACTTTACGATCCCTGAGTTAGCTTGACAAAACTATAAAAAGAAGGAAAATAAAAGGGGTAAGCATTAAGCTTTGTAACTTTGCATGCAAATAAATAACAACATTCATAAGAATTATCTTACGACTTGGCATGATACTACTTAATGCAACTTCATTAATTGTCATAGACATATTTTAAACTTCGTCACTTACTCGCTTACTTAAATACTTACTTACTTAATCAAATTTTTTAATACATTTTACTTACCTTTTTCCTTATCAAGCATACATGAACATTATGTACTTACCTTTGCTCTTCTAGCATGAACTTGTCTTACATTTTTAGTATAACTCGTCTTACCTTACCTTACCTTGATATTCTCTTTAAATTTTCCTGTTGAACCACTTGGAATACTAAGGATACGCAGGTACCTTACCATTGCCATGACTTGTCATGGTCTTACGTGATATCCTTTTGAAACTTACCATTGCCATGTCTTGACATGGTCTTACATGGTATCCTTGCCTTATGAACTCACCAATGCCATGCCTTGGCATAGTCTTACATGGGACATTTGCCTTATAGTAACTTATCAATGCCATGTCTTGACATGGTCTTACACGATTTCCTTACCTTAGAAACCTTACCTGTAACACCCCTTACCCGTATCCGAGGTTGGGCTAAGGTACGAGGCATTACCAGACAAACATACAAACATTAAACTAAAATACGAACCATAAAATTTTATTCATATTTCAAAGCATTCATTCTCTTACACATAGTCCCTTATTTGAGTCTACGGAGCCCAAAACATACTTTACAAAGGGTTTAGGACTAAACCGAGAACTTACGAAAATCTTGGAAATTTCATGCTTTAAGGCTCCACACGCCCGTGTCCCAAAGTCATGTTCCATACATGGCTGAGACACATGGTCGTGTCTCTGCCTGTGTGGAATATACCTAGGCTATTTTCCAAGCTTTCGTCAACCTTGATCTCTTACACACTTATACAAAATCAAAAGCATATAACATGGTATTCATTTAATGATTAAACATCCTCAATTAAACCACAAACATAGCATTTGTATGTCATCATAAATGTGTCTCTCATACTCATTTTACCTTGTTTATTATAGTACCACTTATACATTTATACCAAGATTATCATCTTACCAAATATCTTCAGCTTAATCATCAAGCATTCATATTTAAAGATAGATCATATCTTTATAAAATACCACGATTCAGATGCGCAGAATAACATGTTTGCCTGAAACATTTCAATTCAATTCCATACCCAACAAGCATTACATTGAGACTAGTCATATATATATATATACATGTCATGATACATAACATTCTCTTTTTGTTTTCTTATAAGCACATATCATTTATTTCATTATATCAATATTTCATATACCATAGTTGTAACACCCGAACCCGAGACCGTTGCCGGTGTCGGACACGAGGGGTAACAAGCCAAAACCACTTATGGCACCGACCAATTTGACATTCCCAGGCAAGCTGGGAAACTGCATCGCTGTCGCCTTAAAAAGCATATCTCGAGTTTCACAACTCGGAAACTGATTCCGTAAATTTTCCCTGAATTTAGACTCATATATCCATCCATGGATTTATTTCTAGAATTTTTGGTCGGGCCAATTGGTACAGCTTATTAGTTAAAGTCACCCATGTTACAGGGGTCGACTACACTGACCTTCGCACGTTACAACTTGAATATCTCTCTGTACAGGGTTTCAATACTGATGCCGTTTGTTTATTATGAAAATAGACTCAAAAAGGAATCTGCACATATAATGCATGACTTCTAATTCATTCTGGATAATTTATGGTAAATTTTCAAAGTCGCGACAGGGGACCCAGAAACCGTTCTGTTCCTGTCTCACGAGAACTTTAATATCTCTCGGTATACTGTTCATATGATCGTTTCGTTACTTTCATATGAAAATAGACTCGTCAAGGTTCGATTGCATAATTTATTCACTATATAACACCATTCCTACAAATTTTGGTGATTTTTCACATCCACGTCACTGCAGCTGGCAGCATCTGTTTTTAAGGTAGGATTTACCTATATTGTAGTTCCCATGGACCAACTATAGTCTAGTCATACTTAGGTCCACATATGATCATATTTAGCCATTCCAATGGCTGATCATGTGACCAACTCTCTCATTCCAAACCATAATCACATCATGAAACCAAATATAATTACAAACCACATATGGTCATATTCCATACTCCACTTTTACGAACCATTTTCGCATGGCCGCACACATATACATCACAAAGTACTTAAAAACAACCGAGGGTAGTCCTATACAGGCCATATCCAAAACTCAACTAAAGGAGTACCAAAAAGGGCTTTGATAGTGTGGTTGACTTCAACTTCTATGATCCCGAATCCGATCGCTAACTAGCAAAATCTATAAACAGAGAAACAAAGAAACGGAGTAAGCAATTTATGCTTAGTAAGTTTCGAGCCATAATATACACACAACCAAGCATAGCATTCAAGTAGCTAAACAATAATTCATATGCACAATTTCTCAAAGACATGCTTACTTCACAATCCCAACTCTTCTATTCATACACTAATAACGGCTTAGTCAAGGTCGATAACTCATTTATCATCGGAGCGAATACGCACATACACTTACTCATAGTGTGCAAAGCACACACTAAACGCATCTTATTGTTGGGAATTTCACAAGCGTATTAACTGAAAATTTTACAGCAAGTTCAAAGTTCTCGAATCACATACCTTCGGAGTTTATCCGGATATAGCTACTGTTCAAACGCCTTCGGGACATAGCCCGGTTATGGTAACCCGCACAAATGCCTTGGGACTTAACCCGGATATCACAACTCGCACAATTGCCTTGGGCTTAGCCCGATATCATAACTCGCACATTGCCTTGGGCTTAGCCCGATGTCACAATTGCACAATTGCCTTCGGGCTTAGCCCGGATATCACTCGAACATTTATACACATCTTTGTTTCAACTTCATAACACAACTTTTATGCACAATTCACTTAGCAAAATATCATTTCGGCTCAATGGCCACATACAAAGGCACAATTTCGATTGCTTATTACTTCATTCAATCGAATCAAAATCTAAGTTTCGATACTCGAAAACTTACCTCGGACGTGGTCGAACGATTTTGATGGCTATTCGACGACTTTTTCCTTCCCCTTATCGGATTTAGCTCCTCTTTGCTCTTGAGCTTAATTTAACAAATAAATTGGTTTTATCATTTGAGCATCGAAAGGGGAATTCAAGATACCTAGCCAATATATATACTCATTAGGCATCAAAGTCGCATATGTACGAAATCACGAATCGAACTCAATACATTAGTTAATATTCCTCTTAGCCGAATTTTCTAAGCCAAGAATAGGCATCAATATGCTTGCCTCTAACCGAATGCATGCACACCAATTTCCCCTCATGTGGCCGAATATGCATGTCCATGTTGAGGCCAATTATGCACTTAATACCACACAAAAACAGCATGAATTTTACTAACTAACGCATTACATATTGTAGCTCAATACACATCTCCCATGTACTTCATAACCGAAACATCATCACAAGCAAATATATACCTTGAAATAGTATATATGTCATGCCAATACATCATGTGCAAACATGTATACACATATAGGTGCAAGGCCGAATCTCAAGGGGTTCATACCCATCCAAACACATTTTTTTTTTTTTTTACCAATCAAGTAACAAGCATAAATCATGCTCATGAATGCACCATGGCCGAATACATCACAACCATACCCTTTCAACTTCGGTCATGGTTAAACAAAGAATTCAATGTCCTACTCAAGAACACTAAAAAGAAATTTCAAGAGTAGTCAATCCATCATTGCATGCATCATCAACAAGCTTCACATTTAGCATGCAATGGCTTTAACACAATATCAACCTTGGCCAAATACCATTTTTCATGGCATAGCAAGGATTTGAACCATGGCTAACATGCGCATCAAGTTAGCAACCAAAACAAGCATGAATCTCATGACACAACCTCAACATACCTTAATCTTGATGCAAGTATAGCCAAATCTCCTTCTAGATCTCTTCTAAACCAAAAAATGGAGCAAAAATCCCTCCTTCTTCCTTAGTTTTGGCTCAAAGAAAGGATGAACAAATTTTTTCTTTCTTCCTTTACAACTCACGGCAATGGGGAGATACCACACTCACACACATTTTTTTTCATTCTTTTCTTACCCATGCTTATTTGTTTATTATTTCTCCCTAATGCCCAACAAAACATGTTTCATGACATGTTTAGCCCATATTTCTTTGTCATGGCGGCCACCACCTATAAAAGGGAATTTGACATGCAAGTCCATTGTTTTGCATGCATGCTTTAATTAGTCATCACACATTTCCCCTTCATACTTTCAAAGTTCATTACTAAGTCCTTTCTAGTGAAATTCACCTTTATAACACTAAATCAATCATCAAAATGTCACACACAAATTAACACATATCATAGGCATCAAAATAAATTTTAAATTATTTTTATGCCTCGGTTTTGTGGTCCCGAAACCACATTCTGACTAGGGTCAATTTTGGGCTGTCACAACTCTCCCCCACTTAAGAAATTTTCGTCCCGAAAATCTTACCGTAAATAGGCTTGGGTATCGCTCTTTCATAGCGTTCTCGGTTTCCCAAGTAGCTTCTTCTATCCCGTGTTTGAGCCATAACACTTTCACTAGCGGAACCCGCTTGTTTCGCAACTCTTTCACTTTACGTGATAGGATACGAATCGGTTTTCCTCATAACTCATATTGGCTTGTATTTCAACCTCGATGGACTAATCACATGCGATGGATCGGATCTATAGCGTCGAAGCATCGAAACATGAAAGACATCGTGAATCTTTTCGAGTTCGAGGGCAAAATCAAACGATATGCAATCGGACCGACTCGCTCGGATATCTCATATGGCCCAATGAACCTCGAGCTCAACTTGCCCTTACTACCGAATCGAGTATCTTTTTCCACGGCGAAACCTTGAGAAACACTTTATCCCCACGATGCTCGATGTCTTTTCGTTTCAGATCCGCGTCACGACTTCGACGGTCGGAGGCTATCTTCGACTTTCACGGATTACTTTCACTTTTCATTCAGCATCTCGATCAAATCCACCCCAAAAATTTTGCTTTCACCGAGCTCGGTCCAAAACAATGGTGTACGGCATTTACGACCGTACAAAGCCTCGTAGGGTGCCATCTTAATACTTGATTGAAGACTATTGTTGTGGCGAATTCAATCAAAGGCAAATACCGTTCCCATGAACCACTCGAACTCGAGGATGCAACATCTCAACATATCCTCAAGTATTTGAATTATCCGCACGAATTGACCATCGGTTTGGGGTGAAAGAGCGGTGCTGAAATGCAACTTGGTACCCAAAGCTTCTTGCAACTTCTTCCAAAATCGCGAGGTAAATCTCGGATCTCTATCCGACACGATGGAAATAGGCACCCCGTGTAATCTCACAATCGAGAAACGTACAATTGGCTAGTTTGACCATTGAAAAATCATGCGACGACGGGGACAAAGTGAGCCGACTAAGTCAATCTATCTACCACGACCCAAACCGCATCCTTCTTACTCGCTGACAATGGCAGTCCGGATACAAAGTCCATTGTGACTCGATCCCATTTCCACTCGGGTATCGTGATCGGCTGAAGTAATCCTGAAAGCACTTGATGTTCCGCTTTCACTTGTTGACATATTAAACATCTCGAAACAAAGTTAGAGATGTCTCGTTTCATACCATGCCACCAAAACCGACGTTTCAAATCATTGTACATCTTCGTACTCCCCGGGTGGATTGCCATTCGGCTACAATGGGCTTCGTTCAGAATTATCGAAATAAGTTCCGAATTCTTTGGAACACACAGTCGACTTTTGAACCTCAAACAACCGTCATCATCGATTTGAAACTCCGAGTCCTTGTTCGGAACACACTCGGCCGCTTTTGCGACCAACTCGTCGTCGACTTTCTGAGCTTCATGAATTTGATGTATCAATAATGGTTTGGCTTTCAATTCAGCTACTAACACATTGTCGGATCGAACAGACAAGTGCACATTCATCACTCGTAAAGCGAATAATGATTTACGACTTAAGGCATCCGCAACCACATTCGCCTTTCCCGGGTGATAGTCAATGACCAGCTCATAATCCTTTAACAGCTCGAACCAACGTCTTTGTCGCAGATTTAAGTCTCTTTGAGTCATCAAATATTTGAGACTTTTGTGATCCGAATACACATGGCACTTCTCACCAAATAAGTAATGTCGCCATATCTTTAAGGCGAATACGATGGCAGCCAATTCGAGATCATGGGTCGGATAATTTTTCTCATGTAGCTTTAATTGTCTCGACGCATAGGCCACAACTCGACCTTCTTGCATCAATACGCAACCTAACCCAAGTAGGAGGCGTCACTATAGATGACAAACTCTTTGCCGATTCGGGTTGCACTAGAATTGGGGCTTCATCAAATAAGTTTTCAGTTGATCGAAACTTTTCGACATTTCTCCGTCCATTCGAACTTAACATCCTTTTAGAGTAGCCGTCATTGGCGTGGCTATCGTTGAGAAACCTTTTCAAATCGTCGGTAATAACTAAGCAAGCCCCAAAAAGCTCGAACCTCGTAATATTTCTCGGAGGCTTCCAATTAAGTATGGCTGAAATTTTGTTCGGTCGACTCGAATACCGATCAGATACCACATGACCCAAGAAGCTAACCTCTCTTAACCGTAACTCACACTTCTTGAACTTAGCATATAATTGCTTATCCCGTAAAATTTGCAAGACTAACCTCGGTGTTCAAGATGTTCGGTCTCATTTCTTGAATAGACCAAGATGTCATCAATGAACACGACTACGAACCGATCCAAATATGGTCTGAAAATCCGGTTCATCAAATCCATAAATACCGCAGGGGCATTAGTAAGCCCAAACGGCATCACTAGGAACTCGTAGTGACCATATCTCGTTCTGAAGGCAGTCTTGGGTACGTTCGAATCTTGAATTCGCAACTGATAATAGCCCGATCTCAAATCTATTTTCGAGAACACTGAGGCTCCCTTTAGTTGATCGAACCAATCGTCGATACGCGGTAACGGATATTTGTTCTTTATCGTCGCTTTATTAAGCTGACGATAGTCGATGCACAGCCTCATGGTTCCATCCTTCTTTTTCACAAACAACACTGGCGCTCCCCAAGGTGAAAAACTCGGACGAGCAAAACCTCTATCCACCAATTCTTGCAACTGCGCTTTCAACTCCTTTAATTCCGTTGGTGCCATACGATACGGAGCTATCAAAATTGGAGTGGTACCAGGTACCAATTCGATGCCAAACTCTATTTCCCGAACAGGTGGTAAACCCAGCAATTCTTCAGGGAAAACATCCGGGTATTCACAAACCACTGGCACAAATTCGGGTTTCTTTTCTGACTCCTTGTCATCGAGCACATACGCAAGGTACGCTTCGCACCCTTTTCTTACGTATTTCGAGCCAACATTGCGATATTACGGTGGCAACCCTTTAAGTCCGTAGACTCAACCCGAATTATCTCGTTATTCGTGCACCTCGGATCAATAGTCTTGCTTTTGCAATTTACAACCGCATCGTGCATCGTCAACCAATCCAAACCAAGAATAAGGTCGAATTCGTGAATGGCAAAAGCATCAAGTCCGCGGAAAACAAGAACCTCGAAATACTAGGGGACTTTTCTTACACGCTTTGTTGATGAGCACGTAATGACCCAAGGGTTTGACACCAATTACAAACTCGAGAGACTCAATAGGCAAATTCTTCTTTGGATGCTAAGGTTTCGCATATATAAGAATGAGTAAAACCCAGGTCAATCGAAGCAATCACATTAGTATCGAAAAGAGTGAATGTACCGGTAATGACATCCGTGAGGCAGCATCCTCGCGTGGCAGATGGCATAGGTCCTAAGCGGAGCACGAGCCTCGGTCTTGTTGTAGCATCTCTCGCCCCTCTCGACCGCCACTAGTATTGCCCGTATTTACGGATGGCCTACTTGAGCGAGTGGTAGCACTGGTTTCCACTCTAACTTACGCTTTGTTCAAGCAACCTCGGGCAATCCTCGATAAAGTGGTCGGCCGATCCACACTTATAGCAGAGCGATCACGGAACCTCAGCTCCTCGAATGCCATTTGCCACAATCTCGACACTCGCTCTCTCTCGACGACCATTTCCACCACTGGCGATCGAAGTGACTCGTGTGGTCACAGGGGGTCGATCGCGATTTCGTCTAGAAAAGCCCGAAGCGCCTCTAGACCGGCTCACATCATCTCAAAATCTCTTCGATGCCTGTTGAAGAGACTTTCCCGAGGACCTTTTTAGAAATTCTCCAGTTCCCACATCAACCTTTTGATTCTCCTTTCTAAGCTCTTGACTTTACAAGCTCGCTCAACAAGTACCACGAACTCTCATATTCGAGAATGCCAACGAACATCCTTATATCCTCATTCAGTCCATTCTCGGCGTTTACACATAATAGCTTCGACGAAACACATTCCGAGCGTATCTCATCGAGTCTAACAAATTTTCGCTCGTAGTCGATATCGGACATAGAGCCTTGCTTAAAATCAAGAAATTCCTTTCGTTTTGGTCGATGAATCTCGATCGATATACTTCTTTGAACTCGGTTTGGAAGAACTCCCAAGTTACTTGCTCTCTAGGCACAACCGAAGTCGAGTACTCCACCAATAGTAGGCGAATCGCGTAGCAAGGAGATAGTACACTTTAAACATTCATCGTGTGTACAAGATAGCTCATCGAGCACCGGATAGTGTTGTCCAACCAAAATTCAGCTTGCTCGGCATCGTCGCTATCCGTAGCTTTGAATTCGTAGCCCCATGTTTTCGAATTCATCGATCGGGGCTTACTTGACCTTACTTGGTCGATTCACGGAGGTATTGTAGGTCTTGGGGTTGCATTAGTCGGGAATGGAGGTTGTGGAACAGTCGTGTTAGTTCGAATGTATTGGTTGAACCAATCATTCATCACGCTATAAAAGGCTTGCCTAGCCTCATCATTCGGATTGTTGGCAATAGGTTGAGAGTCCACGGCGCTGTCCCTCATGCGGAGCAGCGCCACACTCTCCACATCATCACTATTGCTCGGTTGGGATCGGGATCCATTGCTATAAACAAACACAAATTGAATTGTCGAAATCACCACACTATCAATTATCACTTAATGGCATGTATAGCTAGACCCCAAACATATCACGGTAGTCCTAGAATCGACTAAACCGTAGCTCTGATACCAATAAAATTGTAACACCCCGAACCCGATACCGTTGCCGGTGTCGGACACGAGGGGTAACAAGCCAAAACCAGTTATGGCACCGACCAATTTGACATTCCCAGGCAAGCTGGAAAACTGCGTCGCTGTCGCCTTAAAAAGCATATCTCGAGTTTCACAACTCGGAAGCTGATCCCGTAAATTTTCCCTGAATTTAGACTCATATATACATCCATGGATTTATTTCTAGAATTTTTGGTCGGGCCAATTGGTACAGTTTATTAGTTAAAGTCACCCATGTTACAGGGGTCGACTACACTGACCTTCGCGCATTACAACTTGAATATCTCCCTGAACAGTGTTTCAATACTGATACCGTTTGTTTCTTATGAAACTAGACTCAAAAAGTAATCTTCACATATAAGTCATGACTTCTAATTAATTCTGTATAATTTATGGTAAATTTTCAAAGTCACGACAGGGGACATAGAAACCGTTCTGGTCCTGTCTCACGAGAACTTTAATATCTCTCGGTATACTGTTCATATGATCGTTTCGTTACTTTCATATGAAAATAGACTCGTCAAGGTTCGATCGCATAATTTATTCACTATTTAAAACCATTCCTACAAATTTTGGTGATTTTTCACATCCACATCACTGCAGCTGGCAGCATCTGTTTTTAAGGTAGGATTTACCTATATTGTAGTTCCCATGGACCAACTATAGTCTAGTCATACTTAGGTCCACATATGATCATATTTAGCCATTCCAATGGCTGATCATGTGACCAAATCTCTCATTCCAAACCATAATCACATCATGAAACCAAATATAATTACAAACCACATATGGTCATATTCCATACTCCACTTTTACGAACCATTTTCGCATGGCGCACACATATACATCACAAAGTACTTAAAACAACCGAGGGTAGTCCTATACATGCCATATCCAAAACTCAACTAAAGGAGTACCAAAAGGGCTTTGATAGTGTGGTTGACTTCAACTTCTATGATCCCGAATCCGATCGCTAACGAGCAAAATCTATAAACAGAGAAACAAAGAAACGGAGTAAGCAATTTATGCTTAGTAAGTTTTGAGCCATAATATACACACAACCAAGCATAGCATTCAAGTAGCTAAACAATAATTCATATGCACAATTTCTCAAAGACATGCTTACTTCATAATCCCAACTCTTATATTCATACACTAATAACGGCTTAGTCAAGGTCGATAACTCATTTATCATCGGAGCGAATACGCACATACACTTACGCATAGTGTGCAAAGCACACACAAGCGATACCTTGTTGTTGGGAATTTCACAAGCGTATTAACTGAAAATTTTACAGCAAGTTCAAAGTTCTCGAATCACATACCTTCGGAGTTTATCCAGATATAGCTACTCGTTCAAACGCCTTGGGACATAGCCGGTTATGGTAACCCGCACAAATGCCTTGGGACTTAACCGGATATCACAACTCGCACAATTGCCTTGGGCTTAGCCCGATATCATAACTCGCACAATTGCCTTGGGCTTAGCCCGGATGTCACAATTTGCACAATTGCCTTCGGGCTTAGCCGGATATCACTCGAACATTTATACACATCTTTGTTTCAACTTCATAACACAACTTTTATGCACAATTCACTTAGCAAAATATCATTTTACTCAATGGCCACATACAAAGGCACAATTTCGATTGCTTATTACTTCATTCAATCGAATCAAAATCCAAGTTTCGATACTCGAAAACTTACCTTGGACGTGGTCGAACGATTTCGATGGCTATTCGACGACTTTTTCCTTCCCCTTATCGGATTTAGCTCCTCTTTGCTCTTGAGCTTAATTTAACAAATAAATTGGTTTTATCATTTGAGCATCGAAAGGGGAATTCAAGATACCTAGCCAATATATATACTCATTAGGCATCAAAGTCGCATATGTACGAAATCACGAATCGAACTCAACACATTAGTTAATATTCCTCTTAGCGAATTTTCTAAGCCAAGAATAGGCATCAATATGCTTGCCTCTAACCGAATGCATGCACACCAATTTCCCCTCATGTGGCGAATATGCATGTCCATGTTGAGGCCAATTATGCACTTAATACCACACAAAAACAGCATGCATTTTACTAACTAACGCATTACATATTGTAGCTCAATACACATCTCTCATGTACTTCATAACGAAACATCATCACAAGCAAATATATACCTTGAAATAGTATATATGCCATGCCAATACATCATGTGCAAACATGTATACACATATAGGTGCAAGGCCGAATCTCAAGGGGTTCATACCCATCCAAACACAATTTTTTTTTACCAATCAAGTAACAAGCATAAATCATGCTCATGAATGCACCATGGCGAATACATCACAACCATACCCTTTCAACTTGGTCATGGTTAAACAAAGAATTCAATGTCCTACTCAAGAACACTAAAAGAAATTTCAAGAGTAGTCAATCCATCATTGCATGCATCATCAACAAGCTTCACATTTAGCATGCAATGGCTTTAACACAATATCAACCTTGGCCAAATACCATTTTTCATGGCATAGCAAGGATTGGAACCATGGCTAACATGCACATCAAGTTAGCAACCAAAACAAGCATGAATCTCATGACACAACCTCAACATACCTTAATCTTGATGCAAGTATAGCCAAATCTCCTTCTAGATCTCTTCTAAACCAAAAATGGAGCAAAATCCTCCTTCTTCCTTAGTTTTGGCTCAAAGAAAGGATGAACAAATTTTTTCTTTCTTCCTTTACAACTCACGGCAATGGGGAGATACCACACTCACACATTTTTTTTTCATTCTTTTCTTACCCATGCTTATTTGTTTATTATTTCTCCCTAATGCCCAACAAAACATGTTTCATGACATGTTTAGCCCATATTCTTTGTCATGGCCGCCACCACCTATAAAAGGGAATTTGACATGCAAGTCCATTGTTTTGCATGCATGCTTTAATTAGTCATCACACATTTCCCTTCATACTTTCAAAGTTCACTACTAAGTCCTTTCTAGTGAAATTCACCTTTATAACACTAAATCAATCATCAAAATGTCACACACAAATTAACACATATCATAGGCATCAAAATAAATTTTAAATTATTTTTATGCCTCGGTTTTGTGGTCCGAAACCACATTCGACTAGGGTCAATTTTGGGTGTCACAACTCTCCCCACTTAAGAAATTTTCGTCCCGAAAATCTTACCGTAAATAGGCTTGGGTATCGCTCTTTCATAGCGTTCTCGGTTTCCCAAGTAGCTTCTTCTATCCGTGTTTGAGCCATAACACTTTCACTAGCGGAACCGCTTGTTTCGCAACTCTTTCACTTTACGTGATAGGATACGAATCGGTTTTCCTCATAACTCATATTGGCTTGTATTTCAACCTCTAATGGACTAATCACGTGCGATGGATCAGATCTATAGCGTCGAAGCATCGAAACATGAAAGACATCGTGAATCTTTTCGAGTTCGGGGCAAAATCAAGCGATATGCAAGCGGACCGACTCGCTCGGATATCTCATATGGCCCAATGAACCTCGGGCTCAACTTGCCCTTACGGCCGAATCGAGTATCTTTTTCCACGGCGAAACCTTGAGAAACACTTTATCCCCACGATGCTCGATGTCTTTTCGTTTGAGATCCGCGTCACGACTTCGGACGGTCGGAGGCTATCTTCTGACTTTCACGGATTACTTTCACTTTCTATTCAGCATCTCTGATCAAATCCATCCCAAAAATTTTGCTTTCACCGAGCTCAGTCCAAAACAATGGTGTACGGCATTTACGACCGTACAAAGCCTCGTAGGGTGCCATCTTAATACTTGATTGAAGACTATTGTTGTAGGCGAATTCAATCAAAGGCAAATACCGTTCCCATGAACCACTAAACTCGAGGATGCAACATCTCAACATATCCTCAAGTATTTGAATTATCCGCACGAATTGACCATCGGTTTGGGGGTGAAAGGCGGTGCTGAAATGCAACTTGGTACCCAAAGCTTCTCGCAACTTCTTCCAAAATCGCGAGGTAAATCTCGGATCTCTATCCGACCACGATGGAAATAGGCACCCGTGTAATCTCACAATCGAGAAACGTACAATTCGGCTAGTTTGACCATTGAAAATCCATACGTCGGGGACAAAGTGAGCCGACTTAGTCAATCTATCTACCACGACCCAAACCGCATCCTTCTTACTCGCTGACAATGGTAGTCTGGATACAAAGTCCATTGTGACTCGATCCCATTTCCACTCGGGTATCGTGATCGGTGAAGTAATCTGAAGGCACTTGATGTTCCGCTTTCACTTGTTGACATATAAAACATCTCAAACAAAGTCGAGATGTCTCGTTTCATACCATGCCACCAAAACCGACGTTTCAAATCGTTGTACATCTTCGTACTCCCCGGGTGGATTGCCATTCGGCTACAATGGGCTTCGTTCAGAATTATCGAAATAAGTTCCGAATTCTTTGGAACACACAGTCGACTTTTGAACCTCAAACAACCGTCATCATCGATTTGAAACTCCGAGTCCTTGTTGAACACACTCGGCCCGTTTGCAGCCAACTCATCGTCGACTTTTCGAGCTTCATGAATTTGATGTATCAATAATGGTTTGGCTTTCAATTCAGCTACTAACACATTGTCGGATCGAGCAGACAAGTGCACATTCATCGCTCAGTAAGCGAATAATGATTTCGACTTAAGGCATCCGCAACCACATTCCCCTTTGGCGGGAGATAGTCAATGACCAGCTCATAATCCTTTAACAGCTCGAACCAACGTCTTTGTCGTAGATTTAAGTCTCTTTGAGTCATCAAATATTTGAGACTTTTGTGATCCGAATACACATGGCACTTCTCACCAAATAAGTAATGTCGCCATATCTTTAAGGCGAATCGATGGCGACCAATTCGAGATCATGGGTGGGATAATTTTTCTCATGTAGCTTTAATTGTCTCGACGATAGGCCACAACTCGACCTTCTTGCATCAATACGCAACCTAACCCAAGTAGGGAGGCGTCACTATAGATGACAAACTCTTTGCCGATTCGGGTTGCACTAGAATTGGGGCTTCATCAAATAAGTTTTCGTTGATCGAAACTTTTCGACATTTCTCCGTCCATTCGAACTTAACATCCTTTTAGAGTAGCCGTCATTGGCGTGGCTATCGTTGAGAAACCTTTTCAAATCGTCGGTAATAACCGCAAGCCCCAAAAAGCTCGAACCTCGGTAATATTTCTGGAGGCTTCCAATTAAGTATGGCTGAAATTTTGTTGGGTCGACTCGAATACCGATCTGAGATACCACATGACCCAAGAAGCTAACCTCTCTTAACGTAACTCACACTTGCTTGAACTTAGCATATAATTGCTTATCCGTAAAATTTGCGGCACTAACCTCGGTGTTCAGCATGTTCGGTCTCATTTCTTGAATAGACCAAGATGTCATCAATGAACACGACTACGGAACCGATCCAAATATGGTCTGAAAATCCGGTTCATCAAATCCATAAATACCGCAGGGGCATTAGTAAGCCCAAACGGCATCACTAGGAACTCGTAGTGACCATATCTCGTTCTGAAGGCAGTCTTGGGTACGTTCGAATCTTGAATTCGCAACTGATAATAGCCCGATCTCAAATCTATTTTCGAGAACACTGAGGCTCCCTTTAGTTGATCGAACCAATCGTCGATACGCGGTAACGGATATTTGTTCTTTATCGTCGCTTTATTAAGCTGACGATAGTCGATGCACAGCCTCATGGTTCCATCCTTCTTTTTCACAAACAACACCGGCGCTCCCCAAGGTGAAAAAACTCGGACGAGCAAAACCTCTATCCACCAATTCTTGCAAGCTGCGCTTTCAACTCCTTTAATTCGTTGGTGCCATACGATACGGAGCTATCAAAATTGGAGTGGTACCAGGTACCAATTCGATGCCAAACTCTATTTCCCGAACAGGTGGTAAACCCAGCAATTCTTCAGGGAAAACATCCGGGTATTCACAAACCACTGGCACAAATTCGGGTTTCTTTTCTGACTCCTTGTCATCGAGCACATACGCAAGGTACGCCGCACCCTTTTCTTACGTATTTCTGAGCCAACATTGCGATATTACGGTGGCAACCCTTTAAGTCCGTAGACTCAACCCGAATTATCTCGTTATTCGTGTACCTCAGATCAATAGTCTTGCTTTTGCAATTTACAACCGCATCGTGCATCGTCAACCAATCCAAACCAAGAATAAGGTCGAATTCGTCGAATGGCAAAAGCATCAAGTCCGCCGGAAAACAAGAACCTCGAAATACTAGGGGACTTTTCTTACACGCTTTGTTGATGAGCACGTAATGACCCAAGGGGTTTGACACCCGAATTACAAACTCGAGAGACTCAATAGGCAAATTCTTCTTTGGATGCTAAGGTTTCGCATATATAAGAATGAGTAAAACCAGGTCAATCAAGCAATCACATTAGTATCGAAAAGAGTGAATGTACCGGTAATGACATCGGTGAGGCAAACATCCTCGCGTCTTGGCAGATGGCATAGGTCCTAGCGGGAGCACGAGCCTCGGGTCTTGTTGTAGCATCTCGCCCTCTCGACCGCCACTAGTATTGCCCGTATTTCTGGATGGCCTACTTCGAGCAGTGGTAGCACCCGGGTTTCCACTCTGACTTACGTTTTGTTCAAGCAACCTCGGGCAATCCTTGATAAAGTGGTCGGCCGATCCACACTTATAGCAGGAGCGATCACGGAACCTACAGCTCCCCGAATGCCATTTGCCACAATGCTGACACTCCGTTCTCTCTCGACGACCATTTCCACCACTAGCGATCGAAGTGACTCGTGTGGTCACAGGGGGTCGATCGCGATTTCGTCTAGAAAAGCCCGAAGCGCCTCTAGACCGGCTCACATCATCTCGAAATCTCTTCGATGCTGTTGAAGAGACTTTCCGAGGACCTTTTAGAAATTCCCAGTTCCCACATCAACCTTTTGATTCTCCTTTCTAAGCTCTTCGGCTTTACAAGCTCGCTCAACAAGTACCACGAACTCTCATATTCCAAGAATGCCAACGAACATCCTTATATCCTCATTCAGTCCATCCTCGAGCGTTTACATAATAGCTTGGACGAAACACATTCCCGGCGTATCTCTCGAGTCTAACAAATTTTTGCTCGTAGTCGATGCGGACATAGAGCCTTGCTTAAAATCAAGAAATTCCTTTCGTTTTTGGTCGATGAATCTCTGACTGATATACTTCTTTCGGAACTCGGTTTGGAAGAACTCCCAAGTTACTTGCTCTCTAGGCACAACCGAAGTCGAGTACTCCACCAATAGTAGCGGAATCGCGTAGCAAGGAGATAGTACACTTTAAACATTCATCGTGTGTACAAGATAGCTCATCGAGCACCCGGATAGTGTTGTCCAACCAAAATTCAGCTTGCTCGGCATCGTCGCTATCCGTAGCTTTGAATTCCGTAGCCCCATGTTTTCGAATTCTGTCGATCGGGGCTTACTTGACCTTACTTGGTGGATTCTGGAGGTATTGTAGGTCTTGGGGTTGCATTAGTCGGGAATGGAGGTTGTGGAACAGCCCTGTTAGTTCGAATGTATTGGTTGAACCAATCATTCATCACGCTATAAAAGGCTTGCCTAGCCTCATCATTCGGATTCTGGCAATAGGTTGAGAGTCCATGGCGCTGTCCCTTGCGCGGGAGCAGCGCCACACTCTCCACATCATCAGCTATTGCTCGGTTGGGATCGAGATCCATTGCTATAAACAAACACAAATTCAATTGTCAGAAATCACCACACTATCAATTATCACTTAATGGCATGTATAGCTAGACCCCAAACATATCACGGTAGTCCTAGAATCGACTAAACCGTAGCTTTGATACCAATAAAATTGTAACACCCCGAACTCGAGACCGTTGCGATTAATGGGACACGAGGGTAACAAGCCAAAACCACTTATGGCACCGACCAATTTGACATTCCCAGGCAAGCTGGAAAACTGCGTCGCTGTCGCCTTAAAAAGCATATCTCGAGTTTCACAACTCGGGAGCTGATTCCGTAAATTTTCCCTGAATTTAGACTCATATATCCATCCATGGATTTATTTCTAGAATTTTTGGTTGGGCCAATTGGTACAGTTTATTAGTTAAATTCACCCATGTTAGAGGGGTCGACTACACTGACCTTTGCGCGTTACAACTTGAATATCTCCCTGTACAGGGTTTCAATACTGATACTGTTTGTTTCTTATGAAACTAGACTCAAAAAGGAATCTGCACATATAAGTCATGACTTCTAATTAATTCTGTATAATTTATGGTAAATTTTCAAAGTCACGACAGGGGACATAGAAACCGTTCTGGTCCTGTCTCACGAGAACTTTAATATCTCTCGGTATACTGTTCATATGATCGTTTCGTTACTTTCATATGAAAATAGACTCGTCAAGGTTCGATCGCATAATTTATTCACTATTTAAAACCATTCCTACAAATTTTGGTGATTTTTCACATCCACGTCACTGCAGCTGGCAGCATCTGTTTTTAAGGTAGGATTTACCTATATTGTAGTTCCCATGGACCAACTATAGTCTAGTCATACTTAGGTCCACATATGATCATATTTAGCCATTCCAATGGCTGATCATGTGACCAACTCTCTCATTCCAAACCATAATCACATCATGAAACCAAATATAATTACAAACCACATATGGTCATATTCCATACTCCACTTTTACGAACCATTTTCGCATGGCCGCACACATATACATCACAAAGTACTTAAAAACAACCGAGGGTAGTCCTATACATGCCATATCCAAAACTCAACTAAAGGAGTACCAAAAAGGGCTTTGATAGTGTGGTTGACTTCAACTTCTAGGATCCCGAATCCGATCACTAACGAGCAAAATCTATAAACAGAGAAACAAAGAAACGGAGTAAGCAATTTATGCTTAGTAAGTTTCGAGCCATAATATACACACAACCAAGCATAGCATTCAAGTAGCTAAACAATAATTCATATGCACAATTTCTCAAAGACATGCTTACTTCATAATCCCAACTCTTATATTCATACACTAATAACGGCTTAGTCAAGGTCGATAACTCATTTATCATCGGAGCGAATACGCACATACACTTACTCATAGTGTGCAAAGCACACACAAAAACGCACCTTGTTGTTGGGAATTTCACAAGCGTATTAACTGAAAATTTTTACAGCAAGTTCAAAGTTCTCGAATCACATACCTTCGGAGTTTATCCGGATATAGCTACTCGTTCAAACGCCTTGGGATATAGCCCGGTTATGGTAACCCGCACAAATGCCTTGGGACTTAACCGGATATCACAACTCGCACAATTGCCTTGGGCTTAGCCGGATATCATAACTCGCACAATTGCCTTGGGCTTAGCCGGATGTCAATTTGCACAATTGCCTTCGGGCTTAGCCCGGATATCACTCGAACATTTATACACATCTTTGTTTCAACTTCATAACACAACTTTTATGCACAATTCACTTAGCAAAAATATCATTTCGGCTCAATGGCCACATACAAAGGCACAATTTCGATTGCTTATTACTTCATTCAATCGAATCAAAATCTAAGTTTCGATACTCGAAAACTTACCTCGGACGTGGTCGAACTATTTCGATGGCTATTCGACGACTTTTTCCTTCCCCTTATCGGATTTAGCTCCTCTTTGCTCTTGAGCTTAATTTAACAAATAAATTGGTTTTATCATTTGAGCATCGAAAGGGGAATTCAAGATACCTAGCCTATATATATACTCATTAGGCATCAAAGTCGCATATGTACGAAATCACGAATCGAACTCAACACATTAGTTAATATTCCTCTTAGCCAAATTTTCTAAGCCAAGAATAGGCATCAATATGCTTGCCTCTAACCGAATGCATGCACACCAATTTCCCCTCATGTGGCCGAATATGCATGTCCATGTTGAGGCCAATTATGCACTTAATACCACACAAAAACAGCATGCATTTTACTAACTAACGCATTACATATTGTAGCTCAATACACATCTCTCATGTACTTCATAACCGAAACATCATCACAAGCAAATATATACCTTGAAATAGTATATATGTCATGCCAATACATCATGTGCAAACATGTATACACATATAGGTGCAAGGCCGAATCTCAAGGGGTTCATACCCATCCAAACACAATTTTTTTTTTTACCAATCAAGTAACAAGCATAAATCATGCTCATGAATGCACCATGGCCGAATACATCACAACCATACCCTTTCAACTACGGTCATGGTTAAACAAAGAATTCAATGTCCTACTCAAGAACACTAAAAAGAAATTTCAAGAGTAGTCAATCCATCATTGCATGCATCATCAACAAGCTTCACATTTAGCATGCAATGGCTTTAACACAATATCAACCTTGGCCAAATACCATTTTTCATGGCATAGCAAGGATTTGAACCATGGCTAACATGCACATCAAGTTAGCAACCAAAACAAGCATGAATCTCATGACACAACCTCAACATACCTTAATCTTGATGCAAGTATAGCCAAATCTCCTTCTAGATCTCTTCTAAACCAAAAATGGAGCAAAATCCTCCTTCTTCCTTAGTTTTGGCTCAAAGAAAGGATGAACAAATTTTTTCTTTCTTCATTTACAACTCACGGCAATGGGGAGATACCACACTCACACACATTTTTTTTTCATTCTTTTCTTACCCATGCTTATTTGTTTATTATTTCTCCCTAATGCCCAACAAAACATGATTCATGACATGTTTAGCCCATATTTCTTTGTCATGGCCGCCACCACCTATAAAAGGGAATTTGACATGCAAGTCCATTGTTTTGCATGCATGCTTTAATTAGTCATCACACATTTCCCCTTCATACTTTCAAAGTTCACTACTAAGTCCTTTCTAGTGAAATTCACCTTTATAACACTAAATCAATCATCAAAAATGTCACACACAAATTAACACATATCATAGGCATCAAAATAAATTTTAAATTATTTTTATGCCTCGGTTTTGTGGTCCCGAAACCACATTCTGACTAGGGTCAATTTTGGGCTGTCACAATAGTTTCCATGTATTCCACAGTATTTATTTTCCTCCTCCTCCTCTCCATTCCACATCCTTAATGTATATAGCATTCTTGTAAGTACGATTTCACAATTTACTAATAAATGTTCACATCAAACCTGTCCACACGAGTCATAGTCACTTAATTATTTATAATTCGAGCTCTGAGCTCCAAATTAAGATCCGTAAATTTCCCTGAAACTAGACTCACATATCTTTCCACATAAAATTTTCATAATTTTGGTTTAGCCAATTAGTACAGTTTATTCATTAAAATTTCCCTGTTTCACTTTCTCGACAGATTCGACCTCTCTTCACTAAAAATAATTATCTCATAGTACAGAACTCGGATAATGTTCTTGTTGATTTATCTTGAAAATAGACTCATTATGGATTTTAAAAATATAATTTTGAGCCTCTAATTATTTTTCTCCAAATTTTGTGATTTTCCAAAGTCGAACAGGGATCACGTAATCATTCGAATCAGTCTCGAGAAAAACATAAATATCTCAAAATATAGAATCCTTTGCTTTCTATATTTCTTTTATATGAAAATAGACTCATTAAGCTTTAATTTGATATCTCATTCAGTCTCTGATTTCAATTTATACTATTTTTGGTGATTTTTCAAAATCACGTCCATCGCTCTTGTCCAAAATAGTTTTATTGCTAATTCACTCTTTCACACTTTCTTTGTATTAACCTCATTTTAACATACATATCACAAATCATTTTCACCACATTTCATACATCACAAGTATAGGCCCATGATCACAAGGTCACCATAAAATCATCCTCATGTATAACTTACTTGTTTATAACCTTACCACATCCTGGTCACTTAATGAACACATCATTCACATAACCAAGTTCTGCACTTATTTATCACAAAACTCACAAAGCAATACATAGAGAGTCTCCGTTGAATACTTGGATCAATCCTTGATACTTGGTGGTTTCAGCACATAGCTCCACCCATCATATAGTTCGGCTCTCTTGTACACATGGTGAACACTTAGTACCACCCATGTGACCTAGCCAGTTTATCTCGTAGCTCTCTTGTCTACATGGTGTCCTTCACTTGGAACCACGCATGCGACCTAGCTACATATATCCCGTAGCTCTCTTGTCTACATGGTGTACACATAGTATCACCCATGCGACCTAGCTGCATCATAATGTCTTGTAGCTCTCTTGTACACATGATGTGCACTCAGCACTATACATGTGACCTAGCTACATACCATCTGTATCATCAAATCTTTCCGAAGGTTCAACCGGGATTTTTCTCTCTTTTCCAAAAATTTCACCAATCAAGTAATTATCCACAAACATATTTCCAATATTTTTATAAAATGTCATAATACAAGTAATAGTGATGTATTACTTACATATAAACTTACATCTCATTTAATATCAACGCATAATAACATTAAATTACACATTGTCTTATTAAAAATCATATGAACTTACAATTTCCCATAATATCCATAATCATAGAAATCACATTTATGTATGATAATTCAATGCACTTCATGTACCATAGACATATTTTTAAATCAATTCATAAACTTGGCACCATAATCATTTAATTTAACATAATTCAATTAATTTACTAAATTTAACTTTCAAATATAAATTACAACATTATTGTTGTATTATTATCATACCAACTTACATACTTTCAACACCTCAGAGATCATAGTAAATATATCAATTTTACATTGAAACATGCATAAATTAATGCTTATTACATATATGAACTTACCTTGATATTAAAACGGCCATTTTACCAACTTTCCCAATTTTCAATTTTTCTCTCATTCTAGGTTCAAATCTCGTTTTCCGGGATCTAAAACATCATATTTTACTTATTTAATTAATGTACTATTCAAAACAGTCCTTAACTCAAACTTTGGAAAAATTACAATTTTGCCTCTAAACTTTTACATATTTACACTTTTGCCCCTAGGCTTGGGAATTAAACTTCATCCCTTATTCTTATGTTTTATGACATGATGATCACGTTTCCCTTCTATGGCAACATCAAATTCTCACTCTAACATATACTTATGACTATTAGGTATTTTTACCAATTAAGCCCTTTTGCTCGTTTTCACTTAAAACCGAGTAGCACAAGTTTTTTAACATAACTTAAAACCTCATATTGTATCATAAAACACCAGAATACACAAATTTTACCTATGGGTATTTTTCCAAATATGAACCCTAGGTTGAATTATTGCTAGCATAAACTAAATCAAGTTACCGGGACTCCAAAAACATAAAGAACTTGATAAACGGGGTTAGAACGGACTTACAATTGAGCTTGGGAAGCTTGAAAACCCTAGCCATGGAGTCTCCCTTGGTATACACGTCCATGGTGAAGAAGATGAGCAAAATTGGCTTTTAATTTTGTATTTTAATTCATTTTACCCCTAAATGACCAAAATACCCTTACTACTAAACTTTCCAAAAATTCGATCCATGTCCAATTTTTGTCCATAACTTAGAAATTGGTCAAATTGCTATTTAAGACCTCCTAATTAATATTTCAAATCAATTTCATACTAGAAACTTCTAGAATGCAAGTTTTGCAACTTATTCAATTTAGTCCCTAACTTCGAATTAAGCACTTTATGCATAGAATTTCTTCACGAAATTTTCACACAATCATGCAATCATATCATAGACCTTACAATAATCATAAAATAATTATTTATATCTCAGATTTTGTGGTCCCGAAACCTCTGTTCCAACTAGACCCAATTTTGGGCTATTACATTACCAATTTCCATGCCTTGGCATGGTCTTACATGGTATCCTTAAACCCTAATGTCTTGACATTTTTATGCTACACATTCCTAAGGTTCAACCGAGACTTTCTGAAATTACTTCTCCGTCAATTCATTCTTCAGTCTTCTTTGAATAATTTCATTAAATAAATAGAAACATGCTGGAAATTAACAAAATTAACATAAAATAATAGAATATTGCATTTATTTACCACAAACTTTCCTCGAAACAAAATATGATAAATTATATCAATTTAGTCCACTATCTTTTTCTTTCCCCGGTCTAACTCCAGATTTTGTTCTTCTTGATCTACAATAAAAAATTTAGTTATTTAATAATCACATTTATTAAAACAGTCTTTGACCCAAACTTTGGAAAAATTACATTTTTGCCCCTAAACTTTTACATATTTACACTTTTTCCCCAAGGCTCGGAAATTAAACTTCATCCTATTTTCTTAATTTTTTTATGATATGCTTATCATTTTTACCCTTCTATGACAACATCAAATTCTCACTCTAACATGTACTTATGACTATTAGGTATTTTTACGGATTAAGCTCTTTTACTCGTTTTCACTTAAAACCGAGTAGCACAAGTTATCTAACATAATTTAAAACCTCATATTCTATCATAAAACACCAAAATACAAAAATTTCACCTATGGGTATTTTTCCAAATATGAACCCTAGGTTGAATTATTGCTAGAATAAGCTTAATCAAGTTACCGAGACTCAAACGTAAGGAACATTAAAAAAGGGGCTTGGAATCACTTACTATGGAGCTTGGAAGCTTGGAAAAAACCCTAGTTGTGGAGAAACCTTAAAATTTCAGCCTAATGAAGAAGATGGACAAAAATTGGCTTTTAATTTTGTTTTTAATTCATTTTAATAACTAAATGACCAAAATGCCCTTAATTAAAAACTATGGTGTTTTATTTTCCTTTAGGTATTTTTGTCATAATGGTCTAATTACTATCCAAGGACCTCCACTTTAAAAACCCATTACTCACAAGTACTTAATACCTTTGTGAACTAGAACACACATTTTACAACTTTTGCAATATAGTCCTAAATATCAAATTGGACCCCCTATCGACAAATATCAAATTGGACCCCCTATCGACAAAATTTCTAAACGAAATTTTCACACAATCATGCAATCATGCGATAGACCTTAAAATGATAATAAAATAAATTTTTCTACATCAGATTTGTGGTTTCGCAACCACTGTTCTGTTTAGGCCCTATTTCGGGATGTTACATTTCTCCCCCCTTTAGGGATTTTTGTCCCCGAAAATCTTACCTGTGAAGAGATTTGGGTACTATTTTCGCATAGTCTCTTTGGGCTCCCATGTAGCCTCGTCTACCCTATGTCTATTCCATAGTACTTTCACAAGTGCAATACTTTTGTTCCTTAATTGCTTTACCTCTCGAGCTAGAATCTTTACCGGTTCTTCACCGTAAGTCATGTCTGGCTGAATCTCAACCTCTGCCTAAGAAATCACATGTGACGGATCTGAACGATAACGACGTAGCATAGACACATGAAATACATTATGAATCTTCTCTAACTCAATCCACAAAGCTAACCGATATGTTAATGGTCTGACTCTCTCAATCACTTCAAACGGTCCAATAAAACGTGGACATAAGTTTGCCTTTCTTGCCAAATCTGAAAACTTTCTTCCACGGGGATACTTTCAAAAACACTTTGTCACCAACTTGATACTCAATCTATTTTCTCTTCAAATCTGCATACGACTTTTGTCTGTCTGAAGCTACTTTCAAGCAATCTCTAATGACTTTTACTTTCTCTTATGTTTCCTTAACTAGATCAACCCCATAAATCTGATTTTCCATAAGCTCTGTCCAATACAATGGTGTGCGACATTTACGTCCATACAAAGATTCATAAGGTGCCATCTTCAAACTCGACTGATAACTATTATTGTAGGTAAACTCTACTAATGGTAAATATTTTTCCCAACTGCCTTGAAATTCCAGTACACAGCATCTAAGCTATCTTCAAGTACCTGAATAACTCTCTCTAACTGACCGTCGGTTTGAGGATGGAAAGTTGTACTAAAACTCAACTTTGTGCCCAAAGCCTCCTGTAATTTCTTCCAAAACCATGAAGTAAATCTTGGATCTCTGTCTGAAATGATCAATAATGGTACCCCGTGTAGTCTAACTATCTCTGAAATATACAACTCGGCCAACTTGTCAAGTGAATAATCCATACGAACTGGGATAAAATGAGCCGACTTCGTTAACTTATCAATCACAACCCATACTGCATCTTTCTTTTTTGGTGTCAACGGCAATCCTGTCATAGAATCCATAGTAACTCGATCCCATTTCCACTCAGGGACTAGCAAAGGCTGTAATAAACCTGAAGGTACCTGATGTTTGGCCTTTACCTGCTGACAGATCAAGCATCTAGAAACAAACTCTGAAATGTCCCTTTTCATTCCTACCCACCAGTACATTTTCTTCAAATCACTATACATCTTTGTACTACCTAGATGAATAGACAAAGAACTACTATGTGCTTCCTGTAAGATCTTTCGAATAGGCTCATCATTCTTCAGTACGCATACCTTGTCTCTGAACATCAAACAACCGTCAGAACTGATCTGAAAATCTGACTCTATATCCAGCTCACAATGATCTCTTTTGGCTAACAACTCACTGTCATTTTTCTGAGCTTCACAGATTTCTTCAAGAAATATCGGTTTAGCTCTCCACTTAGCAAAGATAAAACCATCATCTGATAAGTCTAGACTAGTGTTCAAAGCTCTTAATGCAAACAAAGATTTCCTACTCAAAGCATCAACAACAACGTTTGCCTTACCTGGGTGATAATCGATCACTACCTCATAATATTTAATTAACTCTAACCATCTTCTTTGCCTCAAATTCAAATCTTTTTGAGTCATCAAATATTTCAAACTTTTTTGATCAGTGAATATGTGGCACTTCTCACCATACAAATGATGTCTCCAAATCTTCAGCGCAAAAACAATGGCAGCTAGCTCTAAATCATATGTCAGATAGTTCTTCTCATGTGGCTTTAGCTGTCTAGAGGCATAAGCAATTACCTTTCCTTCCTGCATAAGTACACAACCAAGTCCATTTATGGACGCATCACTGTAAATCACAAACTCCTTACACGTTTCGGTTGTACTAAAGCAGAGCTTTAGTCAACAATGCTTTTAACTTGTCAAAACTCTGTTGACACTTCTCAGTCCATTAAACTTGACATCCTTTCGCAGCAATCTTGTCAGCGGGGTAGCTATCATGGAAAATCCCTCTACAAATCGTCTATAATATCCGGCAAGACCAAGAAAACTTCTAACTTCTGATACATTTCTAGGAGGCTTCCAATCAGCAATGGCTAAAATCTTGCTCGGATCAACCTTGATACCTTCACCTAAGACATAATGTCCAAGAAAACCAACTTCTCGTAACCAGAACTCACTTTTGCTGAGCTTGGCATACAATTGATTATCTCTCAGAATCTGCAAAACTGTTCTCAAATGCTCTGCATACTCAGTCTCATCATGAGAATAAATCAAGATATCATCAATGAGCACAACTACAAACTTATCCAAGTAAGGTCTGAAAATTCAGTTCATCAAGTCCATGAAAATGGCAGGAGCATTAGTTAAGCCAAATGACATCACAAGGAACTCATAATGACCATACCTAGTCCGGAAAGAAGTCTTCAGGACATCTGACTCTTTAACTCGCAATTGATAGTATCCGAATCTCAAATCTATCTTGGAGAATACAGTGGCTCCCTTCAATTGATCAAACAGATCATCAATTCTAGGCAATGGATACTTGTTCTTTACTGTTACCTTGTTAAGTTGCTGATAATCTATGCACAATCTCATCGATCCGTCTTTCTTTTTCACAAATAGCACTGGTGCACCCCATGGTGAACTATTGCATCTTACAAAGCCTTTATCTGTAAATTCCTGCAACTGAGCTTTCAATTCTTTCAATACCAATGGGGCCATTCTATAAGAAGCAATAGAAATGGGCATGGTACCTGGAATCAACTCAATACCAAACTCAACTTCTCTAACAGGAGGCAAACTTGGTAGTTCTTCCAGAAACACATCGGGAAACTCACATACCACAGGAACTAATTCAATTTTCAATTCTGGATCTTTAGTGTTCAACACAAAAGCAAGATAAGCTTCATACCCTTTTCTCAAATATTTTTGAGCAGACATAATAGAATTTATGGCAAATGAACTATCTGACTCTTCTGAATTAACCCGAAGAATTTCACCATTTTCATACTTCAACTCAATGAATTTCTTTCCACAATTCACTATCACATCATGTGTAGTCAACCAATCCATACCAAGAATCACATCAAACTCATCAAATGTCAATAGCATGAGATCGGCTGAAAAACAGTAGCCTCTAATCATCAAAGGGCAATTTCTACATACTTTATCTACTAATACATGCTTGCCTAATGGATTCGATACTTTAATCACAAATTCTGTAGATTCTATAAGCATACTCATACTAGGCATCAATTTCATACAAACATATGAATGGGTTGAACCCGGATCAATCAAAGCAATAACTCTAGTATCATGGAGAGAAAATGTACCTGTAATCACATCGAGGGAGGATGCCTCTTCGTGAGCACGGACAGCATAAGTCCTCGCAGGTGCTCTAACATCTGGCCTCACTATTAAATCTCTAGATGCACTTATATTATTTGCCCCAGCTCCCAGATTTCTCAGTGGTCTGCCTCTGACAGGAGCTTTTCTTGATCTTACACTCGGTATTGTTTCCCTTTTAATCATCTCGGGACACTCCCGAATAAAATGGTCTAGTGCACCACATCGGAAACAACCTGTCTCAGTTGCTCGACACTGACCTAGGTGACATTGACCACATCGGGGACACTCTGGTCTATCAGGCTGAACACTTCCAACACTTGCAATTGAAGTGGTCTGAGCTTTCGGACTCATGAATCTTCTGCCTCTGTTTCGGCTAGAATATCCAGCTAAAAAATTAGATCTAGTGGAGAACTCTCTAGGCCTCTTAGATGTAGACTGAAATGACTTGCTCATTAGTCTTTTCTTCGTGTCTTGCATCTCAATTTCAACTTTGCCCTTTCTTTTTAGCAGTTCCTCTGCCTTAAGCCTCTCTCAACTAGGATAACAAACTCTATTATTTCTAGGACACCAACAGACAATCGGATATCATCATTAAGCCCATCCTCAAATATTTTGCACATAATAACCTCTGTAGACACACACTCTCGAGCATAATTACTGAGTCTAACAAACTCGCGCTCATATTCAGTCATTGTCATATTGCCTTGTTTCAACTCTAGAAACTCTTTTCTTTTCTGGTCAACAAACCTCTGACTGATGTACTTTTTACGGAATTCCTCCTGAAATAAGTCCTAAGTGACTCTCTCTTTCAGTACAACTGATACAAGTGTCTTTCACCAATGGTAGGCCGAATCTCTAAGGAGTGATACAACAA
This sequence comes from Gossypium arboreum, assembly GCF_025698485.1. NCBI lineage: Eukaryota > Viridiplantae > Streptophyta > Magnoliopsida > Malvales > Malvaceae > Gossypium > Gossypium arboreum. Next base: position 85,305,885 of record NC_069073.1, read on the forward strand.
ATTTCATACATTCCTAAGGTGTGCAGGATAACTCATCAAAGACTCTGATAGTATTCTCGAGCCAAAATTCTACCTTTTCTGCATCATCATCTTTTGTAGCTCGAAACTCTTCGGCTCCTTGTTTTCTGATTTTATCAACTGGTGGTTTTTCTCTTATAACCGTACCTGTGATTGGGGGAGCTACATGGGTGGTCTGATGATCATGAGGGGGTGGAGGTCTAACAGTCAGATTCATTCGAACGAACTCGGCAAACCATTCATTCATAGCTTGGAAGAAGGCTTCTCGAGCCCCTCCTCCTTGACTAACTGTAACGGGCCTTTCACTACTATTTGGTGGCATCGTCCCTTCTGCGGGATCGGGCACGTTACTTTCTACATCATCTGCACTAGCTTGTTTGGGATCCACAACTATAAAAGAAAACATTTTAAAATCGTCAGGAGTCGTCACACTATCAACACATAAGTATGGCATGTATAGATAGACTCTTACTCATACTAAATATTCTAAGAACTGACTACACCTTTGCTCTGATACTAACAAATCTAACGTCCTGAACCCGAGACCATCGCCAGAGTCGAGCACGAGGTGTTAACGGACTTAATTCATTAATTAAACAGTTCAAACAATTTATTTTAGAACTTCTAGACAAGTTGGCTAACTGCGTCATAGTCTCTTAAAAATTCATATCTCGAGTTACGAAACTCGAAATCCAATTCCGTAAATTTTACCTAAAACTAGACTCATATATCTATCAGTTAAATTTTTTCTAGAATTTTTTGTCAGGAAAAATAGTACATTTTATTAGTTAAAGTCTCCCCTACTTCAGGGTTTGACTACTCTGACCCCATTGTATTACAAATTAAATATCTCCCTATACAGAGTTTCAATTATTATTCCATTTGTTTATTATACAACTAGACTTAATAAGGAATCTTTACATGTAAAGCATGACTTCTAATTATCTTTTTAAAATTTTTGGTGAATTTCCAAATTCAAAACAGGCGATCCAGAAATCGCTCTGGCCCTATTTCACAAAAATTTAAATATCTCATAAAATATAACTCATATACCTGTTTTGTTCCATTAGTATGAAAATAGATGCATCAAGCTTTAATTCTATATATAATTTACTATCTAAATCAATTTCTACTATTTTTAGTGATTTTCCAAATTCACGTCATTATTGCTGTCTGATACTGTTTTAAAGCTAATTTCACATTTTTCATAATTTCCATGGAATAACTAGCATTTAGGCATACATAACACCAAACATGTCCTTGATTAGCCATTCCAACAGCTAATCATTATCAAGCATTTACATACCATTCATCAGCCATATCATAAGATCATACACACAAAATGGCTACGATGCTATACATGCCATACTCAAAATGAAACGTTTAGCTATACCAAAATAATCCTTGTGATAGTGTGCCTGGACCTCCGACGTACTTTACGATCCCCCCCTTTGCCGTGAGTTGAAGAAAAGAGAAGAAAAAAATTTGTTGTTCATCTTTTTTTTCATTTCTTTGAGCTGAAATTCTAAGGAAGAAGGAAGGGGTTCTTGCTTCATGCTTGGTTTGGAAGAGGATTAGGAGGAGGTTTGGCCATACTTGTGTCTAGATTAAGCTATGTTTGAGGTTGTGCCATGAGATTCATGCATGTTCTTAGTTGCTAGCTTGAGTTCCAATTAGTCCATGGTTCAAAACTTTGCTATATCATGGGGATGATATTCGGCCAAGGTAGATTTTGTGTTAATGTCATTGCATGCTAAATATGAAGCTTGTTAATGATACATGTGATGGTGGATTGATGACTCTTGGATTTTCTTTTTAGCATTTTTGAGTAAGACATTAAGTTTTGGAATTGATGGAATGGAGAGTATGCTTAAGTTGTGTTATGAACAACTATGTGTTAAATCGAGGTTTGCTAAGCTAGCTATTAAGGTGAAGTGCAATGTTAGTGATTGATTAATAGTGTATATACATGTATGCATATTCGCCATCAAATTAAGAGCATAGGTGATGATGAGTCTATGCTTTGTACATTCGCCATATATATATATATATATGCATGTGTGATTGGATTATTGATAGTAGGGCTATAGCATATGGTTATGAGCCGAATAGCTAAGAGCATGAGGTAGCAAGATAAAAATTTACCATGCCGTTCGTATGTCATAAAATCATTAAATTGTGAATATCAATATGTGTAGCAAAGCGGTTGAATGAGTTAATTTATTTGTTTAAGCTCAAGATCCTAAAGAGAGGCGTCCAACAAGGGAAATCAAGGTCATCGAGTAGCCGACTTGGAATTATTTTACACCACACAAGGTAGGTCACTAAGCATATATTTTGTATTGATTTAAATAGACATAATGTCTATGTAATTATGCCGAAAGGAATGATAAATTTATATACATGTATGTATGTGGTGATGAAAGTATTGAATGAAAAGAAAAGAGGTGAGATGTGTTGAGTTGTTGATTTCGGCACTAAGTGTGCGGGTATAAACATTTGTGATCATGAGAATGGCACTAAGTGTGCGGGTTTAAAATTTGTACAGCACTAAGTGTGCGAGTTTGATCATATAGCACTAAGTGTGCGAGTTGATTATATAGCACTAAGTGTGCGGACTCACTATATGCTTTTGAATCACTATTGACACTGAGTGTGCGACATTATTGAGTCGATCACGGACAGCGGATCGGGTAAGTACCTTGAGTTCATGGCTAATAGGCGCTATGTTTATATTTGGAGTTGAGCTTGGTAAATTTCGAACCTATGTGACAATTTAAATTGAAGTCACGTACATAAGAATTATCGTGGAATAAGTGAAAAGTCATGTAGATGTATGAATGTAACAAAAACAAAATGGTGTATAAAAATGCTTCAAATATCCTATTGATTAGTCTATGGAATGTGAATGTGTAACTTGGTATGAGATTGAATCGAAAGGTCTAAGGAACTATGGTATAGTTCGGTTTGAATGGAGTAATTAGCCTCGTTCCATTTTGTTTCCTCTTGCGATAATGTTATTAATGGTTGGTAGTGCATTGCTTATGACTTACTGAGTTATATACTCATTCGGTGTTTTTTTGTCACCCATTTTAGGTTTCTTGGACTCAACTTTTTGCGTATTCGGGACCGTCATCGAAGTCATCACACCGCTAACAACTTTTGGTATTTTCTTCAGTAGTTGGTCTAGGAGTACATTTCGCATGTATAGGCTGTTATGCTTTGTTGAAATTTGGTATGTAAACTTTTAGCCATGCGAAAATGGCGTAAATGTTCGGTTGGAATTGGTTTTGTGATGTTTGGACACAAATCATGGTTATAATTTGGGACATGCATGATGAATTATTAGTTAAATCAAGGAAAAGTCATGAAATAGGCATAGTTTGTTTTAGTAACAGATGCTGACAGCAGCAGTGGTGTGGATGTGAAAAATCACTAAAAATAGCAGGAATGGAATTAAATAGTGAATAAATTATGTAAATGAGCCTTGACGAATCTACTTTCATATGGAAGAAATAAAACGGTCATATGAGTTGTATATTGAGAGATATTTAAGTATTCGTGAAACAGGGCCAGAACGGTTTCTGGATTCCCTGTTCCGACTTTGGAAATTCATTATAAATTAACCAGAGATAATTAGAGTCATACCATATATGTATAGATTCCTCTTTGAGTCTAGTTTCTATAGAAATAATCGGCATCAGTATTGAAGCCCTGCACAGGGAGATATTGAAGTTGTAACGCACGAAGGTAAGTGTAGTCGACCCCTGTAACATGGGAGACTTTAACTAATAAACTGTACAAATCGGCTCGACCAAAAATTCTAGAAAAAAAATATGTAGATGGAAATATGAGTCTAGTTTCAGGGAAAAATTACGAAACTGATTTTCGAGTTTTGAAACTCCAGATATGATTTTTAAGGCGACAGTGATGCAGTAACCAGCTTGTCTGGAATTTTTTTTTATGGACTGTGAAAACAATTAAGTTAAGTCTGTGTGCACCTTGTATTCGACTCCGGTAACGGACTCGGGTACGGGTTGTTACAATTATTGTGCTCTATACCCCCTTCATACAAGTCTTTCAGGGATACCTTGATTTATGGCAAACTCTCGTTCGAAGATGTGAAGTGTAATTGCCCATTTTTAGGGTTAATCAAAACAGTGGTTTCAGGACCACAAATTGAAGTCAAAATATTTATTTTATTATTATTTTAATATTTACAGCAATGTATTAGAGTTGTGTGAAATTTCTGTAAGAAATTTTACGGTTTGAGTGGTTAATTCGGTAAAAAGGACTAAATCGAGTAAAGTGCAAAAGTTGTGTTCTATAAGCTAAAGGTGTCAAACAGCTATAGAACTTTAAAGTGAAGGTCCTTATGTGGAAAATAGCCCATTTTTGAGTTATTTGATGATAGTGGAGTGCCATTTGGTGTAATTTCAAATGTTTTAAAAGGTTTAATTGGTAAATAAATAATTAAAGTTAAAATTAATAAAACAAAAAGCCATATTTTATTTCTATCATCATCCCCACCGACAATTCAACCTAAAATCAGCCATGGGAGAAGCTTTTGGTTTGGAAAAGCTTCAAATGTTTGATTAGGTAGGTTTTATCTCAGTTTTTGATGATTTTTACGTTTTTAAGATCATTGCTTTGTAATCTAGCTAGCCGAGTATCTATGTTTTTGAAATTATTAAAGATTTTCTGAGATGCCATTGATGAATAATCATGCTTTTTGATGACTGGTGATGAAATATGGAAGTTAGATGATAGTTTTACATATTTTACAAAATGATTTTGAGTAAAAATTCAATTATGGACTAATTTGTGAAATTATGAAATTATGTGGTTAAAAGTATGAATAAAGAGAAAATATGGGCTGTTATTTGATTGAGTAAAATTTGGCTAGCTTGGGTTTGTGCTTACTTTCATGAAATTGTGATTTTATGTGGTAAGGACTAAATTACAAAAATATGGAATAATCGAGGCCAAAGTGTAATATTTCCAAAAAATGTAAATTGTGTTAAATTGAATGAATTAATGATGAAATAAGTAAAATTTGTTATTATATAGATTGAGAAAAATGAGATTGGATCTAAAACGGGGGAAAACAAAGTATCAGATTAGTCGATTTAATTCGTCATTACAGCGAACGAGGTAAGTCTGTATGCTAATAAATGTATTTAAATTGTGTTATAAATGCTTATTTATTATTGAATTATATACATTTATTTGTCATTGAACTATCATGAATGTCAAATGAGCAACTATGAGCAAGAATCGACAGAGTTACGACATTTGAAAGTCCCGTACGAACCTTAGGAATAGTATAGGATACAAATGTCATGACATTAGGTTACTGAGATGTGATTACATGCGAGACCATTCTGGGACATTGGCATTGTATTGTGATTATGTGTAAGACCATGTCCAGGACATTGGCATCGTTATTTGATTTCGTGTAAGGCCCTGTCTGGGACAGTGGCATCGACTATGATAACATATAATACCATATCTAGGATATGGCATTGTATGTGCTCTATGTGATTGACGAGTATCCTTAACGATTTCGAACGGTTCAAAGGGCATAGTCAAGACGAGAATGAAAGTACAATCAAATTAAGTTATACATGTTTGTACAGAACCTATATGAGAATCAAGTGATGATAATTTTGTAAGCTCTTAGTGTATTATGTATATGAAATGAGAAAGATTTATGTATAAGTAGTTTTCATGACAAAATGTGTCTATTTGGCTATAATGAGGTAAGAATTGAATGATATGTGAGATATGAGTTATAGTTGTTTTAACTAAATATACATATGGCACATAATGTGTGAAACATAATTATTTGATGATATTTCATATAATTCACTTGGTTAAGAAAAGATGATGAATATTGAATTGAATAAAGTTTATATATGTAATTGCTTATGCATATGAAAGTGTGAATGAATTCATAGAAGTATTCAAATGATACGTGTTTTGAATGAATAAACTCATGAAAATCTTGATCATCTATGTGCATGAATTCGAGATAGAATAGTGAAATCATATGAATTATATCATGTTTTGAGTAATTGTTTAAAATGTGGTCATTTATTAATATGAGTTTATTACCATACGAGCTTATTAAGCTTTATGGCTTACATTGTTTTCTTTTCCATGTTTATAGAGTTTTGGATGCTTGCTCAGGTTAGAAGTCGTCGGAGATTTCATCACACTATCCAGCTATAGTTTGGTACATATGAGCTTTGTGATTTTGGTTATATGGCATGTATAGGCTTGAGTCTTTTTTATAAAGGTTTTGGTGATATATTTGGTCATTTTATATGGCTTACTAATGACTTATGTTTGATGTGTAATTTTCCTTGTTTTGTGGCATAATTTGGTATGATTAATGATGGTTCAAGATGATTATTTGGTCATTTGGTATATGATGAGTATTTACTTATGAAAAGCATAATTTTGGACTTGATAAAGGAATGGCTAATAGATGATTTATGAGTTAAGCTTTGTGTGTGATTGATGGTAGTAAAAATACATATTGAAATAGATTGCATTGATGAGTATGATATGAATTTTGGTATATGTTTGAATAGGTGAGTAATGAGGAATGAATCATGCTAGTTTAGCATTTGTTTGAATGTACAAATGGTATTGAATTGAGTATATGAATGCTTGATTATGACATAGCATTTTTTGGAAACTTATAAATGTATTAAAATGGCACTATTTTGGTTATTAAGTGTGCTTGTGGAAAGGGTGGCAAATTAGCTGTACAAATGGCCTATTTTTGTCCACATGGGCAGAGACACGGGCGTGTGTCTCAGCCGTGTACGACACACGGTCATGTTACACTGCTGTGTGTCCCTTGGGGTGTAATAACCCAAAATTGGGCTAGTTGGAACAAAGGTTTCGGGACCACAAAATCTGAGATATAAATAATTATTTTATGATTATTTTGAGGTCTATGATATGATTTCATGATTGTGTGAAAATTTTGTGAAGAAATTCTATGCATAAAGTGCTTAATTCGAAGTTAGGGACTAAATTGAATAAGTTGCAAAACTTGCATTCTAGAAGTTTCTAGTATGAAATTGATTTGAAATATTAATTAGGAGGTCTTAAATAGCAATTTGACCAATTTCTAAGTTATGGACAAAAATTGGACATGGATGGAATTTTTGGAAAGTTTAGTAGTAAGGGTATTTTGGTCATTTAGGGGTAAAATGAATTAAAATACAAAAATAAAAGCCAATTTTGCTTATCTTCTTTACCATGGACGTGTATACCAAGGGAGACTCCATGGCTAGGGTTTTCAAGCTTCCCAAGCTCAATTGTAAGTCCGTTCTAACCCCGTTTTTCAAGTTCTTTACGTTTTTGGAGTCCTGGTAACTTGATTTAGCTTATGCTAGCAATAATTCAACCTAGGGTTCATATTCGGAAAAGTAACCATAGGTAAAATTTGTGTATTCTGGTGTTTTATGATACAATATGAGGTTTTAAATTATGTTAGATAACTTGTGCTACTCTGTTTTAAGTGAAAACGAGCAAAAGGGCTTAATCGGTAAAAATACCTAATAGTCATAAGTATATGTTAGAGTGAGAATTTGATGTTGCCATAGAAGGGAAAAGTGATCATCATGTCATAAAACATAAGAATAAGGGATGAAGTTTAATTCCCGAGCCTAGGGGCAAAAGTGTAAATATGCAAAAGTTTAGGGGCAAAATTGTAATTTTTCCAAAGTTTGAGTTAAGGACTGTTTTGAATAGTACATTAATTAAATAAGTAAAATATGATATTTTAGATCCCGGAAAACGAGATTTGAACCTAGAATGAGAGAAAAATCAAAAATTGGGAAAGTTGGTAAAATGGCCGTTTTAATATCAACGTAAGTTCATATGTATAATAAGCATTAATTTATGCATGTTTCAATGTACAATTGATATATTTACTATGATCTCCGAGGTGTTGAAAGTATGTAAGTTGGTATGATAATAATACAACAATAATGTTTGTAATTTATATTTGAAAGTTAAATTTAGTGAATTAATTGAATTATGTTAAATTAAATGATTATGGTGCCAAGTTTATGAATTGATTTAAAAATATGTCTATGGTACATGAAGTGCATTGAATTATCATACATAAATGTGATTTCTATGATTATGGATATTATGGGAAATTGTAAGTTCATATGATTTTTAATAAGACAATGTGTAATTTAATGTTATTGCGTTGATATTAAATGAGATGTAAGTTTATATGTAAGTAATACATCACTATTACTTGTATTATGATATTTTATAAAAATATTGGAAATATGTTTGTGGATAATTACTTGATTGGTGAAATTGTTGGAAAAGAGAGAAATCCGGTTGAACCTTGGAAAGATTGGATGATCTGAGATGGTATGTAGCTAGGTCACATGTTTAGTCCTGAGTGCACATCATGTGTACAAGAGAGCTACAAGACATTACGATGTAGCTAGGTCGCATGGGTGATACCATGTAGACAAGAGAGCTACGGGATATATGTAGCTAGGTCGCATTCGTGGTTCCAAGTGAAGGACACCATGTAGACAAGATAGCTACGAGATAAACTGGCTAGGTCACATGGGTGGTACTAAGTGTTCACCATGTGTACAAGAGAGCCGAACTATATGATGGGTGGAGCTATGTGCTGAAACCACCAAGTATCGAGGATTGATCCGAAGTGTTCAACGGGAGACTCTCTATGTATTGCTTTGTGAGTTTTGTGATGAATATGTGCAGGAACTTGGTTATGTGAATGATGTGTTCATTAAGTGACCAGGATGTGGTAAGGTTATAAACAAGTAAGTTATATATGAGGATGATTTTATGGTGACCTTGTGATCATGGGCCTATACTTGTGATGTATGAAGTGTGGTGAAAATGATTTGTGATATGTATGTTAAAATGAGGTTAATACAAAGAAAGTATGAAAGAGTGAATTAGCAATAAAACTGTTTTGGACAGTAGCAGTGACATGATTTTGAAAAATCACCAAAAATAGTATAAATTGAATCAGAGACTGAATGAGATATAAATTTAAAGATTAATGAGTCTATATTCCTATAAAAGAAACATAGAAAGCAAATGAGTTCTATATTTTGAGATATTTATGTTTTCGTGAGACTGATTCAGAATGATTATGTGATCCCCTGTTCTGAATTTGGAAAATCACAAAAATTTGGAGAAAAATAATTAGAGGCTCAAAATTATATTTTTAAAATCCATAATGAGTCTATTTTCAAGATAAATCAACAAGAACATTATCCGAGTTCTGTACTGTGAGATGATTATTTTTTAGTGAAGAGAGGTCAGAACTGTCAGAATGTGAAACAGGGGAAATTTCAATGAATAAACTGTACTAGTTGGCTAAACCAAAAATTTTTAAAATTTTATGGTGGAACGATATGTGAGTATAGTTTCAGGGAAAATTTACGGATATTAATTTGGAGCTCTGTAGCTCGAATTATAAATAATTAAGTGACTATGACTCGTGTGGACAGTTTGATGTGAACATTTATTAGTAAATTGTGAAATCGTACTTACAAGAATGCTATATACATTAAGGATGTGGAATGGAGAGGAGGAGGAGGAAAATAAATATATGTGGAATACATGGAAACTATGGTATATGAAATATTGATATAATGAAATAAATGATATGTGTTTATAAGAAAACAAAAAGAGAATGTTATGTATCATGACATGTATATATATATATATATATGACTAGTCTCAATGTAATGCTTCTTTGGGTATGGAATTGAATTGAAATGTTTCGAGCAAACATGTTATTCTGCATGATCTGAATCGTGGTATTTTATAAAGATATGATCTAGCTTTAAATATGAATGCTTGATGATTAAGTGAAGATATTTGGTAAGATGATAATCTTGGTATAAATGTATAAGTGGTACTATAATAAACAAGGTAAAATGAGTATGAGAGACACATGTATGATGACATACAAATGCTATGTTTGTGGTTTAATTGAGGATTTATAATCATTAAATGAATACCATGTTATATGCTTTTGATTTTGTATAAGTGTGTAAGAGATCAAGGTTGACCAAAGCTTGGAAAATAGCCTAGGTATATTCGACACAGGCAGAGACACGACCATGTGTCTCAGCCGTGTATGGAACACAACTTTGGGACGCGGGCGTGTGGAGCCTTAAATCATGAAATTTACAAGATTTTTGTAAGTTCTCGATTTAGTCCCAAACCCTTTCTAAAGTATGTTTTGGGCTCCGTAGACTCAAATAAGGGACTACGTGTAAGAGAATGAACGCTTTGAAATATGAATAAAATTTTATGGCTCGTATTTTAGTTTAATGTTTGTATGTTTGTCTGGCAACGCCTCATACCTTAGCCCAGCCTCGGATACGAGTAAGGTGTGTTACATGGGGTACTCTTTCGAATTAAGGCAGTATGCCCTACAGTTTTGACACGGTTTAGACATACAGGTGTGTCTATTGGCGTATGAGGCATACAGGCTGGCACATGGGCGTGTGGTCAGTCGTGTGACCCAAGTTAGTAACCCCCCTAATTTTCCCACGGTCATGGCACACGGTGTGTCTTCGGCCGCGTGGTACAAGTCAGTATGTATGCCTTGTTGTCACACGGCCTGTGACACGGACATGTCTGGTGACCGTGTGTGGCACACAGCCTGTTCTCATAGGCGTGTCTGGTGACTGTGTGAGGCATATGGCCTGTTCTCACGGGCGTGTGACCCTTATATGTTTAAAAATTTTCTAAGTTTCTTAAAGTTTGCAAATATTATCAGTTTAGTCTCGAACCACTTCTAAGCATGTTTTAAGGTGCCGTAGAGCCTTATAAGGGACATTGTGAATGTTTTGAATGGATTTTAAGTATGAACATATAAATATATGTGAATGAAGTGTGTTATAAAGTAATGCCTCGTAACTATATTTCAGTGACGGATACGGGTTAAGGGTGTTACATTTAATTGGTATTAGAGCTACGATTTAGTCAATTTTAGGACTAATGTAGCATGCGAGAGTCTAGCTATACATGCCATATTTAACCTGTGATAGTATGATATCTCTTGATTCTAACGGGAATTGTTTTAATTAGACAGATATGCTTTCCAACTGAGCTAATTTCGATAGCACAGAATGTTATACTCAAATGTTTGAGTGAAAATGTATTGGTGATGAGTTGAAACTCATAAAGGCATTAATCAGACTGCATGATATTCTGCTATTGATAAATGTTATTATTATATGAGTATATGGGTTGGGATGTTTGGTCTATGATTGCTATGTGAATATTTTGATTATGAATTAATGATTTGATTTAGCGTATGAGTTATGTGTTAAGTACAAAAGTGATCATAAGTAAATGATTGTTAGATGTTTTGAGAATGTGGAATTAGTAATGAACTGGCCATTCATAATAGTATGTGTGATGTACATGTTTACGTGAGAGTTAAAATTTTAGGCTTTACAACCCTCACGCCCTTATCGGTAAAGTATTGTAATGAAATTCATATTATATAGATTAAATAAGCCTATAAGTGTGGAATTGTATAGCTTCATGATTGAAGGATTAGTATTGTGATCAGATAAGAGAATGAATCCGCAAGTGAAGATAGTAACAAAAAAGATATTGGATCGTATCGGAGGCCATTCGTAATAGGCAAAGTTACTGTTAAAGAAGAGGTTGAAATCGATGAGATGAAAGTATTCAGGTATGATGTCTAAAGAAAATATTAACTGGAAGTTTTTCTGAATTGATTTCTGCTAGTGACGAGATAATGTGAAATTAGTGATGTCAGAAATAGACAATGGAATAATGTTTGAATTGAAATGATAGCTGAGATTAGTAGTTATAGTCGGGCAGTTGCTATGGTTTCTTTTAGGCATTCTATGTGTACATTCATTCTTAGAACTATATGTGACTGTTTAATTTCATAAGGAATTCTTACCGAATGAGAACGTTAGCTAAACATACTGTTAGACGAAATCATTGTGGACTATATGGTTTATGATCGGCATTGCTCTATTTTTCTCTAGTATTCTATTATTTTGTGTTGATAGAAAAGTCAATGGTAAAATCTGTATGATTGCTAGTATTCTGTTTCTACTGGTTATTGTTCTGTTGAATTTACATGAAGATTATATTGCTTTTGTCACCATTGATTTCAGTGTTGTTCTTCCTTCTAGAAATTTTCTGGGATATCATCGGGATCTTTATCATTCTATATGGGTTGTCATTCCCAAAAATTTTGTATAGCTTAACATTTTGAGATTTTGCTACCTCAGTTTTGTTATGATTCTATATGATTGTCTGCAAGAGATATTCTTTTGATGGAGATAACCATATCTAATATGATTTAAAATTTTTGGTTTGATCTTGGGAGTATAGTGGTATATTTATCAGATTTATAGAGGTTGTGTTTCTGCACTAGTTGCTATTGAAAATCATATTTGAACTTCTCTTGTGCTCAAAATGCATTATTGATAACTGGGACATTATATATCTATAGGTTGAGATGTCGACCTTATTATGGCACTACGATTTTAATCTATTTGATGGTTGTGGCTTCAATATGGTTCAAAGCTTTGTTGATTAATAATTGAAAAGTTATTGCTTGACAATCGAGATTGATTCAGTTGTCTAGTTTGATTAAATTAAATACTTAAAGGATTAATTGAGTTACTCGTATCTGAATATATCCACAGGGCAGAAATAAACTTTTGAACATTCACGGGTAAATAGATGAATATTCTGAATGCATAATTTTATCCATCAGAACGGTTTTATTGAGAAATGTTTTTGCAAATCACGCTGTGAAGTCTACATGATATGATATTTATCAATAAAGTGGTAAATAGCTGAAGATATTGTTAATTGAAGCATCAGTTCTAGTTTAGCCTGCATTAGGTAAAGAGTTATTCGACACGAGAATTAGAGATGGTTGACATGGTATTTGTGTTGAATAGTTAGTGACATTAATTGTTTGGTCAGTAATGTAACCTTTTTAAGACTGCAAGAGTTTAAAATATTTGATGTTTCTGAAAGATCTGAATTTGAGATAGTAAAGATGGCTTGAACTGTTGAAAGATTCTGAGTCAATGATTGATTATTACCCTAGGCAAACGATTATAGTCTAGGATGTCCTGAGCCAGAAATCTTTGTGTGCTTTGCGACCGATAAACATGCGATTAAACTTATCAGATGATGAGTAGTTATTGGCTGAGCTAGAAACTAAATTGATGTCTAATCAGCGAATTTGTGAGACTAAGAAATGCGTCAGTGAATTACAAGTTAAAAAGGGTACAACATAAATTGATTTCTAATTCAAAATTTCAGATTGGAACTGACAATTGTTTGTTGTGTTGAGATAGAGTTCGTGTACCGAGAAATCCAAAGATTTTACAACAATTGTGACATCTAGCACAGTGGTAATTATCTGTCCGTTCAGGGAGTACTAAGATGTACAATAATCTGAGATAGTTGTATTGGTGAATAAGAATGAAAATTGATAATTCTAATTTTGTATCCAAATGTCTGATGGTTAAAGCTAATTTTCGAGTGTCTTCGAAACTGTTATAGCATTTGTTGATATCTAAGTAGAAATAAAATAGAATCTTGATGAATATTTTTAACGAGATTACTCTTATCATCGAAAAAGACAGATATTATTTGAATTATTGTTGAATATTTGAAGAAGCTTGCATGTAACACCCCTTACCCATACCTAAGGCCGGGATAGGATACGAGGCATTACCAACAGTCATTTATGCAAAAAGTCGAGCTACAAATTTTTTTCTTTAAAACAACTTTACTCATACATACACAAAAGTCCATAATATGGACCAACGAAGCCCAAAACAACCATCGAAAAAGGATTGGGACTAAATTGGGAACTTTAGTAAAGTTTGGGAAATTTCCCTAATACCAAGCCACACGCCCGTGTCCTCCGGCCATGTAACTCTCTCACTATGACTTCAGCATCAATTTAGTGTCACACGACGGTATCACACGGCCATGTGGCTAGATCGTGTGGTCAATTAAAATGAAATGAATTTTTCATAAAGAGGTGCAGACTTCACACGGCCAGAATACACACCCATATGGCTAGGCCGTGTCCTTCGCACGGCCAAGACACATGCTCGTGTCTTAGCCCGTGTGTTTACTACTGAGCATACTAACTTGTAAAATTAGGGTGCAGGGGACACACGACCATTTAGCACGCCCGTGGGGTAGACCGTGTGTCGCACACGGTCTAGACATACACTCATGAGTTTGCTCGTGTGGACCATTTAAAGGCTATTTTCCAAGCCATTAGTCACCTTTTTACATCCATACACACTCATATATTTCATGGATACGCTTAAAAATCCTTGACATGATTCATACATGTAAACCTTATTACACTTGTTCAAGTTACACTTCTTGTATTTGGGTTATCATTAACGCATTCCACATTTTATACTTACGCCATGATATAACCACATACCATTTTATGCCATAACCATTCTCAAGTTATTGGGCCTTATTTTACACATCCATTCATGCTAGACTATACAATCACATCACAAGAAACATTTAAACTTGAAGATGTATATTTAGTAGAGTTACCACCCATATCAATATGAGCCACATCTCATGGTCGTATACAAAATGAATTAGCATATCTTCATAATCCATTTTTTTGGCTGGTCAAAAGACACATATAACAAAATGATCAAAAACCCTATACATGCCATTATATCAAAATGAATGTTTCTTTATACCAAAATGAGATTTGTTAATAGTGTGATCAAGGCTCCCACCATCTTCTAAGCTCCAAGAGTCCACGAACTCTATAAAATAGGGAAAAATGAAATAGGGTAAGCATTGACATGCTTAGTAAGTCCATATAACAAGAAAGTAAAAGTACCGGTTACTTTAACATACAACCACATTAAATAGACAATCCATCTAGTATTGAATATTTTCCCTAACACATGCACTCAATCATCAAGATTAGACACATAGTAATATATAATAATAAAAAATTAGTAAATGAGCTCATCATAACAAAAATCTCAATTCCACTTCTCATACTAATCCCGTTGAATTTCTCGAAATATCGATGGAAATTCTTTAGTACACTTATGGGGTACTAAATCATTTACCATCAGTTCATATTAGTAAACTTTTCAACGAGTGCACTCTCACGAACCTCATTCTTTTACGGATGGATTACCAGTCCAGGCTAAATCCCCCGTAGTATAAACTCATAGAGTAATGTTGGGATTACCAATCTAGGCTAAATCCCCAGCAACGACAAATACTTTAATGAGCTTGGATCTGAATTACCAGTCCAGGCTACATTTAGATCCTAATTCGGATTACCCGCCTGGGCTAAATCCATTTAAAACACATATTCTTCGGGAGGCCAGATCACATAAGGAACACTCGTTCGGGCTAGATCCTTTTTACCGTCAATTCATTTTTAAAAATTCCATTGGGTACCCTTTTCATTCAACCGGGATAGTTAAATCCTTTTTAAATCAATACAATCATTTTTCATGAATTATCATACATTAAGTATCAAAATTTATATCACATTCAAGAATATACATTTAAGTATTTTAAAAGTATTACTTCGAGTTACATGAACTTACCTCGAAGATGTTTTGGATTTGGATTTTGGTTATACCTAAACCTTTTGTTTTCCACGATCAACCTCCGAAATTGGTTTCTCGGTGTCTATATAAACAAAATAAATTATTATTCTATCTCATTATTCAATTTCAACGCAAAATTTCACTCTTGGGCAAAATGACCACTTTACCCCTAACCTTTCACATGTTTACAACTTGGTCCTAATGCTCGTAAAATGAAATGCATGTATTTTTTTGGTTACCAAAGCCTAGCCAAATATATTCTAAGCTCATATCAGCCCCCATTTTTCTCTATTTCACATTTCTACCATACATTTTGTACCTTTCACAAATAAGTCCCTTTTTAGTGTTTTCATGAAAAATCATCTAGAAAAAGATGTTTATCTAACATCTAACTTTCATAATCCTCAACAAATCATCAAAGAACAATCATATCATGCATGGGTCAAATTTCTAGCATGAATCCTAGCTCAAAATATGGTTAGAAATGGGTAGAGCATGTTACGAGGATCTCAAAAATGTAAAGAACACTAAAAACAGGGTTAGTAGTCACTTACTATGAAGCTTGAAAATGTCAATACCCTAGCTCATGAAACCCTTGCAAATTTTAGCAGCCACAAGGAAGAAGATGAGTGAATTTTGCTTTGATTTTTCCTTTTTATTTTGTTTGTTACTAAATTACCAAAATGCCATTCCTTACTATACTTTCAAAATTTTCCATCCATGCCCTTTTTTGTCCAAAAACTTAGAATTTTGGCTAATTCCTACTTAAGACCTCCTAGTTAATAATCCAAAGCAATTTCATACAAATTTTTTCTAGAACAAAAATTTTGCAATTTATTCGATTTACTCCCAAATTTTCAATTGAACTCCTTACACCTAGAATTTCTTCATGGAACTTTCACACATGCATGCTTTCATATCCTAGACCTCAAAATTTTCATAAAAAAATATTTTTACTTCAGATTTTGTGGTCTTAAAACCACTATTCTGACTAGGCTCTAATTTGAGATGTTACAATTCTCCCCCCTTAGGACTTTCGTCCTTGAAAGTCTTACCAAAAAATAAGTTCGGATATTGGCTTCTCATGGCCTCCTCAGGCTCCCTTGTGGCCTCTTCAACTCCATGCCGATGCCATAATACTTTTACCAAGGCAATATTCTTGTTCCTCAAATGTTTAACTTCTCGAGCCAAAATCCTAACTGGTTCTTCACCATAAGTCATGTTCGATCTATATCAATTTCCACCGGTGAAATCACGTGGGAGGGGCCTGACCTATATCTTTGCAGCATGTATACATGGAATACGTCATGAATCTTTTCCAGTTTGGATGGTAAGGCTAATTGGTAGGCTAATGGTCCAACTCTCTCGGTAATCTCATATGGTCCAATAAACTGTAGACTCAATTTGCCTTTCCGGCCAAATCTCAAAACCTTTTTCCATGGAGACACTTTCAAGAATACTTTATCTCCAACTTGAAATTCAATCTCTTTTCTTTTCAAATAAGTATACAACTTTTGCCTATCGATGCCGCTTTCAAGCAATCACGTATCACCTTAACCTTTTCTTTAGTTTCCTTGATTAAGTCAACTTCGTGAATTTGGTATTCTTTGAGTTCTTTCCAATACAATGGAGTTTGGCACTTCTGGCCATGCAGTGCCTCATAAGGTGCCATTTTCAAAATCTTCTGGAAACTATTTATGTAGGCAAACTCCACTAAAGGTAAGTATCTTTCCCAACTACCCTGAAACCCAAGAACGCAACACCATAACATGTTCTCAAGAATCTGAATCATCCGTTCAGACTGACCATCAGTCTATGGGTGGAAAGCAGTGCTAAAGCTCAACCTTGTACCCAAAGCTCCTTGTAGTTTTTTCCAAAATTTCAAAGTGAATCTCGGGTCCCTATCTGATATGGTCAACAATGGTACCCCATGTAATCTTACAACCTTGAAAAAGTACAAGTCAGCCAATTTATCAAGTGAGTAGTCGGTTCATACTAGAATAAAGTGAGCCGACTTTGTCACCCTATCAACCACAATCCAAACATCGTCTTTCTTTTTCAGTGTCAAAGGCAACCTTGTCACGAAATCCATAGTAATCCTATCCCGCTTCCATTTGGGGACCATCATAGGTTGTAACAAGCCTAAAGGTACTTGGTGTTCACCCTTGACCTGTTGACATATCAAGCATGTTGATGCAAATTCAGATATATCTCTTTTCATGCCATTCCACCAGTACGTTGTCTTTAAGTTATTGTACATCTTGGTACTTCCTAGATGAATAGACAAATGGCTATCATGTGCCTTTTGCAAAATTTTCTAAATAAGTTTCTTATCTTTGGGTACATAGACCCTATCTAGAAACATCGAGCAACCACTGGAACAAAATTCGAAAATCTGATTCAATGCCTATCTCATATTGTGTTCTCTTGGCTTGCAAGTCATATCATTGATCTGAGCTGCACAAATTTCTTGGAGAAATGTCAGTCTGGCTCTTAATTCTGCCAAAACTGAACCATCATCAAACAACGCCAATCGTGTGTTCATAGCCCTTAATGCAAACAAGGATTTCCTACTCAAGTCGTCGATGACTACGTTCGCCTTTCCCAAGTGATAATCAATTATCAACTCATAATCTTTAATCAATTCTAACCATCTCCATTGCCTCAGATTCAATTCCTTTTGAGTCATCAAGTACTTCAAACTTTTTTGATTAGTGAATACATGACAAGTTTCACCATACAAATGGTGTCTCCAAATATTCAATGAAAATACAATGGCAGCTAGCTCCAAGTCATATGTTGGTTAATTTTTCTCATGTGGCTTTAATTTTCTTAAAGCATAGGCTATCACCTTGCCCTCTTGCATAAGTACGCAACCTAGTCTACTCAAAGATGCATCACTACATACCACGAATTCTTTTCCCGGCTCGGGTTGCACTAAAACTGAAGCTTCGATCAGTGATGTCTTTAACTTCTCGAAACTCTACTGACATTTTTCTGACCATTCAAACTTAACATCTTTTAGCAATAACCTTGTCAAGGGAGTTGCAATCATAGAAAATCCTTTTACAAAGCGTCGGTAGTAACCAACTAGGCCCATGAAGCTTCTAACCTCAGTTACATTCCTTGGCAGCTTCCACTCGACAATAACAGAAATCTTATTGGGATCAACTCGGATGCCATCACCCGACATAATATGACCTAGGAATCTGACCTCTTGAAGCCAAAATTCACTTTTGCTAAACTTAGCATATAATTATTTGTCTCAGAAAGTCTGTAAAATAGTCCTCAAATGTTCGGCATGCTCGGACTCATTACGGGAATAAATTAAAATATCATCGATGAATACCACAACAAACTTATCCAAGTATGGTCAGAAAAAATGAATCATTAAATCCATAAGCATAGCTGGGGCGTTCGTTAGACCAAAAGGCATGACAAGGAACTCGTAGTGACCATACCTCACCATTAAGGCAGTCTTAGGCAAGTTCGACTCTTTAACACGTAACTGGTAGAGGCAGGATCTTAGATTTATCTTTGAAAACATGGTGGCTTCTCTTAATTGATCGAACAAGTCGTCAATCCTTGGAAAAGGAAACTTGTTCTTAACAGTTACCTTGTTGAGTTGTCGGTAGTTTATACATAACCTCATCGAACCATCTTTCTTTTTCATGAATAATACGGGAGCACCACAAGGTGAAAAGCTCGGTCTCACAAAACCTTTGTCAGTTAATTCTTATAACTTTGATTTTAACTCCTTCAACTCAGTCGGGGCTGATACGTGAAATTCGTGACAGATTTTAAAGATTTATGAATGAATCGTTCTTGAGACTAACTTATTATCACGATTAATGCAAGTGTACCTATGAACAATAGTATAGTTCAGCAAGACCGAATTGTTGAACCCAAAGGAACCACGAGTACTATTATTTACTTCCTTTTTATTATCTAGCCTAAAAATTAAGAGGTTTGGTTATCTAAACCAATTACTAAACTAAGAACGCACAGAAAGAAAATTTGGGAACATACTTTTGGAAAAAAATTGATAGATTAAGACAATACCTAAGGAAAAATCCACCTAGATTTCACTTATTATTCGACTCTAAATCAGACAATTTATTCATTTGACTTGATCCGTAGAAATCCCTAAGTTATATTATTATCTCTCTCGAGACTAATAACGTCTAACCCTATGTTGAATAATTAAAATCTCTTTCTAATTAACACACTAGAATTGCGTTAACTCAATCTATGGATTCCCTTATTAGGTTTCACCTTAATCCAGCAAAAACTTATCACCTTATCTCTAGGTGTACAATCAACTCCGCTTAATTATGACAAATTTACTCTTAGACGGGGTCTATTCCTCCTCTGAATAAGAGCTTAACTTGAATCAATATCCTGGAATATCAAAAAAAGAATTAAGAGCACATAATTAAGAATAAGTCAAATATTTATCATACAATTCAGATAATAATAACAAGATCCATCTTAGGTTTCATTCCCCTTAGGTATTTAGGGTGTTTAGTTCATACTTATGAAAGAAAAAATCTCAAAAGCATAAAGATAAAAAAACATAAGAAAACCCAAAACTCCTAAAGGAACTTGAAGGGAGATTTTTTATCTTGATGATGAATCTGGCTTTTGATATGGATCAATCGGCTTTCCTTGAGTAATTCCTTGCTTCCTACTCTCCGTCTCCCCTCTTAAGTGCCTCCTCAAGTGTTTAAATAGGCTTTTGGATGCCTAAGAGCCCTAAAAATTGGCCTTTTTCAAATAGGATTATACTTGGGCTCAGCAGGGACACGCCCGTGTGCGATTACTCCAGCTCGTGGTCAAGGCTATTGAGTAGGCGCGGGCGTGTAGTCTACCCGTGTAAGTCGTGCTTCAATCCTACAAAATCTAAGTAGAAACCATTCATAGATGGGCTAAGCATGGGATAAAAATATGTATAAATTACGACTTATCAAATAGCCCCACACTTAAGCATTTGTTTGTCCTCAAGCAAAAATCCTCAACTCATAATCAAAATAAATTCTTCTCAATTTATAATCCCTATCAATAATATCTCAAAATAATCCATAAGTACTCATACATTTAAAATTCAACTAAAAGTACATCAAAGTTTCAAACATTCCAAGTTGAGCATTTTATCACGAAAACATAGGTGTCTCCCCTTATCTAAGTGATTACCTTTGATCAAAATATCACATAGTTTAACATCCTCACTAGAGATTCACTCAAATCACTCAAGGTGTTTAAGGAAATCAATTAAAGCACTCATCAGTCAATATGAAAAGCTATTCCCATAGGCTTGCTTGAAAATCAAATCTTCACCACCATATAATGAGCTAATACATCAATCAAAAAGGTCTTTTAGAGGGTTGTAACGTGGCTTTGGTTAGGGCATGTGGTCACAAGCTAAAAGAAGATGTTAGAATCGAGATTGAATTGAAAAATTACCTAGCTAGAAGAATAACTAGTCATCATTTGAATACAAGTGAGCTTCTTCTCAAAATATGGAATTAACACTCAAGCTCAAAAATGACGAATTACTAATAATATGTATGTAATTTTTTTTAATAACAAGTCAAATATTTAGAAGAACAAAACATAACTAAGCAATTTGTTCAAATCAAATCTCGACAAAAATAGGGATCAAATTAGGGGATTTCAACAATAATAGGTTATGGGTTAATATTGAGGGTAAATCAATTAATGGCTTGTTAGGCTCAAAAGGGGTTCACTAAGGGTTAATTATGGAGGTAGGCTTTTGTGGAGTGAGTGGATTAAACCTAAGTGCCTTTATCATCTTGACATATCAAATCAAATGGTGTGGTTTTGACATGCATAATCAAGCAAGTTCTAGAATAACAAATCAAAACTGACTCACTCATAATGAAAGTGAGCATGAAAGGAATAAAATATGCTCTAAAAGCTCAATATCTCACAAAAATTATGGCTTTTTGATGTTTAAACTTGTGAATTTCAACTCAATATAATACTTACACTTAGGAAAACAACCTAAAAGTTTTTAATTCTTCAAAAATCAACTCATCATGCTTTATTCCCTAATGTCTTAAAATTAAAACAATCAATGCATAATTGCCTATGTTTTAATTCAAGACATATTAATAAAAATCATAAATTAATTAAAATTCATTCTAATAGTGATATGAGTATTCACATGAGAATAAGACAAAATTCAGGGATTTCTAATGATGATATGAAATACCCCCCGACTGTAATATCCCGAATTAGGTCCTAATCGGAATAGTGGTTTTGTGACCATAAATCCGAGATAGAAATAATTATTTTATAATTATTTTGAGGTTTATGATATGATTGCATGATTGCGTGAAAATTTCGTGATGAAATTCTATGCCTAAAGTGCTTAAATTGAAAGTAGGGACTAAATCGAATAGGTTGCAAAACTTGCATTCTAGAAGTTTTTAATATGAAATTGTTTTGGAATATTAATGAGGAGGTCATAAATAGAAATTTGACCAATTTTAAGTTCATGGAAAAAATTAGGACATGGAAGGAATTTTTGGAAAGTTTAGTAGTAAGGGTATTTTGGTCATTTAGTTATTAAAATGAATTAAAACAAAATTAAAAGCCAATTTTGTCCATCTTCTTCATTAGGCCAAAATTTCAAGGGTTCTCCATAGCTAGGGTTTGTTTCAAGCTTCCAAGCTCCATAGTAAGTGATTCCAAGCCCGCTTTTAATGATTTTTACGTTTTGAGATCCCAGTAACTCGATAAAGCTTATGTTAGCAATAATTTAACCTAGGGTTTATATTTGGAAAAATACCCATAGGTGAAATTTGTGTATTTTGATGTTTTATGATAGAATATGAAGTTTTAAATTATGTTAGACAACTTGTACTACTCGATTTTAAGCTAAAAGCAGTAAAAGGGCTTAATCGGTAAAAATACCTAATAGTCACAAGTACATGTTAGAGTGAGAATTTGATGTTTCCATAGAAGAGAAAAGTGATCAGCATGTTGTAAAACATAAGAATAAGGAATAAAGTTTAATCCAGAGCCTAGGGGCAAAAATGTAAATATGCAAAAGTTTAGGGGTAAAATTGTAATTTTTCCAAAATTTGAGTTAAGGATTAATTTGATAATGTGAGTATTAAATAATCTAAATGTGTTATTTTAGATCAAGAAAGGCGTGGAATCGACCTCAATCGAGGAAAAGAAAAGATTGTGGACTAGATTGCAAAATCCTTGTATTTTGGTACCAAGGTAAGTTCATGTGTAAATAATGTAGCATAATGGTTATTTTAAGTTATTGATGTTAATTATATGTTATGCTGAATTTTATTATGAAATGTATGCTTTGTGGTTACTTTCAAATAATATGTAAATTATGTGAACTACTTGTTAAATATAATTGTTCTAGAGTATTGATTTGGCATTCTACGGAAGCGACAAGGATAAGTGTTCGAGGAAAAAGCCCGTTTGAACCTTAGGAATAGATTAGGATACAAGTGACATGTCACTAGGATGGTTGAGCATCCGAACTCGTTGAGTTGAGTCCAAGTTCACTTATGGATGCAAATGTCCGAACTCGTTGAGTTGAGTCCGAGTTCACTTATGGATGCGAATGTCCGAACTCGTTGAGTTGAGTCCGAGTTCGTGAGATGTAACTAGGCATCCGAACTCGTTGAGTTGAGTCCGAGTTCACTTATGGATGCGAATGCCCGAGCTCGTTGAGTTGAGTCCGAGTTTGCTTATGGGCGGGTTACATGATTGCTTGATTGCATATATGGCACTTATATGCAAGTTATCCATGTATCCGAATTATATTCCGATGTGTTCAACGGGTAAAGTTCTACTCAAATGGAGGAATATTCGAGATGTAAAGAGACGTATTGGTAAGTGATGTGAAATGGATATTTTGGACAGGTATGTATTTAACCCTCGGGTTGAGTATTGATACAACCATGATAAGGTAATAAGATGATGAAAAATGATTAAAAATGTGATATGTGTTTTAGTGATACATGCTAATGTTGATTGGTATGACTGTTTGTTATGTTACTTATTATTTGCATATGAACTTACTAAGCATTTATGCTTACTCCCTCCTTCTTACTCATTGTAGTTTTGGACAAGCCACTCAGAGTCGGGATAGGTCAAGGCTCACCACACTACCCGAAAGACTTTTGGTAATGGCTTGTAAATTTAAGTATGGCATGTATAGCAATATACTTTTTTTGTGTAAATGATCTTATGGTATGGTGATGGAATGGTTGAGGAAATGCTTGATAATGATAAATTATGAAAATAGTTAGTTTAGATTATATTTGATGTTAAGGAAAATTATTAAGATACTTAGTGTATAAAAACTCATCAAAAGGGATGAAATTTGCCATAAACAGTATACTGCAGCAACACTGACGCGAGTTTGAAAATTTACTAAAAATCATAGAAATAGAATTTGGTGATGGAATACATATCAAATTGAAGCTTATTATGTCTAGTTTCACATGAAACAAATGAAACAGGTAAAGGAATTATATGTTAGAATATATTTGAATTTTAGTGAAACAGGGTCATAGCAGTTTCTGAATCCCCTATTCCTACTTTAGAAATTCACCATAAATTGTAAAGATATAATTAGGTGGTTTATTTTATATCCTCAGAATCCTTATTGAGTCTAGTTTTAGGAGAAACAAACCTCATTGTCATATGAATTTTTTACAGAGAGAAATGTGGTTCGCAGTAAACAGAGGTCAGACCAGTCAAGTCCTGAAACAGGGGTAACTTTAACTAATAAACTGTACTAATTGGCCCTACCAAAAATTTTATAAAAAAATTAATAGATAGGTATATGAGTATAGATTCAGGGAAAATTTACGGATCTTGATTTCGAGTTTCGTAACTCGATATATGAGTTTTCTTGTGACTGTGACGCAAGTAGCTTAAAAGCTGTGAATGTAGAAACAAATAATCCAAAGTTCTAAAAATGTTAAATTAAGCTTAGTAACACCTCATACTCGACTCCGGCGACAGTCTCGGGCGTGGGGGTGTTACATTTATTTGTATCAGAGCAGGTTTAGTCAGTTCTCGAACTACTTGTTGTATGTACGGATTTTGCTATACATGCCATATGTATGAATTGTGATAGTGTGACGACTTCTGACCTTTTTAAATGATTTTTTTATAGTAAATGGATCCCGATCCAGTTGTGGCAGATGAAGTAGAGAGTAATGCGCCAGCTCCAGCTGAAGGAGCAGCGCCGACTGAAAACCCACCCCCTACTGTTGGTCAGGGAGGAGGAGAAAGGGATCGGGAAGCCTTTCTCCAAATGATGAGTGCATGGTACATCGAGTTCGTTCAGACGAACCCAAATGTACGACCTCCCCCACCTCCCCCAATTCCTCAACTGTACCCCAATGCCTCAAGAGAAAGCGAGTTACGGCTTGAGAATTCTATCCGGTATTTGATGAATTATCTTGTACACGAAGAATGTTTAAAATCGCTATATCTTTGTTGAGGATTCACTTATAATTGGTGGAAGGCGTTGATTTGGTGGTACCGAAAGAGAAAATAACTTGGGAATTTTTCAAGAAGAGTTTGGAAAAATATATTAGTGAAAGATTTATTGATCGAAGCGTAAAGAATTTCTTGAGTGAAGCAAGGTAATATAATGATTACAGAGTATGAAAGAGAGTTTGTTCGATTAAGTAAGTATGCGGAGAGTATGTTCCTCAGAGGCCAAGATGTGCCGACGATTTGAAGACAGGCTCAACGAAGACATCAAGGTATTTGTTGGAATTCTTGAATTAAAAGAAATGGTAGTCTTGGTTGATCGAGCTTGCAAGGTGAAGAACTACTTAAAGAAAAGAAAAGGTAGAGGTGAGACTAGAAATTGGAAGAAAAGACCGATGAGTAGTTCATTTTCACAAAGAACCTAGAAAGTCAAGTAATATGAATCCTCGTTCCCAAGCTTCATTTGGACAATCATATGGGAATTATAAGAAGCAAAATGTGGGTCCTAAATCTCGAATACTTCTGACCGGTGTAGGGAACTCGAGATTTGTTAAACCCGAGTGCCGTGTGTGGTAGAAATCATTTTGGTCCGTGTAGAGCAAATGAATGTTTTCGATGTGGTTCTCGGATCATTTTATTAGAGGCGCCTTGAGAGAGTGAAAAGAAAAATTTCGAATACAAAAACAAGTGGGGCGGATTCAAGAGGAAGATATCCAAGAAAAGGGAGCGAAGCAAGCAGAAGAATGAAGCGAGGATGCACCAGTTAGACTCAAGGAAGGGCTCGGCTAGAACTTATGCTATTAAAGCGCGTGAAGATGCTTCCTCACCGATGTGATTACCGGTACATATTCCTCTATAATGTTAATCTTATTGCTTTGATTGATCCGGTTCTACTCATTCATATGTGTGCATGAAATTGGTGTCTAGTATGAATATACTGTTGAGAATCTGAATTTATGATTAGAGTGTCGAATCCGTTAGGCAAATGTGTATTTATTGATAAAGTATGTAAGAAATGTCCTTTAATGATTCGGGATCATTACTATCCGGCCGACTTGATGTTGTTGCCGTTTGATGAGTTTGATTTTATTTTGGGTATGGATTGGTTGACATTGCATGATGCTAAAATAAATTGCAAAGAAAAGGTTATAGAATTAAAGTGTGAAAATGGTGAAACTCTGCGGGTTGAATCAGATAAATCAGAGGCATTGCCTAGTGTGATTTCTTCAATGTCGGCTCAAAGATATCTGAGAAAGGGTTATGAAGCTTATTTGGCGTATGTAATTAATACAAAAGAAGTTGAAAAGAAAGTTGAATCGATTCCGTTGTTGTGTGAATTTGCGGACGTATTTCCAGAAGAATTGTCGGGTTTGCCTCCAGTCAGGGAAGTAGAATTTGGTATTGATTTGATACTGGGAACAACTCCGATTTCGATTGCTCCATATAGAATGGCACCAGCAGAGTTGAAGGAATTAAAGTTGCAATTGCAAGAGTTGACTGATAAAGGTTTTGTGAGACCGAGTTTTTCACCTTGGGGTGCTCTGTGTTATTTGTGAAAAAGAAGGATGGTTCTATGAGGTTGTGTGTTGATTATCGGCGGTTAAACAAGGTGACAATCAAAACAAGTATCCGTTGCCAAGAATTGATGATTTGTTTGATCAGCTAAAAGGAGCGACATGGTTTTCAAAGATTGACTTGAGATCTGGGTATTACCAAGCTGCGGGTAAAGGAGTCGGATGTACCTAAAGCGCTTTTAGAACAAGGTACGGTCATTATGAATTTTAGTTATGCCATTCGGGTTGACAAATGCTCTGCTTTGTGTTTATGGATTTAATGAATCGCATATTTCGCCATACTTGGACAGATTTGTTGTGGTGTTTATAGATGATATTTTAATTTATTCAAAAGATGAGACGAGCATCTTGAGCATTTGAGGATAGTTTTGTAAACTTTGAGAGATAAGCATTTGTATGCTAAGTTTAGTAAAAGTGAATTTTGGCTCAGGAAGTTGGATTTTGGGTCATATTGTTTCAAGTGATGGTATACTGGGTTGATCCTAGTAAAATTTCAGCCATTGTTGATTGAAACCACCAAAAACGAAGTTAGAAGTTTCTTGGGGCTAGTTGGGTATTATCGGCGGTTTGTAAATGGATTTTCTATAATTCTGCTCCTATGACTAGACTACTCGAAAGGATGTTAAATTTGAATGGACGGAAGAATGTCAATAGAGTTTGAAGAATTGAAAAAGTTATTAATCGAAGCACCGGTGTTGATACAACCCGAATCGTAAAGAATTTGTGGTGTATAGTGATGCTTCTCTAAATGGTTTGGGATGTGTGCTCATGCAAGAAGGAAAAGTGGTGGCATATGCTTGAGGTAGTTAAAACCTCATGAGAGGAATTATCCTACTCACGATTTGGAATTGGTCATGTGGTGTTTGCTTTGAAAATTTGGCGACATTATTTGTATGGTGAAAAGTGTCGGGTATATCTGACCATAAAAGTCTTAAGTACTTGATGTCACAAAAGACTTGAATTTAAGACAATGAAGATGGTTGGAATTATTCAAAGATTACAAGCTTGTTATTGATTATCATCCGAAAAGCGAATGTGGTTCTTGATGCTTTGAGCGAAAGTTGTTGTTTGCTTTGAGAGTTATGAACACTCGGTTGAAAGTGTCGGATGATGGTTCGATTCTAGCGAGTTAAGAGCAAGACCGATGTTTTTACAAGAGATTTTGAAACTCGAAAAATGATCAAGATTTGCTAGCCAAAAGAAAACAAAGGTGAAGTCGTCTGGGATTAGATTTGAATTGGTTCGATGGGTGCTTAATGTTTAAAGATCGGATTTGTGTACGAAGAATGAGGAATTGATTCAAAAGATCCTGAGGAAGCACATAGTGGTTATTTCTCGATTCATCCGGGTAGTACGAAAATGTATAATGACTTGAAGAAAATGTATTGGTGGAATGGAATGAAAAGAGATATATCAGAGTTTGTGTCCAAATGCTTAATTTGTCAACAGGTGAAAGCTGAACACCAAGTGCCTTGGGATTACTTCACCTATTATGGTTCCTGAATGGAAATGGGATCGGATTACTATGGATTTTGTTTCAGGATTGCCATTGACTCCAGGAAAGAAAGATGCCATCTGGGTAATAGTTGAAAAATTAACTAAGTCGGCTCATTTTATCCCGGTATGTACGGATTATTCTCTTAACAAGTTGGCTGAACTGTATATTAGAGAAATTGTTAGATTACACGGAATACCATTGTCGATTATTTTAGATAGAGATCCAAGGTTTACCTCGCGGTTTTGGCAAAAGTTGCAAGACGCGTTAGGTACAAAGTTAAATTTCAGTACTGCTTTTCATCCACAAACCGATGGACAATCGAGAGAGTAATTGATTCTTGAAGATATGCTTAGATGTTGTGTATTGGAATTTCAAGGAAGTTGGGAAAGATATTTGTCATTGGTAGAATTTGCTTACAACAATAGTTATCAGACGAGCTTGAAAATGGCACCTTATGAAGCATTATATGGTCGTAAGTGTCGAACACCATTGTATTGGACTGAACTCAAGGAAAATCAGATTTATGGAGTTGATCTAATAAAAGAAACTGAAGAAAAAGTGAAAATAATTCGAGATTGTTTGAAAGCTGCTTCAGATAGACAAAAATCTTATGCAGACCTAAAGCGAAAGGACATTGAATTTCAAGTTGGTGATAAAGTATTTTTAAGGGTGTTTCCATGGAAGAAAGTCCTTAGATTTGGACGGAAGGGCAAATTAAGTCCACGTTTTGTTGGGCCGTATGAAGTAATTGAAAAAGTTGGACCGGTAGCATATCGGCTAGCATTACCACCTGAATTAGAGAAGATTCATGATGTGTTCCACGTATCTATGTTACGTCGGTATCGTTCGGATCCTTCACATGTAGTTTCACCGACAGAAATTGAACTACAACCAGATATGACCTACGAAGAAGAACCGATTAAGATTTTAGCTCGAGAGGTCAAACAACTAAGGAATAAAAATGTTGCACTTGTGAAGGTGTTGTGGCAAAGGCATGGAGTAGAAGAAGCTACATGGGAATCCGAAGAAACTATGAGAAATCAATACTCGCATCTGTTTACCGGTAAGATTTTCGAGGACGAAAATCCTTAAAGGGGGGGAGAGTTGTAATATCCCGAATTAGGGCCTAATCGGAATAGTGGTTTTGTGACCATAAATCCGAGATAGAAATAATTATTTTATAATTATTTTGAGGTTTATGATATGATTGCATGATTGCGTGAAAATTTCGTGATGGAATTCTATGCCTAAAGTGCTTAAATTGAAAGTAGGGACTAAATCGAATAGGTTGCAAAACTTGCATTCTAGAAGTTTTTAATATGAAATTGTTTTGGAATATTAATGAGGAGGTCTGAAATAGAATTTTGACCAATTTTAAGTTCATGGACAAAATTAGGACATGGAAGGAATTTTTGGAAAGTTTAGTAGTAAGGGTATTTTGGTCATTTAGTTATTAAAATGAATTAAAAACAAAATTAAAAGCCAATTTTTGTCCATCTTCTTCATTAGGCCAAAATTTCAAGGGTTCTCCATAGCTAGGGTTTGTTTCAAGCTTCCAAGCTCCATAGTAAGTGATTCTAGGCCTCGTTTTTAATGATTTTTACGTTTTTGAGATCCCGGTAACTCGATAAAGCTTATGTTAGCAATAATTTAACCTAGGGTTTATATTTGGAAAAATACCCATAGGTGAAATTTGTGTATTTTGATGTTTTATGATAGAATATGAAGTTTTAAATTATGTTAGACAACTTGTACTACTCGATTTTAAGCAAAAACGAGTAAAAGGGCTTAATCGGTAAAAATACCTAATAGTCACAAGTACATGTTAGAGTGAGAATTTGATGTTTCCATAGAAGAGAAAAGTGATCAGCATGTTGTAAAACATAAGAATAAGGAATAAAGTTTAATCCCGAGCCTAGGGGCAAAAATGTAAATATGCAAAAGTTTAGGGGTAAAATTGTAATTTTTCCAAAATTTGAGTTAAGGATTAATTTGATAATGTGAGTATTAATAAGCTAAATGTGTTATTTTAGATCAAGAAAGATGTGGAATCGACCTCAATCGAGGAAAAGAAAAGATTGTGGACTAGATTGCAAAATCCTTGTATTTTGGTACCAAGGTAAGTTCATGTGTAAATAATGTAGCATAATGGTTATTTTTAAGTTATTGATGTTAATTATATGTTATGCTGAATTTTATTATGAAATGTATGCTTTGTGGTTAATTTCAAATAATATGTAAATTATGTGAACGCTTGTTAAATATAATTGTTCTGAGTATTGATTTTGGCATTCTACGGAAGGCGGCAAGGATAAGTGTTCGAGGAAAAAGCCCGTTTGAACCTTAGGAATAGATTAGGATACAAGTGACATGTCACTAGGATGGTTGAGCATCCGAACTCGTTGAGTTGAGTCCGAGTTCACTTATGGATGCGAATGTCCGAACTCGTTGAGTTGAGTCCGAGTTCGTGAGATGTAACTAGGCATCCGAACTCGTTGAGTTGAGTCCGAGTTCACTTATAGATGCGAACGTCTGAACTCGTTGAGTTGAGTCCGAGTTCGCTTATGGGCGGGTTACATGATTGCTTGATTGCATATATGGCACTTATATGCATGTTATCCATGTATCCGAATTATATTAGATGTGTTCAACGGGTAAAGTTCTACTCAAATGGAGGAATATTCGAGATGTAAAGAGGCGTATTGGTAAGTGATGTGAAATGGATATTTTGGACAGGTATGTATTTAACCCTCGGGTTGAGTATTGATACAACCACGATAAGGTAATAAGATGATGAAAATGATTAAAATGTGATATGTGTTTTAGTGATACATGCTAATGTTGATTTGTATGATTTGTTTGTTATGTTACTTATTATTTGCATATGAACTTACTAAGCATTTATGCTTACTCCTCCTTCTTACTCATTGTAGTTTTGGACAAGCCAGCTCAGAGTCGGGATAGGTCAAGGCTCGATCACACTATCAGGAAGACTTTTGGTAATGGCTTGTAAATTTAAGTATGGCATGTATAGCAATATACCTTTTTTGTGTAAATGATCTTATGGTATGGTGATGGAATGGTTGAGGAAATGCTTGATAATGATAAATTATGAAAATAGTTAGTTTAGATTATATTTGATGTTAAGGAAAATTATTAAGATACTTAGTGTATAAAAACTCATCAAAAGGGATGAAATTTGCCATAAACAGGATACTGCAGCAACACTGACGCGAGTTTGAAAATTTACTAAAAATCATAGAAATTTAATTTGGTGATGGACTACATATCAAATTGAATCTTATTATGTCTAGTTTCACATGAAACAAATGAAACAGGTAAAGGAATTATATGTTAGAAGATATTTGAATTTTAGTGAAACATTGTCATAGCAGTTTCTGAATCCCCTGTTCCTACTTTAGAAATTCACCATAAATTTTAAAGATATAATTAGGTGGTGTATTTTATATCCTCAGAATTCTTATTGAGTCTAGTTTTAGGAGAAACAAACCTCATAGTCATATGAATTTTTTAAAGATAGAAATATGGTTCGTAGTAAACAGAGGTCAGACCAGTCAAGTCCTGAAACAGGGGTAAGTTTAACTAATAAACTATACTAATTGGCCCTACCAAAAATTTTATAAAAATATTAGTAGATAGGTATATGAGTCTAGATTCAGGGAAAATTTACGGATCTTGATTTTGAGTTTCTTAACTCGAGATATGAGTTTTCTTGTGACTGTGACGCAAGTAGCTTAAAAGCTGTGAATGTAGAAACAAATAATCCAAAGTTCTAAAAATGTTAAATTAAGCTTAGTAACACCTCATACTCGACTCCGGCGACAGTCTCGGGCGTGGGGGCGTTACACCGACACTTAAGATGTACAATGCCCTCAATGTACAAAGATAGATATATTGAAAAGTATAGATATATAATCATAAGAGAGGGAGAGAGGTGAAACTTCCTGAATGATGAATGGACTCCTTGAATTGGAGTTATGGAGAATAATCGGCCAAGGCAATGATGAGAGTGGAGGAGGATACTCCGGTGATGGTAGAGGTTCATTAGTCCTTAAGTCCTGTGCCAAAAGAATATTATATCTGGTGGTGGCTATGGTCGTGGTCGAGCAAGACATGGCAGTCGTGAAGAACCTTTCCCATTGGGGTTTTTGGTTCCTATGCGATGATGAGCGTTGGGGCTCTTTATAACTGTGATAGAATCAGGAACTTTTTAGGGAATATAATGAAGCATATTTACTCGTAATGAAATAGCCGAAAATAAAAATTGTAAAAACTCAAGATAAAATAGTATTAACAGGAAATAAAAAGTAATTTCAAAATATAAAGATAAAGCTAAACTAGATAACAGGTGTTTATAGAGAAATTGGGGCACACAGCCGTGAGGCAAGCCTGTGTGCCGTCGTTTCAGCCCATGCGTTTCATGGTTTTGAAATTGTGTGCATTAGTGTACACAGCCATGTTGCACAGCCGTGTCAATCTTCGTTCACTTCTCCCACGCCCGTGTATCCAGGCACAAGCCCGTGTTATTGTGACAGTGTCGACCACAGGGGCTGGGCACTAGCGTGTCGAACGCCCGTGCTAAATTGACAGGTGTGCCTACACGCCCATGTTATTTTGGCAGTTTCGCCCACAGCTATGTCGCACGGCCGTGGCAACTTATCGCATCCCGTGTTGGGGAAAAAATTTTTCCTTGTTTTAACACGGCCGTAGTGCATGGACGTGATGCATCCCATGGTATGTGCACGACCTACGGCATGCTTGTGTGCCTGGCCGTGTGTTTCTAAAAATCCTATGTTCAGTGACTCAGTTAGTGAATTAAATGTTAAAGACTAAAATTTAAAGAAGTTAGCATCGTTAGTGCTCAGGATGCCTTCCGAGAAGCACTTGTTTATAGTCTAAGCTTGACTCTACGTTGTGGGTGTATTTAGGTAACTTCATGGAGCCGTAGCTCCTCTTTATTGTCATTGAAATTTTCACCATTATACATTTTGAGACGATGTCCATTTACCTTAAAAGTGCCTTGTGATGGATGACTTACCTCTACTGTACCATATGGAAATACAATTTGAACTACGAAAGGACCTGACCATCGTGATTTAAGCATTCCAAGAAACAATTTGAGCCACGAGTTATATAACAGGACAAGATCTCCAACTTCTAATTGCCTTCGTTGCTTCAAACGGGCGTCATGGTGGCGCTTCGTCACTTCCTTCTATAAGCGCGAATTTTCATATGCATTGGCTTGCCACTCATCTAACTCGTTCAACTGCATCAACCTGTTTTCACCTGCAAGTTTGGGGTCAAGGTTTAGAAATTTTATAGCCCAAAATGCCTTGTGTTCCAACTCAAGCAGTAGGTGACAACTTTTCCCATAAACAAGTCTATAAGGTGATGTTCCTATGGGAGTCTTAAAAGCAGTTCTATAAGCCCATAAAGCATCATCTACTTTCATCGCCCAATCCTTCCTATTTAATTCTACTATCTTTTCTAGGATACGTTTAAGCTCTCGGTTCGCTACTTCGACTTGGCCACTAGTTTGAGGGTGATAAGGGGTAGCTATTCTGTGATGAACTCTGTATTTCTTAAGGTCTTGTCAAATTGGGCGTTACTAAAATGAGTACCCCTATCACTGATAATTGCTCTAGGTGTACCAAATCGAGAGAAAAGTTTCTTAAGGAATTGTACTACTACTCTAGCATCATTAGTAGGTAAAGCTTGGGCTTCAACCCATTTGGACATATAATCAATAGCTACTAAGATGTATTTATTCTCGAATGAACTAGGGAATGGGCCCATGAAGTCAATACCCCAAACGTCAAATATTTCACATGAGAGCATACATATCTGAGGCATTTCATCACGTTTGGGTATATTACTTGTCCTTGACATTTGTCGCAAGAAGTAACATACCTGTTGGCGTCTTTGAATAGAATGGGCCAATAAAAACCTGATTCGAGGACTTTATATGCAGTCTTAGTTCCACCATAATGTCCTCCAGCCAGTCCTGAGTGGAAATGTTCCAAGATTTTCAATGCTTCTATCCTTGTAGCACATCTCCTAATGATTTGATTTGCACATTTACAGAAAAGAAAAAGGTCTTCCCAGAAGTAGGTTTTCACATCAATGAAGAATTGCTTCTTTTGCTGATGTGTCAACCCTTTTGGGATAATGTTAGCGGCTAAAAAATTTGCAATATCTGTAAACTAAGGTACCGCAAAACCAGATATAGCAAAAAATTATTCTTCAGGGAATGAATCATTTATTTCAATGTCATCTGGTTCTTTGGTACTTGAGTTTTCAAGCTAGGAAAGATGGTCAGCTGCAAGATTTTCAACTTTTTTCTTATCCTTAATCTCTAAGTCAAATTCCTGCAATAATAAGATCCATCGAATGAGTCAAGGTTTTGCATCAGTTTTTGTCAAAAGGTGGCAAAGAACAGAATGGTCAATATAAATGACAACTTTAGACAATATTAAATATGGTCAACTTGTGCTGCTGTAGTTTTCTTGTGCTGCTGTCAAAGTCCTGCTAGCATAATAGATAGGTTGAAAATGTTTATCTATTCACTATCCCAAAACTGCACCTACTGCAAAATCACTCGCATCACACATTAGTTCAAAAGGTGAATTCCAATCAGGTGCAATTATAATTGGAGCTTTAGTCAATTTATCCTTTAAAGTATTAAATGCTTCTAAACACTCCTGATCGAAATTAAAAGGCACATCTTTTTCTAGTAATTTAGTCAAAGGCTTAGCTATTTTAGGAAAGTCTTTTATAAATCTTTTATAAAACCCAGCATGTCCTATGAAGCTTCTAATAGCCTTAACCGAATTAGGGGGTAGTTTTTCAATGGTTTCAATTTTAGATTTATCAACCTCAATCCCTCTACTAGAAATTTTATGTCCTAACACAATACCTTCTTGAACCATAAAGTGGCATTTTTCCCAATTAAGCACAAGGTTTGTTTCCTCACATCTTATTAACACTCGTTTTAAATTTTTTAGGCAAAGATGGAAAGAGTTACCGAAAACTAAAAAATCATCCATAAATACCTCTATGACGTCTTATATAAGTTCGTCAAAAATGGCCATCATGCAGCGCTAAAAAGTAGTAGGAGCATTACATAATCCAAAAGGCATTCTATGATAAGCAAACGTACCGTATGGACATGTAAATGTCGTCTTTTCTTGATATTCAAGAGATATTGGGATTTCGAAATAGCTAGAGAGTCCGTCTAAAAAGCAGTAGTACATGTGTCTTGACAATCTTTCCAACATTTGGTCAATGAATGGAAGGGGAAAGTGATCTTTTCTCATGGCATCATTTAGCTTCCTATAATCAATGCACACTCTCCAACCTGTGACTGTCCTTGTTGAGATTAATTCATTCTTCTCATTGGCTACAACAGTCATGCCTCCTTTCTTAGGAACAACCTGCACTGGACTCACCCAAGAACTGTCATAAATTGGATAAATAATTCCAGCATCTAGGAGTTTAATTACCTCAGCTTTAACAACTTCCTTCATGTTGGGGTTCAGTCATCTTTGGGCTTCACGCATGGTTGATATTCATATTCCATTAAAATTTTGTAGGTGCAAAAAGAAGGGTTGATCCCTTTAATGTCAGAAATTTTCCAAGCTATGGCCCTTTTATGCTCTCTTAATACTTGGAGTAATTATTTTTTCTCCTTGGATTGCAAGTAGGATGCAATAATTATGGTAGTGTGGAATTATTTCCAAGGAATGCATATTCCAAGTGATTCGGCAATTGTTTAAGTTCCAGTTTGAGAGGTTCGTCAATAGAAGGTTTTGCTTAAGTTCATCTTTTACCTTAATTCCCTCATATTCTGCTAGTTTTTGGGAGGTTCCATTGGAGTTTAGTTCAGTTCCTATTTCAGAATCATCATCCATCCCATCTCCTTGGGCGAGACACAGTTTCATCGTGTCCTTGTGTACGATTTCCTGAAAGGAATCTTGAGTAGGATGATCAATAGAGTCGATAAAATAACATGAGTCTCCTGTTCTCTAGAAAATCTCATGACATCATAAATTTTAAAAATAATCTCTTTGTTACCTACTCTAAGTACCAATTTACCATTACCCGCATCAATTACAGCTCTGGCAGTGGCTAAAAATGGCCGACCTAAAATTAAAGGCACCTCAACATCTTCATCCATTTCAAGTACAACGAAATCAACAGGGAATATAAATTTATCTACTTTTACAAGTATGTCCTCTATAATTCCTCTAGGATATTTAACAGATCTATCAGCGAATTGAATACTCATCCTAGTGGGTTTAGGTTCCCCAAGAACAAGTTGTTTAAACATTTTATATGGCATCAAATTAATGCTAGTGCCTAAATTAGTTAGTGCTTTATCAACATTCAAACTACCAATTAAGCAGGGAATAGTAAAACTTCCAAGGTCTTTCAGTTTGGTTGGTAGTTTGTTTTGGAGTATGGCTGAGCACTCCTCATTAAGTTCCACTGTAGATAAGTCTTCAAACTTCCTTTTGTTTGTTAGAAGCTCCTTTAAGAATTTTGCATATCTAGGCATCTACGATATAGGTTCAACAAAAGGTAAGTTAATATGTAGTTGTTTAAAAAGTTCAAGAAATTTACTGAATTTTGCATCCATGCGGTCTTTCTTCAACTTTGTTGGGTATGGGATTGGTGGTTTATATTCTTTTGGCATTAAGTTGTCATTGTTTTCGGGTTCGACCTCCTTTCTGTTAGCTTCTTGTGGTGGCTTCTTTTCATATTCAACTAACACTTTCTCTCTCCTTAGTGTAACTGCTTTCACGTGCTATTTTGGGTTGGGTTCAGTGTTACTAGGTAGACTTCCTGGTGGTCTTTCAGATATCAATTTAGCGAGCTAGCCTATCTGAGTTTTGAGCCCTTGGATCAACGCTTGTTGATTTTTAAGTGCTGTCTCGGTATTCTAAAAATGAGTTTCTGACACTGAGATGAATTTTGTTAGCATCTTCTCAAGGTTTGACTTTTTCTCTTGTTGGTAGGGTGGTTGTTGGAAGCTCGGAAGTGGTGGTCTCTGATTCGCTTGGCCTCCCCATGAGAAATTTGGGTGGTTCCTCCAACCTGCACTGCAAGTATTACTATAAGGATTATTTTGAGATTGAGGATTATTACCCATGTAATTTAACTACTTGTTCTCCATGTTGTGGCCATAGGGTGGGTATTCTAAATTGCTTGATACACCTCCACTTGCTTCACATTGCATTACTGGGTGAACCTGCGAAGAACTAAAAAATCCATCAATTTTCTTATTCAAGAGTTTTACCTGATTAGAGAGCATGGTGACCAAATCGATGTTATAAACGCTGGTTGTTTTCATTGGCTTTGTCCTCATGACCTGCCACTGATAGTTATTTAGTGACATCTCATCTATAAATTCATAGGCATCTTTAGGTGTCTTATTATTGATGGTTCCGCCAGCAATTGCGTCAACCATTTGTCGTGTCGAAGGATTCATTCCATTATTAAAGGTTTGAAACTGTAGCCAGAGTGGTAACCCATGGTAAGGGCATCTTCTCAAGAGGTCTTTGTATCTCTCCCATGCATCGTAAAGTGTTTCTAAATCCATCTGCACAAAAGAAGAGATATCATTACGTCATTTAGCCGTTTTAGCAGGTGAAAATATTTTAATAAAAACTTTTCGGTCATTTGTTCCCAAGTAGTGATTGACCCCCATGGTAACGAATTCAACCACTGTTTAGCTTTAATTCTCAATGAAAAAGGGAATAATAGAAGGCGATTGGCATCATCAGAAACACCATTAATTTTAAATTTATCACATAGTTCTAAAAAGTTTGCCAAGTGAGTGTTGCGATCTTTGTCGTACAAACCATGAAGCTGAACAAATTACTGTATCATTTGAATTGTGTTCCTAATATCCTAACTCCCCAGCAACGGTGCCAAAAACTTGATACATGATATTATTGACAAGTTTTAAAGATTTATGAATGAATCGTTCTTGAGACTAACTTATTATCACAATTAAGGAAAGTGTACCTATCGAACTGTAGTATAGTTCATCAAGACAGGATTGTCGAACCCAAAGGAACCACGAGTACTAGTATTTACTTCCTTTTTATTAACTAGCCTAAAAAGTAAGAGGTTTGGTTATCTAAACCAATTACTAAACTAAGAATGCACAGAAAGAAAATTTGGTAAAATACTTTTGGGAAAATTTGATTGATTAAGAAAATACCTAAGGAAAAATCCACCTAGACTTCACTTATTATTCGACTCTGAATCAGATGATTTATTCATTTGACTTGATCCGTAGAAATCCCTAAGTTATATTATTATCTCTCTCGAGACTAGTAACATCTAACCCTAGGTTGAATAATTGAAATCTCTTTCTAATTAATACCGTAGAATTGCATTAACTCGATCTATGGATTCCCTTATTAGGTTTCACCCTAATCCGGCAAAATCTTATCACCTTATCTCTAGGCATGCAATCAACTCCGCTTAATTATGACAAATTTACTCTTAGACAGGGTCTATTCCTCCTCTGAATAAGAGCTTAACTTGAATCAATATCCTGGAATATCAAAACAAGAATTAAGAATTCGTAATTAAGAACAAGTCAAATATTTATCATACAATTCAGATAATAATAACAAGATCAGTCTTAAGTTTCATTCCCTTTAGGTATTTAGGGGGTTCAGTTCATACTTATGAAAGAAAACATCTCAAAAGTGTAAAGATAACAAAACATAAGAAAGCCCAAAACTCCTGAAGGAACTTGAATGGAGATCTTTGGTCTTGATGATGAATCCGGCTTCTGAGATGGATCAATCAGCTTTCCTTGAGTAATTCCTTGTTTCTTACTCTCTGTATCCCCTCTCAAGAGCCTCCTCAGTTGTTTAAATAGGCTTTTGGATGCCTAAAAGCCCTAAAAATTGACCTTTTCTGAATAGGACTATACTTGGGCTCGGTAAGGACACGCCCGTGTACGATTACTCCAGCCTATGGTCAAGGCTGTTGAATAGGCACGGGCCTGTAGTCTACCCATGTAAGTCATGCTTCAGTCCTGCCAAATGGACTTGGCCATGTGACATGCCCGTGTAATGAAGTCCAGGCCGTGTTGATTTCCCATATGGGTCCATTTTTTCTGTTTTCGCCCCATTTCTCGCTCTTTTTACTCTCCTATGCTCTGCTAAGTATAAAAAATGAAATTAAAGGATTAGGAACATTGAATTCACCAAATATAAGGAGAAACCATTCATAGATGGGCTAAGCACGGGATAAAAATATGTATAAATTACAGTTTTTCAAGGGCCATCCTATACGGGGCAATAGAAATAGGCATTGTAACGTCCCGAATTTTGGGCCTAGAAGTATTAGGTCTTGAGCATGGGAATAGTTAGGAGGTAGCACATAAATGATTAGTTGTGCAAGAAGTGACACAAGTGTGCATTTGCTTTAGTTGTTAAGTGCTCTAGGAAGTGTTGGAGAAGTCTTGGGTTCAAGCCTTAGCTTGTGTAAATTTTTTTTTACTTGAATAAACGCTGCCTCTAGTTAGTAGGTTTTTTAAATAAATGTGGGTATTTCATTACATAAAAGGCCTACTGGTCTAGGGGATAAGTGGCGTGTTACCTATGCTAGAAGACTGAGGTTCGAATCCTGGTGAGCACAGTGGAGTATTTTATTTTGCTGTTGGCCATGGGAGAGTTCTAGTTTGACTGAAACTTGAGTGTTTGGAGAGTGTGGGGAGTTGTGGTTGAATTTTAGGAGATTCTTAAGGAATTTTAGTTGCTAGGGGGATTTGGGGAGTATTTTTCAGAGGAAAATATGGATAGAAGAAGTTGTGTGGAATTCAAATTGGTGGGTGGAGTGATATAAGGAGATTCTTACTTCTCAGGTTCGGCTTTGGTTGGTATGCTCATTTTCCTTTTTCAGTTTCTAGTAATTGTTCATTTTTTTGCTTCTTTTCACTTCTTTGTTGTATGACTGAATATCCTCTCTTCCTTTCTCTACCCTTTTCTTCCTAATCGTTTCGTTTACCACCTCTTCTCCTTGTGTTAACTGCCGATTACCCTTCTCTTCTCCTTTCTCTCAACACTCTCCTCTTGACATTCCTTTATCTTAATACTTTAACCATTTATTGCATTTCTCTCAACTCTCTTCTTATTATCCTTCTATCTTGATTCTTGGGCCGATTAAGATATCTTTCCTTCTTTTCATTTTGTTTCCAATTTCTGCTAATATTCTTCTTGCTGTCGTTGGTGGCTAGGGTTGTGTTGGCACTAGTCTCTATCTTGGTAGTAGTGTTTGTGTTCGACTGGTATTAGGGTAAAAGTTGACTACTCCTTTCCTAGTGTGGCATATTCAGTAAGTGTTGTCTGGTTAGTACAATGTGTTGGTTATTATCATTACATGGTTCAGGTTTTTAAGCCTTGGGTGTATGGTAGGATACCTCAAAAAGGGATTTGGAATCAGCCTCTTGCAACGGATTAAGTGGGTGATCTTCAGTTGATCGATCTAAGCAAGTGTTAAGGAACTGTGTTAATGAATGCTATAGAAGGGATGGTTGAATCTTGTTTTCATGGGAACTAATGGTGTATTGTGTTTAAATCTAGGTTTGCAGCACTTGTGGTCTTGTTGCACATTTTTGTAGACAAGGTGTGTAAACACTGCCCAATTGTAAATCGGCAAAAGCCGACAAATGTGACTATTATTCCTATACAGGCGTACGCTGGCTCGTGTGGTAAATAGAATGCATAAACGTGGGCGTTTGATCGTAGAGTCCACCAAGAGCAATTTCATGGCCTTAGGCCATTTTGGGCCATGTTGGGCCAAAATGGGCCGTGTGTGCCCCACAGGTATGTGGGCCCCACACGGGTAAACCACATGGACGTGTGGAGAAGATTGGTCTAGGCTGTGTAGTTCACATGGCCAAGGCCATTTTTGGGCTTGTAGGCCACACGGGCGTATGGGCCCACATGAGGCACACTATAGGCCTCGGGTCCATTTTCACTGTTTGACTGTTAAGGTTGCACGGGTCACCCATTTTTACTGTTTGACTGTTAATGTCTGTTATGCCTTTATGAGATGTATGACTGTATTGAGCATGCCATTTACATATCTTGCATACATGCATGATATTATGATATGTTGCATAAGGATGGGTTGTTATGATTGGAGGAAGTGTACTATATTGGAAACTATTTTTGGCGTGTAGGGATGGGTGGGTTGATTTTATCCCCACATGGTGTATAGGGCTGGACGGAGTGGTGTGTAGAGGCTGGTTGGGTAGGATTTCTGATTGCATATCTGTATTGTTACTGTTACTGCACTGTTTATTGTTATTGCAATGGGCTAAGGCCCAAAGACATGACTATTTCTGTAATGAGATGGGCTAAAGCCCAAACTGATATCGACACTGTACTAAAAAAGGCTTAGGCCCAGACTGTGTTTGTTTTCTGATTGTTTGCTTATATGGGATTACACACTAATTTTTCATAAACTCACCCATGTGTTTTAACTGTACAGGTAATCCCTAGTCTTAGGCGGATCGGTGCTGCAAGGGACTCAAGGATGGCCACACAATCGCTCTTGCTCCCATATTTGATTTTTAATTATAAGTAATTTAATTTGGGTATTTGTTATGTTATAAGGCCTCTTTAAATTTTTAACTTTTAATTTGGGATTTTATTTATTATGATTCTTATCCGTTAGTAGTAGGACGCGGGTTTTCAAAAGGATAAACGTTTTTCAGAGCACTACGTTTACGTAGCCTATTTTAAAAGCTTCCACACAAACAATGTTTTAAAAAGTAATAACAATTTAATATGATTAACATTTTGCTAAACGACTTGAGTTTTAACATTGAACGAGACATCCTAAATCTTCGTTAAGACCACAAAGAGGTTTAATACAAAAAGTATTTTTCAACGAAGCTATATTTTTCGAAAAACACCTTAATGTAACATTGCCAGATTCGGCCATAACGTCTGGGTCGGGCATGGGGTGTTACAGGTGTTGTTCTTGGCACTAGCTCAATACCAAACTCCACTTCTCTAATAGTATGTAACCCAGGTAACTCTTCTAAAAATACATCTAGATATTCACAAACTATCGGTACTGACTTGATCTTCGACCCGAATTCTTTCATATTCATCAAAAAAGCAAGATAAGCTTCGTACCCTTTTCTCATATACCTTTGAGCCAACATTGAAGTAATCACAACTGGCGGTGCACTCAACTCCTTTGAATCAACCCAGAGAATCTCACCATCTAAGCATTTCAATTTAATATTCTTGGTACCACAATTTACAATCACCTCATGAACAGTGAACCAATCCATACCAAGTATTACATCGAACTCGTCGAATGGAAAAAGCATAAGGTTAGCCGAAAAACAATGGCCTTGAATCATCAAAAGATAATTCTTACAAAATTTATCGACTAACACTGACTTTTCTAGAGGGTTCGACACCTTAATCATAAACTCCGTAGGCTCAACAGACATATTCATGCTAGACACCAATTTCATGAAAATATTTGAATGGGTTGATCCTGGGTCAATCAAGGGAATAACATGAATATTATAAAGAGAAAATGTACCCGTAATAACATCAGGAGCTGAGGTTTCCTCTCTAGCGCTTATAGCATAAGTTCTCACCGGGACTCGAGCCTCTAATTTTGTAGTAGAATCCTTTGCAACAATTTGACTATCGCTAGTGCTACTGGGATGTCGTGGAGGTTTACCTCAGGAGATGGGAGCACTCAGTTTGGGGGCTGGCGAAACCTCACTATCAACTCGTTTTGGGCAGTCCTTAAAAAAATGGTCAAGAGAACCACACCTGTAGCATGCTCCGCTCCTCGTCCGGCGCTCTCTGAAGTGGAATTTATTGCAACTGTTACACCTTAACTTTCGATCTCCCACACTTCCCACACTAGCTGACATAGGAGAAGAAGACTTCGGATTGTGACGCTTAGAGTTTCTTGCTCTACCTGAATATCCCACCAATGCAGTGGAGCATTCTTGATAACTTCTCGATTTCT
Organism: Gossypium arboreum; assembly: GCF_025698485.1. NCBI lineage: Eukaryota > Viridiplantae > Streptophyta > Magnoliopsida > Malvales > Malvaceae > Gossypium > Gossypium arboreum. The sequence continues at coordinate 85,349,216 of NC_069073.1, forward strand.
TTGTACGGAACAAGTGCGTCTTACCGCTGGATATCTTACTCAAAACTTGAGCTTCTCTCTTTGCTTGTTTTCTTTCGTTATTTAGCTCTTCGGCCTTCTTGGCTTGATCAACTAATGTAGCCAATTCCCTTATCTCAAAGATCCCGATTAATAGTTAATTTCCTCATTCAGACCTTCTTCGAAGTGCTTGCACATTTCTCAATCTGGACCTACTCCTTTGTGCACTGACTTAGTCTTACGAATTCTCTTTCATATTCTAACACGGTTCTATTTCCTTGTTTGAGTTCCAAGAACTCCTTTCACTTCTGATCTAAAAATCTTTGACTAATATAGTTCTTCATAAATTCCGCTTAAAAGAATTCCCATGTAATACTCTCTCTCGGTGTCACCAAAAATATAGTCTTCCAGTAGTGATATGCGGTGTCCTTTAATAAAGATACCATGCACTTCAGACATTCTGCAGGGGTACAAGACAAATCGTCGAGAACTTGTCTGGTATATTCAAGCTAGAACTCAACATAATCTGGATCGTCATCAATCGTGGCCCTAAACTCTTCATCCCCGTATTTCCTAAGTTTATCCAATGGGGCCTTACCAATTCTCATGAATGCCACACCTTGTGCCACTTCTTCTTCAGATTGAGCAGGGGGCGGAGGAGGTCGTGTTATATTGGGGCAGTTTCTCAAGTAATCACCAAACCACTCATCCATCATCTCAAAAAAGGTAGCTCTCGCCTCTTCTTGGTCCTTAGACATGGGCCTCCTACCACTACTAGAGGTAACTTGCTATACAAAAGCTGGAGCATGGCTCTCAGCTCCCTCAGACTCATCTCGAGCTTGATTGGAAGACATTGCTATATACAAATACAATTGAAATGGTTAGGAGATGTCACACTATCATAACTTGAATAATGGCATGTATAACTAGACTCGATACATGCTACGTTAGTCCAAGAATCGACTAAACCGTAGCTCTAAAACCACTAAATATAACACCCCTTACTCATACCCGAGGCCGAGATAGGATACAAAGCATTACCAAACACATACACAGTCATTTATGCGAAAAGTCTGGCTATAAAATTTTCTTCTTTAAAACAACCTTATTCATACATACACAAATTGTCCCTAATATGGACCTACAAGGCCTAAAACAACCATCGAAAAAGGATTGGGACTAAATTGAGAACTTTTAGAAAACTTTGGGAAATTTCCCTAATATCGAGCCACACACCTGTGTGAGATAAGGGAGACGCTCGTGTGCTCTCAACACGCTCGTGTCCTCCAGCCGTGTAACTCACTGACTATGACATCAGCATCAATTTAGTGTCACATGGCCGTGTGGTCAGACTGTGTGGTCAATTAAAATTAAGTGAATTTTTCATAAAAAGGTGTAGACTTCACACGGCCAGAGTACACGCCCATTTGGGTAGGCTGTGTCCCTCACACAGCCAAGACACATGCCCGTGTCTTAGCCTATGTGTTTACTACTGAGCATACTAACTTACAAAATTAGGGTGCAGGGGACACATGACCATTCAACACGCCTGTGGGGCAAACTGTGTGTCGCACACGGTCTAGACACACACTCGTGTATCTGCCCGTGTGGACAATTTAAAGGCTATTTTTCAAGCCATTGGTCACCATTTTACATCCATACACACTCATATATTTCATGGACACTTAACATGGTATATAATTACACTTAAACATCCTTGAAATGATTCATACATGTAAACCTTATTACACTTGTTCAAGTTACACTTCTTGTATTGGGGTTATCATTAGCACATTCCATATTTTATACTTAGGTCAGGATATAACCACATACCATTTTATGCCATAACCATTTTCAAGTTATTGGGCCTCATTTTACACATCCATTCATGCTAGACTATACAATCACATCACAATAAACATTTAAACTTGAACATGTATATTTAGTAGCGTTATCACCCATATCAATATGAGCCACATCTCATGGTCGTATACAAAATGAATTAGCATATCTTCATAAGTCATTTCTTTGGCTAACCAAATGACACATATAACAAAATGATCAAAAATCATATACATTCCATTATATCAAAATGAATGTTTCTTTATACCAAAATGAGACTTGTTAATAGTGTGATCAAGGATCCCACCGTCTTCCAAGCTCCACGAGTCCACGAACACTATAAAATAGGGAAAAATGAAACGGAGTAAGCATTGACATGCTTAATAAGTCCATATAATAGGAAAGTAAACTTACCGGCTACTTTATCATACAACCACATTAAATAGGCAATCCATCTAGTATAGAATATTTTCCCTAACACATGTACTCAATCATCAAGATTAGACACACAGTAATATATAATAATAACCAATTAGTAGATAAGCTCATCATAACAAAAAATAAAAATTCCACTTCTCATACTAATCCCGTTGAATTTCTCAGAATCTCGATGGATATTCCTTAGTACACTTATGGCGCACTAAATCATTTACCATCAATTCATATTAGTGACCTTTCCAACAAGCGCACTACCGCAAACTGCATTCTTTTACAGCAGGACTAATAGTATAGGCTAAATCCCCTTTAGTATAAACTCATAGAGTAATGTCAGGATTACCAGTCCAGGCTAAATCCCCCGCAGTATAAACTCAAAGAGTAATGTGGGGATTCCTAGTCCAGGCTAAATCCCCTGCAACGACAAATACTCTAATGAGCTTGGATCAGAATTACCAGTCCAGGTGAAATTCAAATCCTAATTCGGATAACTCGTCTATGCTAAATCCATTTAAAACACATATTCTTCTGGAGGCCAGATCATATAAGGAACACCTGTCCGGGCTAGATTCTTTTTACCGTCAATTCATTTTCAAGAATTTCATCGGATACCCTTTTCATTCAACCAGGATATTTAAATCCTTTTTAAATCAATACAATCATGTTTCATGAATTATCATACATTGAATATCAAAATTTATATCACATTCAAGAATATACATTTAAGTATTTTAAAAGTATTACTTCTAGTTACATGAACTCACTTGGAAGATGTTTCAAATTTGTATTTCGGTTATTCTGAAACCTTTTGTTTTCCACGGTCAACCTCCAGAATTGGTCTCTCGGGGTCTTATAAACAAAATAAATTATTATTCTATCTCATTATTCAATTTCAGCCCAAAATTTCACTCTTGGGAAAAATGGCCACTTTACCTCTAACCTTTCACATTTTTACAATTTGGTCCTAATGCTCGTAAAATGAAATGCATGTATTTTCTTGGTTACCCAAGTCTAGCCAAATCTATTCTAAGCTCATATCAGCCCACATTTTCCTCTATTTCACATTTCTACCATACATCTTGTACCTTTTACAAATAAGTCCCTTTTCAGTGTTTTCATGAAAAATCATCTAGTAAAAGATGTTTATGTAACATCTAACTTTCATAATCCTCCATAATTCATCAAAGAACAATCATCTCATGCATGGATCAAATTTCTAACATGAACCCTAGCTTGAAATATGGGTAGAAATGGATAGAGCAAGTTACGAGGATCTCAAAAATGTAAAGAACATTAAAAGTGGGGTTAGGAATCACTTACTATGAAGCTTGAAAATGTCAAAACCCTAGCTTATGAAACGATTGCAAATTTCAGCAACCACAAGGAGGAAGATGAGTGAATGTTGCTTTGATTTTCACTTTTTATTTCATTTATTACTAAATGACCAAAATGCCCTTCCTTACTAAACTTTCAAAATTTTCCATCCATGCCCATTTTTGTCCAAAATCATAGAATTTGGGCTAATTGATACTTAAGACCTCCTAGTTAATAATCCAAAGCAATTTTGTACAAGTTGTTTCAAGAACACAAGTTTTGCAATGTAATCAATTTAGTCCCAAATTTTCAATTGAACAACTTACACCTAGAATTTCTTCATGAAACTTTCACACATGCATGCTTTCATGTCCTAGACCTCAAAATAATCATAAAACAAATATTTGTACGTTAGATTTATGGTCCCAAAACCGCTATTCTGATTGGGCTCTAATTTGGGATGTTGCCCTGCATATTTTATCTTCGTATGTACGAATTTCTCTCTTGATAGACAAGTTGAGTTATACATTCCTAAGATGGTTAATTTTTACAAAGTGCCAGTTTTCATTGTTTAATTGGAGACACAAGCTTTATTTAGTGTTACTAAAGTAAACTACTATGAGCTTTGGGTATGGAATTGCTTTGTAGCACTGTTTACTATCCTCAGTGTTATAGTAAATATGAGAAGTGATTCAGATTTTCGAAAATATATATAATTTGAAAGCAATTGAGAAAGACATTTACTATTTGTTAAGTTTGCGTATAATAATAGTTAAGAGATGAATATTGAGATAGCATTGTATGAGTATGGTATGGTTGCAATTACTGAACTTAGTTGTACTGTATCGAATTATGGTTAAAGGAATTTCGGGGTCGATGTGATTAGAAAGACTGAAGAGAAAGTGAAAGTAATTCGCGATAGTAGTTTAAGATTGACAGAAAACATATGCTAATTGCGAGGTTTCGTGATAGGTTTTAAATATTTATAATTACTTGTTCTTGGTCTAACTATTATCGTGATGTAGGCAAGTGTACCTATCGAACAGTAGTATAGTTTTAGCAAGACCAGATTGTCGAACCCAAAGGAACTAAAAGTACTAGTAATGACTGTCTTTTTATTATCTAGCCTAAGAATAAAGAGATTTTGTTTTAATTAACTAATTATCACAGAGAAAAGAATTGGGGAATTGCTTTTGGGAAAATCGATTAAATAAAGAAAATACCTAAGGAAAAATCCACCTAGACTTTACTTGTTATTCTAGCTCCGAATCGAATGATTTATTCATTCAACTTGTTCCGTAGAGATCCATAAGTTATGTTATTATCCCTATTCAAGACTAATAACACCTAATCCCTAGATTGAATAACTGAGAATTTTCTCTAATTAACACTCTAATTAACACCTAATCCCCTTATTAGGTTTCACCCTAATCTGGCAAAATCTTGTCACCCTATTTCTAGACGTGCAATCAACTCCGCTTAATTATGGCAAAAGTACTCTTAGACAGGGTCTATTCCTCCTTTGAATAAGAACATGTCTTGAATCAGTATCCTGGGATATCAAACCAAGAATTAAGAACAAGTTAAATATTTATCATACGATTCAGAAAATAATAACAAGATTCGTCTTAGGTTTCATTCCCCTTAGGTATTTAGGGGTTTTAGTTCATAACTAAATAAGAAAACATCTCAGAAGTATAAAGAATACAAAACATAAAGAAAACCCAAAACTCCTGAAGGGAAATTGAGGAGAGATCTTCAGTCTTGATGATGAATCCTGGCTTCTGAGACGGATCAATCGACTTCCTTGGCGTAATTCCTTACCCCCTCTTCTCCTTCTCTCTTTTCTCCGCTTCTAGGGTGTATTTATAGGCTTTGGAATGCCTATAAGCCCTCAAAATTGGCCTTTTTTGAATTGGACTCAACTTGGGCTCGGCAGGGACACGCCCATATATGATTACTTCAGGCCGTGTTCAAGATTGTTAAAATAGCACGGGCATGTGCTATACCTATGTGAATCGTGCTTCAATTCTGCTAGATTGACACAGTCGTGTGGTCTGCCTGTGTGAAGAGGTCTAGACCGTGTTGATTTCGTACTTTGGCCCATTTTCTCTATTTTTGGCCCGTTTCTCATTCCTTTCGCTCTCCTAAGTATAAAATATGAAAACAAAGCATTTGGAGCATCGAATTCACCAATTCTAATGAGAAATCATCCATAAAATGCATTAAACATGGGGTCAAAATATGTATAATTTACGGTTTATCAAATTCCCCCACACTTAGGCATTTGCTTGTCCTCAAGCAAAATTCTAAACTCATAATCAAAATAAATTCTTCTCAACTTATAATTTCTACCGATAATATCTCAGAATAATCCATAGATAATCATACATTGAGAATTCAACTAAAAGAACATAAAAGTTTCAAACATTCCAAGTTGAGTATTTAATCATGCAAATATAGGTCACTCTGCATCTAAGTAATTACCTATGATTCAGAATATCACCGAGTTTCACATCCTCACTAAAGATTCACTCAAATCACTCGAGGTGTTCAAGGACAATAAATGAAGCACTCAATAGTCAATAATGAAAAGTCATTACCATAGGCTTGCATGAAAATCAAATCTCCACCACTATAATTTAATTGAAAAATTGCCTAATTAGAAAAAGAGTTAATCTTCACTTGCGTACAACAGAGCTTCTTCTTAGAATATGAAATTACAAATATGTATACATAGTTTTTTTTTTAATTAAGAACAAGTTAAATAATATAGACTAACTATTGAGAACAAAACATAGCTAGGCAATCCATTCAACTCAAATCTCGACAAAAATAGGGATTAATTTAGGGGATTTCAACAATAATGGGTTAAAGGTTAATATTAAGAGTAATACAAGAAATGGCTTGCTAGGCTCAAGGGGGTTTACTAGGGGTTAATCGAAGAGGTAGGCTTTTCATGGCATGAGTGGGTTAATCCTAAGTGCTTAATCATTTTGACATATCAAATCAAATGGTGTGGTCTTGACATGCATAATCAAGCAAGTTCTAGAATAACAGTTCAATACTGATGCGCTCAAAGCAAAAATAAAAGTGAGCATGAAAGAATTAATAGATGCTCAAAAGGCTCAAAAATCTCACAAAAATTATGGCTTTTTGATGTTTAGACTCGTCAATTCCAATTCAAAGTAATACCTAGACTTGGGGAAACAACCTCTAATTTTAAATTCTTAAAAATTAACTTATCATGCTTGATTCTCTAATGTCTTAAAGTTTAAACAATCAGTGCATAAATGCCTATATTTTAATTCAAGAAATATCAATCAAAATCATAAATCAATTAAAATTTATCATAAAAATGATGTGAGATTTTTTCAAGAGAACAAGGTGATTATTCAGGGATTTTTCTGATAATGAATGAATGCCCCCCACACTTAAGATGTACATTGCCCTCAATGTTCACAGATAGATATTATAAAATAAAAATAAGATAGGGAGAGAAGTGAAACTTCCTATATTAAGAATGGATGATGTTCTTGGATTGACAAGATCGAGTATTGGAGATAACTCTGGATGGCAAGCTTAACTCTGAAGGTAAGCCATTTTTAAAAGGAAAACAAATGAATCGTAAAAACTTAATGAAAGAAAAATAAAATAAGATAATTATTCTAATTTTTCAAGTGGCACGGCCGGGGTACACGCCCGTGTGCGCCGTGGCTCGGTCGTGTTTGTCGCGAAATAAGATGTCGCTACACGGTCTTCTCGCACGCCCGTGTAGATTTATCGCAGCTCGTGTTTGGGGAAATCTTCTATCCTGTTTCTGCACGGCCGTCTGCTAGGCCGTGTGGAGTTGGGCACTTGTGCTTTAAGTAATTTGTTAGTGACCTAAATGTTTAAAACTTGAAATGTAAATAATTTAAAACTGCTAGTATTCGGGTTACCTCCCGAGAAGCGCTTGTTTATAGTCTAAGCTCGACTGTTACCTTGTTGGTTTATTCAGGGCAGTTTGTGGAGTCGTAGCTCCTCTCCATTGACTTTAAAATTCTCACCATTATAAAGTTTGAGACGGTGTCCATTTACTTTGAAAGTACCATATGATGGGTGACTTACTTCTATTGTGCCATATGGAAGAACAGATTGAATTACGAAGGGTCCTGACCATCGTGATTTTAGTTTCTTGAGAAACAATTTGAGTCTTGAGTTGTATAGTAAGATGAGATCTCCAACTTCAAATTGTTTTCATTTCTTTAAACGAACTTCATGGCGCTGCTTTGTTGCTTCCTTGTATAGGCATGAATTTTTTTATGCATTGGCTCGCCATTCATCTAGCTCGTTCAGTTGCATCAACCTATTTTTTCATGCAAGTCTGGGATCAAGGTTTAGAAATTTAATAGCCCTAAAAGCTTTATGCTCTAGTTCGAATAGTAGATGACAACTTCTTCCATAAACAAGTTTGTAAGGTGATGTCCCTATGGGAGTCTTAAAAGTAGTTCTGTAAGCCTATAAGGCATCGTCTGTAACACCCCGTACCCGATACCATTGCCGGAGTCGAACACGAGGTGCTAACAGACTTAATTACTTTGTTTTCACAGTCCATTGAAAAAAAATAAAAAATTTCCAGACAGGCTGGCTAACTACGTCACTGTCGCCTTAAAAATCATATCTCGAATTCCAAAACTCGAAAATTGATTTTGTAAATTTTCCCTGAAATTAGACTCATATATCCATCTGTGGATTTATTTCTAGAATTTTTGGTCGGGCCAATTGATACAGTTTATTAGTTAAAGTCTCCCCGATTCGGGTTCGACTACTCGACCTTCATGTATTATGACTTGGATATCCCCTGCACAGAGCTTCAATACTCATGCCGTTTGTTTCTAATGAAACTAGACTCAAAGGGGAATCTATACATATAAGGCATGACTTCTAATTGTCTCTGGATAATTTGTGGTAAATTTTTTTAAAGTCGAAACAGGGTATCCAGAAACCGTTCTGGCCCTGTTTCACGAGAACTTTAATATCTCTTAATATACTATTCATATGATCGTTTCGTTACTTTCATATGAAAATAGATTCATCAAGGTTCGATTAAATAATTTATTCACTATTTAATTCCATTCCTACAAATGTTAGTGATTTTTCAAATCCACACCACCGCTCTTTGTCAAGATCTGCTTTCAAGGTAAACTTTACCTATTTCGTGGTTTCCATGGACCAACTAGAGTTTTGTCATACATAGGTCCACATATGATCATATTTAGCCATTCCAATGGCTGATCATTTGCCCAACACTTCCATTGCAGTTCATAGTCACATCATGAAACCATATATGTATACATAAACACAAATGGTCTAATGCCATACTCCACTTCTACGAGCCATTTTCGCATGGCTGTACACACATACATCACAAAAAGTACTTGAAAAACAACAAAGGGTAGTCCTATACATGCCAGATCTAGAGTTCAACTAAAAGAGTACCAAAAGGGCTTTGATAGTGTGGATGACTTCGACTTTGATGATCCCGAATGGCTAACGAACAAAATCTAGAAAACAAAGAGCCAAAGCAACGGGGTAAGCATTTTAATGCTTAGTAAGTCTCAAGTAATGAAATCAGCTTTGACTAAAGTATTACATTCACATAGCTAAATGAATCACTTTATTGATACACATTCTCATAATCATACTTACTTCACACTTCATCAACATATACACACAAGGTATCAACCTATCTAAGAGCCGAAAGTTCGTTAGTCGATTGAACGAATACTATTTAAAACGAATCAACTTTTCCGATGCACATGCAAACATACCTTATCGTTTGGGTTTTTCGAGCGTATTAATTAAAATTATTATAGCACAAATCGCTCACCTTCAAACCCAAGTTTCTTCGGGATTTAGCCGGATATAACCACACGCCCAATTGCCTTCGGGTCTTAACCTGGACATAGCAACTCGCACAAATGCCTTCGGGTCTTAGCCCGGATATAACAACTCGCACAAATGCCTTGGTCTTAGCCGGATATAACAACTTCGCACAAATGCCTTGGTCTTAGCCCAGATATAACAACTTCGCACAAATGCCTTGGTCTTAGCCGGATATCATTCAAATGCTCATGCACACATATATCAATATTCATGACACATCCATATTTCACTTCCGTTACTAAGGCTCAAACACAAATCATTTATCAAACCTTTCCAATTTCGGCTCAATAGCCACACACAAAGAGCATGATTTCAATTGGCTTTATAACATAGGCTCTATGCACATTCGGCTATCCGCCGTAGTATGACAAATCATTTCAATATAAATCAAGTAGGGTCATTACTCGAAGACTTACCTCGGATGTTGTCGAACGATTTCGATGGCTATTCGCTCACTTTTTCCTTCCCCTTATCCAACTTTGGTCCTCTAAGCTCTTGAGCTTAATTCAAACAAATAGAGCTTATTTAATAATTTATCAATTTAACAATCCGATTAAATACATTTATATTATACAATTAGGCGCGAATAGCTTTATTGACTAGTTATTCAAGCATTATACATGTGCTCTACTCATGCACCACCGAATAATAGGACTAGCTTAATACCTTGCATTTTTGAATTCATAGACATCATTTCGTTCCTCACAACACACATTTTGTCCCTAACCATCATAAGAGCCCAAGGCATCACTTACAATGCCGAATTCCAATTAAGTCTACCATCATAGCATTATCATATTTATGCACTTGGTAAGTTGCGTTTGAACACATTCGGCACTAGGTGTCCAAACCAATGTTCCTCGAACATTAAACTCAATTTATAACCCATTCAAAATTCCTTAGCAACAAGCATTTAACAACAATGTACTTAACCAATTCCTTAAGCACGCATTCGGTAACATATATATATATGTCAATGACTAAAACACTTAGGCCGATTCTTTCCATTTTGTATCTATGCACCTATTTGATCATTAGTTTAGTTCAAACACCCTTACACCAAGATTCATCCAATTTAACATGAAACACAAACCTAAATCCTCAATAGCTACCATGGCGAAAGTTCTAGTCATCCCAAAATCAAAATTCTTAGCATGGGCTACCTAGAGGATTTGATGACTAGTTCAAATCTCAAACCATTTAACATACTTATCAAAATATATAACATTACCACCATTTTCTTTAACCTCTACCATGGCCGAATGTTCATATCACCATCCATTTCAAAGATTTCGGCATGGTTAAGTAAGGACTTAGAATCTAGCTTAAAACCATGCTAAGATTTTAAAGGACTAGCTTGAGTTTCTTACCTTAATGAAGGCCTACCATGGCGAATGGCTTCTCCTCTTCCTCTCTTAGAATCGGCCAAGAAGAAAACATGAGAAAGACTCCTTTGTTTCTTTTCTCTTTCCTTATTTTATTTACTTATGTTATAAAATATAAGCTACTAACTAATAATTAATACATATTATGTGCATATAAGCCCATCATGGCCGGCCACTACTTATGATATATGGGAAATTTGACATGCAAACCCCTCATTTTTGCATGCATGATCAACTAGTCATCACACATTTCCCCATCAGACTTTCAAAGTTTACTACTAGGTCCTTTCTAGTGAAATTCACATTTATAACTCTAAATCAAAACATCAAAAATGTCACACATGAGTTAACACATATTATAGGCATCAAAATAAATTTTAAATTATTTTTATGCCTCGGTTTTGTGGTCCCGAAACCACATTCCGACTAGGGTCGTTTTAAGGCTGTCACATCGTCTACATTTGTTGCCCAGTCCTTTCTGTTTGATTCTACTATTTTTTCAAGGATCCGTTTGAGTTCTCGGTTTCCTACTTCAACTTGTCCATTAGTTTGAGGATGGTATGGGGTGGCTGTTCTATGATGAACTCCGTATTTCTTAAGGGTTTTTTCAAATTGGGTATTACAAAAATGAGTGCCCCTATCAATGATAATTACTCTCGGTGTTCTGAATCTCGAGAAGAGTTTCTTAAGGAAACGTACTACCACTCTAGCATTATTAGTAGGTAAAGCTTGGGCTTCTACCCATTTAGACATGTAGTCAACTACTACTAAGATATATTTATTCCCAAATGAACTGGGGAATGGGCCCATGAAATCGATACCCCAAACGTCAAATATTTCACATGAAAGCATATAGTTTTGAGGCATTTCATCATGTGTAGATATGTTACCTGTCTGTTGGCATTTGTCACATGAAGTAACATACCTGATAGTGTCTTTGAATAACGAAGGCCAATAAAAACCTGATTCAAGTATTTTGTGTGCGGTCTTAGTTCCACTATAGTATCCTCTGGTTGGCCCTGAGTGGCAATGTTCCAATATTTTTTATATCCCTGATCCTGTAACGCATCTTCTAATGACTTGATCTGCACATCTACGAAACAGAAATGGATCGTCCCAAAAGTAGTTTTTCACATCATTAAAGAATCACTTCTTTTGCTAGTGTGTTAACCCTTTTGGGATAATGTTAGCAGCTAAAAAATTCACGATGTCTGCAAACCAAGGTACCTCGGAGTTAGATATAGCAAAAAATTTCTCTTCAGGGAACGAATCATTTATTTCAACGTCATCTAGTTCTCTGGTATTAGATTTCTTGAGCCTAGACAGATGATCAGCCCTGAGATTTTCAGCTCCTTCCTTATCCTGAATCTCCAAGTAGAATTCCTACAATAGGAGAATCTATCGAATGAGTCGAGGTTTTGCATCGGTTTTAGCTAAAAGGTGGCGAAGGACAGAATGGTCAGTGTAAACAACAACTTAAGACAATATGAGATATGATCGAAATTTATCAAATACAAAAACCACAGCTAGCAACTCTTTTTCTGTAGCAGTATAGTTTTCTTGTGCAGCCGTTAAGGTTTTGCTGGCGTAATAGATAGGTTGAAAATGCTTGTCTCTTCACTGTCCCAATGCTGTACCTACTGCAAAGTCACTTGCATCACACATTAGTTCAAATGGCAAGTTCCAATTAGGTGCAATTAAGATTGGGGCATTAATTAATTTATCCTTTAAAGTATTAAATGCTTCTAAACATTCCTGATCGATGTTAAAAGGTATAAGGCTTAGCTATTTTAGAAAAATCCTTAATGAATCTTCTATAAAAACCAGTATGTCCTAAAAACCTTCTAATAGCCTTAACCGAACTAGGGGGTGGTAATTTTTCGATTGTTTCTATTTTAGATTTATCCACCTCAATCCCTTTACTAGAAATTTTATGCCCTAATACAATACCTTCTTGAACCATGAAGTGACATTTCTCCCAGTTAAGCACAAGGTTTTTTTCCTCACATCTTATTAAAACTTGTTTTAAATTTTTAAGGCAGAAATGAAAGAGTTACCGAATACCAAAAAATCATCCATGAAGACTTCCATGATACCTTCCACGATTTCGTCGAATATGGCCATCTTATAGCGTTGAAAAGTGGCAGGAGCATTACATAATCCAAAAGGCATTCTACGATAAGCGAACGTACCATATGGGCATGTGAATGTCGTCTTTTCTTGATCTTCAGGAGCTATTGGGATTTGGAAGTAACTAGAGAGTCTGTCTAGAAAGTAGTAATACATGTGTCCGGATAATCTTTCCAACATTTGGTCAATGAATGGCAAGGGGAAGTGATCTTTTCTTGTGGCGTTATTCAGTTTCCTGTAGTTTATGCAAACTCTCCACTCTGTGACTGTTCTTTTTGGGATTAATTCATTCTTCTCGTTGGTCAGAAACGTCATGCCTCCTTTCTTGGGGACAACCTGCACTGGACTTACCCAAGAACTGTCAGAAATAGGATAAATAATTCCAGCATCTAGAAGTTTAATTACCTCGGCTTTTACAACTTTGTTCATGTTGGGGTTCAAACATCTTTGAGCTTGCACAGACGGTTTGTATTCATCTTCCATCAAAATTTTGTGGGTACAAAAATAAAGACTAAATCCTTTAATGTCTGAAATTTTCCATGCTATGGCCTTCTTATGTTCTTTTATTACTTGGATTAATTCCTATTTCTCCTTGGGTTGCAAATTAGAAGCAATAATAACTGGTAATGTAGAATTATTTCCAAGGAATGCGTATTCTAAATGGCTTGGTAATTATTTAAGTTCTAGTTTGGGAGGCTCTTCAATAGAGGGTTTTTGCTGAAGTTCATCGTTTATCTTAATACCCTCATATTCTACTTGTCTTGACGGAGGGTTATTAGATTCCTCACCTATCTCCTCGTCTTGAGCTGGATACTGTTCTGCCGTCTTCTTTTGTACAATTTCCTGAACAGAGTCTTGAGTAATATGATCAATAGAGTCAATGAAATAACCTAAATCATCCTGTTCCCTAGAGAATCTCATAGTATCGTAAATTTTAAAGATAATCTCCTCGTCACCTACTCTAAATACCAATTTATCGTCTCCCACGTCAATCACAGCTCTAGCAGTGGCTAGGAATGGGTGCCCTAAAATTAAGGGTACTTCCACATCTTCATCCATGTCAAGCACAACAAAATCAACAGGGAATATAAATTTATCTACTTTTATGAGTACGTCTTCATAATACCCCTAGGATATTTAATAGATTGATCGACTAATTGAATACTCATCCTAGCAGGTTTAGGTTCCCCAAGACCAATTTGTTTGAACATTTTATATGGTATCAAATTAATGCTAGTGTCTAAATCAGCTAGTGCTTTTTCAACATTCAGACTACCAATTAAGCAAGGGATAGTAAAACTTCCTGGGTCCTTCAGTTTGGTTGGTAGCTTGTTTGGAGTATGGCGGAGCACTCCTCGTTGAGTTCTACTGTAGATAAGTCCTCGAACTTCCTTTTATTTGTTAAAAGCTCCTTCAAAAATTTTGCGTAGGTAGGCATCTGCGAGATGGCTTCAACAAAAGGTAAGTTGATATGTAATTGCTTAAAAAGTTTAAGAAACTTACCGAATTGTGCATCAATGTGATCCTTTTTTAATTTTTTTGGATATGAAACTGGTGGTTTATATTCCTTTGGCATTGGTTTGTCACTTATTTTGGGTTTTTCTTCCTTCCTTTCACTTTCCACGGCTTCTTGTGCTAACTTCTTTTCAGATTCCGCTAACACTTTCCCACTCCTTATTGTAACTGCTTTGACATGCTCTCTTTATTTGGTGTTACTAAGTAAATTTCCTAATGGTCTTTCTGAGATCAGTTTGGATAGCTGGCTTATCTGAGTTTCGAGCCCTTGGATCGATGCTTGTTGATTCTTAAGTGCTGTCTTGGTATTTTGGAAATAGGTTTCTGACATCGAGACGAATTTAGAGAGCATCTCCTCAAGGTTTGATTTCTTCTCTTGTTGATGAGGTGGGTGTTGAAAACCCTGAAGATTTTGTGGCTTTTGATTCTCTTGACCACCCCAAGAGAAATTTAGGTGGTTCCTCCAACCTGCATTATAAGTATTACTGTATCGGTTATTTTGAGATCAAAAGTTATTGTTACCCATATAGTTGACTTGTTCCTTTTCAGTTGTAGGATTGAAGGATTGATATTCTGTACGCACACCTCTTCCACTTGAGTCACACCTCATCACTAGATGTACCTGCGTAGAACCAAGTAAACCATCAATCTTTTTATTGAGAAGTTCTATCTAATTTGACAGCATAGTAACTGAGTCGATATTGTAAATGCTGACTCTTTTTGTTGGCTTAGTCCTCATGACTTGCCACTGATAATTATTCAGTGGCATTTCTTCAATGAATTTATAAGCCTCTTCAGGTGTTTTGTTGTTGATGGTTCCTCTAGTACCTGCGTCAATCATCTATCTTGTTCAGGGATTCACACCATTGTAAAACGTTTGAACTTGCAGCCATAGAGGTAACCCATGGTGAAAGCACCTTCGCAATAGATCCTTGTATCTCTCCCATGCATCATAAAGTGTTTCTAAGTCCATCTACACAAAAGAAGAGATATCATTACATAACTTAGTTGTTTTAGCCGGCGGAAAATATTTTAGTAGAAATTTTTCGGTCATTTATTCCCAAGTAGTGATGGACCCTCCTGGTAATGAGTTTAACCACTATTTAGCTTTTTTCTCAGTGAAAAAGGGAATAATCAAAGGCGAATGGCATCATCAGAAACGCCATTAATTTTGAAAGTGTCGCAAAACTCCAGAAAATTCGCCAAGTGAGTGTTGGGATCCTCATCCTACAAACCATCAAACTGAACAAACTGCTGTATCATCTGAATTGTGTTAGGTTTCAGTTTAAAATTATTCTCAGCAATAGCAGGTTTAACTATACTTGACTCAGTTCCTGTTAAAGAAGGTTTAGCATAGTCATACTTAGTACGTGGAGCAGGATTTTGATTAGCCGTAATTGCAGGAGGTAGTTGATTGCCTTGGTTTTTAGCTATCTCTTCAGTTGGGGGTTGAGTATCGTCTTCTTGCTCGTTCTCTATGTATCTTAAGCTTTTCCTTATTTCTCTTTGGTTTCTACGAACTATGCGATCGATATCTTCGTCAAACAGTAATGGCCCCGACGGGTTTCTTCTAGTCATAAACTATAAAAACCTGCCAAGAGAAGGAAAAAGGAAGTTAATAAATAATAAAATTATATTAAATTGCAAGAAAGATGAATGGTTAAAGTAATAAAAATTGAGTGCTCCTAGTATTTTAGTTCCCCGGTAACGGCGCCAAAAACTTGATCGTGAGATTTCGTGATAGGTTTTAAATATTTATAATTACTGTTCTTGGACTAACTATTATCGCGATATAGGCAAGTGTACCTATTGAACAGTAGTATAGTTTTAGCAAGACCGGATTGTCGAACCCAAAGCAACTAAAAGTACTAGTAATGACTGTCTTTTTATTAACTAGCCTAAGAATAAAGAGATTTTGTTTTAATTAACTAATTATCTAAACTAAGAACTTACAAAGAAAAGAATTGGGGAATTGCTTTTAGGAAAATCGATTGAATGAAGACAATACTTAAGGAAAAATCCACCTCGACTTTACTTGTTATTCTGGCTCCGAATCAGACAATTTATTCATTCAACTTGTTCCGTAGAGATCCCAAGTTATGTTATTATCCCTATTCAAGACTAATAACGTCTAATCCCTAGATTGAATAACCAAGACTTTTCTCTAATTAACACTCTAAGGTTGCGTTAACTCGATCTATGGATCCTCTTATTAGATTTCACCCTAATCTGGCAAAATCTTGTCACCCTAATCTGGCAAAATCTTGTCACCCTATTTCTAGGTGCCCAATCAACTCCGCTTAATTATGACAAAAGTACTCTTAGAAAGGGTCTATTCCTCCTCTGAATAAGAGCATGTCTTGAATCAGTATCCTGGGATATCAAAACAAGAATTAATAACAAGTTAAATATTTATTATACGATTCAAAAAATAATAACAAGATTAGTCTTAGGTTTCATTCCCCTTAGGTATTTAGGGGTTTTAGTTCATAACTAAATAAGAATCATCTCAGAAGAATAAAGAATACAAAATATAAAGAAAACCCAAAACTCCTAAAGGGAAATTGAGGAGAGATCTTCAGTCTTGATGATGAATCCTGGCTTCCGAGATGGATCAATCAGCTTCCTTGGAGTAATTCCTTACCCCCTCTTCTCCTTCTCTCTTTTCTCCTCTTCTAGAGTGTATTTATAGGCTTTGGAATGCCTATAAGCCCTCAAAAGTGGCCTTTTCCAAATTGGACTCAACTTGGGCTAAACAGGGACACGCCCGTGTGCGATTACTTTAGGCCGTGTTCGAGCCAATTAAAATAGCACAGGCGTGTGCTATACCCGTGTGAATCGTGCTTCAATTCTGCCAGATTAACACGGCCGTGTGGTCTACCCATGTGAAGAGGTCCAAGTCGTGTTGATTTCGTACTTTGGCCCATTTTCTCTATTTTTGACCCATTTCTCGTTCCTTTCGCTCTCCTATGCTCTACTAAGTATAAAATATGAAATTAAAGCATTAGGAGCGTCGCATTCACCAATTCTAATGAGAAATCATCCATAAAATGCATTAAACATGGGGTCAAAATATGTATAATTTACGGGTTATCATATGCGAATTTGATATGTAAAAGCATTGAATTTTAGTTAGAAAGCTCAATATTTGTGAAAGTATTGCAGTGGAAATAGAATTTCTTAATTTAGCTATAAAGAGAAGTTGAGTTCGTGATTTATCAGGTTGTATAGAAATTGAGAAGATCCATAATACGTTTCTTATATATATGGTGTGATGATATAGATAAGATTCTTCATCTATAGTATCTCTTTCAGAAGTAAGAACTCAGCTTGTTATGACGTATAGAAAAAAGAGATCAAAATCTTAGCTCCTGAGGTTGAAAAGTTGAGAAATCTGAGGTTATGTGAGAAATTGATACGGCTATGTGAAAGCAAATCTTTAATCCATTCTCTGATAAGATTTCCGGGGACGAAAATACCTAGGGGAGAGTTATGATAGCTCGTTTTTAGGGTTAATTGGAACAGTGGTTTTGGGACCACAATTCGAAGTCAAAATATTTATTTTATTATTATTTTAATATTTACAGCATGATATTAGAGTTGTGTGATTTTCGCGAAGAAATTTTATCGTTTGAGTGGTTAATTAAGTAAAAAGGACTAAATCGCGTAAAGTGCAAAAGTTGTGTTCTATAAGCTAAAGGTGTCAAATAGATATAGAACTTTAAAGTAAAGGTCCTTATGTGAAAAATAGCCCATTTGTGAGTTATTGGATGATGGTCGAGTGGCATTTGGTGTAATTTCAAATGTTTTAAATAGTTTAATAGGTAAATAAGTAATTAATGTTAAAATTAATAAAACCAAAAGCCATATTTTATTTCTATCATCATCCCCAACCAAAAATTCAACCTAAAATCAGCCATGGGAGAAGCTTTTGGTTCGGCCAAGCTTCAAATGTCTGATTAGGTACGGTTTTAGTTCCGTTTTTTTATGATTTTTACGTTTTTGAGATAGTTGCTTTGTAACCTAGCTAGCCCGTATCTCTGTTTTTGAAATTGTTAAAGATTTTGTGAGATGCCATTGATGAATATTCTTGCTTTTTGATGACTGATGATGGAATATGGAAGTTAGATGATAGTTTTACATATTTTACGAAGTGGTTTTGAGTGAAAATGCAAATTATGGACTAATTTGTGATATTATGAAATTATGTGGTTAAAAGTATGAATAAAGTGAAAATAGAGTAAAATTCAGCTAGCTTGGGTTTGTGCTTAATTTCATGAAATTGTGATTTTATGTGATAAGGACTAAATTGCAAAAATATGGAATAATAAGGGTAAAAGTGTAATTTTTCCAAAAAGTGTAAATTGTGTTAAATTGAATGAATTAATGATTAAATAAGTAAAAATTTTTATTATATAGATTGAGAAAAATGAGATTGGATCTAGAACGGGGGCAAACAAAGAATTGGATTAGTCGATTTAATTCGTCGTTACAGCGAACGAGGTAAGTTTGTATGCTACTAAACGTATTTAAATTGTGTTATAGAAGTTTATTTATTATTTAATTATATACATTTATTTGTCATTGAACTGTGATGAATGTCAAATGAGCAACTACGAGCAAGAATCGACAAAGTTACGACATTTGAAAGTCTCATATGAACCTTAGGAATAGTATAAGATACGAATGTCATGACATAAGGTTACTGAGATGTGACTACATGTAAGACCATGTCTGGGACATTGGCATTGTATTGTGATTATGTGTAGGACCATGTCTGGGACATTGGCATCATTATTTGATTTCGTGTGAGACCCTTTCTAGGACAGTGGCCTCGGTATGTGATAACATATAAGACCATATTTGGGATATGGCATTGTATGAGCTATATGTGATTGACGAGTATCCTTAACGATTCTGAATGTTTCAACGGGCATAGTCAATACGAGAATGAAAGTACAATCAAATTAAGCGATTCAGGTTTGTACAGAACCTATATGAGAATCAAGTGAAGACAATTTGGTAATTTCTTACTTTGTCATGTATATAAAATGAGAAAGAGTTATGTAGAAGTATGTTTCATGCCAAAATGTATTTATTTGGCTATAATGAGGTATGAATTGAATGATATGTGAGATATGAGTTATAGTTGTTTTAACTAAATATACATATGGTACATAGTGTGCGAAACATCGTTATTAGATGATATTTCACATAATTCACTTGGTCAAGAAAAGATGATCAATATTGAATTGAATAAAGTTTATATATATAATTGCTTATGCATATGAAAGTCTGAATGAATTGATAATATGTATTTAAATGATACGTGTTTTGAATGAATAAACTCATGAAAGTCTTGATCATTTATGTGCATGAATTCGAGATAGAATGGTGAAATCATATGAATTATATCATGTTTTTGAGTAATTTTTAAAAATGTGGTTATTTTTTAATATGAGTTTTTACCATACGAGCTTACTATGTTTTATAACTTACTTTGTTTTCTTTTCTATGTTTATAGAGTTTCAAAGGCTTGCTCGGGTTGGAAGTCGTCGGAGATTTCATCACACTATCCAGCTATAGTTTGGTACTTATGAGCTTTGTGATTTTGGTTATATGGCATGTGTAGGCTTGAGTCTTTTTTATAAAGGTTTTGGTGATATATTTGGTAATTTTATATGGCTTACTAATGACTTATGTTTGATGTGTAATTTACATTGTTTAATGGCATAATTTGGTATGGTTGATGATGGTTCAAGATGATTATTTGGTCATTTGGTATATGATGAGTATTTACTTATGAAAATCATGATTTTGGACATGATAATGGAATGGCTAATAGATGATTTATGAGTCAAGCTTTGTGTGTGATTGATGGTAGTAAAAATACGTATTGAAATATATTGTATTGATGAGTATGATGTGAATTTTGGTATATGTTTGAATAGGTGAGTAATGAGGAATGAATCATGCTAGTCTAGTATTTGTTTGAATGTACAAATGGTATTGAATTGAGTATATGAATGCTTGATTATTAAATAGCATTGTTTGGCTGCTTATAAATGTATTGAAATGGCACTATTTTGGTTAATTAGTGTGCTTGTGGAAAGGGTGGCAAATTGGCTTTACAAATGGCCTATTTTTGTCCACACGGGCAGAGACACAGGCGTGTGTCTCAACCGTGTGCGACACACGGTCATGTTACACAGTTGTGTGTTCGGGTACCCTTTTGAATTAAGGCAATATACCCTATAGTTTAGACACGGTCTAGACACACGGGTGTGTCTATTGGCCATGTGAGGCACACAGGCTGTACATGGGCGTGTGGTCGACCGTGTGACCCAAGTCAGTAACGTCCCTATTTTTCCTACGGCCATGGCACACGGGCGTGTCTTTGCCTGTGTGGTACAAGTCAATACGTATGTCCTGTTTTCACACGGCCTGTGACACGGGCGTGTCTGGTGACCGTATGAGGCACACGTCCTGTTAACACAGGCTTGTGACCCTTTTATTTTTAAAAGTTTTCTAAGTTTCTTAAAGTTTGCAAATAATATTGGTTTAGTCCCGAACCACTTCTAAGCATGTTTTAAGGTCTCATAGAGCCTTATAAGGGACATTGTGAATGTTTTGAATGGATTTTGAGTATGAATATATAAATATATGTGAATGAAGTGTGTTATCTGGTAATGTCTCGTAACCCTATTTTGGTGACGGATACGGGTTAGGGGTGTTACATGAAGGGTCATTTGTTGAGTAGAGACAAACTTGACAATGAGTTTGGTTTGGATAGCAAGGAAAATAAGCAAGCTTCCGTTTTGGTAGCATCCAAGAAACGAGACAAAAGGTGTCGCTATTGTAAAAAAGTTAGGTCACGTCAAAGCAAATTGTTATAAACTATGAAATAAAAGAGCTGCTGAGAGTAATGAGTGCTAATTTGGCCAATGAAAGTAATGATGATTTCTTGTTAGTGTCAATGAGAGATAACTCCAAGCTCACGTCCGAGTGGATTCTAGATTCAAGATGTTCTTTCCACATGTGTCCCAATAAAGAATTGTTCTCCAAATATAGTTCGGCTGAAGGTGGAGTTGTGTGCATGGGAAACAATTCATCTAGTAAGGTAATTGGTATTAGTACTGTTAAAATTAGGATACACGATGGGACGATTAGGATAGTGTTAGATGTTAGGTATGTACCTGATTCACGAAAGAATCTCATCTCATTGAGTATTTTAGACTTGAAAGGATGCAGAATCAACATCGAGTCGAGAGGCATTAAAGTATCTCATGGAGCTTTCATTTTTTGTTAAAAGGTAAAAGGACTAGCAGTCTTTATATTCTGAAAGGTTCTACAGTGACCGGTGAAATCAGATGTCCCTCATTTGTTACAGTGTCAAAGTCAACTTGTTTGAAGCGGAGGCAACTTCGTCATAGGAGGGAAAAAAGTATGACTGTTTCGTTGAAGAGAGGTTCTATTTTAGATGGTTTTGAAATTTTAGGGCACTATGTTCGTGAAAATCAAACTCGGTTTAGTTTTGATTTGGCAGTGTACAAGTCAAAGGCTAGAAGTCTTCCAGTTTCTAAGCATAGATTCGACATAGTTAATTCCTTGCATAGTTCAAGATAGGCTCGTGGCGGACTTTGGCAAAGATGGCGTCGTGGAAATTGGAGATTTGTTAAATATGACTCCTATTTCAGTCAAATTTGAGAAATAATCCTCTAGTTTAACTCTATTTATTTGTTTTAATCAAACACTAATTAGTTTTGATTATTTTATTATTATTTGACTTATGAATTTAACCTATAAATAGGCTCTTTTACAACCTTAGAAAATATGCCCATTAGATATTGGAACTCATAACACATTTAGAGAATTTTGTGTTTATGTTTCGAGGGTTCTTTGTTTTTGGGTTTTTGGGGTTTAGTTTTTATCTCCATTTTTTGTACTCTTCATTCTTTTTCCATTATAGTAAAATTATCTTTGCCCGTGGTTTTTTATCCTCTTTGGAGGAGTTTTTCCACGTTAAATTCATGTGTTCAATTTCTCAATTTATTCCGCTATTTTTTTTACTTGTTGCATAAACGGGTCGATCCTAACACCCAGAAAGAAGAGATTGCTAATAATAAATAACATAAAATTATATCTATAACCTAAAAATTTCCTAATTAATGTTTTACGTGCAAAAATTAAAATTACCTAGTGACATTGCCTCCCCAACAATGGCATCAACAACTTGATCGCCTCTGGACGTTCTAACGTCCAGAGTGTGAATACTACAATAAAATATAGAACAACAAGGGGGAATCCGTAAGTATATGAGTCGGGCTAATATAGTTTTACAATGAAGTAAATGAATACTCTAAGGATCGTACCCAGGGGAAGCAAGTGCTAGATCAATTCTTACCTAAACACTAAAAGATCTAATTAGTACATTGAATAAATTATAGTACGAGAACATAAAAGAAAGTTTTTTAAATTTTTTATAGTAATAAAATAAAATTGCATAAAATAAATATAATTCAAGAGATAGAAGAGTAGAGTAAGTCAAATCTCGATTATGGGTGATTAGCTCACTTCGGTAATCCCCATCAATTATTGCTTCGGGTTCCTCGTCAATCAACTAGTCGCTACCCTAGTAGGATTTTCCTATCTTCCACTAACATAACGAGTCAGTAAGAACTACTTATCTTTTGACCCCATTGTGACATCCCAAAATTAGCCCTAGTCGAGAAGTGGTTTCGGGACCGCTAAACCGAGTCACCGACATGCTCGAACGTAATATTTATTGTCTAGAATATGGGAAAATGCATGTGTGAATTTTGAATTCTTTGATTTAGTTAATTTGATTGTGAATTGAAAGAAAAAGGACTCATGTGAAAGGATTTAAATATGTAGCTAATTTTAAGAGGTTAATAAAGGAATGAAGCAAAATAAATGGAGTTGCATGTCAAATACTCCATTTATTTTGGATGAGTGGCCAGCCATGTCTAGATTATGGGCAAGGGGACATGTTTCCAACATGTTTAGTTAGTGCATTATGTAGAAAGAATTAAGAAATGAAAAAACAATGAGCATGGATGCCCCCATGGTGCCGTAGCTAGAGAGAAAGAAAGAAAAAAAAGTTGTCATTCATCCTTTCTTTGAGCAAAGACTAAGAAAGAAAAACAAAAAATTGTTCATCTTTTCCCTCCTTCCTTTGGCGAAATTCCTAAGAGGAAGAAGAGATTTTACTTCCTTTTCTTTGTTTAGAAGAGATCTAGAAGGAGATTTGGCTAAACTTGCATCAAGATTAAGGTATGTATGAGGTTGTGTCATGAGATTCATGCTTGTTTTGGTTGCTAACTTGATGTGCATGTTAGCCATGGTTCAAATCCTTGTTATGCCATGAAAAATGGTATTTGGCCAAGGTTGATATTGTGTTAAAGCCATTGCATGCTAAATGTGAAGCTTGCTAATGATGCATGCAATGATGGATTGACTACTCTTGAAATTTCTTTGTAGCAATCTTGAGTAAGACATTGAGTTCTTTGTTTAACCATGACCAAAGTTCAATGGGGTATGATTGTGATGTATTCGGCCATGATGCATTCATGAGCATGATTTATGCTTGTTACTTGATTGGTAAAAATTTGTGTTTTAGAGGGTTATGAACACCTTGAGATTCGGCCATGCACCTATATGTGTATATATGTTTGCACATGATATTTTGATTATGAAGAAAGTGATAAATATGTTTGTTTAAAGAAGAAATTTGTTGAAGAATGTTGTGAAATTTGCATGTACATTAGGCCTAGTACATGTATAGTGTGAAAAACCTTGAAATTATTTTTGATTTTGTGTATTTATAACCATGTGTAATCGGCCACATGAGTAATTTGAGCACTTGATGTTATGTTAAAATTCTTGAGCTTAAATATATGGATGTATGTATATGTGGCCATATAATGGCGTTTTGGTTCAAAGGTTGAATGATAAATTATAATAAAGTGAGATGATATGAGATGCGAATGTGATTTACTAGTAAACATTATTGATAGAAATATTGAATACTTCTACTTGTATTCATTAAGCTCAAGAGCAAAAGGGAGCTAAATCCGATAAAGGGAAGGAAAAAGTGATCGAATAGCCGTTGAAGCCGTTCGACAACATCCGAGGTAAGTCCTCAAGAAATGACCCTACTCGAATTATGTGAAATGAAATATGGATGTGTAATGATTATTGATTTATGTGTGTATGAGTATTTGAATGATACCCGGGCTAAGTCCCGAAGGCGATTATGCTAGTGATATGTTTGTGTTTGAGCCTTAGTAACGAAAACGAAACATGGATGTGTAATGACTATTGATGTATGTGTGTGCATGAGCAATTAAATGATATCCGGGCTAAGACCCGAAGGCATTCGTGCATGTGGTTATATCCGGTTGTATTCCAAAGAAGCTTGGGCTGAAGGTGAGCATTGGTTGCTGTAATAAATTTAATTAGTACGCTCGAAAAGCCCAAAGAATAAGGTATGTTTATATGTGCATTGGAAAAGTCGATATGTTTGAGTAACATTCGTTCAATCGACTAACGAATTTTCAGCTATTGAATTGGTTGATATCTTGTGAAAGTATACAATGATGAAGTGTGAAGTAAGTATGATTATGTGAATGTGTATTAATGAAATGATTCATTTGGCTATGTGAATGTAATGCTTTAGTTAAAGCTGATTTTATTGCTTGAGACTTACTAAGCATAAAAATGCTTACCCCGTTGCTTTGGCTCTCTGCTTTATAGATTTTGTTCGTTAGCGATCGGATACGGGATCATCGAAGTCGAAGTCATCCACACTATCAAAGCCTCCATTTTGGTATAATTTTGGTTGAACTTTGAAATGGCATGTATAGGACTACCCCTTGTTGTTTCAAATGTGTTGTGATGTACATGTGTACGGCCATGCGAAAATGGCTCGTAGAAGTAAAGTACGAACTTAGACCATTTGTGATTTGTATATATATATATGGTTTCATGATGTGATTATGGATTGGAAATGGGAGTGTTGGTCACATGATCAGCCATTGGAATGGCTAAAAATGATCATAGGTGAACCTATGTATGGCAAGACTAGTTGGTTCATGGAGACTACAAAATAGGTAAGACCTACCTTAAAAACAGGTGCTGCCAGCTGCAGTGACGTGAATGTGAAAAATCACCAAAATTTGTAGGAATGGTATTAAATAGTGAATAAGCTATGCAAATGAACCTTGATGAGTCTATTTTCATATGGAAGAAACGAAATGGTCATAGGAGTTACATGTTAAGAGATATTAAAGCTATTGTGAGACAGGGCCAGAACGGTTTCTGGGTCCCCTATCGCAACTTTAAAAATTTACTATAAATTATCCAGAAAGAATTAGGAGTCATGCCTTATATGTACAGATTCCATTTTGAGTCTAGTTTCATTAGAAACAAACGTAACCAGTATTAAAGCCCTGTACAGAGAGATATTCAAGTTGTAACGCGCGAAGGTCAGTGTAGTCGACCCCTGTAACATGGGCGACTTTAACTAATAAACTGTACCAATTGGCCCGACCAAAAATTCTAGAAATAAATCCATGGATGGATATATGAGTCTAAATTCAGGGAAAATTTACGGAATCAGTTTCCGAGTTGTGAAACTCTAGATATGCTTTTTAAGGCGACAGCGACGCAGTTTTCCAGCTTGCCTGGAATGTCAAATTGGTCGGTGCCATAAGTGGTTTTGGCTTGTTAACCCCTCGTGTCCGACACCGGCAACGGTCTCGGGTTCGGGGTGTTACAATTTTATTGGTATCAGAGCTACGGTTTAGTCGATTCTAGGACTACCGTGATATGTTTGGGGTCTAGCTATACATGCCATTAAATGATGAATCGATAGTGTGGTGATTTCTGACAATTTGACTTTGTGTTTGTTTATAGCAATGGATCCCGATCCCAACCGAGCAATAGCTGATGATGTGGAGAGTGTGGCGCCTGCTCCCGCGCAAGGGACAATGCCGGTGGACTCTCAACCTATGCCCAGCAATCCGAATGATGAGGCTAGGCAAGCCTTTTATAGTGTGATGAATGATTGGTTTAACCAATACATTCGAACTAACACTACTGTTCCACAACCTCCATTCCCGACAAATGCAACCCCGCACCTACAATACCTCCGTAATCGACCAAATAAGGTCAAGTAAGCCCCAATCGACGAGATTGAAAACATGGGGCCACTGAATTTAAAGCTACGGATGATGACGATGCGAGCAAGCTGAATTTTGGTTGGACAACACTATCCGGTGCTCGATGAGCTATCTTGTACACCGATGGGTGCTTAAAGTGTACCATCTCCTTGCTACGCGATTCCGCCTACTATTGGTGGAGTACTCGACTTGTGGTGCCTAGAGAGCAAGTGACTTGGGAGTTCTTTCAAACCGAGTTCGAAAGAAGTATATCGATCGAGATTCATCGACCAAAAGCGAAGGAATTTCTTGACCTTAAGCAAGGCTCTATGTCGATTCATCGACGAACGAAAATTTGTGAGGCTTAGCCAGACGCTCGAGAATGCATTTCGTCCAAACTATTATGTGTAAAAGCTTCGAGGATGGGCTGAATGATGATATAAGGATGTTCGTTGGCATTCTCGAAATACGAGAGTTCGTAGTACTTGTTGAGCGAGCTTGTAAAGCCAAGAGCTTAGAAAGGAGAAACAAAAAGTTGATGTGGGAACTGGAGAATTTGAAAAGGTCCTCGGAAAGTCTCTTCAACAGCATCGAAGAGATTTCGAGATGATGTGATCTGGTCTAGAGGCGCCGGGCTTTTCTAGACGAGATCGCGGTCGACCCCTGTGACCACACGAGTCACTTCGATCGCCGATGGTGGAAATGATCGCCGAGAGAGCGCGAGTGTCGCATTGTGGCAAATGGCATTCGGGAGCTGAGGTTCCGTGATCACTCTGTTATAAGTGTGGATCGGTGACCACTTTATCAAGGATCGCCCGAGGTTGCTTGATCAAAATGTAAGTCAAAGTGGAAACCCGAGTGCTACCACTGCTCGAGGTAGGCCATCCAGAAATGCGGGCAATGCTAGTGGCGGTCAGAGAGGGCCGAGAGATGCTACAACAAGACCCGAGGCTCGTGCTCCTGCTAGGACTTATGCCATACGCGCACGCGAGGATCTTGCCTCACCGGATGTCATTACGGTACATTCACTCTTTTCGATACTAATGTGATTGCTTTGATTGACCCCGGTTCTACTCATTCTTATATATGTGAAACCTTAGCATCCAAGAAGACTTTGCCTATTGAGTCTCTCGAGTTTGTAATTCGGTGTCAAACCCTTGGGTCATTACGTGCTTGTCAACAAAGTGTGCAAGAAAAGTCCCCTAGTATTCCGAGGTTCTTGTTTTCCGGCGGACTTGATGCTTTTGCCGTTCGACGAATTCGACGTTATTCTTGGTTTGGATTGGTTGACCATGCACGATGCGGTTGTAAATTGCAAAAGCAAGACTATCGATCTGAGGTGCGCGAATAACGAGATAATTAGGGTTGAGTCTACGGACTTAAAGGGGTTGCCAGCTGTAATATCAGCAATATTGGCCCAGAAATATGTAAGAAAAGGGTGCGAAGCGTACCTTGCGTATGTGCTCGATGACAAGGAGTCAAAAAAGAAACCCGAATCTGTGCCAGTGGTTTGTGAATACCCGGATGTTTTCCCTGAAGAATTGCCGGGTTTACCACCTGTTCGGGAAATAGAATTTGGCATCGAATTGGTACCTGGTACCACTCCAATTTCGATAGCTCCGTATCGTATGGCACCAACAAAATTAAAGGAGTTGAAAGCTCAGTTGCAAGAATTGGTGGATAGAGGTTTTGCTCGCCCGAGTTTCTCGCCTTGGGGTGCACCAGTGTTGTTTGTGAAAAAGAAGGATGGAACCATGAGGCTGTGCATCGACTATCGTCAGCTTAATAAAGCGACGATAAAGAACAAATATCCGTTACCACGTATCGATGACTTGTTCGATCAACTGAAGGGAGCCTCAGTGTTCTCGAAAATAGATTTGAGATCGGGCTATTATCAATTGCAAATTCGAGATTCGGACGTACCCAAGGCGCCTTGAGCGAGATATGGTCACTATGAGTTCCTAGTGATGCCGTTTGGGCTTACTAATGCCCTGCGGTATTTATGGATTTAATGAATCGGATCTTGAGACCATATTTGGATCGGTTCGTAGTCGTGTTCATTGATGACATCTTGGTCTATTCAAGAAATGAGACCGAACATCTTGAACACCGAGGTTAGTCTTTGCAAATTTTACGGGATAAGCAATTATATGCTAAGTTCAGCAAGTGTGAGTTCGGTTAAGAGAGGTTAGCTTCTTGGGGCATGTGATATCTGCATCGGGTATTCGAGTCGACAATTCGAACAAAATTTCAGCCATACTTAACTGGAAGCCTCAGAAATATTACCGAGGTTCGAGCTTTTTGGGGCTGGCGGTTATTACCGACGATTTGTAAAGGTTTCTCAACGATAGCCACGCCAATGACGGCTTACTCCAAAAGGATGTTAAGTTCGAATGGACGGAGAAATGTCGAAAAGTTTCGATCAATGAAAACTTATTTGATGAAGCCCCAATTCTAGTGCAACCCGAATCGGGCAAAGAGTTTGTCATTTATAGTGACGCATCCCTACTTGGGTTGGGTTGCGTATTGATGTAAGAAGGGCGAGTTGTGGCCTATCGTCGAGACAATTAAAGCCACATGAGAAAAATTATCCGACCCATGATCTCGAATTGGTCGCCATCGTATTCGCCTTAAAGATTTGGCGACATTACTTATTTGGTGAGAAGTGCCATGTATTCGGATCACAAAAGTCTCAAATATTTGATGACTCAAAGAGACTTAAATCTGCGACAAAGACGTTGGCTCGAGCTGTTAAAGGATTATGAGCTGGTCATTGACTATCACCCGAAAAGCGAATGTGGTTGCGGATGCCTTGAGTCGTAAATCATTATTCGCTTACGAGCAATGAATGTGCACTTGTCCGTTCGATCCGACAACGTGTTAGTAGCTGAATTGAAAGCCAAACCATTATTGATACATCAAATTTGTGAAGCTCGGAAGGTCGACGATGAGTTGGTTGCAAAACGAAATGAGTGTGTTCGAACAGGAATCGGAGTTTCGGATCGATGATGACGATTGTTTGAGGTTCAGAGTCGTCTGTGTGTTCCAAAGAATTCGAACTTATTTCGATAATCTTGAACGAAGCCCATTGTAGCCGAATGGCGATCCACCGGAGTACGAAGATGTACAACGATTTGAAACGTCGGTTTTGGTGGCATGGTATGAAACGAGACATCTCGACTTTGTTTCGAGGTGTTTAATATGTCAACAAGTGAAAGCGGAACATCAAGTGCCTTGAGATTACTTCAACCGATCACGATACCGAGTGGAAATGGGATCGAGTCACAATGGACTTCAGATCCGGACCGCCTTTGTCGGTGAGTAAGAAGGATGCGATTTGGGTCGTTGTAGATAGATTGACTAAGTCGGCTCGCTTTGTCCCCGTCGCACGGACTTTTCAATGGTCAAACTAGCCGGTATGACGTTTCTCAGATTGTGAGATTACACGGGGTGCCTATTTCCATCGTGTCGGATAGAGATCCGAGATTTACCTCGTGATTTTGGAAAAAGTTGCAAGAAGCTTTGGGTACCAAGTTGCATTTCAGCACCGCCTTTCACCCCCAAACCGATGGTCAATCCGAGCGGATAATTCAGATACTTGAGGATATGTTGAGATGTTGCATCCTCGAGTTCAGTGGTTCATGGGAACGGTATTTGCCGTTGATTGAATTCGCTTACAACAACAGCTTTCAATCAAGTATTAAGATGGCACCCTACGAGGCTTTGTACGGTCGTAAATGCCGTACACCATTGTTTTGGACTGAGCTCGGTGAAAGCAAAATTTTCGGGGTGGATTTGATTAGAGATGCTGAACAGAAAGTGAAAGTAATCCGTGAAAGTCTGAAGATAGCCTCCGATCGTCAGAAGTCGTACGCGGATCTGAAGCGTAAAGACATCGAGCATCAGGTGGGAGATAAAGTGTTTCTCAAGGTTTCACCTTGGAAAAAGATACTCAGATTCGGCCGTAAGGGCAAGTTGAGCCCGAGGTTCATTGGACCATATGAGATATCCGAGCGAGTCGGTCCAGTGGCATATCGTCTGATTTTGCCCCCTGAACTCGAAAAGATTCACGATGTCTTTCATGTTTCGATGCTTCGATGCTATAGATCTGATCCATCGCACATGATTAGTCCATCAGAGGTTGAAATTCAAGCCAATATGAGTTATGAGGAAGAACCGATTCGTATCCTGGCACGTGAAGTGAAAGAGTTGCGAAACAAGCGGGTTCCGCTAGTGAAAGTGTTATGGCTCAAACACGGGATAGAAGAAGCTACTTGGAAAACCGAGAACTCTATGAAAGAGCGATACCCAACCCTATTTACCGGTAAGATTTTCGGGGATGAAAATTTCTTAAGTGGGGGAGAGTTGTGACATCCCAAAATTGGCCCTAGTCGGGAAGTGGTTTCGGGACCGCTAAACCGAGTCACCGACATGCTCGAACGTAATATTTATTGTCTAGAATATAGGAAAATGCATGTGTGAATTTTGAATTCTTTGATTTAGTTAATTTGATTGTGAATTGAAAGAAAAAGGACTCATGTGAAAGGATTTAAATATGTAGCTAATTTTAAGAGGTTAATAAAGGAATGAAGCAAAATAAATGGAGTTGCATGTCAAATACTCCATTTATTTTGGATGAGTGGCTTGACCATGTCTAGATTATGGGCAAGGGACATGTTTCCAACATGTTTAGTTAGTGCATTATGTAGAAAGAATTAAGAAATGAAAAAAAATGAGCATGGATGCCCCCATGGTGCCGTAGCTAGAGAGAAAGAAAGAAAAAAAAGTTGTCATTCATCCTTTCTTTGAGCAAAGACTAAGAAAGAAAAACAAAAAATTGTTCATCTTTTCCCTCCTTCCTTTGGCCGAAATTCCTAAGAGGAAGAAGAGATTTTACTTCCTTTTCTTTGTTTAGAAGATATCTAGAAGGAGATTTGGCTAAACTTGCATCAAGATTAAGGTATGTATGAGGTTGTGTCATGAGATTCATGCTTGTTTTGGTTGCTAATTTGATGTGCATGTTAGCCATGGTTCAAATCCTTGTTATGCCATGAAAAATGGTATTTGGCCAAGGTTGATATTGTGTTAAAGCCATTGCATGCTAAATGTGAAGCTTGCTAATGATGCATGCAATGATGGATTGACTACTCTTGAAATTTCTTTGTAGCAATCTTGAGTAAGACATTGAGTTCTTTGTTTAACCATGACCAAAGTTCAATGGGGTATGATTGTGATGTATTCGGCCATGATGCATTCATGAGCATGATTTATGCTTGTTACTTGATTGGTAAAATTTGTGTTTTAGAGGGTTATGAACACCTTGAGATTCGCCATGCACCTATATGTTTATATATGTTTGCACATGATATTTTGATTATGAAGAAAGTGATAAATATGTTTGTTTAAAGAAGAAATTTGTTGAAGAATGTTAGAAATTTGCATGTACATTAGGCCTAGTACATGTATAGTGTGAAAAACCTTGAAATTATTTTTGATTTTGTGTATTTATGACCATGTGTAATCAGCCACATGAGTAATTTGAGCACTTGATGTTATGTTAAAATTCTTGAGCTTAAATATATGGATGTATGTATATGTGGCCATATAATGGCGTTTTGGTTGAAAGGTTGAATGATAAATTATAATAAAGTGAGATGATATGAGATGCGAATGTGATTTACTAGTAAACATTATTGATAGAAATATTGAATACTTCTACTTGTATTCATTAAGCTCAAGAGCAAAAGGAGCTAAATCCGATAAAGGGAAGGAAAAAGTGATCGAATAGCCGTTGAAGCCGTTCGACAACATCCGAGGTAAGTCCTCAAGAAATGACCCTACTCGAATTATGTGAAATGAAATATGGATGTGTAATGATTATTGATTTATGTGTGTATGAGTATTTGAATGATACCGGGCTACGTCCAAGGCGATTATGCTAGTGATATGTTTGTGTTTGAGCCTTAGTAACGAAAACGAAACATGGATGTGTAATGACTATTGATGTATGTGTGTGCATGAGCAATTAAATGATATCCGGCTAAGTCCCAAGACATTTATGCTAGTAGTTAAATCTGGTTAAGACCAAGGCAATTATGCTAGTGACTAAATCCGGGCTAAGACCAAGGCATTCGTGCAAGTTGTTAAATCGGGCTAATACCAAGGCATTTGTGCAAGTCGTTCTATCGGGCTAAGACCAAGGCATTCGTGCATGTGGTTATATCCGGTTGTATTCAAGAAGCTTGGGCTGAAGGTGAGCGTTGGTTGCTGTAATAAATTTAATTAGTACGCTCGAAAAGCCCAAAGGATAAGGTATGTTTATATGTGCATTGGAAAAGTCGATATGTTTGAGTAACATTCGTTCAATCGACTAACGAATTTTCAGCTATTGAATTGGTTGATATCTTGTGAAAGTATACAATGATGAAGTGTGAAGTAAGTATGATTATGTGAATGTGTATTAATGAAATGATTCATTTGGCTATGTGAATGTAATGCTTTAGTTAAAGCTGATTTTATTGCTTGAGACTTACTAAGCATAAAAATGCTTACCCGTTGCTTTGGCTCTCGCTTTCTGATTTTGTTCGTTAGCGATCGGATACGGGATCATCGAAGTCGAAGTCATCCACACTATCAAAGCCTCCATTTTGGTATAATTTTGGTTGAACTTTGAAATGGCATGTATAGGACTACCCCTTGTTGTTTCAAATGTGTTGTGATGTACATGTGTACGGCCATGCGAAAATGGCTCGTAGAAGTAAAGTACGAACTTAGACCATTTGTGATTTGTATATATATATATGGTTTCATGATTTGATTATGGATTGGAAATGGGAGTGTTGGTCACATGATCAGCCATTGGAATGGCTAAAAATGATCATAGGTGAACCTATGTATGGCAAGACTAGTTGGTTCATGGAGACTACAAAATAGGTAAGACCTACCTTAAAAACAGGTGCTGCCAGCTGCAGTGACAGGAATGTGAAAAATCATTAAAAATTGTAGGGATGGTATTAAATAGTGAAAGAATTATTCAAATGAACCTTGATGAGTCTACTTTCATATGGAAGAAACGAAACGGTCATAGGAGTTACGTGTTAAGAGATATTAGAGTTATCGTGAGACAGGGCAAGAACGGTTTCTGGGTCCCCTGTCGCGACTTTGAAAATTTACCATAAATTATCCAGAATGAATTAGAAGTCATTCCTAATATGTGCAGATTCCTTTTTGAGTCTAGTTTCATTAGAAACAAACGGCATCAGTATTGAAACCCTGTACAGAGAGATATTCAAGTTGTAACGCGCGAAGGTCAGTGTAGTCGACCCCTGTAACATGGGTGAATTTAACTAATAAACTGTACCAATTGGCCCGACCAAAAATTCTAGAAATAAATCCATGGATGGATATATGAGTATAAATTCAGGGAAAATTTACGGAATCAGTTTCCGAGTTATGAAACTCGAGATATACTTTTTAAGGCGACAGCGACGCAGTTTTCCAGCTTGCCTGGAATGTCAAATTGGTCGGTGCCATAAGTGGTTTTGGCTTGTTAACCCCTTGTGTCCGACACCGGCAACGGTCTCGGGTTCGGGGTGTTACACCCATAGTCAAGACTGGTTTGGGGTGAAGATGTTCACGAATAGGCAATACCAATTTTGGGTTAATTCCCACCTTGCTGACTTCCTAAGGTTGTCAGGCCTAGGGTTTGTTTCATGTTCTTCTTTTCCCAAACAGTTGATCTGTTGAGTAACCTATAAAACAATTAATCGATCATACTTCCATTCGCTAATCCCCCACAGAGGGATTAGTTTCGCATGGCTTGAAACACCCCTAACTCGTATCCATTGCCGGACTAGGGTTATGAGACATTACCGGACATATCGGAACATTTAATAATCAATTCACAATTATCATCCACACATCATAGCATCATAGTCAAACATCATTTCAAAGTCCCTTTCTTAGGTCATCGAGACCTTAAAACGCTTCAGGAAGGGGTTGGGACTAAACTGAGCACATACAAAATTTCTTAGAAACTTAACAAATTTTCAAAGTTACAGAGGTTGTATGCCCATGTGATCAAGCTGTGTACCTTACATTGCATTAGACACGCCCGTGTGTCTAAGCCGTAGCTAAATAGAGCATACATATTGACTTGTACCACACTGCCGGAGACGTACACATGTGCCTTAGTCGTGGTTGAAACTGACTGGGGCCACACGACTAACCACATGCTTGTGTGTCTAGCTCGTGTACCCTTCGAAATGGTCACACGTCCATGTGCCAAGGCTGTGTGCCTCACACGGCCACCAGACACGCCCCTGTGTCTAAGCCGTGATCGAGACTGACTTTAAATTGTAGGACTACCCTGGGGAAACACGGTCGTGTAACATAACCGTGTGTCACACACGGCTAAGACACAGGCCCATGTCTTTGCCCATGTGGACAAAAATAGGCTATTTGCAAAGCCAATTTGCCACCCTAAATGGTAATCCCTACAAGTCCAAAATCAAAGCACAATTGCACCATAATTTCAACCAATTTCAATCACAAAACATATATCATTCATTTCATATAATCACCAACCAATATCATCCGTATCATCCAAAGCAAAACCTACCAAAATCACATACCAAACTCATTCATTCATACATGTCATTATCCCAATTTTTCACATCCATTTTTCATATCAAAATCATACCATTTCCATAACTAATTCAAACAACTAACTTACCAAACTGACCATTTCTCACTAGGCTAATTATGCACTTCAAAACATACCATTTCTTAATGCAACTTATATACCAAAAACCAAACCAAATAGCAACTTTAATCTAGCCATATCACATGGCATGATATACACTTTACAAATCATATTCAAATACTTCTAGCCTATACATGCCATACTTCAATATTCATATTTTCAAAAGGTACCAAAATAGATTTCGATAGTGTGGTGATGATCTTCGACTATCCCCGAGCTTCTGGTAGCTTCGATAATCTATAAAAAAATTGAAAAACACGTAAAGTAAGCTTTCAAAAGCTTAGTAAGCCATATACAAATAAACTTATCTCATAACACATTTCTAAACCAATTCATTCATATAGCTCATGGAAAAATGCAATCACATATTAATATGTCTCATATAGCTCATTTGATCATAATTCACTTACATATAACACATTTCATTCTCATAATAATTCATAAATATATCATATGTCCACAAATGTACATATACTTACCTTTCATTCTCAAACATGATATACATTTCAAATGTACCTTATTTGGATGCACATTCACATAGTCATTTGTTTCTCGGAATGCCCATTGAACCGTACAGAATCAAATAGGATACACAGATAGCTTGAAAAGCTAGTACAATGCCAACGTCTCAGACGTGGTCTTACATGTAATCAAATATCGATGCCACTATCCCAGAAAGGGTCTTACTCGAAATCAAATATGATGCCGATGTCCCAGACATGGTCTTACACATAAATCTCAAATCGATGCCAACATCTCAGACATGGTCTTGTATGAAATCAAATATCAGAATCCTATGTCATGACATATGTATCCTAACTATTCCTATGGTTCGTATAGGACTTTTCAGACGTCTTCACATTATTAGAACTTTCTCGGATTTCTCATATCCAACTCAAATAGCCATTCATCACTATTCAATAGCATATAAGCAATAAAAATTCAATCCAAAACACATTTATTTGTATATAGACTTACCTCGTACGGGAATGAATGAAAACGAACGGTTATTCAACTACTTTTGACTTTCCCTGATCTAATTCTATTTTCTTTGGTTCTTGATCTATACACATACTTGGTTGAATATTCATGTAGTCCATATATCCCCATATCTTTCATTTATTTTGCATTTTAGTCTCTCGGAATCTCATTTTCATAATTTAGCCCAAATTACTCAAATTCATCAAAAATTCAAAAACAAAACATATTAATCTAACACATGCCTTTCATTTTTCATCAATTAACATCAGAAAACTCACAATTTCATCAATGGATCAACTCAAAATCTTCATCAATTTTTTAAATTGAGACATGGGCTTGATAGAATACTTGACAACATTTACAAAAACATAGAAATTATCAAATACAGATCAAAAACACATACCTTAATTAAGCCAAAACAATAGTTGAACCCTAGCAAGCTTTTATGCTTTCTTTTCCCTTCAATTTCGGAAAACCAAGAAGATAATGCATGAATTTTGGCTTTTGTTTTGTTAATATTAACATAAATATCAATTTCCAATTTTAACCTTAATGTTAATTCATGAAAACTCATTAATACATGCCCATAATGGTCCATTCAAGGTTAAAATGGTCTATTAACAACATAAGGGCCTCAATTAAAAAGCCATAGCAAATAGGTACTTTTAACATATAGAATGTATATAATGCCCCCACGCTCGAGACCATC
Source organism: Gossypium arboreum (assembly GCF_025698485.1). NCBI lineage: Eukaryota > Viridiplantae > Streptophyta > Magnoliopsida > Malvales > Malvaceae > Gossypium > Gossypium arboreum. The sequence goes on from NC_069073.1 coordinate 85,386,398, forward strand.
ACCGGAGTCGAGCTTGAGGGTTTACCGAACATAATTTATCAATTTAAGAACTTCAAATCATTTGTTTCTACATTCACAGCTTTCTAGCTACTCGCGTCACAGTTACAAGAAAAATCATATCTCGAGTTACGAAACTCGAAATCAAGATCCGTAAATTTTCCCTGAATCTAGACTCATATATCTATTTACTAATTTTTTTCTAGAATTTTTTTATTGGGCCAATTAGTACAGTTTATTAATTAATGTATCCCCTATTTCAGGGTTCGACTGCTCTGACCTTTGTGTATTACGAATCATATATATCTCTATAAAAAATTTCAATGACTATAAGGTTTGTTTATATAAAAACTAGACTCAATAAGGAATCTGTACATATAAATAAAAACTTCTAATTATTTTAGAAAAATTTATTATGAATTTTTAAAATTCAGAACAGGGGATCCAGAAATCACTCTGGCCCTGTTTCGTAAAAGTTTAAATATCTCATAAAATATAATTTATATTCCTGTTTTGTTCAATTCATATGAAAATAGACTCATTAAGCTTCAATTTCATAACTTACTCATCATTTATTTCCATTTATACTATTTTTAGTGATTTTTCAAATTCATGTCATTGCTGCAGCAATATTCTGTTTTAAGGCAAGTTTCATCTTTCCATGAATTTTTATGAACTAGATAACCTATTAAACTTCCATGATATCAAACATGATCTAAATTAGCCATCACCATGACTTATCAATATCAAACATTTTCTCAACCAAACATGGCCATATCATAAAACTATTTACACAAAATAAGTATATTGCTATACATGCCATACTTAAGTAGTTGTACAAGCCATTTACCAAGATAAAAGTCCTTTGGATAGTGTGATCGAACTTTCGACCGTCCCGATTCTGAGCGGCTTGTTCAAAACTACAGTGAATGAAAAGGAAGGAGTAAGCATAAATGCTTAGTAAGTTCATATGTAAATAACAAGTAACATAACAATACAAATATACCAAACAACTTTAGCATGGTACCACCAAAACATATATCACATCTTTAAACATCATTCATCATCTAACCACCTTATCGTTGTTGTATCTATTTTCAACCCGAGGGTTAAGAACATACCTGTCCAAAGTGTCCATTTCAGAACACTTACCCAAAATGTCACTTATATCTTAAGTGCTCTTCCATTAAACTAGAAATTTCACCCGTTGAACACATCGGAATATAACTCGGATACATGGATAATTTGCACATAAGTGCCACATATGTAATCAAGAAATCATGTAACCCGCCCCTAAGTTAACTCGGACTCAACTCAATGAGCTCGGGCGTTCGCATCCATAAATGAACTCGGACTCAACTCAATGAGTTCGGATGCCTAGTTACATTTCACGAACTCGGACTCAACTCAACGAGTTCGGACATTCACATCCATAAGTGAACTCGGACTCAACTCAACGAGTTCGGATGCTCAACCATCCTAGTGACATGTCACTTGTATCCTAATCTATTCGTAAGGTTCAAACGGGCTTTTTCTCTCGATCTCACATTTGCCGTCTTCCATGGAATATCGGAACCGATACTCGGTAGCAATTCATATTTATCAAGTAGTAAACATAATTTGCATATTACTCAACATTAACCACAAAGCATAATATTTCATGATTAAAAATCAGCATATCATATAATTAACATTAATAACTTAAAAATAACATTTATGCTACATTATTTACACATGAACTTACCTTGGTACCAAAATATAAAGATTTTGCAATTTAGTCCACAATCTTTTCTTTTCCTCGATCACGACTTGAATCTCGTTTTCTTGATCTATAATACCAAATTAATCTTATTTAATACATACATTCATCAAAACGCATTTAATCTGAACTTTAAAAATTACACTTTTGCCCTAAACTTTTGCATAATTACACTTTTTCCCTAGGCTCGGAATTAAACTTTATTCCTTATTCTTATGTTTTATAACATGCTGATCACTTTTCCTTCTATGGCAACATCAAATTCTCTCTCTAACATATACTTGTGACTATTAGGTATTTTTATCGATTAAACCCTTTTACTCGTTTTCACTAAAAACCGAGCAGCACAAGTTGTCTAACATAATTTAAAACCCCATATTCTATCATAAAACATAAAAATACACAAATTTCACCTATGGGCATTTTTCCAAATATAAACCCTAGGTTGAATTATCGCTAGCTTAAGCTTAATCGAGCTTCCGGGATTCCAAAAACGTAAATAACATTAAAAACGGGGCTTGGAATCACTTACTATGGAGCTTGGAAGCTTGAAACAAACCCTAGCTATGGAGAACCCTTGAAATTTTGTCCTAATGAAGAAGATGGACAAAAATTGGCTTTTAATTTTGTTTTTAATTCATTTTAATAACTAAATGACCAAAATACCCTTACTACTAAACTTTCCAAAAATTCCTTCCATGTCCTAATTTTGTCCATGAACTTAAAATTGGTCAAATTTCTATTTAAGACCTCCTCATTAATATTCCAAAACAATTTCATACTAAAAACTTCTAGAATGAAAGTTTTGCAACTTATTCGATTTAGTCCCTACTTTCAATTTAAGCACTTTAGGCATAGAATTTCATCACGAAATTTTCACACAATCATGCAATCATATCATAAACATCAAAATCATTGTAAAATAATTTTTTCTATCTCGGGCCCTAATTCAGGATATTACAACTCTCCCCCCCTTTTAAGGATTTTCGTCCTCGAAAATCTTACCGGTAAACAGGTGTGGGTATTGGTTTCTCATAGTTTCTTCAGGTTCCCATGTAGTCTTTTCTACCCCATGCTTTTTCCACAACACTTTCACAAGTGCAACACTTTTATTTCTTAGTTGTTTGACTTCTCGAGCTAAAATCTTAATCGGTTCTTCTTCATAAGTCATATCCGGTCGCAGTTCAATTTCTGTCGGTGAAATTATATGTGAAGGATCCGAACGATACCGACGTAACATAGATACGTGAAACACATCATGAATCTTCTCTAATTTGGGTGGTAACGCTAGCCGATATGCTACCGGTCCAACTTTTTCAATTATTTCATACGGTCCAATAAAACGCGGACTTAACTTGCCCTTTCGTCCAAATCTAAGGACTTTCTTCCATGGAGACACTTTCAAAAATACCTTATCACCAACTTGAAACTCCATTTCCTTTCGTTTCAAATCTGCATAAGATTTCTGTCTATCTGAAGCAGCTTTCAAACAATCTCGAATCACTTTCACATTTTCTTCGGTTTCTTTTATTAAATCAACTCCATAAATCTGATTTTCCTTGAGTTCAGTCCAATACAATGGCGTCCGACATTTACGACCATATAATGCTTCATAAGGTGCCATCTTCAAACTTGTCTGATAACTATTATTATAAGCAAATTCTAGCAATGGTAAATACTTTTTCCAACTACCTTGAAATTCCAATACACAACATCTGAGCATGTCTTCAAGAATCTGAATTACTCTCTCTGATTGTCCATCAGTTTGTGGATGAAAGGCAGTGTTGAAATTTAACTTTGTACCAAATGCTTCTTGCAACTTTTGCCAAAACCATGAGGTAAACCTTGGATCTCTATCCGAAATGATTGACAAAGGTATCCCATGAAGTCTAACAATCTCTCGGATATACAATTTAGCCAACTTATTAAGAGAATAATCTGTACGTACCGGAATAAAATGAGCCAATTTAGTCTGTCTGTCAACTATTGCCCAGATGGCATTTTTCTTCCCTGGAGTTAACGGCAACCCTGATATAAAATCCATAGTAATCCGATCCCATTTCCATTCAGGAACCATAATAGGCTGGAGTAATCCCGAAGGTACTTGGTGTTCAGCTTTCACTTGTTGACAAACTAAGCACTTTGATACAAACTCGGAAATATCTCTTTTCATTCCACTCCACCAGTACATTTTCTTCAAGTCATTATACATCATCGTCTGCCGGATGAACCGCTAAACAACCATTATGTGCTTCATGCAAAATCTTTTGAATCAACTCATCATTTTTTAATTACACAAATCTGATTTTAAACATCAAACAACCATCGAACCGATTCTAAAATCTGATCCCGTATCAGCTTCACACTGTTTTCTTTTGGCTAGCAAATCTTAATCATTTTTTTGAGCTTCAGAAATCTCTTGTAAAAACATCGGTCTTGCTCTTAACTCTACTAGAATCGAACCGTCATCTGAAATTTTCAACTGAGTGTTCATAACTCTCAAAGCAAACAACAACTTTCTGCTTAAAGCATCGGCAACCACATTCGCTTTTCCCGGATGATAATCGATAACAAGCTCGTAATCTTTCAATAACTCCAACCATCTTCACTGTCTCAAATTCAAGTCTTTTTGTGACATCAAGTATTTAAGACTTTTGTGATCGGTATATACTCGGCACTTTTCACCACACAAATAATGTCGCCAAATCTTCAAAGCAAATACCACCGCAGCCAATTCCAAATCGTGAGTAGGATAATTCTTCTCATGAGGTTTTAAGTGTCTCGAAGCATAAGCCACCACTTTTCCTTCTTGCATGAGTACACACCCCAAACCATTTAGAGAAGCATCACTATACACCACAAATTCTTTACCGATTCGGGTTGTAGCAACACCGGTGCTTCATTAATAACTTTTCAATTCTTCAAACTCGTTGACATTCTTCCATCCATTCAAATTTAACATCCTTTCGGAGTAGTCTAGTCATAGGAGCAGCAATTATAGAAAATCCATTTACGAACCGCAGATAATACCCAGCTAGCCCCAAGAAACTTCTAACTTCAGTTACGTTTTTCGGTGGTTCCAATCAACAATGGCTGAAATTTTACTAGGATCAACCCGTATACCATCACCTGAAACAATATGACCCAAAAATCCAACTTCCCGGAGCCAAAATTCACTTTTACTAAACTTAGCATACAGCTGCTTATCTCTCAAAGTTTGCAAAACTATCCTCAAATGCTTGGCATGCTCTGTCTCATCTTTTGAATAAATTAAAATATCATCTATAAACACCACAACAAATCTGTCCAAGTATGGCCGAAATATGCGATTCATTAAATCCATAAACACAGCAGGAGCATTTGTCAACCCGAATGGCATAACTAAAAATTCATGATGACCGTACCTTGTTCTAAAAGCAGTTTTAGGCACATCTGACTCTTTTACTCGCAGCTGATAATACCCAGATCTCAAGTCAATCTTTGAAAACCATGTCGCTCCTTTTTGCTGATCAAACAAATCAGCAATTCTCGGCAACGAATACTTGTTTTTGATTGTCACCTTGTTTAACTGCCGATAATCAACACATAATCTCATAGAACCATCCTTCTTTTTCACAAATACCACGGGAGCACCCCAAGGTGAAAAACTCGGTCTCACAAAGCCTTTATCAGTCAACTCTTGCAACTGCGACTTTAATTCTTTCGACTCTGTTGGTGCCATTCTATATGGAGCAATCGAGATCGGAGCTGTTCTCGGTATTAAATCAATACCAAATTCTACTTCCTTGACTGGAGGTAAACCTGACAATTCTTCTAAAAATAAGTCCGCAAATTCACACACAACCGGCACTGATTCAACTTTCTTTTCAACTTCTTTTGTATTAATTACATACGCCAAATAAGCTTCACAACCCTTTCTCAAATATCTCTGAGCCGACATCGAAGAAATCATACTAGATAATGCCTCTGATTTGTCTGGCTCAACTCGCAGAATTTCACCACTTTCACACTTTAATTCTATAACCTTTTCTTTGCAATTTATTATAGCATCATGCAATGTCAACCAATCCATACCCAAAATAACATCAAATTCATCAAACGAAAACAACATCAAGTCGGCCGAAAAGTAATGACCCCGAATCATTAAAGGGCATTTCTTGCTTACTTTATCAACTATCACGCATTTGCCTAACGGGTTCGACACTCTAATCATAAATTCTGTGTTCTCAACAGGTATATTCATACTAGACATCAGTTTAATGCATACGTATGAATGAGTAGAACTAGGATCAATCAAAGCAATAACATTAATATAATAAAGAGAAAATGTACAGGTAATCACATCGGGTGAGGAAGCATCTTCACGCGCTTTACTAGCATAAGTTCTAGCCGAGCTCTTCCTCAAATCTAATCATTGCATCTCGGCTACATTCTTCTTGCTTGTTTCACTTCCACTTTTCTCGGATACCTTCCCTCGAGTTTGCACCACTAGCTTTTACACTCTGAAATTTTTCTTTCTCAGCTCTCTCTGGGCAATCTCTAATAAAATGATCCGGAGAACCACATCGAAAACATTCATTTGCTCTGCACGGACCAAAATGATTTCTACCACACGGCGGCACTCGGGTTTAACAAATCTCGAGTTCCCTACACTCGCCATCTGAATATTCGATATTTAGGACCCACATTCGCTTCTTAAAATTTCCATATGATTGCCCAGATGAAACTTGGGAACGTGGATCCATATTTCTTGACTTTCCGGGTTGCTGTGAAGGTGCCTTACTCATTGGCCTTTTCTTCCAATTTCGTGTCTCAACCTCTACCTTCCTCTTCTCTTTAAGTAGTTCTTCAGCCTTACAAGCTCGATCAACTAGGACTACCATTTCTTTCAGTTCAAGGATCCCGACAAATACTTTAATGTCTTCGTTGAGCCCGTCTTCAAATCATCGGCACATCTTGGCTTCGGTAGGAACATATTCCCTGGCATACTTACTCAATCGAACAAACTCTCTTTCATATTCTGAGACTGTCATATTACCTTGCTTCAGCTCAAGAAACTCTTTACATTTCTGATCAATAAATCTTTCACTAATATATTTCTTCCAAAACTCTTCTTGAAAGAATTCCCAAGTTACCCTCTCTTTCGGTACCACCAAAATCAAAGTCTTCCACCAATTATAGGCTGAATCTCTCAACAAAGATGTAGCACATTTCAAACATTCTTCAGGTGTACAAGATAATTCATCAAATACCCGGATAGAATTTTCAAGCCAGAACTCTGCTTTCTCTGCATCATCATCAATATTTGCTCTAAATTCTTCAGCCCCTTGTTTACGAATTCTATCAACGGGGGTTCTGTGAAATTTTATCATATCCACTCCTTGAGGCATTGGAGGCATAGGTTGAGGAATTGGGGGAGGTGGGGGAGGTCGTACATTTGGGTTCGTACGAACGAACTCAGTGTACCATGCACTCATCATTTGGAGAAAGGCTTCCCGATCCCTTTCTCCTCCTCCCTGACCAACAGTAGGAGGTGGGTTTTCAGTCGGCGCTGCCCCTTCAGCCGGAGCTGGCGCATTACTCTCTACTTCATCTGCCACAGCTGGATCGGGATCCATTTACTATATAAAAATCATTTAAAAAGGTCAGAAGTCGTCACACTATCACAATTCATACATATGGCATGTATAGCAAAATCCGTACATACAACACGTAGTCCAAGAACCGACTAAACCTACTCTGATACCACTAAATGTAATGCCCCCACGCTCGAGACCATCACTGGAGTCGAGTTTGAGCGGTTACCGAACATAATTTATCAATTTAAGAACTTCAAATCATTTGTTTCTACATTCACAGCTTTCTAGCTACTCGCGTCACAGTTACAAGAAAAATCAGATCTCGAGTTACGAAACTCGAAATCAAGATATGTAAATTTTCCCTGAATCTAGACTCATATATCTATTTACTAATTTTTTTCTAGAATTTTTTTATTGGGCCAATTAGTACAGTTTATTAATTAAAGTATCCCCTGTTTCAGGGTTCGACTGCTCTGACCTCTGTGTATTACGAATCAGATATATCTCTATAAAAAATTTCAATGACTATAAGGTTTGTTTCTATTAAAACTAGACTCAATAAGGAATCTGTACATATAAATAAAAACTTCTAATTATTTTATTAAAATTTATTATGAATTTTTAAAGTTAGAATAAGGGATCCAGAAATCACTCTGGCCCTGTTTCACAAAAGTTTAAATATCTCATAAAATATAATTTATATTCCTGTTTTGTTCAATTCATATGAAAATAGACTCATTGAACTTCAATTTCATAACTTACTCATCATTTATTTCCATTTATACTATTTTTAGTGATTTTTCAAATTCATGTCATTGCTGCAGCAATATTCTGTTTTAAGGCAAGTTTCATCTTTCCATGAATTTTTATGAACTAGATAACCTATTAAACTTCCATGATATCAAACATGATCTAAATTAGCCATCACCATGACTTATCAATATCAAACATTTTCTCAACCAAACATGGCCATATCATAAAACTATTTACACAAAATAAGTATATTGCTATACATGCCATACTTAAGTAGTTGTACAAGCCATTTACCAAGATAAAAGTCCTTTGGATAGTGTGATCGAACTTTTGACCTGTCCCGATTCCTGAGCCGACTTGTTCAAAACTACAGTGAATGAAAAGGAAGGAGTAAGCATAAATGCTTAGTAAGTTCATATGTAAATAACAAGTAACATAACAATACAAATATACCAAACAACTTTAGCATGGTACCACCAAAACATATATCACATCTTTAAACATCATTCATCATCTTACCACCTTATCGTTGTTGTATCTATTTTCAACCCGAGGATTAAGAACATACCTGTCCAAAGTGTCCATTTCAGAACACTTACCCAAAACGTCACTTATATCTTAAGTGCTCTTCCATTAAACTAGAAATTTCACCGGTTGAACACATCGAAATATAGCTCGGATACATGGATAATTTGCACATAAGTGCCACATATGTAATCAAGAAATCATGTAACCCGCCCCTAAGTTAACTCGGACTCAACTCAACGAGCTCGGGCGTTCGCATCCATAAATGAACTCGGACTCAACTCAACGAGTTCGGACATTCACATCCATAAGTGTACTCGGACTCAACTCAACGAGTTCGGATGCTCAACCATCCTAGTGACATGTCACTTGTATCCTAATCTATTCCTAAGGTTCAAACAGGCTTTTTCCCTCGATCTCACATTTGCCGTCTTCCATGGAATATCGGAACCGATACTCGGTAGCAATTCATATTTATCAAGTAGTAAACATAATTTGCATATTACTCAACATTAACCACAAAGCATAATATTTCATGATTAAAATCAGCATATCATATAATTAACATTAATAACTTAAAAATAACATTTATGCTACATTATTTACACATGAACTTACCTTGGTACCAAAATATAAAGATTTTGCAATTTAGTCTATAATCTTTTCTTTTCCTCGATCACGACTTGAATCTCATTTTCTTGATCTATAATACCAAATTAATCTTATTTAATACATACATTCATCAAAACAAAGATTTAATACAGAACTTTAAAATTACACTTTTGCCCCTAGGCTCGGGAATTAAACTTTATTCCTTATTCTTATGTTTTATAACATGCTGATCACTTTTCCTTCTATGGCAACATCAAATTCTCTCTAACATATACTTGTGACTATTAGGTATTTTTACCGATTAAGCCCTTTTACTCGTTTTCACTAAAAACCGAGCAGCACAAGTTGTCTAACATAATTTAAAACCCCATATTCTATCGTAAAACATCAAAATACACAAATTTCACCTATGGGTATTTTTCCAAATATAAACCCTAGGTTGAATTATTGCTAGCTTAAGCTTAATCGAGCTTTCGGGATTCCAAAAACATAAATAACATTAAAAACGGGGCTTGGAATCACTTACTATGGAGCTTGGAAGCTTGAAACAAACCCTAGCTATGGAGAACCCTTAAAATTTAGGCCTAATGAAGAAGATGGACAAAAATTGGCTTTTAATTTTGTTTTTAATTCATTTTAATAACTAAATGACCAAAATACCCTTACTACTAAACTTTCCAAAAATTCCTTCCATGTCCTAATTTTGTCCATGAACTTAAAATTGGTCAAATTTCTATTTAAGACCTCCTCATTAATATTTCAAAACAATTTCATACTAAAAACTTCTAGAATGCAAGTTTTGCAACTTATTCGATTTAGTCCCTACTTTCAATTTAAGCACTTTAGGCATAGAATTTCATCACGAAATTTTCACACAATCATGCAATCATATCATAAACATCAAAATCATTGTAAAATAATTATTTCTATCTCGGATTTGTGCTCACAAAACCACTATTCCAATTAAGCCCTAATTCAGGATATTACAATGTAACTTTTCCATTTTACGCGATTAGGTCCTTTTATCAAAATTAGGCACACAAATGATCAAATTTTTATACAAAACTTTCACACATATTAATTCACATATTATAAGCACAGGAAATAATATTAAAATATTTTTCTAACTCAGATCTGTGGTCCCAAAACCACTATTCTGACTAGGGTCTAAATCAGGCTGTTACATGGCTTTCATAAAAAACATGGAATAGATGGAAGAATTAATCATAGTGAATGAGTTGAAGGAGAGAGTTTAGGAAAAGCCAGATTGATATTAATAATAAGCACGAATTCACAAACGTTGATCTCCATCACAAATAAGATCTCTTGAAAGAAAATAAAGAACAAATAAGCTAAACTCTAAAAAACCTAAGAAAGCAAGAAAACAAAACTAATCTAAGCTAAACATAAATGAATAGATAATAAACACCTACAAAGTAACACAAAGACTTTCTTAGATCACTCCTTAGGAACCACACCGGTTACACCGGCACATAACTAATCTGCAATGGGTAAAGAAAGGTGTGGGTGAGTTTAACAAGCTCAGTGCATGCCTAGAACAACTACCATGCAAACAGTTCATCAAGCATTAGTGAAGCATATAAGTAGCATAATTATAACAACCTCAACTTAGTTTACACATTTTACATCTTTTGCATATTTGATAGTTTGGTTTTAGATTCAACTCATACACATTCATGCATACATCACAAAACATACAAATATATTTACAATTTAAGATAATTTGGCACTTGAGTTATGAAATGTAAAAATGGGAACTATCACCACTTATCGGATACACGGATCTCCAACACACCACATAGACTCATAGAGTCAAACATGTCCCATAAGCGAAGCATATAGATAACACTCTCCTTATTTCCCCTCAAGTGTCCCATTGAATGGAGCTTAGCTCACATTCCCTTATCCCTCCAACATGTCCTAGGGCCTTAACACCCAAAATCACTGTACTTATAGGTGCGTAATTACAATCCTATGGCATGCCAAATATATCCAATGGTCTCAAGTGTCACAGGGCCAAAATATATGTTATTAAACACACATATGTTGCTTACCGATTCTCTGCTCATTACCACTACATATTTTCATCATAAGCACAATCCTATGGCATGCCAACTATATACAATGATCTCAAGTGTTACAAGGCCAAAATATATGTTATTAAACACACATATGTTGCTTATTGATTTTCTGCTCATTACCACTGCATATATGCATCATAAGCATAATATTATCACTAACACCTAGCTTGTTTGACATGTTCACATATATAATTCAACAATAATAATCACAAACACATAACATATGTAATGGCATATCATCTTAATACACATGTTATGCCATAACTAAATTCCCTAACAATGCATTGAATCGTGTCCACAAAAAGTTAATCTAAACACTCACCAATTTACTTTTGCCGAAATGTCAAAAGCTCAAACTGGCCTTTCCTAGATCATAGATGGTCCTAATGAATCCAAAACTTCAACATAACAATCGACACAATAGCAACTCATTTAGAAGTTAGCTAAGGATTCACCACAAGAAACCAAAAACATAAGCCTAAGTTATGTTCCTATGTAATTGAAACCTTTAACATAGAAAATTTTAAGTTCGAATATCTCGATCTATACTCAATAATTTTTCCTAAAACAAATGTTTTTCATCTTCTAATTCACCTACGACTAATTCCTAACCTTTAAACTACACAAAACTACACAATTCATGGTATCGACATTTTTCGACAAGTTTTAACTATTTTCAAGAAAATTCATTAAAACTCAAGAAATCTTTAATGAAAATTCAAAAAAAGTTTGGTAACCTCTTAATCATGTCAAAACCTTATGATTAACACTTTGAAATCACATTTTTACTCAAAAATTTGAAATTCACCATTAACGACCCTATTTTTGGCTTTTAATCAAAACATGTGATTTAGCGGCTAAAAATACAGTTTCAAAGGCCTAATAACATTAAAAACTAATGGGTAGATGATTGGGTAGCCTTGATGGAAGAAAAATGGACTTTTTAGAAAACCCAGAAGACTCACACTTGAGGAAGATGATGATTTTAATGAGATTTTAAGATGTTTTCTTGAAGATTTATGAAGGTTTAAGGCTTTGGAAATGATAGGAATCAAAGTAGTGTAGTTTGGAAATCAAAAATCAATTGGGAGAGCAAAGGAAAGCAAAGGGACGACAACACTATGGAGAAAGGAGAAAATTATCGTTAAAATAAGCTTGGAATGGGCAGGTTTTATGTTCAATTTTAAAATTTGGCCTAATTGCCTCTTAAAAAAAACACATTTTTTACTATGTTACAAATCAATTCTTTTTTAAAATTAAAGGTTTCTAAAACACTTTTTTCAAAAATTGATTTAACCTTTAAAAAACTATAATAAAAAAACAAGACCGATATACCATGTCGCATAATTCCAAGCACTCTAAGGCTAGAATCCCTAAAATACCCCTAAAACTCTTAGGCCCTACTTTGAGGTGTTATAAGCTTGAAGTGCTCTCATACCTTGTAGAGTGTTTCCCCTTCTAGTTGCCAGAAATTGGTGATGCCGATCCCCAACTTCATCGTCTTGTTAGGTGGAAAATGCTTAACAAGGAACTGGTTGGCAAGCTCTTCCATAGTAGTGATCGAATCTATAGGCAGCAATTCTAACCACATAAACATCATCACACAATGAAAAGGGGAAGATTCGAATCAAAATAGCATCATCAAATGCCCCCATTGTATCTAAAAGTGTCACAGAGGGTTAAGAAACCCTTAAGGTGTTGATTCAGATCTTTATTCATCAATCCACAAAACTACAGATTGCTCTAGAACATCTGGATTATGGCCTACTTTATCTCAAAGTTATAAGAATTGATCATCGGTGTGTTGATGCTACCTTACACAATACCCAAATTGGGCATGGCATAGTCCCTCAGCGTACGATATGCCATTTGCTCTCCAGCTTGTTGAATTTGCAACTATTGCTCCTTAAAAAGTGGATTTTGTTGCAGTGGATCAACTTGTGGTGAATCATCCATAGGAAATAATCCCCTTCTTTCTTTTTGCAAAGTCTTCACTAGTTTTAGATCAAATGGGAGCAGCTTGATTCTACTTTGAGTCATACACTGTAAAACAACACCACAAGAGATATAACCAAATTAATCAATAAAAATTTAAGAATATAAAATATGCAATAACAATAACAAAAAAAAGGTATCATATATATGATATCAAAACTCAATATTTATCTTCTTATATACATGCAAACTATAACTAGATAATCCAAACTATCAGACCAAAAACCTACTCAACAATGATTCCAACAACTTGACCGCGTCTCGGTGTGTATTCACCAAGGTAAAAAATTACAAATTGATATTAAAAGTGTGGTAGGTTACAAGTGTAACAAGCCTAGTTGTAATATTTATAAAGATATACAATGGAATACCTTACGGAGTACTCCAAGGATCAAACCCACAAGAGGTAGGTGAAACATTTTGAATTAATCAAAATGAGCATGCAAAATAAGTCTAAATAGCTAATTATCTATTAATTATAGTACAAAAACTCATAAAATATTGACTGAATATTAAACTAAATGTAATGGCCTAATTGTAAAAATTTCGAAAGTTGTAAATTAATCAAGACAAACAAGTGGGAATTGGTTAATTTTTGTGTTCAAAATTAAATTTTGGATTAAGGAATTTAACAAAATAATTACCTAATTGTATTAATTAATACCTTTCAGCCTATAATTTTACCTAATTTGCAATTTAGTCCAATTTACCTTTCAATCTAACCAATTTACCTTTCAATCAAACTTAAACTAAAAAGGACAATTCAATTTCTACATCATAAGTGTAACATCTCGAAATAGGGCCTAAATGGAATAGTGGCTGCGAAACCACAAATCTGAGATAGAAAAGTTTATTTCGATTAATTTTTATGATTTACCGAGTGATTAGATGCATGTGTTAGAGTATTGATAAGAAATTTTATAGATTGCATGTTTAATTTGCCTATTAGGGCTTATTTGCAAAAATTGCTGTAACAGCCTGATTTAGGGCCTAAACGGAATGATGGTTTTAGAACCACAAATTTGAAGTCAAAAAATTTATTCCGATTAAGTTTTAAGGTTTATTTACTAATTAAAATATTGTGTAAAAATATCGTTAAGTAATTTTACTGATAAAGTGCTTAATTGGACTTTTAGGACTAAATTGCAAAAGTTGCAAAATATGTGTTCTAATTCATAAGTACTTGATTGAAATGGGGGTTTAAAGAGGAGGTCCTTAAATGGAAATTAGACCATTATATTTCGTTTGGACAAAAATGGGCATGAAAAGGACAAAATTTTAAAGAAAGGCCTTAAGGGCATTTTAGTCATTTAGTAATTAAAAGAAATAAAAAGGAAAAATAAAGCCAAAATTTACTCATATTTTTCATGGAGGCCAAAATTAGCATGGGGGAAGCCATGGCTAGGGTTTTCAAGCTTTCCAAGCTCAATAGTAAGTTCGTTCTAGCCCCGTTTTTCAAGTTCTTTACGATTTTAGAATCTCGGTAACTTGATTAAGCTTATTCTAGCAATAATTTAAGCTAGGGTTCATATTTGGAAAAATACCCATAGGTAAAATGTGTTTATTTTGATGTTTTATGGTAGAATATGAAGGCTGAAATTATGTTAAACAACTTTTGCTAAGCAGTTTTAAGCAAAAATGAGTAAAACGGTTTAATCGGTAAAAGTTGTTATTGTTCATAACTATATGTTAGAGTGAGAATTTGATGTTTCCATAGAAGGGAAAATGATCAGGATGTCATAAAACATAAGAATAAGGGATGAAGTTTAATTCCCGAGCCTAGGGGCAAAAGTGTAAATATGCAAAAGTTTAGGGGCAAAATTGCAATTTTTCCAAAGTTTGAGTTAAGGACTGTTTTGAATAATACATTAATTAAATAAGTAAAATATGATATTTTAGATCCTGGAAAACGAGATTTGAATCTAGAATGGGAGAAAAATAAAAAATCAGGAAAGTTGGTAAAATGGCCGTTTTAGTATCGAGGTAAGTTCATATGTATAATAAGCATTAATTTATGTATGTTTCAATGTAAAATTGATATATTTACTATGATTACCGAGGTGTTGAAAGTAAGTATAATTATGATGATTATATGTTTAATATTAATTCGACATGGAAATGAGAAAGTATGTAAGTTTGTATGTAAATAATACATTATCTTTATTATGTTTTTGTATTTCAGCATATTTTATGTATTGTAGCTGATTTTTGAATCATAATTAACTATTGGAAGTATGGAATCAAGTATTAGAAAGAGAGAGAAATCCCGGTTGAACCTTCAAAAAGATTGGATGATACAGATGGTATGTAGCTAGGTCACATGTATGGTGCTGAGTGCACATCTTGTGTACAAGAGAGCTACAAGACATTATGATGTAGCTAGGTAGCATGAGTGATACTATGTGTACACCATGTAGACAAGAGAGCTACGGGATATATGTAGCTATGTTGCATGCATGGTTCCAGGTGAAGGACACCATGTAGACAAGAGAGCTACGAGATAAACTGGCCAGGTCACATGGGTGGTACTAAGTGTTCACCATGTGTACAAGAGAGCCAAAATTATGTGTACAATCGAGCTAGGTCACATGAGTGGTGCTAAGTGAAGGCCACTATGTGTACAAGAGAGCTTCGATTTTAAAGGAGGGTTGTGTGCGATACCATCGCGTATATGCTATTATTCCGAAGAGTTCAACTGGGAAATTGATTAAATGAAATTGTGTATGACTTTGTGATGATAAGTGTAAGTATATACATGTGTAACTTATGAGCAATATGCTCGATATGTGATTGGAAATTTGAAAGATTGTTATGGGAAAGTGATGAATACAATTGAAGTGTGAAAGATCAAAATTGACAATAAAACTATTCTGGATAGTTGCAGTGACGTGAATCTAAAAGTTTACCAAAAATAGTAGAAATTGAATCAGAGACTGAATGAGATATCAAATTAGAGCTTAATGAGTCTATTTTCATATAACAGAAACAGATCAAGAAAGGAATTCTATATTATGAGATATTTAAGTTTTTGAGAGACTGGTTCAGAATGACTATGTGATCCCCTTTTCTGGCTTGAAAAAATCATTAAAAATTGTACAAAAATAATTATGGGATATAATTTATATTCCTGAAATGAGTCTAGCTTCAAATGAAATAAACTAGAACATTCTTTGAATTCTGTACAAGGAGAAAATTGATTTTTAGTGAAGAGTGGTCAGAACAGTTGTGCAGTGAAATAGGGGTAATTCAATGAATAAACTGTACTAATTCTCTAGACCAAAAATTCTGAAAATTTTATGGTAAGAATATATGTGAATCTAAGTTCAAGGAAAATTAATGGTTTGTAATTTGGAGTTCTGTAGCTCCAGAAATAAATAATTTAGTTTCTGCTACTCTGCAATACAGCTTATTTTGAACCTGTTTATGATTGTAATAGTGAAAGTATGTGCGTTTGTGATGGTAATATTCCGGGAACATATTGTGACTTTATTTAAAGTATGATAATGTAGTTTTTATTAATATTTACATACTTACTTACTAAGCTATAATGCTTACTCCCTTCCTTTCCTTTTTCCTATAGTGTCACAGATGTTAGCGCAAGTTGGAGGTCGCCGGAGGTTAAATAACACTATCAAACTATTGATCGATATATAAAGGTTTTAAAGTATTTTAAGTCTTTGGCATGTATGGAGACTCATTTAATTGTTATTAAGTTGCTAGGAATTGGATTTAAATACTGACCTATGTTATTTGAAGGTCTCTATTGTAACGCCCCCACGCCCGAAACCGTCGCAGGAGTCGAGCTTGACGGGTTACCGAACATAATTTATCAAATTAAGAACTTCAAATCATTTGTTTCTACATTCACAGCTTTCTAACTACCCGCGTCACAGTTACAAGAAAAATCATATCTCGAGTTACGAAACTCGAAATCAAGATCCGTAAATTTTACCTAAATCTAGAATCATATATCTATATACTAATTGTTTTCTAGAATTTTTGGTTGGGCCAATTAGTACAGTTTATTAGTTAAAGTCTCCCCAGTTTCAGGGTTCGACTGCTCTGACATCTGTGTATTATGAATCAGATATCTCTCTATACAGAATTTAAATGACTACAAGGTTTCTTTTTCTTAAAACTAGACTCAATAAGGAATCTGTAAATATAAATAAAAACTTCTAATTATTTTTTTAAAATTTTTTATGAATTTTTAAAGTCAGAACAGGGGATCCAGAAATCACTCGGCCCTGTTTCACAAAAGTTTAAATATCTCATAAAATATAATATATATGCCTATTTTGTTCAATCCACATGAAAATAGACTCATTAAGCTTCAATTTCATAACTCACTCATTATTTAGTTCCATTTATATTATTTTTAGTGATTTTTCAAATTCATGTCATTGCTGCAGCAATATTCTGTTTTAAGGCAAGTTTCATCTTTCCATGAATTTTTATGAACTAAATAACCTATTAAACTTCCATGATATCAAACATGATCTAAATTAGCCATCACCATGACTTATCAATATCAAACATTTTCTCAACCAAACATGGCCATATCATAAAATTATTTACACAAAATAAGTATATTGCTATACATGCCATACTTAAGTAGTTGTACAAGCCATTTACCAAGATAAAAGTTCTTTGTATAGTGTGATCGAACTTTCGACCTGTCCCGATTCCTGAGCCGGCTTGTTCAAAACTATAGTGAATGAAAAGGAAGGAGTAAGCATAAATGCTTAGTAAGTTCATATGTAAATAACAAGTAACATAACAATACAAATATACCAAACAACTTTAGCATGGTATCACCAAAACATATATCACATTTCTAAACATCATTCATCATCTTACCACCTTATCGTTGTTGTATCTATTTTCAACCTGAGGGTTAAGAACATACCTGTCCAAAGTGTCCATTTCACAACACTTACCAAAACGTCACTTGCATCTTAAGTGTTCTTCCATTTCACTAGAAATTTCACCCGTTGAACACATCGGAATACAACTCGGATACACGGATAATTTGCACATAAGTGCCTCATATGTAATCAAGAAATCATGTAACCCGCCCCTAAGTGAACTCGGACTCAACTCAATGAGCTCGGGCGTTCGCATCCATAAGTGAACTCGGACTCAACTCAACGAGTTCGGATGCCTAGTTACATCTCACGAACTCGGACTCAACTCAACTAGTTCGGACATTCGCATCCATAGGTGAACTCGGACTCAACTCAACGAGTTCAGATGCTCAACCATTCTAGTGACATGTCACTTGTATCCTAATCTATTCCTAAGGTTCAAACGGGCTTTTTCCCTCGATCTCATATTTTTCGTCTTCCATGGAATATCGGAACCGATACTTGGTAGCAATTCATATTTATCAAGTAGTAAACATAATTTGCATATTACTCAACATTAACCACAAAGCATAATATCTCACGATTAAAAATCAGCGTATCATATAATTAACATCAATAACTTAAAAATAACAATTATGCTACATTAGTTACACATGAACTTACCTTGGTACCAAAATATAAAGATTTTGCAATTTATTCCACAATCATTTCTTTTCCTCGATCGCGACTTGAATCTCGTTTCTCTTGATTATGGAGCTTGGAAGCTTGAAACAAACCCTAGCTATGGAGAACCCTTGAAATTTCGGCCTAATGAAGAAGATGGACAAAAATTGGCTTTTAATTTTGTTTTTAATTCATTTTAATAACTAAATGACCAAAATACCCTTACTACTAAACTTTCCAAAAATTCCTTCCATGTCCTAATTTTGTCCATGAACTTAAAATTGGTCAAATTTCTATTTAAGACCTCCTCATTAATATTCCAAAATTTCATACTAAAAACTTCTAGAATGCAAGTTTTGCAACTTATTCGATTTAGTCCCTACTTTCAATTTAAGCACTTTAGGCATAGAATTTCATCACGAAATTTTCACACAATCATGCAATCATATCATTATTATCAAAATAATAATAAAATAATTATTTCTATCTCGGATTTGTGGTCACGAAACCACTATTCCGATTAAGCCCTAATTTAGGATATTACATCTATTGTATAAAGTCATTTAATGTAGGTAGTCTTGATTATGTTATTAATTAAATGATGCAATTTATGAATGTGCATGCTTGCCTATGTGTGTGGTTGAATTAAAGCATGATATGGGCCTTGTAAGCTCTTTTTGAGGGACAGCTTGAATGTGTTTGAAAAAGTTTTAAATTAGAGTGAAATTATGAATTGGTTTTTATACGATGATTAGTGATTAAGTCCGGTAATGCCTCGTACCCTGTTCCGGCGTCAAACATGGGTAAGGGGTGTTATAATAAGGTTTCCTCTCAATTTTCCTTATCTAAATTTTTACCTCGAGTTTTGATTCCAGGTTTTGATTACTATTCATTTAGTGCAATTATTTGATTGAATCCTTAAACTTTAAGTTAATTGCTCAAACACTTTAGTTAATCAATTTCCAAGGAAAATTAATTTCGATTCATCTTAATCAAACCAAACCCACTTTATTTCCAATTTATTTAAATAATTAAAAATTAAAGAGGTTTAGAAGTTCTCATTTTATATCTGTTGAAATCCTTATTTTTTCAATTGTGATGAAGAGAATGTAAAATCCTTCATCGGTTGATTCGATTGCAACTTTTAATGAAGAAAAATTGATAGCATCAACTTTTATTTGAAGTGCAGGAAAAGAAAATAACAAAAATCAAGAAAAGAAAATGTGCAACCAAGCTTCAATGATAATGGAAGCCATCTAAAGTCTTTAACCTAAAATTTGAAAAGTAAAGAAAAAGGTAAGAAAAAGAACTCCCCAAAAATTTCTATAAAGTAGCATTTATACTACTTTTAATGTTGACCGAGCTTATGTAACACCCTATACTCGTATCCTACACCGTGATGGAATTTGAGGCGTTACCCCACTTAAACTAATGCTTACAACCATTTTCGAGTCTCCAAGACTTGGAAAAATTTAAAACTCTCTCAAACTTATCAACATATCCATATTATAGGCCTTCGAGGCTCAAAACACACATCATAAATCACTCAGAACCAACTCAGGTACCTTTGCCAACTATAGAAAAAATGTCACTTGAAATAGGGGCACACGCCCGTGTGGCCAATTCCACATGGTTGTGTTGTTGGCTCGTGTGGCTCACACGGCCTAAGCAATATAGGAAAGGCTCGTGTCCTTCACTCATGTGGAATTTATTCTAAAAGCACACCTACAGGGGTTTTTGCACTGCCCAGCACATGCCCATGTGCCTAGCCTGTGTCCTTCACACGACTACAACACGCCCATGTACTAGCCCGTGTACAAAAACATGGACATTCTGTTTTTGACATCAGCAACCCCAAAATGTCACACAGCCAAGGCACATGCCCGTGTGCTAGGCCTTGCCCTTCACACTGTTGAGACACATGGCTGTGTCTTTGCTCGTGTGTTTATTATCATGCATACTGACTTAAAATGTTTACGTGCAGGGGACACACGGCTGGACTACACAACCATGGGACTGGTCATATGTCACTCACGGCCTAGACACACGTGGCCTACCCGTGTGGACAATATAAGGCTATTTACCAAGCCCCATTGCCACCCTTACATATTTAGTTTCATACAAAAACCGAACAATATCAAAACAAGCATAATTCCTATAACCAAGTCAGCCACAATAGACATTCATTCAACCATGATAATGCATCTTTGATAAATTCAAAATGAATGTTAGCCATCATTCAAGGCTTAATACAAATTGAAGGGTTTCCAACCCAAGCCAATACATATGGCCAAACCTCAATGACACAAAATAATAAAGTCTAGGTCATATACATGCCATATTCAAAAATATAAATCCAACTATACCGAATGCTTCGGTTGAAAGTGTGATCGATATCTCTAACTTTCAGTGATCCTTGAGCTAGCTAGGCGGCACTGTAAGGAAATGGAAAGAAAATGGAGTAAGCATAAAAGCTTAGTAAGTTGCATATAAGTAAGTATACAACAACAATTTATCAATAATCAATATGATTATAACACCAAGGTAGGCATAAGCATAAGTTTCTCATTACCATCCATACAAGTCACATATTATACATTCAGCTCATATCACATACGTACCGATTAGGTACCTATACCACTCACAACATAGTTATACTTTCCTCATTAGCTTAAGAACATAACTTCCACCATTGAACCATTTGGAATACTACCGGATATTACATAAGCCTCAATAATAGGGTAAGGTGCCAATGCCATGCCATAGACACGGTCTTACACTAGCTCATATCTCAAGTCGATGCCATGTCCCAGACATGGTCTTACACTGACTATCATTTTGTAGTCGATGTCTAGACATGTCTTACACTGGCTTACGTCTCGAGGCCAACGCATGTTCCAAACATGTCTTACTCTAACCCTCGTCCCAATGCTGATGCCATGTCCCAGACATGGTCTTACACTAGCTCACACAATAATGACCCAAATGTCATGGCATGAATATCCGGTTTATTTCCTAAGGTTTCAATGGAAATTCTACTATCTCATTTATCATTATACATTCTAAATTTTACAATCAAGAAACTCATGCTATTATAATTCAAGCACATATAATTAACAATGTAGTTGTATTATTTACATGCAACTTACCTCGGATTACAAAATGTGGCGACTAGCCGATTTAGTCGGTTTGCTTGGCTTTCCTCCAGTCTAGGTTCAGACTCAATATTTCTTGATCTATAATAAAAAAAACATGCACTTATTAAGTCACTTTATCAACCTAAGCACTCAACAATTCACAGTTGGGCTAAATGACCATTTTGCCCCTAGACTTTTGCAAAATGACCATTTTACCCCTCGAGTCGAAAATTATATTTTATCAAATTTCTTTGTTTCTAAAGACTAGCCAAACCTCTTTGACTCTTATAGAAACTCCAAATTCCCACTATTTCAAACATTTTACATATATTTTACGACTTATGCAAAATGGTCCCTTTAGGTGTTTTCATGCTAACACCTTTCACAAAAGTTGTTTATGTCTCATCCAAGACTCATATTCTTCCATAAAATTTTAGAAAACAGCCTAAATGCTCTCATGTAAAACCCTATACTTTCAACTATGCAAAATAGACCCCTCATTTGAAAGCTCATGCTTCAAGTGTCTCAAAAGTACAAAAATCATCAACAAGGGACATGGAAATCACTTACTTGTGAGTGCTTCAAGTTGCTGAAATTTTTAAGCTTTCAAACTCCATTTAATGGCTGATTTTTGGTAGATAAAGAAGATGAAAAAGGGATGATATCATCCTTCATTTATTTATTTCTATTTTAGTCAAAAAATAAGCCACCTAACTCACCAAATTTGAAAATTTTGTCTCCTCTTTGACTCTATGGCCGACTATGCTTTCTTTTAAGGGTCTAATTTCCCTTTAAAATCCCCAAATTTTGATTCTCTAATAAAATAACACCTTTAGCTATCAAATTAGGACTTTTTCACTTTATGCGATTTAGTCCTTTTTCGCAATTGGGCTCACAAACGTTAAAATTTCTTCACCAAATTTCTCATATAGTCTTAAAAACATGCTTTGACATCTAAATAATAATAAAATAAATTTTTTGACTCTAAATTTGTGGTCTCGAGACCACTATTTCAACTAGCCCCAAAATCGGGTTATTACAGCTTATATGAAATTTCTCTCATTTCACATAGCCTATATAACTTGTTTTGACAGAAAAACCCCTTTAGAATTTAGTTAATTGAGCCTTAATGTCATGACACCAAAGATCCAGTGTCGCGACTTCACACACTGTTTACTCTCAAACTTGTATGACAACTTGGGTATCATGACTTTCACTCCCGGTGTAGCCAATAGGATTCATAATGGTTGAGATACTTCAACATAGATGATTTTCTTATATGTTATGACTTTAACAACATATTTTTGTGACTTTAACACTTGGTGTCGCAACACCCAAACATCAGTGTCGCGACTTTATTAGTAGTTCACCTGTAGCGTTGTTTTTCAATATTCAACTCCCAAGTTGGTGATCAATTTCAATTCCGTGACTCCAAAGATTTCGTGTTGTGATAACAATGGAAGTCTCATGGTTCCTTTATATCTGTAACACCCCTAACCCGAATCCGTCACCGAAATAGGATTATGGGGCATTACCATACAAATAGAACATTTAAATATACATTTCATACATTATCATAAACATATTATAAAACAATCATTCACGTACATATCATCCCTTAATCAAGCCCTTGAGGCCCTAAAATTACCTTAGAAACGATTTGAGACTAAATTGGAAACAATTTGGAAAGTTTAGGAAAAGGTTACAAAATTTACAAAACAATAGTCACACTATAACAACCCATTTTTAGGTCAAATAGGAATAGTGGTTTTGGGACTACAAATCTAAAGTAAAAATATTTATTTTATTATTTTATTAGGATTTACAGCATGATAGAATTATTATGTGAAAGTTTCATTAAGAAATTTTACTATTTAAACGCTTAATTTTGTAAGAAGGACTAAATCTCGTAACGCGTAAAATTTGAGTTCTACTGTTTCAATCTATTAAATAGATATGGTTTATTAATATGGAAGTCCTTATTATGTAATTAGTCCATTTATAATGTAAGTGGACATTCATGGACATTGCTTTAATGATGTTTAAATTATATTAACAAGGTTATATCGGTAATTTAGTTAATTAAGTTATTAATAATAAAACAAAATAAAAAATCTTGTTAAATCATTCATCATCTTGCCGAATTTGAGAAATAAAATAAGGGTTTTTATTAAGCTTCCATGGTTCCAACAACTTCAATCTTTGATTAAGGTACGGTTTTTGATCTGTTTTAAATGATTTCTACATTTTTGAGCTCGTTGCAACTTAATTTAGCTAGCTCGTATTTTCATTTTTAAATTTTTTATAGATTTTAAATGATACCATTGTTGAATGCTTGAGTATTTAAATGTTTAACGATATATTATGAAGGTTTAATGATAGATATACAAGTTTTACAAAGTGATTTTTGACAAAAATGCAAAATAGGGATTAAATTGTGAATTGTAAAATATTGTTGTTAAAAGTGTGAAATAATGAAAAATATGGGCTGCTAGTAGTATATAGGAAATTTGGCTAAACATGGGTTGATATTAAATTGCATGAATTTGCAATTTTATGTGCTAAGGACTAAATTACAAAGTAGTCAAAAGTCAGGGGTAAATTTGTAATTTAGCCAAAATAAATGTTTTAGGCTAAATTGAATTGAATGAAAGTTTGAATAAGTTAATTTGATATCATATGGATCAAGATAATAAAATACAGAAATTAGATCGGGGAAAACTGAAAGGTAGATGAGTAGACGACGGTTATACGAGCAAATATAGGTAAGTTCGTATAATTAGAATCGTACTATTTTCTACTTGTAATTTTTGAATTGAATGTGTATAATTGAAATACTTGAAATATAAATGTCTTAATGATATATTGTATTTGTTACCGAGTCCCGTTTGAACTATATGAATTCATTGGATACAAGAGACATGTTACTAAGATTATTGTATTGGTTGATGATAAACCGTAAATTATACACATTTTTACCCCATGTTTAATGCATTTTATGGATGATTTCTCATTAGAATTGGTGAATTTGATACTTCTAATGCTTTAATTTAATGTTTTATACTTAGGAGAGCATAGGAGAGCGAAAGGAACGAGAAACGGGCCAAAAATGGAGAAAATGGACCAAAGTACGAAATCAACACGGCCTGGACCTCCTCACACGGGCAGACCACACCACCGTGTCAATCTAGCAAAATTGGAGCACGACTCACACGGGCGTGTCACACGGGCTGTCCCTACCGAGCCTAAGTTAAGTTCAATTCAGAAAAGGCCACTTTTGAGGGCTTCTAGGCATTCCAAAGCCTATAAATACACCCTGGAAGAGGAGAAAAAGGAGACGGAGAATAGGGGGTAAGGAATTACCCCAAGGAAGCTGATTGATCCATCTGAGAAGTCGGATTCATTATCAAGACTGAAGATCACTCCTCAATTTCCCTTCAGGAGTTTTGGGTTTTCTTTATGTTTTGTACTCTTTATTCTTCTGAGATGTTTTCTTATTTAGTTATGAACTAAATCCCCTAAATACCTAAGGGGAATGAAACCTAAGACGAATCTTGTTATTATTTTTTGAATCGTATGATAAATATTTAACTTGTTCTTAATTCTTGTTTTGATATCCCAGGATACTGATTCAAGACATGCTCTTATTCAGAGGAGGAATAGACCTTGTCTAAGAGTACTTTTGTCATAATTAAGCGGAGTTGATTGCGCGCCTAGAAATAGGGTGACAAGATTTTACCAGATTAGGGTGAAACCTAATAAGGGGATCCATAGATCGAGTTAATGCAACCCTAGAGTGTTAATTAGAGAAAAGTCTCGGTTATTCAATCTATGGACTAGACGTTATTAGTCTTGAATAGGGATAATAACATAACTTAGGGATCTCTACGGAACAAGTTGAATGAATAAATCATCCGATTCGAAGCCATAATAACAAGTAAAGTCTAGGTGGATTTTTCCTTAGCTATTGTCTCAAGTCAATCGAATTTCCCAAAAGCAATTCCTCAACTCTTTTCTTTGTGCGTTCTTAGTTTAGATAATTTGTTAAATTAAAAGAAAACCCCATTATTCTTAGGCTAGATAATAAAAAGACAGTCATTACTTGTACTTTTGGTTCCCTTGGGTACGATATCCAAGTCTTGCCATTACTATACTATTGTTCGATAGGTGCGCTTGCCTTTTTGTCGTGATAATAGTTAGTCTAGGTTTGATCTTCATTATAAATATTTATTACTTTTTACGAATCACGCGATCAAGTTTTTGGCGCCGTTGCCGGGGAACTAAAATATTAGGAACGCTAAATTTTTATTACTTTAGCCATTTATTTTTCTTGCAATTTAATTTAATTTAATTTAATTTAATTATTTATTAATTTACCTTTTCTTTCTCTTAGCAGGTTTTTATAGTTTATGACTAGAAAAAACCCATCAGGTCCATTACTTTTTGACGAAGAAATCGATCGTATAGTTTGTAAAAAACAAAGAGAAATAAGGCGCACCTTAAAATACACAGACAACGAGCAAGAAGACAATACTCAACCTCCAATCGAAGAGATGGCTGAAAACCAAGGCAATCAACTACCTCCCACAATTGTGGTTAATCAAAATCCTGCTCCACGTACTATGTATGATTATGCTAAACCTTCTCTAACAAGAACTGAATCTAGCATAGTTAGACCGGCTGTAGCTGCAGATACTTTTGAACTGAAACCTAACACAATTCAAATGACACAGCAGTTTGTTTAGTTTGATGGTTTGCAGGTTGAAGATCCCAATGCTCACTTAGCAAACTTTTTGGAATTTTGCGATACATTTAAAATCAATGTCATTTCTGATGATGCCATTTGTCTTCAGTTATTTCCTTTTTCACTGAGAAACAAAGCTGAACAGTGGTTGTGTGACAACCCGAATTAGGGCCTAATCGGAATAGTGGTTTCGTGACCACAAATCCGAGATAGAAATAATTGTTTTATAAATATTTTGGGGTTTATGATATGATTGCATGATTGTGTGAAAATTTCGTGATGAAATTCTATGCCTAAAGTGTTTAAATTGAAAGTAGGGACTAAATCGAATAAGTTGCAAAATTTGCATACTAGAAATTTTTAGTATGAAATTGTTTTGAAATATTTATTAGGAGGTCTTAAATAGCAATTCTACCAATTTTAAGTTCATGGACAAATTTAGGACATGGAAGAAATTTTGGAAAGTTTAGTAGTAAGGGTATTTTAGTCATTTTGATATTAAATGAAATAAAATGGGAAAAATAACACAAAATAGTCATCTTCCCCATTTAGTTGCTGCGAAACTTCACTCTCTCCATAGCTAGGATTCTTCAACTTTCAAGCTCCATAGTAAGTGATTCTAAGCCCGCTTTTAATGTTCTTTACGTTTTGGAATCCCGGAAGCTCGATTAAGCTTATGCTAGTAATAATTTAACCTAGGGTTCATATTTGGAAAAATACCCATAGGTGAAATTTGTGTATTTTGATGTTTTATGATAGAATATGAGGTTTTAAATTGTGTTAAATAATTTGTGCTACTCGGTTTTAAGTGAAAACGAGTAAAACGGCATAATCGGTAAAAATACCTAATGTTCATAACTATATGATAGAGTGGGAATTTGATGTTGTTGTAGAAGAGAAAAATGTTCAGCATATCATAAAACATAAGAATAAGGGCTGAAATTAAATTCCCGAGCCTAGGGGCAAAATTGTAATTTTGTAAAAGTTAGGGGGCAAAAATGTAATTTTTCTACAATGTGATTTTTGGATTGAAATAAATAGTATGAGTATTAAATGAGCTAAATGTGTTATTATAGATCAAGAAAGGCGCGGAACTGACCTCGAACGGGGGAAAGAAAAAGTTTTGGACTAAATTGCAAAATTTCCATATTTTGCACCAAGGTAAGTTGTATGTAAATATTACAATAATTTCATGTACATTCTTATATTTCAGCCTATTATATAAATATACTAGCTGATGTTAAAATATAAATTGACTATGGGAAGAATGGAAATAAATCAGAGAGAGAGATCCGGTTGAACATTGGAGAGATCGAATGAAATAGAGGGCGTAGCTAGGTCACATGTATGATGCTGAGTGCACATCATGTGTACAAGAAAGCTACTGAGACACCCTGTAGTAGCTAGGTCATATGCGTGATACGAGATGTATCCCATGTAGACAAGAGAGCTACGTGAAAGATAAATGTAGCTAGGTCGCATGCGTGATTCCAAGTGAAGGACACCATGTAGACAAGAGAGCTACGTGAAAGATAAATGTAGCTAGGTCGCATGCGTGATTCCAAGTGAAGGACACCATGTAGACAAGAGAGCTACTGAGACAAATCGGCTAGGTCGCATGAGTGGTACTAAGTGTTCCCCATGTGTACAAGAGAGCCGAACTAAATGAAGTATGATGGTGGGGTGTCTTTGAAACCGTTAAATATCGAGGATTGATCCGAATTGTTCAACGGGATGGTTTTGTGGTGACATTGTGGTTTGGACCTACACTTATAGTGAATGAAATGTGGTGAAAATGAATTGTGGCATATACATATATACGATAAAATGAGGTTAGCATAAAGAATGTGTGAAAGAGTGAAATTAGTATTAAAACTGTTTTTAGATGGCAGCAGTGACGTGATTTTGAAAAATCACCAAAAATAGAAGGAATATAATTAGAGGTTGAATGAGATGTGAAATTAAAGCTTAATGAGTCTACTTTCATATAAAAGAAGCAGGGCAAGCAAAGGAATTCTATATTTTGAGATATTTACAATTGTAACTGACTTGCTCAGGATGAATACGTGATCCCCTGTTTCCACTTTGAAAAATCATTAAAAATTGTACAAAGCAAACTAAGAAATATAGTTTACATGCATAAATTCCTTATTGAGACTAGTTTTAAATACAACATACTTCAGGGTTGTTTGAGTTATGTACTGAGAGAAATTCAATTCGTAGTGGACAGAGGTCAGGTCAGTCGAGCTGTGTAACAGGGAAACTTTAACTAATAAACTGTACTAATCTGCTGAACCAAAATTATAAAAAAATTTAGCAAGAAGCTTTATGAGTCTAGATTCAGGAAATTTTACGGATATGAATTTCGAGTTTTTAACTCGAGTTATGATTTATTTAGTGAATATGACACAGCAGAGACAGCTTAATCGAAGTGGAATAAGTAGTGAAGTTAAAGTAGACATACTTGAATTGTTGTGTAAACATGTTAGATTCTTAAATTAGTATTTACATACTACTTACTAAGCTATAAGCTTACTTCGTTTTCTCTCTTTTGTCTTATAGTGTTCTCCACTTGCTCAGAGTCAAGGATCGTGAAGATCTACCGCACTATCATACTTTGGGGTATTTGAACTAAATGTTTTGAATTATGGCATGTATAGTAGGCAAAAATTATTTTGTTATGTGTCATATTTGTCTAGGTTTAAAATATTAGTTTCAAGATTACTCGACCAGTTACTTTGTATAAGCCATAAAAGTTGGCTAATATTGTTCAAGATATATGTTATACGATGCATTATCAAATGGGATGACATATTTCTATCTTGGTATATGTTATGTTACGTAATACCTTGTATCTGTTAAACGACGATAGCAGGTAAGGGTGTTACATTTAGTGGTATCGAGCTATGGTTTAGTCGGTTCTCGGACTAATAAAGTGTGTGTAAAAGTCTAGCTATACATGCCATAAAAATATTGTGATAGTGTGGTGACTCGATTATTCTAAAGCGTGTTTTGTTTTAATATAGTAATGGATCCTGAAGGAACTGTGGTGATGATCTTTGCTAGTAATGCTGTGGCTCCCGCACAAGGGACCGCTACTGTGGAAAGTAGACTGAGACATTGGGACAAGGAGATGAGGCTCGGGACGCCTTTCTCCAAATGATGAACAATTGGTATCTTGAATTTATTCGAGCAAATCCAAATGCTCAACCTCCTCCACCCCTCCTATACCTCGGACGATTCTCAGTAGTGCTCAAGGTATAAATTTGGTAAGAATGAACAAGCCTCCGGTTGACAAGATTCGAAAACAAGGGGCAAGAGTTTAGAGCAAAGGTTGATGATGATCTGAGAAAGCGGAATTACGGCTTGAAAATTCTACCCGTGTATTTGATGAGCTCTCATGTACACCGAGGAATGCTTAAAGTGTGTTGTATCACTTTTGAGAGATTGACCTACCTTTGGTGGAAGACTTTGGTTGCAGTGGTGCCAAAAGAAAAAGTTACTTGGGATTTCTTCCGGGAAGAATTTAGAAAGAAATACATAAGTCAGCGATTTATTGATCAAAAACGGAAGGAGTTCCTTGAATTGAAGCAAGGAAAATGTCATCGCAGAGTATGAAGCGAATTTGTAAGACTCAGCAAGTATGCCCAGAATGTGTGTCCACCGAGGCCATTATGTGTAGAAGATTTGAAGATGGGCTGAATGAGGACATTAAAGTGTTTGTAGGATTTTGGAGTTGAAAGAATTTGTAGTATTGGTTGATCGAGCTCTTAAAGTCAAGAATTGAACAAAGAAAGAAGAAAAGTCGCTATTGAGGCACGAGATGTCGAAAAAGACAGATAAGTAAGCCATTTCAATCTCAACCAAAGAGGTCCAAAGAGACAAACCCTCGAATGACAGTTTCAATTGGGGATTTACAGAGATCGTGGTAGAGCATATTCGGGTCTAAAGCTCAAGCTACTTGTGGCAAGTGTGGGTAATGTGCGACCTAGAAAGCCGAGTGTCGACAATGTGGCGAGCAACATTATGGTGAGTGTTGGGGACCGAGCGAGCTTGTTTCAAGTGCGGTTCTCAAGCATTTTATTAGAGACTGTCGGAGAAGGTTAAAGAAGAAAGATTTGAGTGTTAGATGAATACCACCGCTAGTAGAGGTAGACCACCGAGAAATCTTGGAGGTGGGACTAGTAGTAGAAGCGTGATGAAAGATTTAACGGCAAGATCGAAGCTAGAGCACCTGCTAGAGCTTATGCTATACGTGCTTTCGAGAAGATGCATCATCTCCCAATGTCATTCTTGGTACATTTTCTCTTTATGATACTATTGTTATTGCATTGATTGATCCGGGTCCACCCATTCCTATATTTGCATGAATTTAGTATCCAATAAAAGTTGCTGTTGAATTTCTTGAGTTTACGATTAAAGTGTCGAACCCTTAGGCCAATATGTGCTAGTTGACAAGGTTTGCAAGAATTGCCCATTAATGATTCAAGGTCACTTGTTTTCCGGCCAACTTGATCTTTGTTACCATTTGGTGAGTTTGACGTTATCTTGGGAATGGGTGGTTAACATTGTATGATGCTAAGGTAGATTGTAAACAAAAGACACTAGAGTTAAAATGTGAAAATGGAGAAATTTCGTGGGTTGAAACAGACGAATCAAATAAATTGCCTATGGTGATTTCGCACATGTCCGCATGAAATACATGAGAAAAGGGTGTGAAGCTTATCGGCTTATGTAATGAATGTTGAGATGTCTCAACTGAAATTTGAATCATACCTATAGTCTGTGAGTTTCGGATGTATTTCGGAGGAATTGCAGGTTGCCTCCAAAAGAGAGATAGATTTTGCCATTGATTTGTTGCCGGCATCTTGCACCGATCTCGATTGCTCCATATAGAATGGCTCATTGAATTAAAAGAATTGAAGGCTCGATTCAGGGAGTTAACAGACAAGGGATTTGTGAGACCGAGTTTCTCTCCCAGGGTGCTCTGTATTATTCAGAAGAAGAAGGATGGTTCAATGAGACTTTGCATTGATTACCGTCGACAATAAGGTGACTATAAAGAACAAGTACCCATTGCCGAGGATTGATGATTTATTCGATCGGTTAAAGGGGCCACAGTGTTTTCAAAGATTGATTTGAGGTCGGTTACTATCACCGAGAGTTAAGGAGTCGATGTGCGAAAACCGCCTTTAGGACAAGGTATGGACATTATGAGTTTCGGTGATGCCTTTTGGCCTAACAAATGCTCCAGCCATATTTATGGACTTAATGAATCGGATTTTCCGGCCATATTTGGATAAGTTTGTAGTAGTGTTTATAGATGACATTTTAATTTATTCTCGAGATGAGTTTGAACATGCCGAACACTTGAGAACTATATTGCAGATCTTGAGAGAAAAGAAACTGTTTGCCAAGTTTAGTAAAAGTGAGTTCTGGCTTCGTGAAGTCGGATTTTTGGGGCATATAGTCTCAGGTGATGGTATTCGGGTGGATCCAAGCAAGATTTCTGCGATCGTTGATTGGAAACCGCCCAAGAATGTATCTGAGGTTAGAAGCTTTTTAGGCTTGGCCGGGTATTATAGGCGTTTTGTTGAAGGATTTTCGATAATTGCCTCTCCTATGACTAAATTGTTG
This sequence comes from Gossypium arboreum, assembly GCF_025698485.1. Lineage (NCBI taxonomy): Eukaryota > Viridiplantae > Streptophyta > Magnoliopsida > Malvales > Malvaceae > Gossypium > Gossypium arboreum. Next base: position 85,418,769 of record NC_069073.1, read on the forward strand.
CAGAAGAATGTTAAGTTTGAATGGACTGATAAATGTCAACAGAGTTTTGAAAAGTTGAAAGCACGATTGACTGAAGCACCAATTTTAGTACAGCCCGAGTCAGGAAAGGAGTTCGTAATTTATAGTGATGCATCATTGACAGGCCTTGGATGTGTGTTGATGCAAGAGGGCAAAGTAGTAGCTTATGCTTCGAGGCAGTTAAAACCACATGAGAAGAACTATCCTACACATGATTTGGGCGGCATTGTTGTTTTTGCCTTGAAGATTTGGCGACATTATTTATACGGTGAAAAATGCCGAATTTTTACTGATCACAAAAGTTTGAAGTACTTGATGAATCAAAAGGACCTAAATTTGCGACAAATAAGATGGCTTGAATTATTAAAGGATTATGATCTAGTGATTGATTATCATCCGGAAAAGCAAATGTAGTTCTTGACGCCTTGAGCGAAAATTTCTTTTCACTTTGAGAGCCATGAACACGGGTTAGCATTGTCGATGACGGGTCAATTTTAGCGAGATGAGAGCTAAACCGTTATTTCTCCAGTTGATTTGTGATGCTCAAAAGAATGATAGTGAGTTGCGGATCAAGAGAACTCAATGCGAATCGAGTTATGACTCGATTTTGAGTTGGACCGGATGACTGTTTGATGTTTCGAGACGAATATGTGTGCGAAAAATGATAAATTGATTCGAAAATATTACATGAGGCGCACAATGGCTGTTTATCGTTCACCCGGTAGCTCAAAATGTATAATGATTTAAAGAAGGCAGTATTGGTGGCGGTATGAAAAGGACATTTCGAATTTGTAACTAAGTGTTTGATCATCAACAAGTAAAATTTGAACATCAAGTACCTTGAGGATTACTTCAACCGGTAATGGTGCACGAGTGGAAATGGGACAAGATTACCATGGATTTTGTAACCGGTTTGCCTTTAACTCCTAAAAGAAGGATGCTATTTGGGTAGTGGTTGATAGATTAACAAAGTCAGCCCACTTTATACCAAGACGCACCGATTACTCACTTGATAAATTAGCGAATTATATATTCTTTGAAATTGTGAAGTTGCACGGAGTACCTATGTCTATAATATCGATAGAGATCCAAGATTTACCTCGAGATTTTGGAAAAAGTTACAAGAAGCTTTGGGTACAAAATTGAACTTTAGTACCGCATTTCATCCACAAACAGATGGTCAAACGGAAAGAGTAATCCAGGTACTCGAAGATATGCTTAGATGCTGTGTTTTAGAATTTGGAGGTAGTTGGGAGAAATATCTATCTTTGATTGAGTTTGCCTACAATAACAGCTTATCAATCAAGTATACAAATGGCACCGTCTGAAGCCTTATATGGTCGTAAGTGTCGGACTCCTTTATATTGGACCGAGCTTAGTGAGAAGCAGATTCACGGAGTTGATCTAGTTAAAGAAACCGAAGAGAAAATAAAAGTAATTCGGGATTGCTTGAAAGTCGCTCAGATCGACAAAAGTCATATGCAGATTTAGAAAGAAAAGAGATTGAATTTCAAGTGGGTGATAAAGTGTTCTTGAAGGTGTCACCATGGAAAAAGATTCGAGATTTAGTCAAAAGGCAAGTTGAGTCCGCGTTTTATTGGGCCGTCACGAGATTCTTGAGAGAATTGGACCGATGGCATATCGGTTGGCCTTACGCGAGAGTTAGAAAAGATTCATAACGTGTTTCATGTATCAATGTTGCGACGTTATCGTTCGATCCTTCACATGTGATTTCCCCAATGAAATTGAGATTCGATCGGATATGACCTATGAGGAGGAACCAATAAAGATTTTGGCTCGAGAAGTTAAGCAGTTAAGAAACAAAAGTATAGCCTTAGTGAAAGTATTGTGGCACAGACATGGGATAGAAGAGGCTACGTGGGAACTGAGGAAGCTATGAGGAAACAAGACCCAAACCTCTTTCTCGGTAAGATTTTCGGGACGAAAATCTCTAAAGGGGGGAGAATTGTGACAACCCGAATTAGGGCCTAATCGGAATAGTGGTTTCGTGACCACAAATCCGAGATAGAAATAATTGTTTTATAAATATTTTGGGGTTTATGATATGATTGCATGATTGTGTGAAAATTTCGTGATGAAATTCTATGCCTAAAGTGTTTAAATTGAAAGTAGGGACTAAATCGAATAAGTTGCAAAATTTGCATACTAGAAATTTTAGTATGAAATTGTTTTGAAATATTTATTAGGAGGTCTTAAATAGCAATTCTACCAATTTTAAGTTCATGGACAAATTTAGGACATGGAAGAAATTTTGGAAAGTTTAGTAGTAAGGGTATTTTAGTCATTTTGATATTAAATGAAATAAAATGGGAAAAATAACACAAAATAGTCATCTTCCCATTTAGTTGCTGCGAAACTTCACTCTCTCCATAGCTAGGGATTCTTCAACTTTCAAGCTCCATAGTAAGTGATTCTAAGCCCGCTTTTAATGTTCTTTACGTTTTGGAATCCGGAAGCTCGATTAAGCTTATGCTAGTAATAATTTAACCTAGGGTTCATATTTGGAAAAATACCCATAGGTGAAATTTGTGTATTTTGATGTTTTATGATAGAATATGAGGTTTTAAATTGTGTTAAATAATTTGTGCTACTCGGTTTTAAGTGAAAACGAGTAAAAGCAAGATAATCGGTAAAAATACCTAATGTTCATAACTATATGATAGAGTGGGAATTTGATGTTGTTGTAGAAGAGAAAATGTTCAGCATATCATAAAACATAAGAATAAGGGCTGAAATTAAATTCCGAGCCTAGGGGCAAAATTGTAATTTTGTAAAAGTTAGGGGCAAAATGTAATTTTTCTACAATGTGATTTTTGGATTGAAATAAATAGTATGAGTATTAAATGAGCTAAATGTGTTATTATAGATCAAGAAAGGCGCTGAACCGACCTCGAGCGGGGAAAGAAAAAGTTTTGGACTAAATTGCAAAATTTCCATATTTTGCACCAAGGTAAGTTGTATGTAAATATTACAATAATTTCATGTACATTCTTATATTTCAGCCTATTATATAAATATACTAGCTGATGTTAAAATATAAATTGACTATGGGAAGAATGGAAATAAATGAGAGAGAGAGATCCGGTTGAACATTGGAGAGATCGAATGAAATAGAGGAGCGTAGCTAGGTCACATGTATGATCTTGAGTGCACATCATGTGTACAAGAAAGCTACGAGACACCCTGTAGTAGCTAGGTCACATGCGTGATACGAGATGTATCCCATGTAGACAAGAGAGCTACGTGAAAGATAAATGTAGCTAGGTCGCATGCGTGATTCCAAGTGAAGGACACCATGTAGACAAGAGAGCTACGTGAAAGATAAATGTAGCTAGGTCGCATGCGTGATTCCAAGTGAAGGACACCATGTAGACAAGAGAGCTACGAGAAAAATCGGCTAGGTCGCATGAGTGGTACTAAGTGTTCCCCATGTGTACAAGAGAGCCGAACTAAATGAAGTATGATGGTGGGGTGTGTCTTTGAAACCGTTAAATATCGAGGATTGATCCGAATTGTTCAACGGGATGGTTTTGTGGTGACATTGTGGTTTGGACCTACACTTATAGTGAATGAAATGTGGTGAAAATGAATTGTGGCATATACATATATACGATAAAATGAGGTTAGCATAAAGAATGTGGAAAGAGTGAAATTAGTATTAAAACTGTTTTTAGATGGCAGCAGTGACGTGATTTTGAAAACTCACCAAAAATAGGAGGAATATAATTAGAGGTTGAATGAGATGTGAAATTAAAGCTTAATGAGTCTACTTTCATATAAAAGAAGCAGGGCAAGCAAAGGAATTCTATATTTTGAGATATTTACAATTGTAACTGACTTGCTCAGGATGGATACGTGATCCCTGTTTCCACTTTGAAAAATCATTAAAATTTTACAAAGCAAAATAAGAAATATAGTTTACATGCCTAAATTCCTTATTGAGACTAGTTTTAAATACAACAGACTTCAGGGTTGTTTGAGTTATGTACTGAGAGAAATTCAATTCGTAGTGGACAGAGGTCAGGCCAGTCGAGCTGTGTAACAGGGGAAACTTTAACTAATAAACTGTACTAATCTGCTGAACCAAAATTATAAAAAAATTTAGCAAGAAGCTTTATGAGTCTAGATTCAGGAAATTTTACGGATATGAATTTTGAGTTTTTAACTCGAGTTATGATTTATTTAGTGAATATGACACAGCAGAGACAGCTTAATCGAAGTGGAATAAGTAGTGAAGTTAAAGTAGACATACTTGAATTGTTGTGTAAACATGTTAGATTCTTAAATTAGTATTTACATACTACTTACTAAGCTATAAGCTTACTTCGTTTTCTCTCTTTTGTCTTATAGTGTTCTCCAGCTTGCTCAGGAGTCAAGGATCGTGAAGATCTACCCGCACTATCATACTTTGGGGTATTTGAACTAAATGTTTTGAATTATGGCATGTATAGTAGGCAAAAATTATTTTGTTATGTGTCATATTTGTCTAGGTTTAAAATATTAGTTTCAGTACTCGACCAGTTACTTTGTATAAGCCATAAAAGTTGGCTAATATTGTTCAAGATATATGTTATACGATGCATTATCAAATGGGATGACATATTTCTATCTTGGTATATGTTATGTTCTGGTAATACCTTGTATCCTGTTCCGGCGACGGTAACGGGTAAGGGGTGTTACAGGTTGAACTTGTTACCACGAGGGTCTATCACTACTTGTGAACAAATGACCGAATAGTTTTTACTAAAATACTTTTCGCCGGCTAAAACAACTAAATTACGCAATGATATCTCTTCTTTTGTGCAAATGGATTTAGAAACACTTTATGATGCATGGGAGAGATACAAGGACTTACTGAGAAGGTGCCCTCACCATGGGTTACCGCTTTGGCTTCAAGTTCAAACATTCGACAATGGTCTGAATCCCTCGAATCGGTAAATGGTTGATGCGACTGCTGGAGGAACCATCAACAATAAAACACCGGAAGATGCCTATGAGTTTATAGAGGAGATGTCACTGAATAACTATCAGTGGCTAGTTATGAGGACAAAGCCAACGAAAACAACTGGCGTTTATAATGTCAACTCAGTTACTATACTGTCAAATCAGGTAGAACTTCTCAATAAAAAAATTGATGGTTTATTTGGTTCTACGCAGGTACATCCAGTAATGAGGTGTGACTCAAATGGAGGAGGTGTGCATACATCCTTCAATCCCACAATCGAAGAGGAACAAGTCAACTATATGGGTAACAATAACTTTAGATCTCAAAATAAACCATACAGTAATACTTACAATACAGGTTGGAGGAACCACCCAAGTTTTTCATAGGGCAGTCCAGGAAATCAAAGACCACAACATTTTCTGGGTTTTCAATAGCTACACTATCAACATGAAAAGAAATCTAACCTTGAGGAGATGCTCTCAAAATTCATATCAGTGTCAGAAACTCGTTTCCAAGATACCGAGACAACACTTAAAAATCAGCAAGCATCGATTCAAGGACTCGAAACTCAGATAGGCTAGCTTTCCAAACTAATCTCGGAAAGACCACCAGGAAATTTACTTAGTAATACCAAATCAAGAGAGCATGTTAAAGCAGTTACACTAAGGAGTGCGAAAGTGTTAGCGGAATCTGAAAAGAAGTTAGCACAAGAAGCCGTGGAAAACGAAAGGAGGGAAGAAAAACCCGAAAATAGCGGCAAACCAGTACCGGAGGAATATACACCACCAGTTCCATATCCAGCAAAATTATAAAAAGATCGCATTGATGCACAATTCGGTAAATTTCTTGAACTTTTTAAGCAATTACATATCAACTTACCTTTTGTTGAAGCTATTGCGCAGATGCCTACATACGCAAAATTTTTGAAGGAGCTTCTAACAAATAAAAGGAAGTTCGAGGACATATCTACAGTAGAACTCAACGATGAGTGCTCCGCCATACTCCAAAATAAGCTGCCAACCAAACTAAAAGATCCAAGAAGTTTTACTATCCCTTGCTTAATTGGTAATCTAAATATTGAAAAAGCACTAGCTGATTTAGGCGCTAGTATTAATTTGATGCCATATAAAATGTTCAAACAACTTGGTCTTGGGGAACCTAAACCCACTAGGATGAGTATTCAATTAGCCGATAGATCTGTTAAATATCCTAGGGGTATTATAGAAGTCGTACTCGTAAAAGTAGATAAATTTATATTCCCTATTGATTTTGTTGTACTTGACATGGATGAAGATGTAGAAGTACCTTTAATTTTAGGGCACCCATTCCTAGCCACTGCTAGAGCTGTGATTGACGTGGGTGACGGTAAATTGGTACTTAGAGTAGGTGATGAGGAGATGATCTTTAAAATTTACGATGCTATGAGATTCTCTAGGGAACAGGATGATTCATGTTATTTCATTGACTCTATTGATCATATTACTCAAGACTCTTTTCAGGAAATTGTACAAAAGGAGACGGCAGAACTGTATCCAGCTCAAGACGAGGGGATAGGTGAAGAACCTAATAACCCTCCGTCAAGACAAGTAGAATATGAGGGTATTAAGATAAATGATGAACTTCAGCAAAAACCCTCTATTGAAGAGCCTTCCAAACTGGAACTTAAACAATTACCAAGCCATTTAGAATACGCATTCCTTAGAAATAATTCTACATTACCAGTTATTATTGCTTCTAATTTGCAACCTAAGGAGAAATAGGAATTAATCCAAGTATTAAAAGAACATAAGAAGGCCATAGCATGGAAAATTTCTGACATTAAAGGATTTAGTCTTTATTTTTGCACCCACAAAATTTTGATGGAAGATGAATACAAACTGTGTGTGCAAGCTCAAAGATGTTTGAACCCCAACATGAACGAATTTGTAAAAGCCGAGGTAATTAAACTTCTAGATGCTGGAATTATTTACCCTATTTCTGACAGTTCTTGGGTAAGTCTAGTGCAGGTTGTCCCCAAGAAAGGAGGCATGATGGTTGTGAACAACGAGAAGAATGAATTAATCCCAACAAGAATGTTTACAAGGTGAAGAGTTTGCATAGACTACAGGAAACTAAATGACGCCACAAGAAAAGGCTGAATGACGCCACAAGAAGAGATCACTTCCCCTTGCCATTCATTGACCAAATGTTAGAAACATTATCCAGACACATGTATTACTGCTTCCTAGACGGACTCTCTGGTTACTTCCAAATCCCAATAGCTCCTGAAGATCAAGAAAAGACGACATTCACATACCCATATGGTACGTTCGTTTATCGTAGAATGCCTTTTGAATTATGTAATACTCCTGCCACTTTTCAGCACTGTATGATAGCCATATTCGACGAACTCGTGGAAGATATCATGGAAGTCTTCATGGATGATTTTTCGGTATTCGGTAACTCTTTCCATCTCTGTCTTAAAATTTTAAAATGAGTTTTAATAAGATGTGAGGAAACAAACCTTATGCTTAACTGGGAGAAATGTCACTTCATGGTTCAAGAAGGTATTGTGCTAGGGCATAAAATATCTAGTAAAGGGATTGAGGTGGATAAATCTAAAATAGAAACAATCGAAAAATTACCATCCCCTAGTTCAATTAAGGCTACTAGAAGCTTTTTAGGACATGCTGGTTTCTATAGAAGATTTATTAAAGACTTTTCGAAAATAGCTAAGCCTTTGACTAAATTGCTAGAAAAAGATATACCTTTTAACTTTGATCAGGAATATTTAGAAGCATTTAATACTTTAAAGGATAAATTAATTAATGCTCCAATCATAATTGCACCCGATGTGTGGTGCGAGTGATTTTGCAGTAGGTGCAGTATTGGGACAGCGAAGAGACAAGCATTTTGAACCTATCTATTACGCCAGCAAAACCTTAATGACTGCACAGGAAAACTATACTACTACAGAAAAAGAGTTGCTAGCTGTGGTTTTTGCATTTGATAAATTTTGATCATATCTCATATTGTTTAAAGTTGTTGTTTACACTAACCATTACGACCTTCGCTACCTTTTAACTAAAACCAATGCAAAAACTCGACTCATTTGATGGATTCTCTTATTGTAGGAATTCGACTTGGAAATTCAGGACAAGAAAGGAGCTAAAAATCTCGCGGCTGATCATCTATCTAGGCTCGAGAAATCTAATACTAGAGAAGTAGATGACGTGGAAATAAATGATTCGTTCCTTGAAGAACAATTTTTTGCTATATCTAACACCGAGGTACCTTGATTTGTAGACATCGCGAATTTTTTAACTGCTAACATTATCCCAAAAGGGTTAACACACCAGCAAAAGAAGTGATTCTTTAATGATGTGAAAAACTACTTTTGGGATGATCCATTTCTGTTTCGCAGATGTGCAGATCAAGTCATCAGAAGATGCGTTACAGGATCAGAAATATCAAAAATATTGGAACACTGCCACTCAGGGCCAACTGGAGGACACTATAGTGGAACTAAGACCGTACACAAAATACTTGAATCAGGTTTTTATTGGCCTTCGTTATTCGAAAACGCTATCAAGTATGTTACTTTATATGACAAATGTCAATGGACAGGTAACATATCTAAACGTGATGAAATGGCTCAAAACTATATGCTTTCTTGTGAAATATTTGACTTTTGGGTATCAATTTCATAGGCCCATTCCCCAGTTCATTTGGAAATAAATACATCTTAGTAGCAGTTGACTACATGTCCAAATGGGTAGAAGTTCAAGCTCAACCTACTAATGATGCTAGAGTGGTAGTACGTTTCCTTAAAAAACTCTTTTCGAGATTCAAAACACCTAGAGCAATTATCAGTGATATGGGCATTCATTTTTGTAATACCCAATTTGAAAAAACCCTTAAGAAATACGGAGTTCATCATAAAACAGCCACTACATACCATCCTCAAACTAATGGACAAGTTGAAGTAGCAAACTGAGAACTCAAACGGATCCTTGAAAAAATAGTAGAATCAAATAGAAAAGACTGGGCAACAAAAATAGATGATGCCTTATAGGCTTACAGAACTGCTTTTAAGACTCGTATAGGGCATCACCTTACAGACTTGTTTATAGAAAAAGTTGTCATCTACCATTCGAACTAGAGCATAAAGCTTTTTGGGCTATTAAATTTCTAAACCTTGATCCCGAACTTGCAGGAAAAAAACAGGTTGATGCAGCTGAACGAGCTAGATGAATGGCGAGCCAATGCATACGAAAATTCATGCCTATACAAGAAAGCAACAAAGTGGCGCCATGACGTTCGTTTAAAGCAACGGAAACAATTTGAAGTTGGAGATCTCATCTTACTATACAACTCAAGACTCAAATTATTTCTCGGGAAACTAAAATTATGATGGTCAGGACCCTTCGTAATTCAATCTGTTTATCCATATGGCACAATAGAGGTAAGTCACCCATCATACGGTACTTTCAAAGTAAACAGACACCGTCTCAAACTTTATAATGATGAGGATTTTAAAGTCAATGGAGAGGAGCTACGACTCCACAAACCACCCTGAATATACCAACAAGGTAACAGTCGAGCTTAGACTATAAACAAGCTCTTCTCTACAGGCAACCCGAGTACTAACGCTTTTAAATTATTTTAAATTCAAGGTTTAAACATTTAGGTCACTAACAGAGTATTTGAAGGACAAGTTCTCAGCTCCACACGGCCGATAACACGACCGTGCTTAAAGCCGTGTGACCAACACGGAGGGAAACACGGCCATGTGATACGACCATGCGAAAACAAGGTAAATGATTTCCCCAAAACACGGGATACGATAAATCCCCATGGCTGAAAAGGCAAGTGCACCTATCGTACCCAAGGGAACCAAAAGCACAAGTAATGGCAAGACCGGGATATCGTACCCAAGGGAACCAAAAGCACAAGTAATGACTGTCTTTTTATTATCTAGCCTAAGAATAATGGGGTTTTGTTTTAATTTAACTAATTATCTAAACTAAGAATGCACAGAGAAAAGATTTGGGGAATTTCTTTTGGGAAAATCGATTGACTTGAGACAATACCTAAGGAAAAATCCACCTAAACTTTACTTGTTATTCTGGGTCCGAATCGGACTATTTATTCATTCAACTTGTTCCGTAGAGATCCCTAATTTATGTTATTATCCCTCTTTAAGACTAATAACGTCTAATCCCTAGATTGAATAACCGAGACTTTTCTCTAATTAACACTCTAGGGTTGCATTAACTCGATCTATGGATCCCTTTATTAGGTTTCACCCTAATCCGGAAAAATCTTGTCACCCTATTTCTAGGTGCACAATCAACTCCGCTTAATTATGAAAAAAGTACTCTTAGAAAGGGTCTATTCCTCCTCTGAATAAGAGCATGTCTTGAATCAGTATCTTGAAATATCAAAACAAGAATTAACAACACATAATTAAGAACAAGTTAAATATTTATCATACGATTCAGAAAATAATGACAAGATTAGTCTTAGGTTTCATTCCCCTTAGGTATTTAGGGGTTTTAGTTCATAACTAAATAAGAAAACATCTCAGAAGAATAAAGAATACAAAACACAAAGAAAACCCAAAACTATTGAAGGGAAATTGAGGAGAGATCTTCAGTCTTGATGATGAATCTAACTTCTGAGATGGATCAATTGGCTTCCTTGGAGTAATTCCTTACCCCCTATTCTCTGTCTCCCCTTTTTCTCCTCTTCTAGGGTGTATTTATAGGCTTTGGAATGCCTAGAAGCCCTAAAAAATGGCCTTTTTTGAATTGGACTTAACTTGGGCCCGGTAGGGACACGCCCGTGTCCCATGGCCGTGTGACGTGATTGTCAAGCCATGTTCAATTCGTTAAATTGCACACGACCGTGTGGGTCAATGACCAAGCTGTGTGAATCATGAAAGCCTTGGTCAGCACCCTCGAAAGACACGAGCATGTGAGCTACCCGTGTGGTAAGGCTTAGGCCGTGTCTGCAATGCCCCGTACCCGAGACCGTTGCTGGAGTCGAACACGAGGTGTTAACGGACTTAATTCATTTACTTACACAGTTTATTTCGAAATTTCCGTGCAAGTCGGCTAATCGCATCACGACCAATTTAAAAATCATATCTCGAGTTCCAAAACTCAGAAACTGATTCCGTAAATATTTCCTGATTCTAGACTCATATATCCATCTACAAATTATTTTCTAGAATTTTTGGTCAGGCCAATTAGTACATTTTATTAGTTAAAGTCTCCCCTGTTTCAGGGTTTGACTACTCAGACCTTCATGCATTACGACTTAGATATCTCCCTGTAAAGAGATTCAATACTTATTCCATTTGTTTCTAATGAAACTAGACTCAAAAAGGAATTTGTACATATAAAGTATGACTTCTAATTGTCTCTGTTTAATTTAAGGTGAATTTCCAAAATCAGAATAGGGGATCCAGAAAAAGCTCTGGCCCTATTTCACGAAAACTTAAACATCTCATAAAATACGGCTCATATGGTCGTTTCGTTTCTTTCATATGAAAATAGACTCATCAAGATTCGATTTCATAATTTATTCACTATTTAATTCTATTCCTACTATGTTTAGTGATTTTTCAAATTCACATCATCTTCATTGTCAAGATCTATTCTAAGGTAAATTTTACCTATTTCATAATTTTCCATGAATCAATTAGTAAATTGACATACATTATTTTCAAGTATAATCACAATTAGCCATGTCGTACGTAACACCAATAGGACCATGATTGGCCAATCCAATGGCTAATCATTACCAACATTTCCACACCACTTAATAACCATATCATAAGACCATATATACAAAATGACCATAATGTTATACTCAAAATATACAAGCCATTTTCGCATGGCTATACGAATATACATTACCAAAAGATACTTAATTAACAACAAGGGTCAGCCCTATACATTCCATTATCAAAATTCAACTAAAAGAGTACCAAAGGGGCTTAGATAGTGTGGACAACTTCGACTTTGACACTCCCGAGTCGATGGTGACGAACAAAATCTATAAAAGCAGAGAATTAAAGCAATGAATAAGCATTTTGATGCTTAGTAAGTTTTAAGTAATGAAATTATTTACAACTAAGGTATAGCGTTCAGATGGCTAAATGAACAATTGCATATACGCATATTCCCAAAATCATGTTTACTTCACGCTCAACCATTATATTCATACACTCGGGATCAAACCCGACTAAAGGCCTAAGCTTGTTAATCAATTGAGCGAATACTATTTAAAAGGAATCAACCTTTCCAATGCATATACGAATTATACCTTATCGTTCGGATTTATGAGCGTATTAATTGAAGTTATTATAGCAAGATCGCTTATTTCCAAACCCAAGTACCTTTGGGATTTAGCCGGATATAGCAACTCTCACAAATGCCTTTGGGACTTAGCCCGGATATAGTAACTAGCAGAGATGCCTTCGGGACTTAGCCTGGATATAGTCACTAGCACAAATGCCTTCGGGACTTAGCCCGGATATAGTCACTAGCACAAATGCCTTCGGGACTTAGCCCGGATATAGTCACTAGCACAAATGCCTTCGGGACTTAGCCGGATATAGTCACTAGCACAAATGCCTTGGGACTTAGCAGGATATAGTCTCTAGCACAAATGCCTTCGGATCTTAGTCCGGTTATCATCGAATAATCATGCACATATATCAATAAATCATAACACATTTATATTTCATTTTCATTATTAGAACTCAAACACAAGACACTTATCAACCTTTACCATTTTCGGCTCAATAGCCACATACAAAGAGCATGATTTTGATTGGCTTTGTAACATGATCTCTATACACATTTGGCTACCAGTCATAAGTATAACTAATTACCTCGATATATAATTCAAGTAGAATCATTATATCACCGTTTATTTGTGATGCTTATATGTCATGACTTAATGAAATCATAAACTAAGTTCCATTACTCAAAGACTTACCTCGGATGTTGTCGAACGACTTCAACGGCTATTCGATTACTTTTTCCTTTCCTTTATCAGATCTAGATCCTCTTTGCTCTTGAGCTTAATTTAAAACAATTGAATTCATTTAATTTCAAATCAAATAGGCGATTTAATATAATACATGTATATTATAAGGTTGAGGTACATATGACTTAATGGTTAACTATCAAACACCATACGCATATATATGTATATATATATATTCTCTAGTCATGCACAACCCAACATCTTACTTAGGCATTAACAACTTTATAGATATATGCGTATCTATGTTAAATTTGAATATATATAATTTAACACATTCTACAAATATGGTTATTTATAATGACTAAACACCATTTTATCTCAAGTTATACTTATAAGCACATCCATCCAAATACATTCGTACTTAAACATCATTCCGACCTAACACTCATATTACATCTATAAAACTACAAGTCGAATATACCTATACTTACATCACTTAAACATCAACCTCAATTTCTTTGACAAAGCACATTTCGAAAATGATAAGGCAATATAATGACCTTTAATCCAACTTATAATTCACACATATCACATTCCAAGCATTCACTCTATTCTATCACTTAAAGTACAAACATTACTCAATAACTTCCTAGTTCAAATTCGGCAATTACACCAATTCACTAGATGATTTATTATTATTTTTGTTCATTTATTCAAACTACTTAAAATTACCTTAAACTATCACAATTAACAACCATTTGTAACTTATTCATTAAACATGAAAACAACCATTTATCTCTTCCATTTTCTACCATGGCCGAATGCTCAAGACACCACACCATTCCAAATTGGTCATGGGTTGAGCAAAGAACTAAATGACTAACTCAAAATGTTAAAATCCAAGAATCATCATTGAACTTACCTTAATTTAGCTAACCACCATAGTCGAATTTCTCAAAGCTTTTTCTCTTCTAGTTACGGCAATGAGGAGCAAAGATGGAGAAACTTTGGTTTCTCCTCCCACAAATCAACATTTTTTTATTATCCATATTTTTATTTTTAACATAAAATATTAACATAAAATAATTATAATATGTTTTAGTCCATAACATGGCCGGCCACCATCTAGAATTTGGCTAATTTGACATGCAAGTACAAGCATTTTCTAACATGCATTAATAGGCCACTTTAACATTTGCCTAGCACATTTCTAAATTTTCTCACACAAGTCCTATTTAATAAATTTCGCACCATATACACATAATTTAAGCATGAATTTTTCACACATGCATATTCATATATAATGAGCATCAAACATGACTGTAAATTATTTTTATGACTTGGTTTCGTGGTCCCGAAACCACTTTCTGACTAGGGTCAATTTAGGGCTATCACAACTCTCCCCCACTTTAAGAAATTTTCGTCCCCGAAAATCTTACCGGTAAATAGGTTTGGGTATCGTTCTTTCATAGAGTTCTCGGTTTCCCAAGTAGCTTTTTCGATCCCGTGTTTGAGCCATAACACCTTTACTAACGGAACCCTTTTGTTTCGCAACTCTTTCACTTCACGAGTTAGGATACGAATCGGTTCTTCTTCATAACTCATATCGGATTGAATTTCAACCTCGGAGGGATTAATTATGTGCGAAGGATCAGATCTGTAATGTCGAAGCATCGAAACATGAAAAACGTTGTGAATCTTTTCGAGATCAGGGGGTAAAATCAATCTATATGCCACTGGACCAACTCGATCGGATATTTTATACGGCCCTATGAACCTCAGACTCAGTTTGCCCTTACGGCCAAATCTGAGTATCTTTTTCCAAGGTGAAACTTTAAGAGACACTTTGTCTCCCACCTGATACTCAATATCTCTTTGTTTTAAATCCGCGTACGACTTCTAACGATCTGATGCTGCCTTCAGACTTTCACGAATTATTTTTACTTTCTGCTCAGCATCTTTAATCAAATCAACTCCGAAAATTTTACTTTCACCGAGCTCGGTCCAAAACAATGGTGTACGAAATTTACGACCGTACAAAGCCTCGTAAGGTGCCATCTTAATACTTGATTGAAAACTATTGTTGTAAGCGAATTCAATCAAAGGTAAATACCGTTCCCACGAACCACCAAACTCAAGGATGCAACATCTCAACATATCCTCGAGTATCTGAATTATTCGTTCAAATTGACCATCGGTCTGAGGATGAAAAGCGGTGCTAAAATGCAACTTGGTACCCAAAGCTTCTTGCAATTTCTTCCAAAATCGCAAGGTGAACCTCGGATCTCTATCCGACACAATAGAAATAGGTACCCCGTGTAATCTTACAATCTGAGAAACATACAATTCAGCTAGTTTATCCAGTAAATAATCCGTACGTACAGGAATAAAATGAGTCGACTTAGTCAGTCTATCAACAACAACCCAAATCGCATCTTTCTTACTTGCCGACAATGGCAACCCAGATACAAAATCCATCGTGACTCGATCCCATTTCAATTCAGGTATCATGACCGGCTGAAGTAAACCTGTAGGCACTTGATGTTCCGCTTTCACTTGTTGACATATTAAACACTTCAAAACAAAATTGGAAATGTCCCGTTTCATACCATGCCACCAAAACTGACGTCTCAGATCATTCTACATTTTTGTACTACCCGGGTGGATAGACATTCGGCTACTATGAGCCTCGCTCAGGATCATTGAAATAAGTTTTGAATTTCTTGGAACACACAAACGACTTCTGAACCTCAAACAATCGTCATCATCAATTTGAAACTCTGATTCCCTATTCGAAACACATTCAGCCCATTTTGCGACCAATTCATCATCGACTTTCTGAGCTTCACGGATTTGATGAATCAACAATGGTTTGGCCTTTAATTCTGCTACTAACACATTATCGGATAGAACAGACAAGTGTACATTCATCGTTCGTAAAGCAAAATGTGATTTACGACTTAAGGCATCCGCAACCACATTAGCCTTTCCCGGGTGATAGTCAATGACAAGCTCATAATCTTTTAACAACTCGAGCCAACGTCTTTGTCGCAGATTCAAATCTCTTTGAGTCATCAAATATTTGAGACTTTTGTGATCCGAAAATGTAACACCCCGAACCCGAGACCATCACCGGTGTCGGACACGAGGGGTTAACAAGCCAAGTTCACATGTTTTGCCCACCAATTTGACATTTCCAGTCAGGCTGGAAAACTGCGTCACCGTCGCCTTAAAAATCATATCTCGAGTTTCAAAACTCGGAAACTGGTTTCGTAAATTTTCCCTGAATTTAGACTCATATATCCATCCATGGATTTATTTCTAGAATTTTTGGTCGGGCCAATTGGTACAGTTTATTAGTTAAAGTCACCCATGTTACAGGGATCGGCTGCTCTGACCTTCGCGCGTTACAACTTGAATATCTCTCTGTACAGGGCTTTAATACTGGTGCCGTTTGTTTCTAATGAAACTAGACTCAAAATGGAATCTGTACATATAAGGCATGACTCCTAATTATTTCTGGATAATTTATAGTAAATTTTTAAAGTTGCGACAGGGGACCCAGAAACCGTTCTGGCCCTGTCTCACAATAGCTTTAATATCTCTTAACATGTAACTCCTATGACCATTTCGTTTCTTCCATATGAAAATAGACTCATCAAGGTTCATTTGCATAGCTTATTCACTATTTAATACCATTCCTACAAATTTTGGTGATTTTTCACATTCACGTCACTGCAGCTGGCAGCATCTGTTTTTAAGGTAGGTCTTACCTATTTTGTAGTCTCCATGAACCAACTAGTCTTGCCATACAGAGGTTCACATATGATCATTTTAACCATACCTATGGCTGATCATGTGACCAACATTCCCTTTTCCAATCCATAATCACATCATGACACCATATATATATATATACAAACCGCAAATAGTCTAAGTTCGTACTTCACTTTTACGAGCCATTTTCGCATGGCCGTACACATATACATCACAAAGATATTTAAACCAACAAGGGGTTGTCCTATACATGCCATTTCAAAGTTCAACCAAAATTTATACCAAAATAGAGGCGTTGATAGTGTGGATGACTTCGACTTTAATGATCCCGAATCCGATTGCTATCGGCGAAATCTATAAAAGAGAGCCAAAGCAACGGGTAAGCATTTTTATGCTTAGTAAGTCTCAAGGAATAAAATCAGCTTTAATTAAAGCAATACATTCACATAACCAAATGCATCATTCCATTAATACACATTCACATAATCATTCTTACTTCACACTTCATCATTATATACTTTCACAAAGTATCAACCAATTCAATAGCTGAAATTCGTTAGTCGATTGAGCGAATGTTGCTCAAACATGTCGACTTTCCGATGCACATATAAACGCGTACCTTATTCTTTGGGCTTTTCGAGCGTACTAATTGAATATATTAGCAACCAACACTCACCTCCAGCCCAAGCTTCTTCGGAATACAACCGGATATAATCACGCACGAATGCCTTGGTCTTAGCCGGATAGAATGACTCGCACGAATGCCTTCGGGTCTTAGCCCGGATGTAGCCACTAGCACAATTGCCTTCGGGTCTTAACCCGGATATAATTTCCAGCATTAACGTCTTCGGGGCTTGGCCCGGATATCATTCAATTTCTCATGCACACATACATCAATAATCATTGGACATACATATTTCATTTTCGTTACTAAGGCTCAAACACAATTATAATCACTAGCATAATCGCCTTCGGGACTTAGCCCGGGTATCATTCGAATACTCATACACACATAAATCAATAATCAATACATCCATATTTCATTCCACATAATTCAAGTAGGGTCACTTCTTGAGGACTTACCTCGGATGTTGTCGAACGGCTTTTACGGCTATTCGATCACTTTTTCCTTCCCCTTGTCCAATTGTGGCCCTCTAAGCTCTTGAGCTAATTCAAACAAATTCAATTTATTAAAACCTCATTGTGCTAGCTTATGGCCGAATATGACAAGGAGTTTAAATGGTCATATGGCCACCCTTTAGCTTGAATACACGATGGTCATGCACATTTTATACTACATCAAGCAATTCAATACAATTCATTCGGGCATCAAGGAAAAGATAAGGCCTTCAATAGGCTACCCAAGGCCGAATATTCATGTCCATGTTGAGGCCAATTATGCACTTAATACCTCACAAAAACAGCATGCATTTTACTAGTTAATGCTTTGCATATTGTAGCTCAAAACTTATAATATAGCATCAAGCACTCATATGTGTGCTAGGCCGAATGTGCTTGCAATTTCACAATCATTCTTCAACATCTTCTTCTTTAAACAAACATATTCATCACTTAGTTCATAACCAAAACATCATGTGCAAACATATATATACATATATGAGCATGGCCGAATTTCAAGGTGTCCATAGCCATCCAAAACACAAATTTTAACTAACATGCAAGAAGCATGACCCATGCTCATGAATGCATCATGGCCGAATATGACAATCATGCCCCTTTCAACTTCAATCATGGTTAAACAAAAAGTAAACTCAAAGTCTTACTCAAGATGGCTACAAAGAAATCTCAAGAGTAGACAATCCATCATTGCATGCATCATCATCAAGCTTCACACTTAGCATGCAATGGCTTTATCACCATAACAACTTTGGCCAAATACCATTTCCATGGCATAACAAAGATTTGAGCCATGGCTAACATGCACATCAAGTTAGCAACCAAAACATGCATGAAACTCCTAACACAACCTCATACATACCTTAATCTTGATGCAAATTTAGCCAAATCTCCTTCTAAACCAAGCATGAAGCAAAAATCCTCTTTCTTCCTCCTTATGATTTTCGGCCAAAAAGATGAGAAAGGATGAACACAACAATTTTTTTTTCTTCCTTCTTTCTCAACTCACGGCAAGGGGGGGAATGCTACTCTCTCACACACATTTTTTTTCATTCTTTTCTTACCCATGCTTATTTGTTTATTATTTCTCCCTAATGCCCAACAAAACATGTTTCATGACATGTTTAGCCCATATCTCTTTGTCATCATGGCCATCACTTGTAAAAGGGAATTTGACATGCAAGTCCATTATTTTGCATGCATGCTTTAATTAGTCATCACACATTTCCCTATCGTACTTTCAAAGTTCACTACTAAGTCCTTTCTAGTGGAATTCACCTTTATAACACTAAATCAATCATCATAAAATGTCATACATGAGCACACACATTTTATAGGCATCAAAATAAATTTTTAATTATTTTTATGCCCCGGTTTTGTGGTCCCGAAACCACATTCCGACTAGGGTCAATTTTGGGCTGTCACAGAAAATACATGGCACTTCTCACCAAATAAGTAATGTCTCCATATTTTCAAAGCGAATACGATGGCAGCTAATTCGAGATCATGGGTTGGATAATTTTTTTCATGTGGCTTCAATTGCCTCGACGCATAAGCTACAACTCGACCTTCTTGCATCAATACACAACCCAACCCAAGTAAGGATGCATTACTGTAAATGACAAACTCTTTGCCTGATTCGGGCTGCACTAGTACTGGAGCTTCAGTCAAATAAGTCTTTAGTTGATCGAAACTTTTCTGACATTTTTCTGTCCATTCAAACTTAACATCTTTCTGAAGCAGTTTCGTCATTGGTGTGGCTATCATCGAGAAACCCTTTACAAACCGTCTATAGTAACCGGCAAGTCCCAAAAAGCTCTGAACCTCAATAATATTTCTCGGAGGCTTCTAGTTAAGTATGGCTGAAATTTTGCTTGGATCAACTTGAATACCCGATGCAGATACCACATGACCCAAGAAGCTAACCTCTCTTAACCAGAACTCACACTTACTGAACTTAGCATATAATTGCTTATCCCGTAAAATCGCAACACTAATCCTGTGTGTTCAAAGATGATCGGTTTCATTTCTCGAATAGACCAAAATATCATCGATAAACACAACTACAAACTGATCCAAAAATGGTCTCAAGATCCGATTCATCAAATCCATAAATACCGCAGGGGCATTAGTGAGCCCAAACGGCATCACTAAGAACTTGTAGTGACCGTATCTCGCTCGAAAGCAATTTTGGGTATATCCGAATCTCGAATTCAAGAATCGATAATAACCCGATCTCAAATCTATCTTTGAAAACACCGAGGCTCCCTTTAGTTGATCAAACAAATCAGCAATACTGTCATAACGGATATTTATTCTTTATTGTCACTTTATTCACCGACGATAGTCGATGCACAACCTCATGGTTCCGTCCTTCTTTTTCACAAACAATACTAGTGCACCCTAAGGCGAGAAACTTGGTCGAGCGAAACCTCTATCCATCAACTCTTGTAACTGAACTTTCAATTCCTTTAATTCCGTTGGTGCCATACGATACGGAGCGATCGAAATCGGTGTAGTCCTGTACAAGTTCAATGCCAAACTCTACCTCCGAACAGTGGTAACCCGGTAATTCTTGGGAAAAACATCCGGATATTCACAAACCACTGGTACCGATTCAAGTTTCTTTTTTGGTTCTTTATTATCAAATATGTATGCAAGATACGCTTCACACCCCTTTCTCACATATTTTTGAGCTAACATCGAGGATATTATTGTTGGCAATCCATTCAAAACAAGAGACTCAACCGGATTATCTCATTATTTGCACACCTCAAATCAATAGTCTTACTTTTGCAATTCACAATTGCATCATGTACGGTCAACCAATCCAAACCGAAAATAACATCAAATTCATCAAACGGTAAAAGCATCAAGTCAGCCGGAAAACAGGAGCCTCGGATTATTAAGGGGCATTTCTTACACACCTTGTCGACAAGCACATAACGACCCAAGGGATTCGACACTCGAATTACGAACTCAGTAGACTCAACAGGTAAAGTCTTACTGGATGCTAAGGTCTCACATACATATGAATGAGTAGAACCATGGTCAATCAATGCAATCACATTAGTATCAAAGAGAGTGAAAGTACCGGTAAAAACATCTGGCGAGGAAGCATCCTCGCGTGCGCGTATAGCATAATCTTTAGCAGGAGCACGAGTCTCAGATCTGGTTGTAGCATCTCTAGATCCTCTCGGACCGCCACTAGCATTTCCCCGTATTTCTAGATGGTCTACCCCGAGCAGTAGAAGCAACTGGTTTCCCACTCTGATTTACATTTTGTTCAGACAGTCTCGGGCAATCCTTGATAAAATAGTCAGCTGATCCGCACTTATAACAGGAGCATTCATGGAATCTACAACTCCCCGAATGCCATTTACCACAATACTGGCACTCTGTTCTGCCTCGACGATCATTCCCAACACTAGCAACCGAAGTGACTCGTGTACTCACAGGGGGTCGATCACGATCTCGTCTAGAAAAGCCCGAAGTGCCTTTAGACCGGCCTAAATCATCTCTAAATTTCTTCGATAACTGTTGAAAGGGCTTTCCCGAAGATCTCTTACGAAACTCCTTTGCTCCCATATCAGCTTTTCTTTTCTCCTTACTGAGCTCTTCGGCTTTGCAAGCTCGCTCGACAAGTACCACAAATTCTCTGATTTCTAAAATGCCAACAAACAGTTTTATATCATCATTCAGTCCATCTTTGAAACGTTTACACATTACAGCTTCTGAAGAAATGCATTCTCGAGCGTACCGGCTAAGCCTTACAAACTTTCGTTCATAATCAGTAACCGACATGGAACCTTGTTTAAGTTCAAGAAATTCTTTCCGTTTTTGATCAATGAATCTCTGGCTGATATACTTTTTTCGAAACTCGATTTGGAAAAACTCCCAAGTTACTTGCTCTCTGGGCACAACAGAAATCAGCGTATTCCACCAATAGTAGGAAGAATCACGTAGCAAGGAGATAGTACACTTTAGGCATTCATCGGGTGTGCAAGATAGTTCATCAAGTACCCGAATAGTGTTGTCCAATCAAAATTCAGCTTGCTCGGCATCGTCGCTGTTTGTAGCTTTAAATTCAGTAGTCCCGTGTTTTCGGATTCTATCAATTGGGGGCTTATTTAACCTTATCTAGTCGATTCACGGAGGTATCGCAGTGGGGTTGTATTAGTCGGGAATGGGGTTGTGGAATAGCCGCATTAGTTGAATATACCGATTGAACCAATCATTCATCACGCTATAAAAAGCCTATCTAGCTTCATCATTCGATTATTAGCAATAGGTTGAGAGTCCACCGGTCTGTCCCTCAAAGCGGAGCAAGCGCTACACTCTCAACATCATCACTACCGCTTCGGTTGGGATCGGGATCCATTACTATAAGTAAACACATTTTTAATCGCCGTAAATCACCACACTATCAAATAAACACATAATGGCATGTATAGCTAAACCCGAACGTATTACGGTAGTCCTAGAATCGACTAAACCGTAGCTCTGATACCAATAAAATTGCAACGCCCCGTACCCGAGACCGTTGCCGGAGTCGAACACGAGGTGTTAACGGACTTAATTCATTTACTTACACAGTTCATTTCGAAATTTCTAGGCAAGCTGGCTAACTGCATCACAGCCACTTTAAAAATCATATCTCAAGTTCCAAAACTCGGAAACTGATTCCGTAAATATTTCCTGATTCTAGACTCATATATCCATCTACAAATTATTTTCTAGAATTTTTGGTCAGGCCAATTAGTACAGTTTATTAGTTAAAGTCTCCCCTATTTTAGGGTTCAACTACTCTGACCTTCATGCATTACGACTTAGATATCTCCCTGTACAGAGCTTTAATACTTATGCCGTTTGTTTCTAATGAAACTAGACTCAAAAAGGAATTTGTACATATAAAGCATGACTTCTAATTGTCTCTGGTTAATTTATGGTGAATTTCCAAAATCAGAACAGGGGATCCGGAAAGTGCTCTGGCCCTGTTTCACAAAAACTTAAACATCTCATAAAATAAGGCTCATATGGTTGTTTTTCTTCTTTCATATGAAAATAGACTCATCAATATTCGATTACATAATTTATTCACTATTTAATTCCATTCCTACTATTTTTAGTGATTTTTCAAATTCACATTACTGCTGCTGTCAGCATCTATTCTAAGGTAAATTTTACCTATTTCATAATTTTCCATGAATCAATTAGTAAATTGACATACATCATTTTCAAGTATAATCACGATTAGCAATGTCGTACGTAGCACCAATAGGACCATGATTGGCCATTCCACTGGCTAATCATTACCAACATTTCCACACCACTTAATAACCATATCATAAGACCATATATACAAAATGACCATAATGTTATACTCAAAATATACAAGCCATTTTCGCATGGCTATACGAATATACATTACCAAAAGATACTTAATTAACAACAAGGTTTAGCCCTATACATGCCATTATCAAAATTCAACTAAAAGAGTACCAAAGGGGCTTAGATAGTATGGACGACTTGACTTTGACACTCCGAGTCCGATAGTGATTTAACAAAATCTATAAAACAGAGAATTAAAGCAACTGAATAAGCATTTTGATGCTTAGTAAGTTTTAAGTAATGAAATTATTTACAACTAAGGTATAGCGTTCATATGGCTAAATGAACAATTGCATATACGCATATTCCCAAAATCATGTTTACTTCACGCTTCAACCATTATATTCATACACTCAGGATCAAACTTGACTAAAGGCCGGAAGCTTGTTAATCAATTGAGCGAATACTATTTAAAAGGAATCAACCTTTCCAATGCATATACGAAACATACCTTATCGTTTGGATTTATGAGCGTATTAATTGAAGTTATTACAGCAAGATCACTCATTTTCAAACCCAAGTACCTTCAGGATGTAGCCGGATATAGCAACTCGCACAAATGCCTTCGGGACTTAGCTCGGATATAGTAACTAGCACAGATGCCTTCGGGACTTAGCCTGGATATAGTCACTAGCAAAAATGCCTTCGGGACTTAGCCCGGATATAGTCACTAGGACAAATGCCTTCGGGACTTAGCCCGGATATAGTCACTAGCACAAATGCCTTCGGGACTTAGCCCGGATATAGTCACTAGCACAAATGCCTTCGGATCTTAGTCCGGTTATCATCTGAATAATCATGCACATATATCAATAAATCATAACACATTTATATTTCATTTTCATTACTAGAACTCAAACACAAGACACTTATCAACCTTTACCATTTTCGGCTCAATAGCCACATACAAAGAGCATGATTTTGATTGGCTTTGTAACATGATCTCTATACACATTCGGCTACCAGTCATAAGTATAACTAATTACCTCGATATATAATTCAAGTAGAATCATTATATCACCGTTTATTTGTTATGCTTATATGTCATGACTTAATGAAATCATAAACTAAGTTCCATTACCCAAAGACTTACCTCGGATGTTGTCGAACGACTTCACGGCTATTCGATTACTTTTTCCTTTCCTTATCGATCTAGATCCTCTTTGCTCTTGAGCTTAATTTAAAACAATTGAATTCATTTAATTTCAAATCAAATAGGCAATTTAATATAATACATGTATATTATAAGGTTGAGGTACATATGACTTAATAGTTAACTATCAAACACCATACGCATATATATGTATATATATATTCTCTAGTCATGCACAACCCAACATCTTACTTAGGCATTAACAACTTTATAGATATATGCATATCTATGTTAAGGCCGAATATATATAATTTAACACATTCTACAAATATGGTTATTTATAATGACTAAACACCATTTTATCTCAAGTTATACTTATAAGCACATCCATCCAAATACATTCGTACTTAAACATCATTCCGACCTAACACTCATATTACATCTATAAAACTACAAGCCGAATATACCTATACTTACATCACTTAAACATCAACCTCAATTTCTTTGACAAAGCACATTTCGAAAATGATAAGGCAATATAACAGCCTTTAATCCAACTTATAATTCACACATATCACATTCCAAGCATTCACTCTATTCTATCACTTAAAGTACAAACATTACTCAATAACTTCCTAGTTCAAATTCCGCAATTACACCAATTCACTAGATGATTTATTATTATTTTTGTTCATTTATTCAAACTACTTAAAATTACCTTAAACTATCACAATTAACAACCATTTGTAACTTATTCATTAAACATGAAAACAACCATATATCTCTTCCATTTTCTACCATGGCTGAATGCTCAAGACACCACACCATTCCAAATTGGTCATGGGTTGAGCAAAGAACTTAATGACGAACTCAAAAATGTTAAAAATCCAAGAATCATCATTGAACTTACCTTAATTTAGCTAACCACCATAGCCGAATTTCTCAAAGCTTTTTCTCTTCTAGTTACGGCAATGAGGAGCAAAGATGGAGAAACTTTGGTTTCTCCTCCCACAAATCAACATTTTTTTATTATCCACATTTTTATTTTTAAAATAAAATATTAACATAAAATAATTATAATATGTTTTAGTCCATAACATGGCCGGCCACCATCTAGAATTTGGCTAATTTGACATGCAAGTACAAGCATTTTCTAACATGCATTAATAGGCCACTTTAACATTTGCCTAGCACATTTCTAAATTTTCTCACACAAGTCCTATTTAATAAATTTCGCACCATATACACATAATTTAAGCATGAATTTTTCACACATGCATATTCATATATAATAAGCATCAAACATGACTGTAAATTATTTTTATGACTTGGTTTCGTGGTCCCGAAACCACTTTCCGACTAGGGTCAATTTAGGGCTGTCACAGTGTCATCTTCTCAATTTCGTCCGTTTTGTCCCCTTTTGGCTCGTTTTTGGCTCCTTTCGCTCTCCTATGCTCTCCTAAGTGTAAAACATGGAATTAAAGCATTAGGAGCATCGAATTCACCAATTCTAATGAGAAATCATCCATAAAATGCATTGAACATGGGGTAAAAATATGTATAATTTACGGTTTATCAAATACCCCCACACTTAAGCATTTGCTTGTCCTCAAGCAAAATTCTCAACTCATAATTAAAATAAATCTTTCTCAACTTATAATTTCTATTAATAATATCTCAATTTAATCCATAGGTAATCATACGTTGAGAATTTAACTAAAAGAACGTAAAAGTTTCAATTATTCCAAGTTGAGCATTTTATTCCAAAAACATAAGTGTCTTCCCTCATCTAAGTAATTACTTTTAATTCAAAATATCACAGAGTTTTAAATCCTCACTAAAGATTCACTCAAGTCATTCGAGGTGTTTTAAGGACAATAAAGGAAGCACTCAATAGTCAATAATGGAAAGTCATTACCATAGGCTTGCATGAAAATCAAATCTCCACCACTATAATTTAATATGATACATTAATCAAAAGGTCTTTAGAGGTTTGTAATGAGGCTTGGTTAGGGGGTGTGGTCACAAGCTGAAAGAAAGGGTTAGAATCGAGATTGAATTGAAAAGTTGTCTAACTAGAAAAAGAGTTAATCTTCACTTGCGTACAACAGAGCTTCTCTCAAAATTATGAAGTTACAGATATGCATACATAGTTTTTTTTTTGTTAAGAACAAATTAAATAATATAGACTAAATATCAAGAAGAAAACATAGCTAAGCAATCCATTCAACTCAAATCTCGACAAAAATAGAGATTAATTTAGGGGATTTCAATAATGGGTTAAAGGTTAATCTTAAGGGTAATACAAAAATTGGTTTGTTCAGATCAAGGAGGTTTACTTGGGATTAATCGTGGGGGTAGGATTTTCATGGCATGAGTGGGTTAATCCTAAGTGCCTTAATCATTTT
Organism: Gossypium arboreum; assembly: GCF_025698485.1. Lineage (NCBI taxonomy): Eukaryota > Viridiplantae > Streptophyta > Magnoliopsida > Malvales > Malvaceae > Gossypium > Gossypium arboreum. The sequence goes on from NC_069073.1 coordinate 85,445,542, forward strand.
GTTATATCAAATCAAATGGTGTGGTCTCAACATGCATAATCAAGCAGGTTCTAGAATAATAGTTTAATAGTGACGCACTCAACGCAATAATAAAAGTGAGCATGAAAGGATGAATAGATGCTCAAAAGGCTCAAAAATCTCACAAAAATTATGGCTTTTTGATGTTTAAACTCATGAATTCTAATTCAAAGTAATACCTAGACTTGGGGAAACAGCCTAAGATTTTGAATTCTTAAAAATCAACTCATCATGCTTGACTCTCTATTGTCTTAAAGTTTAAATAATCAATGCATAAATCCCTATGTTTTAATTCAAGATATATCAATCAAAATCATAAATTAATTAAAATTTATCCTAAATATGATATGAGAGCTTTTTAAGAGAACAAGATGATTATTCAGGGATTTTTCTGATAATAAAATAAATACCCTCTCACACTTAAGATGTACATTGCCCTCAATGTACAAAGATAGATATTAGAGTATAAAGATAGGGAGAGAAGTGAAAATTCTTGTAAGATGAATTCCTCGAACTAGAGTTTTGGAGAGTGATCGGTTCGAGAGTGGAGGAGGATACTCCGGCGGTCGTAGAGGTTCATTAGGCCATAAGTCCTGCGCCAAAAGAATATTATATCTAGTGGTAGCTATGGTCGTGGTCGAGCAGGACATGGCAGTCGTGGAGACCCTTTCCCGGTGGAGTTTTAGTTCCTATGTGATGAGCTTAAGAGATCTATATAACTGTGATAAAATTAGGAACTTTTTAGGGGATATTAGGAAGAATAAATACTCGAAAAGAATTAACTAAAATTTATAATAAAATTTTAAATCTGATAAAAAGATAAAATAAAAATAAAAAAATAAAAAGTAGTTTGAAAAAAATTAAAAATATAAAATAATAAAATAAATATTTCTAAACATCTTCATCACTGGATGGTTCGCGAGGTGGGATTGGAGATGAGATGTGGAGGTGTTGAAAAATCTGCTGTAGAGTAGCATCAATGTTGTTAAATCGTTGAAAACACTGCTGCTCGAATCGGGTGAGGCGCTCAGAGATGTCAGCATATGAAGCCGCCGCATGAACTAGACGAGAGGGTGGTGGTGGCTGAGTCGGTGGGTCCTCGTGCTGTGGGGGTACAATCGTGTGGAGGAAAAATGGAGGGAAAAGAGAGGGGAAAGTGAGGATTAATGTCGGTGGAGTGGAGTTTAGGGTGGTTTGAGGTTTGAGAAAGTGAGAATATGTGGAATGGTGGCCGAAATAGGGATTAGGGAGTGGAGAGGGGGAGATTTTGGCCAGGGTTTTGAAAGGAATAAGAAAATGAACAGTGGTTTGCTTATATAGGGGGAAGGCACACGGCATAAGGCCATGCCCATGAACTCAGACAGTGAGCCCGTGTTTTTTGAATATTGCAATTTAGGTCGTGCCCAGCTACTATCCCACGCCCGTGTGTCTTGGGCATGTGTGGCCCACGGCCATGTCGCACAGCTGTGCCTAGCTTTGTTCGTTATGTCACACCCGTGTGTTAGGGTACCACGCCCGTGTCGAAGAAATAGAAACGAGACTTACTGTGACAGCCCAAAATTGACCCTAGTCAGGATGTGGTTTCAGGACCACAAAATCGAGGCATAAAAATAATTTAAAATTTATTTTGATGCCTATGATATGTGTTAATTTGTGTGTGCCATTTTTGATGATTCGATTTAGTGTTATAAAGGTGAATTTCACTAGAAAGGACCTAGTAGTAAACTTTGAAAGTATGATGGGGAAATGTGTGATGACTAGTTGATAATGCATGCAAAATTAAGGGATTTGCATGTCAAATTCCCCAAAGATGGCATAGTGGCCGGCCATGACAAGGAGTTATGGGCAAGGAAAAACATGTTATGACATGTTTTGATAATGCATGATGTGATGAAATGATAAAAAATTTAGTGGTGGGAAGAGAAACAAAAAAAATGTGTGTGAGTGTGGTATTCTCCCCATTGTTGCCGTGAGTGAAAGAAAAGCAAAGAAAAATTTTGTTCATCCTTGTTCTCTCCTTTTGGCCGAAAATACTAAGGAAGAAGATAGGATTTTTGCTCCATTTTGGTTTAGAAGAGATCTAGAAGGAGATTTGGCTATACTTGCATCAAGATTAAGGTATGTATGAAGTTGTGTCATGAGATTCATGCATGTTTTAGTTGCTAACTTGATGTTCATGTTAGCCATGGTTCAAATCCTTGTTATGCCATGGAAAGGGTATTAGGCCAAGGTTGATATTGTGTTAAAGCCATTGCATGCTAAATGTGAAGCTTGATAATGATGCATGCAATGATGGATTATTGACTACTCTTGAAATTTCTTTGTAGCAATCTTGAGTAAGACATTGAGTTCTTTGTTTAACCATGACCGAAGTTGAAAGGGGTATGAATGTGATGTATTCGGCCATGATGCATTCAGAGCATGATTTATGCTTGTTACTTGATTGGTAAAAATTTGTGTTTTAGATGGTTATGAACACCTTGAGGTTCGGCCATGCACCTATATGTGTATGTATGTTTGCACATGATGATTTGGTTATGAAGTAAATGATAAATATGTTTGTTTAAAGAAGAAATTGTTGAAGAATGTTTGTGAAATTGCAAGTACATTCGCCTAGTACACATATGATGTGAAAATCTTGGAATTTATTGTTGATTTGGTGCAAGTATGGCTAAGTATAATCGGCCATATGAGTGCTTGATGCTATATTATAAGTATTGAGCTACAATATGTAAAGCATTAGCTAGTAAAATGTGTGCCATTCATGTGTGGTGTTAAACATGTAATTGGCCACAACATCAACATGCATAATCGGCCATGAATGAGTGCCTAAGAGGTTGTGTTGTTCGCCATGAGTAAGCATGTTGAAGGCTTTGTGTGTTAAGTCGATTCATGAATTCGTACTTATGTGACTTTAATGTCTAGTGAATATATGTGGGCTAAGTGCCTTGAGTTCTTCTTTTCAATACTCAAATGATTGAATCAAATTATTTGTTAAATTAAGCTCAAGAGCAAAGGGGGACCAAATCCGATAAAGGGAAGGAAAAAGTAGTCGAATAGCCATCGGAATCGTTCGACAACATCCGAGGTAAGTTTTCGAGTATCGAAACTTAGATTTTGATTCGATTGAATGAAGTAATAAGCAATCGAAATTCTGCCCTTGTATATGGCCATTGAGCCGAAATGATATTTTTGTTAAGTGAATTGTGCATAAAAGTTTTGTTTGAGAATGAAACAAAGATGTGTATGAATGTTCGAGTGATATCCGGGCTAAGCCCGAAGGCAATTGTGCGAGCTATGGTACCCGGGCTAAGCCCGAAGGCAATTGTTCAAGCTATGATATCCGGGCTAAGCCCGAAGGCAATTGTGTGAGCTATGATACCCGGGCTAAGCCCGAAGGCAATTGTGCGAGTTGTGATATCCGGGTTAAATCCCGAAGGCATTTGTGCGGGTTACCATAACCGGGCTATGTCCTGAAGGTGTTTTGAACGAGTAGCTATATCCGGATAAACTCCGAAGGTATGTGAATTGAAATTTATAAGCTGCTGGAAAATTTTCAGTTATTGCACTTGTGAAATTCCCAACAACAAGGTATGTTTTGTGTGTGCTTTGCACACTATGAGTAAATCGCATGAATATTCGCTCTAATGATAAATGAGCTATCGGCATTAACTAGGCCGTTATTTGTGTATGAATATAAGAGTTGGGATTGCGAAGTAAGCATGTCTTTGAGAAATTGTGCATATGAATTATTGTTTAGCTACTTGAATGCTATGCTTTGGTTGTGTGTATATTATGGCTCGAAACTTACTAAGCATAAATTGCTTACTCCGTTTCTTTGTTTCTCTGTTTATAGATTTTGCTCGTTAGCGATCGGATTCGGGATCATAGAAGTTGAAGTCAACCACACTATCAAAGCCCTTTTTGGTACTCCTTTAGTTGAGTTTTGGATATGGCATGTATAGGACTACCCTTGGTTATTTTTAAATACTTGTGATGTATATGTGTACGGCCATGCGAAAATGGTTCGTAATAGTGGAGTATGGAATTAGACCATTTGTGGTTTGTAATTATATATGGTTTCATGATGTGATTATGGATTGGAATGGGAGTGTTGGTCACATGATCAGCCATTGGAATGGCTAAATATGATCATATGTGGACCTAAGTATGACTAGACTATAGTTGATCCATGGGAACTACAATATAGGTAAAGCCTACCTTAAAAACAGATGCTGCCGGCTGCAGTGATGTGGATGGGGAAAATCACCAAAATTTGTAGGAATGGTGTTAAATAGTGAATAAATTATGTGATCGAACCTTGACGAGTCTATTTTCATATGAAAGTAACAAAACGATCATATGATCAGTATACAGAGAGATATTAAAGTTCTCGTGAGACAGGGCCAGAACGGTTTCTGGGTCCCCTGTCGCGACTTTGAAAATTTTCCATAAATTATCCAGAATGAATTAGAAGTCATTCCTTATATGTGCAGATTCCTTTTTGAGTCTAGTTTCATTGGAAACAAACGGTATCAGTATTGAAACCCTGTACGGAGAGATATTCAAGTTGTAACGCATGAAGGTCAGTGTAGTCGACCCCTGTAACATGGGCGACTTTAACTAATAAACTGTACCAATTGGCCTGACCAGAAATTCTAGAAATAAATCCATGGATGGATATATGAGTCTAAATTCAGGGAAAATTTACGGAATCAGTTTCTGAGTTGTGAAACTCGAGATATGCTTTTTAAGGCGACAGCGATGCAGTTTTCCAGCTTGCCTGGGAATGTCAAATTGGTCGGTGCCATAAGTGGTTTTGGCTTGTTAACCCCTCGTGTCCGACACCGGCAACAGTCTCGGGTTCGGGGTGTTACAATTTTATTGGTATCAAAGCCACAGTTTAGTCGATCCTAGGACTACCGTGATATGATTGGGGTCTAGCTATACATGCCATTAAGTGACAAATTGATAGTGTGGTGATTCCTGACAATTTGAGTTTGTGTTTGTTTATAGCAATGGATCCCAATCCCAACCGAGCAATAGCTGATGATGTGGAGTGTGTGGCGCTTTGCTCCGCGCAAGGGGACATGGCCGCGGACTCTCAACCTATTGCCGACAATCCGAATGATGAGGCTAAGCAAGCCTTTTATAGTGTGATGAATGATTGGTTTAACCAATACATTCGAACTAACACAGCTGTTCCACAACCTCCATTCCCGACTAATGCAACCCCCGCATCTACAATACCTCCAGTAACTGACCAAGTAAGGTCAAGTAAGCCCCAAGTCGACAGAATTCGAAAACATGGGGCTACTGAATTCAAAGCTACGGATAGCGACGATGCCGAGCAAGCTGAATTTTGGTTGGACAACACTATTCGGGTGCTCGATGAGCTATCTTGTACACCCGATGAGTGCTTAAAGTGTACCATCTCCTTGCTACACGATTCCACCTACTATGGGTGGAGTACTCTGACTTCTGTTGTGCCTAGAGAGCAAGTAACTTGGGAGTTCTTTCTAACCGAGTTCCGAAAGAAGTATATCAGTCAGAGATTTATGGATCAGAAACGAAAGGAATTCCTTGATCTTAAGCAAGGTTCCATGTCGGTTACCGACTACGAACGAAAATTTACGAGGCTTAGCCGGTACGCGCGCGAGTGCATTTCTTCAGAAGCTGTGATGTGTAAACACTTCGAAGATGGACTGAACGATGATATAAGCTGTATGTTGGCATTTTGGAAATCCGAGAGTTTGTGGCTCTTGTCGAGCGAGCGTGCAAAGCCGAGGAGCTCAGTTTGGAGAAAAGAAAAGCTGAAGTAGGAGTTTCGTAAGAGGTCTTCGGGGAAGCCCTTCCCACAGTCATCAAAGAAATTTAGAGATGGCTTAGGCCGATCTAGAGACATTTCGGGCTTTTCTAGACGAGACCGCGATCGACCCCCCCTATGGGCACGCGAGTCACTTCGATCGCCAGTGTTGGCAATGATCGTCGAGACAGAACGGAGTGCCAATATTGTGGCAAATGGCATTCGGGAGTTGTAGATTCCGTGACCGCTCTGTTACAAGTGCGGATCATCGATCATTCCATTAAGGATTGCCCGAGTTTATCCGAACAAAGCGTAAATCAAAGTGGGAACCCGGGTGCTACCACAACCCGAGGTAGGCCACCTAGAAATACGGGCAATGCTAGTGGCGGTCAGAGAGGATCTAGAGATGCTACCATCAGATCCGAGGCTCGTGCTCCTACTAAGACTTATGCCATACGCGACGTGAGGATGCTTCCTCGCCGGATGTTATTACCGGTACTCTTACTCTCCTTTACACTAATGTGATTGCTTTGATTGACCCCGGTCCTACTCATTCTTATATATCTGAAACCTTAGCATCCAAAGAAGACTTTGCCCATTGAGTCTCTCGAGTTTGTAATTCGGTGTCAAACCCTTGGGTCATTACGTGCTTGTCAACAAAGTGTGTAAGAAAAGTCCCCTAGTATTTCGAGGTTCTTGTTTTCCGTGAACTTGATGCTTTTGCCATTCGACTAATTCGACGTTATTCTTGGTTTGGATTGGTTGACCATGCGATGTGGTTATAAATTGAAAAAGCAAGACCATTGATCGAGGTGTACGAATAACGAGATAATTCGGGTTGAGTCTACGGACTTAAAAGGGTTGCCAACTGTAATATCGCAATCTTGGCTCGAAATACGTAAGAAAGGGGTGTGAAGCATACCTTGCGTATGTGCTCGATGACAAGGAGTCGAAAAGAAACCCAAATCTGTGCTCGTGGTTTGTGAATACCGGATGTTTTCCCTAAAGAATTGCGGGTTTACCACTGTTCGGGAAATAGAGTTTGGCATCGAATTGGTACTGGTACCACTCCAATTTCGATAGCTCCGTATCGTATGGCACCAACGGAATTAAAGGAGTTGAAAGCTCGGTTGCAAGAATTGGTGGATAGAGGTTTTGCTCGTCGAAGTTTTTCACCTTGGGGTGCGCCGGTGTTGTTTGTGAAAAGAAGGATGGAACCATGAGGTTGTGCATCGACTATCGTCGACTTAATAAAGCGATGATAAAGAACAAATATCCGTTATCAGCAGATCGACGATTTGTTCGATCAAGCGAGGAGCCTCGGTGTTCTCGAAAATAGATTTGAGATCGGGCTATTATCGATTCATGAATTCGAGATTCGGACGTACCCAAGGCGCCTTGAGCGAGATATGGTCACTACGAGTTCCTAGTGATGCCGTTTGGGCTTACTAATGCCCTGCGGTATTTATGGATTTGATGAATCGGATCTTCGACCATATTTGGATCGGTTTGTAGTCGTGTTCATTGATGACATCTTGGTCTATTCAAGAAATGAGACCGAACATCTTTGAACACACGAGGTTAGTCTTTGCAAATTTTACGGGATAAGCAATTATATGCTAAGTTCAACAAGTGTGAGTTACGGTTAGAGAGGTTAGCTTCTTGGGGCATGTGGTATCTACATCGGGTATTCGAGTCGACCGAACAAAATTTTAGCCATACTAAACTGGAAGCCTCAGAAATATTACCGAGGTTCGAGCTTTTGGGGCTTGCTTAGGTTATTACCGACGATTTGTAAAGGTTTCTCAACGATAGCCACGCCAATGACGGCTACTCCAAAAGGATGTTAGGTTCAAATGGATCGAGAAATGTCGAAAAGTTTCGATCAACTGAAAACTTATTTGATGAAGCCCCAATTCTAGTGCAACCCGAATCGCAAAGAGTTTGTCATCTATAGTGACGCCTCCCTACTTGGGTTAGGTTGCGATTGATGCAAGAAGGTCGAGTTGTGGCCTATCGTCGAGGCAATTAAAGCCACATGAGAAAAATTATCCGACCCATGATCTCGAATTGGTCGCCATCGATTCGCCTTTAAAGATATGGCGACATTACTTAGTTGGTGAGAAGTGCCATGTGTATTCGGATCAAAAAGTCTCAAATATTTGATGACTCAAAGAGACTTAAATCTGCGACAAAGACGTTGGCTCGAGTGTTAAAGGATTATGAGCTGGTCATTGACTATCACCCGGAAAGGCGAATGTGGTTGCGGATGCCTTAAGTCGTAAATCATTATTCGCTTTTCTGAGCGATGAATGTGCACTTGTCCGTTCGATCCGACAATGTGTTAGTAGCTGAATTGAAAGCCAAACCATTATTGATACATCAAATTCATGAAGCTCGAGAAAGTCGACGACGAGTTGGTCGCAAACGCAAGTGAGTGTGTTCGAACAAGGACTCGAATTTCAAATCGAAAATGACGATTGTTTGAGGTTCGAAGTCGTCGTGTGTTTCAAAGAATTGAACTTATTTCGATAATTCGAACGAAGCCCATTGTAGCCGAATGGCAATCCACCCGGAGAGTACGAAAATGTACAATGATTTGAAACGTCGGTTTTGGTGGCATGGTATGAAACGAGACATGTCCGACGTCGTTTCGAGGTGTTTAATATGTCAACAAGTGAAAGCGAAACATTAAGTGCCTTGAGATTACTTGACCGATCACGATACCCGAGTGGAAATGGGATCGAGTCACAATGGACTTTGTATCCGAACCGCCATTGTCGTGAGTAAGAAAGATGCGATTTGGGTCGTTGTAGATAGATTGACTAAGTCGGCTCACTTTGTCCCCGTGACGCACGGACTTTTCAATGGACAAACTAGCCGAATCAGACGCTTCTCGAGTTGTGAGATTACACGGGTGCCTATTTCCATCGTGTCGGATAGAGATCCGAGATTTACCTCGCGATTTTGGAAAAGGTTGCAAGAAGCTTTGGGTACCAAGTTGCATTTTAGCACCGCCTTTCACCCCCAAACCGATGGTCAATCCGGCGGATAATTCAGATACTTGAGGATATGTTAAGATGTTGCATCCTCGAGTTCGGTGGTTCATGGGAAGCAGTATTTGCCTTTGATTGAATTCGCACAACAATAGTTTTCAATCAAGTATTAAGATGGCACCTTACGAGGCCTTATGCGGGCGTAAATGCCGTACACCATTGTGTTGGACGAGCTCGGTGAAAGCAAAATTTTCGGGTGGAATTGATTAAAGATCTTTGAATGAAAGTGATAGTGATCCGTGAAAATCTAAAGATAGCCTCGATCGTTAGAAGTCGATACGGATCAAGCGTAAAGACATCGAGCATCGTGGGAGATAAAGTGTTTCTCAAGGTTTCGCCTTGGAAAAAGATACTCGATTCGGCCGTAAGGGCAAGTTGAGCCCGAGGTTCATTGGGCCATATGAGATACCCGAGCGAGTCGGTCCAGTTGCATATCGTTTGATTTTTGCCCCCTGAACTCGAAAAGATTCACGATGTCTTTCATGTTTTGATGCTTGACGCTATAGATCGATCCATCGCACGTAATTAGTCCATCGAGGTTGAAATTCAATCCGATATGAGTTATAAAGAAAACCGATTCGTATCCTAGCTCGTGAAGTGAAGGAGTTGCGAAACAAAAGGGTTCCGTTAGTGAAAGTGTTATGGCTCAAACACGGATGGAAGAAGCTACTTGGGAACCCAAGAGCTCTATGAAAGAGCGTTACCCAAACCTATTTACGGTAAGATTTTCGGGACGAAAATTTCTTAAGTGGGGGAGAGTTGTGACAGCCCAAAATTGACCCTAGTCGGGATGTGGTTTCGGGACCACAAAATCGAGGCATAAAAATAATTTAAAATTTATTTTGATGCCTATGATATGTGTTAATTTGTGTGTGGCATTTTTGATGATTCGATTTAGTGTTATAAAGGTGAATTTCACTAGAAAGGACCTAGTAGTAAACTTTGAAAGTATGATGGGGAAATGTGTGATGACTAGTTGATAATGCATGCAAAATTAAGGGATTTGCATGTCAAATTCCCCAAAGATAGCATAGTGGCCGGCCATGACAAGGAGTTATGGGCAAGGAAAAACATGTTATGACATGTTTTGATAATGCATGATGTGATGAAATGATAAAAAAATTTAGTGGTGGGAAGAGAAACAAAAAAAAAAATGTGTGTGAGTGTGGTATTCTCCCCATTGTTGCCGTGAGTGAAAGAAAAGCAAAGAAAAAATTTTGTTCATCCTTGTTCTCTCCTTTTTGGCCGAAAATACTAAGGAAGAAGATAGGATTTTTGCTCCATTTTTGGTTTAGAAGAGATCTAGAAGGAGATTTGGCTATACTTGCATCAAGATTAAGGTATGTATGAAGTTGTGTCATGAGATTCATGCATGTTTTAGTTGCTAACTTGATGTTCATGTTAGCCATGGTTCAAATCCTTGTTATGCCATGGAAAGGGTATTAGGCCAAGGTTGATATTGTGTTAAAGCCATTGCATGCTAAATGTGAAGCTTGATAATGATGCATGCAATGATGGATTATTGACTACTCTTGAAATTTCTTTGTAGCAATCTTGAGTAAGACATTGAGTTCTTTGTTTAACCATGACCGAAGTTGAAAGGGGTATGAATGTGATGTATTCGGCCATGATGCATTCTTGAGCATGATTTATGCTTGTTACTTGATTGGTAAAAATTTGTGTTTTAGATGGTTATGAACACCTTGTGGTTCGGCCATGCACCTATATGTGTATGTATGTTTGCACATGATGATTTGGTTATGAAGTAAATGATAAATATGTTTGTTTAAAGAAGAAATTGTTGAAGAATGTTTGTGAAATTGCAAGTACATTCGGCCTAGTACACATATGATGTGAAAATCTTGGAATTTATTGTTGATTTGGTGCAAGTATGGCTAAGTATAATCGGCCATATGAGTGCTTGATGCTATATTATAAGTATTGAGCTACAATATGTAAAGCATTAGCTAGTAAAATGTGTGCCATCCATGTGTGGTGTTAAACATGTAATTGGCCTCAACATCAACATGCATAATCGGCCATGAATCGGTGCCTAAGAGGTTGTGTTGTTCGCCATGAGTAAGCATGTTGAAGGCTTTGTGTGTTAAGTCGATTCATGAATTCGTACTTATGTGACTTTAATGTCTAGTGAATATATGTGGGCTAAGTGCCTTGAGTTCTTCTTTTCGATACTCAAATGATTGAATCAAATTATTTGTTAAATTAAGCTCAAGAGCAAAGGGGACCAAATCCGATAAAGGGAAGGAAAAGTAGTCGAATAGCTATCGAATCGCTCGACAACATCCGAGGTAAGTTTTCGAGTATCGAAACTTAGATTTTGATTTGATTGAATGAAGTAATAAGCAATCGAAATTCGCCCTTGTATATGGCCATTGAGCGAAATGATATTTTTGTTAAGTGAATTGTGCATAAAAGTTTTGTTCGAAAATGAAACAAAGATGTGTATGAATGTTCGAGTGATATCGGGCTAAGCCCAAGGCAATTGTGCGAGCTATGATACGGGCTAAGCCCAAGGCAATTGTGCGAGCTATGATATCGGGCTAAGCCGAAGGCAATTGTGCGAGCTATGATACCGGGCTAAGCCCAAGGCAATTGTGCGAGTTGTGATATCCGGTTAAGTCCGAAGGCATTTGTGCGGGTTACCATAACCGGGCTATGTCCGAAGGTGTTTTGAACGAGTAGCTATATCCGGATAAACTTCAAGGTATGTGAATTGAAATTTATAAGCTGCTGGAAAATTTTCAATTATTGCACTTGTGAAATTCCCAACAACAAGGTATGTTTTGTGTGTGCTTTGCACACTATGAGTAAATGCGTCTGAATATTCGCTCTAATGATAAATGAGCTATCGGCATTAACTAGGCCGTTATTTGTGTATGAATATAAGAGTTGGGATTGTGAAGTAAGCATGTCTTTGAGAAATTGTGCATATGAATTATTGTTTAGCTACTTGAATGCTATGCTTTGGTTGTGTGTATATTATGGCTCAAACTTACTAAGCATAAATTGCTTACTCCGTTTCTTTGTTTCTCTGTTTATAGATTTTGCTCGTTAGCGATCGGATTCGGGATCATAGAAGTTGAAGTCAACCACACTATCAAAGCCCTTTTGGTACTCCTTTAGTTGAGTTTTGGATATGGCATGTATAGGACTACCCTCGGTTATTTTAAGTACTTGTGATGTATATGTGTATGGCCATGCGAAAATGGTTCGTAATAGTGGAGTATGGAATTAGACCATTTGTGGTTTGTAATTATATATGGTTTCATGATGTGATTATGGATTGGAATGGGAGTGTTGGTCACATGATCAGCCATTGGAATGGCTAAATATGATCATATGTGGACCTAAGTATGACTAGACTATAGTTGATCCATGGGAACTACAATATAGGTAAAGCCTACCTTAAAAACAGATGCTGCCAGCTGCAGTGACGTGGATGGGGAAATCACAAAAATTTGTAGGAACGGTGTTAAATAGTGAATAAATTATGTGATCGAACCTTGACGAGTCTATTTTCATATGAAAGTAACGAAACGATCATATGATCAGTATACCGAGAGATATTAAAGTTCTCGTGAGACAGGGCCAGAACGGTTTCTGGGTCCCCTGTCGCGACTTTGAAAATTTTCCATAAATTATCCAGAATGAATTAGAAGTCATGCCTTATATGTGCAGATTCCTTTTTGAGTCTAGTTTCATTGGAAATAAACGGTATCAGTATTGAAACCCTGTAGAGAGAGATATTCAAGTTGTAACGCGCGAAGGTCAGTGTAGTAGACCCCTGTAACATGGGCGACTTTAACTAATAAACTGTACTAATTGGCCCGACCAAAAATTCTATAAATAAATCCATGGATGGATATATGAGTCTAAATTCAGGGAAAATTTACGGAATCAGTTTCTGAGTTGTGAAACTCGAGATATGCTTTTTAAGGCGACAGCGATGCAGTTTTCCAGCTTGCCTGGGAATGTCAAATTGGTCGGTGCCATAAGTGGTTTTGGCTTGTTAACCCCTCGTGTCCGACACCGGCAACGGTCTCGGGTTCGGGGTGTTACACTTACCTTTGCACTCCCGTGTTTTTCCATTCCCACAGCCGTGTTCTCCTATCAAGTTCACCCATGGCCATGTCGCACAGCCGTGGGGATTTATCGCATCCCGTGTTTTGGGGAGATCATGTCCTGCTTCCAAACGGCCGTATCGCACGGTTGTGTTTCTTCCCCTGCTTGGCCACGGCCTTAGGCACGCCCGTGTTCCTAGCTGTGTGTGCTGAAAAACTTTGCAATTCAAAGATAAATCTAATTATTTAAAGTGTTAGAAATAAAAAATAAAAAATAAAGAAATCAAAATATGTTAGTGCTCGGGTTGCCTCCTGAGAAGCGTTTATTTATAATCTAAGCTCGACTTACCTCTCCGGTGAATGGTCAGGGTGGTTCAAAGAGTTTATACTCCTCATTCCTACTATCAATCTTATCAAAATAGGGTTTTAATCGCATGTTGTTTACCTTAAAAGTTCCGAACTTGGGGTGACTCACCTCCACTGTACCAAATGGAAAAATACTGAGTACCGTAAGAGGAATTTCCTCATTCGGTGTGGTAGTGACAATGTGGGGATCTGCGGCATCTAGTAAGACTTTATCGCCAACCGTAAGTTGATTAGGAGAGGTATCAGCCTTGTTTTGACACAGTTTCAGTTTATCATGTGTTCTCGGTTTGTGTACTCGCCATTCGTCTAGCTCCTCTATCCGTAGCCTTCGTTCTTCATGAATGTGTCCTCTATCATTTCTGGAACATGGTTCGTGAACTTCTTTGAAGCTTAATTTCTACAAAGTCATATTGTCAGTTTTAGTAGATTGGTGTGGACTATTACCTTCAATGTTCGATGTGATGCCAGAATTACGAGCTTGAAGGGTGATCGTTTCGTCTCCCACACGAAGTGTAAGCTCACCTGTGCCAACATCAATAATTGTTTTAGCAGTTGCTAAAAAGGGCCTTCCTAAAATCAAAGGGGTGTTATTATCCTCCTCTATGTCTAGAACAACGAAATCAACGGGAATATGAACTTATCTACTTTCACGAGTATATCTTCAATAATACCCCTAGAAAATCTTATAGTTTTATCTGCCAATTGAATGCTCATCCTAGTTTGTTTAGGTTTCCCAAGACCTAGTTGCTTAAACATTTTGTAAGGCATTACGTTAATACTAGCCCCTAAATCAGCTAATGCATGACGTATATCTAAACTACCAATTAAGCAAGGAATTGTAAAACTCCCTGCATCTTTCAATTTGTGGGGTAGCTTATTCTATAGAATAGATGATTAGACTGCATTTAGCTCCACATGCGACACTTCATCCAACTTCCGCTTATGCATCTTTTTCGTGATAAGCCGTAAATTATACATATTTTTACCCCATGTTTAATGCATTTTATGGATGATTTCTCATTAGAATTGGTGAATTCGATGCTCCTAATACTTTAATTCCTAGTTTTACACTTAGGAGAGCATAGAAAAGCGAAAGGAGCCAAAAACGAGCCAAAAAGGGACAAAATGGACCAAATTGAGAAGATGACACGTCCTAAGCCTTGCCACACGGGTAGCTCACACGCCCGTGTCTTTCGAGGGTGTCGACCAAGGCTTTCACTATTCACACGGCCTGGCCACTGACCCACATGGCTGTGTTCAATTTAACGGATTGAACACGACCTAGCAATCACATCACACGGCCGTGGCACACTGGCATGTCCCTACCGAGCCCAAGTTAAGTCTAATTTGGAAAAGGCCATTTTTGAGGGCTTCTAGGCATTCCAAAGCCTATACATACACCCTAGAAGAGGAGAAAAAGGAGGGACAGAGAATAGGCGGTAAGGAATTACACCAAGGAAGCCAATTGATCCATCTCAAAAGTCGGATTCATCATCAAGACTGAAGATCTCTCCTCAATTTCCCTTCAGGAGTTTTGGGTTTTCTTTATGTTTTGTATTCTTTATTCTTCTGAGATGTTTTCTTATTTAGTTATGAACTAAATCCCCTAAATACCTAAGGGGAATGAAACCTAAGACGAATCTTGTTATTATTTTCTAAATCGTATAATAAATATTTAACTTGTTCTTAATTATGTGTTCTTAATTCTTGTTTTGATATCCTAGGATACTGATTCAAGACATGCTCTTATTCATAGGAGGAATAGACCTTCTCTAAGTGTACTTTTGTCATAATTAAGCGGAGTTGATTGCGCGCCTAGAAATAGGGTAACAAGATTTTGCCGGATTAGGGTGAAACCTATTAAAGGGATCCATAGATCGAGTTAATGCAACCCTAGAGTGTTAATTAGAGAAAAGTCTCGGTTATTCAATATAGGGATTAGACGTTATTAGTCTTGAATAGGGATAATAACATAACTTAGGGATCTCTACGGAACAAGTTGAATGAATAAATCATCCGATTCGGAGCCAGAATAACAAGTAAAGTCTATGTGGATTTTTCCTTAGGTATTGTCTCAAGTCAATCGATTTTCCCAAAAGCAATTCCTTAACTCTTTTCTCTGTTCATTCTTAGTTTAGATAATTAGTTAAATTAAAACAAAACCCCTTTATTCTTAGGCTAGATAATAAAAAGACAGTCATTACTAGTGCTTTTGGTTCCCTTGGGTACGATATCCCGGTCTTGCCATTACTATACTATTGTTCGATAGGTGCGTCTGCCTTTTTGTCGTGATAATAGTTAGTCTAGGTTTGATCTTCATTATAAATATTTATTACTTGTTACGAATCACGCGATCAAGATTTTTGCGCTGTTGCCGGGGAACTAAAATATTAGGAATGCTAAATTTTTATTACTTTAGCCATTTATTTTTCTTGCAATTTAATTTATTTTTATTATTTTTATTATTTATTAATTTACTTTTTCCTTCTCTTGGCAGGTTCTTATAGTTTATGACTAGAAGAAACCCGTCAGGACCATTACTTTTTGACAAAGAAATCGATCGTACAGTTCGTAGAAACCAAAGAGAAATAAGGCGCAACTTAAGATACGTGAGGAACGAACAAGAAGATAATACTCAACCCCCAACCGAAGAGATGGCTGAAAACCAAGCCAATCAGCTACCTCTTGCAATTACGACTAATCAAAATCCTACTCCATGCACTATGTATGATTATGCTAAACCTTCTTTAATAGTAACTGAGTCTAGCTTAGTTAGACTGGCTGTAGCTGCAAATACTTTTGAACTGAAACCTAACACAATTCAAATGATACAACAGTTTGTTCAGTTTGATGGTTTGCAGGATGAAGATCCCAACGCTCACTTAGCAAACTTTCTGGAATTTTGCAATATATTTAAAATCAATGGCGTTTCTGATAATGCCATTCATCTTCGGTTATTTCCTTTTTCATCGAGAAACAAAGCTAAATAGTGGTTGAACTCGTTACCACGAAGGCCTATCACTATTTGGGAACAAATGACCGAAAACTTTTTACTAAAATATTTTTTACCGGCTAAAACGGCTAAATTACGCAATGATATCTCTTCTTTTGTGTAGATGGATTTAGAAACACTTTACGATACATGGGAGAGATACAAGGACTTACTGAGAAGGTGCCTTCACCATGGGTTACCACTTTGGCTTCAAGTATAAACATTCCACAATGGTCTGAATCCCTCGACTCGACAAATGGTTGACGCGGTTGCTGGCGGAACTATCAACAATAAAACATCGGAAGATGTCTATGAGTTTATAGAAGAGATGTCACTGAATAACTATCAGTGGCAAGTTATGAGGATAAAGCCAATGAAAACAGCCGGCGTTTTTAACGTCGACTCAGTTACTATGCTGTCAAATCAGGTAGAACTTCTCAATAAAAAGATTGATGGTTTACTTGGTTCTATGCAGGTACTTCCAGTAATGAGGTGTGACTCAAGTGGAGGAGGTGTGCATACAGAATATCAATCCTTCAATCCCACAACCGAACAGGAACAAGTCAACTATATGGGTAACAGTAACTTTAGATCTCAAAATAACCCATAAAGTAATACTTATAATGCAGGTTGGAGAAACCACCCAAATTTTTCATGTGACAGTCCAGGAACTCAAAGACAACAACATTTTTCAGGTTTTCAACAGCCACACTATCAACAAGAGAAGAAACTGAACCTTGAGGAGATGCTCTCAAAATTCATATCAGTGTCAGAAACTCGTTTCCAAAATAACGAGACAACACTTAAAAATCAACAAGCATCGATTCAAGGACTCAAAACTCAGATAAGCCAGCTTTCCAAACTAATCTTAAAAAGACTACTAGGAAATTTACTTAGTAATACCAAATCAAGAGAGCATGTCAAAGCAGTTATACTAAGCAGTGGGAAAGTGTTAGCAGAATCTAAAAAGAAGTTAGCACAAGAAGCCGTGGAAAGCAAAAGAAGGGAAGAAAAAGCCGAAAATAGTGACAAACCAGTGCCGGAGGAATATACACCACCAGTCCCATATCCAGCAAAATTAAAAAAAGATCGTATTGATGCACAATTCGGAAAGTTTCTTAATCTTTTTAAGCAATTACATATCAACTTACGTTTTGTTGAAGCTATCTCGCAAATGCGTACATACGCAAATTTTTTGAAGGAGCTTCTAACAAATAAAAGAAAGTTCGAGGACTTATCTACAGTAGAACTCAACGAGGAGTGCTCTGCCATACTCCAAAATAAGCTGCCAACCAAACTAAAAGATCCAGGAAGTTTTACTATCCCTTGCTCAATTGGTAATCTGATTATTGAAAAAGCATTAGCTGATTTAGGCGCTAGTATTAATTTGATGCCATATAAAATGTTCAAACAACTTGGTCTTGGGGAACCTAAACCCACTAGGATGAGTATTCAATTAGCCGATAGATCTGTTAAATATCCTAGGGGTATTATAGAAGGCACACTCGTAAAAGTAGATAAATTTATATTCCTGTTGATTTTTTTTGTACTTGACATGGATGAAGATGTGGAAGTACCTTTAATTTTAGGACGCCCATTCCTAGCCACTGCTAGAACGGTGATTGACGTGGGTGACGGTAAATTCGTACTTAGAGTAGGTGACAAGGACATGATCTTTAAAATTTACATTTCTATGCGATTATCTAGGGAACAGGATGATTCATGTTATTTCATTGACTCTATTGATCATGTTACTCAAGACTCTTTTCAGGAGATTGTGCAAGAGGAGACGATGGGACCATATCCAGCTCAAGACGAGGAGACAGGTGAGGAACCTTATGACCATTCGTCAAGACAAGTAGAATATGAGGGTATTAAGATAAATGATGACCTTAAGCAAAAACCCTCTATTGAGGAGCCTCCCAAACTAGAACTTAAACAATTACCAAACCATTTAGAATACGCATTTCTTGGAAATAATTCTACATTACCAGTTATTATTGCTTCTAATTTGCAACCCAAGGAGAAAGAGGAATTAATCCAAGTATTAAAAGAACATAAGAAGGCCATAGCGTGGAAAATTTCTGACATTAAAGGAATCAGCCCTTCTTTTTGCACCCACAAAATTTTGATGGAAAATAAATACAAACCGAGTGTGCAAGCTCAAAAATGTTTGAACCCCAACATGGAGGAAGTTGTAAAAGCCGAGGTAATTAAACTTCTAGATGCTGGAATTATTTATCCTATTTCTGATAGTCCTTGGGTAAGTCCAGTGCAGGTTGTCCTCAAGAAAGGAGGCATGACGGTTGTGACCAACGAAAAGAATGAATTAATCCCAACAAGAACAGTTACAGGGTGGAGAGTTTGCATAGACTACAGGAAACTGAATGACGCCACAAGAAAAGGCTGAATGACGCCACAAGAAAAGATCACTTCCCTTTGCCATTCATTGACCAAATGTTAGAAATATTATCCGGACACATGTATTACTACTTCCTAGACAGAGTCTCTGGTTACTTGCAAATCCTAATAGCTCTTGAAGATCAAGAAAAGACGACATTCACATGCCCATATGGTACGTTCGCTTATCGTAGAATTCCTTTTGGATTATGTAATGCTCCTGCCACTTTTTAGCTACCAGATGATAGCCATATTCGATTTAACTCGTGGAAGATATCATGGAAGTCTTCATGGATGATTTTTCGGTATTCGGTAACTCTTTCCATCTTTGTCTTAAAATTTTAAAATGAGTTTTAATAAGATGTGAGGAAACAAACCTTGTGCTTAACTGGGAGAAATGTCACTTCATGGTTCAAGAAGATATTGTACTAAGGCTTAAAATTTCTAGTAAAAGGATTGAGGTGGATGAATCTAAAATAGAAACAATCAAAAAATTACCACCCCCTAGTTCAGTTAAGGCTATTAGAAGGTTTTAAGGACATGCTGGTTTTTATAGAAGATTTATTAAGGACTTTTCTAAAATAGCTAAGCCTTTGACTAAATTGCTAGAAAAAGATATACCTTTTAACTTCGATCAGGAATGTTTAGAAGCATTTAATACTTTAAAGGATAAATTAATTAATGCTCCAATCATAATTGCACCTGATTGGAACTTGCCATTTGAACTAATATGTGATGTGAGTGATTTTGCAGTAGGTGCAATATTGGGACAGCAAAGAGACAAGCATTTTCAACCTATCTATTACGCCAGCAAAACCTTAACGGCTGCACAGGAAAACTATACTATTACGGAAAAGGAGTTGCTAGCTGTGGTTTTTGCATTTGATAAATTTTGATCATATCTCATATTGTCTAAAGTTGTTGTTTACACTGACCATTCTGGCCTTCGCTACATTTTAACTAAAACCGATGTAAAACCTCGACTCATTCGATGGGTTCTCTTATTGCAGGAATTTGACTTGGAAATTCAGGATAAGAAAGGACTCGAAAATCTCATGGCTGATCATCTTTCCAGGCTCAAGAAATCTAATACCAGAGAACTAGATGACGTGGAATAAATGATTCGTTCCCTGAAGAACAATTTTTTGCTATATCTAATACTGAGGTACCTTGGTTTGCAGACATCGTGAATTTTTTAGCTATTAACATTATCCCAAAAGGGTTAACACACCAGCAAAAGAAGCGATTCTTTAATGATGTGAAAAACTAATTTTGGGATGATCCATTTCTGTTTCACAGATGTGCAGATCAAGTCATCAGAAGATGCGTTACAGGATTAGAAATATCAAAAATATTGGAACACTGCAACTTAGGGCCAACCGGAGGACACTGTAGTAGAACTAAGACCGCACACAAAATACTTGAATCAGGTTTTTATTAGCCTTCGTTATTCAAAGATGCTATTAGGTATGTTACTTTATGTGACAAATGCCAACGACAGGTAACATATCTAAATGTGATGAAATGCCTCAAAACTATATGCTTTCTTGTGAAATATTTGACATTTGGGGTATTGATTTTATGGGCCCATTCCCCAGTTCATTTGGAAATAAATACATCTCAGTAGGAGTTGACTACATGTCCAAATGGGTAAAAGCTCAAGCTCTACCTACTAATGATGCTAGAGTGGTAGTACGTTTCCTTAAAAAACTCTTTTCGAGATTCGGAACACCTAGAGCAATTATTAGTGACAGGGGCACTCATTTTTGTAATACCCAATTTGAAAAAACCCTTAAGAAATACGGAGTTCATCATAGAACAGCCACCCCATACCATCCTCAAACTAATGGACAAGTTGAAGTAGCAAATCGAGAACTCAAACGGATCCTTGAAAAAATAGTAGAATCAAATAGAAAAGACTAGGCAACAAAAGAAGACGATGTCTTATGGGCTTACAGAACTGCTTTTAAGACTCCTATAAGGACATCACCTTACAGACTTGTTTATGGAAAAAGTTGTCATCTCCCATTCGAACTAGAGCATAAAGCTTTTTGGGCTATTAAATTTCTAAACCTTGATCCCGAACTTGCAGGAAAAAACAGGTTGATGCACCTGAACGAGCTAGATGAATGGCGAGCCAATGCATACAAAAATTCATGCCTATACAAGAAAGCAATAAAGCGATGCCCTGACATTCGTTTAAATCAACAGAAACAATTTGAAGTTGGAGAACTCGTCTTACTATACAACTCAAGACTCAAATTATTTCCCGGGAAACTAAAATCACGATGGTCAGGACCCTTCGTAATTCAATCTTTTCATCCATATGGCACAATAGAGGTAAGTCACCCATCATACGATACTTTCAAATTAAACGGACACCGTCTCAAACTTTATAATGGTGAGGATTTTAAAGTCGATGAAGAGGAGCTACGACTCCACAAATTGCCCTGAATATACCAACAAGGTAACAGTCGAGCTTAGACTATCAACAAGCGCTTCTCAAAAGGCAACCCGAGTACTAACAATTTTAAATTATTTTAAATTCAAGTTTTAAACATTTAGGTCACTAACAGAGTATTTGAATCACAGGTTCTTAGCTCCACATGGCCGATAACACAGCCGTGCTTAAGGTCGTGTGACCAACACAGAGGGAAACACGGCCGTGCGATACGGCCGTGTGAAAATAGGGTAAATGATTTCCCCAAAACACGGGATGTGATAAATCCCCATGGTCGTGCGACATGGCCATGGGTGAACTTGATAGGTGAACACGGGCGTGGGAATAGAAAAACACGGGCGTGCCAGGGGCAAGGCTCGATTCTGTTTCTTTGACATGGACGCGTGACACGCCCGTACCGTTAAGCCGTGCACAAAAATACACGGGCATGGTACCATAACACATGGGCGTGGGAGAAGCAAACAAAGCTAGGCACGGCCCTGCGATATGGCTGTGGGCCACACACGCCCAAGACACACGGGCGTGGGATAGATCCGGGCATGACCTAAATTGCAAAATTTGAAAAACATGGGCTCACTTTCAGAGTACACGGGCGTGGCCCTAGGCCGTGTGGCTTCCCCCTATATAAGCAAACCACTGTTCATTTTCTTCTTCTTTTCAAAACCCTAGCCAAAATCTCCCCCTCTCCTCTCCCTAATCCCTATTCCGGCCACCATTCCACAAATTTTCACTTCCTCAACCCCTAAACCACCCTAAACTTCACTCCACCTGCATTAATCCTCACTTTCCCCTCTCTTTTCCCTTTATTTTTCCTCTACACGGGTGTACCCCCACAGCATGAGGATCCACCGACTCAGCCACCACCACCCTCTTATTCAGTTCATGCGGCGGCTTCATATGCTGACATATCTGAGCGCCTCACCCGATTTGAGCAGTAGTGTTTTCAACTATTTGACAACATTGATTCTACCCTACAGCAGATTTGTCAGCACCTCCACATCTCTTCACCAATCCCACCTCGTGAATCGTCCAGTGATGAAGATGTTTAGAAATATTTATTTTATTATTTTATGTTTTTAATTTTTATTCAAACTACTTTTTATTTTTTATTTTTATTTTTATTTTTATTTTTTTAGAAGATTTAAAATTTTATTATAAATTTTGGTTATTTCTTTTCGAGTACTTATTCTTCCTAATATCCCATAAAAAGTTCCTACTTTTATCACAGTTATATAGAGCTCTTAAGCTCATCACATAGGAACTTATACTCCACCGAGAAAGGGTCTCCACACTGCCATGTCCTAGTCGACCACGACCATAGCTACCACTAGATATAATATTCTTTTGGCGCAGGACTTATGGCCTAATGAACCTCTACGACAACCGAAGTATCCTCCTCCACTCTCGAACCGATCATTCTCCAAAACTCTAGTTCGAGGAATTCATCATACAGGATGTTTCACTTCTCTCCTTATCCTTATACTCTAATATCTATCTTTGTACATTGAGGGCAATGTACATCTTATGTGTGGGGGGTATTTATTTTATTATCAGAAAAATCCCTGAATAATTATCTTGTTCTCTTGAAAAACTCTCATATCATATTTAGGATAAATTTTAATTAATTTATGATTTTGGTTGATATATCTGGAATTAAAACATAGGGATTTATGCATTGATTATTTAAACTTTAAGACAATAGAGAGTCAAGCATGATGAGTTGATTTTTAAGAATTCAAAATCTTAAGTTGTTTCCCCAAGTCTAGGTATTACTTTGAATTGGAATTCACGAGTCTAAACATAAAAAAGACATAATTTTTGTGAGATTTTTGAGCCTTTTGAGCATCTATTCATCCTTTCATCCTCACTTTTATTATTGCTTTGAGTGTGTCAGTATTGAACTGTTATTCTAGAACCTGCTTGATTATGCATGTCGAGACCACACCATTTGATTTGATATATCAAAATGATTAAGGAACTTAGGATTAACCCACTCATGCCATGAAAAGCCTACCCCCACGATTAATCCCTAGTAAACCTCCTTGAGCCAAACAAACCAATTTTTATATTACCCTTAAGATTAACCTTTAACCCATTATTGAAATGCCCTAAATTAATCCCTATTTTTTTTTTGAGATTTGAGTTGAATGGATTGCCTAGCTATGTTTTGTTCTTGATATTCAGTCTATATTATTTAACTTGTTCTTAAAAAAAAATTACTATGTATGCATATCTGTAACTTCATAATTCTAAGAGAAGCTTTGTTGTACGTAAGTGAAGATTAACTCTTTTTCTAGTTAGGTAACTTTTCAATTCAATCTTGATTCTAACCCTTTCTTTCAGCTTGTGACCATACCCCCTAACTAAGTCTCATTACAAACCTCTAAAGACCTTTTGATTGATGTATCATCTTAAATTATAGTGGTGGAGATTTGATTTTCATGCAAGCCTATGGTAATGACTTTCCATTATTGACTATTGAGTGCTTCCTTTATTGTCCTTAAAACACCTCGAATGTTTTGAGTGAATCTTTAGTGAGGATGTAAAACTCTGTGATATTCTGCATTAAAGGTAATTACTTAGATGAGGGAAGACACTTATGTTTTCGGAATAAAATGCTCAACTTGGAATGATTGAAACTTTTATGTTCTTTTCGTTAAATTCTCAATGTATGATTACCTATAGATTAACTTGAGATATTATTAATAGAAATTATAAGTTGAGAAAGATTTATTTTGATTATAAGTTGAGAATTTTTCTTGAGGACAAGCAAATGCTTAAGTGTGGGGGTATTTGATAAACTGTAAATTATACATATTTTTACCCCATGTTTAATGCATTTTATGGATGATTTCTCATTAGAATTGGTGAATTCGATGCTCATAATGCTTTAATTCCATGTTTTACACTTAGGAGAGCATAGGAGAGCGAAAGCAGCCAAAAACGAGCCAAAAAGTGAAAAAATAGACCAAATCGAGAAGATGACACGGCCTAAGCCTTGCCACACGGGTAGCTCACATGCCCGTGTCTTTCGAGGGTGCCGACCAAGGATTTCACGATTCACAAGGCCTGGCCATTAACTCACATAGCCGTGTGCAATTTAACGGATCGAACACGGCCTGGCAATCACGTCACATGGCGGTGGCACACGGGCGTGTCCCTGCCGAGCCCAAGTTAAGACTAATTCAAAAAAGGCCATTTTTGAGGGCTTCTAGGAATTCCAAAGCCTATAAATACACCCTAGAGGAGGAGTAAAATGAGGGGCAGAGAATAGGAGGTAAGGAATTACTCCAAGGAAGCCAATTGATCCATCTCAGAAGCCGGATTCATCATCAAGACTGAAGATCTCTCCTCAATTTCCCTTCAGGAGTTTTGGGTTTTCTTTATGTTTTGTATTCTTTATTCTTCTGAGATGATTTCTTATTTAGTTATGAACTAAAACCCCTAAATACCTAAGGGGAATGAAACCTAAAACGAATCTTGTTATTATTTTCTAATTCGTATGATAAATATTTAACTTGTTCTTAATTATGTGTTCTTAATTCTTGTTTTGATATCCGAGGATACTTATTCATGAGATGCTCTTATTCAGAGGAGAAATAGACCCTGTCTAAGAGTACTTTTGTCATAATTAAGTGGGGTTGATTGCGCGCCTAGAAATAGGGTGACAAGATTTTGCCGAATTAGGGTGAAACCTAATAAGGGGATCCATAGATCGAGTTAATGCAACCCTAAAGTGTTAATTAAAGAAAAGTCTTGGTTATTCAATCTAGGGATTAGACGTTATTAGTCTTGAATAGGGATAATAACATAACTTAGGGATCTCTACGGAACAAGTTGAATGAATAAATCGTCCGATTCAGAGCCAGAATAACAAGTAAAGTCTAGGTGGATTTTTCCTTAGGTATTATCTCAAGTCAAACGATTTTCCCAAAAGCAATTCCCCACTGTGCATTCTTAGTTTAGATAATTAGTTAAATTAAAGCAAAACCCTGTTATTCTTAGGCTAGATAATAAAAAGACAATCATTACTAGTGCTTTTGGTTCCCTTGGGTACGATATCCCGGTCTTGCCATTACTATACTATTGTTTGATAGGTGCGCTTGCCTTTTCATCGTGATAATAGTTAGTCTAGGTTTGATCTTCACTTTAAATATTTATTACTTGTTACGAATCACGCGATCAAGTTTTTGCTCCTGCATTTGTTGTGGACTCACCACAGCTCGTAAAAGCTTACTGTTTCAGCTCATTGAAGCTTACTGATTCATCTCAAAAGGGTTTACTGTTCAACTCAATAGAGCTTACCATTTTCAGCTCAATAGAGCTTACTGTTTATCAGCTTAGGAGGAGCTTACCGACCATGACTCAAAAGAGCATGTATGATGATGAATTAACGGATTACTGATATTGTTTAGTAGACTATCCTTTGAAATTCTAATAGGTTCAACGGGTCTAAATACTGTTTATACGGATAAGTTACAGGTTATAAGTGATATTGATGTTATATGTATGATATGTGAATTTTGGAATAATGCTGAGTATTGTGTTAACAGATGGTTTATGTTTATGTTAAATGACTAACATGTGATGAATATTTGTGATTAGGTGGTGGTTAAATTAAATTGTTGGCATATGTATTATTGCTTTGATTATGTATAAACGGTAAGTTTAATTCTAAATTATATGGCTTACTAAGCTATAAAGCTTACTTTGTTTCTTTTTCTATGTTTTATAGAGGCTCGTTGCTTGCTCGTTCTAGAGAAGTTGAGGTTGCACATCACACTATCCAAATTTTGATTGGTACTTTTGAACCTGTGAATTTGTAAATATGGCATGTATAGGCTAGTTTAAAGGATGATTGTTATGCTACTTGATATCTTGACTTTGGCATATTTTTGTGTATATGTTAAGCCATGTGATTTGGCTTATTTTGATGTTATATTTTGGTTGAATTGAAGTGCTCAATTATGGTATGTTTTAGAAAGGAAAGATGGAATGAAATTATGCAAATGAAATCTTGATATATAAATGGATGTTAGATGAATGGATTATACATGTGGTTAAATAGGTATCTAGATCTGTAAATGACAAGTTTTGATATGAATTATAATGTGTATTGAAATGGTTATTTTGGTTGCCAATTGAGTCGCATAAATGTGGCCAATTATGTTTGTAAATGCTTGTAATTATAGGGTGGCAAAATGGCTTTGCTAATGGCTTATTTTAGTCAATACGGGCAGAGACACGAGCATGTGTCTCAACCGTGTGCTACACACGATTATATTACACGGCCGTGCGTCCCCTGAGATACCCTACAAATTAAGTTAGTATACCCTACAGGTTGGACATGGCTTAAACACACGGACATGTCTATTGGCCGTATATGTCACACGAATGCACACACGGGCATGTGATTGATCGTGTGACATAAGTCAGTATACCCCCTAAATGACACACGGCCTAGTGCACGGGCATGTGGTCGATTGCGTGATCCAAGTCAGTTTCGACCATGGCCAAGGCATATGGGCATGTCTCTGACCGTGTGGTGAAAGTCAATATGTATGCCCTATTTTCACACGATCTAAGACACGAGCGTGTCTGCTAGCCGTGTGAGGCACACGGCCTGTTGACACGGGCGTGTGACACTTGAAATGTTGAAAATTTTCAAAGTTTTTGAAATTTGTAATATGTTGCGATTTAGTCCCAAATGCATGATTAAAGCATGATATGTTTGTTTTAAAATATATAATGGGTATGTGTAATCCCTAAGTTTTTAATTATGTTTCTTAAAATCACTGACACAAAATCTGTATATGCTTCAGTGGTTAAGTGTGCTGGGTTTGTGGGGGAGGTCCCAAGTTCAAGCCACAACATGGGTAAGTTTTGATAATTATTTTGAATAAAAGCTTAGTTGCTAGTCAGTAGGCTTAAGTTTAAACGTTTGGCAAAATTCTGATAAAATGGGCCTGCTGGTCTGGTGGTTAAGTGGAGTGGTAATATGTTGGAGGTCCTGTGTTCAATCAAGGTGTAAGCTAGGGGTTTTTTTTTATTTTGCTGCAAATTTCAGCTAGAGTTTGAGTTTTACTGAAAAACAGAGTAGTGGGTTAGTGCTGAGAGTTTTGAAGAGAGTTTAGGGGAAGTGATCTGAATTCTTGCAAAAACTGAATTCTTTCTCTTGCTTTGCTACCATTTTTGCTTACCCCAAACCCTCTTGCTTCCGATTTTGTTCTTTCTTTTTCTATGTAAGATCGTCCCCTTCTTACAGCTAAGGTTTCACAATCCATTACCTCTGTTTTCTCTTTGCGTTGGGTAAGTGTTATTAATATTTTATTGCTAACTTTGGGTTAATAAATCATTGTTAATCGGGTCGACTGGTGTTTAAGAGATATTCAAAGGGCTAGAGATCTCTAATTGACGTGCGAAGTGGGTGAAACCCTGATTGTGCAACTGAAGGTAATGTTTTGTAAGTTAGAATTTGGTCTTTTTTGTGCGTTTTCATTTGAGTACAACTTTAAGTGACTAATTTGGCATTTTATTGGTTTAATGAAGGTTTTAGAGCGCTCGTGATAGTTTCCTTTCGAATCAATACCAAGGGTGTACCCGGAAACACAAAAAATGAAAATCAACGAAAGCCAAAAAATAAAACTGTCGACACCACATGAGCATGTGGTCCCCCATGTGGTAGGTCATGTGGTAGTACACGGGCGTGTGATCGACGAACCAGGCCATGCGCGCACGTCACGGCCACATGACACGGCTGTGTGGGGACTAGCGAGGCCGCATGTGAGACACAGGCTCGACCAATTGGGTTGTATGGACCCATACGGGCCTGTGGAATTCTAGGCCATGCCATGTGATTCACACGGCTAAGGCCAATTTGGGCCGTGTGGGCCATACGGGCTTGTGGGCCCACATGGGCAGGCCACATGGGTGTGTGAGCCCAATTTTTTGAAATACTTTGAAAGGTTACTCTGGTCGCCCAAGTTGACTGGGACTTACTGTAGGGTCGGTAAGAGTTACTTGACCCCTTATTACATGATCTGACTATGTGATATATGTGCTCTAGCATGTTACTCTTAGCACGTAGACTAATTTGTATGTATGATCTGTTAACTGCATATTTGCATGTCATGTATTGTATGCTGCATTGCATCAAGGTTGGGTTATTGTATATGGAGGAAGTGTTCTGAAAGGCTCCTAAGCTTGATATCTGGCAACACAGCTGCAAATATCTGATTATGTGCTGCATTTTGGTACAGCATGGTGTGTATGGATGGGTGGGTCGATTTTATCTGCACATGGTATGTAGGGTTGGAGGGAGTTGGTGTGTAGAGGATGGTAGGTAGGACTCTGTTATCTTGTTCTGTATCTGATTCTGTATCTGGGTAGGCTAAGGTACACACCGATTCTGTAAAAGGGTTCAGGCTCGAACTATGTATAAATACATGACTGAGTTCAGATATGTGTTGTGTGTATATTTTCTGGGTGAGGAATACACATTGAGTTTGCAAAAACTCACTCTTTTTTGTTTAATCTGTTCAGGTAATCCCCTGCATTAGACGGATCGGTGTAGCCGAGGACTCGGTGGTGACCACCACAATTTTGTACTATGTTAATGCAGTTTTTTTCTGAGTTATTTGTTTCCTCTTTTAATTTGAGTTTTACTTTGTAATTTCTGTGACTTTGGACTTTCTGGTTTTAATTCGTTTTTACTGTTAACGTTATTGTTTTTGACAAGCATGATCAAATCTTTGCTTTCACTAACAAATGGTTTTTCTTATAAACTAAGGTTTCGAAATTAATTACAGGTTTCCCTAAAATAGTATGTTTCCTAAACCTTTCGTGAAAAGAGATATGTTTTTAATCATAATAAAGATTGATTAAATGGAATGATTTTTGCTTGTCAAGTACGATTTCAAAAGCACTATCATGTGACAATGCTAGATTCAGAAATTATGTCTAGGCTAGGTTTGGGGTGTTACATTTAGTTGTATCAGAGCCAGGTTGCAAAACTCAGCTATGGATTTGGGTTTTAAGGATTGGTTTTAAAGAAATTATTTGTAAATAAATTGAAATATTTTTAGAATAAGTATGTGGCACACCGAGTCTCCAACGCTGAGCCTGTAAGTTTTCTAAACCTCTGTATAGAATTGTTTGAAAGTATGATTAGAATATACTGAAACTACTTTAGTTAATATATTACATTGAAAACACTCTAGGAAGTTTAAACTGAAACCAGTAGTGAGACTACAATTCGCGATAACAGACTCTAAACTCCTGATACTATTCTGCATAAAATATCTGTCAATAATTATTAGAACTGTAACTAATGCATAAAACTGTTAACACAAATAAATTCTAGAATTTACGATGAGGACACGTAGTACTCGTAGACGGGGTACTAGAGGCCGTGGTAGGGGTCGTATAAGGGCTCTAGCTGAGTCTTTGGCGTCTGATACTATTCTAAATCTGGATACTAGCGAGACGCCAATATTACCTGCGATAGAGATTGGGTTGGGGTCTCATGATCGTGCGGCTAGGGATGACGCACTGTCGCAAGCCATGCTACGAATTTTGGAGAGGGTCGCTAGGCCCAATGTTGGATCTAGGGGTCGTGGGTCGGTTACGGAATAACTCAGGTCCAATGGGGCTGAATTATTCAGGGGTGTCGCTAAAGTCACCTTTAACGTGGCTGAGTATTGGATAGAGGGCACGGAGAGAATTATGGACGACCTAGATTTTACTATTGAGCAGAAGCTTAAAGAGGTTGTTTCTCTATTACCTGAAGAGGCATACCAATGGTGGCTCACGGTTAAGGAGGGCACTTAGCCCGACTAATTGACCTGGGTTTATTTTAAGACTATGTTCCAAGGTAAGTATGTGAGGGCCAGCTACATTGATACCAGGAGGCGTGAGTACCTTAATATCACCCAGGGAGACTGTTCAGTGGCTGAGTATGAGGGCGAGTTCCTGAGGTTGTGTCGTTATGCGCGAGGCATGGTGACGACTGAGTATGAGCATTGTGTCTGGTTTGAGGATGGTCTTAGTGTAACACCCCTAACTCGTGACCGACGCCGGTGTCGGACACGAGGGGTTAACGAGACAAATCCTCTTAAAGTACCGACCAATTTGGCATTTCTGGACAGGCTGGAAAACTGCGTCACCGTCGCCTTAAAATCATATCTCGAGTTCCAAAACTCGAAACTGGTTTCGTAAATTTTCCTGAATTTAGACTCATATACCCATCCATGGATTTATTTTTAGAATTTTGGTTGGGCCAATTGGTACAGTTTATTAGTTAAAGTCACCCATGTTACAGGGATCGACTGCTCTGACCTCCGCGCGTTACAACTTGAATATCTTTCTGTACAGGGCTTTAATACTGGTTATGTTTATTTATAATGAAATTAGACTCAAAATGGAATCTGTAAATATAAGGCATGACTCCTAATTCTTTCTGGATAATTTATGGTAAATTTTCAAAGTCGCGACAGGGGACCCAGAAATCGTTCTGGCCCTGTCTCACGAGAACTTTAATATCTCCCAGTATACTGCTCATATGGTCGTTTCGTTTCGTCCATATAAAAATAGATTCATCAAGGATCAGTTCCATAATTTACTCACTATTTAATTCTACTTCTACTATTTTTAGTGATTTTTCAATCTCATCTCACTGCTGCTGTCCGCAACAGTTACTGCAGTAGACTATGCCAATTTCATGAATTTTTCCTTGGCCTTAATCATCCATCATACATGACACAAATTATGGCCACCTTAACAAAATTTGAGTTTCTAAGACTCGTGGCTATAGGTTCTAGCATCCCACTCGACGACCACATAGGCCATTTTCACATGGCTTAAAGTTTACAACCCACAATTCGACAAAATATAATAGCCTATACATGCCAAATGTTCTTCAACAACAAAAAACAATACCACAAGATTTCAGCCGGTGTGATGACTTCAACGACGGTTCCGAAAGCACGCAACAATACGAGTCCAAGAGACCTAAAATGGGTGACAAGAAAACACCGAGTGAGTTTACAACTCAGTAAGTCATAAGCATTAAATCAATCCACCGATAAAGTTACTACTACATGTACAACAAATGAGGCTAGGTACTCGTCCATATCGAATCTATACCATAATACCTCGGACCTTTCGGTCCAATCTCGCACCAATTCATACATCCACATTTCATATTCTACACAACAAGATAATCAAGCATTTTTTACACATTAACTCATTTTCCAGCACAACCATACAATTTCAATCATCACATAGATTTAAGGCTTACCAAATTCAACCCCAAGCATGAACGTATTACCTATTCGTCATGAGCTCAAGGTACTTACCCGATCCGCTGTCCATACTCACTCGATGGAGACACACCCTCCATATAATTGTTCGATTGAGATATTTATATATATATATAGAGTACGCACACACATTGCTTAATACTCGATTTCGCACACTTAGTGCCATGCGATTTAAGCCCGCACACAGTGCCATGCCCTTCGAGCTCGCACACTTAGTGCCATATATTTCCAGCATGCACACTTAGTGCCATATATTTCCAGCACGCACACTTAGTGCCAATCTCATCACCGCATACACGTATTGCCAAGACACTTAGTGCCGAAAGCAAACTTTCTACACATTTCACTATTTCTTTTACATTCAACAATTGTCATCACTCCATACACATACATTTTCATTTATATATATATATCATCCCATTAAACGCAATTGCATAAATTTTACAATCATTTAAGCAATATCAAATACGTGCTTAATGACTTACCTCGTGTTGGGTAAAATAGTTCCAAGTCGGCTACTCGATGACCTTCGTCTTTCCCTTGCTTGATTCTCCTTCTTTAACTCCTTGAGCTTAATCAATAAATCACTAGTTTAACCATCTTGCTAAACATTCATAATTCAACTACACATGCATATGTATGCTTGTATATTCGGCAACCATTCTTACTAATCGCCCATTTGGTCGATTATACACCTAACCGAATATGCACCAAAACTTGATTCAACATTACCTACATACTCACTTTAATGGCGAATATATATATATGTACAATGTCAACTAACATCTTTTAATCACCTAATTTCATCTCATGAACATTTAATCAAATTTTCCCAATCTAGCATATATTTTCACATCCATTTGTAACATCATGTACAAACACATATACACATATATCAAAACACAAATTTTACCTATCATGCAACAAGCATAAATCGCACTTATGAGCATGCCATGGCGAATACATCCCACACCATCCCCTTTCAATTTTTGGTCATGGTTAAACAAAGAAAACTCCATGTCTTACTCAAGAATGCTAAAAGAAATTTCAAGAGTAGTCAATCCATCATTACATGTATCATCAACAAGCTTCACATTTAGCATGCAATGGCTTTAACACAATATCAACCTTGGCCAAATACCATTTCCATGGCATAACAAGGATTTGAACCATGGGCTAACATGAACATCAAGTTAGCAACTAAAACATGCATGAATCTCATGACACAACCTCAAACATACCTTAATCTTGACACAAGTATGACCAAATCTCCTTCTAGTTCTCTTCTAAACCAAGCATGAAGCAAAAATCCTTCCTTTTCCCTTAGTATTTTCAGCCAAGATTTTGAGAATGGATGAACAATTTTTTCCTTTCTTTTCCTCTACTCACGGCAACAAAGGGGGGCATCCATGCTCATTTTTTTTTCATTTCTTTATTTTTCTACATAATCCACTAACTAAACATGTTGGAAACATGTTCCCTTGCCCATATTCTTGTCATGGCGGCCACTCACCTTAGGAAGTGGGTTATTTGACATGCAAGGACAACTATTTTCCCACATGTATTAATAGGCCACCTTACAATTGGCTAGCACATTTCTAAATTTTCTCACATAAGTCCTATTTGATAAAAATTCACTTACTATTAACAAAATCCAAACACGAAATTTTCACACATGCATATATACATATAATGAGCATCAATTATGATGGTTAATTATTATTATGACTCGGTTTGGTGGTCCCGAAACCACTTTCCGACTAGGGTCGATTTAGGGATGTCACAACTCTCCCCCACTTAGAAATTTTCGTCCCCGAAAATCTTACCGTAAATAGGCTCGGGTATCGCTCTTTCATAGAGTCCTCAAGTTCCCAAGTGGCTTCTTCCATTCCGTGTTTATGCCACAACACCTTCACTAACGGGATTTTCCTATTGCGCAACTCTTTTACTTCACGCCTCATAATGCGAACCGGTTCCTCTTCATAGCTCAAATTAGGTGAATCTCAATCTCGAGATGGAGCAATTACGTGCGATGGATCAGACCTATATCGTCAAGCATCGAGACATGAAAAACGCTGTGAATCCTTTCGAGCTCGGGGCAAAATTAATCGATATGCGATCGCCCAACTCGTTCGGATACTTCATATGGCCCGATAAACCTTGGACTCAATTTGCCCTTACGACCAAATCTAAGCACCTTCTTCCAAGGTGAAACTTTGAGAAAGACCTTGTCTCCAACCTGATATTCAATATCTTTTCTTTTCAAATCCGCATACGACTTTTGGCGATCCGGCGACTTTCAAACTTTCACGAATTACTCGAACTTTTGCTCGGCATCCTTAACCAAATCAACCCCGAAGAATTTACCTTCACTAAGTTCAGTCCAAAATAATGGGTACGGCATTTACGATCGTATAAAGCCTCGTAAGGCGCCATCTTAATACTTGATTGAAAGCTATTGTTGTAGGCGAATTCAATCAAAGGTAAATACCGCTTCCATGAACCACTAAACTCAAGGATGCAATATCTCAACATATCCTCGAGTATTTGAATTATCCGTTCGGATTGACCATCGGTTTGGGGATGAAAAGCGGTGCTAAAATGCAGCTTGGTACCCAAAGCATCTTGCAATTTCTTCCAAAATCGCGACGTAAATCTTGGGTCTCTATCCGACACGATAGAAATAGGCACCCGTGTAATCTCACAATCGAGAAACGTACAATTCCGCTAATTTGTCCATTGAAAATCCATACGTGACAGGATAAAGTGAGCCGACTTAGTTAGCCTATCGACAACGACCCAAATCGCATCCTTCTTACTCAACGACAATGGCGGTCCGGATACAAAGTCCATTGTGACTCGATCCCATTTCCATTCGGGTATCATGATCGGTGAAGTAATCCCGATGGCACTTGATGTTCCGCTTTCACTTGTTGACATATCGGACACCTTGAAACAAATTCGAAATGTCTCGTTTCATACCGGGCCACCAAAATTGGCGTTTCAAGTCATTGTACATTTTAGTACTACCCGGGTGGATTGACATTTGACTACAATGGGCTTCATTTAGAATTATCGAAATAAGTTCCGAATTCTTTGGAACACACAGACGACTTCGAACCTCAAACAATCGTCATCATCAATTTGAAACTCGATTCCTTGTTCGTAACACACTCACCCGCTTTTGCAAGCAACTCCTCATCAACTTTTCGAGCTTCCGAATTTGATGAGCCAACAATGGTTTGGCCTTTAATTCGCTACTAACACATTGTCGGGTAGAATAGACAAGTGTACATTCATCGCTCAATAAAGCAAAAAAGTGATTTCGACTTAAGGCATCCGCAACCACATTGGCCTTTCCGGGTGATAATCAATAACGAGTTCATAATCTTTTAACAACTCGAGCCATCGTCTTTGTCGCAGATTTAAGTCTCTTTGAGTCATCAAATATTTGAGACTTTTGTGATCCGAATACACTTGGCACTTCTCACCAAATAAGTAATGTCGCCATATCTTTAAGGCGAATACGATGGCAGCCAATTCGAGGTCATGGGTTGGATAATTTTTCTCATGTGGCTTTAATTGTCTCGACGCATAGGCCACAACTCGACCTTCTTGCATCAATACGCAACCTAACCCAAGTAGGGAGGCATCACTATAGATGACAAACTCTTTGCCAGATTCGGGCTGTACTAGAACTGGAGCTTTCGTCAAATGGGTTTTCAATTGGTCGAAACTTTTCTGACACTTTTCCGTCCATTCAAATTTGACATCTTTCTGAAGCAGTTTTGTCATGGGTGTGGCTATCATCGAGAATCCTTTCACAAACCGTCGGTAGTAACCGGCAAGCCCCAAAAAGCTCCTAACTTCGGTAACATTCCTTGGAGGTTTCCAATCGACTATGGCCGAAATTTTGTTCAGGTCCACCCTGACACCCGATGCGGACACCACGTGCCCCAAAAAGCTAACCTCTTTCAACCAAAATTCACATTTACTAAACTTTATGTATAATCGCTTATCTCGTAAGATTTGCAACACTAGCCTCAGGTGTTCAGCATGTTCAGTTTCATCTTTCGAATAAACCAAAATGTCATCGATAAATACAACTACGAACCGATCCAAGTATGGCCTGAAAATTCTATTCATTAAATCCATAAACACCGCAGGGGCATTAGTGAGCCCAAACGGCATCACCAAGAATTCGTAGTGACCGTACCTCGTTCTAAAAGCGGTTTTGGGTATGTCCGATTCTCGGACCCTCAACTGATAGTACCCCGACCTCAAATCTATCTTTGAAAACACCGAGGCTCCCTTTAATTGATCAAACAAATCGTCAATTCGTGGCAATGGATATTTATTCTTTATCGTCACTTTATTGAGTTGACGATAGTCGATGCACAACCTCATGGTTCCGTCCTTCTTCTTCACAAACAATACAAAGCGCCCCATGGAGAAAAACTCGATCGAGCGAAACCTCTATCCGTCAATTCTTGCAATTGAACCTTCAATTCCTTTAATTCCGTTAATGCCATACGACACGGGGCTATTGAAATCGGCGTAGTACCGGTACAACCGATGCGAATTCCACTTCTCGAACCGGTGGCAATCCCGGTAACTCCTCGGGAAAAACATCCGAATACTCACAAACCACTGGTACCGATTCGAGTTTCCTTTCCGTCTCTTTACTCCAAAACACATACGCAAGGTATGTTTCACACCCTTTTCACATATCTTGACGGTCATAGAAGATATTATTGTCTGCACTCCTTTTAAATCAAGAGACTCGACTCGGACTACCTTATTATTTGCACTCCTCAAATTAATGGTTTTCCTTTTGCGATCCACCTTGCATCATGTACGGTCACCAATCCATACCAAGAATAACATCGAATTCATGAAATGGTAGAAGCATCGGATCGGTAGGAAAGCAGGATTCTCGAATTATTAGGGGCATCTCTTGCACACTTTATCAACAAGCACGTATTGACCCAAAGGGTTTGACACTGAATTACGAACTCAAGAGACTCAACGGTAGAGTCTTCTTGGATGCTAAGGTTTCACATACATATGAGTGAGTAGAGCGGGGTCAATCAATGCAATCACAATAGTATCAAAGAGAGTAAAAGTACCGGTGATAACGTCGGGGAGGATGCCTCCTCTCGTGCGCGGATGGCATATGCTCTAGCAGAGCACGGGTCTCGGATCGGACGGTAGTATTAGAGGCTCCTCTCGATTACCACCCCTACCTCCAGAGATTTCTGGGGCCTACCTCCACCGTCGTTCCACTAGGTCTTGCACCTTGCGTCTTATTCCTCTCATCTAGCTCGTGCAATCTCTAATGAAGTGGTCCTTGAACCGCATCCATAATGAGCCCTATTAACAGACTTACCCCAACATTCACCTAGGTGTCGTCTTCCACATTGGGGGCATTCAGGTCTCTCTTGACGATTATTGCCCACACTAGCTATCAAGTAGCTCGGGAGTCCGTCAATGGTCGGGCTCTAATGGAAATTCCATGATCGTCCTCGACTTCATGGTGTCCTCCACGAACCTCTTTACAGCCGAGAACGGAGCTTTACTCGTCGATCTTTTACGGTAATCTCTTGCTTCAAATTCAGCCTTCTTCTTCTCCTCCCAAGTTCTTCCGCCTTGCGTGCTCGTTCGACTAGTGTCACGAACTCCTTTATCTCCAAAATTCCCACTAGTAACTTTAACTCTTCATTCAATCCTTCTTCAAATCTTTTGCACATCGCAACCTCATCAGCCACACACTCCGAGCATACCGACTAAGTCTTACGAACTCATGTTCGTATTCAGATACTGATCATCCGCCTTGCTTGAGTTCCAAGAATTCCTTACGCTTCGATCGATGAACCGTTGACTAATGTATTTCTTTCGAAATTGGATTGGAAGAAATCCCAAGTAACTCGTTCATTTGGGACTATGGAAATTAAAGTCCTCCACCAATAGTAAGTGAGTCTCTTAACAAGGATATAGCACACTTAAGACATTCGTCGGTGTGCATGACGATTCATCTAACACTCTAATGGTGTTATCGAGCGTAACTCGGCCTTTTCGGCATCATCAAGAACTATGGCCTTGAACTCCGCCCCACGCTTCCTAATCAAGTCCACGGTGGTTTACTCAGCCTCACAGGATCAAGAATCGGAGGCATTGCGGGCTCTTGGGGTGGAGTATTTAAATTCGGGAATGGTTGGACAGCCGGGTTGGTTCGGGCATATTGCGCGACCCACTCATTCATCATAGTGAAGAAGGCTTGTTTCGCCCTTCATTTTGATTATTCGCGGATGACCGAGGCTCAACAGCGGTGTCCCTTGCGCAGGAGCAGCCGCTACACTTTCAACGTCATCCGCCAAGGGTCTCTCCCGGGTTCCATCGCTAATCAAAACAAAAATTTCAACCGTCGAAGTCATCACATTATTAAGCACTATCAATTTGGCATGTATAGCTAGACTCACACGCGCTATGGTAGTCCTAGAACCGACTAAACCATAGCTCTGATACCAATAAAATTGTAACACCCTAACTCGTGACCGACGCGGTTGTCGGACACGAGGGGTTAACGAGACAAATCCTCTTAAAGTACCGACCAATTTGGCATTTCTGGACAGGCTGGAAAACTGCATCACCGTCGCCTTAAAATCATATCTCGAGTTCCAAAACTCGAAACTGGTTTCGTAAATTTTCCTGAATTTAGACTCATATACCCATCCATGGATTTATTTTTAGAATTTTGGTTGGGCCAATTGGTACAGTTTATTAGTTAAAGTCACCCATGTTACAGGGATCGACTGCTCTGACCTCGGCGCGTTACAACTTGAATATCTTTCTGTACAGGGCTTTAATACTGGTGCCGTTTGTTTCTAATGAAACTAGACTCAAAATGGAATCTGTACATATAAGGCATGACTCCTAATTATTTCTGGATAATTTATGGTAAATTTTCAAAGTCACGACAGGGGACCCAGAAATCGTTCTGGCCCTGTCTCACGAGAACTTTAATATCTCCCAGTATACTGCTCATATGGTCGT
Source organism: Gossypium arboreum (assembly GCF_025698485.1). Taxonomy (NCBI): domain Eukaryota; kingdom Viridiplantae; phylum Streptophyta; class Magnoliopsida; order Malvales; family Malvaceae; genus Gossypium; species Gossypium arboreum. The sequence continues at coordinate 85,484,095 of NC_069073.1, forward strand.
TTCGTTTTGTCCATATAAAAATAGATTCATCAAGGATCAGTTCCATAATTTACTCACTATTTAATTCTACTTCTACTATTTTTAGTGATTTTTCAATCTCATCTCACTGCTGCTGTCCGCAACAGTTACTGCAGTAGACTATGCCAATTTCATGAATTTTTCCTTGGCCTTAATCATCCATCATACATGACACAAATTATGGCCACCTTAACAAAATTTGAGTTTCTAAGACTCGTGGCTATAGGTTCTAGCATCCCACTCGACGACCACATAGGCCATTTTCACATGGCTTAAAGTTTACAACCCACAATTCGACAAAATATAATAGCCTATACATGCCAAATGTTCTTCAACAACAAAAAACAATACCACAAGATTTCAGCCGGTGTGATGACTTCAACGACGGTTCCGAGCACGCAATAACAACGAGTCCAAGAGACCTAAAATGGGTGACAAGAAAACACCGAGTGAGTTTACAACTCAGTAAGTCATAAGCATTCGTCAATCCATCGATAAAGTTACTACTACATGTACAACAAATGAGGCTAGGTACTCGTCCATATCGAATCTATACCATAATACCTCGGACCTTCGGTCCAATCTCGTACCAATTCATACATCCACATTTCATATTCTACACAACAAGATAATCAAGCATTTTTTACACATTAACTCATTTTCCAGCACAACCATACAATTTCAATCATCACATAGATTTAAGGCTTACCAAATTCAACCCCAAGCATGAACGTATTACCTATTCGTCATGAGCTCAAGGTACTTACCCGATCCGCTGTCCATACTCACTCGATGGAGACACACCCTCCATATAATTGTTCGATTGGAGATATTTATATATATATATAGAGTACGCGCACACAAAGTGCTTAATACTCGATTTCGCACACTTAGTGCCATGCGATTTAAGCCCACACACAGTGCCATGCCCTTCGAGCTCGCACACTTAGTGCCATATATTTCCAGCATGCACACTTAGTGCCATATATTTCCAGCACGCACACTTAGTGCCAATCTAATCACCGTACACACGTATTGCCAAGACACTTAGTGCCGAAAGCAAACTTTCTACACATTTCACTATTTCTTTTACATTCAACAATTGTCATCACTCCATACACATACATTTTCATTTATATATATATATCATCCCATTAAACGCAATTGCATAAATTTTACAATCATTTAAGCAATATCAAATACGTGCTTAATGACTTACCTCGTGTTGGGTAAAATAGTTCCAAGTCGGCTACTCGATGACCTTCGTCTTTCCCTTGCTTGATTCTCCTTCTTTAACTCCTTGAGCTTAATCAATAAATCACTAGTTTAACCATCTTGCTAAACATTCATAATTCAACTACACATGCATATGTATGCTTGTATATTCGGCAACCATTCTTACTAATCGCCCATTTGGTCGATTATACACCTAACCGAATATGCACCAAAAACTTGATTCAACATTACCTACATACTCACTTTAATGGCCGAATATATATATATGTACAATGTCAACTAACATCTTTTAATCACCTAATTTCATCTCATGAACATTTAATCAAATTTTCCCAATCTAGCATATATTTTCACATCCATTTGTAACATCATGTACAAACACATATACACATATATCAAAACACAAATTTTACCTATCATGCAACAAGCATAAATCGCACTTATGAGCATGCCATGGCGAATACATCCCACACCATCCCCTTTCAATTTTTGGTCATGGTTAAACAAAGAAAACTCCATGTCTTACTCAAGAATGCTAAAAGAAATTTCAAGAGTAATCAATCCATCATTACATGTATCATCAACAAGCTTCACATTTAGCATGCAATGGCTTTAACACAATATCAACCTTGGCCAAATACCATTTCCATGGCATAACAAGGATTTGAACCATGGGCTAACATGAACATCAAGTTAGCAACTAAAACATGCATGAATCTCATGACACAACCTCAAACATACCTTAATCTTGACACAAGTATGACCAAATCTCCTTCTAGTTCTCTTCTAAACCAAGCATGAAGCAAAAATCCTTCCTTTTTCCCTTAGTATTTTCAGCCAAGATTTTGAGAATGGATGAACAATTTTTTTTCCTTTCTTTTTCCTCTACTCACGGCAACAAAGGGGGGGGGGCATCCATGCTCATTTTTTTTTCATTTCTTTATTTTTTCTACATAATCCACTAACTAAACATGTTGGAAACATGTTCCCTTGCCCATATTCTTGTCATGGCCGGCCACTCACCTTAGGAAGTGGGTTATTTGACATGCAAGGACAACTATTTTCCCACATGTATTAATAGGCCACCTTACAATTGCCTAGCACATTTCTAAATTTTCTCACATAAGTCCTATTTGATAAAAATTCACTTACTATTAACAAAATCCAAACACGAAATTTTCACACATGCATATATACATATAATGAGCATCAATTATGATGGTTAATTATTATTATGACTCGGTTTGGTGGTCCCGAAACCACTTTTCGACTAGGGTCGATTTAGGGATGTCACACTTAGGGACAGTTTACAAGTTCTGATAGCTCCGTAGAGGGAGCGTGATTTCTCTGTTCTAGTTGAGAAGGCGAAGATCGCCGAGGAGGTTAAGCGGGCTTAGTGCCAAAACTGAGAGAAAAGAAATAATAAGAGGGAATTGGAGCCCTTGAGTTCTGCGATGAGGCCTAAGAAAAAGGCCACACCTGGTCAGCCAGTCAGAGTTGGGGCCCCTATTGTACCTACTGGGGTGGCGCTTTGTGCGCACTGTGGTAGACACCATCCGGGCGAGTGTTGGAGGACCACTAGGGCATATTTGAGATGTGGATTTACTGAGCACCGCATTCATGATTGTCCACTAAGAACTAATCAAATGCAAGCTCCGTGTTCTGTTACTGCTGAGCCACCGAGGGTAGTTTAGCAGCCATCTAGGGGCCATATGTAACAACTGATTTAGGGCCTAGTCGAAACAGTAGTCTCGGGATCAAAAATATTAAGTTATAAAATTATTTTTATGAGGTTATGGTATGATTATATTAGTGCATGAAAATTTTGGTGAGTTAATTTTAATGTTTTCAAGGCCGATTACGAAAAAGGACTAAATCGCATAAAAGGCAAAAGTTACATTTTAGTACCCAATGGTGCCAAGTAGCTAGAGAATTGAAATTAGGAGTATTTAAAGGGAAATTAGACCCTTGTGCATTAGCTTGGCCAGCCATGGGGAGACAAATTGGAGAGAAGGACAAAATTAAGTGAGGGTGAGGTCATCAATTTTGACTAGTTTTATATTAAACAAAACAAAGGCTATTTCTTCTTTATTTTATTCTCTTTCACCGATTTTTACCAGCCATAAGGGGTTTTTTGAAAGCTTCAAAAATTTTAGCAACATTAAGCCTCTCAAGTAAGTGATTTGGAAAGTTTCTATTAATGATTTTTACATTTTTAGACTCCTAAAAGCATAGGCTTTCTAATGAGAGGTCTATTTTGCAACATGGTGGAAAGTTTAGGGTTTTACCATGAAAATATTTGTAATGTTTGCTGAGTTTTTAAGGAGGAATATGGGTCTTAGTGTGTTATAAACAACTTTTGTGAAAGGTGGTAGCATGAAAACACCTAAAAGGAGTATTATGCATAAGTTTAAAAATAGGTGGTTAGTGTGTGAAATAGTGAGAATTTTGGATTGCTCTGGTAGTAAAAAGAGTTTAGCTAGGCTTGAAATATGAATAAATTCAATAAAAATCAATTTTCGGGCATAGGGGAAAAATGGTCATTTTGCCAAGGCCTAGGGGCAAAATGGTCATTTTACTAAAGTTGTGAATTTATGAATGCTTAGTTGTGTTTAGTGACTAAATGGATGTATATTGTTAATATATATCAAGATTTTCCAAAACCGAGCCTAGACCGAGGCAAAACCAAGCAATCCGATTAAGCTGTCTAGCCAATCACTTTTTGTAATCCGAGGTAAGTTGTATGTAAATAATACAACTATACTGTTAATAATTGTATTCATATTGTCATTGAATTGATATTGTACGAATTGTTAAGTTATAGTTCAGAATGCCTTATAATAATTGAGATAGTAGAAATATCTCGTTGAAACCGTAGGATATGAACTGGATATTCGTGCCAAGACATTGGGTGATTTGTGCACTAGTGTAAGACATGTCTGGGACATGGCATCGGCATCTAGACGAGGGCTAGTGTAAGACATGTCTGGGACATGCTTCAGCCATATTATGAGTGCCAGAGTAAGACATGTCTAGGACATGCATTGGCCTCGACAGAGATAGCCAGTGTAAGACGTGTCTGGGACACACATCGGCTAAGAGTTGTGCTAGTGTAAGACATGTCTGGGACATGCATCAGCACGCATATACAAGAGCCAGTGTAAGACCATGTTTGGGACATAGTATCGACAATTTATCCCATGTTGAAGGTTCATAGAATATCCAGTAGTATTCCAAATAGTTTAATGGTGAAAGTTATAGTTCAATTTTGATAAAGAAAGGATGATCATATTGTGAGTGTTACAGGTACCTGTATGATAAGCATGAGTAATGAGCTTAATTTAGAAAATGAGCTCGAGTAGATGATAATGATTAAGTTAAGTTATGTTTACCTTTGAGCTATAAGCATGATGTCAAAAGGGTGAGATTGTTGTTGTATATTTGTTTATATGCAACTTACTAAGCTTTATGCTTACTCTTTTTCCTTTCCCTCTTCTTTCAGTATCGCCAGGCTAGCTTAAGGACCCTATAAAGTCAGATATATCGATCACACTATCAACCACAACACTCGATATAGTTCGATTTATATTTTTGAAGGTGGCATGTATACGTCTAGACTAGGATGTTGCATTAAGAGAATTATTCATGTATTTTTGGCTTAAGTCAAAGGCCCTTCACTTTGTATCCAGCCTAGAATAATGGCTATTATTCATTTTGATGAATGCATATAATGTTCTTTCTATGGATGAATTAGTGTCCATTGTGACGAAATTTGCATATTGACATGATCTTGTATAGGTTGTGCAAAATGGGTGACAAAATGGCTTGGGAAATAGCCTAGTTTGTCCACACGAGTAATACACATGGTCGTGTGTCTAGCCCATGCGTGACACACGGCTCACACCCATGGGTGTGTGTTATGGTCTTATGTCCCCTGTACTTAAAACTTTAAAGTCATTTTAGTATACAGACAGGCCACACAAGCGTGTGCCCAGGCCATGTCATAAAGTTAGTATGCATGCTATTAGTACACGGAAAAGTGACATGGCCATGTGTCTTGACCGTGGGAAGGACACAGTTATAGGACATGGGCGTGTTCTTGGGCCGTGTGGTTTTAACAGAATGCCCAGGTTTTCAGACACGGGTTTGGGACATGGGCATGTCCCTAGCACACGGTCGTGTGTTCTATACTCACACGGGCCTGTGGAGCCTTGATGCATGAAATTTTCTAAGTTTTTCATGAGTTCTCAGTTGGGTTCTGAACCACCTCAGATGTTTGTTTTGGGCCCTGTAAGCCCGTATATGAGACAGATTGCTTGTGAAAAGAGAATTTTTTTAAATTGTTTGAGATTTCACGGCCCAATCATATACAGTTGGTTGAGTTTAAGTCAGGTAGCACGACGAACCCTATCCTAGCATCGAATATGGGTGAGGGGTGTTACATTTGGTGGTATCAAAACATGGTTTAGTCGATTCTAGGACTAAACTAGCCAGAGTACGAGTCTAGCTATACATGCCACGTATATGCATATTGATAGTGTGACGATTCCTGACGATTATAAAATGTGTTTTTCTTATATAGTAAATGGATCCTGATAGAACCATGGCAGATGTCGTGGAAAGTAATGCGTCGGCTCCCGCAGAAGGGACCGCGCCGGTAGAGAGTGAGCCCGTATGTATGGGCCAAGGTGGAGGGGCTAGGGAATCCTACCTCCGAATGATGGATGCTTGGTATACAGAGTTCGTTCGTGTGAACCTGAACACTCCACCTCCCCTACCTCCTCCAATTCCTCAGTATGCCCAGGTGGCTCCGCAAGGTGTGAACGTGTTCAGGAGAGAAAAGCCTCCGGTAGACAAGATCCGGAAGCAAGGGGCTGAGGAATTTCAGAATAGTGTAGATGATGTCCCAGAGAGAGTGGAGTTTTGGCTTGAGAATACCATGAGGGTATTTGATGAGCTATCATGCACACCCGATGAGTGCGTGAAGTATGCCGTGTCACTTTTATGAGACTCTGCCTATTAGTGATGGAACACTCTCGTGTTTGTAGTACCGAGAGAAAGAGTAACTTGGGAATTCTTCCAAGAATAGTTTCGAAAGAAGTACATTAGCCAGAGGTTCATGGACCAAAAAAATGAAGGAATTTCTAGAGCTGAAGCAAGGTAATAAGATTGTGATAGAATATGAGCGTAAGTTTGTGAAGCTCGGCAAATATGCGCGAGAATGCATATCCACTGAAGCTATTATGTGTAAGAGTTTTGAGGATGGCCTCAACGAAGACATTCGAGTGTTTGTGGGCATCCTAGAGTTAAGAGAATTTGTGGTGCTCGTTGAGAGAGCATGTAAAGTAGAAGAGCTGGTGAAGGAGAGGAGGAAGGCAGCCACCGAGTCGCTAGATTTAAAGAGAAGACAGATGGGGAAGACACATCAGTCCTCCTCTAAGAGGTCTAAAGAAATTAATACCCGATCGAACACTTTAGTGGGATTTTCATGGAGGAATAGAATCAACATAACATGGCATCTAAAGCCCAAACTACTTCAGTTGCAATTGTCGGTAGTGCTCAGCCAAATAGGCTGGAGTGTTCGCAATGTGGAAGACATCATTTGGACAAATGCCGAGTAAATGAGAGAGGCTGTTTCAAGTGTGGGTTGCTAGACCACTTTATCTGAGATTGTCCTGAAATAAATGACAAGTAGAAAAATCAAGAGATGAGGGCGAGTACTGCTCCTTTCAGAGGCAGACCCCAAAGGAATACGGGCAGTAGAGCTAACAGTAAAGGCGCGACTAGAGATGCAGTTGTGAGGTCCGAGGGCAGAGCGCCTGCGAGGACCTATGCTATACGAGCTCGAGAAGAGGCAGAGTCTCTAGACGTGATCACGGGTACCTTTTCTATTCACGATATAACTGTTGTCACTTTAATTGACCCGAGATCTACCCACTCTTACGTATGTATGGAATTGATACCTTGTATAAACATGCTAGTAGAGTTCACTAAGTTTGTAATAAAAGTGTCTAACCCGTTAGGCAAGCATGTATTAGTGGACCGAGTATGTAGAAATTGTCCTTTGGCGATTAGAGGCCACTGTTTTTTGGTCAACTTGATGTTATTATCGTTTAATGAATTCGATGTAATTCTTGGTATAGATTGGTTGACCTCCCATGGCGTTGTAGTAGACTGTGGGAGAAAAGTAATTCTGTTAAGATGTGAGAATAGAAATGTTCTTCGAGTTGCGCCAGATAAGTCAGATAACTTGTTTGTAGTAATATCATCTTTGGCAGCCGAAAGATATTTGATAAAAGGTTGTGCAGCTTATCTAGCTTTTGTGTTGAATAGTCAAGTGTCCGAGTCGAAGATTGAGTCAGTACCAGTGGTTTGTGAGTTTATAGATGTCTTTCCGGAGGAGTTACCAGGGTTACCCCCAGAGAGAGAGGTTGAGTTTGGTATCGAGTTGGCTCCTGATACGACACCAATCTCGATTGTACCTTATAGAATGGCCCCCACCGAGTTAAAGGATTTGAAGGTACAGTTGTAAGAATTAACAGATAAAGGTTTTGCTAGACCAAGTTACTCAACATGGGGTGCTCCAGTACTTTTTGTGAAAAAGAAGGACGAGTTGATGAGGTTATGTATTGACTATAGACAGCTTAACAAAGTAAGGGTAAAGAACAAGTATCCCTTGCCAAGGATTGATGATCTCTTTGATCAATTGAGAGGAGCCACTGTATTTTCTAAAATAGATTTGAGGTCGGGTTACTACCAATTAAGAGTCAAGGAACAAGATGTATCGAAGACCGCTTTTCAGACGAGATATGGGCATTACGAGTTTCTTGTTATGCCTTTTAGTTTAACAAATGCCTCGGTAGTATTTATGGACTTAATGAACTTCATCTTCCAGCCGTACTTGGATAAGTTTGTTGTCATTTTTATCGACGACATATTGATTTATTCGTGTGATGAGAGTGAGCATGCGGAACATTTGAGAACTGTGTTACAGACTCTGAGGGATAAACAGCTCTATGCTAAGTTTAGTAAGAGCGAGTTTTGGCTTAAGGAAGTTCGATTTCTAGGACACCTTGTGTCGGATGACAAGATCAGAGTTGATCTGAAGAAGATCTCAGCTATTCTAGAATGGAAACCGCTAAGGAATATGATAGAGGTTCGCAGTTTTCTAGGGCTAACGGGATACTATAGATGATTTGTAAATGGATTCTCCATGATAGCCACCTCGATAATAAGGCTATTGTAAAAAGATGTCAAGTTCGAATGAACAGAAGAGTGCAACAGAGTTTGAGAAATTAAAGGCTTTGTTGACCGAAGCCCCAATTTTAGTGCAACCTGAGTCGGGCAAGGAATTTGTATTTTTTAATGATGCCTCCCTAAATGGTTTAGGGTGTGTGCTAACGCAGGAAGGCAAGGTTATAGCTTATGCCTCAAGACAACTAAAACCTCATGAGAAAAATTATCCGACCCATGATTTAGAGCTAGCAGCTGTGGTGTTCGCACTGAAGATTTGGCGACATCATCTATATGGTGAGAGATGCCTAGTATTTACCGATCACAAGAGTTTAAAGTACCTAATGACTCAGAAAGATTTGAATTTGAGGCAATGACGATGGTTAGCGCTAATAAAAGATTATGCTTTGATTATCGACTATCATCCGGGAAAGGCGAATGTAGTCGCTGACGCTTTGAGTAGAAAGTCATTGTTTGCTTTCAGAGCTTTGAACGCTCAGTTGTCCATATCTAATGATAGTTTGATCCTAGCAGAGTTGAAAGCCAGACTGACTTTTCTTCATGAAATTCATGAAGCTCAGAAAGATTACGAGAAACTACAAGCCAAGAGAACTCAGTGTGAATTAGAGATTGAGTTAGATTTTTGTATTAGTATTGATGGGTGTATAATGTTCAAAGATAGAATTTGTGTACCCAAAGATAGTGAGCTCATTCAGAAGATTTTGTGAGAGGCACACAGTGGTTGTTTGTCAGTTCATCTGGGTAGTGTAAAAATGTATAACGACCTAAAGAATATGTATTAGTGATAGGGAATGAAAAGAGATATTTCAGAGTTTGTTTCCAAGTGTTTAGTGTGTTAGAAAGTAAAGGCTGAACACCAAGTACCTTTTGGGCTACTTCAACCTATTATGGTTCCAGAGTTGAAATGATATCGTATCACCATGGATTTCATGACCAATTTGCCTCTAACCCCGAAAAAGAGAGATGCAGTATGGGTTATTTTCGATAGACTCACTAAGTCAGCCCACTTCATACCAGTGTGTACCGACTACTACGTTGAGAAATTAACTGACTTGTATGTTTCCAAAGTTGTAAGACTACATGGTGTACCATTGTCAATTGTTTCAGATAGAGACCAGCAATTTACCTCGATATTTTGGAAGAGGTTGCAAGAGGCTTTAGGAACCAAGTTGAGTTTCAACACGGCTTTTCATCCATAGACTGGTGGACAGTCAGAAAGAGTAATACAAATCTTAGAGGATATGTTGAGATGTTGTGTTCTTGAATTCTAAGAAAGTTGGGAAAAATACTTACCATTGGTTGAATTTGCCTATAATAACAACTATCAGTCGAGTCTGAAAATGGCACCTTATGAGGTTTTGTACGGGCGAAAGTGCCGAATGCCCCTATTTTGGACTGAGTTGAGAGAGAGTCAGATTCACGGGATTGATTTGATTAAAGAGGCTGAGGAAAAAGTTAAGGTGATTTGTGACCGTTTGAAGACTGCCTCGAATAGACAAAAATCCTACACGGATTTGAAATGAAGGGAGGTTGAGTTTGAAGTCGGGGATAAGGTATTTTTGAAAGTTTCCCCGTGGAGGAAAGCCTCAGATTCGGTAGAAAAGGCAAGTTGAGTCCTCGTTTTATTGGACCTTATGAGGTTACTGAGAGAGTAGGGCCTGTTGCCTACCGTTTGGGTTTACCGCCAGAGTTAGAAAAGATTCATGATGTATTTCACGTGTCCATGCTACACCGATACAGATCACACCCTTCGCATGTAATTACACCAACTGAAGTTGAAATTCTTCCAGATATGACTTATGGTGAAGAACCAGTCAAGATTTTAGCTCGAGAGGTCAAACAGTTAAGGAATAAGAATATACCACTTGTGAAGGTTTTGGGGCATAGACATGGAATCGAGGAAGCCACATGGGAACCCGAGGAGTCTCAAAGTGAGCAGTATCTGAACTTATTCACCGGTAAGATTTTCGAGGACGAAAATCCCTAAGGGGGGAGAAATATAACAATCCGATTTAGGGCCTAGTCGGAATAGTGGTATCAGGACCACAAATCCAAAGTCAGAAAATTATTTTTATTATTTTTATGAGGTTATGGTATGATTATATTATGCATGAAAAATTTGGTGAGTTAATTTTAATGTTTTCAAGCCCGATTGAGAAAAAGGACTAAATCGCATAGAAGGCAAAAGTTACATTTTAGTACCCAATGATGCCAAGTAGATAGAGAATTGAAATTAGAAGTATTTAAAGGGAAATTAAACCCTTGTGCCTTAGCTTGGCCGGCCATAGGGAGACAAATTGGAGAGAAGGTCAAAATTAGGTGAGGGTGAGGTCATCAATTTTGACTAGTTTTATATTAAGCAAAACAAAGGCTATTTCTTCTTTATTTTCTTCTCTTTCACTGATTTTTACTAGCCATAGGGGGGTTTTTGAAAGCTTCAAAAATTTCAGCAACATTAAGCCTCTCAAGTAAGTGATTTTGAAAGTTTCTATTAATGATTTTTACATTTTTGGACTCCTTAAAGCATAGGTTTTCTAATGAGAGGTCTATTTTCCAACATGGTGGAAAGTTTAGGGTTTTGCCATGAAAATATTTGTAATGTTTGCTGAGTTTTTATGGAGGAATATGAGTCTTAGTTGTGTTATAAACAACTTTTGTGAAAGGTGATAGCATGAAAACACCTAAAAGAATTATTTTGCATAAGTTGCAAAATAGGTGGTTAGTGTGTGAAATAATGATAATTTGGGATTGCTTTAGTAGTAAAAAGAGTTTCGCTAGGCTTGAAATATGAAGAAATTCGATAAAAAATGATTTTCGAGCATAGGGGAAAAATGGTCATTTTGCCAAGGCCTAGGGGCAAAATGGTCATTTTACCAAAGTTGTGAATTTATGAATGCTTAATTGTGTTTAGTGACTAAATGGATGTATATTGTTAATATAGATCAAGATTTTCCAAAATCGAGCCTAGACCAAGGCAAAACCAAGCAATTCGATTAAGCCGTCTAGCCAAGCACTTTTTGTAATCCGAGGTAAGTTGTATGTAAATAATACAACTACACTGTTAATACTTGTATTCATATTGTAATTGAATTGATATTGTATGAATTGTTAAGTTATAATTGAGAATGCCTTATAATAATTGAGTAGTAGAAATATCCCATTGAAACTGTAGGATATGAACTAGATATTCATGCCAAGACATTGGGTGATTTGTGCGCCAGTGTAAGACATGTCTGGGACATGGCATCGCCATCCAGATAAGGGTTATTGTAAGACATTTCTAGGACATGCTTCAGCCATATTATGAGTGCCAGAGTAAGACATGTCTGGGACATGCGATGGCCTCGATAGAGATAGCCAGTGTAAGACATGTCTAGGACACGCATCGGCTAAGAGTTGTGCTAGTGTAAGACATGTCTGGGACATGCATTAGCACGCATATATGAGAGCCAGTGTAAGACCATGTCTAGTACATGACATTAGAAATTTATCCCATCTTGAAGGTTCACAGAATATCTAGTAGTATTCCAAACGGTTCAATGGTGAAAGTTATACTTCAATTTTGATAAAGAAAGAATGATCATATTGTGAGTGTTACAGGGGCCTATGCAACTTACCTTTGAGCTAATAAGCAAAAGGGTGAGATTGTTCATGTATATTTATTTATATGCAACTTACTAGGGTTTATGCTTACTCCTTTTCCTTTCCCTCTTCTTTTAGTATCGCCAGGCTAGCTTAAGGACCCCATAAAGTTAGAGATATCGATCACACTATCAGCCACAACACTCAATATAGTTAGATATATAATTTTCAAGGTGGCATGTATAGGCCTAGACTAGGATGTTGCATTAAGAGAATTATTCATGTATTTTTGGCTTAAGTCAAAGGCCCTTCACTTTGTATCAAGCCTAGAATAATGGTTATTATTCATTTTTATGAATGCATATAATGTTTCTTTCTATGGATGAATTGGTGTCCATTGTGACGAAATTTTCATATTGACATGATCTTGTGTAGGTTGTGCAAAATGGGTGACAAAATGGCTTGGGAAATAGCCTAGTTTGTCCACATGGGTAATACACATGGGTGTGCGTCTAGGCCGTGTGTGACACCCTGCTCACGCCCATGGGTGTGTGTTATGGTTGTGCGTCCCCTACACTTAAAACTTTAAAGTCATTTTAGTATACGGGCAGGCCACACGGGTGTGTGCCCAGGCCGTGTCATAAAGTCAGTATACATGCTAGTAGTACACGGACAAGAGACACGGCCATGTGTCTTGACCGTGGGAAGGACACGGTTATAGGACATGAGTGTGTTCCTGGGCCATATGGTTTTGACAAAATGCCCAGATTTTTAGACACGGGTTTGGGACATGGGCGTGTCCTTAGCATACGATCGTGTGTTCTATACTCACACGGGTGTGTGGAGCCTTGATGCATGAAATTTTTTAAGTTTTTCATGAGTTCTCAGTTGGGCTTTCAACCACCCCAGATGTATGTTTTGGGCGTGACAACCCAAAATTGACCCTAGTCGGAATGTGGTTTCGGGACCGCAAAACCGAGGCATAAAAATAATTTAATGCTCATTTTGATGCTTATGATATGTGTTAATTCGTGTGTGGCATTTTTGATGTTTGATTTAGAGTTATAAATGTGAATTTCACTAGAAAGGACCTAGTAGAAAACTTTGAAAGTATGATGGGGAAATGTGTGATGACTAATTAAAGCATGCATGCAAAACAATGGCCTTGCATGTCAAATATCCCTCTTTTTATAGGAGGTGGCCGGCCATGACAAGGGAGTATGGGCTAAACATGTCATGAAACATGTTTTGTTGGTGCATTAGGGAGAAACAATAAACAAATAAGTATGGGTAATAAAGAAGAAAGAAAAAATGTGTGTGAGTGAACCCCCCCCATTGCCGTGCATTGAAGAAAAGAAAAGAAAAAAATTTTGCTCATCCATTTCATTCTCTCTTGACCGAAAATACCAAAGAGGAAGGAAGGAATTTTTGCTTCATGTTTGGTTTGGAAGGGGATTAGGAAGAGATTTGGCTATACTTGCATCAAGATTAAGGTATGTTTGAGGTTGTGCCATGAGATTCATGCATGTTTTTAGTTGCTAGCTTGATGTTCTTATTAGCCCATGGTTCAAATCTTTGTTATATCATGGGGATGGTATTTGGCCAAGGTGGATTTTGTGTTAATGCCATTGCATGTTAAATATGAAGCTTGCTAATGGTATATGTGATGGTGGATTGATGGCTCTTGGACTTTCTTTTAGTATTTTTGAGTAAGACATTAAGTTCTTTGCTTAATCATGACCAAAATTATGGTGTTGTGATGTATTCGGTCATGGTATATCCATAAGTATGATTCATGCATGTTGCATGGTAGGTAAGATTTGAGCTTTGGATATGTGTTTATATTTGGATATAAACAACTTGAGATTGACCCTTGTACCTACATGAATATATGTTTGCACATGATGTATTGGTATGACATATATACTATTTTAAGGTGTATATTTGCTTGTGATGTTGTTTCGGTTATGAAGTAAACGAGAGATGTGTATTGAGCTACACTATGTAATGCGTTAGTTAGTAAAATGTATGCTGTTTTTTTTTTTGTATAGTATTAAGTGTAAAATTGGCCTCAACATAGACATGCATATTCGGCCAAATGAAGTAGATTGGTGTGCATGTATTCGGTTAGAGGCAACCATATTGAAGCCTTATCTTGGCTTAGATTATTGACTAAATGGGTAATAAGTGAGGATGGTTGCCGAATATACAAACATACATATGCATTTGTAATTGAATTATGAATGTTTAGCAAGATGGTTAAACTAGTTGATTTATTGATTAAGCTCAAGGAGTTAAAGAAGGAGAATCAAGCAAGGGAAAGACGAAGGTCATCGAGTAGCCGACTTGGACTATTTTACCCAACACAAGGTAAGTCACTAAGCATATATTTTGTATTGATTTGAATAGACATAATGTCTATATAATTATGCCGAAAGGAATGATGAATTTATATACATGTATGTATATGGTGATGGAAGTATTGAATGAAAGGAAAAGAGGTGAGATGTATTGAGTTGTTGATTTCGGCACTAAGTGTGCGGGTATAAACATTTGTGATCATGAGAATGGCACTAAGTGTGCGGGTTTAAAACTTGTACAGCACTAAGTGTGCGAGTTTGATCATATAGCACTAAGTGTGCGAGTTGATTATATAGCACTAAGTGTGCGGACTCACTATATGCTTTTGAATCACTATTGACACTGAGTGTACGACACTATTGAGTTGATCACGGACAGCGGATCGGGTAAGTACCTTGAGTTCATGGCTAATAGGCGCTATGTTTATATTTGGGGTAAGTACCTGTAACATGGGAGACTTTAACTAATAAACTGTACTAATTGGCTCAACCAAAAATTCTAGAAAAAAATCTGTAGATGGACATATGAGTCTAGTTTCAGGGAAAATTACTTAAACTGATTTTGAGTTGTAGAACTCAAGTTATGATTTTTGAAGCGACTAGTACATGATTGGCGGCTTGTCCGGGAAATTATCAATAAGTGGTTTGAAGTTTGTTAACACCTCGTGTTCGACTCGTGACGGTCTCGGGTTAGGGGTGTTACAATTTTATTGGTATCAGAGCTATGGTTTAGTCGGTTCTAAGACTACCATAGCACGTATGAGTCTTGCTATACATGCCTTAATGTTAAAGTTTAAATGTGTGATGACTTGACGGTTAAAATTTTTGTTTTGATTAGTAAATGGATCCCGATGTAGAGAGAACCTTGGCGAGATGACGTTGAAAGTGTAGCGGCTGCCTCTGCACAAGGGACGCCGCTGTTGAACCTCGGTCATCTGCGAATAATCAAGGTGAGGGGCTAAACAAGCCTTCTTTACAATGATGAATGAGTGGGTCGCATAATATGCCCGAACCAATCCGGCTGTCCAACAATTCCGAATTTGAATAATCCACCCAAGAGCCCATAATGCCATCGATTCGACCTCGTGAATTTGAGTAAGCCACCTGTAGACTTGATTAGGAAGCGGGGCTGAAGAGTTCAGGCCATAGTTACCGATGATGCCGAAAGGGTCGAGTTCGCTTGATAACACCATTCGGTGTTTGATGAATTGTCATGCACACCCGATGAATGTCTAAAGTGTGCTATATCCTTGTTGCGAGACTCAGCTTACTATTGGTGGAGGACTTTGATTTCCATAGTCCCAAACAAACGAGTTACTTGGGATTTCTTTCAAATAGAATATCGAAAGAAATATATTAGTCGTGAGTTCATCGATCAAAAGCGTAAGGAATTCTTGGAGCTCAAGCAAGGCCAGTATGACAAGATGTCTGAATCTGAACATGAGTTCGTAAGACTTAGTCGGTATGCCCGGGAGTGTGTGGCTGATGAGGTTGCTATGTGCAAGAGGTTTGAAGAAGGATTGAATGAAGATTTAAAGCTACTAGTGGGTATTTTGGAGATAAAAGAATTCGTAACACTAGTTGAACGAGCCTGCAAGGCGGAGGAACTTGGAAAAGAGAAGAAGAAGGCTGAATTTGAAGCTAGAGACTATCGCAAAAGATCGACGGGTAAAGCTCCGTTCTCGACTGTAAAGAAGTTCAGGGAGGACACCAATAAATCGAGGACGACTGTGGGAATTTCCATAAGAGCACGACCATTGGCGGACTCGAGCTACTTGGTAGCTAGTGTGGGCAATAACCGACAAGAGAAACTGAATGCCCCCAAGGTGGGAGAAGACACATAGGTGAATGTTGGGGTAAGTCTACCAATAGGGCTTGTTACGGATGCGGTTCAAGGACCAATTCATTAGAGATTGCACGGAGCTTGATGAGAAGAATAGGATGCAAGGTGCAAGACCTAGTGGAATGATGACTAGAGGTAGACCACCAAGAATTTCAGGAGGTAGGGGTGGTAGTCGAGAGGGGCCACCGACACGGTGTTCGATCCGAGACCAGTACTCTGCTAGGGCATATGCCATCCGTGCACGAGAGGAAGCATCCTCCCCGATGTTATCACCGGTACTTTCACTCTCTTTGATACTAGGGTGATTGCGTTGATTGACCTGGCTCTACTCATTCATATGTATGTAAAACCTTAGCATCCAAAGAAGACTCTACTGTTGAGTCTCTCGAGTTCGTAATTCGAGTTTCAAACCCTTTGGGTCAATACGTGCTTGTCGACAAAGTGTGCAAGAAATGTCCCTAGTAATCCGAGGGTCCTGCTTTCCAGCGGACCTGATGCTTTTGCCATTTGATGAATTTGATGTTATACTCGGTTTAGATTGGTTGACCGTGCATGATGCGGTTGTGAATTGCAAAAGCAAGACTATTGATTTGAGATGCAAATAACGAGATGATTGAATTGAGTCTACGGACTTGAAGGGGTTGCCAAGCGTAATATCATCAATGTTGGCCCGAAATATGTAAGAAAAGGGTGCGAAGCATACCTTGCGTATGTACTTGATGATAAGGAGTTAGAAATAAAACCCAAATCTGTGCCGGTGGTTTGTGAATACCGGATGTTTTTCAGAAGAATTCGGGTTTACCACTGTTCGGGAAGTAGAGTTTGGTATTGAGCTTGTACAGGACTACGCCAATTTCGATATCTCCGTATCATATGGCACCAACCGAGTTGAAGGAGTTGAAAGCTCGGTTGCAAGAGTTGACGGATAGAGGTTTCGCTCGACCAAGTTTTTCACCTTAGGGTGCACCGGTGTTGTTTGTGAAAAGAAAGACGGAACCATGAGGTTGTGCATCGACTATCGTCGACTTAATAAAGTGACAATAAAGAACAAATATCCGTTATCACAGATCGATGATTTGTTCGATCAAGCTGAAGGGAGCCTCGGTGTTCTCAAAATAGATTTGAGATCGGGCTATTACCGCCATGAATCCGAGATTCGGACATACCCAAAACCGCCTTGAGCGAGATATGGTCACTACGAGTTCTTAGTGATGCCGTTTGGGCTCACTAATGCCCCTGCGGTATTTATGGATTTGATGAATCGGATCTTCAGACCATATTTGGATCGGTTCGTAGTTGTGTTCATTGACGACATCCTGGTCTATTCAAGAGATGAGACCGAACATGCGAGCACCGAGATTAGTGTTGCAAATATTACGGGATAAGCGGTTATATGCTAAGTTCACAAGTGTGAGTTCGGTTAAGAGGTTAGCTTCTTGGGTCATGTGGTATCCGCGACGGGTATTCGAGTCGACCGAGCAAAATTTCAGCCATACTTAGCTGGAAGCCTCAGAAACATTACCGAGGTTCGAGCTTTTTGGGACTTGGTTACTACTACCGACGGTTTGTAAAAGGATTCTCGATGATAGCCACACCCATGACGTAAACCGCTTCGTAAAGATGTCAAGTTTGAATGGACGGAAAAATGTCGAAAAGTTTCGATCAATTGAAAACTCAATTGTGGAAGCTCCGAGACTAGTACAAACCGAATCGGCAAAGAGTTTGTCATCTATAGTGATGCCTCCCTACTTGGGTTAGGTTGCGATTGATGCAAGAAGGTCGAGTTGTGGCTTATGCGTCGAGACAATTAAAGCCACATGAGAAAAATTATCCGACCCATGATCTCGAATTGGCTGCCATCGTATTCGCCTTAAAGATATGGCGACACTACTTATTTGGTGAGAAGTGCCATGTGTATTCGGATCACAAAAGTCTCAAATATTTGATGACTCAAAGAGACTTAAATCTGTGACAAAGACATTGGCTCGAGCTGTTAAAAGATTATGAGCTTGTCATTGATTATCACCCGGGAAAGGCTAATGTGGTTGCGGATGCCTTAAGCCGAAAATCACTATTTGCTTTACGAGCTATGAATGTACACTTGTCTATCCTACCCGACAATGTGTTAATAGCCGAATTAAAGGCCAAACCATTATTGACTCATCAAATTCGCGAAACTCAGAAAGTTGACGATGAGTTGGTTGCAAAACGGGCTGAGTGTGTTCCGAACAAGGAATCGGAGTTTCAAATTGATGATGACGATTGTTCGAGGTTCAGAAATCGTTTGTGTGTTCCAAGAAATTCAAAACTCATTTCGATGATTCTGAACGAAGCTCATTGTAGCCGAATGTCAATTCACCCGGGGAGTACGAAGATGTACAACGATTTGAAATGTCGGTTTTGGTGGCATGGTATGAAACGAGACATCTCCGACTTTTTTTCGAGATGTTTAATATGTCAACAAGTGAAAGCGGAACATCAAGTGCCTTCAGGGTTACTTCAACCGATCATGATACCCGAGTGGAAATGGGATCGAGTCATAATGGACTTTGTGTCCGGACTGCCATTGTCAGCGAGCAAGAAGGATGCGATTTGGGTTGTTGTTGATAGACCGACTAAGTCGGCTCACTTTATCCCGTGCGTCTGATTTTTCATTGGATAAACTAGCTGAATTGTACGTTTCTCAGTTGTGAGATTACACGGGTACCGATTTTGTTGTGTGGGATAGAGATCCGAGATTCACCTCGCGATTTTGGAAGAAATTGCAAGAAGCTTTGGGTACCAAGCTGCATTTTAGCACCGCTTTTCATCCACAAACCGATGGTCAATCCAAGCGGATAATTCGGATACTTGAGGATATGTTGAGATGTTGCGTCCTCGAGTTTAGTGGTTCATGGAAGCGGTATTTACCTTTGATTGAATTAAACACAACAATAGTTTTCAATCAAGTATTAAGATGGCGCTGACGAGGCCTTGTCTTGGCGTAAATGCCGTACACCATTGTTTTGGACCGAGCTCGGCAAAAGTAAAATTTTGAGTGGATTTGATTAAAGATGCTTTGAACAGAAAGTAAAGGTAATCCGTGAAAGTCGAAGGCGCCACAGATCGCCGTAAATCGACGCAGATTTGAAGCGAAAAGACACCGAGTATCAGGTGGGAGATAAAGTGTTTCTTAAAGTTTCGCCTTGGAAAAAGATACTCAGATTTGGCCATAAAGGCAAATTGAGTCCGAGGTTCATCGGGCCATATGAGATATCTGAACGAGTCGGTCCGGTTGCGTATCGTTTGATTTTGCCCCCTAAACTTGAAAAGATTCATGACGTCTTTAATGTTTCGATGCTTCGACACTATAGATCTAATCCATCGCACGTAATTAGTCCATCAGAGGTTGAAATTCAAGCCGATATGAGCTATGAAGAAGAACCGATTCATATCCTAGCTCGTGAAGTGAAGGAGTTGCGAAACAAAAGGGTTCCGCTGGTGAAACTGTTATGGCTCAAACACGGGATAGAAGAAGCTACTTGGGAACCCGAGAACTCTATGAAAGAGCGATACCCAAATCTATTTACCGGTAAGATTTTCGGGGACGAAAATTTCTTAATTGGGGGAGAGTTGTGACAGCCCAAAATTGACCCTAGTCGAAATGTGGTTTTGGGACCAAAAAGCGAGGCATAAAAATAATTTAATGCTCATTTTGATGCTTATGATATGTGTTAATTGTGTGTGACATTTTGATGTTTGATTTAGAGTTATAAATGTGAATTTCACTAGAAAGGACCTAGTACAAAACTTTGAAAGTATGATGGGGAAATGTGTGATGACTAATTAAAGCATGCATGCAAAACAATGGCCTTGCATGTCAAATATCCCTCTTTTATAGGAGGTGGCGGCCATGACAAGGGAGTATGGGCTAAACATGTCATGAAACATGTTTTGTTGGTGCATTAGGGAGAAACAATAAACAAATAAGTATGGGTAATAAAGAAAGAAAAAAAATGTGTGAGTGAACCCCCCATTGCCATGCATTGAAGAAAAGAAAAGAAAAAAATTTGCTCATCCATTTCATTCTCTCTTGACCGAAAATACCAAAGAGGAAGGAAGGAATTTTTGCTTCATGTTTGGTTTGGAAGGGATTAGGAAGAGATTTGGCTATACTTGCATCAAGATTAAGGTATGTTTGAGGTTGTGCCATGAGATTCATGCATGTTTTAGTTGCTAGCTTGATGTTCTTATTAGCCCATGGTTCAAATCTTTGTTATATCATGGGGATGGTATTTGGCCAAGGTGGATTTTGTGTTAATGCCATTGCATGTTAAATATGAAGCTTGCTAATGGTATATGTGATGGTGGATTGATGGCTCTTGGACTTTCTTTTTAGTATTTTTGAGTAAGACATTAAGTTCTTTGCTTAATCATGACCAAAATTATGGTGTTGTGATGTATTCGGTCATGGTATATCTATAAGTATGATTCATGCATGTTGCATGGTAGGTAAGATTTGAGCTTTGGATATGTGTTTATATTTGGATATAAACAACTTGAGATTCGGCCCTTGCACCTACATGAATATATGTTTGCACATGATGTATTGGTAAGACATAAATACTATTTTAAGGTGTATATTTGCTTGTGATGTTGTTTCGGTTATGAAGTAAACGAGAGATGTGTATTGAGCTACAATATGTAATCGTTAGTTAGTAAAATGTATGCTGTTTTTTTTGTGTAGTATTAAGTGTAAAATTGGCCTCAACTTAGACATGCATATTCGGCCAAATGAAGTAGATTGGTGTGCATGTATTCGGTTAGAGGCAACCATATTGAAGCCTTATCTTGGCTTAGATTATTGACTAAATGGGTAATAAGTGAGGATGGTTGCCGAATATACAAACATACATATGCATTTGTAATTGAATTATGAATGTTTAGCAAGATGGTTAAACTAGTTGATTTGTTGATTAAGCTCAAGGAGTTTAAGAAGGAGAATCAAGCAAGGGAAAGACGAAGGTCATCGAGTAGCCGACTTGGACTATTTTACCCAACACAAGGTAAGTCACTAAGCATATATTTTGTATTAATTTGAATAGACATAATGTCTATATAATTATGCCTAAAGGAATGATGAATTTATATACATGTATGTATATGGTGATGGAAGTATTGAATGAAAGGAAAAGAGGTGAGATGTATTGAGTTGTTGATTTCGGCACTAAGTGTGCGGGTATAAACATTTGTGATCATGAGAATGGCACTATGTGTGCGGGTTTAAAACTTGTACAGCACTAAGTGTGCGAGTTTGATCATATAGCACTAAGTGTGCGAGTTGATTATATAGCACTAAGTGTGCGGACTCACTATATGCTTTTGAATCACTATTGACACTGAGTGTGCGACACTATTGAGTTGATCACGGACAGCGGATCGGGTAAGTACCTTGAGTTCATGGCTAATAGGTGCTATGTTTATATTTGGGGTTGAGCTTGGTAAGTTTGAACCTATGTGACAATGTAAATTAAAGTCACGTACATAAGAATTATCGTGGAATGAGTGAAAGGTCATGTAGATGTATGATTGTGACGAAAACAAAATGGTGTATAGAAATGCTTCAAATATCCTATTGATTAGTATATGGAATGTGAATGTGTAACTTGGTATGTGGTTGAATCGATTGGTCTAAGGAACTATGGTATAGTTCGGTTTGAATGGAGTAATTAGCCTCGTTCCATTTTGTTTCCTTTTGCGATAATGTTATTAATGGTTGGTAGTGCATTGCTTATGACTTCTCGAGTTATATACTCATTCGGTGTTTGCTTGTCACCTATTTTAGGTTTCTTGGACTCGACTTTTTGCGTATTCGGGACCGTCATCGAAGTCATCACATCGACTAGCTACTTTTTGGTATCTTCTTCTTAGATGGTCTAAGAGAACATTTCGGCATGTATAGGCTATTATGTTTTGTTTGAATTTGGTATGTAAAATTTTGAATAGCCATGCAAAAATGGCTTATAAATGTTTTGAGCATAATGTTATAATCATTTGGTATGTATATGCTCATTAAGAGGCACGGAAATGTTTGGCAATGACCAGCCATTAGAATGCGTCATCATGATTATATTTTGGACTATATATGAAAAAGGGGTCGTTGAATCATAGAAACTATGTGTTAGAGAAAGTCTACCCTAGAAATAGATGCTGGCAGCAACAGTGATGTGGATGTGAAAAATCACTAAAAATAGTAGGAATGGAATTAAATAGTGAATAAATTATGTAAATGAACCTTGATGAATCTGTATTCATATGGAAGAAACGAAATGGTCATATGAGTTGTATGTTAAGAGATATTTGGGTTTTCGTGAAACAGGGCCAGAACGGTTTCTGGATTCCCTATTCCGACTTTGAAAATTCATTATAAATTAACCCAAGACATTTAGAAATCATTCCATATATGTATAGATTCCTTTTTGAGTCTAGTTTCTATAGAAACAAACAGAATCAGTATTGAAGCCCGGCACGGGGAGTTATTCGAGTTGCAACGCACGAAGGTCAGTGTAGTCGACCCCTGTAACATGGGAGAATTTAACTAATAAACTGTACTAATTGGCCCTACCAAAAATTTTAGAAAAAAATCTGTAGTTGGAAATATGAGTCTAGTTTCAGGAAAAAATTACAAAACTGATTTTTGAGTGGTAGAACTCAAGTTATGATTTTTGAAGCGACTAGTACACAGATTGGCAGCTTGTCTGGGAAATTATCAATAAGTGGTTTGAAGTTTGTTAACACCTCGTGTCCGACTCCGGCGACGGTCTCGGGTTAGGGGTGTTACATTGGGCCTCGTAAGCCCGTATATGAGTCAGATTGCTTGTGAAAAGTGAATTTTTTAAATTGTTTGAGATTTCATGGCCCAGTCATATATAGTTGGTTGAGTTTAAGTCAGGTAGCACCACGAACCCTATCCTAGCGTCGGATACGGGCGAGGGGTCTTACACCGTAGTCAGGCTAGGGCTGGTAACGGCATGGGCCGAGGACAGAGAGCACCGGGCAGAGGTGCTGGATCAACTGAGGTAAGGCAGCATACTTTAGTTTATGCTGCTTGTCACCATGAGGATAGAAATGCTTCGGACGTCATCATGGGTACATTTTTAATCTATAACGTACCTTATTTGGTATTGATAAACATAGGCTCTACCCATTCATTTGTAGCTAGTACTATTTCTGAAACCCTTGGGATTCCAGTTGAGGGTACTGATAGTGAGGTAACTTGGTTAAGTCCTTTGGGGCAATTCCAGGTAAGTAAACTATTTAGAGACGTTCCGCTAGAGGTCCAAAGGA
Organism: Gossypium arboreum; assembly: GCF_025698485.1. NCBI lineage: Eukaryota > Viridiplantae > Streptophyta > Magnoliopsida > Malvales > Malvaceae > Gossypium > Gossypium arboreum. The sequence goes on from NC_069073.1 coordinate 85,507,714, forward strand.
CAGTATTTCTGGTCGATTTAATGGAGCTTCCGTTTAGGGAGTTTGATTTGATTTTGAGAATGGGCTGGCTGGTTAAACACTGGATGAGTATAGATTGTGCGATGAAAAGGGTTGTCTTGAGGACCGAGGAGGACAGTGAGGTAGTGGTGATTAGGGAGCAACAAGACTACCTAACTAATGTGATCTCCGCTTTGGTAGTAGAAAAATTGGTTCGAAAAAGGTGTGAGCAATTCTTGGCCTACGTCAGTATTTTTGATTCTGAGGACTCTTCAGTTAAAGACATCAGAACAGTGAGGGATTTTTTAGATGTGTTTCCTGAGGAGCTACCGGGGCTACCTCCGAGCCTTGAGGTGGAGTTTGGGATTGAGTTGATTCCTGGCGCAGCTTTGGTGTCTATCGCCCCTTACCGAATGGCACCGAAAAAGCTGACGGAACTTAAGGCTCAGATTCAGGAGTTGTTGGATCGTGGGTTCATTCGTCCCAGTGTGTCTCTGTGGGGAGCACCTGTTCTTTTTGTGAAAAAGAAAGATGGGACAATGAGGATGTGACCACCGTAAGTTGAACAAGTTAACGATTAAGAATAAGTACCCACTTCCGAGGATAGATTACTTATTCGATCAATTCAGAGGGGCCTTTGTGTTTTCTAAGATCGATTTGTGCTTGGGCTATCATCAGTTGAGACTTAAAGAGGCAGACATGCATAAGACGGCATTTAGGACTCGTTATGGACATTACGAGTTTCTAGTTATGCTTTTTGGTTTGACTAATGCACCAGCGGCATTTATGGATTTGATGAACCGTGTGTTTTAGCCTTATTTGGACCAATTTGTGGTGGTATTTATCGATGACAGTTTGGTATATTCTAAGGCAAAGGATTAGCACGATGAGCATATTAGAGTGGTTCCACAGATTCTTTGTGAGAAATAGTTGTATGCGAAGTTTAGCAAGTGTGAGTTTTGGCTTCGAGAAGTGACATTTCTAGGACATGTAATTTCTACTGAGGGGATACAAGTTGATCCTCATAAGATTGAGGCTGTGTTGAGTTGGAAACAACCGAAGAATGTGTCTGAAATTCACAGCTTTTAGGGTAGGCAAGATATCATCGACGATCTGTAGAGGGGTTCTCTTTGATCGCTGCACCATTGACTAAGCTTCTGCATAAGGGAGTTCTTTTCATTTGGACTCATGCACAACAGGAAAGCTTTGATAAGTTCAAGACTGTCTTAACTCAGGCTCCTGGAAAAGACTTTGTGGTAAACAGTGATGCGTTGCATGTGGGTCTGGGTTGTGTTCTGATGCAAGACGGTAAGGTAGTTGCTTATGCGTCGCGACAACTCAAGATTCATGAAGCTAACTATCCGATGCACCATTTGAAGTTGGTAGCGGTTGTCTTTGCTCTAAAAATTTGAAGGCACTACCTGTACGGTGAGAACTGTACTGTCTATCTGTGACACTTGAAAGGTTGAAAATTTTCAAAGTTTTTGAAATTTATAATATGTTATGATTTAGTCCCAAATGCATGATTAAAGCTTGATATGTTTGTTTTAAAATATATAATGGATATGTGTAACACCACAAGTTTTTAATTATGTTTCTGAAATTCATTGACACAAAATCTGAATCTGCTTCAGTGGTTAAGTGTGCTGGGTGTGTGGGGCAGGTCCCAAGTTCAACCCACAACATGGGTAATTTTTGATAATTCTTTTGAATAAAAGCTCAGCGCTAGTCAGTAAGCTTAAGTTTAAACATTGGTAAAATTCTAGCAGAATTGGCCTGCTAGTTGGTGGTTAAGCGGAGTGTTAATATGTTGGAGGTCCTGTGTTCGAATCAAGATGTAAGCCAAGGTTTTATTTATTTTATTTATTTTTTTTGCTACAAATTTCAGCTAGAGTTTGAGTTTTATTGAAAATCTGAGTAGTGGGTTACTGGTGAGAGTTTAGAGAAGAGTTTATGGAAAGTGATCAAAATTTTTGCAAAAGCTAAATTCTTTCTCAGGCTTTGTTGCCATTTTTGCTCTCCCCAAACCCTCTTGCTACCGATTTTTTTCTTTCTTTTCCTACGTAAAATTGTCCCCTTCTTACTGCTAAGGTTTCGCAATCCATTACCTCTATTTTCTCTTTATGTTGGGTAAGTTTGATTAACATTTTATTGCTAACTTTGGGTTAATGAATCATTGTTAACCGAGTTGACTGGTGTTTAGGAGATATTCAAAGGGCTGGAGATCTCTCATTGATGTGTGAAGTGGGTGAAACCCCGATTGTGCGACTGAAGGTAACATTTTGTGAGTTAGTGCTTGGTCTTTTTCGTGCATTTTCATTTGAGCACAACTTTAAGTGACTAATTTGGCATTTTATTGGTTTAATGAAGATTCTGGAGTGCTCATGGTCATTTTAGTTTCGAATCAATGCCAGGTGTGTACCCGAAAATACAAAAAACGAGAATTGACAAAAATAAAAAAATAAAATTGTTGACGCCACACCGGCGTATGGTTGCCCATGTAGTAGGCCGTGTGGTAGCACACGGGCGTGTGATTGACAAACCAGGCCATACACGCGTGTCACGGGTGCATGACACGACTGTGTGGAGACTGGCAAGGCCGTGTGTGAGACACAGGCTTGACCAATTGGGCTGTATGGGCCACACGGGAGTGTGGGTCCACACAAGCAGGCCACATAGGCGTATGAGCCTGATTTTCTGAAATACTTTGAAAGGTTGCTTAGGCCACATACTTTGAAATACTAGCGAGGCCGCATGTGAGACACAGGCTCGACCAATTGGGTTGTATGGACCCATACGGGCCTGTGGAATTCTAGGCCATGCCATGTGATTCACACGGCTAAGGCCAATTTGGGCCGTGTGGGCCATACGGGCTTGTGGGCCCATATGGGCAGGCCACATGGGTGTGTGAGCCGAATTTTCTGAAATACTTTGAAAGGTTACTCTGGTCGCCCAAGTTGACTGGGACTTACTGTAGGGTCAGTAAGAGTTACTTGATCCCTAATTACGTGATCTGACTATGTGATATATGTGCTCCAGCATGTTACTCTTAGCATGTAGACCGATTTGTATGTATGATCTGTTAATTGCATATTTGCATGTCATGTATTATATGTTGCATTGCATTGGGGTTGGGTTATTTTATATGGTGGAAGTGTTTTAAAAGGCTCCTAAGCTTGATATCTGGCAGCACAGCTGAAAATATCTGATTATGTGTCGCATTTCAGTACAGCATGGTGTGTAGGGATGGGTGGGTCAATTTTATCCCCACATGGTGTATAGGGTTGGACGGAGTTGGTGGTGTAAAGGATGGTGGGTAGGACTCTGTTATCCTGTTCTGTATCTGAGTGGGCTAAGGACCACACTGATTCTGTAAAAGGGTTTAGGCCCGAACTATGTATAAATACGTGACTCAGTTCGGATATGTGTTGTGTGTATATTTTCTGTGGGGAATGCACACTAAGTTTGCGAAAACTCACTCTTTTCTATTTAATCTATTTAGGTAATCCCCAGCATTAGGCAAATCGGTGCAACATAGGACTCAGTGGTCACCACCACAATTCCGTACTATGTTAATGCAGTTTTGTTTTAAGTTATATGTTTCCTCTTTTAATTTGAGTTTTACTTTGTAATTTCTAGGACTTTGGACTTTCTTGTTTTAATTCGGCTTTTACTGTTGATGTTTTTTTTTTTTACAAGCATGGTCAAAACTTTGCTTTCACTAAGGTTTTTCTTATAAACTAAGGTTTTGAAATTAATTACGAGTTTCCCTAAAATAGTATGTTTCCCAAAGCTTTCACAAAAAAGAGATACGTTTTTAATCATAATAAAGATTAATTAACTGGAACAATTTTTACTTGTCAATTACAATTTCAAAAGCACTATCATGTGACAACGCCAGATTCAGCCATTACGTCTAGGCCAGGTTTGGGGTGTTACAATATGAATGAATGATACTGACTGAATTATGATGTTTCTGGATAAATAATTGTTCCAAATTGAGTTACAAGTCTGGTAACTCCTCGTAACTTATTCTGGCGATGGTTACAGGTTAAGGGTGTTACATTTATTGGTATCAAAGCCACAGTTTAATCGATTCTAGAACTAACGTAGCGTATGTGAGTCTAGCTATACATGTCACATATAGAACCATGATAGTGTGATGACTCCTGCCATTTTCAAATGTATTTTTATATAGTAATGGATCTCAAACGAGCTATAGTGGACGACATAGAAAGTAATGTACCAACTCCCATTAAAGGGATAGCTCCTTCTGAATCTAGACCTGTGATGAGTAGTAACGGGGGTGAGACTAAATAAGCCTTCTTTTAGATATTAAATGAGTGGTTCACACAGTATATACGTACGAACCCGGCTGTTTCGCAACCTCCACCCCCACCTATTCCTCAACTGATCCCTGTAGTTTCTCAAGGAAAATTGATCCTCTGCGATTAAATAAACCTCCTGTTGACAAGATAAGGAAACATAGAGCTAAGGAATTTAGAGCTACTATTAATGATGACCCTAAGAGAGCCGAATTTTTGCTTGAGAACACGATTCGGGTATTCGATGAATTGTCTTGTACACCCGAAGAATGCTTAAAGTGTGTAGTATCACTGTTGAGAGATACTGCGTATCAGTGGTGGAATACCTTGATATCCATAGTTCCGCCAGAACGAGTCACTTGGGATTTCTTTCTAGTTGAATTTAGAAAGAAATACATCGTCAAAGGTTCATCGATCAAAAGAGAAAAGAATTTCTTGAATTGAAGCAGGGTGTAACACCCTGAATTTGGGCCTAGAAGTTTTGGGCCTTGAGCATGGGAGCGGTTGAAGGCAGCTTTTAATATTTTGTTGTGCATGTAAATTTTGTTAATGAAGGCTTGTTTTAGTGGTTAAGTGTGCTGAGAAGTGTTGGAGAAGTCTTGGGTTCAAACCTGGACTCTAGTAAAAATTTAAGGTAGATCAAACCACAGGTGTAGTAGGTAGGCCTTAAGAATATTGTTGGAGAAATTGTGACACAAAAGGAGTGTGGTGTAGTGGCAAGGTGACGCCACTTTGGGGACAAGGAAGTGACGCCATAGAGGAAGCAAGGGTCCAAGGTTCAAGTCTTGGCTCTTGCAATATATTTTGTTTTTCTTTTCAATAAATCTATAAGCAAGTAGGTGCGCTTTAAAGTTTAATGTGTTGGATTTATGACACAAATGAGTTGGTGGCCTAGTGGTGATGGCGTGAGTTGGCATATAGGAGGACTTTGGTTTGAATCCTTGGCATGCAAAGGTTGATTATTTTGCTATGTTGGGATGGCAAGAGTTGGTGTTGAATTTAAACTCGATGATGGAGGATCCCACATCGGTAAGCTAACATAGGAGTGGATGCTGGTCGGCTTTAAATAGAGAGAACTATGAGGAGAGCAAAGGTACTTTCTTGGCTGATCCCTTTCGCGTTATGGCGTGCTCGTTGGGGTTGGGCATCGGCTAGAAGTGCTCGGAGCGCGGATTAACTCCAGTCTCCTATTAGGTGTGTATTTATCACTACTCTTGTTGTTGGATGGCTACTTCGGGCCGCGATGGGCCGAAAGGGGCCATGTGGGCCAAATGGGCCTACGGGCCTAATTGGATAAGTTGTTTGATTGTGTAGTAAATATTGGACTAGGCTAGGTGAATCGAATATCTGTGGCTAGGTTTGGGCTAAAAGGGCCACATGAGCGTGTGGGCCCATTTGGGCCGAGAATAGGCTTTAGGCCCATTCGTATTGGTATCCATGTTTAGAATACTTTAGTTTACCAATTACTGAAATGCCCTCGACTTGTAAAATTACCAAAGTACTCCCGATTTACAAAATTACCATTTTACCCTCAGTTTACAGAATTACTATTTTACCCTCGATTTATAGAATTACCGTTTTACCCTTGATTTACAAAATTACCAAAATACCCCTGGTTTGTAAAACTACCAAAATACCCCTGGTTTGTAAAATTACCAAAATACCCCAGGTTTGTAAAATTTCCAAAATACCCCTGGTTTGTAAAATTACCAAAATACTCATGGTTTGCAAAATTACTAAAATACCCCTGTAGGGTAAAATTACCGAAATACCCCTGTAGGGTAGAATTACCATTTTGCCCCTAGGGTGTTAAATGACTATTTTGCCCTTGTGGGCAAGTGACTGACTTGGACTTTGTGATATAGACAACTTTGGAGGAGCAGCGAGGCTTGGAGTATCGACTTGGATAACCTTGAATCGTATTATTGGACCCTGTGAAGGTAAGCAACTTATGGTCAATAAGGGTTCTTTGGCCGAATAAGGTAGGGTGGATTTTGAGTTTGTTAAGCATAACTTGTATGTAAAAAATGGTGATGAATAATTGTAGGACATCGTAAGGGATCTCAGTAGCAGTCGTCGCGAATCAGGTGTGTACCAAACACCCTTTCTTAGTTCAATTAAGCAAAGTTTAAATGCCAAATTCCAGATTTCATAGGCTTGTGGGTATGCGAATGCTCTCAAGACATAAAGTAATTGTTAGATCTAGCACCGTAAAGTGGTAAGTAAGTTCGTGTGACATTTTAGCGTACTTCGGAAAAAAGGGCCAGATGGGCCAAAATTGGGCCCAATGGGCTTACGGACCAATATGGGTAAGATATGGGAAAAGTAGCATGTTAGTTAGATGGTGGAACCAAATTGCATAAAACGGGTAAAAAAAAATTACTGAAATAATGTGTGTAGTTGCGTAAGTACGAAATTACCTCTTAGGGCATAAATACCGAAATACCCCTAGGGTTTAAATTGGCTAAACTGCATGATTGATTAATACTATATTGTACATGATATGCTTTATTAATATATGTTGCATGGGATTGGGTTATTGATGGAGGAAGTATTGAAAGTGGTTCATCCACGTACTGGAGGCTTTGCCTCAACTTATCGATATTTGAGGCGTTGTCGCAAGCTGTGGAGTGTAGAAATTTGGGTGGGTTGAGATATTCCCACATGGAGTGTAGGGTGGTACAGGCCGGTGTAGCGGTTGGTGGGTTGAGTAGTCTCCCGGATGGGTTTGCATGCATTACTACTATTGTTATCTATGTTCTTGAACTGGGCTTATGGGCCACATGTTATGTAAAAAAGGGCTAAGGCCTTGCTACTGTGTTCTGAAAAGGGCTTGGTCCATTGTGTATCGTTATCTGAATAGGGCTTAGGCCCAATGGGCTCGAGCTGATTTGGGCTTTGGATGGGTTTCTCAGATACACCGAGTTTTCCCAAACTCACCCCTTCCTCTTCCATCCTTGCGGTGAGCCCTAGTTGGTGGACTTGGAGTCAAGGGATTCAGAGTGGCCATGAAGATTGATTGTCGATTTTAAATAAGTTTAGCATTTAATTTGGATTATTTTTATTGTGCTTAAAGTTGTAATAAGGCCGCTCTTTTTAATTAATTTTATTTTGGGGATTATTAAACTGGTTAGCACTAGGGTTCGTTTTATAAAAACTACTTGTTTTTAAAAGATCACGATGACGCGCAAAGTTTCCTCAAAGTAAATGTTTTTCCAAGAAAATAAATATTTTAAGCAAACGTTTTTCAACCTTAATCACTTTCTTAAGATGGACATAATCAAACGGTTTTCTCAATATTATACGAGATGTTAGAGTGTGGCAATGGCGGTGTGCATGTCTAGGATTGGATCCGAAGGGAGCTTGGTACTTAAGCAGTCCGACGGACTCACCTCCTCTTCTTCCTGGTTTCCTACCGGTGCCTGACTTTCGTTCACTTTAACCTACTTTTAAAAGTGTCTTTTACAACACCAACTAAATTTTTCCAAACTAAGTAATACGGACTGTTTTGAACGCTTCGATGTGGCGCATCAGATCCGGTCATAACGTCTAGGTCGGGTTTGGGGTGTTACACAGGGACGTATGTCAGTCACTAAATATGAAAGAGAGTTTGTATGATTGAGCAAATATGCTCGTGAATGCGTTTCTTTTGAAGCTATAATGTGTAAAAGATTTGAGGATGGATTTAATGAAGAAATTAGAGTGTTGGTTGGAGTTCTTGAGCTAAAAGAGTTTGTTGTTCTATTTAACCAAGCCTGTAAAGCCGAAGAGCTTTGCAAAGAGAAAAGAAAAGCCGATTCTGAGGCTAGAGAGTCTAAAAAAAGATTCACAGGCAAATCACATCAGTCAGCATCAAAGAAATTTAGAGAATATCATCCTAGTTCTACAGCCTCTGCAGGAATTTCTGTTAGAGATAAAAATGCGAGACAATCAAGTTCAAAACCTCATGCGACACTTGTGGCCAACGTGGGAAGTATTAGAAACACTGGATTTGAATGTAAACATTGCAATAAGCAACATTACGATGAATGCAAATAGTGAGTGGAGCTTGCTTTAAATGTGGATCTTTTGATCATTTTCTCTGTGATTATCCAGAAAAGTTCACAACCAAAAGAGAACAACCAATGAAAACAAGTAACATAGCTACTAGAAGAAGACCACCTCGAAACACTAGAAATGTGAGTCGTAATCGAGAATTTACGATAGATTCGACTGTGAGATATGAGGCACGAGCACCTGCCAGGGCTTATCTATACGTGCACGAGAGGAGGCATCATCACCAGACGTTATTACCGGTACTTTTTCTCTTTTTAATAATGATATAGTTGAGTTGATAGATCCTGGATCAACCCATTCATATATCTGTATGAATTTAGAATTTAAAAAGAGTTTACATGTCGAGTTTACAGAGTTTGTAATTAAAGTACGAACCTCTTAGGCAAATCTATTTTAGTTGATAAAATTTATAAGAATTGTCCTCTGATGATCTCGGCTTACTGTTTTTGAGCTGACTTGATGCTTCTACCATTCAATAAGATTGATGTGATTCTGGGTATGGACTGGCTGACTATGCACGATGCAGTTGTGAATTGTAGATAGAAGACTATCGAATTGAAATGTCAAAATGGTGAGATTCTTCAGATTGAGTCTAATGATTCAAGTGAATTATCTACTGTGATATCGTCTATGTTAGCTCAGAAATATTTGAGAAAGGGCTATGATGCATATCTTGCATATGTATTGGATACCAAAGTGTCAGAATCAAAGATTGAATCCGTACCTGTTGTTTGTGAGTTTTCAGATGTATTTCTAGAAGAATTACCGAGATTACCTCTGATCAGAGAAGTTGAATTTGGTATTGAGTTAGTACCGGGAACAACACCAATATCGATAGCTCCGTATAGAATGGCTCAAATAGAATTAAAAGAGTTGAAAGCTCAGTTATAAGAATTGACAGATAGAGGTTTTGTTCAACCGACTTATTCTCCCTGGGGTGCACTAGTATTGTTTGTGAAAAAGAAAGATGGCACGATATGCATGTGTATATATTATAAGACAGCTGAATAAAGTGACTATAAAGGACAAATACCCTCACCGTGGTTTGATGACTTATTTGATCAATTGAAAGGGGCTACAGTATTTTCAAAGATTGATTTGAGATCAGGTTACTATCAGTAGTCGAATGTGCTGAAAACTGCATTCAGAACAAGGTATGGACATTATGAATTCCTTGTCATGCCTTTTGCTTTAACTAATGCTCGTGCCATGTAACACCCCAAACCTGGCCTGAACGTTATGGCCAAATATGGAGATGTCATATTGAAGTGTTTTTTGTAACGTAAGATATCATTGAAAAACCCATTCTATTAATTAACCTCTTTGTGACCTTGTTTGTAGGATGTTTTGTTCATTTTCCAAAAGGCAAGTCATTTAGAAAATAGTTAGTCATATTAAAACATTTAGTTATATTAAAACATTATTAATTATAACACGTTTATTTCTTAGGGAAGCTCTTAAAACAGGTTGCATTTTCGTGGTATTTTTGAAAAGCAATTATCTTTTTAAAAACCCGCAACTTTCCCTACTGCTAGCAGTTATAAACCAAAATAAATAAAAATCTCAAATTAAAGTAAAAATCCAAAGAGGCCATTATTATAGTAAAATACCCCAAAAATTAAAAAGAAATCATAAAATACTATTTAAATTTTGATAGATCGTGTGGCCTCCGCTTCACCAATCCGCCTATGTCTGGGGATTACCTATACAGTTAAATAGAAGGGTGAGTTTACGAAAACTCAGTGTGTAATCCCATATAAGCAAACAGTTAGAAAACAAGCACAGTCTGGGCCTAAGCCTTTTTTAGTAACAAAGACAATATCAGTTTGGGCCTTAGCCCATCTCAATACCAAAACTGTCATGTGTTTGGGCCTTGGCCCGTTATAGTAACAATAATCAGTGTAGTAACAGTTTAAACAGTATATAAGTCCTACCCATCCAGTCTCTACACTCCAACTCCGTCCAACCCTACACTCCATGTGGGGATATAATCAACCCACCCAACCCTACACTCCAAATAGTACCAGTTGCGGCACTAAGCAGTATTTGCAGCAAAGCTGCCAGTACAGTACACTTCTTTCAATCAGTATAAACCCCTCCCCATACAATGCATCATACAATCATGTCACATCATATCATAGAATCATACATGTATTCATTACAGTTTAAATATCATGCTAAAATACGGTCATACATGTACATATATATATACATTAAATAGGGGTAAAACTGTCATCTTACCATATAAGGGAAAAATAGTCATTTTATCATATATAGGGGGTCTAAGTAAACTTATCGACCCAAAAGTAGGTCCACAGTCGTCTCGGGTGACCCGTGCAACCTTAACAGTCAAACAGAGAAAATAGGTCCAAGGCTCATATTACGAGCCCATATGGGCCCACACATCTGTGTGGTCCACACAGCCCATAGTGGGCTTGGCTGTGTGCATTACACAGCCTGGTCCAATAATTTCCACACGCTCATGTGGTCCATCCACCCATGTTTAGTCACACGGGCCACCAGACAGGTAGCCGCATGCCCGGGTGGAGTCGACTAACCGCACTTTTTGGTTTTTTTGCCGATTTATGATTTTAGGGTTGTGTTTACACACCTGTTTGTTCTGTCGCCCTACTACACGCGAGCACTCCAAGTACCTATAGTGGAGCAAGTTTCCATTCAACTAATCATTATATAGTCTAATTAACCTAAACCCAACAAGATATTCCACCTCAATGTAACAGCCCGATTTAGGGCCAAAACAGAACAGTGGTTTCGAAACCATGAATCTGAGGTTGAAAAATTATTTTTATTAAGTTTTAATGTTTATATTATGATTGCATAATTGTGTGAAAATTTCGTTGCGAAATTTTATCAATTGGGTGGTTAATTTGATATTTAGGACTAAATTGAAATAGGTGAAAAATGTGTGTTCTAGTTCATAAAGTACTTGATTGAAATGGGGGTTTTAAGTAGAGGTCCTTAAATGGAAATTAGACCATTATACTTTATATGGACAAAAATGGGCATGAATAGGACAAAATTTTAAAGAAAGGCCTTAAGGGTATTTTTGTCATTTGGTAATTAAAAGAAATAAAATGGGAAAAATAAGCCAAAATTTTGTCCATCCATCTTCTTCCTTAACCAAAACTTGTATGTTCACCGTAGCTAGGGTTTTTTCCAAGCTTTCAAGCTTAATAGTAAGTGCATTCAAGCCCCGTTTTTAATGTTCTTTACATTTTTGAAATCCTCGTAGCTCGGTCTACCTATTTCTACCATTATTTTGAGTTAGGGTTTATGTTTAAAAATTTACCCATGAATGATATACATGTATTTTGATGTTTGATGGTAGAATATGAATGTTTGAAGTTAGGAGAACGATCTTTCCTAAGCGATTTTTAGCAAAAACGAGCAAAACGGCATAATTGGTAAAAGTACCTAATGTTCATAAGTACATGTTAGAGTGAGAATTTGATGTTGTCATAGAAGAGAAAAATGTTCAACATGTCATAAAACATAAGAATAAGGGCTGAAATTAAATTTCCGAGCCTAGGGACAAAATTATAATTTTGTAAAAGTTAGGGGGCAAAAATGTAATTTTTCCATAATGTGATTTTTGGATTGAAATAGATAGTATGAGTGTTAAATGAGCTAAATGTGTTGTTATAGATCAAGAAAGGCAATCGACCTCGAACGGGGGAAGGAAAAGATTTTGGACTAAATTGCAAAATTTCTATATTTTGCACCGAGGTAAGTTTGTATGTAAATAATACATTATCTTTATTTATGTTTTTATATTTCAGCATATTTTATATATTGTAGCTGATTTTGAATCATAATCGACTATTGGAAGAATGGAAATAAGTATTAGAAAGTGAAATACTTCCTGGTTGAACCTTCGGGATCGAAAGATACAGATGGTATGTAGCTAGGTCACATGTATGGTGCTAAGTGCACATCATGTGTACAAGAGAGCTACGAGATACTATGTGGTAGCTAGGTCACATGTGTGATACGGGATGTATACCATGTAGACAAGAGAGCTACGGGATAAATGTAGCTAGGTCGCATGTGTGGTTCCAGGTGAAGGACACCATGTAGACAAGAGAGCTACGAGATAAAGTGGATAGGTCACATGGGTGGTACTAAGTGTTCATGTTCACCATGTGTACAAGAGAGTTGAACTATGTGATGGGTGGAACTACGTGCTGAAACCACCAAGCATCGGGGACTTGATCCAAAGTGTTCAACGGGAAAATCGACTAAATGAAATTATGTATGACCTTGTAATGATAAGTGTAAGTATATACATGTGTAACGTATGAGTAATAAGCCTGATATGTGATTGCAAGTTGGAAAAATTGTTAAGGATAAGCAATGAATGCAGCTAAAGTGTGAAAGATCAAAATTGATAATAAAACTGTTTGGACAGTCGCAGTGACGTGAATTTGAAAAATCACAAAAAATAGTATAAATTCAATTAGAGACTGAATGAGCTATAAAATTAAATCTTAATGAGTCTATTTTCATGTAAAAGAAACAGAGCAAGTAAAGGAATCCTGTATTTTGAGATATTTATATTTTTGGAGGCTTGTTCAGAATGACTACGTGATCCCCTATCCTAACTTTGAAAATTCATTAAAAAATTTACAAAAAAAATTAATAAATATAGTTTATATTCCTAGATTCCTTATTGATTCTAATTTTAAATGAAATAAATTTCATGTCTATTTGACTTTTTTACAGGGATAAAATCAATTCGTAGTGAACAAAGGTCAGATCAGTCGAGCTGTAAAATAGGGGAAAATTTTATAAGAAGTTATATGAGTCTAGTTTCAGGAAAATTTTACGGATTTTAATTTTGAGTTTTGTAACTCGAGTTATGATTTATTCAGTGAACATGACGCAGGAGGGACAGCTTGATCAAATTGGAGTAAATAGTGAAATTAAAAATAGATATAATTGTATTTTTTTGTAAACATATTAGATTCCTTATTTATTATTTATATACTTACTTACTAAGCTATAAGCTTACTATCTTTTCTCTCTTTTGTCTTATAGTGTCATCCAGCTAGCACAGGAGTTGGAGATCGTTGAAGATCTGCCCACACTATCAATACTTTTAGTATTTGAACTAAACATTTTTGAATTATGGCATGTATAGTAGTCTTAGTTATTTTGTTACGTGTCATAATTGCCTAGGTTTAAAACATTGGTTACAGTATTTGACCGATTACTTTGTACAAAGCCATTGAAGTTGGCTAATATTGTTAAAGGCATATGTTATAATGATGCATGATCTAATTGGACGCCATATTTCTGTCTCGGTTTTATTTAATGGTATGTGTTATGTTTTGGTAATACCTCGTACCCTGTTTCAGTGTTGAACGAGGGTAAGGGGCGTTACATCCAATGGAACAAACCTTACCGTCAATCCAATAACAGAATATTCCCCCTCTCCTACAACGTCAATGGTGATCTCCAGTCCCTCGGTCAACTCCTAATAAAAACAATATACAACCCTTTAAACAAACTACATCCAATAACACAGCAGTGATGAATCGAATACTTACCAAAAGAGTGCTAAGAATCATGAGGCAAATGATAACCAATAGAACACGGAGAGGAGTTGTAATAACTACAAAATCGACATACAGTATTGAAGGAAAAGTCGGCACAATGAGGGTAGGAGAAGGAGTAATATTCAGCCAAAGCAAAACTGATTGAGAGAGAGGGAGAGAAGAAGAGAATCGGCCAAAGCAACAAAATGAAAAAGAGAAAAGAATTGAGTGGGGGAAGAGGGAGTATTCGGCCAAAGGAAAAAGGGAGAGCACGTTTGGTAAAAGAGTAGAGGAACAAAATGGAATCGGCTAACAAGAGGGAAGATAGCCGAAAGGGAGAACAAAATCAAAAAGTAGAGAAAGAAATTACCCGAACGAACCCAACACTATTCAGCCCCAAAAAGAAAAAAGAACAAAAAAGAATTGAGTGTAACAGAAATGGAGAGCAATTCCCAACCCAAGCCGAATTCTTGAGTGACCAGAATACCAATTTGGCACCAACTTTCCACAATTTGAAATTCCCATCTCTTCCTCCTAAAATCCCTCCAACATAATCTCTTCAACAACCAAATTCAAATTCCACTACAACTCTGCAGTATTTTTGTCAAACTCTACTACCCACACGGCATATGCAGCAAAATAAACCCCCATTGCGCAAAGCAGGACTCGAACTTCAGACCTCAGGTAACCATAACAGGCCACTTATCCCCTAGACTAGCAGGCTCGTAAAATACCCACATTTATTTAAAAGCCTACTGACTAGAGACAGGGTTTATTCCTTTAAAAATAAAGCTTTTGCACAAGCCAAGGCTTGAACCCAAGACTTCTCAGACTCTTCTTAGGACACTTAACCACTGAAGCAGATATGCATTTGTGTCACTTCCTTGCACGAATAAACTTTTGTGTGCAGCCTCCTAACTGTTCCCATGCTCAAGATCTCATACTTCTAGGCCCAAAATTTGGGGCGTTATATGCCATTTTTATGGACTTGATGAATCGAATATTTAGACCGTATTTAGATAGATTTGTTGTTGTATTCATTGACGATATTCTGATCTATTCATAAGATGAATCTGAGCATACCGAACATTTGAGAGTTGTGTTACAGACTCTACATGATAAGCAGTTATTTGCAAAATTCAGTAAATGTGAGTTTTGGCTCAAAGAGGTTGTATTTTTGGGACATATTGTTTCAGCCGATGGTATTAGAGTTGATCCAAGTAAGATTTCTACTATTGTCGATTGGAAACCTCCGAGAAACATATTTGAAGTCCATAGCTTTTTGGGTTTAGTGGGTTATTACCGAAGATTTATGAAAGGATTCTCAATGATTGCGACACCATTGACATGAATGTTACAAAAAGATGTAAAGTTCGAATGGTTAGAAAAGTGTCAACAGAGTTTCGAATAGTTGAAAGCACTGTTAACAGAGGTACCAGTTTTTGTTCAACCTGAATCGGGTAAAGAGTTCATGATCTATAGTGATGCATCATTAAACGGATTGGGTTGTGTTTTGATACAAGATGGAAAGGCTATAGCTTATTCTTCCTGACAGTTGAAACCGCATGAAAAGAACTATCTGACCTTGATTTAGAGTTGGCTGCGATTGTATTTGCATTAAAGATTTGGCGACACTACTTATACGATGAAAAATGCCACATTTATACAGATCATAAGAGCTTGAAATATCTGATTTCATAAAAGGATTTGAATTTTCGACAATGAAGATGGCTTGAGTTATTGAAAGATTATGACTTTGTTATTGATTATCACCCGGGAAAAGCTAATGTAGTTGTTGGTGCCTTGAGCTGAAAATTTTTGTTTGTATTACGAGCAATGAATACCCAGATGATGTGTGACAGCCCAAAATTGACCCTAGTCGGAAGGTGGTCTCAGGACCACAAAACCGAGGCATAAAAATAATTAAAAATTTAATTTGATGCCTATAATATGTGTGTGCTCATGTATGACATTTTATGATGATTGATTTAGTGTTATAAGGGTGAATTCCACAAGAAAGGACTTAGTAATGAACTTTGAAAGTATGATAGGGAAATGTGTGATGACTAATTAAAGCATGCATGCAAAATAATGGACTTGCATGTCAAATTCCCCCTTTTATAGGTGGTGGCCGGCCATGACAAGGGAGGATGGGCTAAACATGTCATGAAACATGTTTTGTTGGTGCATTAGGGTGAAATAATAAACAAAGGTGTATGGGTGATAAAAAATGAAAAAAATGTGTGTGAGTGTGGTAATCCCCCCATTGCCGTGAGTTGTAGAGAAGGAAAGAAAAAATTTTGTTCATCCTTTCTTTGAGCCAAAACTAAGGAAGAAGGAGGATTTTTGCTTCATGCTTGGTTTGGAAGAGATCTAGAAGGAGATTTGGCTAAGTTTGCATCAAGATTAAGGTATGTATGAGGTTGTGTTAGGAGTTTCATGCATGTTTTGGTTGCTAACTTGATGTGCATGTTAGCCATGGCTCAAATCTTTGTTAAGCCATGGAAATGGTATTTGGCCAAAGTTGTTATGGTGATAAAGCCATTGCATGCTAAGTGTGAAGCTTGATGATGATGCATGCAATGATGGATTGTCTACTCTTGAGTAAGATTTTGAGCTTTCTTTTGTTTTATCATGATTGAAGTTGAAAAGGAGCATGATTGTCATATTCGCCATGATGCATTCATGAGCATGGTTCATGCTTCTTGCATGTTAGTTAAAATTTGTGTTTTGGATGGCTATGGACACCTTGAAATTCGCCATGCTCATATATGTATATATATGTTTGCACATGATGTTTTGGTTATGAAGGAAGTGATGAATAAGTTTGTTTAAAGAAGAAGATGTTGAAGAATAATTGTGAAATTGTAAGCACATTCGCCTAGCACACATATGAGTGCTTGATGCTATATTGTAAGTTTTGAGCTACAATATGCAAAGCATTAACTAGTAAAATGCATGCTGTTTTTGTGTGGTATTAAGTGCATAATTGGCCTCAACATGGACAAGTATATTCGGCCTTGGGTAGCCTATTGAAGGCCTTAGCTTTTCCTTGATGCTCGAATAAATTGTATTGAATTGCTTGATGTAGTATAAAATGTGCATGACCATTGTGTATTCAAGCTAAAGGGTGGCCATATGACCATTTAAATTCCTTGTCATATTCGCCATAAGCTAGCACAATGAGGTTTTGATAAATTGAATTTGTTTGGATTAGCTCAAGAGCTAAGAGGGCCACAATTGGACAAGGGAAGGAAAAGTGATCGAATAGCCGTAAAAGCCGTTCGACAACATCCGAGGTAAGTCCTCAAGAAGTGACCTTACTTGAATTATGTGGAATGAAATATGGATGTATTGATTATTGATTTATGTGTGTATGAGTATTGAATGATACCCGGGCTAAGTCCCGAAGGCGATTATGTTAGTGATTATAATTGTGTTTGAGCCTTAGTAACGAAAATAAATATGTATGTCCAATGATTATTGATGTATGTGTGCATGAGAAATTGATTGATATCCGGGCTAAGCCCAAGACAATTATGCTGGAAATTATAACCGGGTTAAGACCAAGGCAATTGTGCTAGTGGCTACATCCGGGCTAAGACCAAGGCATTCGTGCGAAGTCATTCTATCCGGCTAAGACCAAGGCATTTGTGCAAATCGTGATATCCGGGTTAAGTCCCGTGAGGCCTTGGTGCGGGTTACCATAACCGGCTATGTCCCAAGGCGATTGATCGAGTAGCGACATCCGGTTAAACTCAAGGTATGTGATTTGAAAATTATAAGCTTGCTGGAAAATTTCAGCTAATGCACTTGTGAAATTTCCCAATGACAAGGTAAGTGCGGTGTGTGCTTTGCGCTAGGAGTAAGAGCGTGTGAATATCCGCTCCTATGATGGAACGAGTTATCGGCCTTAATGAAGCCGTTATTTGTGTATGAACATAAGAGTTGGGATGGTGAAGTAAGTATGATTATGTGAATGTGCATTAATGAAATGATGCATTTAACTATGTGAATGTATTGCTGTAATTAGAGTTGATTATATTCCTTGAGACTTACTAAGCATAAAAATGCTTACTCGCCGCTTTGGCTCTCGTTTTCTAGATTTCGCTCGATAGCAATCGGATTCGGGATCGTTGAAGTCGAAGTCATCCACACTATCAAGCCCCCATTTTGGTATAAATTCTTGGTTGAACTTGAAATGGCATGTATAGGACTACCCTTGTTGATTTAAATATGTTATGATGTATATGTATACGGCCATGCGAAAATGGCTCGTAATAGTGAAGTATCAACTTAAACTATTTGCGGTTTGTATATATATATATGGTGTCATGATGTGACTATGAATTGGAAATGGGAATGTTGGTCACATGATCAGCCATTGGCATGGTTAAAATGATCATATGTGGACCTATGTAAGGCAAGACTAGTTGGTTCATGGAGACTACAAAATAGGTAAGACCTACCTTAAAAACAGATGCTGCCAGCTGCAGTAACGTGAATGTGAAAAATCACCAAAATTTGTAGGATTGGTATTAAATAGTGAATCAGCTATGTAAATGAACATTGATGAGTCTATTTTCATATGGAAGAAACGAAATGGTCATAGGAGTTACATGTTAAGAGATATTAAAGCTATTGTGAGACAGGGCCAGAACGGTTTCTGGGTTCCCTGTCGCAACTTTAAAAATTTACTATAAATTATCCAGAAATAATTAGGAGACATACCTTATATTTACAGATTCCATTTTGAGTCTAGTTTCATTAGAAACAAACAGCACCAGCATTAAAGCCCTGTACAGAGAGATATTCAAGTTATACCGCGCGAAGGTCAGAGCAGTCGATCCCTGTAACATAGGTGACTTTAACTAATAAACTGTACCAATTGGCCCGACCAAAAATTCTAGAAATAAATCCATGGATGGATATATGAGTCTAAATTCAGGGAAAATTTACGAAACCAGTTTCCGAGTTTTGAAACTCGAGATATGATTTTTAAGGCCAGTGACGCTGTTTTTCCAGCCTGACTGGAAATGTCCAATGGATGGGCAAAACAAGTGAACTTGGCTTGCTAACCCCTTGTGTCCGACACCGGCGATGGTCTCGGGTTCGGGGTGTTACATGATGATTTGTGATGGTTGGTCTATTTTAGTTGGATTAAAAGCTAAACTAGTATTTCTACAACAAATAAGTGAAGCTCAGAAAAATGACAGTGATTTACAATCTAAACGAATTCAATGTCAGACTAATTTTGATTTAGAATTTCATATTGGAACTAATGATTGTTTATTGTTCCAAAATAGGATTTGTGTACCAAAAAATACAGACCTTATTCAGAAAATTCTACATGAAGCACACAATAGTCGCTTTTCTGTTCATCCGGATAGTACCAAAATGTATAATGATTTGAAACATGTGACAGCCCAAAATTGACCCTAGTCGGAATATGGTTTCGGGACCACAAAATCGAGGCATAAAAATAATTTGATATTTATTTTGATGCCTATAATATGTGTTAACTCATGTGTGACATTTTGATGCTTTAATTTAGAGTTATAAATGTGAATTTCACTAGAAAGGACCTAGTAGAAAACTTTGAAAGTATGATGGGGAAATGTATGATGACTAATTAAAGCATGCATGCAAAACAATGGCCTTGCATGTCAAATACCCCTTTTACAAGTGATGGCCGGCCATGACAAGGAGTATGGGCTAAACATGTCATGAAACATGTTTTGTTGGTGCATTAGGGGAAACAATAAACAAATAAGCATGGGTAGTAAAGAAAGAAAAAAAATGTGTGTGTGAGTGAAACCCCCATTGCCGTACATGGAAGAAAAGAAAAGAAAAAATTTTGCTCATCCATTTCATTCTCTCTTGACCGAAAATACTAGAGGGAAGGAGGAATTTTGCTTCATGCTTGGGTTGGAAGAGGATTAGGAAGAGGTTTGGCTATATTTGCATCAAGATTAAGATATGTTTGATGTTGTGCCATGAGATTCATGCATGTTTTTGGTTGCTAACTTGATGTTCTTATTAGCCCATGGTTCAAATCTTTGTTATATCATGGGGATGGTATTTGGCCAAGGTGGATTTTGAGTTAATGCCATTGCATGTTAAATATGAAGCTTGATGATGATACATGTGATGGTGGATTGAGGACTCTTAGATTTTCTTTGAGCATTTTTGAATGATATACTAAGTTCTTTGTGTAATCATGACCAAAATTATGGTGTTGTGATGTATTCGCCATGGTACATCCCCAAGTGTGATTTATGCTCTTTGCATGGAGAGTAAGATTTGTGTTTCAAATCATGTTCATGTTTAGTTACAATCAACTTGAGATTCGGCTCTAGCATACATATATGTATATATGTTTGAGCATGATGTATTGGTATGACGTATATACTATCTTAAGGTATATACTTACTTATGATGATGTTTTGGTTATGAAGGAAATGATAGATGTGTATTGAGTTACAATATGGAAAGGTATTAGTTAGTAAAATGTATGCTGTTTTTGTGTGGTAATAAGTGCATAAATGGCCTCAACATGGACATGCATATTCGGCCACATGAAGGGAAATTGGTGTGCATGTATTCGGTTAGAGGCAACCATATTGAAGCCTTATCTTGGCTTAGATTGTTGACTAAATGGGTAATAAGTGAGGATGGTTGCTGAATATACAAACATACATATGCATGTGTAATTGAATTATGAATGTTTAGCAAGATGGTTAAACTAGTTGATTTATTGATTAAGCTCAAGGAGTTAAAGAGGGAGAATCAAGCAAGGGAAAGACGAAGGTCATCGAGTAGCCGACGTGGAACTGTTTTACCCAACACAAGGTAAGTCATTAAGCATATATTTGATATTGCTTAAATGATTGTAATATCTATGCAATTGTGTTTAATGAGATGACATATATACAAATGTATGTGTATGAAAAGATGATAATGTTGAACGAAAAGAGATAGCGAAATGTGTAGGAAGTTTGCTTGGCACTAAGTGTGCGAGAAATAGATGTGTACGGTGACGAGATTGGCAATCGAGTGTGCGAGCTTGTAATGTACGGCACTAAGTGTGCGAGTTGGGACTATATGGCACTATGTGTGCGGGCTTGAATCACGTGGCACTAAGTGTGCGTGATTGAGTATTAAGCACTATGTGTGCGAACTCTACATATATCTCCGAGTGAATATTTATATGGAGGCGTGACTCTATCGAGATGAGTATGGACAGCGGAAAGAGTAAGTACCTTGAGTTCATGGCTAATAGATGCTATGTTCATGCTCGGGGTGGAGTGGTAAGATTTAAATCTATGTGATGATTTCAATTGCATGATTGTTGCGGAAATGAAATGATGTATGGAAATTGCTTCAAATATCCTATTGAATAGTATATGAAATGTAAATGTATGACTTGGTATGAGATTGATCCGAAGGATCTAAGGAACTATGGTATAGTTCGGTACGGCTAGAACACTTGGCCTTGTTTCATTATTTCATTTTATGATAATGTTATTAATGGATGGTTGTGAATGCTTATGACTTACTGAGTTATAAACTCACTCGGTGTTTTCTTGTCACCCATTTTAGGTTCCTTGGGCTCGTCTCCTTTTGGGTGTTCAGAATCACAACTAAGTCATCACACCCCGCGAGCAATTTTGGTATTGTCTTCTTAGTCGACTTAGGAGAACATTTGGCATGTATGAGCTATTTTGTTTTGTTAAATTTTGGGTTGTAAACTTTAAGCCATGTGAAAATGGCCTATGTGTTCGTTTGAGTGGGATGCTAGAATCTATAGCCACGAGTCTTAGAAACCTTAATTTTGATAAGGTGGCCATAATTTGTGTCACGTATGATGGATGAGTAGTAAGGCTAAGGAAGGATTCATGAAATTGGTATCGTCTACTGCAGTAACTGTTGCGGACAGCAGCAGTGATTTGAGATCGAAAAATCACTAAAAATAGTAGAAGTGGAATTAATAGCTAAAACAAAATTACGTACTGAAAGCTTGATGGGTCTATTTTCATATGGATGAAACGAAACGACCATATGAGCTGTATTTTAAGAGATATAAAAGTTCTCGTGAAACAGGGCCAGAACGGTTTCTAGATCCCCTGTTCCGACTTTGGAAAAACATTGTAAATTAACCAGAGATAATTATGAGTCATGCCATAGATTTGTAGATTCCTCTCTGAGTCTAGTTTCTATAGAAACAAACGGCATCAGTATTGAAGCCCTGTACAGGGAGATATCCAATTCGTAACGCACAAAGGTCAGTGTAGTCGATCCCTGCAATAGGGGAGATTTTAACTAATAAACTGTACTAATTTACTCGACCAAAAATTCTAGAAAAAAATCTGTAGATGGACATATGAGTCTAGTTTCAGGGAAAAATTACGAAACTTATTTTCGAGTTGTAAAACTCAAGTTATGATTTTTGAAGCGACTAGTATACAGATTGGCAGCTTCTTTGGGAAATTCTCAATAAGTGGTTTGAAGTCTGTTAACACCTCGTGTTCGACTCCGGCGACGGTCTCGGGTTCGGGGTGTTACAATTTTATTGGTATCAGAGCTATGGTTTAGTCGGTTCTAGGACTACCGTAGCTCGTGTGAGTCTAGCTATACA
This sequence comes from Gossypium arboreum, assembly GCF_025698485.1. Classification (NCBI taxonomy): domain Eukaryota; kingdom Viridiplantae; phylum Streptophyta; class Magnoliopsida; order Malvales; family Malvaceae; genus Gossypium; species Gossypium arboreum. Next base: position 85,530,288 of record NC_069073.1, read on the forward strand.
TGCCAATGTGTTAGTGCTTAAAAATGTGATGACTTCTGACGGTTGAAATTTTTGTTTTGATTAGCAAATGGAACCCGGGGTAGAGAGACCCTTGGTGGATGACATTGAAAGTGTAGCGGCTGCTCCTGCACAAGGGACACCGCCTGTTGAGCCTCAATCATCTGCGAATAATCAAGATGAAGGGGCGAAACAAGCCTTCTTCACCATGATGAATGAGTGGGTCGCGCAATATGCCCGAACCAATCCGGCTGTCCAACCATTCCCAAATTTAAATAATCCACCCCAAGAGCCCGTAATGCCATCAGTTGTTGATCTTGTGAGGCTGAGTAAACCACCGTGGACTTGATTAGGAAGCGTAATGAGGAGTGTAAGGCCATAGTTCTTGATGATGCCGAAAGGGCCGAGTTCTGGCTTGATAACACCATTAGAGTGTTTGATAAACTGTCATGCACACTCGATGAATGTCTTAAGTGGCTATATCCTTGTTGCGAGACTCAGCCTACTATTGGTGGAGGACCTTAATTTCCATAGTCCCAAAGGAACAAGTTACTTGGGGTTTCTTCCAAACGAATTTCGGAAGAAATACATTAGTCAACAGTTCATCGATCAAAAGCGTAAAGAATTCTTGGAGCTCAAGCAAGGTCGATGATTCAGATCTCGAATCTGAACATGAGTTCGTAAGACTTAGTCGGTATGCTCGGGAGTGTGTGGCTGATGAGGTTGCTATGTGCAAAAGATTTGAAGAGGGATTGAATGAAGAGTTAAAGCTACTTGGTGGGTATTTTGGAGATAAAAGAATTTGTAACACTAGTTGAACGAGCACGCAAGGCGGAAGAGCTCGGAAGGAGAAGAGGAAGGCTGAATTTGAAGCTAGAGATTATCGTAAAAGATCGACGGGCAAGGCTCCATTTTCTACTGTAAAGAAGTTCGGAGAGGACACAAATAAGTCGAGGCGATCAAGGGATTTCCATTAGAGCACGACCATCGATGGACTCACGAGCTACCTCGGTAGCTAGTGTGGGCAATAATTGTCAAGAAAAGCCCGAATGCCCCTAATGTGGAAGACGACACATAGGTGAATGTTGGGGTAAGTCTGTTAATAGGGCCTGTTATGGATACGGTTCGAGGGACCACTTCATTAGAGATTGCACGGAGCTAGATGAGAAGAATAAGATGCAAGGTGCAAGATCTAGTGGGACGACGGCTAGAGGTAGACCCCCGAGGATTTCAGGAGGTAGGGGTGGTAATCAGAGAGAGGGTCTCTGATACGGTTGTTCGATCCGAGACTCGTGCTCCTACTAGAGCATATGCTATCCGCGCACGAGAGGAGGCATCCTCCCCTGACGTTATCACTGGTACTTTCACTCTCTTTGATACTAGTGTGATTGCATTAATTGACCTTGGCTCTACTCATTCATATGTATGTGAAACCTTAGCATCCAGTAAGGCTCTACCGTTGAGTCTCTCGAGTTCGTAATTCGGGTGTCAAATCCCTTGGGTCGTTACGTCTTTGGTCGACAAAGTGTGTAAGAAATGCCCCCTAGTCATTCGAGGTTCCTGTTTTCCGGCGGACTTGATGCTTTTGCCGTTCGATGAATTTGATGTTATTCTTAGGTTGGATTGGTTGACCGTGCATGATGCGGTTGTGAATTGCAAAAGCAAGACTATTGATTTGAGATGTGCAAATAACGAGATGATCCGAGTTGAGTCTACGGACTTGAAGGGGTTGCCAGCTGTAATATCATCAATGTTGGCCCAGAAATATGTAAGAAAAGGGTACGAAGCATACCTTGCGTATGTACTTGATGATAAGGAGTTAGAAATAAAACCCGAATCTGTGTCGGTGGTTTGTGAATACCCGGATGTTTTTCCCGAAGAATTACCGGGTTTGCCACCTGTTCGGGAGATAGAGTTTGGTATTGAGCTTGTACCTGGGACCACACCAATTTTGATAGCTCCGTATCGTATGGCACCAACGGAATTAAAGGAGTTGAAAGCTCAGTTGCAAGAGTTGGTGGATAGAGGTTTTGCTCGCCCGAGTTTTTCACCTTGGGGTGCACCAGTGTTGTTTGTGAAAAAGAAGGACGGAACCATGAGGTTGTGCGTCGACTATCGTCAACTTAATAAAGTGACAATAAAGAACAAATATCCTATTACTGCATCGATGATTTGTTCGATCAACTGAAGGAGCCTCGGTGTTTTCAAAAATAGATTTGAGATCGGGCTATTATCGGGCCGAATCCGAGATTCGGATATACCCAAAACTGCCTTCAGAACGAGATATGGTCACTACAAATTCTTAGTGATGCCGTTTGGGCTCACTAATGCCCCTGCGGTATTTATGGATTTGATGAATCGGATCTTCAGATCATATTTGGATCGGTTCGTAGTGGTGTTCATTGACAACATCTTGGTCTATTCAAGAGATGAGACCGAACATGCGGAGCACCTGAGATTAGTGTTGCAAATTTTACGGGATAAGCAGTTATATGCTAAGTTCAGCAAGTGTGAGTTCTGGTTAAGAGAGGTTAGCTTCTTGGGTCATGTGGTATCTGCATCGGGTATTCGAGTCGACCCGAGTAAAATTTCAACTATACTTAACTGGAAGCCTCCGAGAAATATTACTGAGGTTCGGAGCTTTTTGGGACTTGTCGGTTACTACCGACGGTTTGTAAAGGGATTCTCGATGATAGCCACACCAATGACTTAAACCGCTTGTAAAGATGTCAAGTTTGAATGGACGGAAAAGTGTCAGAGAAGTTTCGACCAATTGAAAACTCATTTGACGGAAGCTCCAGTTCTAGTACAGCCCGAATCTGGCAAGGAGTTTGTCATTTATAGTGACGCCTCCCTACTTGGGTTAGGTTGCGTATTGATGCAAGAAGGTCGAGTTGTGGCCTATGCGTCGAGACAATTAATGCCACATGAGAAAAATTATCCGACCCATGACCTCGAATTGGCTGCCATCGTATTCGCCTTAAAGATATGGTGACATTACTTATTTGGTGAGAAGTGCCATGTGTATTCGGATCACAAAAGTCTCAAATATTTGATGACTCAAAGAGACTTAAATCTGCGACAAAGACGTTGGCTCGAGTTGTTAAAAGATTATGAGCTTGTCATTGATTATCACCCGGGAAAGGCTAATGTGGTTGCGGACGCCTTAAGCCGGAAATCACTGTTTACTTTACGAGCAATGAATGTACACTTGTCTATTCTACCCGACAATGTGTTAGTAGCTGAATTAAAGGCCAAACCATTATTGACTCATCAAATTCGTGAAGCTCAGAAAGTTGACGATGAATTGGTTGCAAAATGGGCCGAGTGTGTTCCGAACAAGGAATCGGAGTTTCAAATTGATGATGACGATTGTTTGAGGTTCAGAAATCGTTTGTGTGTTCCAAGAAATTCAGAACTCATTTCGATGATTCTGAACGAAGCTCATTGTAGCCGAATGTCAATCCACCCGGGAGTAGGAAGAGATGTACAACTTTGAAACGCGTCGGTTTTGGTGGCATGGTATGAAACGAGACATCTCCGACTTTGTTTGAGATGTTTAATATGTCAACAAGTGAAAGCGGAACATCAAGTGCCTTCGAGGATTACTTCAGCCGATTACGATACCCGAGTGGAAATGGGATCGAGTCACAATGGACTTTGTGTCCGGACTGCCATTGTCAGCGAGCAAGAAGGATGTGATTTGGGTTGTTGTTGATAGACCGACTAAGTCGGCTCACTTTATCCCGTGCGTCGGAATTTTCATTGGATAAACTAGCTGAATTGTATGTTTCTCAGTTGTGAGATTACACGGTCTCGATTTACGTGGTGTCGGATAGAGATCCGAGGTTCACCTCGCGATTTTGGAAGAGATTGCAAGAAGCTTTAGGTACCAAGTTGCATTTCAAGACCGCCTTTCACCCCCAAACCGATGGTCAATCCGGCGGATAATTCGGATACTTGAGGATATGTTGAGATGTTGCATCCTCGAGTTCGATGGTTCATGGGAACAGTACTTACCTTTGATTGAATTCGCACAACAATAGTTTTCAATCAAGTATTAAGATGGCGCTTACGAGGCCTTGTACGGGCTTAAATGCCGTACACCATTGTTTTGGACCGAGCTCGGTGAGAACAAAATTTTGGAGTGGATTTGATTAAAGATGCTGAACAGAAAGTAAAAGTAATCCGTGAAAATCAAGATAGCCTCCGATCGTCAAGTCGTATGCGGATCTCAAACGAAAAGACATTGAGTATCAAGTGGGAGATAAAGTGTTTCTTAAAGTTTCGCCTTGGAAAAAGATACTCGATTTGGCCAGAAGGCAAATTGAGCCCGAGGTTCATCGGGCCATATGAGATATCCGAACGAGTCGGTCCAGTTGCGTATCATTTGATTTTGCCCCCTAAACTTGAAAAGATTCACGACGTCTTTCATGTTTCGATGCTTCGACGCTATAGGTCTAATCCGTCGCACGTAATTAGTCCATCAGAGGTTAAAATTCAAGCCGATATGAGTTATGAAGAAGAACCGATTCGTATCCTAGCTCGTGAAGTGAAGGAGTTGCGAAACAAAAGGGTTCCGTTAGTAAAAGTATTATGGCTCAAACACGGGACGGAAGAAGCTACTTGGGAACTCGAGAACTCTATAAAAGAGCGTTACCCAAACCTATTTACCGGTAAGATTTTCGGGGACGAAAATTTCTTAAGTGGGGGAGAGTTGTGACAGCCCAAAATTGACCCTAGTCGGAATGTGGTTTCGGGACCACAAAACCGAGGCATAAAAATAATTTGATATTTATTTTGATGCCTATAATATGTGTTAACTCATGTGTGACATTTTGATGCTTTAATTTAGAGTTATAAATGTGAATTTCACTAGAAAGGACCTAGTAGAAAACTTTGAAAGTATGATGGGGAAATGTATGATGACTAATTAAAGCATGCATGCAAAACAATGGCCTTGCATGTCAAATACCCCCTTTTTACAAGTGATGGCCGGCCATGACAAGGAGTATGGGCTAAACATGTCATGAAACATGTTTTGTTGGTGCATTAGGGAAACAATAAACAAATAAGCATGGGTAGTAAAGAAAGAAAAAAAAATGTGTGTGTGAGTGAAACCGCTTCATTGCCGTATTACGGAAGAAAAGAAAAGAAAAAATTTTGCTCATCCATTTCATTCTCTCTTGACCTAAAATACTAGAGGGGAAGGGAGGAATTTTGCTTCATGCTTGGGTTGGAAGAGGATTAGGAAGAGGTTTGGCTATATTTGCATCAAGATTAAGGTATGTTTGATGTTGTGCCATGAGATTCATGCATGTTTTTGGTTGCTAACTTGATGTTCTTATTAGCCCATGGTTCAAATCTTTGTTATATCATGGGGATGGTATTTGGCCAAGGTGGATTTTGAGTTAATGCCATTGCATGTTAAATATGAAGCTTGATGATGATACATGTGATGGTGGATTGAGGACTCTTAGATTTTCTTTGAGCATTTTTGAATGATATACTAAGTTCTTTGTGTAATCATGACCAAAATTATGGTGTTGTGATGTATTCGCCATGGTACATCCCCAAGTGTGATTTATGCTCTTTGCATGGAGAGTAAGATTTGTGTTTCAAATCATGTTCATGTTTAGTTACAATCAACTTGAGATTCGGCTCTAGCATACATATATGTATATATGTTTGAGCATGATGTATTGGTATGACGTATATACTATCTTAAGGTATATACTTACTTATGATGATGTTTTGGTTATGAAGGAAATGATAGATGTGTATTGAGTTACAATATGGAAAGGTATTAGTTAGTAAAATGTATGCTGTTTTTGTGTGGTAATAAGTGCATAAATGGCCTCAACATGGACATGCATATTCGGCCACATGAAGGGAAATTGGTGTGCATGTATTCGGTTAGAGGCAACCATATTGAAGCCTTATCTTGGCTTAGATTGTTGACTAAATGGGTAATAAGTGAGGATGGTTGCCGAATATACAAACATACATATGCATGTGTAATTGAATTATGAATGTTTAGCAAGATGGTTAAACTAGTTGATTTATTGATTAAGCTCAAGGAGTTAAAGAGGGAGAATCAAGCAAGGGAAAGACGAAGGTCATCGAGTAGCCGACGTGGAACTATTTTACCCAACAAAAGGTAAGTCATTAAGCATATATTTGATATTGCTTAAATGATTGTAATATCTATGCAATTGTGTTTAATGAGATGAAATATATACAAATGTATGTGTATGAAAAGATGATAATGTTGAACGTAAAAGAGATAGCGAAATGTGTAGGAAGTTTGCTTCGGCACTAAGTGTGCGAGAAATAGATGTGTACGGTGACGAGATTGGCACTGAGTGTGCGAGCTTGTAATGTACGGCACTAAGTGTGCGAGTTGGGACTATATGGCACTATGTGTGCGGGCTTGAATCACGTGGCACTAAGTGTGCGTGATTGAGTATTAAGCACTATGTGTGCGAACTCTACATATATCTCCAGTGAATATTTATATGGGGCGTGACTCTATCGAGATGAGTATGGACAGCGGAAAGAGTAAGTACCTTGAGTTCATGGCTAATAGATGCTATGTTCATGCTCGGGGTGGAGTGGTAAGATTTAAATCTATGTGATGATTTCAATTGCATGATTGTTGCGGAAATGAAATGATGTATGGAAATTGCTTCAAATATCCTATTGAATAGTATATGAAATGTAAATGTATGACTTGGCATGAGATTGATCCGAAGGATCTAAGGAACTATGGTATAGTTCGGTACGGCTAGAACACTTGGCCTTGTTTCATTATTTCATTTTATGATAATGTTATTAATGGATGGTTGTGAATGCTTATGACTTACTGAGTTATAAACTCACTCGGTGTTTTCTTGTCACCCATTTTAGGTTCCTTGGGCTCGTCTCCTTTTGGGTGTTCGTAATCACAACTAATTCATCACACCGGCGTGAGCAATTTTTGGTATTGTCTTCTTAGTCGACTTAGGAGAACATTTGGCATGTATGAGCTATTTTGTTTTGTTAAATTTTGGGTTGTAAACTTTAAGCCATGTGAAAATGGCCTATGTGGTCGTTTGAGTGGGATGCTAGAATCTATAGCCACGAGTCTTAGAAACCTTAATTTTGATAAGGTGGCCATAATTTGTGTCACGTATGATGGATGAGTAGTAAGGCTAAGGAAGGATTCATGAAATTGGTATAGTCTACTGCAGTAACTGTTGCGGACAGTAGCAGTGATATGAGATCGAAAAATCACTAAAAATAGTAGAAGTGGAATTAATAGCTAAAAAAAAATTACGTACTCGAAGCTTGATGGTTCTATTTTCATATGGATGAAACGAAACGACCATATGAGCTGTATTTTAAGAGATATAAAAGTTCTCGTGAAACAGGGCCAGAATGGTTTCTGGATCCCCTATTCCGACTTTGGAAAAACATTGTAAATTAACCAGAGATAATTAGGAGTTATTCCATATATGTGTAGATTCCTCTATGAGTCTAGTTTCTACAAAAACAAACGGCATCAGTATTGAAGCCCTGTACAGGGAGATATCCAATTCGTAACGCACAAAGGTCAGTGTAGTCGATCCCTGCAACAGGGGAGACTTTAACTAATAAACTGTACTAATTGGCTTGACTAAAAATTCTAGAAAAAAATCTGTAGATGAACATATGAGTCTAGTTTCAGGGAAAAATTACGAAACTGATTTTCGAGTTGTAAAACTCATGTTATGATTTTTGAAGCGACTAGTACACAGATTGGCAGCTTGTCTGGGAAATTCTCAATAAGTGGTTTGAAGTCTGTTAACACCTTGTGTTCGACTCCGGTGACGGTCTCGGGTTCGGGGTGTTACAAAACAACTGTATTGGTGGTCGGGAATGAAACGGGATATATCAGAATTTGTATCGAAATTTCTGATTTGTCAGCAAGTAAAAGTTGAACATCAAGTACCATCTAGTTTACTGCATCCTGTATTGATTCCTGAGTGGAAATGGGATAGAGTCACTATGGACTTTGTGTCAGGACTACCCCTAACTCCGAAAAAGAATGATGTTATCTGGGTTATCGTTGATCAATTAACAAAATCTTCTCATTTCATACCAGTACGTACAGATTACTTACTTGATAGGTTATTTGAATTGTACTTTTCTGAGATTGTTCGATTACATGGTGTGCCACTATCTATTATCTCTAATAAAGATCTGAGATTTACGTCGCGATTCCGGAAGAAATTGCATGAAGCTCTAGGAACAAAGTTGAATTTTGGTATTGCATTTCATCCCCAGACTGACGGTCAATTCAAAAGAATTATACAGATACTTGAGGATATGTTACGTTGTTGCATTCTCGAGTTTGAAGGTAGCTGGGAGAAATACTTGCATTGATTGAATTTGCTTACAACAACAGTTTCCAAACGAGTAAAAAGATTGTACCATACAAAGCTTTATATGGTCGCAAGTGTCGAACTCCTCTATACTGGACTGAATTGAGTGAGAAAAAAATTCACGGGGTTGAATTGATTAGAGAAACTGAAGAAAAAGTGAAAACGGTTCGTAACAGTCTAAAAGCAGCTTCAGATAGTCATAAATCATATACGGATTTGAAACGTAAAGAAATTGAATTTCAAGTCAGAGACAGAGTGTTTTTAAAAGTATCACCGTGGAAAAAGTTTCTTCGATTTGGCTGAAAGGAAAATTAAGTCTACGATTCATCGGGCCGTATGAAATTATCGAGAGAACAAGGCCTGTAGCACATCGACTAGCTTTACCATCTAAATTAGAAAAGATTCATAATGTTTTTCATGTTTGTATGCTACGTCGTTAAAGATCCAATCCGTCACATGTAATCTCTTCGATAGATGTTGAAATTCAACTCGATATGTCGTATAATAAAGAATAGATCAGGATTCTGGCTCGTGAGATCAAAGAGTTGAGGAATAAACGTATAGCTCTAGTGTTCTTTGGCATAAACACGGAATTAAGGAAGCTACGTGGGAACCCGAGGAAGCTATGCAAAAATAGTACCCTAACTTATTTACTGGTAAGATTTTCAGGGACGAAAATCCCTAAGGGAGAGAATTGTAACAGCCCGTTTTTAGGTCAAATCGAAACAATGGTTTTGGGACCATAAATCTGAATTCAAAATATTTATTTTATTATTTGATTAAGGTTTACAGCATGACAAAATTATTATGTGAAAGTTTTGTTAAGAAATTTTACTGTTTAAATGTTTTATTCGGTAAAAAGAACAAAATCGAGTAACGTGTAAAATTTGAGTTCTATTGTTTAAATGTACTAAATAGCTATGGTTTATTAATATGGAAGTCCTTATTATGTAATTAGTCCATTTATAATGTAACTGGACATTCATGGACATTGTTTTAATGATGTTTAAATTATATTAACAAGGTTATATTAGTAATTTAGTTAACTAAGTTATTAATAATAAAATAGAGTAAAAAATCTTGTTAAATCATTGACCATCTTGCTGAATTTTAGAAACAAAATAAGGTTTTTTTTTAAGCTTCCATGGTCTCGGCAACATCAATCTTTGATTAAGGTACGGTTTTTGATCCGTTTTTAAAGATTTCTACGTTTTTGAGCTCGTTGCAGCTTAATTTATCTAGCCCATATTTTCATTTTTGAAACTGTTATAGATTTTAAATGATACCATTGTTGAATGCTTGAGTATTTAAATGTTTAATGATAGATTATAAACGTTTAATGATAGATATAAAAGTTTTACAAAGTGACTTTTGACAAAAATGCAAAATAGGGATTAAATTGTGAAATTTAAAATATTGTGGTTAAAAGTGTGAAATAATGAAACATATGGGTTACTAGTAGTATATAGGAAATTCGGATAGACATGGGTTGATATTAAATTGCATGAATTTGCAATTTTATGTGTTAAGGACTAAATTGTAAAGTAGTCAAAAGTCTAGGGGTAAATTTGTAATTTAATCCAAAATGGATGTTTTAGGCTAAATTGAATTGAATGTAAGTTTGAATGAGTTTATTTGATATCCTATAGATCAAGATAAGCAAATACCGAAATTAGATCGGGGGAAACGAAAGGTAGACTAGTAGATGACGGTTATACGAGCAAATACGAGGTAAGTTCGTATAATTAGAATATTTTTTTATACTTGTAATTGTTGAATTAAATGTATATAATTGAAATCCTAGAAATATAAATGTCTTAATGATATATTGTATTTGTTACTGAGTCCCGTTTGAACTATATGAATTCATTGGATACAAGTGATGTGTTACTGAGATTATTGTATTGGTTGAGCTCCTACATTTGTTGCGGACTCACCACAGCTCGTAAGAGCTTACTGTTTCATCTCATTAGAGCTTACCGATTCAGGTCGAAAGAGCTTACTGTTCAGCTCAATAGAGCTTACATTTTTCATATCAATAGAGCTTACTGTTTATCAGCTCAAGAGAAGCTTACCGACCATGACTCGAAAGAGCATGTATGATGATGAATTGACGGATTACTGACATTGTTCACTCAACTATCCTTTGAAATTCTAATAGGTTCAAAGGGCCTAAATACTATTTATACGGATAAGTTACAGGTTCTAAGTGATATTGATGTTATATGTATGATATGTGAATTTTGGAATAATACAAAGTATTGTATTAACGGATGGTTTATGTTTATGTTAAATGACTAACATGTAATGAATATTTGTGATTAGGTGGTGGTTAAATTAAATTGTTTGCATATGTATTATTGCTTTGATTATGTATAAATGGTAAGTTTAATTCTGAACTATACGGCTTACTAAGCTATAAAGCTTACTTTGTTTCTTTTTCTATGTTTTATAGAGTCTCGTTGCTCGCTCGTTCCGGACAAGTCAGGGTTGCACATCACACTATCCAAATTCCGGTTGGTACTTTTAAACTTTTGAATTTGTAAATATGGCATGTATAGGCTAGTTTAAGGGATGATATTTATGGTACTTGATATCTTGACTTTGGCATATTTTTGTGTATATGTTAATCCATGTGATTTGGCTTATTTTGATGTTATATTTTGGTTGAATTGAAGTGTTCAATTATGTTATGTTTTAGCAAGGAAAGATGGAATGAAATTATGTAAATGAAATCTTGATATATTATGGATGTTAGATAAATGGATTATACATATGGTTAAATAGGTATTTGGATATGTAAATGGTAAGTTTTGATATAACTTATAATGTGTATTGAAATGGTTATTTTGGTTGCCAATTGAGTTGCATAATTGTGGAAAATTATGTTTGTAAATGCTTGTATTTATAGGGTGGAAAAATGGCTTTGCAAATGGCTTATTTTTTTCCACACCGGCAAAGACACGGGCGTGTGTCTCAGTAGTGTGTGAACACGGTTATGTTACACTGTCGTGCGTGATTTAGTCCCAAATGCATGATTAAAGCTTGATATGTTTGTTTTAAAATATATAATGGATATGAATGAATGATATTGACTGAATTATGATGTTTCTGGATAAATTATTGTTCTAAATTGAGTTACAAGTCTGGTAACGCCTCTTAACTTATTTTGGCTACAGTTATGGGTTAGGAGTGTTACACACACGGCCATGCTCCTCATACGGCTAAGACACACGCCCATGCGCCAATTTGTGCGCTAGCCCGTGTAACTTCATAACTTGCATGCAATAAAACCTATAGGTGACACACGGCCATGTTGCCAAGCTGTGTGGACACGAATTTTCCACAAATCAAGTCATTTCCAACACCAAACCATGCATACACCTAAAGGCATTTTGTGCACATAATCAAGACATAAAAACCGTAACTAAACATGCATATAATGACTAATTGAATAGCCTAAAAAAAATCAACCAATATGCAATTACAATGCACCTCACAAGCAACATCGAAGCTTACCTACACATGCATATTTGTTCACATTTCCATCATCAAACATAATTCAACTTCTAACCAAATATGCTATAATTATGACCATTAACAATTCTATCACAAAACATGTCATTTGAGCTATTCAAAACATGCAACATGTTATATTCACAATGACACAAACTAGTAAGGCATCGATTGTACCAACATAGTTAACTTACATAACATATAGATACCAAATCACTTTTAAATCATTTTCAAACTTAATAGCCTAGTTCAAATATGAACTAAACATGTCACAAGTAACCATTTTCAAACTATCATAAACATGCCAAGTGAACCATATCAACAAGCACTTTAAAGTAATCAACATCACATAACTTGGTAAGGTATCAAGGTGTACCAAACCAATATAGCTTTCCAAAGTTTACTCATACCAAAACATCATTAACACACGCACTATAATACCATTACAAGTCGTCCTATACATGCCATTTATAAACCTTATCCAAAATACTCAACAACTACCGAATTGTCCAATGGATAGTGTGATAATCTCTGACAAACTTCCAACCGATTAAGCTTTCGATAATCTGTAAAGTAAAGGAAAAATAATTGTGTAAGGAATAAATTCTTGGTAAGCTCGTATAAGCTTTAAACATAATATTCCATTTCAATAATGAACTTTACAAAATTATATAAACCTTTACCAATGCCATAGGATTAATAAAGCCTATATAACACCATCAAACTCTCAAGTTAGCATACTTGTTAATGATACATATAAAATCAACGTATATATATAAACATAACATTTAATTCATCATTGTTACCATACGATCATGTTTCAATCCATTTGCTTACTTACTGTTTCCAATACCATGAGTTTAATATAAGTCTATTCAAGCATTATCAAACTCGCATGTTAGTAGATTCATTGGCTTTAGTAGATTCTTTGGCAATCATATAAACTCTATTATTACATAATAACTTCATAGAATACGTTACATAAGAATTAACCTTTTCTTATAATTATGAACCTTTCCAATAAGTCACTTAATGTCCATCCTTTCACACCATATGTGTTCCTGTCATCCACAACTTCAACCGATGAATTGTAACATTCAATTCAAAACTCAAATATATAAAAAAAAATCCATCAAAATCATGAAACAAGACACCTTACCGATATTTTCAATTTGAAGAACAACTTACGAATAAAAGCACATTGTCAATCCAACCATAACACACCAGATTCTCTTACGAGTCAATCCCTTCAAATCACACCAGATGCTCACAAGAGCAGGTCCAACCAAAACACGCCAATACTCATAAGAGAAAGTCCAACTGGTACATACCAATGCTCATAAGAGATTGTCCAACCAAAACACACCAATGCTCATATGAGCTAGTCCAACTGAAACACGTCAATGCTCATACGAGCTAGTCTCTTCGAAACACACCAAACAGATAGTATAACACGAGAGTTCGCAACAAATGTTGAATCTTAGTTTACTCGGATAATATGTATATACATCACTCCATAACCATCTCCACTCCAATCCCCCATAACACACCAAATAACGACTATACTCCATCTCGCGTTCAATCCAATCCGAACATCAAATTCAATAACATATTTCAAATAATTATTCATTATAAAAAAATTGATTATATATATTTTACCATGTTATACTATTCAAAAAATAATATAAATTTTAAATTCTAAACCATACGAACTTACTTGGACTAAATTTTAGTAGTCGCAAAACTTCAGGGACTATTCCATAAATTTTCCTTTTCCACGAGTACTAGGGGATCTTAATCTAAAATGTAAAATTTCACAATTACCAGCTTACATTTCATATTCCAATCCATTTTACAATTAATATCCTTTTATTTTTCAAATTTACACAATTACCCCAAACTTTTACAATTTTTACAATTTAGTCCCTTAACTCAAAAATCATCAAATTAACCATTTTTCCTCAAATAAAAATTATAAAAAAATATCTAATGCTTCTAAACAGTCCATAAAAGACCTCATATTCACCTTTAATTCTTGAAACTTTGACTTTTTAACAATTAAATCTTTAAATCAAAAACTAACAAAAATTACTTTATAAAACCATCAAAAATCACAGCCAAAGCTTCAAACATATAATTATCATCACAAACAACCAAAATTCATCAATGGTAACTTTAAAAATTTTTAACAGCTAACTTAACCTAGTTGCAACGATCTCAAAAACATAAAAATTTATCAAAAACGGGACTCAAAAATTACCCATGCAAGGCTCAAACCAGCCATATGTTAAGCTTTTCTCCCATGGTATATTCGGCCAACCATTGAAAAAATGAAGAAGAAGATGATGTCTTTTTCTAATTAATTTGTTTTAATTTTTAAGTTAATTACAATTTTACCATTAAGACATGTGTTCTTTTACTATTTCTACTTCCATTGCCATCCAACTATTTTAAATAAGGCTTAATTACCACATAGTTCCTCCCTTAATTACTAATTAAGCCATTTATTCACCTAAATGCATTAATTAACAAGTTTTGCACCTTTTTAATTTAGTCCTTTTATTTAATTAACTATCTAAACATTAAATTTTATTAACGAAACTTTAATATAACCTTAATAATACTTCGTAAATATTTATTAAAATATTTATGGCTTAGTTTTTAGAAATGAGCTCGTACCTCATTTTCTAAACCCACTTAACTTTAGGGTCATACCACTTGAACCTAATTATTATTTCAAATAGTATAAATTACCAATTCAAAATTTATTTTAACACTATAATTGAGTTGTAAATATTAAATAATAACATTTACGATCTTACTCGTCAAATCTGTGGCCTTGTAACCAACACCACTAAAAAACGGGTTGTTATAATATTCTTACCTCAATCACCTCTTACACAAGCTAAAATTGGTTGTTATAGCTCAAAAGGCAAGGTTTGCCTAATTGGTCAAAAGGCACACTTCAAATACATAAATTAACTATTTAAAAGGGCATTCAAAAACTAGTAGAAATAATAAAATGACACATAAAATGCTTAATTACAAGGTCTTTAAGTATAAAAAATAAAACTCAATTTACCATATCAAATTCTGGCAGATTAAAGCCCAAAAGCCTGCCTGAATTGGTCTAGCTCAAATTTGATTTTATTTGAACTTACGAAAATAGTAAAATATCCAAGCTCAACAATATGAAAAAACCTAAAGAAATTCAAGCTCAAAAATCATTTTCAAGCTTGTTTCAAAATTTGAAAGGCTTAGTTCTCAAAATTTTTTTCAATACGTGAGATAGAGATAATTAAAACACAAGTTTTTTTCCCAAATGAGCAATGAGGTTATATTCTCTTGATTCACTGATGAAAAGATGAATTGAGTTATAAGAAATGTAACACCCCTCACTTGTTTTCATTGTCAGAATAGGGTTACGGAGCATTATCGGACTTATAAATCAATTAAACAAACATTTCTCACACATTTTCCATTTCAAACATAAAACTTTCACATACATTCATATTGCCCCTAAAACAAGACCACAAGGCCCAAATCATGTTTTAAGAGTGGTTCGGGACTAAACTGATAACTCAGGAAACTTTTAGAAAACTTAGAAAAATTTTCAAATTACGGGGGACACACGCCTTTATGGCCCAACAGTGTGTCTCACACGGCCAATGACATGCCCATGTCATAGGCCGTGTGGACATTTGAAATGGGATCACATGGCTGTGTCCCAACCCGTGTTCGACCCCGTGTAACTCTCTAACTTGGGTCACATGGCCAACCACACACCCATGTGACCAGCCCGTATGCGCTTCGAAATGGCCACACACACCGCCAGGCCCTATTCTAGGTCGTGCCAAACATGTCAGGTATACTGACTTATGCCACACGGCCAAGTCACATGCTCGTTTGCTAAGCCGTGTGGAGCATACTAACTTGATTTTTAATTCAACACCAGAGGACACATGGCCATGTAACCTGACCGTGTATCACACACAGATGAGACACACACCCGTGTCTCTACTCGTGTGGACAAAAATAGGCTATTTACCAAGCCATTTTGTCACCCAAATTTGCATACAGCTATGTCAAACCAAATGACACACAGAATGGCATAAATAGGCATTCAACCAAACATCAACCAAGCACAATTCATGCCAGTTCAATACCAACATAAACAAGGCACAAAAATACCACAATATGCCATTCAGTTTCATACGAAACTTCACTTTCTCAAATCATCAATATAACAACCTTCAAATATGCATTATTTGACTTAGATTCACTAGCATATCAACATTCAAAACTCAGCCATTTGATATCCATAATACCTATTCATAACAAGCATCTACTATCACTAATCAACCATACATCACACGATCACTTACACATATATACATGAGCAAAACATGCCAAATACAAGCCAAATCACATGGCTAAAATCATAATACATCCATTATCATTTATAAAACAACTCAAAAGATTAAATCCATTACTAATATATATAAAAATGACCAAACTCCTATACATGCCATATAACCATAAACATAGATTCAAAAATACCAAATTGATTGCTTGATAGTGTGATGAGGTCTCCGGCGATTCTCAAATTTGAGCTAGCTTTGATTTCACTATGAAACACGAAAAATAAATAGAGTAAGCTACAAAGCTTAGTAAGTTCGTATAGTAATAAACTCAACTTACCACATATGCATAATTTAATCAATTTAAACATATCATAACATTTCTGAAATTGATCCACTAACCTACCACATTATCAGTTACAAGATTAGATATGAACTTCACAAGTTTCTTTGATTCAATGCTTGTACGATTTATGTACATATCTATACCATTTCATATCAATTTCATACTCATCTATATATTTGATATACCCGTTTAACCATTTGGAATACTATCAGATACCTGGGAAACTTGCACCCTAAGTGCCACATATATATAGCCGAAACTATCTCAATCTCATATCACATATAATGCTCACTCCCGAGCTATCAACGGGTCTGCTCACACAAGCTGATAGTCATGATGAAGCTACACAATGCTGCTCACACAAGCTGATGAAAATCCATAACACATGCCGGATAACTCAGCCACCGGTAAGACGTACGGACCAGCACCCAAATCACATAACCCCTAATGACATGTCATTTGTATCCTAATCTATTCCTATAGTTCAACCGGGATTTCACACTTGCCGAATCATTGTCGAACATGTCCGTAGTGTTTCGTTCACATTTTATACAATACCAAAGCATTTAAAGCTAAAATGACGAAATGAGTTGATTAATCCAAAACCTTGTTATTTCCCCGATCTAAATTCGTATTTTGCTTTTCTTCATCTAAATATAATCAAAATTAACTTATTTAATTATCACTCTATTCAATTTAGTCCAAAATACACATTAGGGCAACTTTATACTTTTGCCCCTAACATTTCAACATTTTTACAATTTAGTCCTTATCTCATAAAAATACAAATTCATGCAATTCAACCTATACCCATGCTAGCTGAATTTTAATTAGGTCCCTATCAACCCACATTTTTCATTTATTTCACAAATTAACCATGAATTTTATACATTTCACAATTTAATCCCTATTGGGACATTTTACTAAAAATCACTTAACAAATGTTGTTTACCTAACAACATCTGTGACAGCCCAAAATTGACCCTAGTCGGAAGGTGGTCTCGGGACCACAAAACCGAGGCATAAAAATAATTAAAAATTTATTTTGATGCCTATAATATGTGTGTGCTCATGTATGACATTTTATGATGATTGATTTAGTGTTATAAGGGTGAATTCCACAAGAAAGGACTTAGTAGTGAACTTTGAAAGTATGATAGGAAATGTGTGATGACTAATTAAAGCATGCATGCAAAATAATGGACTTGCATGTCAAATTCCCCTTTATAGGTGGTGGCGGCCATGACAAGGAGGATGGGCTAAACATGTCATGAAACATGTTTTGTTGGTGCATTAGGGTGAAATAATAAACAAAGGTGTATGGGTGATAAAAAATGAAAAAAAAATGTGTGTGAGTGTGGTAATCCCCCTTGCCGTGAGTTGAGAAAGAAGGAAGAAAAAATTTGTTGTGTTCTTCCTTTCTCATCCTTTTGGCGAAAATCATAAGGAGGAAGAAAGAGGATTTTTGCTTCATGCTTGGTTTAGAAGAGATCTAGAAGGTGATTTGGCTAAATTGGCATCAAGATTAAGGTATGTATGAGGTTGTGTTAGGAGTTTCATGCATGTTTTGGTTGCTAACTTGATGTGCATGTTAGCCATGGCTCAAATCTTTGTTATGCCATGGAAATGGTATTTGGCCAAAGTTGTTATGGTGATAAAGCCATTGCATGCTAAGTGTGAAGCTTGATGATGATGCATGCAATGATGGATTGTCTACTCTTGAGTAAGATTTTGAGTTTTCTTTTGTTTAACCATGATTGAAGTTGAAAAGGGGCATGATTGTCATATTCGGCCATGATGCATTCATGAGCATGGTTCATGCTTCTTGCATGTTAGTTAAAATTTGTGTTTTGGATGGCTATGGACACCTTGAAATTCGGCCATGCTCATATATGTATATATATGTTTGCACATGATGCTTTGGTCATGAAGTAAGTGATGAATATGTTTGTTTAAAGAAGAAGATGTTGAAGAATAATTGTGAAATTGTAAGCACATTCGGCCTAGCACACATATGAGTGCTTGATGCTATATTGTAAGTTTTGAGCTACAATATGCAAAGCATTAACTAGTAAAATGCATGTTGTTTTTGTGTGGTATTAAGTGCATAATTGGCCTCAACATGGACAAGTATATTCGGCCTTGGGTAGCCTATTGAAGGCCTTAGCTTTTCCTTGATGCTCGAATAAATTGTATTGAATTGCTTGATGTAGTATAAAATGTGCATGACCATTGTGTATTCAAGCTAAAGGGTGGCCATATGACCATTTAAATTCCTTGTCATATTCGCCATAAGCTAGCACAATGAGGTTTTGATAAATTGAATTTGTTTGAATTAGCTCAAGAGCTAAGAGGGCCACAATTGGACAAGGGGAAGGAAAAAGTAATCGAATAGCCGTAAAAGCCGTTCGACAACATCCGAGGTAAGTCCTCAAGAAGTGACCTTACTTGAATTATGTGGAATGAAATATGGATGTATTGATTATTGATTTATGTGTGTATGAGTATTGAATGATACCGGGCTAAGTCCCGGCGATTATGCTAGTGATTATAATTGTGTTTGAGCCTTAGTAACGAAAATAAATATGTATGTCCTATGATTATTGATGTATGTGTGCATGAGAAATTGAATGATATCCGGCTAAGCCCGAAGACAATTATGCTGGAAATTATAACCGGGTTAAGACCCGAAGGCAATTGTGCTAGTGGCTACATCCGGGCTAAGATCCGAAGGCATTCGTGCAAGTCATTCTATCCGGGCTAAGACCCGAAGGCATTTGTGCAAATCGTGATATCCGGGTTAAGTCCGTGAGGCCTTGGTGCGGGTTACCATAACCGGGCTATGTCCCAAGGCGATTGAACAGTAGCGACATCCGGTTAAACTCGAAGGTATGTGATTTGAAAATTATAAGCTTGCTGGAAAATTTCAGCTAATGCACTTGTGAAATTTCCCAATGACAAGGTAAGTGCGGTGTGTGCTTTGCGCGCTAGGAGTAAGAGCGTATGAATATCCGCTCCTATGATGGAACGAGTTATCGGCCTTAATGAAGCCGTTATTTGTGTATGAACATAAGAGTTGGGATGGTGAAGTAAGTATGATTATGTGAATGTGCATTAATGAAATGATGCATTTGGTTATGTGAATGTATTGCTTTAATTAAAGCTGATTTTATTCCTTGAGACTTACTAAGCATAAAAATGCTTACCCCGTTGCTTTGGCTCTCTGTCTTATAGATTTTGCTCGATAGCAATCGGATTCGGGATCATTAAAGTCGAAGTCATCCACACTATCAACGCCTCTATTTTGGTATAAATTTTGGTTGAACTTTGAAATGGCATGTATAGGACTACCCCTTGTTGGTTTAAATATGTTATGATGTATATGTGTACGGCCATGCGAAAATGGCTCGTAAAAGTGAAGTATCAACTTAAACTATTTGCGGTTTGTATATATATATATGGTGTCATGATGTGACTATGAATTGGAAATGGGAATGTTGGTCACATGATCAGCCATTGGCATGGTTAAAATGATCATATGTGGACCTATGTATGGCAAGACTAGTTGGTTCATGGAGACTACAAAATAGGTAAGACCTACCTTAAAACAGATGCTGCCAGCTGCAGTAACGTGAATGTGAAAAATCACCAAAATTTGTAGGAATGGTATTAAATAGTGAATCAGCTATGTAAATGAACATTGATGAGTCTATTTTCATATGGAAGAAACGAAATGGTCATAGGAGTTACATGTTAAGAGATATTAAAGCTATTGTGAGACAGGGCCAGAACTGTTTCTGGGTCCCCTGTCGTAACTTCAAAAATTTACTATAAATTATCCAGAAAGAATTAGGAGTCATGCTTTATATGTACAGATTCCATTTTGAGTCTAGTTTCATTAGAAACAAACGACACCAGTATTAAAGCCCTGTACAGAGAGATATTCAGTTTGTAACGTGCGAAGGTCAGAGTAGTCGATCCCTGTAACATGGGTGACTTTAACTAATAAACTGTACCAATTGGCCCGACCAAAAATTCTAGAAATAAATTCATGGATGGATATATGAGTCTAAATTCAGGGAAAATTTACAAAACCGGTTTCCGAGTTTTGAAACTCGAGATATGATTTTTAAGGCGACGGTGATGCAGTTTTCCAGCCTGACTGGAAATGCCAAATTGGTGGGCAAAAATATGTGGACTTGGCTTGTTAACCCCTCGTGTCCGACACCGACGATGGTCTCGGTTTCGGGGTGTTACAATTTTATTGGTATCAGAGCCACGGTTTAGTCGATTCTAGGACTACCGTGAGGTGTTTGGGGTCTAGCTATACATGCCATTAAATGATGAATCGATAGTGTGGTGATTTCTGACAATTTGACTTTGAGTTTGTTTATAGCAATGGATCCCGATCCCAACCGAGCAATAGCTGATGATGTGGAGAGTGTGGCGCCTGCTCCCGCACAAGGGACAGCGCCGGCGGACTCTCAACCTATGGCCAGCAATCCGAATGATGAGGCTAGGCAAGCCTTTTATAGTGTGATGAACGAATGGTTTAATCAATACATTCGAACTAACACTACTGTTCCACAACCTCCATTCCGACAAATGCAACCCCGCACCTACAATACCTCCGGTAACTAACCAAATAAGGTCAAGTAAGCCCCGATCGATAGGATTCGAAAACATGGGGCCACTGAATTTAAAGCTACGGATGATGAAGATGCCGAACGAGCTGAATTTTGGGTTGGACAACACTATCCGGTGCTCGATGAGCTATCTTGTACACCGATGAGTGCTTAAAGTGTACCATCTCCTTGCTACGTGATTCCACCTACTATTGGTGGAGTACTCGACTTCGTGGTACCTAGAGAGCAAGTGACTTGGGAATTCTTTCAAACCAAGTTCGAAAAAAAAAAAAGTATATCGATCGAGATTCATCGACCACTTTATGAAGGATTGCCCGAGGATGCTTGAGCAGAATGTGAGTCGAGTGGAAACCGGGTGCTACCTTTGCCGAGGTAGGCCACCTAGAAATATGGGCAATGTCGTGGCGGTCGAGAGGATCTAGAGATGCTACCATCGATCCGAGGCTCGTGCTCTGCGAGGACTTATGCCATCTGTGAACGCGAGGATCTTGCCTCTCCAGATGTCATTACCGGTGCTTTCACTCTTTTCAATACTAATGTGATTGCTTTGATTGACCCTGGTTCTACTCAATCTTATATATGTGAAACCTTAGCATCCAGTAAGACTTTGCCTATTGAGTCTACTGAGTTTGTAATTCGGGTGTCAAACCCCTTGGGTCATTACGTGCTTGTCAACAAAGTGTGCAAGAAAAGTCCCCTAGTGTTCCGAGGTTCTTGTTTCCCGGCGGACTTGATGCTTTTGCCATTCGATGAATTCGACGTTATTCTTGGTTTGGATGGGTTGACCATGCACGATGCGGCCGTAAATTGCAAAAGCAAGACTATCGATTTGAGGTGCGCGAATAACGAGATAATTTGGGTTGAGTCTACGGACATAAAGGGGTTGCCAGCTGTAATATCAGCAATGTTGGCCCGAAAATATGTAAGAAAAGGGTGCGAAGCGTACCTTGCGTACGTGCTCAATGACAAGGAATCAAAAGAAACCGAATCTGTGCCGTGGTTTGTGAATACCGGATGTTTTACTGAAGAATTGTCGGGTTTACCACTGTTCGGAAATAGAATTTGGCATCGAATTGGTACCGGTACCACTCAATTTCGATAGCTCCGTATCGTATGGCACCAACGGAATTAAAGGAGTTGAAAGCTCGGTTGCAAGAATTGGTGGATAGAGGTTTTGCTCGCCGAGTTTTTCGCCTTGGGTGCGCCGGTGTTGTTCGTGAAAAGAAGGATGGAACCATATGGTTGCATCGATTATCGTCGACAATAAGCGACAATAAAGAACAAATATTCGTTGCCACGTATCGATGACTTGTTCGATCAACTAAAGGAGCCTCGGTGTTCTCGAAAATAGATTTGAGATCGGGCTATTATCAATTGCGAATCCGAGATTGGACGTACCCAAGACCCGCCTTTAGAGCGAGATATGGTCACTATGAGTTCCTAGTGATGCCGTTTGGGCTCACTAATGCCCTGCGGTATTTATGGATTTAATGAATCGGATCTTCGACCATATTTGGATCGATTAAGTAGTCGTGTTCATTGATGACATCTTAGTCTATTCAAGAAATGAGACCGAACATCTTGAACACTGCGGTTAGTCTTGCAAATTTTACGGGATAAGCAATTATATGCTAAGTTAAGCAAGTGTGAGTTACGGTTAGAGAGGTTAGCTTCTTGGGTCATGTGGTATCTCGCATCGGTATCCGAGTCGACCCTAATAAAATTTCAGCCATACTTAATTGGAAGCCTCAGAAATATTCTGAGGTTCAAGCTTTTGGGGCTTGCCGTTATTACCGACGATTTGTAAAGGTTTCTCAACGATAGCCACGCCGATGAAGCTACTCCAAAAGGATGTTAAGTTGAATGGATGGAGAAATGCCAAAAAGTTTTGATTAAGCGAAAACTTATTTGGTGAAGCCCCAATTCTAGTGCAACCCGAGTCCCAGCAAAGAGTTTGTCATTTATAGCGACGCCTCCCTCTTGGGGTTAGGTTGTGTATTGATGCAAGAAGGTCGAGTTGTGGCCTATGCGTCGAGGCAATTAAAGCCACATGAGAAAAATTATCCGACTCATGATCTCGAATTGGCGCCATCGTGTTCGCCTTAAAGATTTGGCGACATTACTTATTTGGTGAAAGGTGCCATGTGTACTCGGATCACAAAAGTCTCAAATATTTGATGACCCAAAGAGACTTAAATCTGCGACAAAGACGTTGGCTCGAGTATTAAAGGATTACGAGCTGGTCATTGACTATCACCGGGAAAGGCGAATGTGGTTGCGGATGCCTTGAGTCGTAAATCATTATTCGCTTTACGAGCGATGAACGTGCACTTATGCATTCGATCCGATAGTGTGTTAGTAGCTGAATTGAAAGCCAAACCACTATTGATACATCAAATTCGAGAAGCTCGGAAAGTCGATGACGAGTTGGCGCAAAATATTTGAGTGTGTTTGAACAAGGATTCGGAGTTTCAAATCGATGATGACGATTGTTTGAGGTTCAAAAGTCGTCTGTGTGTTCCAAAGAATTGAACTCATTTCGATAATTCTGAATGAAGCCCATTGTAGCCGAATGGCAATCCACCCGGAGTAGTCTGAAGATGTACAACGATTTGAAACGTCGATTTTGGTGGCATGGTATGAAGCGAGACATCTCCGACTTTGTTTGAGATGTTTAATATGTCAACAAGTGAAAGCGGAACATCGGTGCCTTGAGATTACTTCACCAATCACGATACCCGAGTGGAAATAGGATCGAGTCACAATGGACTTTGTATCCGGATCGCCATTGTCGCAAGTAAGAAGGATGCGGTTTGGGTCGTGGTAGATCGATTGACTAAGTCTGCTCACTTTGTCCCCGCACGCACGGATTTTCAATGGACAAATTAGCGAATCGACGTTTCTCAGTTGTGAGATTACACGGGTGCCTATTTCCATCGTGTCGAATAGAGATCCGAGATTTACCTCGCGATTTTGGAAAAAGTTGCAAGAAGTTTTGGGTACCAAGTTGCATTTCAGACCGCCTTTCACCCCCAAACCGATGGTCAATCCGAGTGGATAATTCAGATACTTGAGGATATGTTAAAATGTTGCGTCCTCGAGTTTAGTGGTTCATGGGAGCGGTATTTGCCGTTGATTGAATTAACACAACAACGACTTTCAATCAAGTATTAAGATGGCACCTACGAGGCCTTGTGCGGCCGTAAATGCCGTACACCATTGATTTGGACCGAGCTTGGTGAAAGCAAGATTTTCGGGGTGGATTTGATTAGAGATGCTGAACAGAAAGTGAAAGTAATCCGTGAAAGTCTGAAGATAGCCTCCGATCGTCAGAAGTCGTACGCGGACATGAAGCGTAAGGATATCGACTATCAGGTGGGTGATAAAGTGTTTCTCAAGGTATCGCCTTGGAAAAAGATACTCAGATTCTACCGTAAGGGCAAGTTGAGCCGAGGTTCGTTGGGCCTTATGAGATATCCGAAGCGAGTCGGTCCGGTGGCATATCGTTTGATTTTGCCCCTGAACTCTAAAAGGTTCACGATGTCTTTCACGTTTCGATGCTTGACGCTATAGATCCGATCCATCGCACGTGATTAGTCCATCGAAATTGAAATTCAAGCTAATATGAGTTATGAGGAAGAACCGATTCGTATCCTATCACGAGAAGTGAAAGAGTTATGAAACAAGCGGGTTCCGCTAGTAAAAGTGTTATGGCTCAAGCACGGGATAGAAGAAGCTACTTGGGAGACCGAGAACTCTATGAAAGAGCGATATCCAAACCTATTTACGGTAAGATTTTCGGGACGAAAATTTCTTAAGTGGGGAGAGTTGTGACACCCAAAATTGACCCTAGTCGGAAGGTGGTCTCGGGACCACAAAACCGAGGCATAAAAATAATTAAAATTTATTTTGATGCCTATAATATGTGTGTGCTCATGTATGACATTTTATGATGATTGATTTAGTGTTATAAGGGTGAATTCCACAAGAAAGGACTTAGTAGTGAACTTTGAAAGTATGATAGGAAATGTGTGATGACTAATTAAAGCATGCATGCAAAATAATGGACTTGCATGTCAAATTCCCCTTTATAGGCGGTGGCGGCCATGACAAGGAGGATGGGCTAAACATGTCATGAAACATGTTTTGTTGGTGCATTAGGGTGAAATAATAAACAAAGGTGTATGGGTGATAAAAATGAAAAAAAAATGTGTGTGAGTGTGGTAATCCCCCTTGCCGTGAGTTGAGAAAGAAGGAAGAAAAAATTTGTTGTGTTCTTCCTTTCTCATCCTTTGGCCGAAAATCATAAGGAGGAAGAAAGAGGATTTTTGCTTCATGCTTGGTTTAGAAGAGATCTAGAAGGTGATTTGGCTAAATTGGCATCAAGATTAAGGTATGTATGAGGTTGTGTTAGGAGTTTCATGCATGTTTTGGTTGCTAACTTGATGTGCATGTTAGCCATGGCTCAAATCTTTGTTATGCCATGGAAATGGTATTTGGCCAAAGTTGTTATGGTGATAAAGCCATTGCATGCTAAGTGTGAAGCTTGATGATGATGCATGCAATGATGGATTGTCTACTCTTGAGTAAGATTTTGAGTTTTCTTTTGTTTAACCATGATTGAAGTTGAAAAGGGGCATGATTGTCATATTCGGCCATGATGCATTCATGAGCATGGTTCATGCTTCTTGCATGTTAGTTAAAATTTGTGTTTTGGATGGCTATGGACACCTTGAAATTCGGCCATGCTCATATATGTATATATATGTTTGCACATGATGCTTTGGTCATGAAGTAAGTGATGAATATGTTTGTTTAAAGAAGAAGATGTTGAAGAATAATTGTGAAATTGTAAGCACATTCGGCCTAGCACACATATGAGTGCTTGATGCTATATTGTAAGTTTTGAGCTACAATATGCAAAGCATTAACTAGTAAAATGCATGCTGTTTTTGTGTGGTATTAAGTGCATAATTGGCCTCAACATGGACAAGTATATTCGGCCTTGGGTAGCCTATTGAAGGCCTTAGCTTTTCGTTGATGCTCGAATAAATTGTATTGAATTGCTTGATGTAGTATAAAATGTGCATGACCATTGTGTATTCAAGCTAAAGGGTGGCCATATGACCATTTAAATTCCTTGTCATATTCGCCATAAGCTAGCACAATGAGGTTTTGATAAATTGAATTTGTTTGAATTAGCTCAAGAGCTAAGAGGGCCACAATTGGACAAGGGAAGGAAAAAGTAATCGAATAGCCGTAAAAGCCGTTCGACAACATCCGAGGTAAGTCCTCAAGAAGTGACCTTACTTGAATTATGTGGAATGAAATATGGATGTATTGATTATTGATTTATGTGTGTATGAGTATTGAATGATACCGGGCTAAGTCCCGAAAGGCGATTATGCTAGTGATTATAATTGTGTTTGAGCCTTAGTAACGAAAATAAATATGTATGTCCAATGATTATTGATGTATGTGTGCATGAGAAATTGAATGATATCCGGGCTAAGCCCCGAAGACAATTATGCTGGAAATTATAACCGGGTTAAGACCCGAAGGCAATTGTGCTAGTGGCTACATCCGGGCTAAGATCCGAAGGCATTCGTGCAAGTCATTCTATCTGGGCTAAGACCCGAAGGCATTTGTGCAAATCGTGATATCCGGGTTAAGTCCCGTAGGCCTTGGTGCGGGTTACCATAACCGGGCTATGTCCCGAAGGCGATTGAACGAGTAGCGACATCCGGTTAAACTCCGAAGGTATGTGATTTGAAAATTATAAGCTTGCTAGAAAATTTCAGCTAATGCACTTGTGAAATTTCCCAATGACAAGGTAAGTGCGGTGTGTGCTTTGCGCGCTAGGAGTAAGAGCGTATGAATATCCGCTCCTATGATGGAACGAGTTATCGGCCTTAATGAAGCCGTTATTTGTGTATGAACATAAGAGTTGGGATGGTGAAGTAAGTATGATTATGTGAATGTGCATTAATGAAATGATGCATTTGGTTATGTGAATGTATTGCTTTAATTAAAGCTGATTTTATTCCTTGAGACTTACTAAGCATAAAAATGCTTACCCCGTTGCTTTGGCTCTCTGTCTTATAGATTTTGCTCGATAGCAATCGGATTCGGGATCATTAAAGTCAAGTCATCCACACTATCAACGCCTCTATTTTGGTATAAATTTTGGTTGAACTTTGAAATGGCATGTATAGGACTACCCTTGTTGGTTTAAATATGTTATGATGTATATGTACGGCCATGCGAAAATGGCTCGTAAAAGTGAAGTATCAACTTAAACTATTTGCGGTTTGTATATATATATATGGTGTCATGATGTGACTATGAATTGGAAATGGGAATGTTGGTCACATGATCAGCCATTGGCATGGTTAAAATGATCATATGTGGACCTATGTATGGCAAGACTAGTTGGTCCATGGAGACTACAAAATAGGTAAGACCTACCTTAAAAACAGATGCTGCCAGCTGCAGTAACGTGAATGTGAAAAATCACCAAAATTTTTAGGAATGGTATTAAATAGTGAATCAGCTATGTAAATGAACATTGATGAGTCTATTTTCATATGGAAGAAACGAAATGGTCATAGGAGTTACATGTTAAGAGATATTAAAGCTATTGTGAGACAGGGCCAGAACTGTTTCTGGGTCCCCTGTCGTAACTTCAAAAATTTACTATAAATTATCCAGAAAGAATTAGGAGTCATGCTTTATATGTACAGATTACATTTTGAGTCTAGTTTCATTAGAAACAAACGACACCAGTATTAAAGCCCTGTACAGAGAGATATTCAAGTTGTAACGCGCAAAGGTCAGAGTAGTCGATCCCTGTAACATGGGTGACTTTAACTAATAAACTGTACCAATTGGCCTGACCAAAAATTCTACAAATAAATCCATGGATGGATATATGAGTCTAAATTCAGGGAAAATTTACGAAACCGGTTTCCGAGTTTTGAAACTCAAGATATGATTTTTAAGGCGACGGTGATGCAGTTTTCCAGCCTGACTGGAAATGCCAAATTGGTGGGCAAAAATATGTGGACTTGGCTTGTTAACCCCTCGTGTCCGACACCGGCGATGGTCTCGGGTTCGGGGTGTTACAATTTTATTGGTATCAGAGCCACGGTTTAGTCGATTCTAGGACTACCGTGAGGTGTTTGGGGTCTAGCTATACCAGCCATTAAATGATGAATCGATAGTGTGGTGATTTCTGACAATTTGACTTTGAGTTTGTTTATAGCAATGGATCCCGATCCCAACCGAGCAATAGCTGATGATGTGGAGAGTGTGGCGCTGCTCCGCACAAGGGACAGCGCTGGCGGACTCTCAACCTATGGCCAACAATCCGAATGATGAGGCTAGGCAAGCCTTTTATAGTGTGATGAACGAATGGTTTAATCAATACATTCGAACTAACACGGCTGTTCCACAACCTCCATTCCCGACAAACGCAACCCCGCACCTACAATACCTCCGGTAACTGACCAAATAAGGTCAAGTAAGCCCCCAGTCGATAGGATTCGAAAACATGGGGCCACTGAATTTAAAGCTACGGATGATGATGATGCCGAACAAGCTGAATTTTGGGTTGGACAACACTATCAAGGTGCTCGATGAGCTATCTTGTACACCGATGAGTGCTTAAAGTGTACCATCTCCTTGCTACGTGATTCCACCTACTATTGGTGGAGTACTCGACTTCGTGGTACCTAGAGAGCAAGTGACTTGGGAATTCTTTCAAACCAAGTTCGAAAAAAAAAAAAAAAATATCATCGAGATTCATCGACCACTTTATGAAGGATTGCCGAGGATGCTTGAGCAGAATGTGAGTCAGAGTGGAAACCCGGGTGCTACCACTGCTCGAGGTAGGCCACCTAGAAATATGGGCAATGTCAGTGGCGGTCAGAGAGGATCTAGAGATGCTACCATCAGATCGAGGCTCGTGCTCTGCGAGGACTTATGCCATCTGTGACGCGAGGATCTTGCCTCTCCGGATGTCATTACGGTGCTTTCACTCTTTTCAATACTAATGTGATTGCTTTGATTGACCCTGGTTCTACTCAATCTTATATATGTGAAACCTTAGCATCCGATAAGACTTTGCCTATTGAGTCTCTTGAGTTTGTAATTCGGGTGTCAAACCCCTTGGGTCATTACGTGCTTGTCAACAAAGTGTGCAAGAAAAGTCCCCTAGTGTTCCGAGGTTCTTGTTTCCCGGTAGACTTGATGCTTTTGCCGTTCGATGAATTCGACGTTATTCTTGGTTTGGATGGGTTGACCACGCACGATGCGGTCGTAAATTGCAAAAGCAAGACTATCGATTTGAGGTGCGCGAATAACGAGATAATTTGGGTTGAGTCTACGGACTTAAAGGGGTTGCCAGCTGTAATATCAGCAATGTTGGCCCGAAAATATGTAAGAAAAGGTGCGAAGCGTACCTTGCGTCGTGCTTTCGATGACAAGGAATCGAAAAGAAACCCGAATCTGCGCGTGGTTTGCGAATACCGGATGTTTTACGAAGAATTGCGGGTTTACCACTGTCGGAAATAGAATTTGGCATCAAATTGGTACTGGTACCACTCAATTTCGATAGCTCCGTATCGTATAGCACCAACGGAATTAAAGGAGTTGAAAGCTCGATTGCAAGAATTGGTGGATAGAGGTTTTGCTCGCCCGAGTTTTTCGCCTTAGGGTGCGCCGGTGTTGTTCGTGAAAAGAAGGATGGAACCATACGGTACGTGCATCGATTATCGTCGACAATAAAGCGACAATAAAGAACAAATATCCGTTGCCACGTATCGATGACTTGTTCGATCAACTAAAGGGAGCCTCGGTGTTCTCGAAAATAGATTTGAGATCGGGCTATTATCAATTGCGAATCCGAGATTGGACGTACCCAAGGCGCCTTTAGAATGAGATATGGTCACTATGAGTTCCTAGTGATGCCGTTTGGGCTCACTAATGCCCTATGGTATTTATGGATTTAATGAATCGGATCTTGAGACCATATTTGGATCGATTCGTAGTCGTGTTCATTGATGACATCTTAGTCTATTCAAGAAATGAGACCGAACATGTTGAACACTGCGGTTAGTCTGCAAATTTTACGGGATAAGCAATTATATGCTAAGTTCACAAGTGTGAGTTACAGTTAAGAGGTTAGCTTCTTGGGTCATGTGGTATCTGCATCGGGTATCCGAGTCGATCCTAATAAAATTTCAGCCATACTTAATTGGAAGCCTCAGAAATATTCTTGAGGTTGAAGCTTTTGGGGCTTGCCGGTTATTACCGACGATTTGTAAAGGTTTCTCAACGATAGCCACGCCGATGTGAAGCTACTCCAAAAGGATGTTAAGTTCGAATGGATGGAGAAATGCCAAAAAGTTTCGATCAATGAAAACTTATTTGATGAAGCCCCAATTCTAGTGCAACCCGAGTCAAGCAAAGAGTTTGTCATTTATAGCGACGCCTCCCTCTTGGGGTTAGGTTGTGTATTGATGCAAGAAGGTCGAGTTGTGGCCTATCGTCGAGGCAATTAAAGCCACATGAGAAAAAATTATCCGACTCATGATCTCGAATTGGCGCCATCGTGTTCGCCTTTAAAGATTTGGCGACATTACTTATTTGGTGAAAGGTGCCATGTGTACTCGGATCACAAAAGTCTCAAATATTTGATGACCCAAAGAGACTTAAATCTGCGACAAAGGCGTTGGCTCGAGTGTTAAAGGATTACGAGCTGGTCATTGACTATCACCGGGAAAGGCGAATGTGGTTGCGGATGCCTTGAGTCGTAAATCATTATTCGCTTACGAGCGATGAGCGTGCACTTGTGCATTCGATCCGATAGTGTGTTAGTAGCTGAATTGAAAGCCAAACCACTATTGATACATCAAATTCGAAGCTCGAAAGTCGATGACGAGTTGGTCGCAAAAGCAGTGAGTGTGTTCGAACAAGGATTGAGTTTCAAATCGATGATGACGATTGTTTGAGGTTCAAAAGTCGTCTGTGTGTTCCAAAGAATTGAACTCATTTCGATAATTCGAATGAAGCCCATTGTAGCCGAATGGCAATCCACCCGGGAGTACGAAGATGTACAACGATTTGAAACGTCGATTTTGGTGGCATGGTATGAAGCGAGACATCTCCGACTTTGTTTGAGATGTTTAATATGTCAACAAGTGAAAGCGGAACATCGGTGCCTTGAGATTACTTCACCAATCACGATACCCGAGTGGAAATAGGATCGTGTCACAATGGACTTTGTATCCGGACCGCCATTGTCGACAAGTAAGAAGGATGCGGTTTGGGTCGTGGTAGATCGATTGACTAAGTCTGCTCACTTTGTCCCGACGCGTCGGATTTTCAATGGACAAATTAGCCGAATCGTACGTTTCTCAGATTGTGAGATTACACGGGGTGCCTATTTCCATCGTGTCGAATAGAGATCCGAGATTTACCTCGCGATTTTGGAAAAAGTTGCAAGAAGTTTTGGGTACCAAGTTGCATTTCAGCACCGCCTTTCACCCCCAAACCAATGGTCAATCCGAGTGGATAATTCAGATACTTGAGGATATGTTAAAATGTTGCGTCCTCGAGTTTAGTGGTTCATGGGAACGGTATTTGCCGTTGATTGAATTCGCTTACAACAACAGCTTTCAATCAAGTATTAAGATGGCACCCTACGAGGCCTTGTGCGATTCGTAAATGCCGTACACCATTGATTTGGACCGAGCTTGGTGAAAGCAAGATTTTCGGTGGATTTGATTAGAGATCTTTGAGCAGAAAGTGAAAGTAATCCGTGAAAGTCGAAGATAGCCTCCGATCGTCGAAGTCGTGACGCGGACTGAAGCGTAAGGATATCGAGTATCGGTGGGTGATAAAGTGTTTCTCAAGGTATCGCCTTGGAAAAAGATACTCGATTCGGCCGTAAGGGCAAGTTGAGCCCGAGGTTCGTTGGGCCTTATGAGATATCCGAGAGAGTCGGTCCGATGGCATATCGTTTGATTTTGCCCCGAACTCGAAAAGGTTCACGATGTCTTTCACGTTTGATGCTTGACGCTATAGATCCGATCCATCGCACGTGATTAGTCCATCGAAATTGAAATTCAAGCTAATATGAGTTATGAGGAAGAACCGATTCGTATCCTATCACGAGAAGTGAAAGAGTTGCGAAACAAGCGGGTTCCGCTAGTAAAAGTGTTATGGCTCAAGCACGGGATAGAAGAAGCTACTTGGGAGACCGAGAACTCTATGAAAGAGTGATATCCAAACCTATTTACGGTAAGATTTTGGGACGAAAATTTCTTAAGTGGGGAGAGTTGTGACAGCCCAAAATTGACCCTAGTCGGAAGGTGGTCTCGGGACCACAAAACCGAGGCATAAAAATAATTAAAATTTATTTTGATGCCTATAATATGTGTGTGCTCATGTATGACATTTTATGATGATTGATTTAGTGTTATAAGGGTGAATTCCACAAGAAAGGACTTAGTAGTGAACTTTGAAAGTATGATAGGGAAATGTGTGATGACTAATTAAAGCATGCATGCAAAATAATGGACTTGCATGTCAAATTCCCCCTTTTATAGGCGGTGGCCGGCCATGACAAGGGAGGATGGGCTAAACATGTCATGAAACATGTTTTGTTGGTGCATTAGGGTGAAATAATAAACAAAGGTGTATGGGTGATAAAAAAATGAAAAAAAAAATGTGTGTGAGTGTGGTAATCCCCCCCCTTGCCGTGAGTTGAGAAAGAACTAAGAAAAAAATTTGTTGTGTTCTTCCTTTCTCATCCTTTTGGCCGAAAATCATAAGGAGGAAGAAAGAGGATTTTTGCTTCATGCTTGGTTTAGAAGAGATCTAGAAGGTGATTTGGCTAAATTGGCATCAAGATTAAGGTATGTATGAGGTTGTGTTAGGAGTTTCATGCATGTTTTGGTTGCTAACTTGATGTGCATGTTAGCCATGGCTCAAATCTTTGTTATGCCATGAAAATGGTATTTGGCCAAAGTTGTTATGGTGATAAAGCCATTGCATGCTAAGTGTGAAGCTTGATGATGATGCATGCAATGATGGATTGTCTACTCTTGAGTAAGATTTTGAGTTTTCTTTTGTTTAACCATGATTGAAGTTGAAAAGGGGCATGATTGTCATATTCGGCCATGATGCATTCATGAGCATGGTTCATGCTTCTTGCATGTTAGTTAAAATTTGTGTTTTGGATGGCTATGGACACCTTGAAATTGGCCATGCTCATATATGTATATATATGTTTGCACATGATGCTTTGGTCATGAAGTAAGTGATGAATATGTTTGTTTAAAGAAGAAGATGTTGAAGAATAATTGTGAAATTGTAAGCACATCGGCCTAGCACACATATGAGTGCTTGATGCTATATTGTAAGTTTTGAGCTACAATATGCAAAGCATTAACTAGTAAAATGCATGCTGTTTTTGTGTGGTATTAAGTGCATAATTGGCCTCAACATGGACAAGTATATTCGGCCTTGGGTAGCCTATTGAAGGCCTTAGCTTTTCCTTGATGCTCGAATAAATTGTATTGAATTGCTTGATGTAGTATAAAATGTGCATGACCATTGTGTATTCAAGCTAAAGGGTGGCCATATGACCATTTAAATTCCTTGTCATATTCGGCCATAAGCTAGCACAATGAGGTTTTGATAAATTGAATTTGTTTGAATTAGCTCAAGAGCTAAGAGGGCCACAATTGGACAAGGGGAAGGAAAAAGTAATCGAATAGCCGTAAAAGCCATTCGACAACATCCGAGGTAAGTCCTCAAGAAGTGACCTTACTTGAATTATGTGGAATGAAATATGGATGTATTGATTATTGATTTATGTGTGTATGAGTATTGAATGATACGGGCTAAGTCCGAAGGCGATTATGCTAGTGATTATAATTGTGTTTGAGCCTTAGTAACGAAAATAAATATGTATGTCCAATGATTATTGATGTATGTGTGCATGAGAAATTGAATGATATCCGGGCTAAGCCCCGAAGACAATTATGCTGGAAATTATAACCGGGTTAAGACCCGAAGGCAATTGTGCTAGTGGCTACATCCGGGCTAAGACCCGAAGGCATTCGTGCAAGTCATTCTATCCGGGCTAAGACCCGAAGGCATTTGTGCAAATCGTGATATCCGGGTTAAGTCCCGTAGGCCTTGGTGCGGGTTACCATAACCGGGCTATGTCCCGAAGGCGATTGAACGAGTAGCGACATCCGGTTAAACTCGAAGGTATGTGATTTGAAAATTATAAGCTTGCTGGAAAATTTCAGCTAATGCACTTGTGAAATTTCCCAATGACAAGGTAAGTGCGGTGTGTGCTTTATGCGCTAGGAGTAGAGCGTATGAATATCCGCTCCTATGATGGAACGAGTTATCGGCCTTAATGAAGCCGTTATTTGTGTATGAACATAAGAGTTGGGATGGTGAAGTAAGTATGATTATGTGAATGTGCATTAATGAAATGATGCATTTGGTTATGTGAATGTATTGCTTTAATTAAAGCTGATTTTATTCCTTGAGACTTACTAAGCATAAAAATGCTTACCCCGTTGCTTTGGCTCTCTGTCTTATAGATTTTGCTCGATAGCAATCGGATTCGGGATCATTAAAGTCGAAGTCATCCACACTATCAACGCCTCTATTTTGGTATAAATTTTGGTTGAACTTTGAAATGGCATGTATAGGACTACCCCTTGTTGGTTTAAATATGTTATGATGTATATGTGTACGGCCATGCGAAAATGGCTCGTAAAAGTGAAGTATCAACTTAAACTATTTGCGGTTTGTATATATATATATGGTGTCATGATGTGACTATGAATTGGAAATGGGAATGTTGGTCACATGATCAGCCATTGGCATGGTTAAAATGATCATATGTGGACCTATGTATGGCAAGACTAGTTGGTTCATGGAGACTACAAAATAGGTAAGACCTACCTTAAAAACAGATGCTGCCAGCTGCAGTAACGTGAATGTGAAAAATCACCAAAATTTGTAGGAATGGTATTAAATAGTGAATCAGCTATGTAAATGAACATTGATGAGTCTATTTTCATATGGAAGAAACGAAATGGTCATAGGAGTTACATGTTAAGAGATATTAAAGATATTGTGAGACAGGGCCAGAACGGTTTCTGGGTCCCCTGTCGTAACTTCAAAAATTTACTATAAATTATCCAGAAAGAATTAGGAGTCATGCTTTATATGTACAGATTCCATTTTGAGTCTAGTTTCATTAGAAACAAACGACACCAGTATTAAATCCCTGTACAGAGAGATATTCAAGTTGTAACACGCGAAGGTCAGAGTAGTCGATCCCTGTAACATGGGTGACTTTAACTAATAAACTGTACCAATTGGCCCGACCAAAAATTCTAGAAATAAATCCATGGATGGATATATGAGTCTAAATTCAGGGAAAATTTACGAAACCGGTTTCCGAGTTTTGAAACTCGAGATATGATTTTTAAGGCGACGGTGACGCAGTTTTCCAGCCTGACTGGAAATGCCAAATTGGTGGGCAAAAATATGTGGACTTGGCTTGTTAACCCCTCGTGTCCGACACCGGCGATGGTCTCGGGTTCGGGGTGTTACAACATCCATACATTTTCTATCGTTAAACATCAAAATGCACATAGATTGATCAATGGAAAACCCTAAACCTTTAACAGTTTAGCAAAATAGCCCCTGGGCTAGCTAGAATAAGCTGCAATGATCTCAAAAACATAGAAATCATTAATAACGGGACAAAAATCATACCTATTTGAACAAAAATGCCTTGGCCAAACCATAGCTTCAAAAATGGATATTTCTTCTTTTTGAAAATCGGCTAAGGAAGATGATAACATAAAAAAATGGTTTTTGTTTTATTTTTTAACCTTAATTAAAAACTATTAGAAACACTTAATGCATGTCCATAAATGTCCATTAACATTAAAAATGGGATAACTAATACATAAGGGCCTCCACCATTTAATTTCATAGCCATTTAATATCTTTAGCTAATAGAATTCAAGTTTTACACTTTACGCGATTTAGTCCTTTTTATCGAATTAAACATTCAAACAACAAAATTTTTTAACGAAATTTTCATACAATCTTATCTTCATTCTATAGACATTAAAATGATAATAAAATTATTATTTTGACTTTAGATTTTTGGTCCAAAAACCACTGTTCTGATTTAACTAAAAACGAGATGTTACAAGAAGCATAGAAATTTTGATCAAGGTTTCATGAATAATTTTCCCTGTTTTTATTAAAATGACAACACACTCTTGAGTTTATTTTTTTCCACCCAAGGAAAATGTTGTACGTTGTAGTTGGTTGGACTCTGTTGTTGTTGTATTTCCTTTAGTTTTTCTTACCTATAGAGCGTTCCAACTTGTGTATGCCTAATTAGTGTGATTTGTTGACCTTGAGATAAGTTTAATGACTGACAATTGATTTATGGAGATGATCTCAAATAGGATTTTGTTTCTACGGACCCTTATGCTCTATAATATTGCAACAAAGTTTGTGAATGGCTCTTTGTCTATTCCAACATTGTGTTGGTCCATTCTTGTATTGAGTTTATGCTTAAGCAGCATGCCCTTATTCCCAAGTTTGAGCCAAACCATAATGTCCTTGATAAGCTATAGTTAAGAAATAAGTGTTCCATGTCTTCTTTTTCTCTTTGATAGAATGGATATTTTTTATAAAAGGATTAAATTCTCTTTTGGATCTTCATTTTCATGTTAATGCATTGCATTGTTAAGAATTTTCTACAAAAAAGTATTGTAATTAAAAGGGTAACTTAAGTGACCACAATAATTTCCAAGCATTGTTAGGACTAGCCTACGATAATGTATCATATTATTGCTCATTATATTATTGAGTTCTTAAAAGTATATCAATCTTATTGAAAAATTACCAAAAGGAGAGAATTTTCATTTCAGTTCTCTATTTCCTTCGAAAAAAAGGATCTTTCTTCTCTCCATCTAGTTCAAACCATGTTTTCCATTTTGTCCTAGACTTCTTTGTTCCTATAATCTAAAACATTTAAACCTCACATATTGTTTACCCATTGTCATGTAATACCTTTCTTGACCATCTCTTTGCCATTAATGATGCTTTCCCACACCTATGAGTTGCCCAATTTTTCTTTTTTTTGGTAGAAGTTCTCATTTTAACAATATTTATTTACTAAAATTTCTTAAATCAGCCAACTTTGATTGCTAATGATCCTCCATGTTTTCTTGGCAAGGGGAGCTTTGTTTAAAATTTCCATTCTTCTAATCCCTAGCTCTTTTTGTGATTTTTCGTCACCAAATCAATTTTAGTTGAGGTAGTGAATCTTCGTTTTATCCTTGTCTTCTCCCTACTAAATTTGACACATTATACGAACATTTTTTTCACAAATGTCCTTAAGGACTTGGAAGCAAGATAATTGGTAAATCATAACACTTGACAATATCAATTTATTTAAGGTCAATTTTCCACCTTGGCCTAGGGTTTTAGCCTTCCATTGCACTAACTTTGTTTCCATTTTTTTCAGTAAGGGTTGGAAGAATTTACTCTTTTTATTCTATAACCCAAGTTTGACTCGTAAGTATTTGCCTCCATTCAGTCGCAGTTTTGACGTGGAGAATACTTTTAAAACATTCTCTTGAAATCGAGTGGCAATTCTTGCTAAGAACTAGCTCTAATTTACAAAAGTTTTTTTGTAGGTCTCAAAAATCTTAGTCATTAAGAATTTGAGCTTGAGGTTGATATTTTTCAAGTAGTTAATAATAAAAAAATTATGAATATTATTGTTACACCCCAAACCCGGCCCAGACGTTATGGCCGGATCCGACGTGTCATATTAAAGTTTTTCAGAAAACCCACGCCTCTTTCAACGTCCTTCTTAGTGTTTTAAAAGATAGCCTTTGCTAAGTTAATAAAGTGAATGGAAGCTGAGCACTAGGTAGGTATCCAAAACAAAGGAGGTGAGCCAAGCTCTTGATTGGATCCAATCCTAGACATGCCCACAACCATTGCCACACTTTGGTGCGAGGTTAGGTTTTGAGAAAAACGAGTTGGAATTCATTTAAGTAGATATTTTTGATAAACCGATTAATTGTATCGTTGCGTTATTTTGAAAACAATTATCATTTTGGAAATGCGCCCTAAGTCTAACCCATTTTGGATTGTTATTAGTAAAATATAGGGTATAAAATAAAATAATCCCAGAAAAATAATTAAAATGGCCTTATTACAACCCAAAACTAAATAATAATATTAATTAAGATAAAACTTATAAAAAATAAACCGGTTACATCTTGCAATTAAAAAAAGCAAACAGAGTGTGGCCATCTCCGAGTCCCTCGCAGACTCCAAACCATCTAAGCTTAGGGATTACGCACAGTTAGAAAGCGGGTGAGTTTACGAAAACTCATGTGTAATCCCCAACAACAAACAAACAGATGAATGACATAGTATCAAGACAATCGGGCCAAAGCCCTATTCAAGAATAATGATGATCTGGGCCTTAGCCCTTAAACAAGAGTAATATGGGCCTAAGCCCTAATTGATCTCGATATATCTTGGGCAAGCCTTTTCATAAATCATATCATCGGGTCAAGCATTTTCATAAATCATATCATCGGTCAAGCCTTTATCAGAAGCGGTATGGCCCATAGGCCCATTTCAATATCACATGTAATATCAATGAATGTATGCAAGCCCATTTGGGGAGACTACTCAACCCACCATCCGCTACTCTCCACCCGTACCAACCAACACACCATGTGGGGAATAACTCAACCCACCCAACCAAACTCTCCACTGGCAGCATAGCTACATTATCAAATAACTAGAGGCCTAGCCTCTTTTAATAACTGGGGGAAAGCCCTTTTTGATAAACTGGGGCAAAGCCCTTTTCGGTAAACTAGGGCATAGCCCTTTTAGCACTTCCTCTATTTATAAAACCCAACCCATGCAACATGTCATGTATGCAGAATGTCATGCCCATATTTGAATCAAACAATCACAGCCAATTCATTCATATCACCAACCACACAGTCCATCAACCACACAGTCCAAGTCAGTCACTTGCCCATAAGGGCAAAACAGTCATTTTTCATATTATAAGGGTAATTTCGTAATTTTACCAAATATCAGGGTTTTTCATGTTCATTAACAATTATCAATATTTCCGAGTGTTTAAACAATGATCTTTATCCCGCTTTATCAAATTCGGGTTTTTGGGCCCAAAACCCCTAATGGGCCCTACGAATGCTGATTTAGCCCACTAAGCCTGCTTAATCCAAATTTTACAATAGTACTAACCGTGTTAACATGCATCTTTTCCATATTCCATTTTTTATCAGTTTTACCCAAATGGGCCCGAAAGCCCATTGGGCCCAATTCCAGACCATTGAGGCCCAACTTACCATCATGTACAAAATTACGCTCTTACCTGCTCTATCGATCCAAACACTGATCATATCGTATCTATTGCATCTTTAAGCAAAGGTAAAATCACAAGTTCCCGAAATACCGAAATTTTAGCATTTCGGCTTTTCGGCGAATATTAATCTAAGCTACTGCGAGGGTTATTACACACCTGTTATAGGTTGAAGTTGAAACGTTTCCAAAATCAATCACCTACGATAACCACCACCTATCACTCAAACTTAACTAATCCAATATCAATATATGTAAATCCTAAGCACATTAGTCATACGAAACATAAGGGCATATTCGTCATTTTACCATACAGGGTATTACGGTCACTTTACCTTACAGGGGCTTTACGGTCTTTTTACCTATTAGGGGTATTTTAGTCATTTCATACTACAAGGGTGTTTTGGTAAATCTACAAACCAAGGGTATTTCAGTAATTTTGTAAACCAATGGTATTTTAATAATTCTTAGAAAGTCAAGGGTATTTTTGTAATTTTGTAAATCAGGGGTATTTTGGTAATTTTACAAGTTGAGGGTATTTTAGTAATTTCACAAACCAGTGGTATTTCGGTAATTTTACAAACTAGGGGTATTTTGGTAATTCTACCCTATAGGCGTATTTTAGTAATTTCACAATCGAGGGTAAAATAGTAATTTTGTAAATCGAGGGTAAAACAGTAATTCTATAAATCAAGGGTAAAACAGTAATTCTATAAATCGAGGGTACTTTGGTAATTTTACAAGTCGAGGGCATTTCTGTAATTGGTAAACTAAAGTATTCTAAATAGGAATAAAATACGAATGGCCCTAAAGCCCATTCTCGGCCCAAATGGGCCCACACGCTCGTGTGGCCCTTTTAGCCCAAATCTAGCCACAAATATGAGATTCACCTAGCCTAGTCCAATATTTACTACACAATCAAACAACTTATCCAATTGGGCTCGTGGGCCTTGGGCCCACATGGCTCCTTTCGACCCATCGCGGCCCAAAGTAGCCATCCTACAATTAGAGTAGTGAGAAATACACACCTGATAGGAGACTGGAGTTAATCCACGCTCTGAGCACTCTTAGTCGACGCCCAACCCAAACGAGCACGCCATACAGCAAAAGGGATCAACCAAGAAAGGTACCTTTACTCTCCTCATGGTTCTCTCTATTTAAAGCCAGCTTCGCATCCACTCTTATGTTAGCTTCCCGATGTGCGATCCTTCCAACATCAGAGTTTAAATTCAACACCAACTCTTGTCGCCCTCTGTTAGCAAAATAAATGCTCTTTGATTGCCATGAGTTTCGAACCTTGGACCTCCTTGCCAACTCTATGACGTCACCTTGCCACTTCACCACAGGCTCTTTTTGTGTCATATTTTATCCCCAATTAATTATAAGGTCTAAAGGCCAAACTCTAGGTTCCTTTAAAAAAAAAAAAGAATAAATTGCAAGAGCCAAGGCTTGAACCCAAGCTCCCATACAACCTTAATAATGCCACTTCCACTAGACAACATTGCTCCTTGTGTCATTTATTTAACACAATAATTTAAAAGGCCCTCATCCAAGCATCCAGGTTTTTTTCACTTAATACCAAAATTTTTGCTAAAGCCCAAGTTTGAACCCAAGATTTCTCCAACACTTCTCAAAGCCATTAACCACTAAAGCAAACATTTAATTGTTTCATTTCATTGCACAATTAAATACCTATATACAACCTCCTTACAGACCCCCACTCAAGGCCCAATACTTTTAGGCCCAAATTCGGGGTGTTACAATTATAGTTTGTAACACCATAAATTTACGGTACAATAAGTGGCATTGTTCATGGAACCGTTACAATGATTTTTTGAGAAAATTTGTTAATGAGACTAATAAAGAGAATTTTTAAAATGAATTATAAATATTTGTTGTTGGAAATCAATGAAGTAA
Organism: Gossypium arboreum; assembly: GCF_025698485.1. Lineage (NCBI taxonomy): Eukaryota > Viridiplantae > Streptophyta > Magnoliopsida > Malvales > Malvaceae > Gossypium > Gossypium arboreum. The sequence goes on from NC_069073.1 coordinate 85,571,962, forward strand.
ATTTTGGATGTGAAATTGCGAAAAAAGGACTACATTAAAAAGTTAAAAAATGTATGAGGACTAGAATGTAAAGTGACCAATCTAAAAAATTATGGATTAATAATGATCTGTTAATATTAAGTTGACATGGGATATGTATTTTTACAAAGAAAAATGAATTCTCAACTATTTGAATAAAATGAAAAGTATAGGGACCAAATTGATTTTTTTTCATTTTTGGCTTAGAAAGGAATTAAAATGCAAATTTTGCATGGTTTAATAGTATAATGGACTTTTATAATGTTAATAAAGTGAAATGATGTGAAAAAAGGGACTAAAAGTGCAAAATATTCACTAAAATATATTTTTGACTTGTCAAGAAAATTATATTGAGAAATTTAGAAATTATTAAATATGTGTTGTTATGAGAGATTTAGAATTTAGCATTTATAGAGGTGAGCCATGATAGATAAAGTTGCATAGAATTATGGGTGACAAAGCATATGGATTAATGAAAATTTTCTTATGGAGCATAAAAGTAAAAGATGCAAACTCTTGAATTAAAACATGAATAGTTACTCAATGTAAACCTATTTATGAACATGATATGTGGACCTTATTTTTAGATGAATCATATGGTAATGTGTATGAAAGTGTGTGTGTGTGGATATAATTGTGGTGAAATGAAATTGAAATTACTAATTAAACTTTACGCTGGTAAACTTATATAAGTAGTTAGGATACTGTTGGCATGCCAATATGGATACTATGGATTTTTATTTTAACTTAGAGTTTTGTTTTGGCTAGGAGTCATGTCACCTTCAAGCTTAACAATTTGGTGCCTATTAGTGTGGTGGAGGTTTCACATTTATGTGTATTGTGTATTGCCTTCCAACCTTGCACTTAAGTGCATCTTGGTGTGGTGTAGTTTACACTCTCATAATCCCTTTAGTGTGCTAGGAGGAATGTTATATAACGCCTTCAGGCTAGAACTTATATGCTTTCAGAGTCTTCCACTAGTGTTTACTAAGGGCTAAATGTTATAAAAAGAAAGAAAATATAGATTGTGAGGATAATGAACCAAATATGTATAATGAAATGAATTTTAATGGTTAATATGACTTGTTAGTTTACTCATTCAATTATAAGTTAATACAAAGGCATGAGCCTATATGAGATTTGGAAAGTGAAAAATAATCTTGTAGATCAATTTATTTAAGTAAAACATAATTCATTAAACATACAAAGATGAGAAATTAAACTATGTTCACCTTAATTTCAATTATATTGAAATTTAGCAATGAATGAGCAAGGCTTAAATGTGGACTAACCCCTTCATATGAGAGAAGGTAAGTTGAATACCTTTCTTGTTTACTAACTAAGCAATCATGCTTAATGCATCATTATTTCTTATGCGTAGATAGTTTATGGATCATGAGAGCTCTTTATCATACGGGAGGACCATCACCTTAACAAAGCCTTTACAATATGAGAGAAGGTAAGTTGAATACCTTCATTGTTTACTAACTAAGCAATCATGCTTAATGCATCGGTATTTCTTATGCGTAGATAGTTTATGGATCATGAGATCCCTTTATCATATGGGAGGACCACCACCTTAACAAAGCCTTTACAACAAGCCTTACTTTATATCTGGATTCTTCAACTCTTAGAGTACCTTCTCTCCTCTTGAACACCCATTTATGAAAAATAGCCTTCTTACCTTTAGGAAGCTTCACAAGATCCCATGGTCTGTTCTTGTGGAGTGATTGTAGCACCCCATACACATAACCCAAGCCGGAGTGGAATACGAGGCATTACCTAACTTGATCTCATGCACACAAATGTTTCCCAAATCACCAAGACTTGATCCCATTTTAGAACTTTTTCAATTTCTACTTTAAAATTCTTATTATGGACCTATAAGCCCCAAATCGACCATTAAAAACTATTTGGGATCAGCTCAGGTCCTTAAACCATCTATAGAAAATTTTACTTTGAAATAGGGCACACACCCGTGTAAAAGGGCAACACGCCTATGTGGCCATTCCAACATGGTCGCGTTGATGGCCTGTATGGCTCACACTGCCTAAGCAATACAGGGACACATCCGTGTCCTCCACCTATGTGGAATTAATTCTAAATGCACTGTAACACCCCCGTACCCAAGACCGTCGCCGGAGTCGAGTACAAGGTGTTACTAAACTTAATTCATTAATTAAACAGCTTAAACAATTTATTTTAGAATTCCCAGACAAGCTGGCTAACTACATCATAGTCGCTTAAAAATTCATATCTCGAGTTCCAAAACTCAAAATTAAGATCCGTAAATTTTCCCTGAAACTAGACTCATATATCTATCTACTAAATTTTTTCTAGAATTTTTGGTCGAGGTAATTAGTACAGTTTATTGATTAAAGTCTCCCCTATTTCAGGGTTCGACTACTCTGACCCCTGTGTATTACGAATCAGATATCTACCTATAAAGAGTTTAAATTATTATGAAGTTTGTTTCTCATAAAACTAGACTCAATAAGGAATCTATACATATAAAACATGACTTCTAATTATTTTTTTACAATTTATGGTGAATTCTTAAAGTTAGAACAGGGGATCCAGAAATTACTCTGGCCCTGTTTCACAAAAATTCAAATATCTCATAAAATATAATTCATATACCTGTTTTGTTCAATCCATATGAAAAACTCATTAAGCTTCGATTCCTTAACTTATTCATCATTTAAGTCAATTTCTACTATTTTTAGTGATTTTTCAAATTTACATCATTGCTATAGAAATATTCTGTTTTATAACAAATTTCACTTTATTATAGATTTCCATGGACTAAATAGCAGTTTAAATATACATGGCATCAAATATGATTTAGATTGGCCATTCCAATTGCTAATCATTCACAAACCCTTTTCTTACCAAACCATAACCATGTCATAAAATCATTTACACAAAGTGAGTATTTTGCCATACATGCCACATTCAAAATACACAAGCCATTTTAACAATTTAGGCCTTCGGATAGTGTGAACGAGTCTTCGACCTATCCCGATTCTCAAGCCGTCTTGTCAACAACTACAATGAATGAAAAGGAGGGGGTAAGCATAAATGCTTAGTAAGTTCACATGCAAATAGCAAGTGACATAATCATGCAATTCCACATAAAACATCATTTAAATAAACAACATCAAGACATTCGTGTTTCGTTTGCATTTAATATCTTTCTACGATTTCATCATACCAAGTTCTCAACCCGAGGATTTAAGCACATACCTATCAAATTTCCTCATTCACCACACTTACCAATATATCACCTTCGTTTTAGGCATTCTTCTCATTCACTTAAGATTCACCCGTTGAACACATCGGAATATAATTCGAATACGCGGATTTCATGAACGTAAGTGCCATACCCGCAGCTAGACAAAACTCAATAGCCTGCGGAACTTATGTAGCCAAGCTACCATGTAACCCGTCCATAAGTGAACTCGGACTCAACTCAACGAGTTCGATGCCTAGTTACATCTCACGAACTTGGACTCAACTCAACGAGTTTGGAACTCAAATATCCTAGTGACATGTCACTTGTATTTTAATTTATTCCCAAGGTTCAAACGGGCTTTTTCCTCGATTACACATCTTTTCCGTCTTCCACGGAATATCGAAATCGATACTTCGGTGATAGTTCAAACTTATCAAGTAATTCACATAATTACATATTATTCGACAATAAACACAAAACATAACATTTCATGATATTAATAAGCATCATATCATATAAACAACATTAAATTGCTCAAAATGACAATTATGTTACTACATTTACACATGAACTTACCTCGATACAAAATATTAGCAATCGAGCCTATTCCTCGTATATTTTGTTTTTCCCTCGATCACGACTTGAATCTCATTTCTCTTGATCTATAATGCCAAATTGATTTATTTAATACATATATTCATCAAAACAGCCCTTAGTACGAACTTTGGCAAAATTACCATTTTGCCCCTAAACTTTAACATATTTTCACTTTTTCCCCAAGGCTCGTAAACTAAACCTCATCCTATTTTATTATGTTTTATAACATGCTGATCATTTTTCCCTTCTATGGCAACATCAAATTCACACTCTAACATGTACTTATGACTATTAGGTATTTTTACCGATTAAGCCCTTTTACTCGTTTTCACTTAAAACCGAGCAGTACAAGTTGTCCAACATAATTTAAAACCTTATATTCTATCATAAAACACCAAAATACACAAATTTCACCTATGGGTGTTTTTCAAAATATGAACCCTAGGTTGAATTATTGCTAGCATAAGCTTAATCGAGCTACCGGGATTCCAAAAACATAAAGAACATTAAAAACGAGGCTTGGAATCACTTACTATGGAGCTTGGAAGCTTGAAACAAACCCTAGCTATGGAACCCTTGAAATTGCGGCCTAATGAAGAAGATGGACAAAAATTGGCTTTTAATTTTGTTTTTAATTCATTTTAATAACTAAATGACCAAAATGCCCTTCCTACTAAACTTTCAAAAAAATTACATCCATGTCCAATTTTTGTCCGTAGACTTAGAAATTGGTAAAATTTCTATTTAAGACCTCCTCATTAATATTCCAAAGCAATTTCATACTAAAAACTCCTAGAATGCAAGTTTTGCAAATTATTCGATTTAGTCCCTAATTTCAATTTAAGCACTTTAGGCATAGGATTTCATCACGAAATTTTCACACAATCATGAAATCATATCATAAACATCAAAATAATTATAAAATAGTTATTTCAATCTCAGATTTGTGGTTACAAAACCAGTATTCTATTTAGGCCCTAATTCGGGATATTACAACTCTCCCCCCTTTAAGGATTTTCGTCCTCGAAAATCTTACCGGTAAATAGGTGTGGCTATTGGTTTCTCATAGTTTCCTTAGGTTCCCATGTAGTCTCTTCTACCCCATGCTTTTGCCACAATACTTTCACGAGAGCGACACTTTTATTTCTTAGTTGTTTGACTTCTCGAGCTAAAATCTTACTCGGTTCTTCTTCGTAAGTCATATCTGGTCGTAGCTCAATTTCTGTCGGTGAAATTATATGTGAAGGATCTGAACGATATCGACATAGCATAGATACGTAGAACACATCATGCATATTCTGTAATTCAGATGGCAATGCTAACCGATAAGCTATTGGTCTAACTTTTTCAATTATTTCATACGGTCCAATAAAACGCGGACTCAACTTGCCCTTCCGTCCGAATCTAAGAACTTTCTTCCATGGAGACACTTTTAAAAATATCTTATCACCAACTTGAAATTTGATTTCCTTTCGTTTCAAAGCCGCATAAGATTTCTGTCTATCCGATGCAGCTTTCAAACAATCTCGAATCACTTTCACTTTTTCTTCGGTTTCTTTTATTAGATCAACTCTATAAATCTGATTTTCCTTGAGTTCATTCCAATACAATGGCGTCCGACATTTACGACCATACAATGCTTCATAAGGAGCCATCTTCAAACTCGTCTGATAACTATTATTATAAGCAAATTCTACCAACGGTAAATATCTTTCCCAACTACCCTGAAATTCCAATACACAACATCTGAGCATGTCTTCAAGAATCTGAACCACTTTCTCTGACTGTCCATCAGTTTGTGGATGAAAGGCAGTGCTGAAATTCAATTTAGTACCTAATGCCTCTTGCAACTTTTGCCAAAACCGTGAAGTAAATCTCAGATCTCTATCCGAAATGATTGACAAAGGTATTCCATGAAGTCTAACAATCTCACGGATATACAATTCAGTCAACTTATTAAGAGAATAATCCGTACGTACCGGAATAAAATGAGCCGATTTAGTCAGTTTGTTAACTATTACCCAGATGGCATTTTTCTTCCCTGAAGTTAACGGCAACCCTGATACAAAATCCATAGTAATCCGATCCCATTTCCATTCAAGAACCATGATAGGCTAGAGTAGTCCTGAAGGTACTTGGTGTTCAGCTTTCACTTGTTGACAAATTAAGCACTTTGATACAAACTCAAAGATATCTCTTTTCATTCCACTCCACCAATACATTTTCTTCAAGTCATTATACATTTTCGTACTGCCCGGGTGAACTGCCAAACAACTATTATGTGCTTCATGCAAAATCTTTTGAATCAATTCATGATTTTTCGGTACACAAATCCGATTTTTAAACATCAAGCAACCATCAGAACCGATTCTAAAATCTGATCCCGTATCAGCTTCACACTACTTTTCCCGTATCAGCTTCACACTACTTTCTCTTGGCTTGCAAATCTTGGTCATTTTTCTGAGCTTTACAAATCTCTTGTAAAAACATCGGCCTTGCTCTTAACTCTGCTAGAATCAAACCATCATTTGATACCTTCAACTGAGTATTCATAGCTCTCAAGGCAAATAGCAACTTTCTACTCAAAGCATCGGCAACCATATTTGCTTTTCCCGGAGGTAGTCAATAACAAGCTCGTAATCTTTCAATAACTCCAACCATCTTCGCTGTCTCAAATTCAAGTCTTTTTGTGACATCAAGTACTTAAGACTTTTATGGTCGGTATATACTCGGCATTTTTCACCGTACAGATAATGTCGCCAAGTCTTCAAAGCAAACACTATAGCAGCCAATTCCAAATCATAAGTCGGATAATTCCTTTCGTGAGATTTTAACGGCCTCAAAGCATAAGCCACCACTTTTCCTTCTTGTATAAGTACACATCCTAAGCCATTTCGAGAAGCATCACTATACACCACAAATTCTTTACCTGATTCGGGTTGTACCAACACTGGTGCTTCAGTTAATAACTTTTTCAATTCTTCAAAACTCTGTTGACATTCTTCCGTCCATTCAAATTTAACATCCTTTCAGAGTAGTCTAGTCATAGGAGCATCAATTATAGAAAATCCATTTACAAACCACCGATAATACCCAACTAGCCCCAAGAAACTTCTAACCTCGATTACACTTTTTGGTGGTTTCCAATCAACAATGGTTGAAATTTTAATAGGATCAACCCGTATACCATCACCTGAAACAATGTGACCCAAAAATCCAACTTCCCGAAGCCAAAATTCACTTTTACTAAACTTGGCATATAACTGCTTATTTCTCAAAGTTTGCAAAACTATTTTCAAGTGCTCGGCATGCTCTGTCTCATCTTTTGAATAAATTAAGATGTCATCTATAAACACCACAACAAATTTGTCCAAGTATGGCCGAAATATGCGATTTATTAAATTCATAAACACAGTAGGAGCATTTGTCAACCCGAATGGCATAACTAAAAATTCATAGTGACCGTACCTTGTTCTAAAAGCAGTTTTAGGCACATCCGACTCTTTACTCGCAGCTGGTAGTACCTAGATCTCAAGTCAATCTTTGAAAACCATGTCGCTTCTTTTAGTTAATCAAACAAATCATCAATTCTTTGCAACGGATACTTTTTTTTTATTATCACCTTGTTTAATTGCCGATAGTCAACACACAATCTCATAGAACTGTAATGACCCAAAATCCACAGGCACCGGAAAAGTGAGTTATAGGGCCTCCATCTTAGTGAAATAAGTTCGAAAATAATTATTAAAAATATTTATGAGCCTAGTGGTGTGTCTAATTAGGATTTAATTAGGCGAAATTAGCTTAATTTAGAATAATTAGCAAAAAGAACTAAATTGAAAAAGGGGTAAAAGTTTAATTCTAAAGTAATAGAAAATAAAAAGGATCAAAACGACAATTAAGCCATTTACATAAATTGAGGCGGCAAATGGAAGAAAAATCAAGATTTTTCTTGAATGTATGTATTATATATATTAAAATTATTATGATTATTTAATGAATATTATATTTTAAATAAATTAAATAGTTGATAAATATATGGTAATAAAATTTACATGTGTAAAAATCATATTGGTACATTTGTAGTTTAAATACTAAATTACTTATAATTTAAGTAAAAAGATATTTGTTAATTAAATAATTAAAATTTTAAATTATGAGATTTTTGTTTGAGAAACAAATTAAATAATGACAAATGTAATAAAATTATTGGTACAAATGTAGAATTAAATATGTGTACAATTGTAAAATATGTAAATGATGTTAAAATAGATATTTAAAATAAATATATTATAATATATGCTAATTAAATAAGTAAAGCAAATAAATATAAAAGAGAAATAAAGAAACAAAAGGGAATAGAAATGAATTGAAAACGGAAGCGGGGGAGAAAAAGAGAAAAGGAAAGAAAATAAAAGAGAAAACTAAGGATTTGAAGCTTGGATTTAATTTGGTAAGTCAATTAAGTCTTTTTAGTTCATCTTGATGTTTTAGAAGCTTTGAAACAAGATTTTGATGATATTAAGTTGATAGTTCAAGAGTTCATATGTTTCCAAATATGGTTCATGTTGGACAAATTATGGAATTAGGGATTTAATTGAATGAATTCTAAGTTAGAATTGATTAAAGGATTAAATTGTAAACTAGGCTATAAGTTTTATGTTGTAGGGACTAAATTGAAGAAATTTCGAAATTAGGGAAATATGCAGGAAATTTTATAGTTAAATATAAGTTTAGACAAAATTTGAATAGAAAAAGAGAGTGAATTGGATTAAGAAAATAATTAAGTTTAGTTAGGATTAAATTGGGAATAAGGTAGGAATTGTTTAGAAATTTAATTATTTATTATAATTAATGCTGTAAATAATAATGTAAATTACTATTATTTTCGTAGCCAACAAAGAACTTGAAGCATTAGCATCAAAAGCAAAGGAGAAAGTCATCGAGGACTAAAACGGGACAATTACGGTGTGTATTACTATAATTAAAATTTTAATTATTATTGATTGCTGAATTTTTAATTGTTATGTATAGTAAGTAAGACTTGAGGTAAGTATGTGAAATTGATATGAATATTGAGTGAAAATGAAAGTGATGCAAATTAAATTAAATTGAATAGAATAAGTGAATTATGGAATATGTGATTATTTGAAAAGTGTATTGATTGAAAAATGAATGGTGATTTGAATTGTGAATTGAAAGTGATATAGAATTGAGAAAGTGAATTGAATACCCTATTAACTAGTCGGGTGAGTCGGATATAGTTGGCATGCCATAGGATTAGAAGTGTTCGGGGATGCTTCGACCTCGAGTCAATGAGACACTGGGTGTCACTAAATTTCTTCGGATAGATTCGATGAGGTCTTTGGGTACCAACTTTACTTGGCTAGGCCGATGAGACCTTGGTGTCAATTAATACTGAACTATCCGATGAGGCACTGGGTGCCATATTGATGTGTTTGGTTGGATTCGTGTATCCACCAAAGTCCGAGTTACGTTAATAGGGTGAAAAATTGAAATGTGAATTTAAGGCATTGAAATAAAAAAAAAGAAATTGAATTATGAATAGAAATTGGAATTGTGATAGAAAGAGAAAAGTATGAGCTAAATTTCATAAGTGGTTTAAATTCAAGTTTGTGAAAAATACATTAATTGACGAATAATTAAATTGAATTGTTATTATGAAATGATGAAAATAAAATAAAAATAAAGTATGAATTAGTATTTACGAAATTAATTGTTATGTATTTTAATATTTATATTTTTGTTATTGATGATATATTTTGAATTATGGTAATACCATGAGTATATCCATACTCAATGACGGTTGTTTCGTATGCGAGTTAGTAGAAGTCAAGTGTCCCGGCTCAGCATCCGAACAATCCCGACTCCAACACAAATTTGGTGATGTATATTTTTCTTTTGGGTAAAGGTGGCATGTACATAGGTGTTGTTTAGTCACTTGAATATGTATATTACTTTGGGTAGTGAAGGATGAATTATAAGATTTAGATGGTTAAATGAATGAAGTTTTTAATCAATTTAGAATGATGCTATGATAGTTATTAAGTTAAAAATTATGTTAATGATATAAATATTAGTTATATGAATGTGAAACATTGGTGTTGGTTGTTTTGGTTTGAATTTGCAGGGCGGTTTAGGTAAAAATAAGCAGAAATGCTGCTGAAATTTTTTATAAAAAAAAAATTCCTGGAATACTCAAACAAGTCTCGTTCTACTTTTAATATGTGTTTGAACTTCAAGAGTCCAATATAGGGACTTAATTATTATATTATACTATGAAAGTTATATTAATTGTAAATTATTCGTAAGTTGTCTAATATGTCCGGTAATGCCTCATAACCTCATTCCGGTGACGGTTTGAGGTTATGGGGTGTTACAAGAACCATCCTTCTTTTTCACAAATAACACGGGAGCACCCCAGGGTGAAAAACTCAGTCTCACAAAGTATTTGTCAGTCAACTCTTGCAATTGCGACTTTAATTCTTTCAACTCTGCTGGTGCCATTCTATACGGAGCAATCGAGATTGGAACTGTTCCCAGTATCAATTCAATACTAAATTCTACTTCCCTGACTGGAGGTAAACACGGCAATTCTTCTGGAAATACATCCGCAAATTCACACACAACCGGCGCTGATTCAACTTTCTTTTCAATTTCTTTTGTATTAATTACATACGACAAATAAGCTTCATAACCCTTTCTCAAATATCTCTGAGCCAACATCGAAGAAATCATACTAGATAATGCCTCTGATTTGTCTGGTTCAACCCGCAGAATTTTACCACTTTAACACTTTAATTCTATAACCTTTTCGTTGCAATTTACTATAACATCATGCAATGTCAATCGATCCATACCCAAAATAACATCAAATTCATCAAGCAAAAACAACATCAAGTCGGCCGGAAAGTAATGACCCCGAATCATTAAAGGACATTTATTGCATACTTTTTCAACTATCCCACATTTGCTTAATGGATTCGACACTCTGATCATAAATTCTGTGTACTCAACAGGTATATTCATACTAGACACCAATTTCATGCACACATATGAATGAGTAGAACCGGGATCAATCAAAGCAATAACACTAACATCATAAAGAGGAAATATACCAGTAATCACGTCGGGTGATGAAGCATCTTCACGTGCCTTTATGGCATAAGTTCTAGCTGGAGCCCTTGCTTCAGGTTTAGCTGCTGAATCTTTGACTACATTCTTGCTACTTTCTTCATTTCCAGCTTTTCTCGAATATCTTCCCCTCAAGTCTGCACCACTAGCTTTTACACTCTGAAATTTTTCTTTCTCGACTCTCTCTGGGCAGTCTCTAATAAAATGATCCAGAGAACCACACCGAAAACATTCATTCACTCTACATGGGCCAAAATGATTTCTGCCACACCGCTGGTACTCGGGCTTAACAAATCTCGTATTTCCCACCCTAGCCGCAGAAGTAGTTTGAGATTTAAGACCCACATTTTTCTTCTTAAAATTTCCATATGATTGTCCTGCCGAAACTTGAGAACGAGGATTCATATTTCTAGATTTTCTAGATTGCTTTGAGAATGAACTACTCGTCAATCTTTTCTTCCAATTTCTAGTCTCAGCCTCTACTTTTTTCTTCTCTTTGAGTAGTTCTTCTGCCTTGCAATCTCGATCAACAAGTACTACCATTTCTTTTAATTCGAGAATCCCAACAAATACTTTAATGTCTTCATTGAGTCCGTCTTCAAATCGTCTACACATTTTAGCCTCTGTAGGAATATATTCTCTAGCATACTTACTCAACCTGACGAACTCCCTTTCGTATTTAGTAACTGTCATGTTGCCCTACTTCAATTCAAGAAACTCTTTATGCTTTTGATCAACAAATCTTTCACTGATGTATTTCTTCCGAAATTATTCTTGAAAGAACTCCCAAGTTACTTTCTCTTTCGGTACTACTGAAATCAATGTCTTCCACCAATGATAAGCTGAATCCCTCAACAATGATATAGCACATTTCAAGCATTCCTCAAGTGTACAAGACAATTCATCAAATACCCGAATAGAATTCTCAAGCCAAAACTCTGCTGCCCTGAATTCTTCGGCCCCTTGCTTACGGATTCTGTCAACTGGAGTTCTGTGAAATTTCATCAGATCTACGCCTTGAGACATCGGGGGTACAGGTTGAGGATTAGTGGGAGGTGAGGGAGGTTTTGCATTCAGGTTCATACGAACGAACTCAATATACCAGGCATTCATCATCTGGAGAAAGGCTTCCCGAGCCCTTTCTCCTCCTCCTTGACCAACAGTAGGAGGTGGATTTTTAGTTGGCACCACCCCTTTAGCCGGAGCTGGTGCATTACTCTCTACATCATCAGCCGCAACTGGAACGAGATCCATTTACTATAAAAAAAATCATTTAAAAGGTCAGAAGTCATCACACTATCACAATATATATATATGGCATGTATAGCAAAACTCGTACATACAACACGTTAGTCCGAGAACCGACTAAACCTAGCTTTAATACCACCAAATGTAATGCCCCCGTACCCGAGACCGTCGCCGGAGTTGAGTACGAGGTGTTACTAAACTTAATTCATTAACTAAACAGCTTAAACAAATATATTTTAGAATTTCCAGACAAGCTGGCTAACTACGTCACAGACGCTTAAAAATTCATATCTCAAGTTCCAAAACTCAAAATTAAGATCCGTAAATTTTCTCTGAAACTAGACTCATATATATATATCTACTAAATTTTTTCTACAATTTTTGGTCAAGCTAATTAGTAAATTTTATTGATTAAAGTATCCCCTGTTTCATGGTTCGACTACTCTGCCCCTATGTATTACGAATCATATATCTCTCTGTACAGAGTTTCAATGATTATTCCATTTGTTTCTAATAAAACTAGACTCAATAAGGAATCTATAAATATAAAACATGACTTCTAATTATTTTTTTACAATTTATGGTGAATTCTTGAAGTCAGAACAGGGGATCCAAAAATCACTCTGGCCCTGTTTCCAAAAATTCAAATATCTAATAAAGTATAATTCATATATCTATTTTGTTCAATCCATATGAAAATAGACTCATTAAGCTTAGATTGCTTAACTTATTCATCATTTAAGTCAATTTCTACTATTTTTAGTGATTTTTCAAATTCACATCATTGCTACAGAAATATTCTATTTTATAACAAATTTCACTTTATTATAGATTTCCATGGACTAAATAGCATTTTAAACATACATGGCATCAAATATGATTTAGATTGGTCATTCCAACTGCTAATCATTCACAAACCCTTTTCTTACCAAACCATAACCATGTCATAAAATCATTTACACAAAGTGAGTATTTTGCCATACATGCCACATTCAAAATACACAAGCCATTTTACCAATTTAGGCCTTCGGATAATGTGAATGAGTCTTCGACCTATCCCGATTCTCAAGCCGGCTTGTCAACAACTACAATGAATGAAAAGGAGGGGGTAAGCATAAACGCTTAGTAAGTTCACATGCAAATAGCAAGTAACATAATCATGCAATTCCATATAAAACATAATTTGCATAAACAACATCAAGACAATCGTGTTTCGTTTACATTTAATATCTTTCTATGATTTCATCATACCAAGTTCTCAACCCGATGACTTAAGCACATACCTGTCAAATTTTCTCATTCACCACACTTACCAATATATCACCTTCGTTTTAGGCATTCTTCTCATTCACTTAAGATTCACCCATTGAACACATCGGAATATAATTCGAATATGCGGATTTCATGAACGTAAGTGCCATAGCCGCAGCTAGACAAAACACAATAGCCTGCGGAACTTATGTATCCAAGCTACCATGTAACCCGCCCATAAGTGAACCCGGACTCAACTCAACGAGCTCGGGCGTCGCATCCATAAGTGAACTTGGACTCAACTCAACGAGTTCGGATGCCTAGTTACATCTCACAAACTCGGACTCAACTCAACGAGCTCGGAACTCAAATATCCTAGTGACATGTCACTTTTATTCTAATCTATTCCCAAGGTTCAAACGGGCTTTTTCCTCGATTACACATCTTTTCCGTCTTCCATGGAATATCGAAATCGATACTTCGGTGATAGTTCAAACTTATCAAGTAATTCACATAATTACATATTATTCAACAATAAATGCAAAACATAACATTTCATGATATTAATAAGCACCATATCATATAAACAACATTAAATTGCTCAAAATGACAATTATGTTACTACATTTACACATGAACTTACCTCGATACAAAATATTAGCAATCGAGCCTATTCCTCGTATACTTTGTTTTTCCCTCAATCACGACTTGAATCTCATTTCTCTTGATCTATAATGCCAAATTAATTTATTTAATACATACATTCATCAAAACAGCCCTTAGTACAAACTTTGGCAAAATTACCATTTTACCCCTAAACTTTCACATATTTTCACTTTTGCACCAAGGCTTGTAAATTAAACCTCGTCCTATTTTCTTATGTTTTATGACATGCTGATCATTTTTCCCTTCTATGGCAACATCAAATTCACACTCTAACATGTACTTATGACTATTTGGTATTTTTACCAATTAAGCCCTTTTACTCGTTTTCACTTAAAACCGAGTAGTACAAGTTGTCTAACATAATTTAAAACCTCATAGTCTATCATAAAACACCAAAATACACAAATTTCACCTATGGGTATTTTTCCAAATATGAACCCTAGGCTGAATTATTGCTAGCATAAGCTTAATCGAGCTACCGGGATTCCAAAAACGTAAAGAACATTAAAAACGGGGCTTGGAATCACTTATTATGGAGCTTGGAAGCTTGAAACGAACCCTAGCTATGAAGAACCCTTGAAATTTCAGCCTAATGAAGAAGATGGACAAAAATTGGCTTTTAATTTTGTTTTTAATTCATTTTAATAACTAAATGACCAAAATGCCCTTCCTACTAAACTTTCAAAAAAATTCCATCCATGTCCAATTTTTTGTCCATAGACTTAGAAATTGGTCAAGTTGCTATTTAAGACCTCCTCATTAATATTCCAAAGCAATTTCATACTAAAAACTCCTAGAATGCAAGTTTTGCAAATTATTCGATTTAGTCCCTAATTTCAATTTAAGCACTTTAGGCATAGGATTTCATCACGAAATTTTCGCACAATCATGCAATCATATTATAAACATCAAAATAATTATAAAATAGTTATTTCTATCTCAGATTTGTGGCCACGAAACCACTATTCTGTTTAGGCCCTAATTCGGGATATTACATGCACACCTACAAGGGTTTTTACATGGCCTGGCACACGCCCGTGTCCTTGGCCCCTGTCCTTCACACGGCCATGACAAGCTCGTTTCCTAGCCCGTGTGCAAAAACATGGACATTCTATTTCTGAAGTCAGCATCCCCAAAATGTCACTCAGCCAAGGCACACGCCCGTGTGCTAGGCCGTGTCCATCACACGACTGAGACACACAGCTGTTTCTCTGCCCATGTGTTTACTATCATGAATACTGACTTGAATTTTTTATGTGCAGGGGACACACGGCCGAACCACACGCCCATAGGGCAGATTGTGCGTCACACACGTCCTAGACACACGTCTGTGTGTTTACCCGTGTGGACAATATGAGGCTATTTACCAAGCCTATTTGCCACCCTTACTTACACAACCTACATATAGCAACCACACCAGTACAAGAATAATTTATTTAAACCAATCAGCCACAATAGACTACATATGAATTAAGCAATTACTCATTCATGAGAGTAACTTCATTTGCATATATCAAAATGAATATTTGCCATCATTCAAGGCTTAATACAAAATGAAAGGTTTCCAACCCAAGCCAACACATTTGGCCAGTTCTCAATGACACAAAAATAGTAAAGCCTAAGTCCTATACATGTCATATTCAAAAATATAAATCAAACTATACCAAATGCTTCGATTGATAGTGTGATCGATATCTCTGACTTCTTTTGGTCCTTGAGCCAGATAGGCAGCACTATAAGAAAATGAAAAAGGAAGGGGAGTAAGCATAAAGCTTAGTAAGTTGCACATAAATAAATATTCAACATAACAGCATAAAGCTTAGTAAGTTGCACATAAATAAATATTCAACATAACTTTACCATTCATCAACAAGTATCATAATACACAAGTGGCATAAGCAAAACTTACTCATCAATATTCAATACACCTCATATAGCATATATTGAGCTCACATTTCATACATACCATATAGGTACCTATACCACTCACAACATGGTTGTACTTTCCTTGTTAACTTGAAATCATACTTTCACTGTTGAACTATTTGGAACATTATTGGATATTCATTTAGCCTCAAACATGGGGTCAGGTGACGATGCCATGTCCCAGACATGATCTTACACTGACACATCTCGTAGCCGATGCATGTCCCAAACATTTCTTACATTGGTTTACGTCTTGAGGCCGAAGCATGTCCCAGACATGTCTTACACTGGTACTCATCTCAATGCCGATGCCATGTCCCAGACATGGTCTTACACTGGCTTACGTCTCGAGGCCAAAGTATGTCCCAGACATGTCTTACACTAGCACTCGTCCCAATGCCGAAGCCATGTCCTAGACATGGTCTTACACTGGCTCTCATAATGTGGCCGATGCATGTCCCAGACATGCCTTACACTATCTCACACAAGTGACCCAAACGTCATGGCATGAATATCCGATTTATTTCCTAAGGTTCAATCGGAAATTCTACTATCTCTATTCTCATCACATTTTCTCATTTCCACAATCAAGCAATTTATGCTATAATAATTTCAATACAAATCAAATACATATACTATTAATATAGTTATACTATTTATATGCAACTTACCTCGGATTACAAAATGTGGCGACTAGTCGATTTGCTTAGCTTTCCCCCGGCCTAGATTTGGATTCGGTATTTCTTGATCTATAATAGTAAAATGAACTTATTTAGACACTAAATAAAATTAGGCAATCGAAATTTCACTTTTCGATGAAATGACCATTTTGCCCCTAGACTTTGACAAAATGACTATTTTGCCCATAGGTTCGAAAATCGATTTTTAAAGAATTTATTCATATCTTGAGCTTAGCCAAACCCTTTTTACTCTTATAGCAATTCCAAATTCCCACTGTTTCACATATTTAACATCTATTTTACAACTTATGCAAAATGGTCCTTTTAGGTGTTTTCATGGAAAATCCTTTCACAAAAGTTGTTTATCACCCAACTAAGCTTCATATTCTTCCATAAAATTTTAGAAAACACCCTAAATTCTCTTATGGAAAAACCCTAGAGTTCCAACCATTTTGCAAAATAGTCCCCTCATTTGAAAGCTTATGCTATAAGGGTTCTAAAAATGCAAAAATCATCAACAAAGGGTATGGAAATCACTTACTTGTGAGAGGAATAAATTGCTGCAATTTTTAAAGCTCAAAACCCATAAAAATGGCAGAAAAATTGGTGTAAATGAGGAGAGAATGAAAGAAAAAGATGATAGCCAGGCTTAGGTATTATTATATTACACCTTATGTCATCAAAATTACCTAATGTTGATTTTTCAACATTTTATCTCCATGGCCGGCCAAGCTATCACAATAGGGTCTAATTTCCCTTTAAAGACCCCCAATATTTATTCTCTAGCTATTTGAAACCATTAGCTATCAATTTAGGACTTTTGCATTTTATGCGATTTATTCCTTTCTCGCAATTGGACTCGCAAACGTTAAAATTACTTCACCAAATTTTTCATGCACTATTAGAAACATGCTATAACATCTAAATAATTATAAAATAATTTATTCAACTCCATATTTGTGGTCCCGAGACCACTATTCTAACTAGCCCCAAATTCGGGCTGTTACAGTGATTCCATCTCTTCTTGTATGGCAAACATCCACTTTTCTAAGTCTTCACAGCTAATTACCTCAGAATAAGTAGATAGCTCTTGATTTGCATCTATATCTTCAAGCACATTTAAAGCATAAGCAGCTAGATCAGCCTCGGTATATATATTTGGAGGTTTAATTTCTCTTCTAGTTCTATTTTTAGCAATAGAATAGTGTGGTAAAGAAACGAGTCTGTTATGAATTTCTGTACTAACTTGAGGGGTCAACTCTGTTGTAGATATTGGATCAATCTAAAGCTTCACCTACTTTTGTTGTTCTTTATTTGAAAAGTCTTTAAGAGATAAGTTAGGCAACGTAGTAGTTTCATCAAAAATAACATCTCTGCTAATCACAATTTTTCTATTTTCATGATACCATAACTTATACCCTTTTACACTAGCCCTATAACCATGAAAAACACATTTAATGGATCTCAGTTCCAATTTTTCATTATCAACATAAGCATATGTAGGACGCCCAAA
This sequence comes from Gossypium arboreum, assembly GCF_025698485.1. Lineage (NCBI taxonomy): Eukaryota > Viridiplantae > Streptophyta > Magnoliopsida > Malvales > Malvaceae > Gossypium > Gossypium arboreum. Next base: position 85,590,251 of record NC_069073.1, read on the forward strand.
AAATTTTAAATCATAATTATCACCAGGATTACCAGACCATACCTCTTATGGAATCTTTTTCTCAATGGCAACAGATGGAGATCAATTGATCAAAAGACATGCAGTAGAGGTTGCTTCAGCCCAAAACGACTTCGGTAGATTAGCATTTGAAAACATACATCGAATCTTCTTCATGATCGTCTTGTTCATTCATTCTATAATGTCGTTTTGTTGTGGAGTATGACAAACTGTCAAGTGTCTCACGATCCCTTCTAATTTGCACAATTCGTTAAACTCATCAGAACAAAACTCCAAGTCATTATCTGTGCAAAGGTGTTTTATCTATTTTCCTGTATGTTTCTCAACCATAGTTTTCCAAGACTTGAATGCAGAAAACACATCGCTTTTCTGCTTCAAGAAGAACGTCTAAACTTTTCTAGAAAAATCATCAATAATTTTTAATATATAATTAGATCTATTTCTCGAAGGCACTCCAAATGGTCCCCAAATATTAGAATGAATATAATCCAACATTCCCTTCATGTTATGGATTCTTCTGGTGAATCAAACTCTCTTTTTCTTCCCAAAAATGCAGTGCTCATAGAACTTCAGTTTGAAAATTCCTTGCCCATCAAGAAGTCCTCTTTTGCTCAATTTTTCCATGTTGTTCTCACTTACATGTCCTAGACGCATATGCTAAAGTCTAGTAACATCATCATCTGATAAGAAAGAGGAAGAGAAAGCGACGGCTACAACACCAATAATAGTAGAACCCTATAAAACATATAACTTAGTAGTTTTTCTCTGCCCTTTCGTTATAATGAGGGAACCCTTGCTAATCTTCAGAACCCTACTTCCAGCTCTGTATTTGTGTCCTTTTGAATTAAGAGTACTCAACAAAATCAAATTCCTCTTCAATTCTGGTACATGCCATACGCCACTAAGTGTTCTAACGGCTTCATTAAACTTCTTGATTTTGATTGTGCCAACACCTATGATTTTACATAAAGCATTACTTCCCATCAAAGCAACACCTTCAGACACTGTTTCATAAATTCTAAACCAATCCTGACTGGAACTCATATGGAAGGTGTATCCAAAATCAAGAATCTACTCCTCGCTCACTTTAAACTTTCTGGTAGAAGAAACTAGGAGTTCACCATCACTGTAGTCTTCTACAACATAAACTTCACTAGTTTTCACTAGTTGTTTTTCCTTTTGATTCGTAACCTCATTTTTTTATCTTGTTTTGCAACTTATAGCACTCAGATTTAATGTGCCCTTTCTTCTTGGAGAATTATAGATTTTACCATTATTTGAAGATCTCGATCTACCTTTAAATGTATTTTGAGGATTTCGATCCTTTGTCCTCCCAATATCATCATCAGTATTTCATTTTTGCCACCCATGAACAGTGAGACCCTCTCCATGAAAGTTGGATCCAATCACAAGATGTTTCATCTTGTCATACGAGACTACTGAAGCATAAACCTCATCAACTGTGAGAGATTCGTAACTATACAAAACTTTCACTCTGAACGTGTAATAAAACAGGGGCAACAAGCAAAGTAGAATCAACCATAAATCTTCTTTATCATACTAAACCTCCATGTCCTCCAAATCTGAGACAATTTCTTTAAACATAAGTAAGTGTCCATGCACAAAAGCACCTTCCTCCAAATGATGAGCATAAAGACGTTGTTTTATATATAACTAACTAGTCAGGGTTTTCGACATGCATAGCTGCTATAGTTTCGCCCATAATGTAGCGACAGCCTTCTCCTTCATCACATCCTGTAAAATTTTGTTAGACAAGTGCAATATAGTTGCATCAAAGCTTTTCAATCTTTAAGCTTCTTTTTCTTCCTCTATCAACGTTGAAGGCAACTTATCTATCCCTAGCAAGGAAATTTCCAAATCCATCTACACAAGAACTACCTGCATCTTTATCTGCCACAAAGCAAATCTGGTGCTTCGATCGAATAACGAAATTTCATACTTCAGTGACACCATTATCGTGATCAAGATAAGCAACCCAAAAAGCTTTGATACCAATTTATGAAAATTGAACGTTGATAATGGCAATGAACCATAAAGTTAGAGAGAAAAGAACATGCAAAATTTTACGTGGAAACCCTTTCGGGAAAAAGCCACTGGCAGAGGAAAAGAAAATTCACTATATCGAATTCAAATGATACAAGAGGAGTATAGACTACGTCTATTTATAGGTTTGTAAAACCATTTTCTAATGTTCGTAAAACCATATTCTAATCAAAGTCAACTAGAAGTAATATAGTAAGGTTAAAAATCCTTATTCTAATCAACATCAAATAGAAGAAGTAAACTTCTATACGAAATTCACTTCTGTAGCCTATACCATTGATCGCGTAATTCGTAACAAGTAATAAATATTTATAATGAAAATCAAACCTAGACTAACTATTATCACGATGAAAAGGCAAACACACCTATCGAACAATAGTATAGTCATGGCAAGACCGGGATATCGTACCCAAGGGAACCAAAAGTACTAATAATAACTATCTTTTTATTATCTAGCCTAAGAATAAAAGGGTTTGTTTTAATTAACTAATTATTTAAACTAAGAATGCACAGAGAAAAGAATTAGGGAATTGCTTTTGGGAAAATCGATTGACTTGAGACAATACCTAAGGAAAAATCCACCTAGACTTTACTTGTTATTTTGGCTCCGAATCGGACGATTTATTCATTCAACTTGTTCCGTAGAGATCCCTAAGTTATGTTATTATCCCTATTCAAGACTAATAACGTTTAATCCCTAGATTGAAAAACCGAGACCTTTCACTAATTAACACTCTAAGGTTGCATTAACTTGATCTATGGATCCCCTTATTAGGTTTCACCCTAATTCGGAAAAATCTTGTCACCCTATTTCTAGGCGCGCAATCAACTCCGCTTAATTATGGAAATTTTACTCTTAGACAAGGTCTATTCCTCCTCTGAATAAGAGCGTGTCTTGAATCAGTATCCTGGGATATCAAAACAAGAATTAAGAACAGATAATTAAGAACAAGTTAAATATTTATCATACGATTCAGAAAATAATAACAAGATTCGTCTTAGGTTTCATTCCCCTTAGGTATCTAAGGGGTTTAGTTCATAATAAAATAAGAGTACATCTCAAAAATATAAAAATAACAAAACATGAAGAAAACTCTAAAACCCCTGAAGGAATTCTGAGAGAGATCTTGAGTCTTGGAGTAGCTCCGGCTTTTGGGATGGATCGTCTGGCTTCCTTCAAGTAGTTACTGGCTTGTGGTTCTGTATTCCAGAAAAGTTCTAGAAGAGGCCCCCTTCGAGGTCACACTTAGGGTGTTTATATAGGCTTTGGATTGGCTTTCTTACTCCCTAAGTATCCTTTTCCGTGGAAAATACAACTCTTTGAAAAAGGGACATGCCCGTGTGCCACGATCGTGTGACGTGATTGGCAGGCCATGTTCGATCGATTAAATTGCACACGGCTGTGTCGGCTCAATGGCCTGGCCGTGTGAATCGTAAAGCCACGGGCGTGTGAGATGCCCATGTGGCAAGGCTTAGGCTGTATGATCTTCTCGATTTGGTATGTTTTGTCCCTTTTTAGCTTATTTTTGGCTCCTTTTGACTCTTTGTGCTCTCTTGAGTACAAAACATGAAAAAACTAGATTAAGAGCACCAAAATCCACAAATCTAATAGTAAACATCCATAAATATGCTAAGTATTTTGGGTTTAGATATGTATAATTTGGCGTTTATCAAATACCTCCACACTTAAGCATTTGCTTGTCCTGAAGCAAAATTCTCATTTACTGCTAGAATTCATTCTTTTCAATCACATGATTAGTATTGATAATGTTACAAACTATTCCACAGAAAATCATACAGTGAGAATTTAACTATAGGGTCGTTAAAATCCTTAAACAATCTAAATCGGATATTTTGATAATAAAATCATAGGTAATCTCCTTCCTCTAAGTAATTAACTTTAGTCCTAAATATACAGGAGATGACATCCTCACTAAAGATTCGCTCAAATCACTCAAAGTGTTTAAGGTTCAAGATTAAGCACTCGATTGTCTAACATGAAAAGTTATTACCATAGGCTTGCATGAAAATCAAATCTCCACCACTTGTAAATGATACGATATACTAATCAAAAGGTCTTTGCATGGTTGTAATGGGGTTTAGGTTACATGTATGGTTACAAGCTGAAGAGAAAAGGGTTAGAATCGAGATAATTTCAATATATTACCCCACTATCAAAAACTTAATTACTGAACCACAAACAAATATCTAGAACTATTTTACATGAGTTCCTGACAACTTTAGCTTGCTGAGAATTACAATAATAATACTGAGTTTTTTTTTTTAAGAACAAATCAAGTCAATACAATATGGAAATCAAATTTCATGATTCAGTAACAAAAAATGGTAAACATAGTGAGGTAACAGTATTAAATTCAATCTCGATAAAAAGGGTCAAACTAAGTAAGAGGATTTCAACAATAATGGGTTAATAGGTTAATGATGAGGGTTAATCAAAGAAAAGGGTTAGTAGGTTCAAAGGGGTTCCTTAAAGGTTTAATTATGTGGGAAGGCTTTTTATTGAGTAAATAGGTTAAATCTTAAGTGCCTTTATCATCTCAGTATATCAAATCATATGTGTGATCTCGACATGTGTAATCGAAGCAAGTTCTAGAATAACAGTTCAATGTTGACACACTCAAACCACAAAAGAAGTGAGCAAGAAAGAAAGCTATATGCTCAAAAGGCTCAAAAATCTCACCAAAAATTTGGGTTTTTGATGTCATTCCTGTATCCTTAGGATTTCAAGATAATACCTCAATTTAGGAAAAAATAGTCTAAAAACTTTTATTTCTCAAAATATCAACTTATCATGCTCGATTCTTTAAGGTCCTATAATCAAATAATCATGCATAATTCCCTTGGTCTAATTTAGGACATATCAATAATAATTATAGATCAATCAAAATTCATTCTATCAATATTATGAGAAAATCACTTAAGCACAAGACCAAATTCAAGGATTTGAGAATAATGTAAAATTTTAGTTTCCATGTTTACCCCCCCACGCTTAAGATATACATTGTCCTCAAAGTGCAAAGATAGATTATTTAAAATAAAGAAAAGAGGAAAGGAGGTGAAACTCCCTGTTACATGGATGCGGAGCTTAATTCTGAGGCTGGAGTGTTCGGGGAAAGTGGTAGCTACTATTGTTCTTGGCTAGATGAAGAAATTGGGTCGTTGAACATGGCACTCGTGAGGTATTGTTTCCCTTTTGTTTCCTTATTCTGTAAAATATTCCTAGCACCTTTGCTTGGAAGTCTGTAGAATCATGAAGAGCTTATTAAGAGTTGGTGTGGAAGAAAGCGTAATGGAACTACTTGTTAGAAAAACCAGAAAATGGAAAAAAGTAAAATTTACTAATATAGATATGTCTTTCAAAATAAAATAATAAAATTGAAATGAAAATAAAAATCAAAAGAAAAAAATAAAATAAAAATAGGTGGATTCAATGATCCTCGTCGCAGTGGCGATGTGAAAGTGTTGGCACAGCTGCTGCATCATGGCCTACATATCGTCCATCTGTCGGTCCCGTCGCAGATCTCGCTCGTGAATCATTTCGAACTACGTAGTGCAATACTGCTCGAAGTGGGTGAGTCGGTTGGAAAGATGTGCCAATGAAGCAGCCGCATGAACTAGTCGTTCCCTAGGTGGCACAGTGGAATACTCCTCGTGTTGTGGGGGAACATCATCAGGGATGTCGTCAAGATTCTCCTTGTCAATGGCATGCAAGAGACGGTACTAAGGAGGATCAGTCCCACGTCGGCGCTCGATCATCCTCATGTGTAACATAGTCGTGATGCCTTGTGGGGATATCTGACCTATCAGGGTAAGCACTGATGACTGGGCCGCGGTGTTGAGGAGGCCAAAGTGTCTGGCAAGGCGCGTCATGAAGGGGCCGATAGAGATCACTCCCTTCTTATGCCACTCGGTCTGATGGCGAATGGCGAAAGCAATGAAATATGCCAAGTCAGTCACATGTGCATTAGCCATGCACCATAAATAGTAGGCGTCGTGGGTGTTGACTATGTCAGTGCTCTCTCTCCTTCCGGTCAAGGTGTGTGCCAATATGGCATAGAGATATCGAAGGGAAGGGGGGAGAGCTGAGGCCTTTGGGGGTCGTAGGTGGAAGAGAGTGGTGCCAAAGCCTTCCAGCACAAGAAGGGGGAGATGTGGTTATTGCGTGGTAGTGCATTCATGTCCTCCTCCTCCATAAACTCATCGGTGTAAAGTCCCAGAGCAACTCCAAACTCTGAGACACTCATCGCATGAACTAGACCACCTAATCGGAAGTGAATGGTGCCTAGGTCGTCATTGTTCATCATCACCACCTATAAATGAAAAGTAGAGCATAATTCTAAAGTTAGCTCTAAATAAGTGGGCTTGGTAATAGCAAAGAACCGTTCCCATGGGTTTGTGGACAGGAGGGCGCAGATGGAATCAGCGAGCTAGACTTGCTCTAAGGCAGCCCAATCAATGCAGCGACCTGTAGTGATGGGTCGCGCGCGTAGTATCTAAAATAGCTCCTCCTGCGAAGCTTGTGGAAATTCAAGGAACGAGTGCCGAACTTCAGCTGCAGCATGCACCGAGGAAGAACCCGGTCCCCTACGTCTCTTTGAGGATGGGACCGCGACCTTCTTTCCTCTCAATGATGACATAATGTACCTGAAAATATATGAGCATTAATAGAATTCAAGAACATCAGTAGTTAAGCAAGAGGCCAAAAACTAGTATATTCTATTTAGTGGCTTAAATAATTCAAATATAGAAAATTCTAAAGCAAATTCCTAACTTGTCTAAAGCAAAATAGTACAATATCTATGTAAAGCATGTAGAATACTAATGTAGCAATACAAATTGGAAAAATAAAGATGAGAAAGTGAACCAAAGGCTACTGTATGGTGGTGCACGGGCGTGTTGATGTCGACCACGGGCGTGTGACGCGGGGATATAGCCGTGTGGAGGAAAATGGAGGGTATAGGGAGGCGAAAATAGGGATTAATGCAAGGGGGTGGATTTGAGGGTGGTTTGGGGGTTAGGGAAGTGAGAATCTAGGGAATGGTGGCTGGAATAGGGATTAGGGGTTGGGGGAGGGCAGATTTCGGCTAGGGTTTTGAAAGGAGGAAGAAGATGAACAGTGGTTTGTTTATATAGGGGAGGGTCAAACGGCCTAGGGCCACACTCGTGTACTTTGAGGTTGAGCCCGTGTTTTTCAAATTTTGCAAGTTAGGTCGTGCCCAGCTACTATCACATGCCCGTGTGTCTTGGGCATGTGTCAAACACTGCCATGTCGCACGACCATGTCGAGCTTTGTTCGCTTCTCCCATGCCCGTTTTTTATGGTAGCACGCCTGTGTATTGTTGTACACGACTGAATGGCACGGGCATGTCGCACGCCCGTGTCGAAGAAATAAAATCAAGCCTTGTCCCTGGCACGCCTGTGGTTTTCTATCCCCACGCCCATGTTTTTCCTATGAAGTTCACCCACGGCCATGTCGCATGCCCGTGGGGATTTATTGTACCCTGTGTTTTGGGGAAATCATGTCCTACTTCAACACGGTCGTATCGCACGGCCGTGTCTCTTCCCCTGTTTGGCCACAGCTTTAGGCACGCCCGTGTGCCTGGCCGTGTGTGCTGAAAAACTTTACAATTCAAAGATTAAGTTAAGGATCCAAAGTGTTAGAAAATAAAAATAAAGAAATCAAAATATGTTAGTGCTCGGGTTGCCTCCCGAGAAGCGCTTATTTATAGTCTAAGCTTGACTTACCTCTCCGTTTAATGATCATGGTGGTTTGAGGAGTTCATACTCCTCATTCTTGCTTTCAATCTTAAAATAAGGTCTTAAGGGTGTTGTTTACCTTAAAAGTTTTGAACTTGGATGACTCACCTCCACCGTACCGAATGGAAAAATGCTGAGTACCGTAAGAGGGATTTCCTCATTTGGTGTGGTAGTGACAATGTGGGGATCTACGGCATCTAGGAAGACTTTATCGCCAACCTTCAGTTGATTGGGAGAGGTATCGGGCTTGTTTTGGCGTAGGTTCAGTTTATCATATGTTCTCGGTTTGTATGCTCGCCATTTATCTAGCTCCTCTATTTGAAGCCTTCGTTCCTCATGGGTGTCTTTGTTCGCTACTTGATAATAGTGAGCTGCCTCCGTTGTCTTGGTTCGAGGAGGTTCCTGCAAGGGCGATTGAATATTAGTTTTATCATTGACAAGTTTCATAGCAGTATCTTGAGTCGTAGAGGTTTTGACTGAGTCTCGTGCTTGGAGTGTTACTGCATCGTCACCTACACGAAGTGTTAGCTCTCCTGTGCCGACATTAATAATGGTTCTAGCAGTTGCTAAAAATGGTCGTCCTAAAATTAAAGGTGCCTCATTATCCTCATCCATATCTAAGACAACGAAGTCTACTGGGTAAATAAATTTATCAATTTTAATAAGAACGTCTTCAATAATACCCTTAGGAAATCTAACTATTTTGTCAGCCAATTGTATGCTCATCCTAGTCTGTTTAGGTTTACCAAGACCTAATCGTTTAAACATTTTATATGGCATAACATTTATACTTGCCCCTAGATCAGCTAAAGCATTATTCACAGATAAACTACCAATTAAGCAAGGAATTGTAAAACTCCCTGGATCTTTCAATTTGTTAGGTAGCTTATTCTTCAGAATAGCTTAGCAGACTGCATTGAGTTCCACATGCGATGTAGCATCTAATTTTCTTTTCTTAGCCAGAAGTTCCTTTAAGAATTTTGCTGAGTTAAAGATCTGCGAAAGAACTTCAATAAAGGGTAAGTTAATATGTAATTTCTTTAAGAGTTTGACAAACTTACCGAATTATTCTTCTGTTCTGTCTTTCGTCATTGCTTTAGGATATGGCACACGAGGTTCATAATTTGTACTTGCCTGTTTAGGATCATTATTGTTTACCTCTGCTCCCCCTTTGTTCATCGCGTTGTCTTGTTGTAATTCTGGCTTTGGTGCAATGAATCCTTCTTTATCTTGGGCACTAATTTCATTGAGGTGTTCCCTCGGATTAGGTTCAGTATTACTTGGTAAGCAACCTTGTGGTCGTTCAGAGATTAGTTTGGATAGCTGGCCTATCTGAGTTTTGAGTCCTTGGATCGATGCTTGTTGATTCTTAAGTGCTATCTCGGTATTTTGGAAATGGGTTTCCGACACAGAGATGAATTTAGAAAACATCTCTTCAAGGTTTGGTTTCTTCTCCTGTTGATAAGGTGGCTATTGAAAACCTAGAGGATTTTTTGGCTTTTGATTCCTTTGACCACCCCAGGAGAAATTTGTGTGGTTCCTCCAACCTACATTATAAGCATTACTGTATGGGTTACTTTGGGATCTAAAGTTATTATTACCCATATAGTTGACTTGTTCTTCTTCAGTTGTAGGAATGAACGGTTGGTATTCTGTATGTACACTTCCGCCACTTGAGTCACACCTCATTACTCGATGTACCTGCGTAGAGCCAAGTAAACCGTCAATCTTTTTATTGAGAAGTTCTACCTTATTAGAGAGCATGGTGACTGAATCGATGTTATAAACGCCGGTCGTTTTTGTCGGCTTTGTCCTCATAACTTTCCACTGATAATTATTCAGTGACATCTCCTCTATAAATTCATAGGCATCTTTCGGTGTTTTATTGTTGATGGTTCCGCCAGCAGCTGCGTCAATCATTTGTCTTGTCGAGGGATTCACACCATTGTAGAACGTTTGAACTTGCAGCCAAAGCAGTAATCCATGGTGAGGGCACCTTCTCAGTAAGTCTTTGTATCTCTCCCATGCATCGTAAAGTGTTTCTAAATCCATCTGCACAAAAGAAGAGATATCATTACGTAATTTAGCCGTTTTAGCCAGTGGAAAATATTTTAGTAAAAATTTCTCGGTCATTTGTTCCCAACTAGTGATAGACCCTCGTGGTAACGAGTTCAACCACTATTTAGCTTTGTTTCTCAGTGAAAAGAGAAATAATCGAAGACGAATGGCATCATCAGAAATGCCATTGATTTTGAATGTATCGCAAAATTCAAGAAAATTCACCAAGTGCGTGTTGGGATCCTCATCCTGCAAACCATCAAACTGAACAAACTGCTGTATCATTTGAATTGTGTTAGGTTTTAGTTCGAAATTATTCGCAGCAATAGCAGGTCTAACTATACTAGACTCAGTTCCTATTAAAGAAGGTTTAGCATAGTCATACATAGTACGTGGAGTAGGATTTTGATTAGCTGCAATTGCAGGAAGTAGCTGGTCGCCTAGGTTTTCGGCCATCTCTTCGGTTGGGGTTTGAGTATCGTCTTCTCGCTCGTTCTCTGTGTATCGTAAACTACGCCTTATTTCTCTTTGATTTCTACAAACTGTGCGATCGATTTCTTCATCAAAAATTAATGGTCCTAATGGCTTTCTTCTAGTCATAAACTATAAAAACCTGCCAAGAGAGAGAAAAAGTAAATTAATAAATAATAAAATAAAATAAAATTGAAAGAAAAATAAATGGCTAAAGTAATAAAAATTTAGTGTTCCTAATATTTCAGTTCCCCGACAACGGCGCCAAAAACTTGATCGTGTGATTCGTAACAAGTAATAAATATTTATAATGAAGATCAAACCTAGACTAACTATTATCACGACAAAAAGGCAAGTGCACCTATCGAACAATAGTATAGTAATGGCAAGACTGGGATATCGTACCCAAGGGAATCAAAAGTACTAGTAATAACTATCTTTTTATTATCTAGCCTAAGAATAAAATGGTTTGTTTTAATTAACTAATTATTTAAACTAAGAACGCACAGAGAAAAGAATTGGGCAATTGCTTTTTGGAAAATCGATTGACTTGAGACAATACGTAAGGAAAAATCTACCTAGACTTTACTTGTTATTCTGGCTCCGAATCGGACGATTTATTCATTCAACTTGTTCCGTAGAGATCCCTAAGTTATGTTATTATCCCTATTCAAGACTAATAACGTCTAATCCCTAGATTGAAAATCTGAGACTTTTCTCTAATTAACACTCCAGGGTTGCATTAACTTGATCTATGGATCTCCTTATTAGGTTTCACCCTAATCCGGTAAAATCTTGTCACCCTATTTCTAGAGGCGTAATCAACTCCACTTAATTATGGTAATTGTACTCTTAGACAAGGTCTATTCCTCCTCTGAATAAGAGCGTGTCTTGAATCAGTATCCTAGGATATCAAAACAAGAATTAAGAACACATAATTAAGAACAAGTTAAATATTTATCATACGATTCAGAAAATAATAACAAGATTCGTCTTAGGTTTCATTCCCCTTAGGTATCTAAGGGGTTTAGTTCATAATAAAATAAGAGTACATCTCAAAAATATAAAAATAACAAAACATGAAGAAAACTCTAAAACCCCTGAAGGAATTCTGAGAGAGATCATCAGTCTTGGAGTAGCTCCGGCTTTTGGGATGGATCGTCTGGCTTCCTTCAAGTAATTCCTGGCGTGTGGTTCTGTATTCCAGAAAAGTTCTGGAAGAGGCCTCCTTCTAGGTCACACTTAGGGTGTTTATATAGGATTTGGATTGGCTTTCTTCCTCCATAAGTATCCTTTTCCGTGAAAAATACAACTCTTTGAAAAAGGGACACGCCCCTGTGCTACAGCCGTGTGACGTGATTACCAGGCCGTGTTCGATCCGTTAAATTGCACACAACTGTGTGGGCTCAATGGCCAGGCCGTGTGAATCGTGAAAGCCTTGGTCGACACCCTCGAAGGCCACGGACGTGTGAGATGCCCATGTGACAAGGCTTAGGCAGTGTGATCTTCTCGATTTGGTCTGCTTTGTCCCTTTTTAGCTCGTTTTTGGCTCCTTTTGACTCTTGGTGCTCTCCTGAGTACAAAACATGAAAAAACTGGATTAAGATCACCAAAATCCACAAATCTAATAGTAAACATCCATAAATATGCTAAGTATTTGGGGTATAGATATGTATAATTTGGCGTTTATCAACCATACCGAGGGGCCCTAGTCCATTATTTTGCTTATTGGGAATCTACGATTGGTTGCTGCCTTCACCCTCGTAGATCCTTCTATCTTGCCACTTGTATTTTATTTTAACAGGAATTTGGGTCACACAACTTCTAACAGTTATACGTGAAAGGTCAATATGTGTTAGTATGAAATGAATTGACATTATAATGTGGTTCTGTTAGATATAATGGAAATGTACCTTGATACCTTATGACGTAGCTTGATGTTGGGAGTTCTCGATTTTGAAGAAATTTAACTTTTGGGATCATCCAAGTATTTTTGTTATTGATGTTAAATATTTTTAGCATTATATTCCCTCATTGTTGTATCTCGATGAATGACATTTGTATTTTTCAATCTAACAATTTATTGTAGTTTGGTTATTTTCAATTTGGCCAAAGACCTTTTAAGTTGCTAAGGAATTTGGTTAATAAAACTGTATATATGTTTTGAATTTCTAAGGTGCAATTTTGTAACTCCCCGTACCCGAGACCGTCGCTGGAGTCGAACACGAGGTGTTAACAGACTTAATTCATTACTTAAACAGCTCAAACAATTTATTTTTAAAATTTTCAGTCAAGTTAACAATCTCCATCATAGTCGCTTAAAAATTCATATCTCGAGTTACAAAACTCAAAATCCAATTCCGTAAATTTTCCCTGAAACAAGACTCATATATCTATTTACTAATTTTTTCCTAGAATTTTTGGTCGGGAAAATTAGTACAGTTTATTAGTTAAAGTCGCCCCTATTTCAGGGTTCAACTACTCTGACCTCTGTGTATTACAAATCAGATATCTCCCTGTACAGAGCTTCAATGACTATAACGTTTGTCTCTAATAAAACTAGACTCAATAAGGAATCTGTACATATAAATAATGACTTCTAATTATCTTTGTAAAATTTATGGTGAATTTCCAAAGTCAGAACAGGGGATCCAGAAATCGTTCTGGCCTTGTTTCACAAAAATTTAAACATCTCATAAAGTATAGCTCATATACCTGTTTCGCTTCTTCCATATGAAAATAGACTCATCAAGATTCGATTCCATAACTTATTCATTACTTAATTCCATTTCTACTATTTTTAGTGATTTTTCAAATTCACGTCACTACTGCTGTCTGAATCTATTTTATGGTAAATTTTACCTATTTCATGGTTTCCATGGATTAGCTAGCAATTTCACATACATAACACCAAATATGATCATGATTAGCCATTCCAATGGCTAATCATTACCAAGCATTTCCATACCACTCAATAACCATATCATAAGACCATATATACAAAATGATTATAATGCTATACATGCCATACTCAAAATATACAAGCCATTATGCCAAGATGGTATACGGATAGTGTGAGCGAGCCTCCGACCGTTCCCGATTTCCGAGCTGGCTTGTCAAAACTACAAGGAATGAAAAGGAGGGAGTAAGCATAAATGCTTAGTAAGTTCACATGCAAATAGCAAGCAACATAACCATATAAGCAAACATAAAACATCATTTGCATAATCATCACCAAGACATTCATATCACATTTTCATTTATCATCTTCCCATATTGTTGTTATATCGAGTTTTCAACCCGAGGGTTAAGTACATACCTGTTCAAAGTATTCATTTCACAACACTTACCAATACGTCCCTTTCATCTCGAGTATTCATCCATTTGAGTAGAATTTTACCCGTTGAACACATCGGAATATAATTCGGATACATGGAAAGTTTGCACATAAGTGCCACATATGTAGCCAAGCTACCATGTAACCCGCCCATAAGCGAACTCGGACTCAACTCAACGAGCTCGGGCGTTCACATCCATAAGTGAACTCGGACTCAACTCAACGAGCTCGGATGCCTAGTTACATCTCTCGAACTCGGACTCAACTCAACGAGTTCGGACATTTGCATCCATAAGTGAACTCGGACTCAACTCAACGAGTTCGGATGCTCAACCATCCTAGTGACATGTCACTTGTATCCTAATCCATTCCTAAGGTTCAACGGACCTTTTTCCCAATCATGTGTCTCAACCATCTCCTCGTATGCTGAAAATGGCTACTTTTACCATTTCGTCCACAACTTGGTATTTTCCCCATTTTAGTCCAATTTCAATTTTCCTTGCTAATCGAGCTTGGAAGCTTGAAAACCCTAGCCATGGTTTCTCCTTGCTATATTCGCCATGGGGTTGAAGATGAGCAAAATTGGCTTTTAATTTTGTATTTTAATTCATTTTACCCTAAATGACCAAAATGCCCTTACTACTAAACTTTCCAAAATTCCATCCATGTCCAATTTTTGTCCATAGACTTAGAAATTGGTAAAATTGTTATTTAAGACCTCCTAATTAATATTTCAAAACAATTTCATACTAGAAACTTCTAGAATAAAAGTTTTGCAAATTATTCGATTTAGTCCCTAATTTCAATTTAAGCACTTTATGCATAAAATTTCTTCACGAAATTTTCACACAATCATGCAATCATATCATAGACCTCAAAATAATCATAAAATAATTATTTCTATCTCGGATTTTGTGGTCACGAAACCACTATTAAGCTAGGCCCAAAATCGGATATTACAACTCTCCCCCTTTAGGGATTTTCGTCCCGAAAATCTTACTAGAAAAGTGGTCTTCACTTTTAATCTCATATTCGTGTCGAAGAACTTTCACTTAGGTGTACCTCCAATACATCTCTTTAATTTCTCATATGATCCGAAAGCTTACGGTCTCAACTCTCAACTGTTCTTAAATTTTCAACCCTTCTCAGTTTCCCATGATATCATGACATAAAACCCGGATCTCAACTTGATTTAATGGAGACCGGAATTCCAAGAAATCCAACAATCAAAGAGACCTGAAATTCCATAGATCTGATGAGTAGAAATTCATTCAATACCGATATGATTTATAGATCTCGCCAAACATTTAACAATAGGATACATCACATTTTCCTCTTTCCGCCATAGAAATAATTCTGATACGGCCTCAAGAATAATCCTTCTCATTTCTATCCCAATATCAACACTGACAAGGATAATTTTGATAGATCCCGATGCTCGGCTTTAACCCCTTTAACAACTCCGATTTTATGTAACATCAGATGCTCTAAACTATCACATTACCTCACTGTCTTGAAACACATCACAATTCATACAACAATACATTACTGAAAGTCAGGAAGTCTTTGTGCAATGTAGACTAGTCTAGTTCAGACGCTTCGGTTACCAATATTCTCATCTATCCGAACTCTGTCAACATGTAATAAACTTTTCAGCTTTCACAAGATGGAAACCTTATCATTCGTAGTGACTTAAACTAATATCCAACTCTTTCTAATAAATATACACTTCTCGTTCAAACTATTTACTCTTTTATCCGTACAAAATGAAATTCTATTATCGACTTGGGAAAATAATCCGACATAATTGTCACATGAAATCTTTCAAATAGATAATTCACCATACCAACCTGAAACTCGCGCTTTTATCACTTATGCCTTTCTCGATGTCAAATCCTTACGAAATTAGAAAAAAACCCAATACTAAAATCACCACATTACCAATATCAAATTAGAAGTATAGTCATATTTGACATGATTATCACGAGTGAAGAACCCACTTGAACATGAGTCGAATTGACAAATTATGGAACAAAGATAACAAGAAAACCGAATAAAGAAATCCAAGATAGAGAAACCGGAATAAAGAAATCCGAATAAAGAGATCCGGGATAAAGAAACCCAAGATACGATACTATCTTTGGAGAATCGAAAACCAAACTCATAGAGAAAACACGGAATACCCCGATAATTCTTCAAAGAAAGAAAGTCCGAAGAAAACATCATTTAATCCCATCGAAATCAAATATAACAAGATCAATATATCTTCCCATACATATATATCAGATGAAGCATCAAGAAGAAGAAACAAAATCATAATATCATATGTATTCTCTCATCAATTCTTATCAGACGAAATGAAATAGAATACCCGATGAAATAGAGCAATATAAATTATAAACCAGTCAGACTACCAATGCTTTCATCCAACACCGGAATTAGAAGACATTCCCATATAACAAGAATTTCTTCAGAAGATCAATAGCCATAGAAATATTTTTGAGAACGGGTAAACACATAGAACATCTCAAAAGAGACTGCTAAATCTGTCCAGTCATAACTGTCACACTAAGATAGTTCACATTTCAATTATCATTTCCCCAACTAGTTCTGCCGTCACAAATTTCATATTAAACCATTCACTAAAGAATGTCAGTTCTGAATAAATTTCAATTTACACTTTTCTCGACTTTGCACCTGAGTAATTCGATTTACCAAAGAGAATTCCTTCTCTAGCTGGGACAGTGCATAATTCCAATAATCTTTACGTCAATCCGATACTTTACTGGCTCTGACTTTACTTATCAGCTCATTTTCAATCTCTAATCATACTTATAATTATTCTATCACTGTACTCTTTGGGTTCTCAACCGGAAACTTATTCAATACAAATCTCATGAAATTCCATTATAAGTACCACTTCGGTAAGGGGGAGGGGTTGTAGGACCTCTGACTCGACTTTCTTATACATACACATATGACACAACTTCCATCATCATAGTAACATCATAAAAATCATGTCATTCCTTCATGTTGGCTTACACCAATTTTCCTATTATCCCATTTAGACAATATACTTATGCATACATTCTATGTTTTCTAGATAGCTTTACTTATCCATTCATTTAATTAATTTAATTCATGCTCATGACATCATATAAGGCCAAACAAACATAGATATTTGCATCACAATCACAACTTTCATTTCGTGCATCATCGTGTACATATCATTGCAATCATATAATTCAGTCCAACAATTTAGCATAGATAAGTTCATTTCATTATAATCCTTTATCTCATAAAATTATATATCATTAACATTCATCAACATTCGACGTCCAAATCAAGACAAGGACATTTTCATTCAGTATCATAATATTATGATATTTATTCATACCTCTACTACTTTCTATTTTTTCCGTTCATCTTATCAAGTAAGCCACATACACTACATCATATGAGCATTAAGCAAATATGAATATTTATCACATATGTATCATAAACTTTTATTCGTACTTTTCTAAACCGAGACTTATCATAATCATAATTTTACTCAAATACCTTCACATAACATTAAACATGGTCGGCGAAGCTCGGTTGGAGAGTACCCTGTCTAAATAAGACGGTATTGTACTCATACGCGTTGGAAGACATCACACTATCACAGATCAGTGGCATGTATAGCTAAACTTTTACACATGCTAGGTTAGTCCGAGAACCGACGCTGGAGTCGAACACGAGGTGTTAACAGACTTAATTCATTACTTAAACAGCTCAAACAATTTATTTTTAAAATTTTCAGTCAAGTTAACAATCTGCATCATAGTCGCTTAAAAATTCATATCTCGAGTTACAAAACTCAAAATCCAATTCCGTAAATTTTCCCTGAAACAAGACTCATATATCTATTTACTAATTTTTTTTTAGAATTTTTGGTCGGGAAAATTAGTACAGTTTATTAGTTAAAGTCGCCCCTATTTCAGGGTTCAACTACTCTGACCTCTGTGTATTACAAATCAGATATCTCCCTGTACAGAGCTTCAATGACTATAACTTTGTCTCTAATAAAACTAGACTCAATAAGGAATCTGTACATATAAATAATGACTTCTAATTATCTTTGTAAAATTTATGGTGAATTTCCAAAGTCAGAACAGGGATCCAGAAATCGTTCTGGCCTTGTTTCACAAAAATTTAAACATCTCATAAAGTATAGCTCATATACCTGTTTCGCTTCTTCCATATGAAAATAGACTCATCAAGATTCGATTCCATAACTTATTCATTACTTAATTCCATTTCTACTATTTTTAGTGATTTTTCAAATTCAGGTCACTACTGCTGTCTCGAATCTATTTTATGGTAAATTTTACCTATTTCATGGTTTCCATGGATTAGCTAGCAATTTCACATACATAACACCAAATATGATCATGATTAGCCATTCCAATGGCTAATCATTACCAAGCATTTCCATACCACTCAATAACCATATCATAAGACCATATATACAAAATGATTATAATGCTATACATGCCATACTCAAAATATACAAGCCATTATGCCAAGATGGTATACGGATAGTGTGAGCGAGCCTCCGACCGTTCCCGATTTCCGAGCTGGCTTGTCAAAACTACAAGGAATGAAAAGGAGGGAGTAAGCATAAATGCTTAGTAAGTTCACATGCAAATAGCAAGTAACATAACCATATAAGCAAACATAAAACATCATTTGCATAATCATCACCAAGACATTCATATCACATTTTCATTTATCATCTTCCCATATTGTTGTTATATCGAGTTTTCAAACCGAGGGTTAAGTACATACCTGTTCAAAGTATTCATTTCACAACACTTACCAATACGTCCCTTTCATCTCGAGTATTCCTCCATTTGAGTAGAATTTTACCCGTTGAACACATCGAATATAATTCGGATACATGGAAAGTTTGCACATAAGTGCCACATATGTAGCCAAGCTACCATGTAACCCGCCCATAAGCGAACTCGGACTCAACTCAACGAGCTCGGGCGTTCGCATCCATAAGTGAACTCGGACTCAACTCAACGAGCTCGGATGCCTAGTTACATCTCTCGAACTCGGACTCAACTCAACGAGTTCGGACATTTGCATCCATAAGTGAACTCGGACTCAACTCAACGAGTTCGGATGCTCAACCATCCTAGTGACATGTCACTTGTATCCTAATCCATTCCTAAGGTTCAACGGGACCTTTTTCCCAATCATGTGTCTCAACCATCTCCTCGTATGCGAAAATGGCTACTTTTACCATTTCGTCCACAACTTGGTATTTTCCCCATTTTAGTCCGAATTTCAATTTTCCTTGCTAATCGAGCTTGGAAGCTTGAAAAACCCTAGCCATGGTTTCTCCTTGCTATATTCGGCCATGGGGTTGAAGATGAGCAAAATTGGCTTTTAATTTTGTATTTTAATTCATTTTACCCCTAAATGACCAAAATGCCCTTACTACTAAACTTTCCAAAAATTCCATCCATGTCCAATTTTTGTCCATAGACTTAGAAATTGGTAAAATTGTTATTTAAGACCTCCTAATTAATATTTCAAAACAATTTCATACTAGAAACTTCTAGAATACAAGTTTTGCAAATTATTCGATTTAGTCCCTAATTTCAATTTAAGCACTTTATGCATAAAATTTCTTCACGAAATTTTCACACAATCATGCAATCATATCATAGACCTCAAAATAATCATAAAATAATTATTTCTATCTCGGATTTTGTGGTCACGAAACCACTATTCCGGCTAGGCCCAAAATCAGGATATTACAAATTTAGTATGATGTATCTGAGATGTAACTAGAATATGATATTTAGCTAAGGTAGCCTCTCTGACCTTATATTCACCCTATATTTACTTCATACTCAATCGAATTATTGAAAATGTTGAAGAGAAAGTTAGCCTGTATTTCCATTCATTCTTCTTTAGGTCTATCAATAATATACCTGTTTTAGATCCATTTTTACTAGTAAACTTGTCAACATTTAATGTTCACATTTCCTTTGGCAGGATTTTTACTAGTTGAACGCCTAGTTGAAAGAACTTCTAGATCGAGGATTTATTCAACCGAGTGTATCGTCATAGGGAGCCACGATCCTGTTTGTGAAGAAAGACTGTGTATAGGTGAAAACATTTTTAAACATGGAAAGGTGAAAGAGACTTTGAACATGATTGAATGTTAAGTAATTAGATACTTGAATTGTTTGCCATGATGTTGGTTTCATGGTTACATTCTTGTATAAGGTTGATGAATGAAATTGATAATGTTTTAAAGTTCATTGAATTACACTTTGTCTCAAGAAACCTAGTTCAAAAGGTATGCACAAAAATTATTGAGGGTTGTATATCCTTAGAATCTTTTGCATAGGAGACCATTCTTTCTAGAAGGTTCACCATTTCACCTCCAACAACTATTTCTATATATGATATTGCCCCAGGAATAGTTGCCATCCCATATTAATTCTTAGGCACAAGTTCATTTGGCCGTCAAAGTGGATCCTTCTATATGCCTCTATTATCTTGGTTATTGATTCTTGGTTTCCTTCTTATCTTGTCGACACAAAACCTTGGCTGGAAGAACTTTCTTTCGCCTCTGCATAGCGATGCGCTTTTTTATAAAGGGCATACAACTTTTCTGAATGGTGTTATATTAATGCATGTTTCATATTTCGTAGATTACCTAACTCCAAAGGCATGAATCGTCCAATCATTTGTTAGGCCTTGGATTTCTTTTGTAGGCATGTCAAACTATTAAATGTATTTTTGAAAACCTTCTCATTCCTTTGGCCTCATACTAAGAAAAGAGGTGAGGCTTTTCAATACATCCGACAACTTCTGCCTAAACAAAATCGTACAAAAACAAGTTTCCTACCCAAAAACTCACCGAGTTTTGTCTAAAATAATACCAAATCATTTTTAAACATTAAAGAACATTATAAGAAAGTTTTAAACACTATTTTAAGCATATCTAGACACATTCAAACACATGATCTCAACTAAGAACACAACATCACCAATTCATATGTCAAAATCATTTACTTGGTATGCAAACAACACCTCAAATATGACATAAACATGGAAATATGAGCGTGCATGCTTTCGCAAGCATAGAATTACCTATTTACACATCATTAACATATAAGATCACATACCATTTAAAAGATTCCAACATTGTAGATACCAAAATGATAACAAGGACTATGACACTAGGTACAAGCCAACTTGTTGAAAAAAATACCAAAAGCTATACAAATTAAGAATTGAGTCTTGAATGTTCTACTTTTCAAAACCTCAAGTTCAATCAATACTTGTGTACGTAAATAAACAAAATCGTACATTGAGCCATAAAGCTCAATTGTGCTAGCATGATTTGAAAACAAGCTAAAAAGTGTAACACCCCCCACACATATCCAACGCCGGGACAGGGTTCGAGGCGTTACCGGACTTAATCTTTTACCAACATACCAAACCGGGTAACTAAATTTCGCCCAAAATTAAAACTTTTCAAACATATGCATACCGTCCCTTATACTGGCCTTTGAGGCCTAAAATCAAGGCGGTTCGGGACAAAACCTAGAACATTTAATAAATTTTGGACAACTTAATAAATTCTCTTGCTTTAGTGAGTCATATGCCCGTGTGGGTGGGGCCGTGTGGTCACACATTCTCATGTGGCTTGGGACACGCCCGTGCCCTCAGCTCATGTAACTCTTTATTTATGATGTCAGCATGCATTTAGGGGCACACGGCCAAGACACACGCCCATTGTCTAGCCCGTGCACGAAACTGACTTAAAATTTTAGGTGTAGGGGACGCACAGCCAGACCACACGCTCATGGGGGTGATCCGTGTGTCACACATGGCCTAGACACATGCCCGTGTGTCTACCAATGTGGACCTTGTAAGGCTATTTTCCAAGCCCTTAGTCACCCTCTATCAACCAATCATACTTATGGGTTACCTTAATACATAATAAAGCCAGATTACACACTTACATATAATTTTGATAAACCTCATTGCATGTAAACCTCAAATCATCGGTTTTATACATGCTAGGTTAATTCCCTTTTTGCATTAAGGGTTCCCATGCCTCATTTACACATTTAAAACTGGCTCATTCTTGTAACTCACTGCAATTATAGCCAAACCATCCCATGCAAACATAAGCATACATAAATTTGTAGGTCATAGCCTACTTCAAAATAAACCAATTCCCATGGCCAAATACAAGGAAATATGTAAACTTTTACAAGCCTTCATATAGGCAATTCAAATGACACATATCACAAAATAAACCAAAGGCCTATACATGCCATTGAACAAAATAAAACTGACTATATACCAAAACTGGACTAGTTAATAGTGTGTTGACTCTCCAACAGTCTTCCAATCTTTACGAGTCCTTGAGCTCTGTAAGATAGGGAAAAGAGAGGGGTACGTATTTACATACTTAGTAAGCCTGAATAACTGGAAACTAAACTTACCGATTAATTAGCATACAGCAATATTAAGCAATAGAACCAACAATAATAAAATGGTTTCCCTATCACATGCACTTAATCAACAAGTTAGTCACAATAATAATGTACCATGTAATTTGTCTTAGATGAGCTTATCATCCAACATTTTCATTTTTATATCTCATGTGAATCCCGTTGAGTTTCTTGGAAATCTCGATGGATTATCCATTTACCGTCAAGTCATAAGAGCAATCATCTCATGTACGCACTCCCGCAAACCTCACATCTTACAGCAGGATTACCAGTCCAGGCTAAATCCCCCCGCATCGTAAATTCATAAGGTGAAGTCGGGATTACTAGTCCAGGCTAAATCCCTTATAGCGACAAACACCCTAAATAAGCTCGGATCTGAATTACCAATCCAGGCTAAATTCAGACCCTAATCGGATTACCCATCCGGGCTAAATCCTCAATGCACACATATTCTTTGGGAGGCTCGATCACTCAAGGAACACCCGTCCGGGCTGGATCCTTTCTATATTTGAGATCAACGGATTACCCGTCGGGGCTAAATCCTCAATGCAACACATGCAGGATCTTAAGTCATATGTAAACATGGTTCATCCATCGAACTTCCTTTTCAACCTCAACAGGGACAATTACCAACATGTTATTATTAAGAATGCATTTCATAGATTGTCATGCCATCATCAAATACAATTATCATACATTCATAAATCATGCAACTAAGCATACAATGAGTTTACTTTGAGTTATTCGAACTTACCTGGTATTCGTCTCGATATCGTGTTTCAGTTATTCCGAAACCTTTCGTTTTCATCGATCGACCTCTGGAATTTGTTCCTCGGGGTCTATAACAATAAAAATAAATCATTAACACTCACATTATACTTTTTGAGTCTTCATTTCACCCCCGGTCCAAATGACCATTTTGCCCCTAAACTTTCATATTTTTACGATTTAGTCCCTAGGCTCGTATAATGAAATGTATGCAATTTCTACCTTACCCAAGTCTAGCCATATGTTTTTCCCTCTTATGGCAGCCCATATTTTTCCATTATTTCTCATTTCTACCACATATTTTATGCCTTTTGCAAAAAGGTCCTTTTTGGGGGTTTTTCATGAAAATCACCTAGGAAAAGTTGTTTAACACACATCCAACTTTCATATTCCTCCATAAACCATCAAAATACAAGTAACTCATGCATGGGTATAATCATGAACCCTAGCATGAAACATGGGTAAAAATAGAGAGAGTAAGCTACCGGGATTTCAAAAATACGAAGAACATTAAAAACGGGGCTTGGGAGCACTTACTATTGAGCTTGAAAATGTTGAAAACCCTAGCTATGGTGGCTTGAGAATTTCGGCTCGACAAGGGAGAAGAATGGCTGATTTTTGCCTTCTTTTTCCAATTTTATTTCATTAAAATGCCAAATGACCAAAATTCCCTTAAGCCCTTTCTTTAAAATTTCATCTATACAAGCCCATTTTTGTCCAAAAACTTAGAAATTGGGAAAATTTATCTCTAAGACCTTCTAATTTATAATATAAAGCAATTTTATAAAAATTTCTTCTAGAATCTAAGTTTTGAAATTTATTCAATTTGGTCATTGTTTCCCAATTGGACCCCTTACTCAAAGAATTTCTTCATGAAACTTTAACACATACATATTCTCATATTCTAAACCTCATAATAATCATAAAATAAATATTTCAATGTCAGATTTGTGGTCTCAAAACCACTTTTCTGACTATGCCCTATTTCGGGATGTTACATTTCTCCCCCTTAGGGACTTTTGTCCCCGAAAGTCTTACCAATAAATAGGTTCAGATATTGGCTTCTCATGGTTTCTTCCGGCTCCCATGTAGCCTCTTCCACACCATGTCGATGCCATAAAACCTTTACTAAGGTCACATCTTTATTTCTCAACTGTTTAATCTCACGAGCCAAAATCTTGACCGGTTCCTCACCATAAGTCATGTCCGATCTAATCTCAATCTCTACCGGTGAAATCACATGAGAGGGGTGGCAATGCCAAACGATATTGCCTTAACATTGATACGTGAAACACATCACGAATATTTTCCAGTTCGGGTGGCAATGCCAAATGATAGGTTAATGGTCCAACTCTTTCAGTGATCTCGTATGGTCCAATAAATCGCGGACACAGTTTGCCTTTCCAACCAAATCTCAACACCCTTTTCCAGGGAGATACTTTCAAGGATACTTTATCTCCAACTTGGAACTCAATTTCTTTTCTTTTCAAATCAGCATATGACTTTTGTCTATCCGATGCTGCTTTTAAACAGTCTCATATCACTTTAACTCTTTCTTTAGTTTCCCTGATTAGATCAACCCCATGAATCTGACTTTCCTTGAATTATGTCTAGTACAATGGAGTTTGGCACTTTCTTCCATTCAAGGCCTCGTAAGATGCCATCTTCAAACTCGTTTGAAAATTGTTGTTGTAGGCAAATTATACCAATGGCAAGTATTTTTCCCAGCTACCCTGAAATTCAAGAATGCAGCATCGCAAAATATCCTCAAGAATCTGAATCATCCGCTCAGACTAACCATCAGTTTGCAGGTGAAAAGCTGTACTAAAGCTCAACTTTGTACCCAAGGCTTCTTGTAACTTCTTCTAGAACCTCGGAGTGAACCTCGGATCTTTGTCTAAAATAACCAACAGTGGTACCCCATGTAATCTTACAATCTCAGAGATATACAAGTCAGCCAACTTATCAAGAGAGTAATCTGTCCTTACCGAAATAAAATAAGCTAACTTCGTCAACCTATCCATTATAACCCATATAGCATCTTTCTTTTTCGGAATCAATGGCAATCTTGTCACGAAATCCATAGTAACTCTGTCCCACTTCCATTCAGGGACCATCACAGGCTGTAACAAACCTGAAGGTACTTGATGTTCAGCTTTGACTTGCTAACATATCAAGCATTTTGATACAAATTCAGAGATGTCTCTTTTCATGTCGTTCCACCAATACATTTTCTTCAAATCATTGTACATCTTGGTACTTCCCGGATGAATATACAAACGGCTATTATGTGCTTCTTGCAAGATTTTTTGAATAAGCTCATCATATTTTGGTACACAAACCCTATCTCTGAACATCAAACATTCATCCGGGCTGATCCAAAAATATGATTTACTGTCTGACTCACATTGAATTCTTTTAGCTTGCAGGTCACTATCATTAGTTTGAGCATCATAAATTTCCTGTAGAAATGTCGGCCTAGCCTCTAGCTCTACCAAAACTGAACCATCATCAAGCAATGCTAATTTAGTGTCCATGCTCCTAGTGCAAACAAGGATTTTTTGCTTAATGCATCGGCGACCACATTTGTCTTTCCCGGGTGATAGTCAATGATCATTTCATAATCTTTAATTAATTCTAACCATCTCTGCTGTCTTAGATTCAATTCTTTTTGAGTCATCAAATACTTCAAACTCTTGTGGTCGGTAATTATACGACAAATTTTCAAGGCAAAAACAATGGCGGCAAGCTCTAGGTCATGCGTCGGATAGTTCTTCTCGTGTGGCTTCAATTGCCGTGAAGCATAAGCTATCATCTTGCCATCCTGCATAAGCACACAACCCAGCCCATTTAAGGATGCATCATTGTAGACCACAAACACTTTTCCTGGTTCAGGCAATACTAAAACAGGAGCTTCAGTCAGCAACGTCTTTAACTTCTCAAAACTTTGCTGACACTTTTCTGTCCATTCAAACTTAACGTCTTTCTGCAGCAACCTCGTCATTGGAGTTGCTATCATGGAAAATCCTTTTACAAATCTTTGGTAGTAATCGACTAAGCCCAAAAAGCTTCTAACCTCAGTTACATTTTTAGGCGGTTTCCGTTCAACAATAGTAGAGATCTTACTTGGATCAACTCGGATACCTTCACCCGAAACAATATGACCTAAAAACCCAACTTCTTTAAGCCAAAATTCACTTTTGCTAAACTTGGCATACAATTATCTTTCTCGTAAGGTCTGCAACATAGTTCTCAGATGCTTCACATGCTCTGTCCCATCTTTGGAATAAATCAAAATGTCATCAATAAACACAACGATGAACTTATCCAAGTATGGCGGAGAGATCCTATTCATTAGGTCCATGAATACAATCGGTGCATTCGTTAACCCAACCAGCATAACAAGAAATTCATAGTGGCCATACCTCATTCTGAAAGCTGTCTTAGGTACGTCCGATTCCTTAACTCTCAACTGATAGTAGCTGGACCTCAAGTCTATCTTAGAGAACACAGTGGCTCCTCTCAACTGGTCGAACAAATCATTGATCCTTGGCAAAGGATACTTATTCTTGATAGTTACGTTGTTCAGTTGGAGATAATCTATACATAGCCTCATCGAACCATCTTTCTTCTTTGCAAACAATATGGGGGCACCCCAAGGTGAAAAGCTTGGCCTTGCGAAACCTTTATCCGTCAACTCTTGCAACTGTGCTTTTAACTCTTTTAGCTAGGTTGGCGCCATCCTGTACGGAGCAATAGAAATGGAAGCTGTCCTTGGCACCAATTCGATACCAAACTCTATCTCTTTTTCAGAAGGTAATCCGGGTATTTCTTCTAGGAACACATAGGGATATTCACATACTATTGGTACAGACTCAATCTTCAACTCTATTTCCTTATTGTTCAATACAAAAGCAAGGTAGGCTTCATACCCTTTTCTCATATATTTATGAGCAACCATTGTCGTCATTACAACTGGCGGCATACCCAATTCTCTTGAATCAACCCATAGAATCTCACCATCTGGGCATTTCAGTTCAATATACTTGCTACCACAGTTTACAATTACATCGTGCAGGGCTAACCAATCCATACCAAGTATTACATCAAACTCATCAAATGGTAACAACATAAAGTTAGCCGGAAAGCATTGATCTTGAATCGTCAAAGGACAATTCTTACAGACTTTATCAACCAGGACTGATTTGCCTAGTGGGTTCGACACTCTAATAACAAATTCCGTAGGTTCAATGGGTATGTTCATACTAGACACCAATCTTATGAAAATGTATGAATGCATCGACCCCAGATCAATTAAGGCAACAACACATGTATTAAAAAGAGAAAAAGTACCCGTAATGACATCAGGAGTAGAGGCTTCCTCTCAAGTGCGTATTACATACGTTCTTGCCGGGGCTCGAGCCTATGATTTTGCAATGTCTTTGGCCACAACTCGACTGCCACTAGCACTTCCAGGATACCTCGAAGGTCTACCTCGTGCAATAGGAGTACTCGACTTCGGGGCTATATCCACTCCTTTATCAGTTCACTCTGGGAAGTCTTTGAGGAAGTGGTCAAGAGAACCACATCTGAAGCATGCACCGCTTTTCATCTAGCACTCTTCGAAGTGAAATTTGTTGCAACTCTTACACTTCGGCTTTTGGTCATCTACACTCCCCACACTAGTCACCATCGGGAAGGAAGACTTCTGATTACGTCGTTTGGAGCCTCTCGCTCTACCCGAATATCCTACCGATGAAGTGGAGCATTCATGCTGGCTCTTTGACTTCTTTGAGGGAAACGAGAGCGTCTTACCGTTGAACCTCTTGCTCAAAACTCGAGCCTCTCTCTTTGCTTGCTTTCTTTCATTATTAAGCTCCTCAGCCTTCTTGGCCCGATCAGCTAATGCGATGAAGTCCCGTATTTCTAGAATCCCAATTAATAGCTTAATTTCCTCATTCAGACCTTCCTCGAAGTGTTTACACATTTCTGACTCAGTTTGAACCCATTCAGTTGCATACTGACTTAGCCTTACAAACTTCCATTCATATTCTACTACATTCTTATTTCATTGTTTGAGTTCCAGGAACTCCTTTTGATTCGAGTCTAAGAACCTTTGACTGATGTATTTCTTCCTAAACTCTGCTTGGAAAAATTCCCAAGTGATGTTTTCCTTTGGCACCACTAAAGAGACGGCCTTTCACCAGTGGTATGCAGTATACTTTAGGAGAGACATGACACATTTTAAGCACTCCTCAGGTGTGCACGATAATTCATCTAATACCTGTGTAGTATTCTCGAGCCAGAACTCAGCTTTTTCAGCATCATCGTCTATCTTAGCTCTAAATTCCTCAGCCCCATACATCCTAAGTTTGTCCATAGGGGCTTTACCAATTCTCACAGGTGCCATACCTCGTTGCAAAACCTCATTACGTTGGTTAGGGGGAGGGGGAGGTCGTGATATGTTGGGGTGATTCCTCAAAAAATCCCCAAACCATTCATCCATCATATCAATGAAGGTGGCTCGAGCCTCTTCCCAGCCTTTAGACATAAGCCTTCTACTACTACTAGATACAGCTCATTGTACGGAAGCTAGAGCATGGCTCTCGGATCCCTCAGACTCATCTTGTGCTTGATTGGAAGACATTTACAATATTCAAAAACAATTTAAACAGTTAGGAGATGTCACACTATCAATATTCGAATAATGACATGTACAGCGAAACTTAATACTCTCTACGATAGTCCTAGAACCGATTAAATCGTAGCTCTAATACCACTAAATGTAACACCCCTCACTTGTATCCAATACCAGGACAGGGTTCGAGGCGTTATCGGACTTAAACTTTTACCAACAGGCCAAACCGGGTCACTGAATTTTTCCCAAAATTAAAACTTTTTAAACACATGCATACCGTCCCTTATACTGGCCTTCGAGGCCTAAAATATGCATCAGGGCAGTTCAGGACAAAACTGAGAACATTCAATAACTTTTGGACAACTAAATAAATTCTCTTACTTTAATGAGCCACATGCCCGTGTGGGTGGGGCCGTGTGGTCACACATTCCCATGTGGCTTGGGACACGCCCATGCCCTCAGCCCGTGTAACTCTCTGTTTATGACGTCAGCATGCATTTAGACCTTGTAAGGCTATTTTCCAAGCCCTTAGTCACCCTCTATCAACCAATCACACTTACGGGTTACCTTAATACATAATAAATCTAGATTACACACTTACATATAATTTTGATAAACCTCATATCATCGGTTTTATACATGCTAGGCTAATTCCCTTTTTGTATTAAAGATTCCCATGCCTCATTTACACATTTAAGACTAGCTCATTCTTGTAACTCATTGCCAATTATAGCCAAACCATCCCATGCAAACATAAGCATACATAAATTTGTAGGTCATAGCTTACTTCAAAATAAACCAATTCCCATGGCCAAATACAAGGAGATATGTAAACTATTACAAGCCTTCATATTGGCAATTCAAATGACACATATCACAAAATGAACCAAAGCCCTATACATGCCATTGAACAAAATAAAAGTGCCTATATACCAAAGTTGGACTAGTTGATAGTGTGTTGACTCTCCAACTATCTTCTAATCTTTACTAGTCCTTGAGCTCTGTAAGACAGGGAAAAGAGAGGGGTAAGCATTTACATGCTTAGTAAGCCTGAATAACTGGAAACTAAACTTACCGATTAATTAGCATACAGCCCTATTAAGCAATAGAACCAACAAGAATAAAATGGTTTCCTTATCACATGCACTCAATCAACAAGTTATTCACAATAATAATGTACCATGTAATTTGTCTTAGATAATCTCATCATCCAACATTTTCATTTTTTATATCTCATGTTAATCCCGTTGAGTTTCTTAGAAATCTCGATGGATTATCCATTTACCGTCAAGTCATAAGAGTGATCATATCATGTACGTACTCCCGCAAACCTCACATCTTACGGCAGGATTACTAGTCCAGGCTAAATCCCCCGCATCATAAACTCATAAGGTGAAGTCAAGATTACCAGTCCAAGCTAAACCCCTTATAGTGACAAACACCCTAAATGAGCTCAGATCTGAATTACCAGTCCAGGCTAAATTCAGACCCTAATTAGATTACCCATCCGGGTTAAATCCTCAATGCACACATATTATTCGGGACGTTCGATCACTCAAGGAACACCTGTCCAGGCCGGATCCTTTCTATATTTGAGATCAACGAATTACCCGTCCGGGCTAAATCCTCAATGCAATACATGTAGGATCTTAATTCATATGTAAACATGGTTCATCCATCGACCTTCCTTTTCAACCTCAACAGGGACAATTACCAATATCTTATTATAAGAATGCATTTCATAGATTTTCATGCCATCATCAAATACAATTATCATACATTCATAGATCATGCAATTAAGCATACAATGAGTTTACTTTGAGTTATTTGAACTTGGTATTCGTCTCGATATCCTGTTTTGGTTATTCTGAAACCTTTCGTTTTCCTCGATCGACCTCCTGAATTTATTCCTCGGGGTCTATAACAATAAAAATAAATCATTAACACTCACATTATACTTTTTGAGTCTTAATTTCACCCCAGTCCAAATGACTGTTTTGCCCCTAACCTTTCATATTTTTACGATTTAGTCCCTAGGCTCGTATAATGAAATGCATGCAATTTCTACCTTACCTAAGTCTAGCCGAATGTTTTTCCCTCTTATGGCAGTCAACATTTTCCATTATTTCTCATTTCTACCACACATTTTACACCTTTTGCAAAAAGGTCCTTTTAGGGGTTTTTCATGAAAATCACCTAGGAAAAGTTGTTTAACACACATCCAACTTCGATATTCCTCCATAAACCATCAAAATAAAAGTAGCTCATGCATGGGTAAATTTCCAATCATGAACCCTAGCATGAAACATGGGTAAAAATAGAGAGAGTAAGCTACCGAGATTTGAAAAATACAAAGAACATTAAAAACAGGGCTTGGGAGCACTTACTATTGAGCTTGAAAATATTGAAAACCCTAGCTATGGTGGCTTGAGAATTTCGGCTGGACAACGGAGAAGAATGGCTGATTTTTGCCTTCTTTTTCCCATTTTATTTCATTAAAATGCCAAATGACCAAAATGCCCTTAAGCCTTTCTTTAAAATTTCATCCATACAAGCTATTTTTTGTCCAAAAACTTAGAAATTGGGAAAATTTCTCTTCAAGACCTTCTAATTTATAATCTAAAGCAATTTCATACAAATTGTTTCTAGAATCTAAGTTTTGAAATTTATTCAATTTGGTCCTTATTTCCCAATTAGACCCCTTACTCAAAGAATTTTTTCATGAAACTTTAACACAAACATATTCTCATATTCTAAACCTTATAATAATCATAAAATAAATATTTCAATGTCAAATTTGTGGTCCTGAAACCACTATTTTGACTAGGCCCTATTTCAGGTTGTTACAAATAGTATAATTAAGTTAAACATGTACCCAAAATATGTAATTCACATATATATAAATCATGTTAACATTTCTTGTCTCATGCCTTTTTTATTATCATACTTTCATGCTTGTTTAACATGTCACATATTCACAATTGAATTCAAACATCATACAATTACCATATCATCTCAATTACATGTATCATAAAGCATTTCATATACACATATTCATTTTCTCATTTCAAAATTGAATCCATTGGTTCGTTTTATAACCTTATCGGCCCTTAAGGCTCGTAATTTTTGAATCGCATGGTCTTTCACATACCACTTGTCACTCCATTAATAATCATATGCAATACTCAATCAACATTTAACATTGAATATCGAATGTCAATTAGCATATCACATATTTTATAATCCTTCTTAAATGGATACAGACTCAAGATGGATACACAAATAGACCAACCATCACACCAATTGTAATTTGCACCCAGTGTGTCATCAGTACGTCTGAAGTAATATGCGCTTCGTGCTTCATTAGTATAATTCGAGGTAACATATATATATGTGCCAAGAACCTTATCGGTACATTCAAAATGCACTCTGTGCCTCATTAGTATAAACTGAAGTAAACCCCCTATACTAATCCTTGGCATGCCAACTATACTTAACTCTAATCAAACCCATAATATGGTATTCAATGTTTCAAACCATACATGTTTCACATGTTATAAGCCATTATATAGAAAATTCATATCATACTCAAATCATTTGCATATCATTACATGACATTATCATGCTTTCTCATATTATCTAAAACATTCATTCCATACTTATATTTTTGCATCAAATCACCATATGCATATCATCATGTAATCATTCATCACATTTCCACAATCTAACCATAGCACAAGTATACTAACCTATCATGAGACAAAGTATTTAAACATTATGTTAGTCAATTTAACTCCTAGCACGCTATATATTGAAATCAAATCATCAAAGCATAAACTGGAATAAGGCTAGTCCTCTATAGCCCTCGCCTTTCCCTTATCTCACGACATCCCAATGTTGTCTTTAGCTACACATGATAAATTCAATTGTAGAAACAATATTAGTTTCACACAAACATGTGGGAACACATCAATTAAATATGAATTGCATTTTATTCATTTTAGTCCCTATAAGCCCTAATATCTAAAATGCTTGTATCTTTTGTTATTTAATATCGAATCAAAATCTAATTTCATATCTATACACTAGGGACCTCTAGCATTCAGTCCATGACAAACCGTTCTAACAGCTTTCAGTCTATTCAATTTAGTCTCTAATACCAAAAGTCAACTATAAGGCTAAATTAAAATTCTAGTTTAATCTATTGCTTTCCAACATGGTCCAAATATAATCTAACCTATTTATTCAACTATTCATCTCTTTCAAGCTTTGAATCTCACAAAACACTTAATGTACACTTGATACTTTAGAAATTCAACACATGAGTTAGCTTAATCAAGATCCTATAATCAAGAATTCATAAAAATTTAAATAAAAAGACAAGTTTACATAAGAAAATTTTAGACCGAATGACTAAGAAAATGAAAAAAAGTTTTCTTCAAACAAACGAAAGTTTTCTTCATTCTTCAAGCTATGTACAACAACAAGGAGAAAAAGATGGCCTTATGCTTCTCTCTCCCACTCACTTAACCATATATATAATGATTAATGATTTAATTAATCCTTAATTAACTTACTAATCTAATGGTTAACTATACTTTAATGATAGTGGAAAATGATGACATAATTGGTACTTAAGTAATAACATGAATTACAAGTGGTTTAATTACTCCAATATCCTTAGTTAATTTTTAACTAAGCACTATTGCATTTTCTAAATTAAAACTCAATAGCAATTACACTTTTGCAATTTAGTCCATTTATTATAATTAACGGCTTTCTGGATTAATTACTCAATCACTCAATAATATATTCTCATACTAAATACGTAACTCTTTCCATTCGTAACACCACTACTTGATTTAGGAAATTCATTTTTGAAACTATATTTTTTTTATACTGACTAAAATCGAGTTATCACAACATATGTTAGATGAGTGTTGGCCTTCAAAGTGGTGAGTCAATTCATCAAAGCTACTTTTGAGCCTTGCAAAGAGCATTAAGTACTAATTTCTAGCATGCTCCCACAAATTCAAGTAAAACAACTTACACTTGAGGGCATTGGAGGCTCCCATTATCCTCATGTAACTGTTATGTTTAGGGGTGAGTAAAACTCGATTCAATTCAATAAAATTGAAAAAAAAATTCTGAGTTAAATGAATCGAGTTATTCAAGTCAACTTGAATTCTTTTTCGAATTTCGAGTTCTAATTGAGTTTCATTTTCGAATTCGAATAACTTAAATAATTCGTACCAAACTATAATATTTTACATTTTTACCCCAAACTCCCAAACCTCTATATTTTCCCCCAAAAACTTTTACTCCATCTCACTTTCCCCCCAAAACTTTTACTCCCCTCCCATCCCACCCCCTTCTACCCCAAACCCATCCCCAAGGAAATTTTTTAGTATTCCTTACCCATCTACTTTCCCCCCAAAATTTTACTCCCTCAACCCTTAAAACTTTTTATTTTCCCCTTAAATTTTTAATTTTCACTCTTTACCCTAAATCAAAATTAAAATCATTAAAAAATCTCTAAACCTAATTATTTATATCTACTATTTATATTATTAAATTAAATTACACATTTTGTACTATT
Source organism: Gossypium arboreum (assembly GCF_025698485.1). Lineage (NCBI taxonomy): Eukaryota > Viridiplantae > Streptophyta > Magnoliopsida > Malvales > Malvaceae > Gossypium > Gossypium arboreum. Next base: position 85,624,519 of record NC_069073.1, read on the forward strand.
TATATTATTGAATTGTTTAATCATATTGAATCTTTATAATTTTTGTTAAAATTGAATTATTGATGATGTCATTAAATATCCGTGTTAAAATTTTATATTGGTATCAATTTCACATATTATCTTTAAGATAACTTTTATTAAAAATCATATTTTTACATTTAATATAATTTTAATTTCAAAATACATAGTGACAAGAATGGGAAGATAATTGAAGCAACTAAGCAAGCAAAGAAGATAACTTGTATATAAAAGATTAATAGATAAATTATGAAGCGATGAAAGCTAATAATAAATTTGATTACAATGGGCAAATTTTGTAACACCCCTAACCCGTATCCGTCGTTAGAGTAGGGTTACAAGGTATTACAAATCAATACACATCATTTAGCATACATAACTCATACATTTATGCATTCATACTCAAATACAATTTAATCACAAACACATTATACCTTAAAAGGGGCTACAAGGCCTTAAACATGCTTTAGAAATGGTTCAGGACTAAACCAATCACATATGAAAATTTTGGAAACTTAGAAAAATTTCAACCATATAGGGGTCACACGCCCATGTCAATAGGCCGTGTGTCTCCCACGGCTCCAAACACACCCGTGTCTCAGGATGTGTGGACACACGGCTCCAGACACGCCTGTTTCTTAGGCCGTGTGGAAACAAGGCATACATACTGACCTGTATCACACGGTCGAGGACACCCCCGTGTGCCAGGCCGTGTGAAAACTAGAGGGTATACTAACTTGGCCACACGGTCGACCACACACTTGTGTGTCTAGGCCATGTAACTCACTGACTTGATTTCTAAGCATCACCAAGGGACACACGGCCGTATACCATGACCGTGTGTCACACACGACTGAGACACATGCCCGTGTGTCACACACGGCTGAGACACAAGCCCATGTCTTCGCCCGTGTAGACAAAAATAGGCCATTTGTAAGGCCAATTTGTCACCCCAACTTCAATGTACCTACACAAGGAAAAATGTACAATTTCCATACATAAAATGCAGCTAAATCAATCCCAATTCAAGCACAATTCATGTTATACAAATACAACCATTTCACTTACTCAAATATATACCAAAACAACATAATCTTTCACCTTAATTCATACAATATATATGTATATACCAACTTAATATTCACAACTGAAAACCATCCTCAACTCAGTCAATTCATTCCCTGTAATACATACCATATAACTACCAATTTGACAAGTAAATTCATGCCACAATAAGACCTTTCTCAAGCTTTCATACACATAATTCAAATAAACATTTTAACTTCCATAATGTCTTGGTTACAACCATGCCAAAGCAAACCATCTCACAAGGCATTATAAACATCTTACAAAAGTCATTAACAACCATTTCTAATAGCCAAACATACATCAATATTAACATCATTTACAAGCCAAATCTCATGGCTATAATCACAACGAAAATACCACATCTAGCCTATACATGCCATATACCATAATTGTATAATTCAAAAGTACTAACTTAGATGTTTGATAGTGCGATGATGTTCCTGACGACTCCTGGATCCAAGCTAGCCTTGTTTCACTATAAAACATAGAAAATTAACATGAAGTAAGCTTCAGAGCTTAGTAAGCTCGTATGTGAATAACTTAATTCATCGTATAAATGTAAATCAACCAATTAATCATGACAAAACCATATACACATTAACTACAAACCTTTCACATGTCTCAAAACATGATCAAATACAAACTCATCGAACTTTCACTATTTAATACTCGAATAGGTTCTGCACATACCTGTATCGCCTCGTACAAACCTCTTCCTCAACCACATCATTCATTTACCCATTGAACCATTCAGAATAGAAATAGAATACTCAGGAGTCTCGACGATAAGTACCTATAGCATGGCCTGTAGCCAAATCAAGGTAAATTATCCGAAGAAATATCATCATGGCCCGAAGCCAAATCGGTAAAATATGCACCCGAAGTGCTAATATCACAGCCTGAAGCCAACTCAACGTATCACTTACTAACGTTTCAATAGTATCCAAAATTATTCTTAAGGTTCAACCGGACTTTCACACTTTTCGTTTCTATCATCGAATGCATTCGTAGAGTCATTTTCATAATTCAAACATTATCCATAATCTTGTTTTAATGAATTATGCAATATTAAAGCATTTTAACATACATTTATAATGTAATCATCACGTACGAACTTACCTCGTATTCGGAATTGACAGATCGGATTGACTACTCGATAACCTTATTTTTCCCCCGATCTAAATCCGAATTCTTTCTTTCTTGATCTATATGAATTCAAAATTAACTTATTTATTCATCCACTCATTCAATTAATCCAAAAATACACATTTGGGAATTTTTACACATTAACCCCTAAACTTTCACATTTAATCAATTTAGTCCCTATTTCACAAATACATAAAATTCACACAATTCAACAAAACCCATGCTTGGCCGAATTATATATAAGTCCTTAGCAGCCCAAAATTTCCATTTATTTCACATTTCAACCAGACAATTTGCACATTTCACAATTTAATCCCTATTATGCATTTTCACTAAAAATCACCTAACAAACTTGTTAAACTATCAACAACTATTCAAAATCTATCATCAAACATAAAAAATCATACATATTCATCAATGGAACTTTCAAAATATTTAATATTTTTGCAAAATAGTCCCTGGGATAGCTAAACCTAGTTGCAACGATCTCAAAAACGTAGAAATTATTAAAAATGGGGTAAAAATCGTACCTTAATTGAGCCTTGAAGTAGCTAGACTTTTCAAACCCTAAATTAGCTTTTCTTCATGATTCATTCAGCCAAGGATGATAATAATAAGATAAATTTTGTGTTTTGTTTTATTTAATTAACCTTTATTAACCATTTTACAAAAATAACCTTAATGAACATTAATTATTTCACTACTTGCCAAACCATTATCATCCATTAACACTCTAATGGGTAATTTATCACTTAAGGACCTTAAATTTAAGGTTTTATAGCTAATAGATACCTTTAAATATTAGAACAGCACTTTTGCATTTTACGCGATTTAGTCCTTTTTATCAAATTGACCAATTAAACAATAAAATTTCTTAACGAAATTTTCACACAATCACTCAATCATGCTGTAAACATTAAAAATATAACAAAATAAATATTTTGACTTTACACTTATGGTTCTGAAACCACTGTTCTAATTTGACTAAAAACGGGTTGCTACAACTCTCGCCCCTTAGGGATTTTTGTCCCCAAAAATCTTACCAGTGAATAGATAAGGGTATTATTTTTTCATAGCTTCCTCGGGCTCCCATGTAGCTTTTTCAACCCCATGACGATGCCATAATACTTTCACTAATCTGATTCTCTTATTTCTCAGCTCTTTGATCTCACGAGCTAAAATTCGAATCTGTTCTTCAGCATATGACATATCAGATTAAATTTCAACCTCAGTCAGGGAAATGACATGTGAAGGGTTGGCTCGGTATCGTCCAAGCATCGACACATGAAACACATTATGTATCTTCTCTAACTCGGACGGTAAAGATAGTTGATAAGCCACTGGCCCAACTCGCTCAGGAATCCCATTCGATCCGATGAATGGCAGACTCAATTTCTCTTTCCGACCAAACCGAAATATCTTTTTCCACGGCGACACTTTCAAAAATGCTTTATCCCTGATCTGGAACTCAATATCATTCCGTTTCAAGTCTGCGAATGATTTCTGTCAATTCGAAGCTGCTTTTAAACTATCGCAAATTACTTGCATTTTTTCTTCAGTCTCTTTGATCAAATCAACCCTGTGAATCTTATTTTTTCTGAGCTCACTCTAGTACAATGGTGTTCGACATTTACAACTGTATAGAGCTTCGTACGGTGCCATCTTTATACTCGATTGGAAGCTATTATTGTAAGAAAATTCAATCAGTGGTAGATATTTCTCCTAGCTACCTTCAAACTCAAGAATGCAACAACGCAACATATTCTCAACTATCTGAATAACTTGTTCGGATTAACCATCCGTTTGTGGGTGAAATGCAATGCTAAAATGCAGCTTTGAACCCAAAGCTTCTTGCAATTTCTTCCAAAATCGCGAAGCGAATCTTTAATCTATATCCAAAATAATAGATAGGGGAACACCATGTAATCTCACAATTTCAGAAATATACTGTAACAGCCCCTTTTTTTTAGAGTTGATCGGAACAGTGGTTTCGGGGCCACCAAATCTGAACGAGTAGGTTGGTAAATATTATATTTAATATTTACGAGTTAATTGTGATTTTAAAAATGTTTTTGATATTGTGATTTTTGTTTTATAAGCGATTTATTAAGTTTAAGTGGTATGACCCTAAGGTCAAGTGGGTTTAGAAAATAAGGTATCGGGACCTTGTTTCTATAAACCGAGTCGTAAATATTTTTATAAATATTTACGTAGTGGCAATAAGATGGTATTAAAGTTTCGTTGAAAAATTTTATCGTTTCGATAGTTAATTAAACAAAAAGGACTAAATTGTATAAAGTGCAAAAGTTGTGTTCTATAACCTAAAGGTATTAAATAGATATAGAACTTAAAAGTAGAAGTCCTTATTTGGTAATTAGCCCATTAAAGAGATAGTGGGATATGATGGCTTGGCATTTGGTGTAATAAATAAAGTGTATAAAGGTTAATATTGTAAATTGGTTAAAAATAATAATAAAATGAATATAATAAAAGAATCAAGGTGTCATCTTTTTCATTCTCTTTTTACCAGCCGAATATGAAGGCTTGAGAAGCCATGGAAGAAGCTTCCAACTTTCAGCTAATGCATGATCAAGATCGGGTGGAAAATCGAGAAAAATGAGAAAACTACCAAAATGCCCCTGAACTTTGGTATCTCTACAATTTAGCCAGGTAAGTTCGTATGCAATAAGCATTGTTAAATTGATGTTTCTAATGCTTTAATATTGTATAAATTGTATATACGTGAATATTTTAAAGTCTGACGACATATAGACAAAATGTGGCACTTAGTGTGCTGGGCAATAAAATATGGTACTCAGTGTACGAAATATTGAGAATGGCACTTAGTGTGCGAGATATTGAGAATGACACTTAGTGTGCAAAATATCGAATGATTCAAAGGGAAATTATAAATTGTGATTGAATGATTAAATAGAGCAAAGTGAAAAGGTATACATGCTATATTATATGAATTGTTTATGAGACGACTTTATAATGGTGATATTTGGGCTTTGAGCCTAGCAAGCTTTAAGCTGGTGAATAATATTATCGGGTTTAAAACCTAGCAGGCTAAATGCCGGTGATTTGATAAAAGTCTAAGACTATGAGACCTTGTGTTAAATCGGCAATTGAATTTGTTCAATGCATTAAGTTGGCAAGGTATGTGATATATTCTTATGCATGTTAGATCAATTGGAATTGAATCATGAGTGTGAAATGTGAAGCATAGGTGAAAATGCCTATGTCATATATGTGAGTAAGGGCAAAACCATCGTAAATTATCGATAAGGGTGGACTATGTGCGGAATCATCTTATAATTGCTAATTTGAACGGTTGTGTGCGAATCATTGACAATGATGTATTGTATTGAGATTATGTTTGAGTGAAATTATAGATATGTGATGAAATTGATTGGTGATATACATGTTTAAATAATGTGAATGCAAAGAATGTGTGAAAGAGTAAATTTGTAATAAATCTGCTTGGGACAACAGCAGTAACGTGATTTTGGAAAATCACCATAAATTGTTGGAGTTGAGTTAGAAGCGGAATAAATTATGTAATTAAAGCTTAATGAGCCTATTTTCTTATAAAAGAAATCGTGTAAGCAAAATAATTGCTGATAATGAGATATTTGAAGTGGCGTGGGATAGAGTCAAATGACTTCGGGGTCCCCTATTCTGTTTTTAGAAAATCATTATAATTTTTAAAAAAATGGTTATAAGATAAAATTTATATTCTTAGACTCCTTAATGAGTCTAGTTTCAAATGAAATCAAATAGAATATATTTTGAATTCTGTACAATGAGAAATTTGATTCGTAGTGAAGAGTGGTCAGATTAGTCAAACAGTGAAACAGGGGAAACTTTAAGAAATATCTGGTATTGATTGGCCAAACCTAAAATTATGAAAATTTTATGGATGGAAGATATATGAGTCTATTTTCATGGAAAATTAACGGCAATTGATTTGGAGTTTTGTAGCTCCAGTTATAAATAATTTAGTGACTATTGCGCAAGAAGACAACTTGTAGTGAATTTGTGATTATGTTGTAAACATTGATAAAACTTGTTAATGAGTTGCTTATTGTTTTCTTATGAACTTATTAAGCGTAAAGCTTACTCCCCTTTTCTTTCCCATATTCCCTAGGGTTTCCAAGTTAGATCGGGTTGGAGGCCGTCAGAGATATTATCACATTGTCAAGTCTACGCTATTGGCGTAAGTAAATCTTAGTGTTTCGAGTCTATGGCATGTATAGGGTTGTAAAGTTGAGTAAGTAAATGATACAAGACTAAGATATTGGTAAATATTTAATAATGCCTCATGAATATTTTGGGCCTTGTAAGCCCGATTAAAGGATAATATACGTGTGTATGAAAAGTTTAAAATTGATCAAAAATTTATACGGTCTAGTTTTATATAAATGGATGAGTTTAAATCTGGTAGCACCTCGAACCCTGTTCCGGGGAGGGATACGGGCGAAGGGTATTACATTTTATTGGTATCAGAGCCATGGTTTAGTCATTTCTAGGACTACCATGGCGTATGTGAGTCTAGCTGTACATGCCATATTTTACCTGCGATAGTGTGATATCTCCTGACTCTGACGAAAATTATTTGAATAGGACAGATAAGTCTTTCAATCAAGCTAATTTTAATAGTATAGAATATGTACTCAGATGTTCAAATGAAATTGTGTTCTATACTGATTTGATTAAATTAAAGTTGGCTCTGAAATGTTTAAGTGTTCATGAATATATGAATCCAAAGTTAAATGAAATGATATGTTCAAAGTGCACATATGTGCTGTTTTATAGACTTGGTTAAGTCACTTCAATGTGCAACAACAATTGAACATAGGCACTATGTGTGTGAGTTAATGAATCGAGCACTATGTGTGCGAGATCGGTTGTTGAGGCACTTGTGTGTACGAAGTTTAAAGAATCGAGCAATTGTGTGTGCGAGATCGATTGTTGAGGCCTTGTGTGTACGAAGTTCCAAACCGAGAACCCTTGTGTGTGCGAGATCTGTTGTTGAGGCTCGTGTGTGCGAGTTAAGAATCGAAAACCTTTGTGTGTGCGAAGTTTCAGAACCGAGCCTTGTGTGTGCAAGATCGGTTGTTGGGGCACTAAGTGTGTGAAATGAGATCATGTAAGACCTAAATGCAGAGACGAAGGCATTGATTTGAAGTAGTGTATAAGAACGATATGCGGGACACTGGCATCACTTATGATTCGTGTAAGACCCTGTCCGGGACAGTGGCATCGATATTGAATAAACTTGGTCAGATGTATGTAGTTCATGTGAAAATGAGACGTGATAAATAACAGATAAATATATGCTATATGTGCTTGACATGTGACCTTGTGGTTCCATGAATCAAATAGGGAAAAATATGACATGTTTTGGTTGGTATGTATTGGATATGTGCAAGTTTTGTTCATACGAATGAATTGACAGTTATCACATGAATTTAAAATCATAGTCATAAGTTATTAGTAAATATAAATAAGTGAAGCTATTTAATAAGGTTATATGAACTCAAGAGTACTATGAATGTATATGCAATTGAGATTATTTTTCAATTTGGATTAGTTATATGGAATTTTCATAATCATTGAAATGATTTATTTGCTTAAGGCTTACTAAGCTTTCAAAGCTTATTATGTGTGTTTTTCATAAGACAAATATGCTTTCCAACCGAGCTAATTCTGATAGTACAGAATGTTATACTCAAACATTTGAGTGAAAATGTGTTGGTGATGAGTTGAAACTCATAAAAAGGTATGAATCAGAATGCATGATATTCTGCTATTGATAAATGTTATAATTATATGAGTATATGAGTTGTGATGTTGGGTATATGATTGTTGTGTGAATATTTTGATTTGGAATTTATGATTTGATTTAGCGTATGAGCTATGTGTTAAGTACCAAATGATTATAAGTAAATGATTGCTAGATGTTTGAGAATGCGGAATTAGTAATGAACTGTTCGTTCATAATAGTATGTGTGATGTGCATGCTTACGTAAGAGTTAAAATTGTTGGCTTTACAACCCTCACCCCCTCATTGGTAAAGCATTATAATGAGATCCGTACTATATGGCTTAAATAAGCTTACAAGTGCGGAATGACAGAGTCTCGTGATTGAAGGATTAGTATTGTGATCAGATAAGAGAATGAGTCCGCAAGTGAAGACAGTAATAGAAAAGATATTGGATCATGTTGAAGGCTATTTGTAATATGCAAAGTCGCTGTTAAAAGAAAAGTTGAATTAGATGAAACCAAATATTCAGATATGATATCTAAAGAATATATTAACTGGAAGTTCTTCCGAATTGGCCTCCGTTAGTGTTGGGATAATGAGAAATTAGTGATGTCAGAGATAGACAGTAGAATCATATTTGAATTATAAAGATATTTGAGCACAGGAATTATAGTCGAATGGTTTATGAGAACTCTTCTGGGTATTCTATATGTTCAATTATCCTCAGAGGTATGTGAAGCTGTATATTTTCAGATGAAATTCTTATCATATGAGAACGTTATCTATATATATTGATATATGAAAGCATTGTTGGGCTGTTCGGGTTACAATCAGCATTATTATATCTTTCTCTGGTATTCTATTTCATTTTATTGGAAGAAAATATCGACGATTAAATCGTGTGATGTTGGTATTCTCCTCCCTCTTGGTTGTTGATCCGCTTAGTATACATGAAGATTATATTGTTTACATTCTTGTTGATTCCGGTGCATATGAGTGATGCTTTACTTCTGGATTTCCTCTGAAACATCATTGAGATATCTGTCATCTGATATGGGTGCTTTCTTAAAAAAGATTAGTATAGTGGTATATTCGAGAATTACAGTATCTCTGCTTTCTTATGATTCTATATGGTTATCTGTGAAAAATATCTATTGAATGACTGTAACTATATTTCAATTTCTCTTATGTTCAAAATGTATTATTGATAATTGGGACATTATATATCTATACGGTTGAGATGTCAGCCTTATTATGGCACTATGATTTTAAATTATCTGATGGTTGTGGCTTCAGTATGGTTCAAAGCTTCGTTGGTTAATAATTGAAAAGTTATTATTTGACAGTCGAGATCGATTCAGTTGTCTTGTGACAGCCCAAAATTGACCCTAGTCGGAAGGTGGTCTCGGGACCACAAAACCGAGGCATAAAAATAATTAAAAATCTATTTTGATGCCTATAATATGTGTGTGCTCATGTATGACATTTTATGATGATTGATTTAGTGTTATAAGGGTGAATTCCACAAGAAAGGACTTAGTAATGAACTTTGAAAGTATGATAGGAAATGTGTGATGACTAATTAAAGCATGCATGCAAAATAATGGACTTGCATGTCAAATTCCCCTTTATAGGTGGTGGCGGCCATGACAAGGAGGATGGGCTAAACATGTCATGAAACATGTTTTGTTGGTGCATTAGGGTGAAATAATAAACAAAGGTGTATGGGTGATAAAAAATGAAAAAAATGTGTGTGAGTGTGGTAATCCCCCCATTGCCGTGAGTTGTAGAGAAGGAAAGAAAAAAATTTGTTCATCCTTTCTTTGAGCCAAAACTAAGGAAGAAGGAGGATTTTTGCTTCATGCTTGGTTTGGAAGAGATCTAGAAGGAGATTTGGCCAAGTTTGCATCAAGATTAAGCTCAAGAGCTAAGAGGGCCACAATTGGACAAGGGAAGGAAAAGGTGATCGAATAGCAGAAAAAGCCGTTCGACAACATCCGAGGTAAGTCCTCAAGAAGTGACCTTACTTGAATTATGTGAGATGAAATATGGATGTGTATGATTATTGATTATGTGTGTATGAGTATTTGAATTCCACCGGGCTAAGTCCCAAGGCGAATATGCTAATGATTATAATTGTGTTTGAGCCTTAGTAAGGAAAATGAAATATGTATGTCCAATGATTATTGATGTATGTGTGCATGAGAAATTGAATGATATCCGGGCTAAGCCCAAGACAATTATGCTGAAATTTATATCCGGGTTAAGACCGAAGGCAATTGTGCTAGTAGCTATATCCGGCTAAGACCAAGGCATTCGTGCAAGTTGTTAAATCCGGGCTAAGACCAAGGCATTTGTGCAAATCGTGATATCCGGGTAAAGTCCGTTGGCCGTGGTGCGGGTTACCATAACCGGGCTATGTCCGAAGGCGATTGAACGAGTACCGACATCCGGATAAACTCGAAGGTATGTGATTTGAAAATTATGAGCTTGCTGGAAAATTTCAGCTAATGCACTTGTGAAATTTCCCAATGATAAGGTAAGTGCGGTGTGTGCTTATGCGCTAGGAGTAAGAGCGTATGAATATCCGCTCCTATCTTTGGAGCGAGTTATCGGCCTTAATGAAGCCGCTATTTGTGTATGAACATAAGAGTTGGGATGGTAAAGTAAGTATGATTATGTGAATGCGCATTAATGAAATGATGCATTTAACTATGTGAATGTATTGCTGTAATTAGAGTTGATTATATTCCTTGAGACTTACTAAGCATAAAAATGCTTACTCATTGCTTTGGCTCTTAGTTTTCTAGATTTCGCTCGAGGCAATCGGATTTGGGATCGTTGAAGTCGAAGTCATCCACACTATCAAGCCTCCATTTTGGTATAAATTTTGGTTGAACTTGAGATGGCATGTATAGGACTACCCTTGTTTGTTAAATATGTGGTGATGTAAGTATGTACGGCCATGCGAAAATGGCTCGAAAAGGAACATGAACTTAGAATAATTGTGGTTTGTATGTATATATTTGGTGTCATGATGTGGCTATGGCTTGGAAATGGGATTGTTGGTCATATGATCAGCCATTGGCATGGTTAAAATGATCATATATGAACCTATGTATGGCAAAGACTAGTTGGTTCATGGAGACTACCAAATAGGTAAGACCTACCTTAAAACAGATGCTGCCAGCTGCAGTGACGTGAATGTGAAAAATCACCATAATTCATAGGAATGGAATCAAATATTGAATAAGCTATGTAAATGAACCTTGATGAGTCTATTTTCATATGGAAGAAACGAAACGGTCATAGGAGTTACAGGTTAAGAGATATTAAAGCTATTGTGAGACAGGGCCAGAATGGTTTCTGGGTTCCCTGTCGCAACTTTAAAAATTCACTATAAATTATCCAAAAGAATTAGGAGATATACCTTATATGTAAAGATTCCATTTTGAGTCTAGTTTCATTAGAAACAAACGACACCAGCATTAAAGCCCTGTGCAGAGAGATATTCAAGTTATACCGCGCGAAGGTCAGAGCAGTCGATCCCTGTAACTTGGGTAACTTTAACTAATAAACTGTACCAATTGGCCCGACCAAAAATCCTAGAAATAAATCCATGGATGTATATATGAGTCTAAATTCAGGGAAAATTTACGAAACCAGTTTCCGAGTTTTGAAACTCGGGATATGATTTTTAAGGCGACAGTGACGCAGTTTTCCAGCCTGACTGGAAATGTCAAATTGGTGGGCAAAAACATGTGAACTTGGTTTGTTAACCCTCGGGTCCGACACCGGCGATGGTCTCGGGTTTGGGGTGTTACATGTCTAGTTTGATTAGATTAATTGCTTGAAGGATTAATCGAGTTACTTGTATCTGAATCTATCCACAGGGTGGAAATAAAGTTTGAATGTTCACGGATAAATAGATGAATATTCTGAATGCATGATTCATATTCTAGAAGATATGATACAGAATTATATCCATCAGAACGATTTTATTGAGAAATGTTCTTATAGATCGTGATTGGGAAGTCTGAATGATGTGATAATTATCAATAAAGTGGTAAACAGTTGAAGAAATTGTTAATTGAAGCGTCAGTTTTCAGGTGAAGAGTTATTTGACACAAGAATTAAAGATGGTTTGAACTGTTGAAAGATTATGAGTCAGCGATTGATTATCAATCTGGACAAATGATTATAGTCTTTGTGGTTCTAAGCGAGAATCTTTATGTGTTTTACAGCCGATAATCATGTGATTAATCTTATCAAATGATGAGTAGTTATTAGCTGAGCTAGAAACTAAATTGATGTTTAATTAGCAAATTTGTGAGGTTAAGAGGTGTGTCAGTGAATTACAAGTTAAAAAGGGTACAACGTAAATTGATTTCTGATTTAGAATTTCAGATTGGAACCTACAATTGTTCGTTATGTCGAGATAGAGTTCGTGTATTGAGAAATCCAGAGATTTTACAACAATCGTGACATCTAGCACAGTGGTAATTATCTGTCCGTACGGGGAGTACTAAAAGAGTGCTAGTTTTCATTATTCAAATGGAGACACGAGGATTATATCGTGTTACTAAAATAAACTACTATGAGCTTTGGGTATGGAATTACTTTGTAACACTGTGTTCTAGAACTTGAAAGCAACCGAGAAAGACATTTATTGTTGGTTAAGTTTGCATATAATAATAATAGTTATGAGATGAATGTTAAGATAGCATTGTATGAGTGTGGTATGGTTGCAATTACTGAACTTCGTTGTATTGAATTGAATTTTTATAAAAAGAATTTCGGGGTCGATGTGATTGGAAAGACTGAAGGGAAATGAAAGTAATTCACGACCGTCTAAAAACAGTTTCAAATTTGCAGAAAATATGTGGGCTTGATGCGTAAAAGCATTGAATTTTCAATTAGAAAATTGAGTATTTGTAAAGGTATTATAGTGGGAATAGAATTTCTAGATTTAGCTATAAAGAGAAGTTGAGTTCGCAGTTCATCGGATTGAATAAGATTATTATCAAAACTTGAGAAGACCCGTAATGTGTTTTTTTATATATATGATGTGATGATACAAATAAGATCCTTTATCTATAGTATCTCTTACAGAAGTAGAAATTCAGCTTGTTATGATGTATAGCAAAGGGCAGCTCATAATCTTAGCTCATGAGATTGAAAAGTTGAGAAATTCGAGGCTAGGTGAGAAATTGTTGAGGTTGGTGAAAGAAAATCACTAATTTATTCTTTGGAAAGATTTTCAGGGACGAAAATCCCTAAGGGGGAAGAGTTGTAACAGCCCCTTTTTTTTAGAGTTGATCGAGCAGTGGTTTGGGGCCACCAAATCCGAGCAGTAGGTTGGTAAATATTATATTTAATATTTACGAGTTAATTGTGATTTTAAAATGTTTTTGATATTGTGATTTTTGTTTTATAAGCGATTTATTAAGTTTAAGTGGTATGACCCTAAGGTCAAGTGGGTTTAGAAAATAAGGTATCGGGACCTTGTTTCTATAAACCGAGTCGTAAATATTTTATAAATATTTACGTAGTGGCAATAAGATGGTATTAAAGTTTCGTTGAAAAATTTTATCGTTTCGATAGTTAATTAAACAAAAGGACTAAATTGTATAAAGTGCGAAAGTTGTGTTCTATAACCTAAAGGTATTAAATAGATATAGAACTTAAAAGTAGAAGTCCTTATTTGGTAATTAGCCCATTAAAGAGATAGTGGGATATGATGGCTTGGCATTTGGTGTAATAAATAAAGTGTATAAAGGTTAATATGTAAATTGGTTAAAATAATAATAAAATAATATAATAAAAGAATCAAGGTGTCATCTTTTCATTCTCTTTTACCAGCCGAATATGAAGGCTTGAGAAGCCATGGAAGAAGCTTCCAACTTTCAGCTAATGCATGATCAAGATCGGTGGAAAATCGAGAAAATGAGAAAATTACTAAAATGCCCCGAACTTTGGTATCTCTACAATTTAGCTGAGTAAGTTCGTATGCAATAAGCATTGTTAAATTGATGTTTCTAATGCTTTAATATTGTATAAATTGTATATCGTGAATATTTTAATGTCTCACGACATATAGACAAAATGTGGCACTTAGTGTGCGGGGCAATCAAATATGGTACTCGATTATACGAAATATTGAGAATGGCACTTAGTGTGCGAGATATTGAGAATGACACTTAGTGTGCAAAATATCGAATGATTCAAAGGAAATTATAAATTGTGATTGAATGATTAAATAGAGCAAAGTGAAAAGGTATACATGCTATATTATATGAATTGTTTATGAGACGACTTTATAATGGTGATATTTGGGCTTTGAGCCTAGCAAGCTTTAAGTGGTGAATAATATTATCGGGTTTAAAACCTAGCAGGCTAAATGCGGTGATTTGATAAAAGTCTAAGACTATGAGACCTTGTGTTAAATCGGCAATTGAATTTGTTCAATGCATTAAGTTGGCCAGGTATGTGATATATTCTTATGCATGTTAGATCGATTGGAATTGAATCATAAGTGTGAAATGTGAAGCATAGGTGAAAATGCCTATGTCATATATGTGAGTAAGGGCAAAACCATCGTAAATTATCGATAAGGGTGGACTATGTGCGGAATCATCTTATAATTGCTAATTTGAACGGTTGTGTGCGAATCATTGACAATGATGTATTGTATTGAGATTATGTTTGAGTGAAATTATAGATATGTGATGAAATTGATTGGTGATATACATGTTTAAATACTGTGAATGCAAAGAATGTATGAAAGAGTAAATTTGTAATAAATCTGCTTGGGACAGCAGCAGTAACGTGATTTTGGAAAATCACCATAAATTGTTGGAGTTGAGTTAGAAGCTGAATAAATTATGTAATTAAAGCTTAATGAGCCTAATTTCTTATAAAAGAAACCGTGTAAGCAAAAGAATTTCTGATAATGAGATATTTGAAGTGGCGTGGGATAGAGTCAAATGACCTCGGGGTCCCCTATTCTGTTTTTAGAAAATCATTATAATTTTTACAAAAATGGTTATAAGATAAAATTTATATGCTTAGACTCCTTAATGATTCTAGTTTCAAATGAAATCAAATAGAACATATTTTTAATTCTGTACAATGAGAAATTTGATTCATAGTGAAGAGTGGTCAGATTAGTCAAACAGTGAAACAGGGGAAAATTTAAGAAAAATCTGGTATTGATTGGCCAAACCTAAAATTCTGAAAATTTTATGGATGGAAGATATATGAGTCTATTTTCAGGGAAAGTTAACGGAAATTGATTTGGAGTTTTGTACCTCCAGTTATAAATAATTTAGTGACTATTGCTCAGGAAGACAACTTGTAGTGAATTTGTGATTATGTTGTAAACATTGATAAAACTTGTTAATGAGTTGCTTATTGTTTTCTTATGAACTTATTAAGCGTAAAGCTTACTCCCCTTTTCTTTCCCATATTCCCTAGGGTTTCCAGGTTAGATCAGGTTGGAGGCCGTCAGAGATATTATCACATTGTCAAGTCTATGCTATCGGCGTAAGTAAATCTTAGTGTTTCGAGTCTATGGCATGTATAGGGTTGTAAAGTTGAGTAAGTAAATGATACAAGACTAAGATATTGGTAAATATTTAATAATGCCTCATGAATATTTTGGGCCTTGTAAGCCCGATTAAAGGATAATATACGTGTGTATGAAAAGTTTAAAATTGATCAAAAATTTTTACGGTCTGGTTTTATATAAATGGATGAGTTTAAATCTGGTAGCACCTCGAACCCTGTTCCGGCGAGGGATACGGGCGAAGGGTGTTACATATACAACTCAGCTAATTTATCAAGTGAGAAATCTGTATGTACTAGAATGAAATGAGCTGATTTCGTCAATCTGTCAACAACAACCTAGATCGCATTTTTCTTTTTCAGAGATAAAGGCAAACCCGACATGAAATCCATTGTTACTCTATCCCACTTCTAATCAGGCATCATAATAGGCTGTAATAAACCTGACGGCACTTGATGCTCAACTTTGACTTGCTAATAAATCAAACATTTTGAAACAAATTTTGAGATATCTCGTTTCATGCCATGCCACCAATAAAGCTGTTTCAAATCGTTCTACATTTTCGTGCTTCCCAGATGTACTGATAAACAACTATTGTGTGCTTCGTTTAGAATCTTCCGAATAAGCTCAAAATTTCTTAGTACACATATTTTATCATGAAACATCAAAGAGTCATCAGGCCTTATTTGAAACTCTGAATTAGAAGTCGACTCACACTGAGCTCATTTTTCTTGCAATTCATTATCAAATTTTTTAGCCTCATAAATCTACTGTAGAAATAACGGTCTAGCTTTCAACTCGGCTACTATCGAACCATCGTCAGACAAAGCTAATTGTGTGTTCAAAGTACACAAAGAAAATAAGGACTTTCCAATCAAACCATCAGCAACTACGTTTGCTTTCCCTGGATGATAGTCAATCACTAATTCATAGTCTTTTAGCAATTTTAACCATCTCCACTGTCACAAATTCAAATCTTTCTGAGTCATCAGATATTTCAAGCTTTTTTGGTCGGTATAAATATGGCAATTCTCACCAAAGAAGTAATGACGCCAAATTTTCAATACGAACACTATCGCAGCTCACTCTAGATCATGCATCAGATAATTCTTTTCGTGCGGCTTCAATTGTCTTGAGGCATAAGCTACAACTTTGCCTTCCTACATCAAAACGCAACCCAGATCATTTAATGATGCATCACCGAAAACTACGAATTCTTTACCCGACTCAAGCTGAACTAACACTGGTGCCTCTATCAATAATGCTTTCAACTGCTCGAAGCTCTACTGACACTTTTCTAACCACTCAAATTTAACATCTTTTTGAAGCAATCGCAGAGTTGCAATCATCGAGAAGCCTTTCAAAAATCATCTATAATAGCCAGCTAGTCCCAGAAAACTACAGACTTCGGATACATTTCTCAAAGGCCTCCAATCTATAATCGCAAAAATTTTTCTCGGGTCAACTCGGATACACGCGGCTAAACTATATGTCCTAGAAAACTGACCTCTTGTAACCAAAACTCACATTTGCTAAACTTTGCAAACAACTGTTTATCTCTAAATGTTTGTAACAGGATTCTCAAATGCTCGACATGCTCAGATTCATCACTAGAGAAATCAAAATGTTATCAATAAACACAACTACGAATTGGTCTAAGTACGGCCTAAAAATTCAGTTCATCAAGTCCATAAAAATAGCAGGTGCATTTGTTAGTCCGAAAGGCATAACAAGAAATTCGTAGTGTCCATATCTTGTTCTAACTGTAGTTTTTGGCACATCTGAGTCTTTAACTCACAACTGGTAATAACCCGATCTTAAATCAATTTTCGAAAACACTGTTGCCCCTTTTAACTGATCAAACAAATATTCTATTCGTGGCAAAGGGTATTTATTCTTGATTGTCACTTTGTTGAGCTATCGATAGTCTATACATAGTCTCATCGTGCCATCTTTCTTTTTTCACAAATAACACCGGTGCACCTCAGGGAGAGAAACTCGGTCTAGCAAAACCTCTATCTGTCAACTCTTGTAGCTGAGCTTTCAATTCTTTTAACTCTGTCGAAGCCATTCTATACGGAGCTATCAATATCAGTGTTGTTCCCGGTACTAATTCAATACCAAACTCAACCTCTCTGATAGGTGGTAAACCCGATAACTCTTTAGGAAATACATCTGGATACTCGAACACAATTGGTACTAATTCAATATTTGTTTCTATCACTTTTGTATCAAGTACATAAGCAAGATAAGCTTCACGCCCCTTTCTCACAAATCTCTAAGCTAACATAGACTAGATCACAACTGGAAAACTATTCAGATCATCAGATTCAATTTTAATAGTCTCATTATTTTGACATTTTAGTTCAATTGTCTTTCGTCTACAATCCACTATAGCATCATGCATCATTAGCCAATCCATACCCAAAATCACATCAAATTCATCAAATGGCACCAACATCAGATTAGACGAAAAGAAAAAATCCCTATTCATTAACGGAAAATTCTTGCAGACTTTTTCAACCAAAACACATTTGCCTAAGGGGTTCGATACTCTAATCACAAATTCAACAGACTCTATAGGCAAATTCTTACTAGATACTAAATTCATACATATAAAAGAATGAGTTGATCCTGAATCTATCAAGGCAATCACATTAGTATCATAGAGAGTGAAAGTACCGATGATAACATCTAGAGATGACGCTTATTCTCGAGCACGAATAGCGTAGGCTCTAGCAAGTTGTAATATCCTAAATTAGGGCTTAATCAGAATAGTGGTTTCGTGACCACAAATCCTAGATAAAAATAATTATTTTATAATTATTTTGATGAATATGATATGATTGCATGATTGTGTGAAAATTTCGTGATAAAATTCTATACCTAAAGTGCTTAAATTGAAAGTAGGGACTAAATCGAATAAGTTGCAAATTTTGCATTCTAGAAGTTTTTAGTATGAAATTGCATTGAAATATTAATTAGGAGGTCTTAAATAACAATTTGACCAATTTCTAAGTCTATGGACAAAAATTGGACATGGATGGAATTTTTGGAAAGTTTAGTAGTAAGGGCATTTTGGTCATTTAGTTATTAAAATCAATTAAAAGCAAAATTAAAAGCCAATTTTTGTCCATCTTCTTCATTAGGCTGAAATTTCAAGGGTTCTCCATAGTTAGGGTTTGTTTCAAGCTTCCAAGCTCCATAGTAAGTGATTCCAAGCCTCGTTTTTAATGTTCTTTACGTTTTTGGAATCCCGGTAGCTCGATTAAGCTTATGTTAGCAATAATTCAACCTAGGGTTTATATTTGGAAAAATACCCATAGGTGAAATTTGTGTATTTTGATGTTTTATGATAGAATATGGGGTTTTAAATTATGTTAGACAACTTGTGCTACTCGGTTTTGTGTGAAAACGAGTAAAAGGGCTTAATCGGCAAAAATACCTAATAGTCATAAGTATATGTTAGAGTAAGAATTTGATGTTTCCATAGAATCAAAAATTGATCAGCATGTTATAAAACATAAGAATAAGGAATAAAGTTTAATTCCCGAGCCTAGGGGCAAAAGTGTAATTTTTCCAAAGTTCGTATTAAATGTTGTTTTGATGAATGTATGTATTAAATAAGATTAATTTGGCATTATAGATCAAGAGAAACGAGATTCAAGTCACGATCGAGGAAAAGAAAAGATTGTGGACTAAATTGCAAAATCTTTATATTTTGGTACCAAGGTAAGTTCATGTGTAAATAATGTAGCATAATTGTTATTTTTAAGTTATTGATGTTAATTATATGATATGCTGATTTTTATTATGAAATATATGCTTTGTGGTTATTTTTGAATAAAATGCAAATTATGTGTATTAATTGTTAAATATAAAGTACTACCAAGTATTGGTTTTGGTATTTTACGGAAGATGGCAAGGATATGTGCTCGAGGAAAATCCCGTTTGAACCTTAGGAATAGATTAGGATACAAGTGACATGTCACTAAGATGGTTGAGCATCCGAACTCGTTGAGTTGAGTCCGAGTTCACTTATGGATGCGAATGTCCGAACTCGTTGAGTTGAGTCCGAGTTCGTGAAATGTAACTAGGCATCCGAACTTGTTGAGTTGAGTTCGAGTTCACTTATGGATGCGAACGCCCTAGCTCGTTGAGTTGAGTCTGAGTTTACTTAGGGGCGGGTTACATGATTTCTTGATTACATATGAGGCACTTATGTGCAAATTATCCACAGATCCGAGTTGTATTCGATGTGTTCAACAGTGAAATTTCTAGTGAAATGGAAGAACACTTAAGGTGCAAGTGACGTTTTGGTAAGTGTTGTGAAATGGAAACTTTGGACAGGTATGTTCTTAACCCTCGGGTTGAAAATAGATACAACAACGATAAGGTGGTAAGATGATGAATGATGTTTAGAAATGTGATATATGTTTTGGTGATACCATGCTAAAGTTGTTTGGTATATTTGTATTGTTATGCTACTTGTTATTTACATATGAACTTACTAAGCATTTATGCTTACTCCTCCTTTTATTTCTTGTAGTTTTGAACAAGCCACTCAAGAATCGGGACGGTTGAAGGTTCGATCACACTATCCAAAGGACTTTCATCCGGGTAAATGGCTTGTAAAACTTAAGTATGGCATGTATAGCAATATACTTCTTTTGTGTAAATAATTTTATGATATGGCCATGATTGGTTGAGAAAATGTTTGATATTGATAAGTCATGGTGATGGTTAAATTTAGATCATGTTTGATATCATGGAAGTTTAATAGGTTATCTAGTTCATAACAACTCATGAAAAGATGAAATTTGCCTTAAAATAGAATCTTCTGCTAAAGAATGACTTGAATTTGAAAAATCACTAAAAATAGTGTAAATGGAATTAAATGATGAGCAAGTTATGAAATTGAAGCTTAATGAGTCTATTTTCATATGGAAAAAAAAACAGGCATATAAATTATACTTTATGAGATATTTGAAACCTTGTGAAACAGGGCTAGAGTGATTTCTGGATCCTCTGTTCTGACTTTAAAAATTCATAATAAATTGTAAAAAAATAATTAGAAGTCATTATTTATATGTACAGATTCCTTATTGAGTCTAATTTTAATATAAACAAACCTCGTAGTCATTGAAATTCTTTATAGAGAGATATCTGATTCGAAATACATAGATGTCAGAGCAGTCGAACCCTGAAATAGGGGAGACTTTAACTAATAAACTGTACTAATTGACCCAACCAAAAATTCTAGAAAACAATTAGTAAATAGATATATGAGTCTATATTTAGTTAAAATTTATGGATCTTTATTTTGAGTTTTTTAACTCGAGATATGATTTTTCTTGTAACTGTGACGCGGGTAGCTAGAAAGCTGTGAATGTAGAAACAAATGATTTGAAGTTCTTAATTTGATAAATTATGTTCGGTAACCCCTCAAGCTCGACTCCGGCGACGGTTTCGGGCGTGGGGGCGTTACATTTGGTGGTATCAGAGTAGGTTTAGTCGGTTCTTGGACTACATGTTGTATGTACGGATTTTGCTATACATGCCATATGTATGAATTGTGATAGTGTGACGACTTGACCTTTTAAATGATTTTTATATAGTAAATGGATCCCGATCCATTGTGGTAGATGAAGTAGAAAGTAATGCGCCACTCAATTTGAAGGGCGGGCGATGAAAACCCACCCCTACTTGTTGGTCGGGGAGGAGGAGAAAGGGATCGAAGCCTTTCTCCAAATGATGAGTGCATGGTACCTCGAGTTCGTTCAGACGAACCCAAATGTACGACCTCCCCACCTCCCCAATTCCTCAACCTATGCCTCCGATGCCTCAAGGAGTGGATATGATAAAATTTCACAGAACCCCGATTGATGTAATTAAGTAAACAAGGGGTGAAGAATTTAGAGCAAATATTGATGATGATGCGAGAAAGCGAGTTCGGCTTGAAAATTCTATCCGGTATTTGATGAATTATCTTGTACACCGAAGAATGTTTGAAATGTGCTACATCTTTGTTGAGAGATTCACCTATAATTGGTGGAAGACTTTGATTTGGTGGTACCGAAAGAGAGGTAACACAGGAATTCTTTCAAGAAGAGTTTGGAAGAAATATATTAGTGAAAGATTTATTGATCGAAATGTAAAGAGTTTCTTGAGTGAAGCAAGGTAATATGACAGTCTCGAATATGAAAGAGAGTTTGTTCGATTGAGTAAGTATGCCAGGGAATATGTTCTTACAGAAGCCAAGATGTGCCGACAATTTGAAGACGGGCTTAACGAAGACATTAATGTATTTGTTGGGATCCTTGAACTAAAAGAAATGGTGGTACTTGTCGATCGAGCTTGCAAGGTGAAGAATTCATGAAGGAAAAGAAAAGGTAGAATCAAACACGAAATTGGAAGAAAAGACCAATGAGTAATGCACCTCACGCAAACCGAAAGTCAAGAAATATGAATCCTCGTTCCCAAGTTTCAATTTGGGCAATCATATGGAAATTTTAAGAAGCGAAATGTGGGTCCTAAATCTCGGACTATGCGGCTAGTGTGGGAAATACGAGATTTGTTAAACCCGAGTGCCGTGTGTGGTAGAAATCATTTTGGCCCGTCAAGAGTAAATGAATGTTTTCGATGTGGTTCTTGGATCATTTTATTAGAGGCGCCAGAGAGAGTCGAGAAAGAAAAATTTCAGAATGTAAAAGCTAGTGGTGCAGACTCGAGGGAAGGTATCGAGAAAAGTGGAAGTGAAACAAGCGGTAAGAATGTAGCAGAGATGCGTGATTAGATCGAAGGAAGAGCTTGGCTAGAACTTATGCTATTAAAGCGCATGAAGATGCTTCCTCACCCGATGTGATTACGGTACATTTTCTCTTTATGATACTAATGTTATTGTTTTGATTGATCCCAGTTCTACTCATTCATATGTATGTATGAAACGGTGTCTAGTATGAATATACCTGTTGAGAACACGAATTTATGATTAGAGTGTCGAATCCACTAGGCAAATGTGTGATAGTTGATAAAGTATGCAAGAAATGCCCTTTAATGATTCGGGTCATTACTTTTTACCGACTTGATGTTGTTGCCGTTTGATGAATTTGATGTTATTTTGGGTATGGATTGGTTGACATTGCATGATGCTATAGTAAATTGCAAAGAAAAGGTTATAGAATTAAAATGTGAAAGTGGTGAAATCTTGCGAGTTGAACCAGACAAATCAGAGGCAATATTTAGTATGATTTCTTTGATGTCGGCTCAGAGATATTTGAGAAAGGGTTATGAAGCTTATTTGGCGTATGTAATTAATACAAAATAAGTTGAAAAGAAAGTTGAATCAATGCCAGTTGTGTGTGAATTTGCGGATGTATTTCCAGAAGAATTGCCGGGTTTGCCTCCAATCAGGGAAGTAGAATTTGGTATAGATTTGATACCGGGAATAGCTTCGATCTCGATTGCTCCATATAGAATGGCACCAACAGAGTTGAAAGAATTAAAGTCGCAGTTGCAAGAGTTGACTGATAAAGGCTTTGTGAGACCAAGTTTTTCACCTTGGGGTGCTCCGTGTTATTTGTGAAAAGAAGGATGGTTCTATGAGATTATGTGTTGATTATCGGCGGTTAAACAAGGTGACAATCAAAACAAGTATCCATTGCCGAGAATTGATGATTTGTTTGATCGGGTAAAAGGAGCGACATGGTTTTCAAAGATTGACTTGAGATCTGGGTATTATCGATTTGCAGTGAAAGAGTCGATGTGCCTAAAGCGCTTTTAGAGCAAGGTACGGTCATTATGAATTTTAGTTATGCCATTCGGGTTGCCAAATGCTCTCTTGTGTTTATGGACTTAATGAATCGCATATTTCGCCATACCGGACAGATTTGTTGTGGTGTTTATAGATGGTATTTTAATTTATTCAAAGGATGAGACAGAGCATGTTGAGCATTTGAGGATAGTTTTGCAAACTTTGAGAGATAAGCGGTGTATGCTAAGTTTAATAAAAGTGAATTTTGGCTCCGGAAGTTGGATTTTGGGTCATATTGTTTTAGGTGATGGTATACGGTTGATCCTAGTAAAATTTCAGCCATTGTTGATTGGAAACCACCGAAAAATGTAACGAAGTTAGGAGTTTCTTGGGGCTAGTTGGGTATTATCGGCGGTTTGTAAATGGATTTTCTATAATTGCGGCTCCTATGACTAGACTACTCGAAAAGATGTTAAATTTGAATGGACGGAAGAATGTCAACAGAGTTTCAAGAATTGAAAAGTTATTAATGAAGCACCGGTGTTGATACAACCCGAATCGGTAAAGAATTTGTGGTGTATAGTGATGCTTCTCTAAATGGTTTGGGGTGTGTACTCATGCAAGAAGGAAAAGTGGTGGCTTATGCTTCGAGGCGTTAAAACCTCATAAGAGGAATTATCCTACTCACGATTTGGAATTGGTGCATAGTGGTGTTTGCTTTGAAGATTTGGCGACATTATTTGTATGGTGAAAAGTGCCGAGTATATACCGATCACAAAAGTCTTAAATACTTGATGTCACAAAAAGACTTGAATTTGAGACAACGAAGATGGTTAGAGTTATTGAAAGATTACGAGCTTGTTATTGATTATCATCCGGGAAAAGCGAATGTGGTTGCTGATGCTTTAAGCAGAAAGTTGTTGTTTGCTTTGAGAGTTATGAACACTCAGTTGAAAATGTCAGATGACGGTTCGATTCTAGCAGAGTTAAGAGTAAGACCGATGTTTTTACAAGAGGTTTTTGAAGCTCAGAAAAATGATCAAGATTTACTAGCCAAGAGAAAACAGTGTGAAGCTAATACGGGATCAGATTTCAGAATTGGTTCTGATGGTTGTTTGATGTTTAAAAATCGGATTTGTGTACCAAAAAATGCTGAGTTGATTCAAAAGATTTTGCATGAAGCACATAATGGTTGCTTGGCGGTTCATCCAGGCAGTACGAAGATGTATAATGACTTAAATAAAATGTACTGGTGGAGTGGAATGAAAAGAGATATTTCCGAGTTTGTATCAAAGTGCTTAGTTTGTCAACAAGTGAAAGCTGAACACCAAGTACCTTTGGGATTACTTCAGCCTATTATGGTTCCTGAATGGAAATGGGATTGGATTACTATGGATTTTATATCAGGGTTGCTGTTAACTCCAGGGAAGAAAAATGCCATCTGGGCAATAGTTGATAGACTGACTAAATCGGCTCATTTTATTCCGGTACGTACAGATTATTCTCTTAATAAGTTGGCTGAATTGCATACCTGAGATATTGTTAGACTTCATGGGATACCTTTGTCAATCATTTCGGATAGAGATCCGAGGTTTACGTCACAGTTTTGGCAAAAGTTGCAAGAGGCATTAGGTACAAAGTTAAATTTCAGCACTGCCTTTCATCCACAAACTGATAGACAATCAAAGAGAGTAATTCAGATTCTTGAAGACATGCTCAGATGTTGCGTATTGGAATTTCAAGATAGTTGGGAAAGGTACTTACCATTGGTAGAATTTGCTTATAATAATAGTTATCAGACGAGTTTGAAGATGGCACCTTATGAAGCATTATATGGTCGTAAATGCCGGACGCCATTGTATTGGACTGAACTTAAGGAAAATCAGATTTATGGAGTTGATTTAATAAAAGAAATCGAAGAAAAGGTGAAAGTGATTCAAGATTGTTTGAAAGCTGCTTTAAATAGACAGAAATCATATGTGGATTTGAAACGAAAAGAAATGGAGTTTCAAGTTAGTGATAAGGTATTTTTGAAAGTGTCTCCATGGAAGAAAGTCCTTAGATTTGGACGAAAGGGCAAGTTAAGTCCGCGTTTTATTGGACCGTATGAAATAATTGAAAAAGTTGGACCAGTAGCATATCGGCTAGCTACCACCTGAAATAGAGAAGACTCATGATGTGTTTCACGTATCTATGTTACGTCGGTATCGTTCGGATCCTTCACATATAATTTCACCGACAGAAGTTGAACTACGACCGGATATGACTTATGAAGAAGAACCGATTAAGATTTTAGCTCGAGAAGTCAAACAACTAAGAAATAAAAGTGTTGCACTTGTGAAAGTGTTGTGGCAAAAGCATGGGGTAGAAGAGACTACATGGGAACTTGAAGAAACTATGAAAAACCAATACCCACACCTGTTTACTGATAAGATTTTCGAGGATGAAAATCCTTAAAAGGGGGGGAGAGTTGTAATATCCTAAATTAGGGCTTAATCGGAATAGTGGTTTTGTGACCACAAATCCGAGATAAAAATAATTATTTTATAATTATTTTGATGAATATGATATGATTGCATGATTGTGTGAAAATTTCGTGATGAAATTCTATGCCTAAAGTGCTTAAATTGAAAGTAGGGACTAAATCGAATAAGTTGCAAATTTTGCATTCTAGAAGTTTTTAGTATGAAATTGCATTGAAATATTAATTAGGAGGTCTTAAAAACAATTTTACCAATTTCTAAGTCTATGGACAAAATTGGACATGGATGGAATTTTGGAAAGTTTAGTAGTAAGGGCATTTTGGTCATTTAGTTATTAAAATGAATTAAAACAAAATTAAAAGCCAATTTTGTCCATCTTCTTCATTAGGCTGAAATTTCAAGGGTTCTCCATAGTTAGGGTTTGTTTCAAGCTTCCAAGCTCCATAGTAAGTGATTCCAAGCCCGCTTTTAATGTTCTTTACGTTTTGGAATCCGGTAGCTCGATTAAGCTTATGTTAGCAATAATTCAACCTAGGGTTTATATTTGGAAAAATACCCATAGGTGAAATTTGTGTATTTTGATGTTTTATGATAGAATATGGGGTTTTAAATTATGTTAGACAACTTGTGCTACTCGGTTTTGAGTGAAAATGAGTAAAAGGGCTTAATCGGCAAAAATACCTAATAGTCACAAGTATATGTTAGAGTAAGAATTTGATGTTGCCATAGAAGGGAAAAATGATCAGCATGTTATAAAACATAAGAATAAGGAATAAAGTTTAATTCCTGAGCCTAGGGGCAAAAGTGTAATTATACAAAAGTTTAGGGGCAAAAGTGTAATTTTCCAAAGTTCGTATTAAATGCTGTTTTGATGAATGTATGTATTAAATAAGATTAATTTGGCATTATAGATCAAGAGAAACGAGATTCAAGTCACGATTGAGGAAAAGAAAAGATTGTGGACTAAATTGCAAAATCTTTATATTTTGGTACCAAGGTAAGTTCATGTGTAAATAATGTAGCATAATTGTTATTTTTAAGTTATTGATGTTAATTATATGATATGCTGATTTTTATTATGAAATATATGCTTTGTGGTTATTTTCAAATAAAATGCAAATTATGTGTATTAATTGTTAAATATAAAGTACTACCGAGTATTGGTTTTGGTATTTTACGGAAGATGGCAAGGATATGTGTTCGAGGAAAATCCCGTTTGAACCTTAGGAATAGATTAGGATACAAGTGAAATGACACTAGGATGGTTGAGCATCCGAACTCATTGAGTTGAGTCCGAATTCACTTACGGATGCGAATGTCCGAACTCGTTGAGTTGAGTCCGAGTTTGTGAAATGTAACTAGGCATCCGAACTCGTTCAGTTGAGTTCGAGTTCACTTATGGATGCGAACGCCCGAGCTCGTTGAGTTGAGTCCAAGTTTACTTAGGGGCGGGTTACATGATTTCTTGATTACATATGAGGCACTTATGTGCAAATTATCCGTGTATCCGAGTTGTATTCCGATGTGTTCAATGGGTGAAATTTCTAGTGAAATGGAAGAACACTTAAGGTGCAAGCGACATTTTGGTAAGTGTTGTGAAATGGACACTTTGGACAGGTATGTTCTTAACCCTCGGGTTGAAAATAGATACAACAACGATAAGGTGGTAAGATGATGAATGATGTTTAGAAATGTGATATATGTTTTGGTGATACCATGCTAAAGTTGTTTGGTATATTTGTATTGTTATGTTACTTGTTATTTACATATGAACTTACTAAGCATTTATGCTTACTCCTCCTCTTTATTTACTATACTTTTGAACAAGCCAGCTCGAATCGGACGGGTCGAAGGTTCGATCACACTATCCAAAGGACTTTCATCTGGGTAAATGGCTTGTAAAACTTAAGTATGGCATGTATAGCAATATACTTCTTTTGTGTAAATAATTTTATGATATGGCCATGATTGGTTGAGAAAATTTTTGATATTGATAATTCATGGTGATGGTTAAATTTAGATCATGTTTGATATCATGGAAGTTTAATAGGTTATCTAGTTCATAACAACTCATGAAAAGATGAAATTTGCCTTAAAATAGAATATTTCTGCAGCAATGACATGAATTTGAAAAATCACTAAAAATAGTATAAATGGAATTAAATGATGAGAAAGTTATGAAATTGAAGCTTAATGAGTCTATTTTCATATGGATAAAAAAAACAGTCATATAAATTATACTTTATGAGATATTTGAAACCTTGTGAAACAGGGCCAGAGTGATTTCTGGATCCTCTATTCTGACTTTACAAATTCATAACAAATTGTAAAAAAATAATTAGAAGTCATTCTTTATATTTACAAATTCATTATTGAGTCTAGTTTTAATAGAAACAAACCTTGTAGTCATTGAAATTCTGTATAGAGAGATATCTGATTCGTAATACACAGATGTTAGAGCAGTCGAACCCTGAAATAGGGGAGACTTTAACTAATAAACTGTACTAATTGGCCCAACCAAAAATTATAGAAAAAATTAGTAAATATATATATGAGTCTAGATTTATAGAAAATTTACGGATCTTGATTTCGAGTTTCGTAACTCGAGATATGATTTTTCTTGTAACTGTGACGCGGGTAGCTAGAAAGCTGTGAATGTAGAAACAAATGATTTGAAGTTCTTAATTTGATAAATTATGTTCGGTAACCCCTCAAGCTCGACTCCGGCGACTGTTTCGAGCGTGGGGGCGTTACACAAGTGCTCTGGCCTTGGATCTTACAGCTGAATCCTTTGTCGCCCCTCTACTATCACTTACATTTCTAGCAATTCTAGGTGGTCTACCTCTATTAGACGTGTCACTTGGTCTCACATTATCTTTCCCATCCAACTCAGGGCAATCTCGAATGAAGTGATATAGTGAATCACATTTGTAACAAGCTTTATTACTTTTATTCCAGCATTCTCCAAAATGTCGTCTCCCATACTACTGACAGTCGAGTTTGTTGTCTCTCACACTGCCAACACTTGGTATTGATGTATCTTGAGCTTTATAACTTGAGTATTGTCTTCTATGATCTCTGTTCGAATATTCATTTGAAGCATTTGGGTGAGCATACGAATCTATAGATTTTTTTGATGAAAATTTATAGGGCTTACTATTGATCTTTTTCTCGAGTCTCTAGCTTCTGAATCTGTTTTTCTCTTTTCTTTGCTAAGATCCTCGGCTTTACAGGCTCTTTCGACCAAAACGACAAATTCTTTCAACTCTAGAATTTCGACAATTAGTTTTATATCTTCGTTCAACCCGTCGGTGGTTCAACCCGTCGACGAACCGCTTACACATAATCTCTTTGGTAGAAACATATTCCCTGGCATACTTACTCAACCATACAAATTCACTTTCATACTCGGTTACAGTCATTCGGCCTTATTTTAATTCTATAAACTCTTTGTGCTTTTGATCGACAAATCCCAAGTAACCCATTCTTTCAGAACTACAGATACCAACGTGTTCCACCATTGATATGCGGTGTCTCTCAGCAAAGATACAACACATTTAATACATTCATCAGGAGTCCAAGACAATTCATCAAATACTCGAATCGTATTTTTGAGCTAGAACTCAGCTCTCTCAGCATTATCATCAACAGTAGCCCAAAACTCTTCAGCCCCATATTTAAGAATCTTATCTACTAGTGGCTTGTTCAACCGTATCGGATCTATAACTTGAGGAATAATAGGAATTTGTTGAGGAATAGATGGGGGTGGAGGTTGCTGAGCAGCCGGGTTCGTACAAATGTATTGAGTGAACCATTTGTTCATCATTTGGAAGAAGGCTTCTTTAGCCTCTCCTCCCTGACTACCCGTCACGGGTCTATAATCAGATGGTGTTGTCCCTTGCGCGAGAACAGGCGCATTACTCTCAACCTCATCGGCTATAGCTCGATTAGGATCCATTACTATATGAAAATACAGTTTAAAATATCAGGAGTCATCACACTATCTCAATATATATATGGCATGTATAGCTAAACTCACATACGTTGCGTTAGTCTTAGAATCGACTAATCGTAGCTCTAATACCAATAAAATGTAACACACCTAACCCGTATCCATCGCCAGAGTAGGGTTATGAGGTATTACCGATCAATACACATCATTTAGCATACATAACTCATACATTTATGCATTCATACTCAAATACCATTTAATCAAAAACACATTGTCCCTTATAAGGGCCTACGAGGCCTTAAACATGTTTTAAAAATGGTTCGGGACTAAACCGATCACATATGAAAATTTTGGAAACTTAGAAAAATTTCAACAATACAAGGGTCACACGCTCGTGTGAACAGGCCCTGTGTCTCACACGGCTCTAGACACGCCCGTGTCTCAGGACATATGGAAACAGGGCATATATACTGACTTGTATCACACGATCGAGGACACACCGATGTGCCAGGCCGTGTGAAAACTGGAGGGTATACTAACTTGGCTGCACGGCCGACCACATGCCCGTGTGTTTAAGCCGTGTAACTCACTGACTTTATTTCTAAGCATCATCAGGGGACACACGACCGCATATCATGACCGTGTGTCGCACAAGGCTGAGACACACGGCCGTGTCTCTGCCCGTGCGGACAAAAATAGGCCATTTGCAAGGCCAATTTGCCACCTCAACTTCAATGTACCTACATAAGATAAAATGTACCATTTCTATACACAAAGGGTAGCCAAATCAATCCCAATTCATGCACAATTCATGCTACACAAATACAACCATTTCACTTATTCAAATATATACCAAGACAACATAATATTTTACCTTAATTCATACGATATGTATATATGTACCAACTTAATATTCACAACCGAAAACCATCCTCAATCAATCAATTCATTCATTGTAATACATACCATTTAACTACCAATTTGACATGTAAATTCATGCCACAATAAGACCTTTCTCAAGCTTTCATCCACCGTAATTCAAATAACCATTTTAACTTCCATAATTCTTGGTTACAACCATGCCAAAGCAAACCATCTCACAAGGCATTACAAACATCTTACAAAAGTCATTAACAACCATTTCTAATAGCCAAACATATATCAATATTAACATCATTTACAAGCCAAATCTCATGGCTATAATCACAACGAAAATACCACATCTAGCCTATACATGCCATATACCATAATTGTATAATTCAAAAGTACCAACTTAGATGTTTGATAGTGTGATGATGTTCCCGACGACTCCTGGATCTGAGCTAGCCTTGTTTCATTATAAAACATAGAAAATTAACACGAAGTAAGATTCATAGCTTAGTAAGCTCGTATATGAATAACTTAATTCATCATATAAATGCAAATCAACCAATCACACATAACAAAACCATATACACATTAACTACAAATCTTTCTCATGTCTCAAAACATGATCAAACACAAACTCATCGAACTTTCACTATTTAATACTCGAATAGGTTCTACACATACCTGTATAGCCTCGTACTAACATCTTTCTCAACCACATCATTCGTTTACCCGTTGAACCATTCAAAATAGAAATCTAATACTCAGGAGTCTCGTACGATAAGTACCTATACCAGCCAAACCAAGGTAACTTATCCAAATAACTATTATCATGGCCCGAAGCCAAATTATCCGATATGCATGGCCTAAAGCCAAATCTGTAAAATACATACCCAAAGTGCTAATATCACAGCCCGAAGCCAACTTATTGTATCACTTACTGACATGTCAATAGTATCCAAAACTATTCTTAAAGTTCAACTGGGCTTTCACACTTTTCGTTTCTATCATCGAATGCATTCATAGAGTCGTTTTCACAATTCCTACATTATCCATAATCTCGTTTTAATGAATTATGCAATATTAAAGCATTTTAGCATACATTTATAATATAATCATCAAGTATGAACTTACCTCGTATTCAGAATTGACGAATCGGGTCGACTACTCGATAACCTTGCTTTTCCCCCGATCTAAATCTGAGTTCCTTCTTTCTTGATCTATATGAATTCAAAATTAACTTATTTATTCATCTACTCATTCAATTAATCCAAAAATATACATTAGCCCCTAAACTTTCGCATTTAATCAATTTAGTCCCTATTTCACAAATACACAAAATTCACACAATTCAACAAAACCCATGCTTGGCCAAATTATAAATAGGTTCCTAGCAACCCAAAATTTCCATTTATTTCACATTTCAACCACACAACTTGCACATTTCACAATTTAATCTCTATTATGCATTTTTACTAAAAATCACTTAACAAAGCTTGTTAAACTATCAACAACTATTCAAAATCTATCATCAAACATCAAAACTCATACATATTCATTAATGGGAACTTTAAAAATCTTTAAATTTTTTGCAAAATAGTCCCTAGGTTAGCTAGACCTAGCTGCAACGATCTCAGAAACGTAGAAATCATTAAAAATGGGGCAAAAAGCGTACCTTAATTGAGCTTTGAAGTAGCGGAAATTTTCAAACCCTAAATTAGCTTTTCTTCATGCTTCATTCGGCCAAGGATGATAATAATAAGATAAATTTTGTGTTTTGTTTTATTTAATTAACCTTTATTAACCAATTTACAATAATAACCTTAATGAACATTAATTATTTCACTACATGTCAAACCATTAGCATCCATTAACTCACTAATGGGTAAATTATCACTTAAGGACCTTAACTTTAAGGTTTTATAGCTAATAGACACCTTTAACTATTAGAAAAACACTTTTGCACTTTACGCGATTTAGTCCTTTTTTATCAAATTGATCAATTAAACAATAAAATTTCTTAACGAAATTTTTACACAATCACTCAATCATGCTGTAAACATTAAAAATGTAATAAAATAAATATTTTGACTTTGAATTTGTGGTTCTGAAACCACTATTCTGATTTGACAAAAAACGGGCAGTTACAAATTTGATTACGGTGGGTAACAGTGATTACAAGGACCCAAAATCATTTTTTTAAAATTTAACTGAAACAAATATATACGATTCGATTTGATTTGAGTTCCATCTCACACGACTCGATTCGAGAAAATTTCAAATTAAGTTAGGATGATAAAATAGGATTCGTCAACTCAATTAACTCGAAATTTTTTTATTTGATTCAATTCGATCGAACACTCGCCCCTAGTTATGTTGATGTATGTTGTCCCTTGGGTATTCCATTCCCTTATATGTCTCCTTTGGCAATTTAAAGAGAACCGAGACCGGCATCATAACAACATGGTTAATTAATGGATCATTTACATATTAGACTAATGAAGCCTCTCTCGACTTGTCGAATTCTTTTAGTAAGTCCATTTCTCTTCTCCGTGCCTCCATTTTTTGTTCTAGAAGAGAATTAATTGGTGCCACGCCTGCCCTTTCTTAGTGACGCTCCACTTCTCTTCTTCTAGTCATAGTAGGGTGATCCCTATGCCTAGCAATTGATGAAGCTCCAACTTCGTGTCTAACTCTACGTTCATCGTTTCTAGATGACCTCGCTTTATCATTAACTCTCAAATAATTTAGGCATTATATTGTATCATTTCTTGTTATTGGTTGTATTTCTTCACTAAGAGCCTAGACTATTCTTGGAGCTCAATGTATTGGTTGCATTTTGACTTTCATGCAAAATTTATAATTCAACTGACTCCCCCACAAAAAAAAAATCTAGCTGAGCCACTGTTTGCATGGTTGGGTTCTCATTTTCTCAATGTTGCAATTGTTGGTTGCCTCTAACAGGGTACTTTTGATAGTGTACCTAAGTGGTTGCTCTTGCTGATGTTGCTAGTAGTAATAATCTCCTTGTCCCCCTAGTTAGCCATACCAGTTGGAGCCAATGAGTTCTTGATATTCCTCTCCTTGCTTATAATATTGCTAATGATTTAACCGTACTGGTATTGACCTCCTTGGTCATATTGATTATCTCCATATTCACACTAATTACCCTGCTCATAGCTGACCTCATTAACTTACACTTTTGGGATATTTTGAGATGGTTAAGTCGTAGTTTTTCATTTAATTTCCCATGGCAGATGTTTTCACGAGGATGATGGCTCACGTTGAAAATAGTGCGAAGAGCAAGTAAAATGGTAATGGATCACACTTTAAATGGTGCGAAAAGCTATTAAAGATGGTGATTTATATGAGCCAGTAGTGTGTTTAAGCAAAGTGTTGGCTATATAAATTTTCTTGTCCTTTTTCCTTTCTTAAGTGAACGAGAACCAAGAGTGAATCTGACGTGCGACGATACTTTACTCGTAGTGGCATAGGAAATTCATGCATAATAGAATAGGATGTACTCAGGCTTACGGCATAACATTTATAAATGAATATACTAATATCACATTTTCAATGAAATTATTTAAGTCAAAACAAAATATATTGTTCATAAATTTTTAAGCCTGCTTAAGATCAGAAACTAAAAAACTAGGCCAGGGAAAGAATCTTTATCTTAAAAGATTAGATTTCCTACAGGTATTCAAAACATGCAGGGAATTCATTCTTATCTGTCATAACTTCATTACTGACTCCAATGGAAAATCAAAATCAATAAAAAGATTAAATCAAAATCAATAAAAAGATTAACTTCCAAGAGTTCCACATGTAAATTACGATCAAAATCCATTCTGGAACTAATGTGCAACAACATAACAGGGCAAAACAATCTTCAATCTAAACCAAAAATTGTTTAAAAAAGAAACTCCAAGCATATTGGAGGAGCAGCAACAGTGAGCAACAGATACGAAGCGAAGAATCACAGCCTTCTTCCACGTCTGCCTCCCTTTCTACGGGTACTGTCAGTGGGAATGGGGGTAACATCCTCTAAGGTGAAGAGGGTACATGTAAGCTTACAAGAGTTGAAATTATGGGACCCAATGAATTGTGGAGAAATGAAAGGGTGAAAAAATCTTACCTATGCGTCCAATTTTCATGCCAGAACGAGCAAGGGCTCTAAGTGCTGACTGTGCACCAGGACCTGGTGTCTTGGTCTTATTCCCTCCAGTAGCTCTAAGCTTTATATGAAGGGCAGTAATACCCAACTCCTGCAAGACAACAAACAGTAACTGCCATAAGTTCACCACACATAAACCATGTATTGCAACACAAGTCACAGAAGGATATAAGACCTTGCAGCGTTGAGAAACATCCTGGGCTGCAAGCATGGCTGCATAAGGGGAAGACTCATCCCTATCAGCTTTCACCTTCATGCCACCTACATTTGAAAAATGAAAGGAACAAGCTAGTGAAATATTACTCGGAAAAATAACCTGACTGTCAGACATGAATATCATCAAAACATGTAATATTGACACCAAAAACCCAAGAAAGCAAAAGCACAGAGGTGGTAATAATAAAATCAAAAGCCAAGATAGCAAAAGAAACCAGTTTTCTAAAGAAAACCATAACCCATACCAGTAATGCGAACCATTGTTTCCCTTCCAGACAAATCAGTCACATGCTGGAAATTCAAAATAGCATGTTAAAAGGGATGAACTACCAAACAAAATCAATGTAAACGGAGTATGTTATTGCTTACAATGAATGTGTCATTAAATGAAGCAAAGATGTGAGCCACCCCAAAAACATGCTCGCCCTCTGGAACAGCAGGTCCTAGGTTAGTATTCTCCTCCTTGGGCTCTCTAACCTTCCTTCTCGACTACAAAGCACCACAAATCAAAGAATAAATCAGTTCATCTTATTTGCACGCTGTAAATCTATGAATCTGCTATAGCAACAATGCCTAAAAGGGAAGCACCAATGCTCCATTTGAATCCCAAAAACACCGTCGAAAGAGAATGCAAGGTTGAATGTAATCTAATTAGTAAATGGAACATAAGAAAAGCTAGTGTACAGTAAAAAAATGCCATTCTAAAATATAAACCCCATAACGTCAAGAAAGTTTATTATTAAATTGAATTTAGTCTGTAAAACTCACTCTTTTCTATAGTCAAATCGCAAACTGTTTTTTTTCTTCTCAGAAGCCAAACAAGATTTAGCTTATCAACGAGAATATAGATAAATGCAAAGAGATACTCACCATGGCTTAGGCAAAACGAAGTAGTTAGAGACTAGGGTTTTGTGAAACCTTTCGTTGATGCTTTGGCCTCCGACGACTCTAGCCTTCGAAGAGAGGCTACTAAATCAGCTGCCACCATTTTATAGCTAGGTTTTCGACCCTGGCCTTAAATGACGAAAAGGTCCTTGTCTTTATTCAATATTTGCAAATGGGTTAATGCCTCCTTTTATATTTTTAAGTAAACTAGCTTACTTGTTTACCCAACTTTAGGGTAATTTTATTTTAGCCACTTAAAATAAAATTTTTACAATTTTATCACTTAATTTTTAGAGTATTTTTATTTTAGTAATTCAACTGTAAAATCTATAATAAGTGGCAAATTTGGGGGAGGTTGGCATTGGCCTTGGCCCAGCCTAAAATTATAAAAATAAATATTTATTATTTAGCCCCTTAATATTTGAAAATTTTGGCCCTCCCTTATATTGTTTGGCCCCCCTTTCCAACTTTGAACATTAAAAAAAGAAATTTCTTTTTTTAATTTTTTTCATATAATATTTTAAAATTTTTAACTTTAAATATTTATATAATATATTACAACTTTCTTTTTTAGATGATAGTTGTTCACTTTTTAATAAAACATTAAATGTGAATTTAGGTTAAAATTCAATTTGTTAACCAGTGAAAAAGAAGTCTCTTTTCCTATTGCTATTAACAACTATTGTCATCAACGTTTGTCCTTCAAACGTGGCATCGAGTTCATCTTCTAAGTTTTTTTTTATCTTTTTACAATTTTACTATTGTTTTTATTATGTTTTAAAGTTTATAGTTTAATTTTATTTTATAGTTATTAATTTTTTATCTTTCAAGATATTATAGTTATGAAGTCGAAAACAATTGATTCATTTTTTAAAAAGAAAAGTACAAAGACACACAATCACCTTCAGAAGCGTCACAAATTGAGGTACCACCTTCATCGTTTTGCTCCTTTAAGCTCTGATGCTTATCCTTTTAAAATTCCTAGAGTCGAAGATAAGGCACTTGATTTGTCTAACTTAGAATGTGAACATGGGTTACATAAGCAAATATATGAGTATCCAGTTAATATGCGTAATGTAACACCTCTAACCCATATCCATCACCGGTGTAGGGTTAAAGGCATTACCGGACAAATCGACACATTTAGCATTCGTTTCTCAATCATCATAACATCATAGGTCATACATCATTACAAAGTCCCTTATATTAGGTCAACGAGACCTCAAACATGCTTTAAAAAAGGGTTGGGACTAAACCGAGCTTATACAAAATTTTTCAAAACTTAAACATTTTTTAAAGTATAAAGGTCACACGCTCGTGTGAACAGGCCGTGTGTATCACACAGCATGAGACACACTCATGTGTCTAAGCCGTGGTAAAACAGGGCATACATACTGACTTGTCGACACAGCCATAAGACAAGCCCGTGTGCCTTGGCCATGGTCGAAATTGACTTGGGTCACACGGCTGACCACATGCCCATGTGTCTAGCTTGTGTACCCTTCGAAATGGCCACACACGCCCATGTATTAAGGCTGTGTGCCTCACACAGACACCAGACACGCCCGTGTATCTAGGCCGTGCTCAAGACTAACTTGAATAGCTAAATTGCAACAGACACATAGTCGAGACCCACACCCTTGTGCTCAACCGTGTGGGGTGAAATTAGGCTTAGTTTAAGCCACATTTCCCACCTATCTCAAGCATTCCAAAACCATAACATTTTAGCATTATTTGCATACATTCATAAGCAACCAAATCAACCAATTCATAAATATATTTCATGCCATTCAATTACCATCCAATTCACTACTCAATTTCACAACCAACATACCAACTCAATGTACCAAAATGATCACAACTTGCATAAGTTTCAAATACATAAATTCATCATTTTATTACATACTTCATACCACAAAACTTACCAATTCAACATTCCATATTCAAACCATCAAATAAACATTATATTTATCATATAACTTACCTATCAAACACATCACTCAGGCCAACTTAAAAAGCCATACATACCAACATTTACAAGCCAAATCTCATGGCTAGATATTCACATCACAAAACATACAAAAATACTTCTAGCCTATACATGCCATATACCATATATACAACTCTCAAAATGGTACCAAAATAGATGATTAATAGTGTGAATGAGTCACTGACGATCCTCGGAACCGAGCTAGCTTTAAAATACTGTAAAACAGAGAACAATTCACACAGTAAGCTTTAAAGCTTAGTAAGTTTGTACCATAAATAATCAATAGTTTATATTATACGAAACATCAATTAATAAACACTTAGTATTTCACAATTCATCCATCAATTCAATTCTATCTCATTTAATATGTTCATACAAATTCACAAGCTTCATACACATAGTATCATCTACCACATAGGTATTGAACATACCTGAACTTTCCCGTATTTATTCATTTCATTCTCACCTCTCGTTCAAATACATAAATTCATTTAGAAGTCTTTCCATGCTTTAAGATTTTGCACACTTAGTGCATCTGTGATTTGCCGAAGTCATAACAATCTCGCACACTTAGTGCCATTTCAATAAACCAGAGCTATCTGGGTATCGCACACTTGGTGCCTCATATAGCCGAAGCTATTCCAACTCGCACACTTAGTACCATTTGTAGCCAAATCTATTTCAAACCGCACATTTAATGCCGGACATAGTTGAATATCATCATGCTCAAACCGTAGTCAATATTTATACAATTTATGCATTATCAAAGCATTAAAACATAACTATAACATCATTTATCACATACGAACTTACCTCATACTCAGATTTGACGATTTAGATCGTTTTCTCGATAATCTTCGATTTCCTTCGATCTATATCCTCTTTTCTTGATCTATATGTATTCAAAATTAACTTTTTTATTCAACAAATCATTCAATTCAATCCATATACACATATTTAGGGTATTTTAAAAATTAGCCCTCACATTATCATATTTTAACATTTTAGTCCCTAATTCATAAAATTACTAATTACTCAAAATTTCCTTATACAATTGCCTAGCCGAATTTTACCCTAGTTCATATAAACCCACACATTTCATTTATTTCACATTTTAGTCTCTCAATTTTTCATTTTCACAATTTAATCTGTAATATGCATTTTTACTCAAAATCTCTTTGCAAAACATGTATACCTAGCACTAAGTGTGATATCCCGAATTAGGGCCTAAACGGAATAGTGGTTTCAAAACCAAAATTCCGAAGTAGAAAAATTTATCCCGATTAATTTTTATAATTTATTGAGTGATTAGATGCATGTGTTAGAATATCGATAGAAAATTTCATGAATTGCATGTCTAATTTGCCTATTAGGACTTAATTGCAAAAGTTGATAAATATGAGTTTTAGATGTTAAAGGATTT
This sequence comes from Gossypium arboreum, assembly GCF_025698485.1. Lineage (NCBI taxonomy): Eukaryota > Viridiplantae > Streptophyta > Magnoliopsida > Malvales > Malvaceae > Gossypium > Gossypium arboreum. The sequence goes on from NC_069073.1 coordinate 85,663,855, forward strand.
AATTGAAGAGCATAATTGAAGTAGAGGTCCTTAAATGGTAATTATACCATTAGGTTTTCATGGACGAAAGTGGACATACATAGGTAGAAATGACCAAAGTTTTTAATGAAGGGTATTTTAGTCATTTGGTAATTAAAATATTAAAAAAAGGAAAAAGATGGCAAAATATGTCCATCTTCTTCATTAGGACGAAATTTCAAGGGTTCTCTATAGCTAGGGTTTGTTTCAAGCTTCCAAGCTCCATATTAAGTGATTCCAAGCCTCGTTTTTAATGTTCTTTACGTTTTTGAAGTCCCGGTAACTTGATTTAGCTTATTCTAGCAATAATTTAACCTAGGGTTCATATTTGGAAAAATACCCATAGGTGAAATATGTTTATTTTGATGTTTTATGGTAGAATTTGAAGCTTTAAATTGTGTTAAACAACTTTTGCTGAACGATTTTACGTGAAAACGAGTAAAATGACATAATCGGTAAAAATACCTAATGTTTATAACTACATGTTAGAGTGAGAATTTGATGCTGCCATAGAAGGGAAAAATGATCATAATGTCATAAAACATAATACTTTTGGGAAAAAAATTAATTTTTGAGCTTTGGGGTAAAAGTACAAATATGCAAAAGTTTAGGGGCAAAATCATAATTTTTCCAAAGTTAGAGTTAAGGACTATTTTGATAAATGTGAGTATCAAATCATCTAAATGTGTTATTTTAGACCAAGAAAGACGTGGAATCGACCTTGATCGGGGAAAGGAAAAGATCGTGAACTAAATTGCAAAATTTCTTTATTTTGTACCGAGGTAAGTTCAGGTGTAAATGTAGTAACATAATTGTCATTTTGAGTAATTTAATGTTATTTATATGATATGATGATTAATATCATGAAATATTATGCTTTGTGGTTATTATTGAGTAATATGTAAATTATGTGTGCTACTTGTTAAATATGAATTGCTACCGAATATCAGTTTCGATATTCCGTGGAAGACGGCAAAGATGTGTTGTAACACCCCGTACCTGAGACCGTTTTCGGAGTCGAACACGAGGTGTTAACGGACTTAATTCATTAATTAAACAATTTCATACAATTCATTTTAAAATTTCGGACAAGCTAGCTAACGCATCACATCGCTTTAAAAATCATATCTGGAGTTACTGAAACTCGAAATCCAATTCCGTAAATTTTTCCTGAAACTAGACTCATATATATATCTACTAATTTTTTCTAGAATTTTGGTTAGGCCAATTAGTACAGTTTATTAGTTAAAGTCTCCCTGTTTCAGGTTCAACTACTCGACCTCTGTGTATTACGTATCGATATCTCCCTATACAGACCTTCAATGACTATTCCGTTTGTCTCTAATAAAACTAGACTCAATAAGGAATCTGTACATTAAAGTGTGACTTCTAATTATCTTTGTAAAATTTATGGTGAATTTCCAAAGTCAGACCGGGGATCCAGAAATCGCTCGCCCTGTTTCACAAAAATTTAAACATCTCATAAAATATAGCTCATATACTGTTTCACTTATTCCATATGAAAATAGACTCATCAAGCTTCGATTCCATAACTTATTAATAATTTAATTCCATTTCTACTATTTTTAGTGATTTTTCAAACTTCCGTCATCGCTTCGTCTCGAATCTATTTTATGGTAAATTTTACCTATTTCATGGTTTCCATGGATTAGCTAGCAATTTGACATACATAATACCAAATATGATCATGATTAGCCATTCCAATGGCTAATCATTACCAAGCATTTCTATTTCCATACCACTCAATAACCATATCATAAGACCATACATACAAAATGATTATAATGCTATACATGCCATACTCAAAATATACAAGCCATTATGCCAAGATGGTATACGGATAGTGTGAGCGTGCCTCCGACCGCTTCCGATTTCCGAGCTGGCTTGTCAACACTACAAGGAATGAAAAGGAGGAGTAAGCATAAATGCTTAGTAAGCTCACATGCAAATAGCAAGTAACATAACCATATAAGCAAACATAAAACATCATTTGCATAATCATCACCAAGACATTCATATCACCTTTTCATTTATCATCTTACCATATTGTTGTTATATCGAGTTTTCAACCCGAGGGTTAAGTACATACCTATTCAAAGTATCCATTTCACAACACTTACCAATACGTCCCTTTCATCTTAAGTATTCCTCCATTTGAGTAGAACTTTACCCGTTGAACACATCGGAATATAATTCGGATACATGGATAACTTGCACATAAGTGCCACATATGTAGCCAAGCTACCATGTAACCCGCCCATAAGTGAACTCGGACTCAACTCAACGAGCTCGGGCGTTCGCATCCATAAGTGAACTCGGACTCAACTCAACGAGTTCGGATGCCTAGTTACATCTCACGAACTCGGACTCAACTCAACGAGTTCGAACGCTCGCATCCATAAGTGAACCCGGACTCAACTCAACGAGTTCGGATGCCCAAATATCCCAGTGACATGTCACTTGTATCCTAATCCATTCCTAAGGTTCAACGGACCTTTTTCCCAATCATGTGTCTCAACCATCTTCTACGGAATGCCGATCTGATACTCGGTAGTATTTCACATTTTCCAAGTATATCACATAATTTGACATATTATCAAACAATTATCACAAGTATAATATTTCATAATAATTATCATATCATTTAAAAACATTAAAACATTTAAAATAATAACTATGTTACCAACATTTACATATGAACTTACCTCGATGCGAAAATGGCTATTTTACCATTTCGTCCACAACTTGGTATTTTCCCATTTTAGCCTCAATTTCAGTTTTCCTTGCTCTATCATTTAAAATATAGTCTAATTAGGACTCAAATTATTCAAATTGACCCAAAATCATATTTTGGAAAAATTACAATTTTGCCCCTAAACTTTTGCATATTTACACTTTTGTCCCAAAGCTCGTAAATTAAAATTCAGCCTATTTTCTTATGTTTTATGACATGCTGATCATTTTTCCTTCTATGGCAACATCAAATTCTCACTCTAACATGTACTTATGACTATTAGGTATTTTTACCGATTAAGCCCTTTGCTCGTTTTCACTTAAAACCGAGTAGCACAAGTTGTCTAACATAATTTAAAACCTCATATTCTATCATAAAACACCAAAATACACAAATTTCACCTATGGGTATTTTTCCAAATATAAACCCTAGGTTAAATTATTGCTAGCATAAGCTAAATCGAGCTAGGGACTCCAAAAACGTAAAAATCATTAAAAGCGAGGCTAGAACGGACTTACAATCGAGCTTGGAAGCTTGAAAACCCTAGCCATGGTTTCTCCTTGCTATATTCGGCCATGGGGTTGAAGATGAGCAAAATTGGCTTTTAATTTTGTATTTTAATTCATTTTACCCTAAATGACCAAAATGCCCTTACTACTAAACTTTCAAAAATTCCATCCATGTCCAATTTTTGTCCATAGACTTAGAAATTGGTAAAATTACTCTTTAAGGACCTCTAATTAATAATCTAATTCAATTTTATGCAAAATACTTCTAGAACACAAGTTTTACAATTTATTCAATTTAGTCCCAAATTTCAAATTAAGCACTTTATGCATAAAATTTCTTCACGAAATTTTCATACAATCATGCAATCATATCATAGACCTTAAAATAATCATAAAATAATTATTTCTATCTCAGATTTTGTGGTCACGAAACCACTATTCCGACTAGGCCCAAAATCAGGATATTACATGTGTGATGGAGGAAAAAGCCTGTTTGAACCTTGGGAATAGATTAGAATACAAGTGACATGTCACTAAGATATTTGAGTTCCGAGCTCGTTCAGTTGAGTCCGAGTTTGTGAGATGTAACTAGGCATCCGAACTCGTTGAGTTGAGTCTGAGTTCACTTATGGATGCGAACGCCCGAGCTCGTTGAGTTGAGTCCGAGTTCACTTATGGGGCGGGTTACATGGTAGCTTCGCTACATAATTTTCGCAGGCTATTGAGTTTGTCTAGCTGCGGGTATGGCACTTATGTGCATGAAATCCATGTATTCGAATCATATTCCGATGTGTTCAACGGGTAAATCTTAAGTGGATAAGGTGAGTACCTAAAACAAAGGTGACATGTTGGTAAGTGTGGTGAATGAAAAAATTTTTAGAGGTATGTACTTAACCCTCGGGTTGAGACTTCAATATAACAATAATATGGTAGGATCATGAATGAGAAATATGATATGAATGCTTTGGTGATATTATGCAAATGTAGATTTCGTATTATTGCATGGTTATGTTACTTGCTATTTACATGTGAACTTACTAAACAATTATGCTTACTCCCTCCTCTCTATTCTTTGTAGTTTTGTCAAGCCAGCTAGGAGATCGGGAACGGTCAGAGGCACACTCACACTATCAACAAACTATTTCGGTATAATGACTTGTATATTTTGGGAATATGGCAAGTATAGCATTATAATCATTTTGTGTATATAATCTTATGATATGGCTCATGGATGGCATGGAAATGTTTGAGAATGATTAGCTATTGGAGTGGCTAATCAAGATTATATTTGATAACACGTATGCTTTATGTGCTAACTAATCTATGGAAATTCATAAAATGGTGAAATTGGCTATAAAAGCGAATCACACAAGCGATGACGTGAGTTTGAAAAATCACTAAAATAGTCGAGATAGAATTAGATGATGAATAAAATATGGAATTTAAGCTTAATGAATCTATTTTCATGTGGAAGAAACAAAATAGGCAAAAGAATTCTATTTTATGAGATATTTACGTTTTGGTGAAACAGGGTCAGAGTAATTTCTGGATTCCCTATTCTAACTTTAGAAATTCATCATAAATTGTGTAAAAATAATTAGGACTCAAAATTTATATGTATGGATTTCTAATTGAGTATATTTTTAATAGAAACAAACAACATGGTCATTGGATCTCTGTACAGGAAGAAATTTGATTCGTAGTGCATGTGGGGTCGAGTAGTGAACCACAAACAGGGAGACTTTATAATAAACTGTACTAATTGGCCCTACCAAAAATTCTAGAAAAAAATTAGTAAGTAGATATATGAGCTTAGTTTCAGGGAAAATTTACAAAATTTGATTTTGAGTTTCGTAACTCGAGATATGATTTTTTTAGCGACTGTGACGCAGATGGATAGTTTACTACGAGAATTGTTTGAACTTGTTTAAATGCTAAAATAAGTTTAGTAATGTCTCATGCTCGACTCCGGCGACGGTCTCGGGTAAGGGGGCGTTACACTAAGCTTTCATATTTCATCATTTAACATCACAAAACTCATGAATTCATCAATGGCATCTCATCAAATTATCAATAATTTCATGAATTTAAGCATGGGCTAGTTAAAACACTTAACAACAATCACAAAAACGTAAAAATATAAAAAACTGAGCTCGAATGCTTACCTAATTGAGCTTAAACATAGTTGAACCCTATTTGAGCTTTAACCTTTCTTTTTATTTTATATTTTTGGCAAGAACAAACAAATAATGAACCAATTTGATGTTTTGTTTTAATAATAATAACATAATATTTTAATTACTAAATTAACCTTTTTCATTTCATTTAAAATCTACCAACTCATGTCCAATTTTGTCCATACATTAATTCATTGGTATAATTGAACCATAAGGACCCCACATATATAAAGACATGGCAATTTGGCACTTTAACAAATAGAAGGAAACTTTTACATTTTAAGCGATTAGGTCCTTTTTGCAAATTAAGCACAGAAACAATAAAATTTCCACACGAAACTTTCACACATATCAATTTACAGTTTATAAACACTAGAAATAATATTAAAATAATTTTTCAAACTCGAATTTGTGGTCCCGAAACCACTGTTCCGACTAGGGTCTAAACCGGGTTGTTACAACTCTCCCCCTTTGGGATTTTCGTCCCCGAAAATCTTACCAGTGAATAGGTTTGGATTGTAACAGCCCGATTTTGGGCCTAGTTGGAATAGTGGTCTCGAGACCACAAATCCAAAGTCATAGAAATTATTTTATTATTATTTTGATATCATAAGATGTTTTTAAGAGTGCATGAAAAATTTGGTGAAGTAATTTTAGCGTTTGTGAGCTTAATTGCTTAAAAGGACTAAATCGAAAAAGTGAAAAAGTCCTAATTTGATAGCTAAAAGTGTGAAATAGCTAGAGAATAAAATTTGGGGGTCTTTAAAGGGAAATTAGACCCTTTTAAAAGAGCTTGGCTAGCCATGAGACAAGAAGAGTAAATGGTCAAAATGTTAGGTAAGTGATGACATATTAGGTGATAAAATAATACCCTAAGTGCCTAGCCTTCATCTTTTTCACCTATTCTTTATTCTTAACTAAAAATATCAGCCAAGAGAAGAGTTTTAAAGCTTGAAATTTTTAGCAACTTATCATCTCTAGAAGTAAGTGATTTCCATACCCTTTGTTAATAATTTTTGCATTTTTGAGACCCTTGGAGCATAAGCTTTTAAATGAGGGTACTATTTTGCAAAATGATTAAGAGTTTAGGGTTTTTCTATGAAAGGATTTGTAATGTTTGTTGAGTTTTTATGGAAAAAAATGAGTCTTGGGTGTCTTATAAACAACTTTTGTGAAAGGTGTGAGTATGAAAACACCTAAAAGGACTATTTTGCATAAGTTGTAAAATAGATGATAAGTGTGTAAAATAGTAGGAATTTGGAGTCGCTATAAGAGTAAGAAGGTTTAGCTAGGCTTAAGATGTGAAGAAATTCGATAAAAATCTATTTTCGAGCTTAGGGGTAAAATGGTTATTTTGCAAAAGTCTAGGGGCAAATTGGTCATTTTGCCCAACTATGAATTGTAGAGTGCCTATGTTGATAAAGTGATTAAATAAGTGCATTTTGTTATTATGGATCAAAAAATACCAAATTCAAACCTAGATTGGGAGAAAGCCAAGCAAATCGACTAAATCGACTAGTCGCCACATTTTGTAATCCGAGGAAGTTGTATGTAAATAATAAAACTACATTGATAATATATGAGTTTGAATTGTATTGAAATTTTTATAGCATAAATTGCTTGACTGTGGAAATGAGAAAATACTAGAGATAGTAGAATTCCCGAATGAACCTTAGGAAATAAATCAGATATTCATGTCATGACGTTTGGGGTCACTTGTGTGAGCTAGTGTAAGACATGTCTGGGACATGCATAGGCCATATTATGAGAGCTAGTGTAAGACCATGTCTGGGACATGGCATCGGCATTGAGATGAGCGATAGTGTAAGACATGTCTGGGACATGCATCAGCCTCAAGATGTAAGCCAGCGTAAGACATGTTTGGGACATGCATCGGCCATGAAATATGTCAGTGTAAACCATGTCTGGGACACGGCATCGGCACCTTACCCCATGTTTGAGGCTTATGGAATATCCGATAGTGTTCTAAATTATTCAACAGTGAAAGTTATTATTTCTAGTTAATGAGGAAAGTATAACCATGTTGTAAGTGATACAGGTACCTATTTGGTATATATGAAATGTGAACCCAATATGTGCTATATGATGTGTATTGTATATTGATGAGTAAGTTTTGCTTATGCCCACTCGTAAGTTATGAGCTTGTTAATGAATGGTAAAGCTGTGTTGTATATTTATTTATGTGCAACTTACTAAGCTTTAAACTTACTCCCTCTCCTTTTCCGTTTTCTTATAGTGCTGCTTGTGACAGCCCAAAATTGACCCTAGTCGGGATGTGGTTTCGGGACCACAAAACCGAGGCACAAAAATAATTTAAAATTTATTTTGATGCCTATAATATGTGTGTGCTCATGTGTGACATTTTTGATGATTGATTTAGTGTTATAAAGGTGAATTTCACTAGAAGGGACTTAGTAGTGAACTTTGAAAGTACGATAGGAAATGTGTGATGACTAATTAAAGCATGCATGCAAAACTATGGACTTGCATGTCAAATTTCCCCAAAACAAGCTAGTGGCCGCCATGACATGGTTTATGGGCAAAGAAAACATGTTGAAACATGTTTTGTTAATGCATGATGAATTAAATGATAAAATAATTAATGATGTTGGATGAGAAACAAAAAAAATCAAAAAATAGCTCATCCTTCCCCATTGTTGCAGTAAGTGAAAGAAAAACAAGAAAAAATTGTTCTTCCTTGTTCTTTCCTTTTGGCCAAAAATACTAAGGAGGAGATAGGATTTTGCTTCATGCTTGGTTTAGAAGAGATCTAGAAGGAGATTTGGCTAAATTTGCATCAAGATTAAGGTATGTATGAGGTTGTGTTAGGAGTTTCATGCATGTTTTGGTTGCTAACTTGATGTGCATGTTAGCCATGGTTCAAATCCTTGTTATGCCATGGAAATGGCATTTGGCCAAAGTTGTTATTGTGTTAAAGCCTTTGCATGCTAAATGTGAAGCTTGCTAATGATGCATGCAATGATGGATTGACTACTCTTGAAACTTCTTTGTACCAATTTTAAGTAAGACATTGAGTTTTTTTGTTTAACCATGATTGAAGTTGAAAGGGGCATGATTGTGATGTATTCGCCATGATGCATTCATGAGCATGGTTCATGCTTCTTGCATGTTAGTTAAAATTTGTGTTTTGGATGGCTATGGACACCTTGAAATTGACCTTGCACTTATATGTGTATATATGATTGCACATGATATTTTGATTATGAAGAAAGTGATGAATATGTTGTTTAAAGAAGAAGTTTGTTGAAGAATGTTGTGAAATTTGCATGTACATTCGGCCTAGTACACATATGATGTGAAAATCTTGCAATTTATTTTTGATTTTATGCAAGAATGACTAAGCATAATCGGCCACATGAGGGGAATTATTGTGCATGCATTCGGTTAGAGGCAAGCTTAATGATGCCTATTCTTGACTTAGGTAATCGGCTACCTTGTTGTGAGCTAAGGCCGAATGTGTGCGTAATTAAAGAAAATTGACTAAAGTGCTTAGTTATGTGATGTTGAATCAATGATATGTGTATTCGACCAAGGCTAGCAAGCGAGACTTTAATAAATTGAATTTGTTTGAATTAGCTCAAGAGCTTAGAGGGCCACAATTGGATAAGGGGAAGGAAAAAGTGATCGAATAGCCGTCAAAGCCGTTCGACAACATCCGAGGTAAGTCCTCAAGAAATGACCCTACTCGAATTATGTGAAATGAAAAATTGATGTGTAATGACTATTGATTTATGTGTGTATGAGTATTTGAATGATACCGGGCTAAGTTCAAGGCGATTATGCTAGTGATATGTTTGTGTTTGAGCCTTAGTAACGAAAATGAAATACTGAATGGGAAATGATTATTGATGTATATGTGTGCATGAGCAATTGAATGATATCCGGCTAAGTCTCAAGACATTTATGCTGGTAATTACATCCGGTTAAGACCAAGGCAATTGTGCTAGTGACTACATCCGGCTAAGACCGAAGGCATTTGTACAAATTGTGAAATCCGGTTAAGTCCCAAGGCCTTTGTGCGGGTTACCATAACGGGCTATGTCCCGAAGGCGTTTGAACAGTAGCTATATCCGGTTAAACTCGAAGGTATGTGATTTGAAAATTATAAGCTTGCTGGAAAATTTTCAGCTAATGCACTTGTGAAACTTCCCAATAACAAGGTATGTGTTGTGTGTGCTTTGCTGCGCTAGGAGTAAGAGCGTATGAATATTCGCTCCTATGATGGAACGAGTTATCGGCCTTAACTTGAAGCCGTTATTTGTGTATGAACATAAGAGTTGGGATGGTGAAGTAAGTATGATTATGTGAATGTGTATTAATGAAATGATTCATTTGGCTATGTGAATGTAATGCGTTGGTTAAAGCTGATTTTATTGCTTGAGACTTACTAAGCATAAAAATGCTTACTCCGTTGCTTTGGCTCTCTGTTTTATAGATTTTGCTCGGTAGCAATCGGATTCGGGATCATTAAAGTCGAAGTCATCTACACTATCAAAGCCTCCATTTTGGTATAATTTTGGTTGAATTTTGAAATGGCATGTATAGGACTACCCTAATGTTGAAGGTCATGTACCTTTCGGTTTTGTGTAAGCTTGGATAGCCATGCGAAAATGGCTTATATCGTTTTAGTATGATTCTATAATAGTTTGTATGATAATCATTATGGGGTATGAAATTGTTTGAAAGGATTAGCCATTGGAATGGTTAATCATAATCACACTTTGTGCTATGTGTGCAAAAAGGGCCATTTGAATCGTGGAAATCATGAAATAGGTAATGGTTACTTTGAAAACAGATGCTGGCAGCAGCAGTGGTGTAGTTTTGAAAAATCACCAAAATTTGTAGGAATGGTATTAAATAGTGAATAAATTATGTAAATTAACCTTAATGAGTCTACTTTCATGTGGAATAAACGAAACGGTCATAGGAGTTACATGTTAAGAGATATTAAAGCTATTGTGAGATAGGGCCAGAACGGTTTCTGGGTCCCCTGTCGTAACTTTAAAAATTTATTATATATTATCCAGAAAGAATTAGGAGTCATACCTTATATGTACAGATTCCATTTTGAGTCTAGTTTCATTAGAAACAAACGGCACCAGTATTAAAGCCCTGTACAGAGAGATATTCAAGTTGTAACGCGCGAAGGTCAGAGCAGTCGATCCCTGTAACATGGGTGACTTTAACTAATAAACTGTACCAATTGGTCCAACCAAAAATTCTAGAAATAAATCCAAGGACGGATATATGAGTCTAAATTCAGGGAAAATTTACGGAATCAGTTTCTGAGTTTTGAAACTCGAGATATGATTTTTAAGGTGACAGTGACGCAGATTTCCAGCCTGTCTGGAAATGTCAAATTGGTGGGTGAAATATGTGGATTTGGCTTGTTAACCCCTCGTGTCCGACACCGGCGATGGTCTCGGGTTCGGGGTGTTACACTGCTTATCTAGCTCAGGGACCAACAGAAGTCAGAGATATCGATCACACTATTAATCGAAGTATTCGGTATAGTTTGATTTATATTTTTGAATATGGCATGTATAAGGAATTAGACTTGTGTTTTGTGTTATCATTAATTTGACCAAATGTGTTGGCTTGGGATAAATCCCTCATTTTGTATTAAGCCTTGAATGATGGCTAATATTCATTTTGATTTATATGCAAATATGTTATTTTCATGGATGAGTAAAATGCACAAATGGAATGTTGTTTATTGTGGCTGATTTGGTTGTATGAGATAGCCTTATATTGGTTTTGGTTGCCATTGAGCAGGTTGTGTAAATAAGGGAGGCTAAAAGGCTTGGTAAATAGCCTTATATTGTCTACACGGATAGACACACGGGCGTGTGTCTAGGCCGTGCGTGACACACGATCTGCCTTATGGGCGTGTGGTCTGGCCATGTGTCCCCTGTACATAAAATTTCAAGTCAGTATGAATGGTAGTAAACACACGGGCAGAGATACTGCTGTGTGTCTCAGCCGTGTGAAAGACACAGCCTAGCACACGAGCGTGTGCCTTGGCCGTATGACATTTTGGGGTTGCTGACGTCAGAAACAGAATGTCCAAGTCTTTGCATATGGGCTAGGACACGGGCGTGTCATGGTCATGTGAAGGACATAGGCCAGGGACACGGGTGTGTACCAGGTCGTTTGAAAACCCCTGTAGGTGTGCATTTAGAATTAATTCTACATGGGTGGAGGACACGGGCGTGTCCCTATATTGCTTAGGCCATGTAAGCCACAGGGTCATCAATACGACCATGTTGAAATGGCCACACGGGCGTGTTGCCCTTCTATACCGGCATGTGCCCTATTTCAAAGTTAAATTTTCTATAGATGGTTTAAGGACTCGGGTTGATCTCGAATAGTTTTCAATGGTTGATTTGGGGCTCGTAGGCCCATAATAAGAAGTTTAAATTAGAAATTGAAAAAGTTCTAAAATGGGTTTAAGTCTTGGTGACTTAGGGAACATTTGTGTGCATGAGATTGAGTTAGGTAATGCCTCGTATTTCGCTCCAGTGTAGATTACGGGTATGGGGTGTTACATGGATATTGCTTTCTCATAGCATCCTCGGGTTCCCAAGTAGCTTCTTTAACCCCATGTCGATGCCACAACACTTTCACTAACGCTATTCTTTTATTTCTCAGCTCTTTGATCTCACAAGCTAAAATCCGTATCAGCTTTTCTTCATAAGACATATCAGGCTGAATTTCAACCTCAGTAGGGGAAATAACATGCGAAGAATCTGATTTGTATCTTCGTAGCATCAATAAATAGAATACATTGTGAATCCTTTCCAATTCTAGTGGCAACAACAATCTATAGGCAACTTGCCCGACACACTCGATAATCTTATACGGCCCGATAAACCTCAGACTCAATTTGCCTTTTTTGCCAAATCGAAGTGCTTTCTTCCACGGTGAGACTTTTAAAAACACTTTATCACCAATCTCAAATTCAATATATTTTTGTTTCAAATCTCTGTAAGATTTCTGACGATCGGAAGCTGTTTTCAAACTATCTCGAATCACTTTTACTTTCTTTTCAGTCTCTTTTATCAAGTCAACCCCATGAATCTTATTCTCGCTGAGCTCAGTCCAATACAAAGGTGTACGAAATTTGCGACCATATAAGGCTTCGTACGGTGCCATTTTAATACTCGATTGAAAACTATTATTATAAGCGAATTCAATTAAATGTACTGAAGTGCAACATTTCAACATATCCTCAAGAGTCTGAATAATCCGCTTGAATTGACCATCCGTTTGAGGGTGAAAAGCAGTACTGAAGTGCAATTTCCTACCTAAAGCATCTTGTAATTTCTTCCAAAATCACGATATGAATCTCGGATCTCTGTCTGACACAATAGATAATGGTACACCATGCAATCTCACAATATCAGAAACGTATAACTCAGCTAACTTATCAAGTGAGTAATCAAATTGTACCGGAATAAAATGGGCTGATTTCTTCAATCGATCAACTACAACCCAGATTGCATCTTTCTTTCTCAGAGATAGGGGTAAACCCGAAACAAAATCCGTTATCACTCTATCCTATTTCCACTCCGAAATTATTATCAGCTATAACAAAACAGATGGCACCTAATGTTTAGTATTAACTTGCTAACAAATTAAGCATTTCGAAACAAATTCCTAAATATCTCGTTTCATACCATGCCACAAATAAAGTTGTTTCAAATCATTATACATTTTAGTACTACCCGGATGAATAGATAACCGACTACTATGAGCTTCATTTAAAATTATCTGAATCAATTCTGAATTTCTCAAAACACATATTCCATCTCTGAATCTCAAACAAACTTCAGTATCAACTCGAAATTCTGAATCAGTATTCAAATCACACTGAGCCCGTTTTGCCAACAATTCATTATCAACCTTTTGAGCTTCATAAATCTGCTAAATAAATAATGGTTTTGCTTTTAACTCAGCTAAAATTGAACCATCATCAGACAAAGTTAACTAAGTATTCATCGCACGCAATGCAAACAATGATTTCCGACTCAGAGCATCAGCAACAACATTGGCCTTTCCCGAATGGTAGTCAATTACAAGCTCATAGTCTTTTAACAACTCTAACCATCTTCATTGTCGTATATTTAGATCTTTCTGAGTCATCAAATATTTTAAGCTTTTGTGATCAGAATAAATGTAACATTTCCCACCAAACAGATAGTGGCACCAAATCTTCAACACGAACACAATCGCAATTAAATCAAGGTCGTGCGTCGGATAGTTCTTTTCATGCGGCTTTAATTGTCTCGAGGCGTAAGCTATGACTTTGCCTTCCTACATCAAAACACAACCTAGATCGTTCAACGAAGCATCACTGTAGATCACAAATTCTTTACCCGATTCTAGTTGTACTAATACTGGAGCTTCTGTTAATAGGGCTTTCAACTGATTGAAGCTTTTCTGGAACTTTTCAAACCATTCAAACTTTACATCTTTCTGAAGCAGTTTCGTTAATGGAGTTGCAATAATAGAAAAGCCTTTTACAAATCTCTTATAATAACCAGCAAGTCCCAGAAAACTGCGGAGTTCAGAAACATTTCTCGGAGGCTTCCAATCCAGGATAGCTGAAATCTTGCTTAGATTAACTCGGATATCAGATGTTGACACAACATGTCCCAGAAAATCGACTTCTCGTAACCAAAATTCACATTTGCTAAACTTCGCATACAATTGCTTATCTTGCAAAGTCTGTAGCACTATTCTCAAATGCTCGGCATGTTTAGTTTCATCACGTGAATAAATCAAAATGTCATCAATGATACGACAACAAATTGATCTAAATATGATCTGAAAATTCTGTTCATCATATATATAAAGATAATAGGTGCATTCGTTAACCCGAAAGGCATATCTAAAAACTCATAGTGTCTGTACCTCGTTCAGAAAGCAGTTTTCAGAATATCTAAATCTTTTACTCTCAACTGATAGTATCCCGATCTTAGATCTATTTTTGAAAACACGATAGCTCCTTTTAACTGATCAAACAAATCATTAATCTGAGGCAAAGGATATTTGTTTTTGATAGTCACTTTATTGAGCTGTCGATAATCAATGCACATTCTCATAGTTCCATCTTCCTTTTTCACAAATAAAACCGGTGCACTCTAGGGAGAATAACTCGGTCATGCGAAGCCTCTATCTATCAAGTCTTGCAATTGAGCTTTCAGCTCTTTTAATTCAGTCGGTGCCATTCTGTATGGAGCTATCGATATTGGAGTAGTTACTGATATTAATTCGATACCAAACTCAACTTCTCGGATCGGAGGTAAACCCAATAACTCATTAGGAAACACATCTGAATATTCACAAACAATTGGTACTGGTTCAATTTTCTTTTCAGTCACTTTCGTGTTGAGCACATAAGCTAAATAAGCTTCGCAACCTTTTATCACATATTTTTGAGCTAACATCATTGAAATCATTGCTGGCAATCCATTCAGAACATCTGGTTCAATTCGAATAATCTCATCACTCTGACATCTCAAATCAATCATCTTCCGTTTGCACTTCACAATAGCTTCATGCAATGTTAGCCAATCCATACCCAAGATTATTTCAAACTCATCAAATAGTAACAACATCAAATTAACCGGAAAGTAATTACCCTGAATCATCAATGGGCAATTCTTGCACATTTTATCAACCAGAACACACTTGCCTAAGGGGTTCGATACTTTAATTAGAAATTCAGTAGACTCTACAAGCAAAGTCTTACTACATACTAAATTCATGCATATATACGAATGAGTAGACCTTAGATCTATTAATGTAATAACTTTAGTATCATAGAGAGTAAAAGTACCAGTAATAACATTTGGAGATGATGCTTCTTCACGTGCTCGAATAGCGTAGGCTCGTGTAGGTGCTATAGCATTAGATCTAGCTGTAGTGTCTCGCGTCACACCTCTACCACCACTCACATTTCCCGTGTTTCTCAGTGGTCTACCTCTAGCTGCAGTGTTACTTGGCCTTATGTTCTGAGCATTATCTTTCTTAGCTAACTCTAGGCAATCTTTTATAAAGTGCTCTCGTGAACCACAACTGTAACAAGCTCGGTTATTACTTTTTCCCCAGCAATCTCCAAAATGCCACTTCCACATTGTTGACACTCAGACTTTAACATCTTTTATATTACCAATGCTCGATACCGATGTGGCTTGAGCTTTAGGATTAGTGTATTGCTTCCCGTGTTCTCTATTTTGATATCCCGTTGAAGCTGTTGATTGATTAAAGTAATTCTTTATTTCTTCAACGAGGAATGATAAGATTTATTCATCGATCTCTTCCTCGAATCTCTTGCCTCTGCATCAACTTTTCTCTTTTCTTTACTGAGGTCCTCGGCTTTACAAGCCCTCTCAACCAGTACTACAAATTCTTTCAGCTCAAATATCCCGACTAACAGCTTTATATCTTCATTTAATCTATCAACAAATCTTTTACACATGATCTCTTCAATAGATATATATTCTCGAGCATATTTACTAAAATGTACAAATTCTCTTTCATATTTAGTAACGATCATCCGACCTTGTTTCAATTCCAAAAACTTTTTATTTTTCTGATCGAGGAATCTTTGACTTATGTACTTCTTCTGGAACTTGGTCTGAAAGAATTCCCAGGTAACTCGTTCCCTAGAAACCACCGATGTCAACGTTTTTCACCAGTGATATGCATTTTCTCTAAGCAAAGATACTACGCATTTAATACATTCATCTGGAGTATAGGACAACTTATTGAATACTCAGATAGTGTTCTCTAGCCAGAACTCAGCCCTCTCAGCATCATCATCAACTGTAGCTCGAAACTCTTCAGCCCTATGTTTACGAATCTTATCAACAGGTGGCTTATTCAATCGAATCGGGTCTATTACTTGTGGCACAACTGGGACTTTTTGAGGAACAGGTGGGGGTGGAGATTGTTGAGCAGCCGTATTCGTTCAAACAACTTCGTGAACCACTCAGTCATCATTTGGAAGAAGGCTTGCTTAGCCTCTCCTCCTCAACTTGTAACAGCCCGATTTTGGGCTCAGTCGGAATGGTGGTTTCGAGACCACTGATTTGAAGTCGAAGAAATTATTTTATTATTATTTTAGAGTTATATCATGTTTATATTAGTGCATGAAAATTTTGGTGAAGTAATTTTAGTGATTTCATGCTTAATTACGAAAAAGGACTAAATCGCATATAGTGCGTGTAAGAGTATGCCCAAAGATCAATCATGAGATGGTTGTAATAACATAATTGATTTACCATGTTTATTAATATAAGGCGTTTCCATTATTATTTCAGTTTCTTTTCTATGTGTATAAATAAACTGTTTTATAATAATGTCCTGAGAATAATATAATTGTCCTTAAAAGATCCTTAGTTAAGTATTATTGTTGACAAGGACAACAATAATGCATTAGACTAACATATAGTTGATTGATGATAAAGAGTTGTCATTGATATGGAGTGTCAAAATCAATGCATGAATTTGTGTGTTAGAGAACAACATATTGGACTGACCCGCTATGAGTTTGTTTCTTGGATTATTATGTAATTGTCACAACATTACTCATAGTGATTAATATGTATATGATCCTCAGACTTGAGATCATTATCATCCCAACATCGTGAGTTGTCTATTTTGATACAGCCAAATGTACACTGTAATTGGTTGTTCTATAAAGGCTGATGTTGGATATACCACAATCTATGTAGAGGGATGTGGTTGATCAATATAGAATAAGTTCCTCCTACATAATGGGAGTAATATCTTAGGTCACTTGATTGAGTGAGACTAAAAATGCATGGCCATGCTCAAATAAGTTGATATGAGACGTCATACTTATTTGTATATCATAGTCTACTCAAGATATCAAGAAACATGAGATGGACTATGCAAGTGTGACTTTTCCATGACTTGTGTTCATTCTAAAGATAAAAGACTTAAGGATTAATGCATGAAAGGTAAATCACAAAAGGTTATGTCGAATCATGACTTTTTGTAACTTAGGTAGCAATGATGCATTGCT
This sequence comes from Gossypium arboreum, assembly GCF_025698485.1. NCBI lineage: Eukaryota > Viridiplantae > Streptophyta > Magnoliopsida > Malvales > Malvaceae > Gossypium > Gossypium arboreum. The sequence continues at coordinate 85,681,414 of NC_069073.1, forward strand.
AGATGCCACTCATTGTATGTAACATTAGAATCATTCTAGTATTACTGCTAATGTTACAAGAGCCTACAGGGTCACACCATATGGTTGAGATGATCGGAATAAAACATAGTTGGTATTGTGTTTGGTTGTCACATGAATTAAATTAATTATAGAATTAATTTAATTGGACAATCAAATATCGAACATATTATATGTACAAGGATGTTGTACACATAATGAGAACATAATTCTATTATTTGGTTCGTATATAAATTTAAATAAATATAGTTTACTGAAATCTTTGTTATAATTAATGTAATTATAATTTTCGGTTAAAACATTATTATATTTATTTATTTTAAAATTTTATGAATTAAGATTCGTTATAAATATACCAATTAAAAAAGCGAGTTATATAAATAAAACCATAAAACCTAGCTTGAGTGGTCTAGCAGCCGTCAAGCAAAGAAATCTCTAAAACAGTTTTGGGGACTTCTTTCATTCATTGTCAATTGGGTGGATTACGTAGAGGTCCACATCTAAAAAAGTTGCGACTTGGTTCAATAGTGGTTCTGAATTATCATTGCTAAGGCGTCGCTGTCTACTCAGATTGAAGTTTTGGTAATTTCGAAACCATTATCATAATTTTTTTTCCGATTCGTTCCTCGCACATGGATCCATGGTTTGGATTGCCGAAATTTTATTTTTTCACTGCGCCTTGGGGGCACCGGCATTCCAACAATGAAAAGGTCTTAATTTGATAGCTAAGGGTGTTAAATTGCCATGAAACTTAAATTGAGGGTCTTTAAAGGGCAATTAGACCCTTTAGAGAGGTTTGGTCGGCCATAAGACAAAGAAAATAAAATAGTCAAAGTGTTAGGGATTTGATGACCTAATGTGTGATAAAATAATACCTAAAGCCTAACCTTCATCTTTTTCATTCATCCTTTCTTCTTGACCGAAAATATTAGCCATAGGAGGGTTTTGGAAAAATCTCAGCCACTTAATCTCCCTACAAGTAAGTGGTTTTGATGACTTTTCTTGATAATTTTTGCATTTTTGGAACCCTCATAGCATGAGCTTTCAAATAAGGAGACTATGTTGAAAGTCTAGGGTTTTACCATGAGTGTGTTCACGTTGTTTTCTAAAATTTTATGGAAGAAAATGAATCATGGTTGGGAAATAAACAACTTTTGTGAAGTAGTTTTCATGGAAACCCTAACTAGGGACCATTTCGCATAAGTTGAAAATTAGATGATAAATGTGAGAAATAATGGAAACTTTGGGTTGCTATAAGAGTAAAAAGGGTTCGTCTAGGCTTAAGATATGAAGAGATTCGATAAAAATCAATTTTCGTGTCTAGGGGTAAAATGGTCATTTTGTGGAAGTCTAGGGGCAAAATGGTCATTTTGCCTAATTATAAATTGTTGAATACCTATATCGATAAAGAGATTTAAACTTGTGAATTTTTATCATTTTAGATCAAGAATTACAAAATATGTGCCTAGACCAAGGAAAAGCAAAGCTAGCCAACTAAGCCGAAATAGTCGCCATATTTTGAATACCGAGGTAATTTGTATGTAAATCATACAACTACATTGTTATTATATGTGTTTGAATTGATATAGCATAAATTTCTTATTTGTGAAAATGATTATGTATGATGAATATTGAGATGGTAGAACTCCCGTTTGAACCTTAGGAAATAAATCAGATATTCATGCCATGACATTCGGGTTATTTGTATGCTAGTGTGAGACATGTCTGGGACATGCATAGGCCACATTATGAGAGCCAATGTAAGACCATGTCTAGGACAAGGAATCAACATTGAGACAAGAGTTACTGTAAGACATGTCTGGAACATGCATCGGCTACGAGATGTATCAGTGTAAGACATGTCTGGTACATGCATCGGGTACGAGATGTGTTAGTGTATGACCATGTTTGGGACATGGCACCAGCACGTATAGAGGTGTCAGTGTAAGACCATGTCTGGGACATGACATCGGTATGGATATGTGAGAGCTAGTGTAAGACCATGTCTAGGACATGCCATCGGCCTCGATTTCTATAGTCAATGTACGACCATGTCTGGGACATGGCATCGACTTGATGGATGAGCCAGCGTAAGACCATGTCTGGGACATGTCATCGGTATTATACCTTATGTTTGAGGCTTAATGAATATTCGATAGCATTCCAAATGGTTTAACAGTGAGAGTTACAGTTTAAGTTAAACGAGAAAAGTATGTACCTATTTGAAATGTATGATATGTGAGATTCCAAATGCTTTGTGAATTGTATTAGATAGTGATGAGTAAGTTTTGCTTATGCCTACTTTAGCATTTGATTCATTTTGTATAAGGCCATGGAAAATGGTTATTGAAAGTTATTATATGAATGCAAATGAGTCTTTCATGAATACGAAATTCTTGGCATGGTTGAATATATGTAATGTATATAGGTCTTAACTATGTTTGTTTGGTTGAGAAATCATATTAAGTTAAACTTTGATATGTTGATTGATGTTAAATTGTGTTTCAGGGTGGTAAAGGCTTGGTAGATAGCCTTATATTGTCCACACGGGTAGACACACGGGCATGTGTCTAGGCTGTGTGTGACATACGGTTAGCCCGATGGACGTGTTGTTCAGCCATGTGTCCCCTGCACGTAAAATTTGCAAGTCAAAATGCATGGTAGTAAACACACGGGCAGAGACATGATCGTGTGTCTCAGTCGTATGAAGGACACGACCCCTGGCCACGGGTGTGTGCCTTGGCCATGTGCCCCTTATTGGATGCTGACGTCAGAAACAGAATGTCAAGGTTTTTAGACAATGGCTAGGACACGAGCGTGTCATGGCTGTGTGAGGGACACGGGCATGGACACGGGCGTGTGTCAGGCCGTGTGAAAACCCATGTAGGTTCAAATTTAGAATTTAATTCACATGGGCATGGGACACAGGATTGTCCCTAGATCGTTAGGCCGTGTGTGTCACACGAGCCATCAACACGACCATGTTATAATGACCATATGGGCGTGTTACCCTTCCACACAGACGTGTTCCTTGTTTCAAGCGTTATTTTTCTAAAGTTAGTTAGAGGACCCGGGTTAGTCCCGAAGGGTTTCCAATGGATGTTTAGGGCCTCGTAAGTCCATATTAAGGAGCTTAAACAAAGTTCAAAAGAGTTTTAAATTTGATCAAGTCTTGGTGACTCAAAAACGTTTGAATGCATGTGTTTAAGTTTAGTAACGCCTCGTATTTCGTCCTTGCGTAGGGCACAGGTGTGGGGTGTTACATGACTACTTTCAACATCAACAACTATTGCTCGTTTGGGACCCATTTGCTATATGAAAAACACACTTTAACTATAAGGAATCATCACACTATCAAAATTTCATATATATGGCATGTATAGCTAGACTCTCACACACTACATTAGTCCAAGAATCGACTAAACCTGGCCCTGATATCAATAAAATGTAACACCCCTAACCCGTATCTATCGCTGATATAGGGTTAAGGGCGTCACCGGACAAATCGACACATTTAGCATTCATTTCTCAATCATCATAACATCATAGGTCATACATCATTACAAAGTCCCTTATATTAGGTTAATGAAACCTCAAACATGCTTTAGAAATGGGTCGGGACTAAACCGAGCTTATACAAAATTTTTCAAAAATTAAACATTTTTTAAAGTTATAAAGGTCACATGCTCGTGGGAACAGGTCGTGTGCCTTAGACGGCATTAGACACACCCGTGTGTCTAGGCCGTGGCAAAATAGGGCATACATATTGACTTGTCCACACGGCCACAAGACACGTCCGTGTGCCTTAGCCGTGGTCGAAGCTGACTTGGGTCACACGGTTGTCCACACACCCGTGCCTAGCCCGTGTATCCTTCAAAATAGCCATAAATGCGCATGTATCAAGGCTATATGCCTCCCGCAGACACTAAACACGCTCGTGTGTCTAGGAGGTTCTCAAGACTGACTTGAATAGCTAAATTATAACAGACACACGCCTGTGTGCTCAACCGTGTGGGGTGAAATTAGGCTTAGTTTAAGCCACATTTCCCACCTATCTCAAGCATTCTAAGACCACAACATTTTAGCATTATTTGCATACATTCATATGCAACCAAATCAACCAATTCATAAATATATTTCATGCCATTCAATTACCATCCAATTCACTACTCAATTTCACAACCAACATACCAACTTAATGTACCAAAATGATCACAACTTGCATAAGTTCGAAATACATAAATTCATCATTTTATCACATATTTCATACCACAAAACTTACCAATTCAACATTCCATATTCAAACAATCACATAAACATTATATTTATCATATAACTTACCTATCAAACACATCATTTAGGCCAACTTAAAAAGCCATACATACCAACATTTACAAACCAAATCTCATGGCTAGATATTCACATCACAAAACATACCAAAATACTTCTAGCCTATACATGCCATATACCATATATACAACTCTCAAAATGGTACCAGAATAGATGATTGATAGTGTGAATGAGTCACTGACGATCCCTGGATCCGAGCTAGCTTTAAAATACTGTAAAACAGAGAACAATTCACACAGTAAGCTTTAAAGCTTAGTAAGTTCATACCATAAATAATCAATAGTTTATATTATACGAAACATCAACTAATAAACACTTAGTACTTCACAATTCATCCATCAATTCTATTCTATCTCATTTAGTATGTTCATACACACAGTATCATCTACCACAAAGGTATCGAACATACCTGAACTTTCCCGTATTTATTCATTTCATTCTAACCTCTTGTTCAAATACATAAATTCATTCGAAAGTCTTTCCATGCTTTAAGATTTTGCACACTTTGTGTATCTGTGATTTGCCGAAGTCATAACAATCTCGCACACTTAGTGCCATTTCAACAAACCGGAGCTATCTCGGTATCACACACTTAGTGCCTCATATAGCTGAAGCTATTCCAACTCGCACACTTAGTGCCATTTGTAGTCAAAGCTATTTCGAACTGCACATTTAGTGCCTAATATAGTCAATTATCATCATGCTCAAACTGTAATCAATATTTATACAATTTATGCATTATCAAAGCATTAAAACATAACTATAACATCATTTATCACATACGAACTTACCTCGTACTTGGATTTGATGATTCAGATTGTTTACTCGATATTCTTCGATTTCCCTCGATCTAAATCTGAATTCCTCTTTTCTTGATCTATATGTATTCAAAATTAACCTTTTTATTCAACAAATCATTCAATTCAATCCATATACACATATTTAGGGCATTTTACAAATTAGCCCTCACATTATCATATTTTAAGATTTTAGTCCCTAATTCATAAAATCACAAATTACTCAAAATTTCCTTATACAATTGCCTAGTGAATTTTACCCTAGTTCATAAAAACCCACACATTCCATTTATTTCACATTTTAGTCCCTCAATTTCTCATTTTCACAATTTAATTCGTAATATGCATTATTACTCAAAATCACTTTGCAAAACATGTATATAAAGCACTGAGCTTTCATATTTCATCATTTAACATCACAAAACTCATGAATTCATCAATGGCATCTCATCAAATTATCAATAATTTCATGAATTTAAGCATGGGATAGTTAGAACACTTAACAACGATCACAAAAACGTAAAAATCATCAAAAATCGAGCTCGAATGCTTATCTAATTGAGCTTAAACATAGTCGAACCCTAGTTGAGCTTCAACCTTTCTTGTTCTTTTATATTTTAGGCAAGAACAAACAAATAATGAACCAATTTGATGTTTTGTTTTAATAATAACATAATATTTTAATTACTAAATTAACCATTTTCATTTCATTTAAAATCCACCAACTCATGTCTAATTTTGTCCATACATTAATTCATTGGTATAATTGCATCATAAGGACCCGACATATATAAAGACATGGCAATTTGTCACTTTAACAAATCGAAGGCCACTTTTACATTTTATGCGATTAGGTTTTTTTTGCAAATTAAGCACACAAACAATAAAATTTCCACATGAAACTTTCACACATATCAATACACGTATTATAAAAACTAGAAATAATATTAAAATAATTTTCCAACCTCAAATTTGTGGTCCTAAAACCACTGTTTTGACTAGGGTCTAAACTTGGCTGTTACACGTGATGAAATTCTAAGAGCTTATGTTAAGGCTGAACCATATCAACCTATTCTTTTAGAATATCCTGCTTGCAATTCAAAAAAGCATCCTCATTATAAAGATGCAGTATTTTGTTTGCCTTATTTTCCTTTTAATAGCAATCCAAGTAGTTGTTTTGGATCAACTGCATTTACTCATAGTGGCTTTAGTAATTGGAAAAAGGTACACGATGGATGCAATTGTGCTTTTTTGACACGTATGGGAAAGATTTGAATTCACTACATAACAATACACAACGAGCTTATGTAGATTTAATGAATAAAGGTCAACATATTAAAGTATCACTTGATAGACAAATAACACAACAAATTGCAACTAATCGTCTACATCTAAAAACTAGTTGATGGTTGTCATTTTAAGAGTGTGCTTTTAGAGGTCATGATGAAAGCTCGGGATCAAAAAATTGTGGGAACTTTCTTGAATTGTTATCACTATTAGCATTGTATGATGAGAAAGTTGAAGATGTTTGGAAAAATGCTGTACAAAATGCTAGTTATACTTCTTCAACAATTCAAAAAGAGATATTGCAAATTTTTGCTAGTAGAGTTCGTAATGTAATTCGTGAAGAAAATGGTGACAGAAAGTTTAGCATTATTGTGGATGAAGTAAGAGATGAGCAAAAAAAAAAAAAAGAGAAAATAGCAATTATTTTAAGATTTGTTTATAAACAAGGATAGGTAAAAGAATGGTTTTTTGATATAGTCCATGTTAAAGATACTGCATCATTGACTTTGAAGAATGTAATTTTTAATATTCTCTTGCAACATATTTTTGACATACAAAATATCCGAGGTCAAGGCTATGATGGAGCAAGCAATATAGGTGGGGAATTTAATGGCTTGCAAGCTTTGATTTTGAATGATTTTCGATATACTTATTATGTTCACTGTTTTACTCATTGTCTTCAATTAGCATTAGTTGCAGTAGTTAGAGAAGTGGTTGAAGTGCATCAATTCTTTAAAGACTTGTCTGATATTGTTAATATTGCTTCGGTTTCTTCCAAATGGCACGATGAATTACAAAAAGCCCAAGCAGCTGAAATAACTTGTTTGGTATCCATTAATGAGTTAGCAACTAGAATAGGAATGAATCAGATTGGCACTCTACAACCTCCTGGTGAGACTCGAAGGAGTTCCCATTTAAATTTAGTTACTCGTTTACTGAAGATGTACAATGCTACTAGCATGGTTCTTGAAAATCTTAAAAATATCGCTTCAACTATTCTCAGTGAGGAGATGCCCATAACACATATAATAGATTGAGATATTTTAAGTTTATTTTTATTTTGCATATGATGAAAGAAGTTTTAGGGATTACTGATAACCTTTGTCAAGCTTTGCAACGTCATTCTCAAGATATATTAAATGCCATGAGTTTAGTTTTGACAATGAAAGATTTAATTCAAAAGTTGAGATATTATGGATGGAATGAATTGTTAAAAAATGTGATATATTTTTGTGAAACTTAGGAGTTGGATTTTCCAGATATGGATGCTCAATACTGTAACATCCCTAACCCGTAACTATCACTGGAACAGGTTTATGGAGAATTTCCAAAGTTTACAGAACTAATACAGATAATTCATATAATTTACTATTAATATCCGAAACTAATCATATCATCCCTTGAATGGACCCTCGAGACCCAATTTAAGCATTAGAAACAAGTAGGGACTAAATCGAGATCTCAGAGAATTTTCCATAAAATTTCAAAAAAAAATTTCTTATATACAAGGGTCACACGCCCGTGTGAGTAGGCCGTGTGGCTTACACAACCAAGTGACATGCCCATGTCTCAGGCCATGTGGGCATTTGATGTGAGGCACACAGCCGTGCCCTAGCCCGTGTTCTTACCCGTGTAACTCTCTAACTTGAGTCACACGGCCAGCCACACGCCCGTGTGCTAGGTCATGTGGTTAATTTTAATTTTTGAAATTTAGGTGCAAGTTTCACACAGCCAAGATACACGCTTGTGTTCTGGGCCATGTGTCACACACGGCTAAGACACACGCCCGTGTCTCTGTTCGTGTGCCTAATTTTGAGCATTTTGTTTCTAAATTTTAACATGCAGGGGACCACAGCCAAACCACATGCCCATATGCTAGGCCTTGTGTCACACACGGTCAAGACACACGCCCATGCGTCTACCCGTGTGGACAAAATAAAGCCATTTCCTAGCTTTATTTCTCACCCAAATTTTTCCTTTTACCTACAACAATACTTGTACATATATACCAAGCAATCATTATTAATATACATAATAACATCACATACATTCATATACACAACTTGCCCTTTTAGTAAAAACATATATTTTACCCTAATTCAATCTATCCATACCATATATATTAAGCATGATATAACCTTATAATAATATATCAAAATATACCATCACTAGCCATTCCAATAGCTAGATTACAAACATCCATTTATTTGCCAAGCATTGGCAAAGTTAGCCTATACATGCCATTATACTAAACAAGTTTACTATTTATACCAAAACAAGATGATGGATAGTGTGATGATACTCTGACCGATCTCTAACCTTTACGAGCTTCCGAGCACTATACACATTTCAAGCATTCGTCGGGTGTACATGATAACTCATCAAATACCTTGATAGTATTCTCAAGCCAGAACTCAGCTCTCTCGAGGTCATCATATACATTAGCCCTGAATTCCTCAGCTCCTTGCTTTCAAATTTTATCAACCAGAGGCTTTTTCTGTCTTACAAAATCCACACCTTGAGGAACTACGGGAATTGGTCAGGGATAAGGAGGGGGTAGAGGATGTGGGGCATTCGAATTTGTTCGAACAAACTCCAAATACCACTCATTCATCATGTGGAGGAAGGCTTCCCTAGCCCCTCCTCCTTGACTGACCGTGGGAGGTCTATTTTCAGATAATGTAGCCCCTTGAGCAGGAGCCGACGTATTACTTTCTATATCGTCAGCTACAGCTCAGTCAGGATACATTTACTATATGAAAGCACAGTTTCAAATTGTCAGGAGTTATCACACTATCACAGTTCATTTATGGCATGTATAGCTAGACTCTTACACACGCTACGCTAGTCCGAGAATCAACTAAATCGTAGCTCTGATGCCACTAAATGTAACACCCTTTACCCGTATTCGACACCGGAACAAGGTACGAGGTATTACTGGACTTATCACACAAACTTTTATACAATTTCGAGTCGTCAATTTGCATCCAAATTAAAACCATTCACATTTAATCATAAAGTCCATAATACGAGCCTACGAGGCCCAAAACATGTTTTGGAAGTGATTTGGGACTAAATCGAGAACTTTAAAAAATTTTACAAAAAACTTAGAAATTTTTTCATTAAACAGGAGTCACATGCCTATGTAGATATGGGACACGCTCGTGTGGGCAGGCCATGCGGTCAGACACACCCGTGTTTTAAACTCATGTAACTCTCTATTTATCACCCAAAAACAAATTGAAGACACACGGCCAAGTCACATGCCTGTGTGCTAGGCCGTGTGGTTGATTTAAAATTTATGATTTTTCATAAAATAGGTGCAGACTTCACACGCCTGTGCCTGAGGCTGTGTCATCCACACGGCTGAGACACAAGTCCGTGTCTCTGCCTGTGTGCTCAATTTTGAGCATTCTATTTCTCAAAATTAAGGTGCAGGGGACACACGACCGGAACACATGCCCATGGGTAGACCGTGTGTCAAACAATGCCTAGACACACGCCTGTGTATCTACCCGTGTGGACAAAAATAAGGCTATTTATCAAGCCTTTTTGCCACCCTTCTATGCATACACCTACACAACATAACATAGCACCATTCCAAGCATATACATACAACCAAATTAGCCACAACCAATACATCAACATATCATTCACATGCTACCATCTATCATTCACAAATATCACATACTTATCAACTCAATTCATGTAAATTCTCATATCCATGAAAGGCATCATCATTTATATTACTTATACCAATATTAGCCAATTTCAAATGGCCTTATACAAAATGAACTTTCAACCAATATAAGGCAACACATTTGGCCAAATCAATTATGACACATAACAAAATGACCAAGTCCCCTATACATGCCATAACTCAAAATGTTGAAATCATTGGTACCAAAATAATTGTTGATAGTGTGAGTAGATCTCTGATGGTCTCTGATCCCAAGCTAGCTTAGTGACACTATAAGACAAGGGAAAGGAAGGGGAGTAAGCATATAGCTTAGTAAGTTCCTATGCAAATAATAAGCATCATAACCACACATTTAGGATACAGTTAACATAATGAAAATTGGCATGAATGTTATTAAAATTATGTAGTCCTAACTTACTCAAATTACAACCTTACCAAGGGTTCATCACATATCAAGCTCATTTCGAATGAGTTTTACGTACATACCTATACCAATTCACAACATAACCATAGTCTTTCACAACTTTGACATTCCCGTTTAACACTCGAATATTAATGGATACTCAGAAATCTTGCACATAAGTGCCATATATGTAGCCAAAGCTACCCCACATCAAATAATACATATAGACTCGTTTTCGAGCTATTCGCGGGCCTGCTCACACAAGCTGTCAGTTAGGACATAGCTACACAGTGCTGCTCACACAAGCTGTCAGGTATCTGCAACACATGCCAGATTACCCAGCCACTGGTAGGACATATGAGACCAGCACCTGGATCACATAATCACATGTACACATGGGTTCCTAGTGACAGGTCACTCGTATCTTATTCTATTCCTAAGGTTCAACTGGGATTTCTCGCTTGTCGAAACTTTTGTCGAATGTATCCAAAGAGTCAATCAAAATTCATACAATATTAATTCATCTAGAACATAATTATAACAATGCATTATTTACATACGAACTTACTTTGGTACAAAAATAGCAGAATTTGACCTAATCGTCAAACACTTTGTTTTTCTCCCGATCTAGGTCCGAACCTCATTTTTCTAGATCTATAATAACAAATTTAACTCATTTAATACTCACATTATTCAATTCAGTCCAAGAATCATATTATGGAAAAATTACATTTTTGCCTCTAATGTTTCACATTTTTATGGTTTAGTCCCTAGGCTCGTAAAATGAAAGATATTCAATTTCTTTAAAACCCAAGCCTAGTCGAACCATATTCATACTCATACTAGATCACATTTTTCATTTAATCACACTTTTACTATTCATTTTTGTAACTTTTACAAATAGGTCCTTTTTAACATTTCCATAAAAAATCACCGAGCAAAAGTTGTTTATCTTACATCTAACATATATTTTCTACCATTAGGCATCAAAATACACAAATATCTATCATGGGTAAAAATTTGGACTTTGATTATTTCTTAAATTAGTGGTAGAAATAGGTAGATCGAGTTACAACAACTTCAAAAATGTAAAGAGCATTAAAAACAGGGCAAGAATGGACTTAAAATCAAGCTTGGAAGATGAACAAACTCTAGCTATGTCCTCTATTGAGAATTTTGGCCATGGGGTAGAAGATGAGCAAAAATTGACTTTTATTTTGCTTATTAATTCATTTATTATCCAAATGACCAAAATGCCCTCGACTTAAAATATAAACTTTCTCTTACTTCATGTCCATTTTTGTCCACTAACTTAACAAATGGTCTAATTACCGCCTAAGAACCTTCAATTTAAAATTTCATAGCAATTAGACACCTCTAGCTTCTAGAACACACATTTTGTATCTATTGCAATTTAGTCCTTTTTACCAAATTGAGTGTTCAAACGTCAAACGTTTCGAGCAAAATTTTCACAGAATCATTCATAAAACTGTATACCATAAAACTATAATAAAAATAAATCTTTCTACGTCAGATTTGTGGTCCCGAAACCAATTTTTTGACTAGACCCAAAATTGAGCTGTTACAGGTTTAATCGAGAGTTATAACTAATTTTGGAGGGTGTTTGGTATCGATTCTAGGTGTTGGTCTATTCGAGAGTGTTTTTACATAGAAATAATACCAACTGTATACCCAAAATGTAGAAAAATAAGATTTGAAAAAAGCATAAAAACCCTATTGTCGATGCCACACGAACGTGTGCTAGGCCGTGTGCGACAACACGGTCGTGTGATCGATGAAGGCCAAGCCGTGCACAAGACACAGTCGTGTGATGGCCAAAGTGTGGCCGTGTGAACCACACAGGCTAGGCCAAAATGGGTGTGTGGGCCCACACGCGCCACACGGACGTGGGGTATCTGGGCCAGGCCTTGTGATCTACACGGACAAGGCCAATTTGGCCGTGTGGGCCAAACGGGCGTGTAGACCCCATTTATCTGAATTTTCCCCTAGGGTTACACAAGTCATTCCAAATGACTGTGGGCTTACTGTAGGGTTGGTAAGAGCTAATTAAACCCTTAACTGTATAAACTGTCTATTTGATATTCTAATCTGATTAGAATTTGGTTGCATGTCTACTTGCACTATTATTTGCTATCAACACAAGATCATGAGCATGTAAGCATGTTAGATTATTTTTCTGCACATTAGATTATTTTTCTGCAATATTTGACTGGAAAACTCCGAGAAACATTTCTGAAGTCTGAAGTTTTTTGGGACTTGCTGGTTACTATAGACGATTTGTGAAAGGGTTCTCGATGATTGCAACCCCGATGACCAAACTAGTACAAAAAGATGTTAAGTTTGAGTGATCAGAAAAGTGTCAGAAAAGTTTTGATCAGTTGAAAACTCTTTTAACCGAAGCTCCGGTGTTAATTTAGCCAGAATCAGGTAAAGAATTTGTTATGTATAGTAATGCATATTTAAATGGTTTGGGCTGTGTTTTGATGCAGGGAGGCAAAGTTATAGCTTATTCCTCGAGAAAGTTAAAGCCGCATGAAAAGAATTATCTGACACATGATCTAGAATCGGAAGCTACTGTGTTTGCGTTGAAAATATGGAATCATTGTTTGTTCGGTGAAAAATGTCATGTTTATTCCGATCATAAAAGTCTAAAGTATTTGATGACTCAGAAAGATCTGAATTTGAGAAAACGCCAATGGTTAGAGTTGCTGAAAGATTATGAGCTAGTGATTGATTATCATCCGGGAAAATCTAATGTTGTTGCTGATGCACTAAGTCGAAAATCCTTATTTGCTTTGCACGCAATGAATGCACATCTAGCTATGTCAGATGATGGTGCGATAATAGCTAAGTTAAAAGCAAGACCGTTATTTATTCAGCAAATTTGTGAAGCTCAGAAAATCAACAAGGATTTGATAGTGAAACGGGATCAGTGCGATTCAAATGCTGATTCAGAGTTTCGAATTGATGATGATGACTGTTTGAGATTCAGAAACCGAATATGTGTTCCAAGAAGTACAGAGTTGATTCAGATGATTTTGAACGAAGCTCATAACAGTTGCCTATCCATACACCCAGGTAGTACGAAAATGTATAATGATCTAAAATAACACTATTTTTGGCAAAGTATGAAACGAGACATTTTTGACTTTGTATCAAAATGTTTTGTTTGTCAGCAAGTAAAAGCTGAAATCAGGTACCTTCTAGATTGCTTCAGCCGATCATGATACCTGAATGGAAATGGGACAAAGTTACAATGGATTTTGTATCTGGTTTACAGATGTCATTGAGCAAGAAAGATACAATCTGGGTTATTGTACATAGATTGACTAAATCAGCTCACTTTGTTCCAGTTCGTACAGATTATCTGCTCGATAAACTTGCTGCGTTATATGTTTCTTAGATTGTAAGACTACACGGGGTCCCTATTTCTATTGTGTCAGATAGAGATCCGAGGTTTACATCGCTGTTTTGGAAGAAACTGCAAGATGCATTAGGTACTAAACTGCATTTTAGCACTGCTTTTCATCCTCAGACAGACGGTCAGTCCGAGCGAATCATTTAGATACTTGAGGATATGTTGAGATGTTGCATTCTCGAGTTCGAAGGTACGTGGGAGCAATATTTACCTTTGGTTGAATTTGTGTACAATAATAGCTTTCAATCGAGTATCAAAATGGTACCTTATGAGGCTTTGTACGGTCGTAAATGTCGTACACCATTTTACTGGACTGAGCTTAGTGAAAATAAGTTAGACGGGGTCGATTTGATCAGAGAAACTGAACAGAAAGTGAAAGTGATTCGTGAAAGTTTGAAAGCAGCATCAGATCATCAGAAATCATATGCAGACTTGAAATGTAAAGACATAGAGTTTCAGATCGGGGATAGAGTGTTTTTGAAAGTCTCACCATAGAAGAAAATACTCAGATTTGATCGTAAAGGCAAATTGAGTCAGAGATTTATTGGACTGTACAAGATTATAGAGAGGATTGGACCGGTTGAGTATAGACTATTGTTGCCACCTGAGTTAGAAAAGATCCATAATGTATTTCATGTTTCGATGCTTCGACGATATAGATCCAACCCCTCACATGTGATTAGTCCATCAGAGATAGAGATTCATTCAGATTTGACTGACGAGGAAGAACCGATTTGTATTCTGGCTCATGAGATTAAAGAGTTACGAAATAAGAAAATTCTGTTGGTTAAAGTACTGTGGCATTAACACAGAGTTGAGGAAGCAACGTGGGAGCCAGAGGATATAATGAAAGAGCGTTATCCGAACCTATTCACCGGTAAGATTTTCGGGGATTAAAATCCCTAAGGGGGGAGAGTTGTAACAGTCCGATTTAGACCCTAATCAGAACGTTGGTTTTGGGACCACAAATCTGAGTCAGAAAAATATTTAAATATTATTTTTCATGTTTATATATGTGAAGTATCATGTGTGAAAGTTTCGTATGAAAATTTGATTGTTTGTGTGCTTAATTAAATAAAAGGGCTTAATCGCGTAAAATGAAAACTTAACAGTTTAAAGCATAAGGATGTAGTGTTAGTTTCTTTTCAATATGGAGTACTTATGTTGTAATTAGGCCTTTGGCTATATGAGTGGACGATTGAAGGCATGTTTTATATGGTTTTATCATTAAATTTTTAAGGTTAAAAATGGAAAGTAATAAATGGTATATATGATATATTATAACATAAAAAAATAAAGCCATGCATTTTGTTCATACTTAGTGACCGAAAACTTAAGAAGAAAAGAAAGAAAGAAAGCTTAGGTATTCGACAACTTTGAAGCTAGATTAAGGTGTGGACTTTGCTCGGTTTTTGATAATTTTTACGTTTTTGAGATCGTTGCTTCGAGAAATACCCGACCCATGCTTGAATTTTTTGTTTTGGTGAATATTTTGAGTTATGTCATTGATGAATATTTTTGTTTTGTGATGTTTAATGATAAATTATGAAAGATATATTTTGGATTAATATGTTTTGTATTGGAGTTTTTGATGATTTTGAATTATTAGGACTAAATTGCAAAAATAATAAATTGAAGGACTGAAATGAAAAATAAATGAAATATATGGATTAGTATGAGCATAAGGAAGATTCGGCCTAACTATGATGTGGTGAGATTTTGTGCATTTTGTGCAATTAGGACTAATTTGTAAAAGTATGAAATATCAGGGTAAAATGGTAATTTGCCCATTTATGTGTTGTGGGATTAAATTGAATGAAATTGTGTTTAAATGAGGTTAATTTGAAATTATATAGATCAAGAACAAAAGAAATCGGACTTGGATCAGGGAAAAACAAAAATAGTTGAATAGCCAGTTTACAACATTCGTCGATATCCGAGGTGAGTTTTTAAGCAATTAAACATCATTTATATTGAATGTAATCTGGTTTAATATGCTGTTTTGGAATCTATAGATTCATAAAAGAGCTAGCCGAATGTGTTTAAGTATAGAAATATTGTATTTGAGTTTAATTTTACTAAGTTATATCATTCAAAAGTCCGTATGATTGATATGAATTATTTGGAATTTTTGTTATATAAGTTGTGTACGAAAAAACTTTGTAATGGTGATATTCGGGCTTTGAGCCTAGCAAGCCTTGTGCTGGTGATTATAATCGGGCTTTATGCCTAGCAGGCTTAATGCCGGTGAATAAATATCAGACCTTGGGTTTAGCAAGCCTTGTGCTGGTGTGTGATTCAGGCTTATGCCTAGCAGGTTTTATACTGGTCATTTATTTTCAAGCTTATGCCTATAAGACTTCACATTGATGTAGAAATTGAGCATGTAATTTGATCTAAATGACCTTGTATATTCGGCCACATAGGTATGTACATATGTGATGATATATTGAACTTGTATATTTGGCCACATGTGATGTTATATTAAACTTGAATATTTGACTACATGTAATGTTTTATTGAGCTTGTATATTCGGTCATATATGATGATATATTGTACTTGTATATTTGACCATACGTGATGATATAATGAACCTTGAGTATTCACCATACAAGTAAATATTTATAAGATGATATATTGGATCTTGAATATTCACCAAATAGGTGTGTATATATGTGATATTATATTTGATTTTCTATAATAGACCAAATGAATGATATTGGTTTATAAAGTTCAGTTTAATTCATGAGTATATATGTTTGAATGTAAGCATAATTGAGATAGTGTTATTTTGGGAATGAAAAGTTGAATAATATTATGCTAAATGAGAAATATTAGTATTCGGCGAAGGTAATTTATTTGTGTTAAAGTATAACATTAATGATACAATTTGGCTTGTTTGAAATGTTTTGATTATTCATTTGAGTTGTTTAATTTGCTTAAAGCTTACTAAGCTAAGTTAGCTTACTCTGTGTGTTTTGTTACTCTGTTTTATAGATTTTGGTTGTAAGTTACGAGCTCGGGGATTGTCATCGAAGTCATCCACACTATCGTCAACCTTCGGTATATTTAAAAGTCTATTTTGGAACTTATGGCATGTATAGGCTAATATATTTTGATCGACCTTGGATATGTAAAATTCGAGCCATGCAATTATGGTTTAACTTCGAAGTTTGGACTTGGTTATGTTTGGTAATGGCTTAATCCGTTTTGATTATAATGTTATATGAAATGAATGAAAAGTGTATGTGATTGGTTCTATATGTTTTGAAAATAGCTTGAAAATGATTGTTGTTGATGTGTCGGTCATGGTGTGTATAATTTATCATGAGTTTGTTTAGATTATTCGACTTTGGTTGAGTATGAACAAAGTATATATATATATATATATATATATATATATATGAAATTGGTTTTATGTTTAATATTGGTATTATATTGTAAATGAGCATTTGATGGTATAAAGATATATATAGTAAGTTTGAATATATAGTAAGAAGTTATTATGATATTTTAGATTTTATAAATGACTTGTAAGTTGACTTAATAAATGAGCAAGATGTTGATTGTATATATATATATGCATATATGTGTTTGTACGTAATCGAATGATGCCTGTCATTATGTTTCATTTTTTTTAAATGAATGTGAATATGCATATGTGATGTTTATGTGATTGGCATAATAGGTATATTTGATGAACCTAAAATTTGAATATACAATATGTTTATAATGTATGTTTAACAATTATTTAATTATATGCTTTACACGTAAATATGAATATGACTTGTGTGAGCATGAGAATGTTCGGAACTATAAGTATGTTCGATAATGCCTCGTGACCCTAGTCTTGCGACAGATGTGGATTAGGGGTGTTACATTTTATTGGTATCAGAGCTACGGTTTAGTCAGTTCTAGGACTAACGTAGCATGTGTGAGTCTAGCTATACATGTCATATTTTTATACTGCGATAGTGTGATAACTTCTGACATTTGAAAATGTGCTTTCATATAGTAAATGGATCCTGACAGAGTTGTAGCGGATGATGTCGAGAGCGTAGCACCTGCTTCCGCGCATGGGACAGCGCCAGTTGAATCTCGACCTATCTCGAGTAGCCATGAGGGGGAGGCTAATCAAGCTTTCTATCAAATGATGAACGATTGGTTTACTCAGTATATCTGGACTAATCCAGCTACACAACAACCTCCACCCCCAAATAATCCATCTTCGATACCTGTGATACCTCCGATGATTGATCCAATAAGAATTAATAGGCCTCCTATAGATAAAATCAGAAAACACAGGCCCGAAGATTTTAAAGCTAATGATGATGATGATGCTGAGCGGGCTGAGTTGTGGCTTGATAATACTATCCGTGTGTTCGATGAGCTATCTTGTACTCCGCATGAATGTTTAAAGTGTGTCATATCTTTATTACGAGACACCACATATCACTGGTGGAATACACTAGTATCGGTGGTCCCAAAAGAGATAGTGACCTGGGAATTCTTTCAGACTGAATTTAGTATGAAATACATCAGTCAGAGATTTATCGATCAGAAATGCAAAGAATTTTTGGAATTGAAACAGGGTCGTATGACCATAACTGAGTATGAACAGAAATTTGAAAGACTCAATTGATATGCTTGTGAATGTGTTTCAACTGAAGCTATCATGTGTAAAAGATTTGAAGACGGTTTGAACGAAGACATTAAATTGCTGGTTGGTATACTTGAAATTAAAGAGTTCGTGGTACTTGTTGAACGAGCTTGCAAAGCCGAAGAACTCGGGAAATAGAAAAGAAAAGGTAATTTTGAAGCCAGAGATTCTCGTAGGAGATCAACGAGTAAGACTTTTCACTCAGTATCAAAAAAGTTCAGAGATGATTCTAGTTAATTTAAAGCTACTTCGGACTTTTCTAGACGAGATCGAGACTGACCACCTATGAGTCTATGAGCCACTTCGATTGCTAGTGTTGGCAATGATCGACAGAACAGATTCGAGTGTAAGCATTACGGTAAATGGCATTCTGGAAATTGTAGATTGCATGATCAGTCTTGTTTTAAATGTGGATCGATGGAACATTTTATCCGAGATTGTCTGATGTTAGCCGAGCAAAACACTGTTCAGAACGCGAGACCGAGTAACATGTCAGTGCGAGGCAGACCACCCAGACATTCGAGTAATGTAGGTGGCAGTCAGGGAGGGACGAAAGATACAACGGTTCAATTTGAGGCTCGTGCACCTGCCAGAGCATATGTTATACGCGCTCGTGAGGATGCTTCTTCCCTAAATGTTATTAGCGGTACTTTCACTCTTTATGATACTAGTGTTATTGCATTAATCGATCCTGGTTCGACTCATTCATATGTGTGTGAAACATTAGTATCTAGTAAGACTTTGCCAATTGAGTCTACTGAGTTTGTGATTCGAGTGTCAAACCCCCTAGGCCGGTGTGTTCTGGTTGACAAAGTGTGTAAAAATTACCCGTTATGATTCGAGATTCATGCTTTCCGGCTAATTTGATGTTGTTACCTTTCGACGAGTTTGATATAATTTTTGGTATGGATTGTTTGACTTTGCACGATGCCGTTGTTAATTACAAAAGAAAGGCCATTGATTTGAGATGTCAGAGTAGCGAGATTATTCGGATTGAATCTAATGATCTGAATGGTTTACCAGCAGTAATTCTTCGATGTTAGCTCGGAAGTATGTGAGAAAAGGTTATGAAGCTTACTTTGCTTATGTGCTTGATAGTAAAGTAACTGAAAAGAAGACTGAATCTGTACCAGTTGTGTGCGAGTATCTGGACGTGTTTCGTAAAGAATTACCAAGTTTGCCACCTATTCGAGAGGTAGAGTTTGGTATTGAGTTAGTACCGAGGATGACTCCGATTTCAATAGCTCCATATCGGATGGCACCTACTGAATTAAAAGAGTTGAAAGCACAGTTGCAAGAGTTAACAGATAGAGGTTTTGCATGACCGAGTTTTTCTCCCTGGGGTGTGCCAGTTCTATTTGTGAAAAAGAAATATGGAACTATGAGAATGTGTATTGATTACCTCAGCTAAATAAGGTGACTATAATGAATAAATACCCGTTGCCATGGATTGACGACCTGTTTGATAAACTGAATGGGGCTTCAGTGTTTTCAAAGATAGATTTGAGATTTGGTTATTATCAGTTGCGAGTTAGAAGCTCTGATGTGCCAAACACTACTTTTCGAACGAGGTACGGACATTATGAATTTCTAGTTATGCCGTTCAGACTTACTAATGTACCTGCTATTTTTATGGATTTGATGAATCGGATCTTCAGGCAGTATTTAGATCGGTTTTTGGTTGTGTTCATTGAAGATATATTGATCTACCCTCGTAACGAAACTGAACATGCCGAGCATTTGAGACTTTTGCTACAGACTTTGTGAGAAAAAAAATTGTATGCAAAGTTTAGTAAATGTGAGTTCTAGCTACACGAAGTTAGTTTCTGGGACATGTTGTTTCAACATCAGGTATTCGGGTTGATCCAAGTAAAATTTCAGCAATACTTGACTGGAAACCTCCGAGAAACGTTTCTGAAGTCTAAAGTTTTCTGGGACTTGCTGGTTACTATAGACGATTTGTGAAAAGGGTTCTTGATGATTGAAAACCTGATGACCAAACTACTGCAAAAAGATGTTAAGTTTGAGTGGTCAGAAAAGTGCCAGAAAAGTTTTGATCAGTTGAAAACTCTTTTAACTGAAGCTCTAGTGTTAGTTCATCTAGAATCGGGTAAAGATTTGTTATATTTAGTGATGCATCTTTAAATGGTTTGGGCTGTGTTTTGAGGCAGGAAGGCAAAGTTATAGCTTATGCCTCGAGACAGTTAAAGCCGCATGAAAAGAATTATCTGACACACAATCTAAAATTGGAAGCTATTGTGTTTGCGTTGAAAATATGGCATCACTATTTGTTTGGTGAAAAATGTCACGTTTATTCCGATCATAAAAGTCTAAAGTATTTGATGACTCAGAAAGATCTGAATTTGAGACAACGTCGTTGGTTAGAGTTGCTGAAAGATTATGAGCTAGTGATTGATTATCATCCGGGAAAAGTTAACGTTGTTACTGATGCTCTAAGTCGAAAATCCTTGTTTGCTTTGCGCGCAATGAATACACATATAGCTATGTCAAATGATGGTGCAATAATAGCTGAGTTAAAAGCAAGACCGCTATTTATTCAGAAGATTTGTGAAGCTCAGAAAATCAACAATGATTTGATAGTGAAACGAGCTTAATGTGATTCAAATGCTGATTCAGAGTTTCGAATTGATGATGATGACTGTTTGAGATTCAGAAACTGAATATGTGTTCCAAGAAGTATAGAGTTGATTCAGATGATTTTCAACGAAGCTCATAACAGTTGGCTATCTGTACACTCAGGTAGTACGAAGATATATAATGATCTGAAACAACACTATTGGTGGTAAGGTATGAAAAGAGACATTTCTGTCTTTGCATCAAAATGTTTAGTCTGTTAGCAAGTAAAAGCTGAACATCAGGTACCTCTGGATTGCTTTAATCGATCATGATACCTGAATGGAAATGGGACAGAGTTATGATGGATTTTGTATCTGGTTTACCAATGTTATTGAGCAAGAAAGATACAATCTGGGTTATTGTGGATAGATTGACTAAATCAGCTCACTTTGTTCCAATTCGTACAGATTATCCACTCGATAAACTTGCTGAGTTATATGTTTCTCAGATTGTAAGACTATATGGGGTCCCTATTTCTATTGTGCCAGATAGAGATCCGAGGTTTACATCATGGTTTTGGAAGAAACTGCAAGATGCATTAGGTACTAAACTGTATTTTAGCACTACTTTTCATCCCCATACAGATGGTCAGTCCGAGCGAATCATTCAGATACTTAAGGATATGTTGAGATGTTGCATTCTCGAGTTCGAAGGTACGTGGGAGCGATATTTACCTTTGGTTGAATTTGCGTACAATAATAGCTTTCAATTGAGAATCAAAATGGCACCTTATGAGGCTTTGT
The DNA here is from genome assembly GCF_025698485.1 of Gossypium arboreum. Classification (NCBI taxonomy): domain Eukaryota; kingdom Viridiplantae; phylum Streptophyta; class Magnoliopsida; order Malvales; family Malvaceae; genus Gossypium; species Gossypium arboreum. The sequence continues at coordinate 85,703,449 of NC_069073.1, forward strand.
ACGGTCATAAATGTCGTACACCATTGTACTGGACTAAGCTCAGTGAAAATAAGTTACACGGGGTCGATTTGATCAGAGAAACTGAACAGAAAGTGAAAGTGATTCGTGAAAGTTTGAAAGCAGCATCAGATCATCAGAAATCATATGCAGACTTGAAATGTAAAGACATAGAGTTTCAAATCGGGGATAGAGTGTTTTTGAAAGTCTCACTATGGAAGAAAATACTCAGATTCGGTCGTAAAAGAAAATTGAGTCTGAGATTTATTGGACCGTACGAGATTATAGAGAGGATTGGACCGGTTACGTATAGACTGTTGTTGCCACCTAAGTTAGAAAAGATCCATAATGTATTTCATGTTTCGATGCTTCGATGATATAGATCTGACCCCTCGCATGTGATTAGTCCATCAGAGATAGAGATTCATTCAGATTTGACTGACGAGGAGGAACCTATTCGTATTCTGGCTCATGAGATTAAAGAGTTACGAAATAATAAAATTTCGCTGGTTAAAGTACTGTGGCATAAACACAGAGTTGAGGAAGCAACGTGGGAGCCAGAGGATACAATGAAAGAGCGTTATCCGAACCTATTCACCGGTAAGATTTTCGAGGACAAAAATCTCTAAGGGGGAAGAGTTGTAACAGTCCGATTTAGACCCTAATCAGAATGGTGATTTTGGGACCACGAACCTGAGTTAAAATATATTTAAATATTATTTTTCGTGTTTATTATATGTGAGGTAGAAAGTGTGAAAGTTTTGTATGAAAATTTGATTGTTTGTGTGCTTAATTAAATAAAAGGGCTTAATCGCGTAAAATGAAAACTTAACAGTTTAAAGCATAAGGACTGTAGTGTTAGTGGCATTTTGATATGGAGTACTTATGTTGTAATTAGGCCTTTGGCTATATGAGTGAAAGGTTGAAGGCATGTTTTATATGGTTTTATTATTAAATTTTTAAGGTTAAAAATGTAAAGTAATAAATGGTATATATGATATATTATAACATAAAAAAATAAAGCCATGCATTTTGTTCATACTTGGTGCCCGAAACCTTAAAAAGAAAAGAAAGAAAGAAAGCTTAGAAAGCTTAGGTATTCGGCAACTTTGAAGCTTGATTAAGGTATGGACTTTGCTCGGTTTTTGATATTTTTTACGTTTTTGAGATCGTTGCTTCGAGTACTACCTAACCCATGCTTGAATTTTTTATTTTGGTGAATATTTTGAGTTATGTCATTGATTAATATTTGTGTTTTGTGATGTTTAATGATAAATTATGAAAGATATGTTTTGGATTAATATGTTTTGTATTGGAGTTTTTGATGATTTTGAATTATTAGGACTAAATTGCAAAAATAATAAATTGAAGGACTGAAATGAAAAATAAATGAAATATATGGATTAGTATGAGCATAAGGAAGATTCGGCCTAACTATGATGTGGTGAGATTTTGTGCATTTTGTGCAATTAGGACTAATTTGTAAAAGTATGAAATATTAGGGGTAAAATGGTAATTTTCCCATTTATGTGTTGTTGGATTAAATTGAATGAAATTGTGTTTAAATGAGGTTAATTTGAAATTATATAGATCAAGAACAAAAGAAATCGGACTTGGATCAGGGAAAAACAAAAATAGTTGAATAGCCGATTTACAACGTTCGTCGATATTCGAGGTAAGTTTTTAAGCAATTAAACATCATTTATATTGAATGTAATCTAGTTCAATATGCTGTTTTGGAATCTATAGATTCATAAAAGAGCTAGCCGAATGTGTTTAATTATAGAAATATTGTATTTGAATTTAATTTTACTAAATTATATCATTCGAAAGTTCGTATGATTGATATGAACTATTTGGAATTTTTGTTATATGAGTTGTGTATGAAACAACTTTGTAATAGTGATATTCGGGCTTTGAGCCTAGCAAGCCTTTTGCTGGTGATTATATTAGGGCTTTATGCCTAGCAGGCTTAATGCCAGTGAATAAATATCAGACCTTGGGTCTAGCAGGCCTCGTGCCGGTGTGTGATTTAGGCTTATGCCTCGCAGGTTTTATACCGGTGATTTATTTTCAAGCTTATGCCTATAAGACTTCACATTGATGTGGAAATTGAGCATGTAAGTTGATCTAAATGACCTTGTATATTCGGCCACATAGGCATGTACATATGTGATCATATATTGAACTTGTATATTTGGCCACATGTGATGTTATATTAAACATGAATATTTGACTACATGTGATGTTTTATTGAGCTTGTATATTCGGTCATATATGATGATATATTGTACTTGTATATTTGGCCATATGTGATGATATAATGAACCTTGAGTATTCGGCCATACAAGTAAGTATTTCTAAGATAATATATTGGATCTTGAATATTTGGCCAAATAGGTGTCTATATATGTGGTATTATATTTGGTTTTCTATAATAGACCAAATGAATGATGTTGGTTTATAAAGTTGAGTTTAATTCATGAGTATATATGTTTGAATGTAAGCATAATTGAGATAGTGTTATTTTGGGAATGAAAAGTTGAATAATATTATGCTAAATGATAAATATTAGTATTCGACCAAGGTAACTTATTTGTGTTAAAGTATAACATTAATTGTAACACCCCATACCCGAGTCCGTTACCGGAATCGGACACAAGGTGCACACAGACTTAACTATTTTCACAGTCCATTTAGAAATTTCCAGACTAGCTGGTCACTGCATCATTGTCGCCTTAAAAATCATATCTTGAGTTTCAAAGCTCGAAAATTTGTTTCGTAATTTTTCCCTGAAACTAGACTCATATTTCCATCTACAGATTTTTTTTCTAGAATTTTTTGTTGAGCCAATTAGTACAGTTTATTAGTTAAAGTCTCCCCTATCCCAGGGTTTGACTACACTGACCTTCATGCATTACGAATTGAATATCTCCTTGTACAGGGCTTTAATACTTATACCGTTTGTTTCTATAGAAACTAGACTCAGAGAGGAATCTATAAATATATGGAATGACTCCTAATTATCTCTGGTTAATTTACAATGAATTTCCAAAGTAGGAACAGGGGATCCAGAAACCGTTCTGGCCCTGTTTCACGAGAACTTTAATATCTCTTAACATATAACTCATATGACTGTTTCGTTTCTTCCACATGAAAGTAGATTCATCAAATTTCATTTACATAATTTATTCACTATTTAATACCATTCCTACTATTTTTAGTGATTTTTCACATCCACATCACTGCTGCTGTCAGCATCTGCCTTTAAGGTAGGCTTTACCTATTTCATGATTTCCATGATTCAATTGGCCCCTTTTGCATACATAGCACAAAGTGTGATCATGATTAACCATCCCAATGGCTAATTGTTTCAAAACAATTCCATACCTCATAATGATCAACAAACAAACGATTATGATACTAGGCTAAAACATATATAAGCCATTTTCGCATGGCCATCCAAGTTTACACAAAACCGAAAGGTACATGACCTTCAACAAAAGGGTAGTCCTATACATGCCATTTCAAAGTTCAACCAAAATTGTACCAAAATGGGGGCTTTGATAGTGTGGATGACTTCGACTTGATGATCCTGAATCCGATAGCTAACGAGCAAAATCTATAAACAGAGAAACAGAGAAGACGGAGTAAGCAATTTATGCTTAGTAAGTTTGAGCAAGAGATTCCAGCACAACAAAAGCATAGCATTCATAAAGCTAACGGATAATTTCATATGCACAAATTCTCAATATCATACTCATTTCACATTCCAACCCCTATGTTCATACATAAGGGATCATCTTAGCCAAATACCGAAAACCCATTACTCGACTGAGCGAATATTATTCGAAGGGAATCAACTAATTCAAGCACATACGAACATACCTCATTGCTGGAATTTTTCAAGCGTATTAACTGAAAATTTTATAGCAAGATCGCTCATTCTCGAATCACGTACCTTCGGAATTTAACCGGATATAACGACTCGCTCAAATGCCTTCGGGACGAAGCCCGGTTATAGTGACTCGCACGAATGCCTTCGGACTTAACCCGGTTTAGTAACTTGCACAAATGCCTTGGGCTTAGCCCGATTTATTAACTCGCACGAATGCCTTCGATCCTAGTCCGGATATAGTCACTTAGCACAAAGCCTTGGGACTTAGCCAGGACATCATTCAATAACCGAGCACAATTATCAATAATTATGACACATTCAGTATTTCATTTTCATTAGCAAAACTCAAACACAAGGCACTATTCACACTTGAAATTTCGCTCAATAGCCACACACAAAGAGCATGATTTTAATTTGCTTTAAACATGATCTAATCAATTCGAATTTAAGCTCTATTACTCAAGTACTTACCTTGGATGTTGTCGAGCGATTTCGACGGCTACTCGACTACTTTTGTGACAGCCCAAAATTGACCCTAGTCGGGATGTGGTTTCGGGACCACAAAACCAAGGCATAAAAATAATTTAAAATTTATTTTGATGCCTATAATATGTGTTAATTCATGTGTGACATTTTTGATGTTTCGATTTAGAGTTATAAATGTGAATTTCACTAGAAAGGATCTAGTAGTAAACTTTGAAAGTATGATGGGGAAATGTGTGATGACTAGTTGATAATGCATGCAAAAATAAGGATTTGCATGTCAAATTCCCCCAACATGAAGTGGCCGGCCATGACAAGGGTGTATGGGCTAAACATGTCATGAAACATGTTTTGTTGGTGTATTAGGGAGAAATAATAAACAATGGTGTATGGGTGATAAAAGAATGAAAAAAAAATGTGTGTGAGTGTGGTATCTTCTCCCCATTGCCGTGAGTTGTAGAGAAAGAAAGAAAAAAATTTTGTTCATCCATTTTTCTCTTCTTTGGCCGAAAATACTAAGGAAAAAGGAAGGATTTTTGCTTCATGCTTGGTTTAGAAGAGAACTAGAAGGAGATTTGGCTATACTTGCATCAAGATTAAGGTATGTTTGAGGTTGTGTCATGAGATTCATGCTTGTTTTGGTTGCTAACTTGATGTGCATGTTAGCCATGGTTCAAATCCTTGTTATGCCATGAAAATGGTATTTGGCCAAGGGTGATATTGTGTTAAAGCCATTGCATGCTAAATGTGAAGCTTGTTGATGATGCATGTAATGATGGATTGACTACTCTTGAAATTTCTTTTTAGTATTCTTGAGTAGGACATTGAATTCTTTGTTTAACCATGACCGAAGTTGAAAGGGGTATGGTTGTGATGTATTCGGCCATGGTGCATTCATGAGCATGATTTATGCTTGTTACTTGATTGGTAAAAATTTGTGTTTGGATGGGTATGAACCCCTTGAGATTCGGCCTTGCACCTATATGTGTATACATGTTTGCACATGATGTATTGGTATGACATATATACTACCTCAAAGTATGTATTTTCATGTGATTATGTTTTGATTATGAAGTAAATGATAGATGTGTATTGAGCTACAATATGTAAAGCATTAGCTAGTAAAATGTGTGCCATTCATGTGTGGTATTAAACACATAATTGGCCTCAACATCAACATGCATAATCGACCATGAATGAGTACCTAAGAGGTTGTGTTGTTCGGCCATGAGTAAGCATGTTGAAGGCTTTGTGTGTTGAGTCGATTCATGAATTCGTACTTATGTGACTTTAATGTCTAGTGAATATATGTGGGCTAAGTGCCTTGAGTTCCTCTTTTTGATACTCAAATGATTGAATCAATTTAATTGTTAAATTAAGCTCAAGAGCAAAGAGGGACCAAATCCGATAAAGGGAAGGAAAAATAGTCGAATAGCCATCGGAATCATTCGACAACATTCGAGGTAAGTTTTGAGTATCGAACTTAGATTTTATTCGATTGGATGAAGTAATAAGCAATCGAAATTGTGCCCTTGTATGTGGCCATTGAGCCGAAATGATATTTCTTATTAAGTGAATTGTGCACAAAAGTTTGTTATGAAATTGAAACAAAGATGTGTATGAATGTGCGATTGTGATATCCGGGCTAAGCCCAAGGCAATTGTGCGAGCTATGATATCCGGATAAACTCCAAGGCAATTGTGCGAGTTGTGATATCCGGTTAAGTCCCGAAGGCATTTGTGCGGGTTATCATAACCGGGCTATGTCCCGAAGGTGTTTGAACAAGTAGCTATATCCGGATAAACTCCGAAGGTATGTGATTCGAGAACTTTGAACTTGCTGTAAAAATTTTCAGTTAATACGCTTGTGAAATTCTCAACAACAAGGTACGTTTCGTGTGTGCTTTGCACACTATGAGTAAGTGTATGTGCGTATTCGCTCCAATGATAAATGAGTTATCGGCCTTGACTAAGCCGTTATTAGTGTATGAATATAAGAGTTGGGATTGTGAAGTAAGCATGTCTTTGAGAAATTGTGCATATGAATTATTGTTTAGCTACTTGAATGCTATGCTTTGGTTGTGTGTATATTATGGCTCGAAACTTACTAAGCATAAATTGCTTACTCCGTTTCTTTGTTTCTCTGTTTATAGATTTTGCTCGTTAGCAATCGGATTCGGGATCATAGAAGTTGAAGTCAACCACACTATCAAAGCCCTTTTTGGTACTCCTTTAGTTGAGTTTTGGATATGGCATGTATAGGACTACCCTCGGTTGTTTTTAAGTACTTTGTGATGTATATGTGTGCGGCCATGCGAAAATGGTTCGTAAAAGTGGAGTATGGAATTTGACCATATGTGGTTTGTAATTATATTTGGTTTCATGATGTGATTATGGTTTGGAATGAGAGAGTTGGTCACATGATCAGCCATTGGAATGGCTAAATATGATCATATGTGGACCTAAGTATGACTAGACTATAGTTGGTCCATGGGAACTACAATATAGGTAAGGCCTACCTTAAAAACAGAGGCTGCCAGCTGCAGTGACGTGGATGTGAAAAATCACCAAAATTTGTAGGAATGGTTTTAAATAGTGAATAAATTATGGGATCGAACCTTGACGAGTCTATTTTCATGTGAAAGTAACGAAACTATCATATGAATAGTATACCGAGAGATATTAAAGTTCTCGTGAGACAGGGCCAGAACGGTTTCTGGGTCCCCTGTCGCGACTTTGAAAATTTACTATAAATTATCCAGAATGAATTAGGAGTCATTCCCTATATGTGCAGATTCCTTTTTGAGTCTAGTTTCATTAGAAACAAATGGAACCAGTATTAAAGCCCTGTACAGAGAGATATTCAAGTTTTAACGCGCGAAGGTCAGTGTCGTCGACCTCTGTAACATGGGTGACTTTAACTAATAAACTGTACCAATTGGCCCAACCAAAAATTATAGAAATAAGTCCATGGAAGGATATATTAGTCTAAATTCAGGGAAAATTTACGGAATCAGTTTCCGAGTTTTGAAACTCGAGATATGATTTTTAAGGCGACAGTGACGCAGTTTTCCAGCCTGTCTGGAAATGCCAAATTGGTCGGTGCTTTAAGAGAACTTGGCTCATTAACCCCTCGTGTCCGACACCGGCGATGGTCTCGGGTTCTGGGTGTTACAACTTTTTCCTTCCCTTTATCGGATTTAGCTCCCCTTTGCTCTTGAGCTTAATTTGACAAATAAATTGATTTAATCATTTGAGCATCGAAAGAGGAATTCAAGGTACTTAGCCAATATATATACTCATTAGGCATCAAAGTCACATATGTACGAATCATGAATCGAACTCAACACATTAGTTAATATTCCTCTTAGCTGAATTTTCTAAGCCAAGAATAGGCATCAATATGCTTGCCTCTAACCGAATGCATGCACACCAATTTCCCCTCATGTGGCCGAATATGCATGTCCATGTTGAGGCCAATTATACACTTATTACCACACAAAAACAGCATACATTTTACTAACTAATGCATTCCATATTGTAACTCAATACACATCTATCATTTCCTTCATAACCGAAACATCATCATAAGTAAGTATATACCTTGAGATAGTATATATATGTCATACCAATACATCATGCTCAAACATATATACATATATATATGCTAGAGCCGAATCTCAAGTTGATTGTAACTAAACATGAACATGATTTCGAAACACAAATCTTACTTTCCATGCAATGAGCATAAATCACACTTATGGATGTACCATGGCGAATACATCACGACACCATAATTTTGGTCATGATTACACAAAGAACTTAGTATCTCATTCAAAAATGCTTAAAGAAAATCTAAGAGTCCTCAATCCACCATCACATGTATCATCATCAAGCTTCATATTTAACATGCAATGGCATTAACTCAAAATCCACCTTGGCCAAATACCATCCCCATGATATAACAAAGATTCAACCATGGGCTAATAAGAACATCAAGTTAGCAACCAAAACATGCATGAATCTCATGGCACAACATCAAACATACCTTAATCTTGATGCAAGTATAGCCAAACCCTTCCTAATCCTCTTCAAAACCAAGCATGAAGCAAAACTCCTTCCTTATCCTTAGTATTTTCGGCCAAAAGAGAGTGAAATGGATGAACAAAATTTTTTGTTTTCTTTCCTACCTACACGGCAATGGGGAGGAGAGAAGCCTTCACACACACATTTTTTTTATTCCATACTCCTTATTTCATTCATTCCAACATAACCCACTTACCAAACATGTTTCATGACATGATTTTGCCCATAATTCCTTGTCATGGCCGCCACTAGCTATTGGGGGAAATTTGACATGCAAGTCCATTGTTTTGCATGCATGCTTTAATTAGTCATCACACATTTCCCCATCATACTTTCAAAGTTTACTACTAGGTCCTTTCTAGTGAAATTCACATTTATAGCTCTAAATCAAAACATCAAAAATGTCACACATGAGTTAACACACATTATAGGAAATAAAATAAATATTAAATTATTTTTATGCCTCGGTTTTGTGGTCCCGAAACCACATTCCGACTAGGGTCGTTTTAAGGCTGTCACATTAATGATACAATTCAACTTGTTTGAATTGTTTTGATTATTCATTTGTGTTGTTTAATTTGCTTAAAGCTTACTAAGCTAAGTTAGCTTACTTTGTGTGTTTTGTCACTCTATCTTATAGATTTTGGTTGTAAGTTACGAGCTCAGGGATCGTCATCGAAGTCATCCACACTATCGTCAACCTTCGATATTTTTAAAAGTCTATTTTCGAACTTATGGCATGTATAGGCTAATATATTTTGATCGACCTTGGATATGTATAATTCGAGCCATGTGAATATGGTTTAACTTTGAAGTTTGGACTTGGTTATGTTTGGTAATGGCTTAATCCGTTTTGATTATAATGTTATATGAAATGAATGAATAGTGTATGTGATTGGTTCTATATGTTTTGAAAATAGCTTGAAAATGATTGTGGTTGATGTGTCGGTCATGGTGTGTATAATTTATCATGAGTTTGCTTAGATGATTCGGCTTTGGTTGAGTATGAAGAAAGTATATATATATATATATGAAATTGGTTTTTATGTTTAATATTGGTGTTATTTTGTAAATGAGCATTTGATGGTATATATATATATATATATATTAAGTTCGAATATATAGTAAGAAGTTATTATGATATTTTAGATTTTATAAAGGACTTGTAAGTGGACTTACTAAATGAGCATGATGTTGATTGTATATATTTATGCATATATGTGTTTGTGCGTAATTGAATGATGCTTGTCATTATGTTTCATTTTTTTTTAAATGACAGTGAATATGCATATGTAATGTTTATGTGATTGGCATAATAGGTATATTTGATGAGCCTAAAATTTGAGTATACAATATGTTTATAATGTATGTTTAATAATTATTTAATTATATGCTTTACATGTAAATATGAATATGACTTGTGTGAGCATGAGAATGTTCGGATCTGTAAGTATGTTTAGTAATGCCTCGTGACCCTAGTCCTGCAACGGATATGGATTAGGGGTGTTACAGTAGGGATGGTCGGAGATGGTGTGTAGAGGACAGGGGTAGGATATATGTTTGTTGATTCTGGTTTGTACATCCGTATCTATATCTATAATGGGCTTAACCCAAATCTGTATCTGACTGATTTTGACTTTCTGGTTATCTACATGCTTAATTCTATGGGGTTACACACTTAGTTTACATAAACTCACCCTTTTCTACTTATTCTGTATAGGTAATCCACAGAGTTAGGCGGATCAGTGCAGTAGAGGACTCGACGGTGACCACTCACTAGTACCGTTTTACTCTATTTCATAGTTTTATTTAAGTTTGGCATTAAGGCTTGAAAGTTGTATTTTCTAGGACTCTCTAGACTCTTTTAAACTGTCTTGTTTTGGTTTGGGTTTTTGGATTAAACTTGCTTATCACTTTGATGATTACCTAAAACATGAGTATCTAAAAATGCGATCTGTTTTCCTTAAAAACAACGGTTTTTCCTAAACTTCCACTAAAATGAAATGTTTTAAGGCAAGGCGACTATTTGAACATATGTTTTGAAATAGATGAAAGCAATTAAAGGTTTATAAGCTTAAGGTTTTATCAAGTTAGCTCCGTTTTCAAAATCCCTTCCACGTGACATCTCCAGATTCGGTCAAAATGTCTAGGCCGAGTTTGGGGTGTTACACATTGGTGTTCATTACACCTTATCGCATGGCACTGAAAGAACCCAATGAGCTGAAGATCCAATTACAAGATTTGTTGGATCGAAGGTTTATTCAACCGAGTGTATCACCTTGGGGTGTGTCGGTGTTGTTTGTAAAGAAGAAAGATGATACATTGAGGTTGTGTATTAATTATCGACAAATGAACAAGTTAACAATCAAGAACAAGTATCCATTGCCTTGAATTGATGACCTATTTGATCAATTCAAGGGAGTGATGATGTTTCCGAAGATAGATTTGAGGTCTGGGTATTATCAACTTATAGTGAAAGAAGATGATATGCTAAAGACTGCATTCAGGACTCGATATGGGCATTACGAGTACCGTTTGGGTTGAGAACACACCTGTAGAGATCATGGACCTGACGAACACAACTGTAGAGTTCATGGGTTGCGTAACAAGACCATACCATTCCTAAAGGTTTTGTGGCATAATCACAAGACTAAAATGGCTACTTGGGAAATCAAGGATGTGATGAGACGTTAGTATCCTTATCTATTTGATTCATGTAATTTCGAGAACAAAATTCTTTTTAGAGGGGGGATTTGTCACATCCCGAAAATTGGGTTAGTAGAAATGAGTATTAGATTGTGGCTCGAGAGAAAAATCGTGTTTTGTGTAGTAGAAGCTGAAATAGGATAAAATAAATAATTAGTTATTAATAGTAAAAATAATAATTAAATAAAATAATAATGGTATTAATAATTGAGGCATTAGTAAAATGTAATAGAGGCTAATTTGGAATAGTGGTTAAAGTATAGGTTAATGTGTAAAATAAGACTAGTTGTTAAAAAGGAAGTTATTAGAATAAGGGAGAAATAGGAGAGGACTTAGAGGGTAAATAACCCATTTTTAAAAAAAATAGTTGGCTATAAAAGCCACTTGCCTTTCCAATTTCTCTTCATGCTTTTTCATTTAAAAAAAATTATTAGGTCTAGAATGAAAAGTTTTCTTTTAGAAATTTTTGCATCTCTTATATTTTCTTGACATCTAAACACTCTCTATTCTTTTAATTTTGCAAGAAAATCACTTTTTCTTCACTTATTTCTCACCTAAACTTAGATCGTTTTTGCTCAATGGTGCAAATTCATGGAGGTTTTCAAACTAAAGGTAAACCTATTGTTTTCTTATGTATTAATTTTTTATTAGGTGTTTTTAATTTGAATTTTCATAGATTTAAGTAAGAAAATTAAATATCCATAGTTTTAAAGCTATCTTTTGCATAAAAAAATGGTGAATATAAGAATAAAGAGCTAAGAGATGTTTTTTAAAATAATTTTTAGTATATTTTGACAAGATTATGAGGTTTGCAAATTAAATTTATCAAAATCTTTAAATAATTGCATGAATTAGATTGTTTTCTTTTGAGAATGAGGATGAACGGTGGTTTTTCGAGAAAAGTAGTGTTTAGTAAAATTGAGTTGAATTATTGGCCTAGATCTATAATTAGGCACAAGTTAGGGGCTTAGAAGGTAGACATTAAGGATTTAACTAAGTTAAAAAGAAGAAATTAAGCGAAATAGATTATACAAAATAACTTGAATAAGTATGTGTGTGTGGAGAGTCATTGTATAAACACAAAGAGAGTAAGCTAGATTGTTTTTGGATGCCTAGTAATATGAATATTTTTGTGTGAAGCTAAACACATTGGTGGAGCCTCAACAAATTAGGACAAAAGCAAACATAAAGTTGTCTAGTTCGATGAGCCGTGGTGAGCTACAAGTGAGTGCATTTGTATGCCATATTTTAGCATGAATTATGAGATCTAGAGTCTCGAAGTGAGGCTTGCGAACCCCCACTTATGGTATGTGAGCCTAGAATTTTTCCTAGTGCAAATTCTTGCAATTTTGTTTGAATTGTTGAGTATCCATGTTGTGCAAATTGAAAAGGTATGTGTATATATAATATATATGTATAGGAGTTTTGTTATTTATATATAATATATATGAGTTTTGGTGTTATTAATATAATAATATATATATGCATGCATGGGTGTTATATATATAATATATTTAAGTGGGTCTGTATATACATAGTACATATATATGTGTGGGTTTTAGTATATATAATATATATACTGTAACACCCCATCCCCGATACCGTCGCCGGAGTCGGATACGAGGGGTTCTAGGACCAACTCTCATGTGTCACACAGACTATTTTTCACATTTCCAGCCTAGCTGGCAAACAGCGTCCCTGTCACCTTAAAAATCACATCTCGAGTTCCAGAACTAGAAAACCAGTTCCGTAAATTTTCCCTGAAACTAGACTCATAATTCCATCTACACATTTTTTTCTAGAATTTTTGGTCAAGCAAATTAGTGCAGTTTATTAGTTAAAGTCACCCATGTTACAGGGGTCGACTACACTGACCTTCGCGCATTACGACCTGGATATCTTCTCGTACAGAGCTTCAATACTCATGTCATTTGTTTCTAATGAAACTAGACTCAAAAGGGAATCTGCACATATAAGGAACGACTTCTAATTCCTTTTGGATAATTTATGGTAAATTTTCAAAGTCGAGACAGGGGATCCAGAAACTATTCTGGCCCTGTCTCACGAGAACTTTAATATCTCTCAGTATACTGCTCATATGGTCGTTTCGTTTCATCCATATGAAAATAGATTCATCAAGGTTCAATTTCATAGTTTATTCACTATTTAATTCTACTTCTACTATTTTTAGTGATTTTTCCATCTCACCTCACTGCTGCTGATAGCATCTGTTACTAAAGCAAACAATGACTATTTCATAATTCTTCCATGGCCAACTATTACATCATACATAATACAAACTATGGCCACCTTATCAAAATTAAGGTTTCTAAGGCTCGTGACTATAGGTTTTAGAATCACACTCAACCGACCACATAGGCCATTTTCGCATGGCTTAAAGTTTACAACCCACAATTCAACAGAACAAAATAGCCTATACATGCCAAACGTTCTCCTAGTTCAACTACAACGACAATACCAAAGATTTCCTGCCGGTGTGATGACTTCAACGACGGTTCCGAGAACGCAAACGATACGAGTCCAAGAGACCTAAAATGGGTGATAAGAAAACACCGAGTGAGTTTATAACTCAGTAAGTCATAAGCATTCGACAACCACCCATTAATAAAGTTATCACAACATGAAACAGTAAACGAAGCTAGGTACTCCATCCATATCGAAACTATACCATAATTCCTCGAACCTTTCGGTTCAATCTCATACCAAGTCATACATCCACATTTCAAATTCTATACAATAAGATATTTGAGGCATTTTCACACACCAACTCATTTTCACCACAATCATACAATTGCAATCATCACATAGATTTAAAGCTTACCAAGCTCAACCCCGAGCATGAACATATTGCCTATTCGTCATGAGCTCAAGGTACTTACCCGATCCGCTGTCCGGGATTAACTCGATAATGTCGCACACTCAGTGCCAATTGTAATGCAAGAGCATATAGTGAATCCGCACACTTAGTGCTATATACATTCAGCTCGCACACTTAGTGCTATATAATCAAACTCGCACACTTAGTGCTGTACAATTTTAAACCCGCACACTTAGTGCCAATCTTGTCACCGTGTCCATTTATACCCGCACACTTAGTGCCGAGACCAATACCTTATGCATTTTGCTGCCTTTATACATTCAACAATGGCATCATTCCATACACATACATTTCCATTTACACATCAACTCATTTAAACACATTTGCATATATATTATGATCATTTAAATCAACACCAAATATATGCTTAATGACTTACCTTGTGTTGGGTAAAATAAATTCCAAGTCGGCTACTCGATGACCTTTGTTTTCCCCTTGTTGGACGCCTCTCCTTTAGGATCTTGAGCTTAAACAATTAAATTAACCCATTCAACCACTTTGTAAAATATTTGTATTAAACATTAAAATTTCATTTCATAGGATACACATGACAAATTCTTATCCTTCTACCCCATGCTTTTGAACTATTCGGTTCACAACCTTAGGCTATCACCCTATTGCCAACTATCCTAATCAAGGATAGTATCACAAGTGTGTACACCCATATGGCGAATGTGCAAGATCAAATTCAACACCACCTATGTGCTTAATTAGGTGGCGAATATACACATAAGCACATTTAGCATTTGATAGATTCGGCCTTAGCATAGATTTCATTAAAAGTCCCTATTAGCCACTTCACCATCAATTATCTCATCTACTTAATATTTCATACTCATCATGCTAGCGAATATTACTTATTTAAGTTCAACACCCTTATAGACCACACTATCATCAAATATGATATCTAATTCTTCTCTTTCTTTTCATCAAGACAACCTATATGAACATTTAACTAATTCAAACTTCACCATCTTAATGCCCATTATGGCCGAATGTACCAAGCATTTATCATTTTGCATCATGAATTCTATAGCATGGCCGAATACTCATGCACATACACACCCAACAACAAGAACTCAATGACCTAAAATCTCCAAAACACAAACCATACCTATCATATTTACTTATATGGCGAATATACATACCCCATATAATACCATTTTCATTTCATTTACCACTTAATTTCTACCACATAAACACTTGGCCGAATAATCCTAACTAGCAAAACTTCACATTTGTTCATAGCATCTTTTAGATTAGCATATAGGTTACAATAGTAGCTTGACTACTAGCTAGATTCTCATAAAAATCAATAGAAATAACATGAACTCCTACCTTATTTAACCTCCAAGATAGCCAGAATGCCCTAGACAAGTTCCTTCCTCTTTCCTCTTGTTTCGGCTGTGCAAGAAAGTAAGGGAGATGAACACACTCTTACCTTTCTTTCCTTAAAGGTGATCAAAAATGCCTTAATCTTCAATTTCCTCTCCTTTTTCTTTTCTTTTGGTACGGCAAAGGGGGGAAGAAGAAGGATGAATATCTTTTTTTTTTTTCTAACACTCTTCCATTCCTTTTAATTATCTTTTCTTCCATACCATAAGGCCATTAACTATTATCATGCTAACACAAAATGTATATAATATCTATCCACCATCTTGATGGCCGGCCACTAAGTTAAAAGTGGTCCATTTGACATGCAAGTCCCTCATGTCACTAACTCATGCATTATTTGGCCATTTAAATTTCACCTATCACATTTTCAAGTCCTATCACATGGGTCCTTTCTTATAAATTAGCACCTAATTAATAAAAATCAAGGCACGAAATATTCACACATACAAATTCCACATACAATAAGCACAGAATATAACACCTAATTATTTTTGTGACTCGGTTTTGTGGTCCCAAAACCACTCTCCGACTAGGGTCACATTAGGGGTGTCACAACTCTCCCCTACTTAAGAGATTTTCGTCCCCGAAAATCTTACCGGCAAATAGGTTTGGGTATCGTTCTCTCATAGAGTTCTTGGTTTCCCAAGTAGCTTCTTCGACTCCGTGTTTGAGCCATAACACCTTTACTAACGGAACCCTTTTGTTTCGCAACTCTTTCACTTCACGAGCTAGGATACGAATCGGTTCTTCTTCATAAATCAAATTAGGCTGAATCTCGACCTCAGATGGAGTGATTACGTGTGACGGGTCGGACCTATATCGTCGAAGCATCGAGACATGAAAGACGTCGTGAATCTTTTCAAGCTCAGGGGGTAAAATTAATCGGTACGCTACTGGCCCAACTCGTTCGGACACTTCATACGGACCGATGAACCTCGGACTCAATTTGCCCTTACGGCCAAATCTAAGCACCTTTTTCCAGGGTGAGACCTTAAGAAATACCTTGTCTCCAACCTGATATTCAATGTCTTTTCTTTTCAAATCCGCATACGACTTTTGGCGATCCGAAGCAGCTTTCAAACTTTCACAAATTACTCGAACTTTCTGCTCGGCATCCTTGATCAAATCAACCCCGAAGAATTTACCTTCACTAAGTTCAGTCCAGAATAATGGGGTACGGCATTTACGACCGTATAAAGCCTCGTAAGGCGCCATCTTAATACTTGATTGAAAGCTATTGTTGTGGCGAATTCAATCAAAGGCAAATACCGTTCCATGAACCACTAAACTCAAGGATGCAACATCTCAACATATCCTCGAGTATTTGAATTATCCGTTCGGATTGACCATCGGTTTGGGGTGAAAGGCGGTCTTTGAAATGCAACTTGGTACCCAAAGCTTCTTGCAACTTCTTCCAAAATCGCGAGGTAAATCTCGGATCTCTATCGACACGATGGAAATAGGCACCCCATGTAGTCTCACAATCTGAGAAACGTACAATTCGGCTAGTTTGTCCATTGAAAAATCCGTACGTACGGGGACAAAGTGAGCCGACTTAGTCAATCTATCTACAATAACCCAAATCGCATCCTTCTTACTTGTCGACAATGGCGGTCCGGATACAAAGTCCATTGTGACTCGATCCCATTTCCACTCGGGTATCGTGATCGGTGAAGTAACCTCAAGGCACTTGATGTTCCGCTTTCACTTGTTGACATATTAAACATCTCGAAACAAAGTCGGAGATGTCTCATTTCATACCATGCCACCAAAACCGACGTTTCAAATCGTTGTACATCTTCGTACTCCCCGGGTGGATTGCCATTCGGCTACAATGGGCTTCGTTCAGAATTATCGAAATAAGTTCTGAATTCTTTGGAACACATAGACGACTTCTGAACCTCAAACAATCGTCATCATCGATTTGAAATTTCGAGTCCTTGTTCGGAACATACTCAGCCCGTTTTGCAACCAACTCATCGTCGACTTTCTGAGCTTCACGAATTTGATGTTTCAATAATGGTTTGGCTTTCAATTCAGCTACTAACACATTGTCGGGTAGAACAGACAAGTGTACATTCATCGCTCGTAAAGCAAATAGTGATTTACGACTTAAGGCGTCCGCAACCACATTAGCCTTTCCCGGGTGATAGTCAATGACCAGCTCATAATCCTTTAACAGCTCGAGCCAACGTCTTTGTCGCAGATTTAAGTCTCTTTGAGTCATCAAATATTTGAGACTTTTGTGATCCGAATACACATGGCACTTCTCACCAAATAAGTAATGTCGCCATATCTTTAAAGGCGAATACGATGGCGACCAATTCGAGATCATGGGTCGATAATTTTTCTCATGTGGCTTTAATTGTCTCGACGCAGGCCACAACTCGCCCTTCTTGCATCAATACGCAACCCAACCCAAGTAGGGATGCGTCACTATAAATGACAAACTCTTTGCCCGATTCGGGTTGCACTAGAATTGGGGCTTCAGTCAAACAAGTTTTCAGTTGATCAAAACTTTTCTGACATTTCTCCGTCCATTCGAACTTAACATCCTTTTGGAGTAGCTTCGTCATTGGCGTGGCTATCGTCGAGAAACCTTTTACAAATCGTCGGTAATAACCGGCAAGCCCCAAAAAGCTCCGAACCTCGGTAATATTTCTCGGAGGCTTCCAGTTAAGTATGGCTGCAATTTTGTTCGGGTCGACTCGAATACCCGATGCAGATACCACATGCCCCAAGAAGCTAACCTCTCTTAACCAGAACTCACACTTGCTGAACTTAGCATATAATTGCTTATCCCGTAAAATTCGCAACACTAACCTCAGGTGTTCAGCGTGTTCGGTCTCATTTTTCGAATAGACCAAAATGTCATCAATGAAGACAACTACGAACCGATCCAAGTATGGTCCGAAGATCCGATTCATCAAATCCATAAACACCACAGGGGCATTAGTGAGCCCAAACGGCATCACTAGGAACTCGTAGTGACCATATCTCGTTCTGAAGGCAGTTTTAGGTACGTCCACATCTCGAATTCGCAACTGATAATAGCCCGATCTCAAATCTATTTTCGAGAACACCGAGGCTCCTTTCGGTTGATCGAACAAATCATCGATCTGTGATAGCGGATATTTGTTCTTTATTGTCACTTTATTAAGTCGACGGTAGTCGATGCACGACCTCATGGTTCCGTCCTTTTCACGAACAACACCGGCGCACCCAAGGTGAAAAACTCAGGCGAGCAAAACCTCTATCCACCAATTCTTGCAAGCGAGTTTTCAACTCCTTTAATTCCGTTGGTGCCATACGATACGGAGCTATCGAAATTGGAGTGTACCGGTACCAATTCGATGCCAAACTCTATTTCCGAACAGTGGTAAACCGGTAATTCTTGTGGAAAACATCCGGTATTCGCAAACCATCGCACAGATTCGGGTTTCTTTTCTAACTCCTTGTCATCTAGTACATACGCAAGGTATGCTTCGCACCCTTTCTTACGTATTTAGGGCCAACATTGCGATATTACGGTGGCAACCCTTTAAGTCCGTAGACTCAACCCAAATTATCTCGTTATTTGTACACCTCGGATCAATAGTCTTGCTTTTGCAATTTACAACCGCATCGTGCATGGTCAACCAATCCAAACCAAGAATAACGTCGAATTCGCCGAATGGCAAAAGCATCAAGTCCACCGGAAAACAAGAACCTCGAAATACTAGGGACTTTTCTACACACTTTGTCAACGAGTACGTATTGACCCAAAGGGTTTGACACTCGAATTACGAACTCGAAGAGACTCAACAGTAGAGTCTTCTTGGATGCTAAGGTTTCACATACATATGAATGAGTAGAGCCGGGGTCAATCAATGCAATCACACTAGTATCAAAGAGAGTAAAAGTACCGGTGATAACGTCGGGGAGGATGCCTCCTCTCGATCGCTGCGGATGGCATATGCTCTAGCAGAGCACGGGTCTCGGACGAACAGCCAGATCGGTGGCTCCTCTCGATTACCACCCCTACCTCCTGAAATCCTCGAGGTCTACCTCTAGCCGTCGCCCACTAGATCTTGCACCTTGCATCTTATTCTTCTCATCTAGCTCGTGCAATCTCTAATGAAGTGGTCCTTGAACCACATCCGTAATAAAGTCAGTTAACAGACTTACCCCAACATTCACCTAGGTGTCGTCTTCCACATTGGGGGCATTCAGGTCTCTCTTGACGATTATTGCCCACACTAGCTACCGAAGTAGCTCGGGAGTCTGTCGATGGTCGGGCTCTAATGGAAATTCCCGCAGTCGCCCTCGACTTACCGGTGTCCTCCCTGAACCTCTTTACAGCCGAGAACGGAGCTTTACTCGTTGATCTTTTACAGTAATCTCTTGCTTCAAATTCAGCCTTCTTCTTTTCCTTTCCAAGTTCTTCCGCCTTGCAGGCTCGTTCGACTAGTGTCACGAACTCCTTTATCTCCAAAATTCCCACTAGTAACTTTAACTCTTCATTCAATCCTTCTTCAAATCTTTTGCACATAGCAACCTCATCAGCCACACACTCCGGGCATACCGATCGAGTCTTACGAACTCATGTTCAGATTCGATCTTGTCATACTGGCCTTGCTTGAGTTCCAAGAATTCCTTACGCTTCGATCGATGAACCGTTGACTAATGTATTTCTTTTGAAATTCGATTGAAAGAAATCCCAAGTAACTCGTTCGTTTGGGACTATGGAAATTAAAGTCCTCCACCAATAGTAAGTGAGTCTACTTAACAAGGATATAGCACACTTAAGACATTCATCGGGTGTGCATGACAGTTCATCTAACACTCGAATGGTGTTATCGAGCGTAACTTCGCCTTTTCGGCATCATCAAGTAACTATGGCCTTGAAATCCTCAGCCCGCGCTTCCTAATCAGGTCTCTGGTGGTTTACTCAAACCTCACGGGATCAATAGCGAAGGCATTACGGGCTCTTGGGTGGAGTATTTAAATTCGTGAATGGTTGGACGGTAGGGTTGGTTCGGGCATATTGCGCGACCCACTCATTCATCATGGTGAAGAAGGCTTGTTTAGCGCCTTCATTTTGATTATTCGCGGATGGTGAGGCTCAACAGAGGTGTCCCTTGCGCGGAGCAGCCGCTACACTTTCAACGTCATCCGCCAAGGGTCTCTATCCGGGTTCCATTGCTAATCAAAACAAAAATTTCAACCGTCGAAGTCATCACATTATTCAAGACTAACAATTTGCCATGTATAGCTAGACTCACACGCGCTATGGTAGTCCTAGAACCGACTAAACCATAGCTCGATACCAATAAAATGTAACACCCCATCCCGATACCGTCACGGAGTCGGACACGAGGGGTTCTAGGACCAACTCTCATGTGTCACATGACTATTTTTCACATTTCCAGCCTAGCTGGCAAACTGCGTCCTGTCACCTTAAAAATCACATCTCGAGTTCCAGAACTCGAAAACCAGTTCCGTAAATTTTCCCTAAAACTAGACTCATAATCCTTCTACACATTTTTTTCTAGAATTTTTAGTCAAGCCAATTAGTACAGTTTATTAGTTAAAGTCACCCATGTTACAGGGGTCGACTACACTGACCTTCACGCATTATGACCTGGATATCTTCTCGTACAGAGCTTCAATGCTCATGTTGTTTATTTTTTAATGAAACTAGACTCAAAAGGGAATCTGCACATATAAGGAACGACTTCTAATTCCTTTTGGATAATTTATGGTAAATTTTCAAAGTCGAGACAGAGGATCCAGAAACCATTCTGGCCCTGTCTCACAAGAACTTTAATATCTCTCAGTATACTGCTCATATGGTCATTTCGTTTCATCCATATGAAAATAGATTCATCAAGGTTCAATTTCATAGTTTATTCACTATTTAATTCTACTTCTACTATTTTTAGTGATTTTTCCATCTCACCTCACTGCTGCTGGCAGCATCATTACTAAAGCAAACAATGACTATTTCATAATTCTTCCATGGCCAACTATTACATCATACATAATACAAACTATGGCCACCTTATCAAAATTAAGGTTTCTAAGGCTCGTGACTATAGGTTTTAGAATCACACTCAACCGACCACATAGGCCATTTTCGCATGGCTTAAAGTTTACAACCCACAATTCAACAGAACAAAATAGCCTATACATGCCAAACGTTCTCCTAGTTCAACTACAAGCGACAATACCAAAGATTTCTGCCGGTGTGATGACTTCAACGACGGTTCCGAAGCACGCAAACGATACGAGTCCAAGAGACCTAAAATGGGTGACAAGAAAACACCGAGTGAGTTTATAACTCAAGAAGTCATAAGCATTCGACAACCACCCATTAATAAAGTTATCACAACATGAAACGAAACAAGCTAGGTACTCCATCCATATCGAAACTATACCATAATTCCTCGAACCTTTCGGTTCAATCTCATACCAAGTCATACATCCACATTTCAAATTCTATACAATAAGATATTTGAGGCATTTTCACACACCAACTCATTTTCACCACAATCATACAATTGCAATCATCACATAGATTTAAAGCTTACCAAGCTCAACCACGAGCATGAACATATTGCCTATTCGTCATGAGCTCAAGGTACTTACCCGATCCGCTGTCCGGATTAACTCGATAATGTCGCACACTCAGTGCCAATTGTAATGCAAGAGCATATAGTGAATCCGCACACTTAGTGCTATATACATTCAGCTCGCACACTTAGTGCTATATAATCAAACTCGCACACTTAGTGCTGTACAATTTTAAACCCGCACACTTAGTGCCAATCTTGTCACCGTGTCCATTTATACCCGCACACTTAGTGCCGAGACCAATACCTTATGCATTTTGTTGCCTTTATACATTCAACAATGGCATCATTCCATACACATACTGTAACACCCCTATCTCGTGACCGACGCCGGTGTCAGACACGAGGGGTTAACGGCCAAATCCTCTCAAGGTACCAACCAATTTGACATTACCAGTCAGGCTGGAAAACAGCATCACCGTCGCCTTAAAAATTATATCTCGAGTTTCAAAACTCAGAAACTGGTTTCATAAATTTTCCCTGAATTTAGACTCACATACCCATCCATGGATTTATTTTTAGAATTTTTGGTCGGGCCAATTGGTACAGTTTATTAGTTAAAGTCACCCATGTTACAGGGATCGACTGCTCTGACCTTCGCGTGTTACAACTTGAATATCTCTCTGTACAGGGCTTTAATACTGGTTCCGTTTGTTTCTAATGGAACTAGACTCAAAATGGAATCTGTACATATAAGGCATGACTCCTAATTCTTTCTGGATAATTTATGGTAAATTTTCAAAGTCGCGACAGGGGACCCAGAAACTGTTCTGGCCCTGTCTCACGAGAACTTTAATATTTCTCAGTATACTGCTCATATGGTCGTTTCGTTTCATCCATATAAAAATAGATTCATCAAGGTTCAATTCCATAATTTACTCACTATTTAATTCTAATTCTACTATTTTAGTGATTTTTCAATCTCATCTCACTGCTGCTGTCCGCAACAGTTACTGCGAGAGACTATGCCAATTTCATGAATCTTTCCTTGGCCTTAATCATCCATCATACATGACACAAATTATGGCCACCTTATCAAAATTAGAGTTTCTAAGACTCGTGGCTATAGGTTCTAGCATCCCACTCGGCGACCACATAGGCCATTTTCACATGGCTTAAAGTTTACAACCCACAATTCGACAAAATATAATAGCCTATACATGCCAAATGTTCTTCAACAACAAAAACAATACCACAAGATTTCAGCGGTGTGATGACTTCAACGACGGTCCCGATCACGCATAAACAATACGAGTCCGAGAGACCTAAAATGGGTGACAAGAAAAACACCGAGTGAGTTTACAACTCAATAAGCCATAAGCATTCATCAATCCACCGATAAAGTTACTACAACATGTACAACAAAGCGAGGCTAGGTACTCATCCATATCGAATCTATACCATAATACCTCGGACCTTTCGGTCCAATCTCGTACCAAGTCATACATCCACATTTCATATTCTACACAACAAGATAATCAAGCATTTTTACACATTAACTCATTTTCCAGCACAACCATACAATTTCAATCATCACATAGATTTAAGGCTTACCAAATTCAACCCCAAGCATGAACGTATTCTCTATTCGTCATGAGCTCGAGGTACTTACCGATCCGCTGTCCATACTCAATTCAATGGAGACACACCCTCCATATATATAGAGTATGCACACACAGTGCTTACTACTCGATTTCGCACACTTAGTGCCACGTAATTTAAGCCCGCACACAAAGTGCCATACCCTCCGAGCTCGCACACCCAAATTGCCATATTTTTCCATTTCGCACACCCAAGGTCAGATTTTTCCAGCATGCACACTTAGTGCCTTATATTTCCAGCACGCACACTTAGTGCCATATATTTCCAACACGCACACTTAGTGCCGATCTGTCACCGTACACACGTATTGCCCGACACTTAGTGCCGAAAGCAAACTTTCTACACATTTCACTGTTTCTTTTACATTCAACAAATGTCATCACTCCATACACATACATTTTCATTTATATATATATATCATCCCATTAAACACAATTGCATAAATTTTACAATCATTTAAGCAATATCAAATACGTGCTTAATGACTTACCTTGTTTGGGGTAGAACAGTTCCAAATCGGCTACTCGTTTGCTTTCGCCTTTCCTTTGTCCAATCTAGTTCCCCTTTGCTCTTGAGCTAAATCAAACAATTTACCTCTCCATCAAACACAAACATACGGCATTCACATGCATTATTATGGTTATTGCCGAATACTTAACACAACCAAGCTGAAAATTTACTCAATCTCATCTTAATTTATTGCTACTTATTTATCAAAGTTTCCAATACAAGGTATTTAACACCTATGCCCATTTATACCCCATATGGCCGAATGCTTCATTCCTTACCCAATTAACCATCCAATAATTTTTCAGCCTCATTACCACCCTTTTCATGTCTAATTGTTTAAATACTCTCAAGCTCATTCACAAGTACTACTATACATCTCATTAAGCATTAATCATGTTGCAACATAAATTCTATAGCATGGCCGAATACTCATGCACACACACATAACAACAAGAACTCAATGGCACAAAATTTCCTTTTTGTTAAACATTCGAACTTACTCATCTCCATGCTTTCATCACAACAACATCAAAACACTCACCAAGGAAAACAACATGCATGGCCGAATACTCATGCACACACACACATAACAACAAGAACTCAATGGCACAAAATTTCCTTTTTTGTTAAACATTCGAACTCACTCATCTCCATGCTTTCATCACAACAACATCAAAACACTCACCAAGGAAAACAACATGCATGGCCGAATTTTAACTCACCTAACAACTTAGTTTCGATTTGAGATTCAAGGAAAATTTTGAACCAATCCTCCAAATCATGCATGCATTTTCAAGAGTGGCATAAAACATACCTTCTTGTATCAAAACACCTTAGTCTAGTAAGCTCCCATGGCTGATTTTCTCAAGCTTTTTCCCCCCTTTCTTCTTAGTATATTCGGCCAAGCAAGGAGAAAATGAGAGAATGAACACTTTTTTTTCTTTTGTTTTCATCATATCCCTATTTTTTTCAATTTCATTTCTTTATTCTTTCAAGCATAATCCATTAGCTAAACATGTTTGAAACATGTTTTCCTTGCCCATCACTCTTGACATGGCCGCCACTACCCTTAGAAATGGGCTATTTGACATGCAAGTCCATTTATTTTACTACATCCTTTTATTAATCTCTTAAAATTAGCCACATCTATTTAAATCCTTTCACATGAGTCCTTTTCTTTCAATTCACAATCAAATTAACTAAATCAAAGAATTCAAAATTCACACATGCATTTTCACATATTCTAGACAATAAATATTACGTTCGAACATGTCGGTGACTCGGTTTAGCGGTCCCGAAACCACTTCCGACTATGGTCAATTTTGGGATGTCACAACTCTCCCCACTTAAGAAATTTTCGTCCCCGAAAATCTTACGGTGAATAGGCTCGGGTATCGCTCTTTCATAAAGTCCTCAAGCTCCCAAGTGGCTTCTTCCATTCCGTGTTTATGCCACAACACCTTCACTAACGGTATTTTCCTATTGCGCAACTCTTTTACTTCACGCCTCATAATGCGAACGGTTCCTCTTCATAGCTCAAATTAGGTGAATCTCAATCTCGGATGGAGCAATTACGTGCGATGGATCAAACCTATATCGTCGAAGCATCGAGACATGAAAACATTGTGAATCTTTTCGAGCTCGGGGGCAAAATCAAACGATACGCGATGGACCGACTCGTTCGGATATCTCATATGGCCCGATGAACCTCGGGCTCAATTTGCCCCTACTAGTAATCTCGAGTATCTTCTTCCAAGGCGAAACTTTAAGAAACACTTTATCTCCCACTTGATACTCAATGTCTTTTCGTTTTAGATTCGCGTCACGACTTCGACGATCGGAAGCTATCTTGATTTTCACGGATTACTTTTCTTTTCGCTCAAAGATCTTTAATCAAATCCACTCCAAAAGTTTTGTTCTCACCGAGCTCGGTCCAAAACAATGGTGTACGGCATTTACGCCCGTACAAGGCCTCGTAAGGCGCCATCTTAATACTTGATTGAAAACTATTGTTATAAGCGAATTCAATCAAAGGCAAATATCTTTCCCATGAACCACTAAACTCAAGGATGCAACATCTCAACATATCCTCCAGGATTTGAATTATCCGTTCGGATTGACCATCGGTTTGGGGATGAAAAGCAGTGCTAAAATGCAGCTTGGTACCCAAAGCCTCTTGCAACTTCTTCCAAAATCGCGAGGTAAATCTCGGATCTCTATCCGACACGATGGAAATAGGCACCCCGTGTAGTCTCACAATCTGAGAAACGTACAATTCGGCTAGTTTGTCCATTGAAAATCCGACGCACGGGACAAAGTGAGCCGACTTAGTCAATCTATCTACAACGACCCAAATCGCATCCTTCTTACTTGATGACAATGGCAGTCCGGATACAAAGTCCATTGTGACTCGATCCCATTTCCACTCGGGTATCGTGATCGGCTGAAGTAATCCCGATGGCACTTGATGTTCCGCTTTCACTTGTTGACATATTAAACATTTCGAAACAAAATCGAGATGTCTCGCTTCATACCATGCCACCAAAACCGACGTTTCAAATCGTTGTACATCTTCATTACTCCGGGTGGATTGCCATTCGGCTACCATGGGCTTCATTTAGAATTATCGAAATAAGTTCAATTCTTTGGAACACACAGACGACTTCGAACCTCAAACAATCGTCATCATCAATTTGAAACTCGATTCCTTGTTCGAACACACTCACCCGTTTTGCAAGCAACTCCTCATCAACTTTACGAGCTTCCCGAATTTGATGAGCCAACAATGGTTTGGCCTTTAATTCGCTACTAACACATTGTCGGGTAGAATAGACAAGTGTACATTCATCGCTCGTAAAAGCAAACAAAGTGATTTCCGACTTAAGGCATCCGCAACCACATTAGCCTTTCCGGGTGATAATCAATGACGAGTTCATAATCTTTTAACAACTCGAGCCATCGTCTTTGTCGCAGATTTAAGTCTCTCGAGTCATCAAATATTTGAGACTTTTGTGATCCGAATACACATGGCACTTCTCACCAAATAAGTAATGTCGCCATATCTTTAAGGCGAATACGATGGCGACCAATTCGAGATCATGGGTTGGATAATTTTTCTCATGTGGCTTTAATTGTCTCGACGATAGGCCACAACTCGACCTTCTTGCATCAATACGCAACCTAACCCAAGTAGGGAGGCATCACTATAGATGACAAACTCTTTGCCGATTCGGGCCGTACTAGAACTGGAGCTTTAAGTCAAATGGGTTTTCAATTGGTGAAACTTTTCCGACACTTTTCCGTCCATTCAAATTTGACATCTTTTCAAGCGGTTTTGTCATGGGTGTGGCTATCATCGAGAATCCTTTTACAAACCGTCGGTAACCGGCAAGCCCCAAAAAGCTCCTAACCCGGTAACATTCCTTGGAGGTTTCCAATTGACTATGGCGAAATTTTGTTCGGGTCCACCTCGACACCCGATCGCGGACACCACGTGCCCCAAAAAGCTAACCTCTTTCAACCAAAATTCATATTTCTTGAACTTTGTGATAATCGCTTATCTCGTAAGATTTGCAACACTAGCCTTAGGTGTTCAAGATGTTCGGTTTCATCTCTCGAATAGACCAAAATGTCATCGATAAATACAATTACGAACCGATCCAAGTATGGCCTGAAAATTCTATTCATTAAATCCATAAACACCGTAGGGCATTAGTGAGCCCAAACGGCATCACCAAGAATTCAGTAGTGACCGTACCTTGTTCTAAAAGCGGTTTTGGGTATGTCCGATTCTCGGACCCTCAACTGATAGTATCCCGACCTCAAATCTATCTTTGAAAACACCGAGGCTCCCTTTAATTGATCAAACAAATCGTCAATTCGTGGCAACGGATATTTATTCTTTATCGTCACTTTATTGAGTTGACGGTAGTCGATGCACAACCTCATGCTTCCGTCCTTCTTTTTCACAAACAATCTTGGTGCGCCCATGGAAAAAACTCGGTCGAGCGAAACCTCTATCCGTCAATTCTTGCAATTGAACCTTCAATTCCTTTAACTCCGTTAATGCCATATGATACGGAGCTATTGAGATCGGCGTAGTGCCCGGTACAACTTCGATGTCGAATTCCACTTCTCGAACCGGTGGCAATCCCGGTAACTCCTCCGGAAAAACATCTGAATACTCACAAACCACTGATACCGATTCGAGTTTCTTTTTCGTCTCTTTACTTTCCAACACATACGCAAGGTATGTTTCACACCCTTTTCACATATCTCCGGCGGTCATAGAAGATATTATCGCGGCACTCCTTTTAAATCAAGAGACTCGACTCGGACTACCTCATTATTTGCACTCCTCAAATCAATGGTTTTCCTTTGCATCCACCATCGCATCATGTACTGGTCACCAATCCATACCAAGAATAACATCGAATTCATCAAATGGTAGAAGCATCGATCGGCCGGAAACAGATTCTCGAATTATTAGGGGCATCTCTTGCACACTTTATCAACGAGTACGATTGACCCAAAGGGTTTGACACTGAATTACGAACTCGAAGAGACTCAACGGTAGAGTCTTATTGGATGCTAAAGTTTCACATACATATGAATGAGTAGAGCGGGGTCAATCAATGCAATCACACTAGTCTCAAAGAGAGTAAAAGTACCAAGTGATAACGTCGGGAGGATGCCTCCTCTCGTGCGCTGGATGGCATATGCTCTAGCAGGAGCTCGGGTCTCGGATCGAGCAATTGTCAGATCGGTGGCTCCCTCCGATTACCACCCCTACCTCCTGAAACCCTCGGGGTTCACCTCTAGTGTCGCCCCACTAGATCTCGTGACCTTGCATCTTATTCTTCTCATCTAGCTCCGTGCAATCCCTCATGAAGTGGTCCTTCAACCACATCCGTAATAAAGCAGGTTAACAGACTTACCCCAACATTCACCTAGGTGTCGTCTTCCACATTGGGGACATTCGTGTCTCTCTTGACGATTATTGCCCACACTAGCTACCGATGTAGCTCGAGTCCGTCAATGGTCGGGCTCTAATGGAAATTCCCACACGCCTCGACTTCATTGGTGTCCTCCCCGAACCTCTTTATAGTCGAGAACGGAGCTTTACTCGTTGATCTTTTACGGTAATCTCTTGCTTCAAATTCAGCCTTCTTCTTCTCCTTCCCAAGTTCTTCCGCCTTACTGTGCTCGCTCGACTAGTGTCACAAACTCCTTTATCTCCAAAATTCCCACTAGTAACTTTAACTCTTCATTCAATCCTTCTTCAAATCTTTTGCACATAGCAACCTCATCACCACACACTCCTTTCCAAAAATTTTAAGGGGGAATTTGGCCCAAAGTTTAAATTTAAAACCCCAAAAGGGGTTTTATTTATTTATTTCCAATTTTTATTTGATTGGTTTTAAATTTTTAAAAGGGGTTTCAAAAGGATTTTAAATGGCTTTGAATTTGGGGGGGGTTTTTGAAATTAAAAAATTTCCGGGGTTACTTGTTTTTTCCCCTTTTAAAGGGAGTTTTTCCAAAGCAGAATTTTTTGGGGCTTTGGGGTTTTAAAAAGGGTTAGGGTTAAAAAAAATTTGGGATGTTTGGGAAAAATTGGGGGTTTTTTTTGGGGAAGGAAAATTTTAAAAAAGGGGGAAAAACTTTTAAAAAGGGGGTTTTTTCCCTGTTGGGAAAAGAATTGGGAATTTTTTTTATTAAAAAAGGGAAATTTTTGGGTTTTAACCTTAAATTTTTTGGTTTTTTTTCCCCAAGGGGAAAAGGAAAGGTTTGGGCCCTTGTTTGAAAAAATTCATCCCGGGTTGATTTTAAGGGCAAATTTGAAATTTTTTTTAACTTTCTTTTGGGTTCGAATTTAATTTTAAAAAAAGAATTTTAATTGCCCTTTACCCTTTAAAATTTTATCTTTCTTTTGTATTTTGTGTTTTGGTTTTTAGGGAATTTTGGGGATGCCAAAAAGTTTAAGTTTTAAAAAGGAGGTTGTTTTTAAAGGGAAATTTTTGGTAATTTAAAATTTTGTTTAAAATTTTAAAAAAATGGGGTTTTTTAATTTTTCCCCAAAAAGGTTTAACGAAAATCGGTTTGGTGTATTTAAATGCCTAAAAAAATTTTTAAAGGGTTTGGCCCCATTTTTTTGGGTTCCGGGGGTTTTATTTGGAAAAAAGGGCGATTTTAAAATTTTCCCAAAATTATCCACCAAGGGTTTTCCCAAATTTTTAAAAATTTTTGGGGCTTTTTTAAAAAAAATTTGAAAAGGTTTGTAAAAGGTTTGTAAGCCAAAGAAGAGCCCCAAGGGGGGGGAAAAATTTATTTGAAAGGGGAAACCGTGGGAAAAAGTTGTTAAAATTGGGTTTTCCCAAAAAAGTAAAAAAATTATTTAAAATTTATTTTATTTAAATGATATTGTTTAGTTTGTTTATTAAAAATTTTGTAACAAAGGGGAAAAAAAAAAATGTAAATTTTTTGTTAAAATTTTTAAATTGGGGGTAAAAAAGGGGGCAAACAATTTCATTTTTTCCTTGGGGAAAAAAAGGGTGGGGAAAAATTTGAAAAAATTGGAAAGTTTTTGGTAACCCCATTTTTGGATTTTTAAAAAATTTTTCTCCTTTGGAAAACCTAAGGAGAAGGGGTTTTTCGGGGAAAAAAATTTTTTTAAAAAAAAAGGGGAAAATTTCCAAGGGAAACCGTGAAAACCCAAATGGTAAATTTTTTTGGGGAAAATGGTATGGGCCCAAATTGGGGTTAAAGCCAAAAATTTTTGTTAACAGGTTGGAAAAAATTTTTTTGAAGGTGGGCTTTTTTGTTTTTTTAATTAAAGGAATTTGGAATTGGGTAATACAATTTTTCCGGGAAAAAATTTTTGGGTTTCCCCTTTTTTGTTTTTGGGAATTGGGGTTTGGGAATGGATTGAAATGTTTAAGGAAGTTTTAATAAATTTAAAACCCCCTTTTTAAAATTGACGATATGGGTTGGCACTTTTAAAAAAATTTTTTTGGGGAAAATTTAACCCAAAGGAAAATTTTCCTTGTAATTTAAACCTTAAAATTTTTGGGGTGAAATTATTTGGGCTATATATAAAAAATTTGGGTTTTAAAAAGGGGGGAAAAATTTTTGGGGGCCGGTAAAAGGGAAAAAATTAAATTTTTATTTTAAGGGAAATTTAAAAAAAGATAAAAAAGGGAAACCACCAAAAACAGAATGCTTTATGAAAGGGTTGAAATTGGAAAAAAAAATTTGAAATTTTTAAGGGGGAACAAGGGAAATTTGAAAATTTTTTTTTTAGGGAAAAAAAAAAAGGTTAGGGATAAAATGAAAAAAGGATTTAAAAAGAAAAGGGGAAAAAAATTTTTTTCCCTTTGGCAAAAAAAAAAACCAGGGAAAATTAGGAAAACCTTTTAAATTTAAGGGTTTTTTGAGTTTGGGTTCAAATTTTAAACAGGAAATTTTTAAACCCTTAAAGGATTTAAAATTTAGGGAAAAAGTAAGGAAAACCCAATGAAATTTTCTGGTTTTTTTTTTACAATTCCCCAATTGAAAAACCCGGTTATGAGGGTTATTTTTTGGAAAATTTGGGGGTTTGGTTTTGAAATTGAATTTTTTAATAAAGTTTTTTTGTGAAAATTTAATTTTTAAAAAAAGGAAAAAATTTGGTTGCCCCTTTTTGAAAAATTGGTTGGGTCTTTGGTTTTTTAAACATTTTAAAAATTTTTTAAAAAGGAAATGGTTTTTTTAAATTTTTGAAACCATTTTCAAATTCCTTAAATTTTAAGTTTTTAAAAAAAGGGTTTTAAAAAAACCTTTAAATTTGGGTTTTCCCAAATCCCTGGGTTTTAAAATAATTTGGGGAAAAGCAAACCCTTTTAAAGGAGAAAAAAAAGGTAAAACCTCAAAACAGTACTAGGGAAATTTAAATAAAATGAAAGGTTTTTTTTAAATTTTTAAAAAATTTGGTTTTTTTAAAAAAATTTGTTAAAAAAAATTATTAATTTTAAAGGGCAAAATTTTGGTTCCCCCCCAAAAAAATTTTTAAAATTATCCAAAAAATTTTTACCTTTTCACATTTTTATTTCTTTCCCCCAACATTTTCAAATTTAAATTTAACCCCCCAAAAAACCCCGGGAAATTTAAATAAAATTTAAAAAAAATTTTAAAATAAATTTTGGGAAAAAATTTTTTTTTTAAACTTTTTGGGTGGTTTTTTGGGTTTCCTTTTTTTTGGGCAAAAAATTTTTTTTTGGTAAAAAATTTTTATTTTAAAAAAAAACAAAATAAAAATTTTTTTTATTCAAAAAACCAAAAAATTTTTTTTCCAATTTAAACCCAATTACAAATAAATTTTATTTCCCAATCAAGTTTTAAAACCTTGCCCAAATTAAAAAATCCCTTTTGTTTAAAATTTTAATTTTAAAACATACTTTTAACCCCAAACCCTTTCCCCAAATTTAATTTTTTACCAATATTAAATATTAATTTTTTCCCATTGGTTTTAAACAGGCACCCTAAATTTTTACAAAATTTTTCCCCCAAAAAACCCTTTTTGCAACAAAAATTTCCTTTTCCAAAATTTCTAAATTCCAAATGTTTATACAAAAATTTTTTAAAACATTTAAAAAAAAATTTTAATTTTACAAAATTTGAAAAAATTTTAAAAAAGGGCCAAAAGGCCTTTTTCCCCCTTTTTTGTTCCCTTGTTTACAAATTTCCAAATTTTATAAACAAAAAAATTTTCCACCAAAAAAATTGAATTTAACCAAAAAAAATTTAAATTTCATTTAATTTTTCCCAAATTTTAACAAAAATTTCCCAATCCCATTTTCCCAAAAGGTTAAACTTTTTTTAAAAACCCAAACTTTAGCCCCCCACCCTTTTTTCAATTTTTTCCCCTTTTTATTTTTAATCCGGCCAAAAAAAAATTTAAATCAAACTTTTTCCCCTTTTCACCCAAATATTTTCAAAATTTCCCCTTTTTTTTTTTAAATTTTTTCATAAAAATAAAAACCCCAAAAAAAATTCCTTCCCATAAAAACCCCCAACCCAAAGAATGGGCCAAAATCCCTTTTTTTTTTTATCTCCCCCCTTTTTTTAATCCCTTTTACCAAAAAATTTTTTTTCAAAAAAACCCCTTAAAATTTTTTCAAATTAAAAATAAAATTTTAAAAACCATTTTTCCCTTTTTTTCCTAATTTTTCCCTTTGATATTAAAGGAAAAAAAACCCATTTTCCCCTTTTTTTTTTAAATTTTTTTCTTTTTTTCTTTCAAAAAATTTAAAAAAATTTCCCTTTTTTAATGGGAATTAAAACCCAAAAAAAATTTAAATTTTCCTTTTTTAAATTAATTAAATTTCCTCAAAAACCCCCCGGCCCCCTTAAAATCAAAACTAAACAAAAAAAAAAATTTTTTTAACATTTAAAATATTTGTTTTTTAAAACATTTCAAAAAAAATACCTTTTTCCCCCAAATTTTTTAAATTCAAAAAACCTTTTCCCATTTATTTAAAAAATTTTTTTAAAAAAATCCAAGGGGGTTTTTTTTTCCCCTTTTTTGGCCCAAAAAATTAAAAACCCCTTTTTTTTTGTAAATTTTTTTTTAATTTATTTCTTTAAGATAACATTTAAAATTTTCCCTTTCCCCTCTTTACTTTCCTTTTTCCCCCTTGAAAACATTAAACTTTTCCCAAATTTTTCCCTTTTAAAACCCTTTTGGGGGAATTTTAAAACCCCCAATTCCCTTTTTAAATCAAAAAAAAAATAAAAAAAAATTTTTTTTTTTAAAAAATTTTTCCATTTCTTTTTATTTTTAAAATTTGGGTAATTGAAAGGACATAATCTTTAAAATATAAAATTTGATATAATTAAAGATCATAAAATAAATTATTAAATTCCCCTTTTTGGGGGGAAAATCAAGGGGTGGGCTAAACATGCTCTTTTTGTTGGGCTTAGGGTGAAATAAAAAAAATTAATAAAAAATAAAAAAATTTGGGTTTTAATTTTTCCATTTAGGAAAAAGAAAATTTTTTATCCTTTCTTTACCAAAACTGGAAAAGAATTTTGCTTCACTTTTTAAATTAAAAAGGGTAAGTTTCACAAGTTAAATTATGGGTTGTGAGGATTTCACATTTTGGTTTAATTGTGGGATTTACCATCCAAATCTTTGTTAAGCCTGGAAATGGATTTCAAAGTTTTATGGGATAAACCATTCATCTAATTAATTATTATCAGCAATGAGGATTGTTACCTTGAGTAAATTTTCTTTCGATAGAGAAGTTAAAAGGAGATGATTTCTATTGAGAGCATTCAACATTTCAGTTTTCGATTAAAATTTTGTTTTGGGAGGTTGGACACCAAATTGCCCTATTAGAAATTAGTTTCAAAGGGATAAAATATAAAATTTTTTAAAAAAAATGTTGGTAATTTGAAATTTAAATTATTTAGAATAGGTGTTAGAATTGTAAGTTTTGATAAATAGAAAGATTAACTATAAAATGCATGCTTTTTGTGTGGGATTTATAATTGGCCTCCATGGACAAGAGGTTGGGTACCTTTGAACCTTGTTTTTTGTGCTGTAAATTTAAAGTTATGGTATAAAATTGAAATTGTGTATTAACTAAAGGGTGGTAGAAAAATTTTTTTTCCCTTAGCAAATAGGGAAAATTTTTGTTTGTTGTAAGAGCTAAGAGGGAATTGGCGGGAAAAAATAAGAATAGGTGGTTGAAACCATCCAAAGGTCCTAAAAGGTGTATTGTTATTGGTAAATTTGTTTAATTGAAATGGTATGGCAATGTAATAAACCCGGCATTAATGTTAGTGATTATAATTGGTTGACCTTGTAAAAAATAAATTTTGTAATATTATTGAGTTGGAGAGAAATTGATTGATATCCGGCAAGAAGCAATTATGCCGGTTATTTCGTTAAGGGAAAAATTGTGTGTGGCTAAGGAAACCGGATTCAAAGTCATTTATGGTAAAAAGGTTTGGCAAATGTGTTGGTTAAGGTTTAGGTTGGGGGTTAAAAGGTAGAAGGGATTGTGGTACCTCCTTAAACCAAGGAGTGTTTGAAAATTTAATTGCTAAAATTTGCAAGCATTTAAATTTAATGCAAGGTTGGGTGGTTTGCTTTGCCAAAGACGGGAATATCCGCTTTGATGGAAGGTTATCCCTTAATGGCCTATTTGTTTAAAATGGTTGGGATGGTAATGTATGAATGTGAATTGCTTAATGAAATGACATTTAATTGTAATGATTGCTGAATTAGGTTGATTATATTTTGGATTACTAAGCTAAAAAGCACCCTTTTGGGCCCGGGAGATTTCGAATACGAAGGGTCGACAACATCCAATTAAGCCCCAGGTTAAAATTTTGGTTGAATTGAAATGGATGTATGGATATTGTTTTTAAATATTTATGATTTAGTTCGGCCAGCAAAATGGTGTAATATAATTTTAAACTATTTGGGTTTTTAAATATGGTGTCATGATTGATATGAATTGGAAATGAATGTTTCCAGCAGCCATTGGCTTTAAAAGTTAGGGACCCAAGCTAGTTGGTTCATGGGAAACAAAATGGTAAGCCTACCTTAAAAAAAGCCCTGGTAACGGAATTGGAAAATCCCAAAATTTTGGTGGTTTAAAATAATCGAATGTAAAGCATTGATGAGTTACATTGGAAACAAAGGTATGGAAAATTTAAGGAATTAAAGCATTGTGAAACCCAAAAGGTTTCGGGTTCCCTTGCCTAAAATTAATAAATTATCCGTAATTAGGGAACAATTATGTAAAGACCATTTTGGTTGCATTAGAAAAAGGAAATTAAAAAGGGGGTTTTTAAAAGGAGATTTAAAATTTTTTTTAAACCCCAAAAACCCTTTGCCCCCAAATTGATTTAAAAAAAACCCCCAAAATTTTGGGAAAAATTTTTGAAAAATCCCTGGTGGAAAAATAAGTTATTTCCAGAGGGATTTTTTTTAATTTTTTTAAGGTTTAATGGACAGGAGGTTTTTTTTCAAGCCATTTTAAGATAGTGGGTTATTTGCAAGACTTTGGTTTGATAAATGGACCCACCCAAACAAATTGGTGGAGAGTGGGGGTCCCAAAGGGAAAGATGGGATTAATATGAAAAAGAAATGAAGGTAGGCAATTTTTATATGGAGAAGAATGGTTTAATAAAATTAAACTAAAGGCCCCAAACCTCCTTCCCGCGCAACCCAAAATACAATATTCCCCGAAATAATTAAAACCCAATGAAGGATTAAAATGGGGCATAATTTAAAACGGAAGATAGCGAACGAGGAATTTTGGTTAAACCCCAACCCCAAACCCAGCCATCCGTCGGGGGTTAACAAAAATTCCATTTTTGCCCCCTTCGAATTTCCATGGTGGAAAAAATGGTTTAAAACAATTTCAGTTTAAAACCGGAAATGGTTTAAATTTTCCGTTTAGCTATTAAAATCCATGGATTTACAGGATTTTTGGTCGGGCCAATTTAAGTTCTTGTTGTTCCCAATTAAGGGATCGAGCCGTTGGCCGGATCTTGAATACCTTTGAAGGGTTTTGGGGTCTTTGTTTTAATAAATGCTAAAATGGAATCGTAATTGGTATTCTCCAATTTTTTTGGTTTTATAGGAATTTTTGTTCAAGGGAACCCAAAAATTTGGCCCTTCTCACAAAGCAATATTCTTAACCTGAATCCTATGAGTTTTTCCTTATATGAAAATGACCTAAGGTTATTTAATACATTCACTAATTTTTCCACCTTAAATTTGGGATTTTACTTCAGCCACCACTCAGATCTTTTAAGGTAGGAACCCTATTTGGATCCCATGCAACTAATTTAAACTAGGATATGATATTTTCCGAAGGCTGATTTGACCAACATTCCCATTTCCAAACCAAGCCCATCGCCCCTTAATCATAAACCCACAAAAGTCAAGTTTGCCCCCTTTTGACCATTTCGGCCACTAAACTTTTACCTTTTAAAAACAAGAGGTACCTTAAATGTTCAATTCCCAAAATTTAACCAAAATAGGTTATTAGATTTTCCCCCAAAATTGTCAAAATTAGAAAAAACCAAAAAGGGGTGATTTTTGTTTGGGAAAATTTGAACTTAATTTGCTTTCAATAGCCAAATATTTTTATTAAAAATTCTTCTTAATTCTTTGATAATTAAGATTAATTCAAAAGAAACAACATTGGCTGTTCTCAAAAGCCATTTCCAACCTTAACCCTTACCTTTGGGTTCCTGATAATTAAATTCATTTACAACCCAAATCACCTACCCAAATTCTTAATTAAGGATTTTTCAAAGCCCTTTCAGCCCGGAAGAATTTTATAGAATCCTTTTGTAGCCCAATAACCACTGCTAATTCCTTTGGTCTTGGATTAAATTTCCAGCAAATTGCTTGGGCTTAGCCCAACATTCAATTTCCACCATAACCAAAATCATTGGCAAATATTTATTTTTTACAACCAAAAAATTAAATTCATTCTTTCCCGGGACTTACTAATTCAAAATAACAACAAAATTATACACATCCAATTTCACCAATAATTCAAAAGGCCTTTTGAGGACTTACTCAGTTTCAACGGTTTTTCGGCTATTCGAACCTTTTCCCCCGTAAGGGCCCTTTAGCCTTTAGTAATTCAAAAAATTAATTTATTAAAACCCATTTTTATGGGAAATGCAAATTTTAAATTCATTCCTTTTACTTGAATCCAACATACATTTTAATAACGAATTCAATACAATTTATTTGGCACAAGGAAATCAAGGCCTTAATATACCCGGGTTTCAGTACATTTATAATTTTGCAAAATACCTCACAAAAACCTAATTACAATTTATCTTTGCAAATTGGGCCCCTTAAAATAGATAACTTAAGGTTGGGTTTGGCTTGCTTTAAACATTCTTCCAATTTTCTTCTTTAAACAATATATTTCCACTTATTTCCAAACAAATTCAATCAATTATGCAATAACATCAATTTTAATTCCATGCCATCCAAAAACCAAATTTTAATAAATCAAAAAAATTTATCTAAGAATTCATGGCCGTTGAAATCATTTTTCAACTTTAATCATATAAAACAAAAACCAAAATCTTACTATAGTAAAAATTTTCTGAATCTCAAGTTCCAACGCTTGGCTTTATCCTTCCTTTGGCCAAATACCTTTCCTGGCATCCAAAATTTAATTAACTCAATCGTTAGCAAAAAACAGATAAATCCCAAACCAACCTTACTTTAAAATTTATGCAAATTTAAAATACCTTCAGATTCTTCAAAAAAAATAAGAAAATCCCTTTTCCCTTTATATTTTCCCAAAAGGAAACATGAACAAATTTTTTTTTTTTTTCCTTTTTTACAAAAATGATCTCAAACATTTTTTTTCACTTTTTTACCCAGCTTATTTGTTTACATTTCTCCAATCCCAACAAAACATTTTCAACATTTTCCCTATTTTTTTCCCTTATTTAAAAAATTTGTGCAATCCATTATTTTATGCATTAATTAGCATCCCATTTCCCTTCATACTTTCAAAACACAACCTTTTTATAAATTAGCATAATTAATAAAAATCAGCCAAATATTTACATACCTTCCACTAAATAAGTAAAAAAAAACTTAATTTTTTTGATGTTTCTTCCCAAACCACTCACAGGGTCACATTCGGGTTACACTATCCCTTGGCATTTTAACCCCATGATCAAAGTTACCATTCCCTTCTGATTCCATACAAACTCGACTTCCCACCTAAACAATCTTAATTCTTTAAACCAATTTAAAAAAAAAATTTCAGATTCTCACCAAAAGGAAGGAATTTTTTCTTAAGAATTCCCGGGGGACAGAAGAAAATTTTTTTTTGGTCCTTTTTCCAAAAGTATTATTTAAACCTTTCAATTTTAAATGTTGTTCATTCTCAAATCGGAAAAACTTGTTAGGGTTGAAACAAACTTGAAAGGGCAAAAATTGTGGGGGGAATTGAAGAGGTCCTGGGTCTCTTAAAGCAAAAAATTTAATATTAACCCTCAAGGCCTTTTTTTTAAAAGGGCCCATAGGACCACAAATTTACGGGGAAAAAATCCCAAGGGCGGTTAACATTTAAATATTCGGTTGTTTTGGGCCCCCATAGGTATCCCGGGCCACTTTGGGGATTAGGGATCTTGAAAGAAGGTGTAAATGTCACCTTTGCAGGTACCACCTAAAATTGGGAATGCTTGGGCCAGAGGACGAGATCTCCACAATTTTTCGGATTATCCACCAAGCGAGGATTTCTAGTCATTCCTGCTTTCCCTTTTTCAAACTAATGTGAGTTTGATTCCCGGTTTATAACTTAATTGTGAATTAGATAAAGAAGTTTGCCATTTCCTTTGGGAATTGTTGGCAAACCCTTGGGGGCTTTAAAAAGGGAAAAAAAGTCCCTGGCCGAGTTTTGTTTCCCGGAGTCTTTTCCGGAATTAGATTTTGGTTTGATGGGTTGACCGCAGAGCGTGGGTTTAAAAGAAGACATCGATTTGGTAAAACGAGTAATTCGGTTAAGAGGACAAAGGGTTGCCACCAATTCCAATTTGGCCCGAAAATATGTAAAAACGTTGCATGGTTGATACAAAATGGAAAAGAAACCCAAAGGGGTGGTTTGTGAATGGATTTTCCCAAAATTGGGGTTTCCACCTTTAAAAATGAATTTCATAAGGACGGTACCACCCTTTGGCTCGTTGGCCCAACTAATTAAAGGAGGGAAGCCTTCAAGAATTTGGTAATTTTTCCAAGTTTTTTTTGGGTCCCTTTTTTTAAAAAGGTGGAACCTGGGCACAGAACTGCCTTAATAAAGCACAATGAACTTCCCCCGTTCATACTTTTGTCAACAAAGGGAGCCCGGTGTTCCGAAAAGTTTGGTCCTTTATCTTGCGCCGAGATTGGACGACCCGGGGGGGAATGGCCTTGATTCCAGGAGCCGTTTGGGTCCAATCCCGGGTATTTTGGTTTAATAACGGACTTTAAATTTTGCACGTTTGCATTGTGCCCTTTTATTAAGAAAGAGCCGCATTTGCACGTTGCCCAAATTTTGGGAAACAAAATTGCTGTTAAAAGGTGGTTCGTTGGGTTACCGGGTCATTGGATTTGCGGGTACGGTCCCAAAAATTTTAACCATCTTAATTGGAACCCAAAATAAGGGTTGGAGCTTTTTTGGGGTTAGGTTTTCCGAATTTTGGCCCAAGTGGAGGGTTTCCCAAAAGGTTTAATTGAATGGAAAAACCAAAAATTCACAAAAAACTTTTTGTAACAAAAGGAAAGGAAAGATTTGATCTATCCCCTTCCCAAAGGTTGGATTAAGCGGGTCGATTGTGGCCTGGGGGCCAATTAAAGCCCTAGAAAAATTTCCCCATATTGAATTGGGATCGATTTTTTAAAATTTGGCGAATTCTTATTTGGTAAAGGTGCCATTTTCCTTTCAAAAAGCCAAATATTTAACCGAGCTTAAATTCAAAGGGTTGGCTAGTTAAAAAGGTTGAGTGGTAGAATTACCCGGGCAATGTGGTTCGGATGTTGAGTCAAATCATTTAAATTTCCTTTAGGAGGGCCCCTTTTTTGATCCGATTGGTTAGTTTTAAAAACCAAACCATTTGAAATAAACGAGAATAAACGAGACGTTTCCAAAAGGGAAATTTTGGGTTCAAAAGGAGATTTCAAATCGATATAAATTTTTGAGGTTCAAAATGGCCCTTTCCAAAGAAGAATTTTGTAATTAAGAAGCCCATTGTAGAATGGAAAGGGATAGGTGCAAGATTTAAACCCTGGTTTTTCATGGTTGAAGGGCACTCCGATTTGTTTTAAGAATTGCAACAATAAAGGGAAAGGGCCTTGATTATTCACCAAAGTCTAAATGGGATGATCCAAGGACTTTGTAACGCCTTGTCGCGTAAAAGGATGTTTTTGGTAACGAGCAAGTTGGTCCTTTGCCCCATAGACATTTTTCTACAAAATGAACCCTTTCCTTTGGATTCAGGGTGTATTTATTTTTGGAAGAACCAATTTACCTCATTTTGGAAAAAGTTGCAAGAAGTTTGGGCCAAGTTGTTTCAAACCGTTTCACCCCAAAGTGGAACCGGATGGAAATTCAATTGGGTAGTTAAGATTTGCCCTCATTTGTTTCATGGGAACATTTGCCGGATTGAATTCCCCACAAAACAAATTTAACGTTTGTGGCATAGAGGCCAGCTTTAAATGGAAAATTATTTTGGGGAAAGGGGAAAGTTTTTGGTTTTATTAACGAGGAAAGGGAAAATCCGGAGTCCAAGATGTCCGACGCCAGTCGAAAAGGTAAAAGGGGATTCGGTTCGTGGGTGATAAAGTTTTCTCAATTTCCCCTGGAAAAGATTTCCTTTTAAAGGGAATTGAGCCCATTGGGGAAGGTTAAATCGTCTGGAATCGGATTTTCCCCCCGG
Source organism: Gossypium arboreum (assembly GCF_025698485.1). Taxonomy (NCBI): domain Eukaryota; kingdom Viridiplantae; phylum Streptophyta; class Magnoliopsida; order Malvales; family Malvaceae; genus Gossypium; species Gossypium arboreum. Next base: position 85,745,092 of record NC_069073.1, read on the forward strand.
AAAAGGTTCAGAGCTTTCAGTTGATTTCGACGCTTAACCAACGAGGTATTGACGAAATTGAAATTAAGAATATGGTTAGAGGGCGATTTGTTCCTTAACGAAAGGTGAAAGATTGGAAACAATTCCAGTAAAAGTGCCCAAGCCGGGATGAAGAATCGGGAACAAATTTGAAAGAGCGAACCAAATTTTTGTGATTTTTGGGGAAAAAAGTGGGGAGATTGTAAAAATTTTAGGGGGTTTCCGGGACCACAAAACCGAGATTAATTAAAATTTTTTTGTTCCTTAAAAGTTGTCCGAGCATTTTAAGGAGTTTGGATATGAATTCCACAAAAGGAAGTAATAACTTTGAAATTGATGGAAAGTTGATGCTTTAAAGCTGATGCTTGGACGCTTAAATTCCCCTTTATGGGGTGGGCCCCATGAAAAATGGGCTAAAATGTATGAAAAGTTTTGTTGGTCATTAGGGTGAAAAATAAACAAAGGTTTGGGTGTAAAAAATGAAAAAAGGGGATGGGAACCCCCCTTGGGTGAGTTTAGAAAAAGGAAAAATTTTTTCTTTTTTGGCCAAAATAAGGGGGAGGATTTTTGCTTCATTTGGTTTAAGGTCGAAGGGTTTGGCTAAACAAGATTTAAATAAAATTTTTTTGATTTCATATGTTTTGTTTATGTGCATTTAGATGGTAAATTTTGTTGATAAAGGTATTTCCAAAGTTGTTATGGGTTAAAGATTGATGAAGTGGAAGCTTTAGATGATGCAATATGGATTGCATTTGGTAAATTTTCTTTTTTTTGTTTTCATGAGAAGTTGAAAAAGCATGATTGTTTTGGGCCTGTGATTATACAGGTTATGTTTTATGAAAAATTTGTGTTTTGGTGGATCCCTTGTTGGTGAAAAAAAAATTTTGCCATTTTTTTTAAAGGAAGGAGAAAATTTGTTTAAAGGGTGGAAGAATAAGGAAATTGGCAATTCATCAAATTAGGTTGATGAATTTGTGTTTTGAGTTGCAAAGTTTGTAAAATGATGTTGTTTTTGGTTGGTTTAAATCTTTGGTAACATGGAAAGTATTTCCGGGTGTATTAAGGCCTTAGCTTTTCCTTGATGTAATAAATTGATTGAATTGCTTTGAGTAAAAATTGAGCCTTTGTTTCAAGTAAAGGGTGGAAGACCATTTAAATTTTGTCATATTCGCCATAAGCTCAAAGAGGTTTTGTTTGAATTTGTTTAATTGTGAGCTAAAGGGGCCACTTGGACAAGGGAAGGAAAAAATGAATAAAGGTGCCGTGTAAAGAAGTTAAAAGTTTAGAAATGTGGAAAAATTGGATGTAGATTATTGATTTATGGTTTGAGTATTAAGTTTGGGAAATTATTTAGTAATAATTGTTTTGGTTATAACGAAAATAAATTGGTTTCCAATGAATTATTATTGTATGGAAATTGTTCCCCAACCAAAAATTTTTAAATTTAAGGTTAAAAAGGCAATTGTGTATGGTAAGGGGGCCAAGGCATTTAAATCTTCTATCCCTAAGACCCAAGGTTTGTAAATGGATTGGGTTAATCCCAGGCCGGGGGGCCAAAGGGAGAAGGGATTATCGATCGAACCGTTAAACTCAAGGTAGTTTTAAAATTTAAACTTCTGGAAAATTTGAATGATTGAAATTTAATGAAATTTTGTGTTTTGGTAGGATAACTGTAATTCCGCTTATGTGGAAATTTGGCCTTAATAAGGTTATTTTGTATGCAAAGATTATGGGAAGTAAGTTGAATGGAATTGATTAATAAAATTCAAATATTGAATTATTCTTAAAGATTGTTTATTTTAACTTCTAAGCAAAAATCTTATCCCTTTTGGCTTGGGGATTTGTGCAATCGGATTCGGGATCGTTGGTGGGTACCACCTATCGCCCCCATTTTGGTATAAATTTTGGTTAACTTAAAGGATGTATGGAATTGTTGGAAATTGTTATGATTTAATTTCCCATGCAAAATGGTGTGTGGTATCCTTAAATAGCGGGATATTTTATGGTGAGAGTATTGTTAAAGGGAATGTTTCAATGACAATTGGATGGTTAAAATATATATGTGGAATGTGCAAATATTGGTTCATAACTAAAAATTAAATCCTTAAAAAAGTGTACTGAGTAACTAATTAAAATCCCAAAAGTGGTGGTTTAAAATAACATAGAAATGAACATTGATGGCTATTTTATATAAAAACAAATTCATAATTCTGTTGAAATTTAAAGATTGTAAAGGGAAACTTTTGGGTTTTGAATTTAAAATTTCAAAATTACCAAAATAAAGGGCAACCTTTTGTCTTCCATTTTATTATTTATTAGAAAAAAGGCACCCAATTAAACCCTTAAGAGTTTCAATTAACCCCAAGGCAAGCATACCCTGTAACAGGGGATTTAATAATAAACGCCAAGGCCCGACCAAAATTTCTGTAAACCATGGTGGAAAAAAAATTGGGAAAATTTTAAAACCATTTCTAGTTTTAAACTGAGATATGATTTTAAACCAAAATTTTCCACCTGATAAACAATGGATCAAAACAAGTGAACGGTTTCCCCCTGCCGAAAACCATGGTTGGGGGGTTAACTTTCTACCCGAAATCGAAGTTTTTTCCTTAACCATTTTCCACACAACCAATAATTTAATTACAAATTTAATTTTCCAAACAACCCCAAATAACATTCCTATTTCTACCATAACCCCACCCTTAATCAATTCAATGGAGAACCCCCTTTTAATAAAAACAGGCACCTATTAATTAGTGCCACAAAAAACCCAAACAAATGCCAATAAGCCCCCCAAGTATTTTCCAAATTTCACCAAGGCATTTTTTCCAGCTGCACACTTATGCCTTATTTTCCAGCAGCATTGTTTATATTTACACCACACTTAGTATTCCACCGCACACTTTCCCAGGCAACAAACTTTCAACATTTCCAAAATTTTTTTTAAAATTTCATAAATTTTACATTTTCAAAAATTATCTCCCATTAAAACAATTCATAAATTTTACAACATTTAACAATATAAATTTTAAAATATTACCTTTTTTAGCGGTTAAATGGGCTTTGTTTCCCTTTCCTTTGCCAATCTGTTCCCTTTCTTTGGCAAATCAAACTTTCCTTTACAAACAAAAATACCCTTCACACAATTAGGATTCAATCTTAAAAATAAGCTAAAATTTACCAACTACTTAATTTATTCACTTATTTTAAATTTAATCAATATTTAACATTCCCAATACCCCAAGGTAATTTACCCTTCCCATTAACCTCCAACAATTTTTTTACCCCCTTTTCATTCAATTTTTAAAACCCTTCAACCTTTCAAATTTTAATACACTCATTAAGCATTAACATTTCAACATAAATTCTTGCAAATCTATAAACCCCAAAAACAAGAACCAATCACAAAATTTCCTTTTGAAAATTCCTTACCATTCCACTTTCATCCAACCATCAAAACACCACCAAAAAACCACAGGAAACCATGCAACCAACCATAACAACAAAACCAAGGACAAAATTTCCTTTTTTTTAAAAAACTACTCATCTCCTCTTTCTCACAACAACACAAAAACCCCAAGGAAAAAACACATGGAATTTAATACCTAACAACATTTGTTTGAATTAAGGAAAATTTTAACCAACCCCAAAATCATGCATTTTAAAGGGAAAAAAACCTTCTTTTAAAAACCTTTTAGTAAGTTCTGTTTTTCGCTTTTTCCCCTTTCTTCTTAGTATATTCGGCCAAGAAAAAAAAAGAAAAATTTTTTCTTTTTTTTTTTTTCCCATTTTTTCTTTTTTTTTTTCTTTAAATTTTTAAACTTTTAAAATTTTCCCCTTTTCCCTTTCATCCCACAAAAATCTTTTAAGGTTTTTTTTTTTTATAACCCTTTTATTAACCAAAATTCCCTTTTTAAAACCTTTTATTTTTTTCAATTAAATAAAAAAAAAAAAACAAAATTCCAATTTTAAAATTTAAAAAAAAAAGTTGAAAATTTTCGGTTTAAGTCCCAAACCACTTCCCGACTATGGTCAATTTTGGGATGTCACATACATTTCCATTTACACATCAACTCATTTAAACACATTTGCATATATATTATGATCATTTAAATCAACACCAAATATATACTTAATGACTTACCTTGTGTTGGGTAAAATAAATTCCAAGTGGCCCGATGACCTTTTCCCTTGGGCCCCTTTGGTCTTGAGCTAAAAAAAAAAAAACCCCCCACTTTTAAAAATTTTTTTAAAAAAAAATTTTTTTGGATACAATGACAAATTCTTATCCTTCTACCCCATGCTTTTGAACTATTCGTTACAACCTTGGCCCCCTATTGCCAACTATGCTAATCAAGGATAGTATCACAAGTGTGTACACCCATTGGGAATGTGCAAGATCAAATTCAACACCACCTATGTACTTAATTAGGGGTTTAAAAAAATTTTTTTTTCCCTTAGCATAGATTTCATTAAAAGTCCTATTAGCCACTTCACCATCAATTATCTCATCTACTTAATATTTCATACTCATATTGAATATTACTTATTGAAGTTCAAAATATACCACACTATCATCAAATATGATATCTAATTTTCTTTCTTCTTTTCATCAAGACAACCTATATGAGCATTTAACTAATTCAAACTTCACCATCTTAATGCCCATTATGGGAATGTACAAGCATTTATCATTTTGCATCATGAATTTATAGCATGGCCAATCACATACACACCCAACAACAAGAACTCAATGACCTAAAATTCCAAAACACAAACCATACCTATCATATTTACTTTATGGCAATATAATACCCCCATATAATACCATTTTCATTTCATTTACCACTTAATTTCTACCACATAAACATTTGGCCGAATAATCCTAACTAGCAAAACTTCACATTTGTTCATAGCATCTTTTAGATTAGCATATAGGTTAAAAAGCTTGACTACTAGCTAGATTCTCAAAAATCAATAGAAATAACATGAACTCCTACCTTATTTAACCTCCAAGATAGCCAATGCCCTAGACAAGTTCCTTCCTTCCTCTTGTTTCGGGGCAAGAAAGTAAGGAGATGAACACACTCTTACCTTTCTTTCCTTAAAGGTGATCAAAATGCCTTAATCTTCAATTTCCCTCCTTTTTCTTTTTTCTTTTGGAAAAAGGGAAGAAGGATGAATATCTTTTTTTTTTCTAACACTCTTCCATTCCTTTTAATTATCTTTTCTTCCATACCATAAGGCCCTTTATCATTAACATAAAATGTATATAATATCTATCCACCATCTTGATGGCCCCATGTTAAAAGTGGTCCATTTGACATGCAAGTCCCTCATGTCACTAACTCATGCATTATTTGGCCATTTAAATTTCACCTATCACATTTTCAAGTTATCACATGGGTCCTTTCTTATAAATTAGCACCTAATTAATAAAAATCAAGGCACGTTTAACATACAAATTCCACATACAATAAGGAAATAACACCTAATTATTTTTGTGACTCCTTTGTGGTCCCAAACCACTCTCCATAGGGTCACATTAGGTGTCACATATAAATTATTGGTTTTGCCTTATCTAATATATATAAATGTAGATGGGTGTTTTAATATATGCCGAAGTTGATGTGACAAAGGTTACTAAATAGGTGTGTAATATATATTTGTATATGGTTATGTAGTACTTCCAAATGGACGTAAAAATAAATAATATAATGTGGACTTTTATAACATGTAAATTCTATTGATAGTGCACATTTATACTACACGAACCCGTATGTGAATTATTTAATTTTTTATGTTATTGTAAGTTCTGATTAGTGAAAATTTGTATTATTCTGGAATACTAAGTTCGAGCTCAACAGTAGTGCGAGCCAATTATATTGTGTAATAAAATGTGGTTAACTAGATATGTTGGCAATGTGAACACTTGAAACCATTAGATATCATTGGCATGTCATAGGATTGTGAGTACTCACCCTTTTGTTATGTTTTAGGCATTGTGGCCCGAAGATAATGTTGGAGAGATAAGGGAATGTCGAGCATAGATCCATTCAACGTAGATAGCGTGGTGTGTTTGGAGAGCGTGAGCATACGTGCTTCTCTTAAATGAGATAGCATACGACTTTATGAGTCATGTGGTGTGTTTTGGAGACCCGTTTATCCAATGAGTATATAATTTGATTATGTTTCATATTCACGAATTTCCAATATATCCTTGTATTGAGTATGTAATTTGTGTTATATGTGAATTGTTAAAGTATGTTTAAATCCTAACATGTCTGGTGTGTATATTTGTATTGTATGCATGTGTACTCATTGAGCTTTCCAAGCTCCACTCCCTTTACCTTGCAAATAAATAGTTCAGGGTTAGCAAAGAGGGTAGCAAATCGATGATCCATCACAAGACATATTTTTGAGTATACGTGATGTTTTAAACCCTAATTTAAGGCAATGTGGGTCTCCAAGGGTTTAGTACTAGAATTAGACTTAGACTTAGACTTTTAAATAAAATTTTCAAATGCTGTAAATGGACATTACATTTGTTTGATTCTTGGGATTTTTAACGTTTTAATTGCTTGCTTGATTTTTTTTGCTTGGATGGTTTTATTACTTGATTAATGTGATGATAATTAAATGAACTAATAAATTTTGCGCTAAGGGAAACCGTTGAGTATTAAGTTATATTTTATTTGTATGAATGGAATGATTAATTTAGAAAAGCATGCACTTAAGACTAATTTCCTTAGAAATATTCTACAAATGCGGGTGTTAGATTGGTTGGTGTAGTTTGTAAAGTTTTAAATAAGAGCCACCTTGGGCTAATGTGATGCTTGAAATTGGTTTGACCGCCCCGCCGTTTGGGATGTCATAATTTCACTTATATTATTTCCACATATAATTTTTAAGTCTTTCAATTTAGTCATTGTTTATATAAAATTTATATTTTTCATAGTTTCACTTATTCAAATTTGTGTATTTTCACTATTACATAACACATCTATTATATTTTGTTTATTATAAATTCCTATTTCATATGTTAAATTATTTCACATCTTGTTTCACTAACTTATTATTAACACCCTAACCTTTTTATCCGGATTTGGGTTATAAAGCATTACCGATCATATCACAGTCATACAGATATTTATTACACTTCATAATTTAAAAGTTTAATCACATCAATGCTCATAACTTAATCAAATTATCGAGTCTTAAAATCATAATCAGTCTTAAAATCATATCATTCAAAACATTGCATAAATAAAACATAATCCAACACATATCAAAACAAATTACACATCAAACTAAACAAATCTCAATACTAAACTTTTCATTCATTTATGGGCATTGATATAATAGTCAATATGAAATTTACATGTTATTAACGTTAATGCAAATTAAAACATCTATTTAATATATGTATATATATATATACACTTAACACATTTAACTAAGCATTATGGCAAATCACATTTACGGTTTAATATACAGCCAAATATATATAAAAGGCGTAAACAAATTTTACTAACTTCAAGCACATCACATCGTATCATTATTAACCATTTTCAAACACAAATAACAATTCATTTCATATCAAATTCACAAGCTAAGAATTATATTTAAACATTATTCTATATTACAAATACACAACCAATTCACTTCACATCTATTCAACTATTGAATTAATCACATAAGATTATACCACATTAATAATACCTTGACTAATTATTCCATTTCATAAATTTTTAACCTTAAATATTATACAATTATGCTCCCAAGTAACCAACCATTTATTCATGAAATATATTTTTTCTTGCCATAACAAACGTATCAAATTAGCCAATAACAATCAAGCATATATTCATCATCTTACCTCTTTACCAAATCATGCACAATTCATTTAAACTTTAAACGCCTAACTTCGCCTTTCCTTTTTAAAAGCATAACTTCAATTTTCAACCAAACTAAACTTTATTCGGTTAAAAATAAACCTAATTTAACCATTATCAAATCCATGTTTACCAAAGAAATTCCGCCAAAATTTTACCAAAATTTTATTAGTTAAAATCAATATTTCACTACAACTTGACCTTTTCAAACCCAAAACAACTGGAATTATTTTTTACCCATTACCAATATGAACCGTTTGTTCAAAGAAAATTAACTCCAAAAAAAAAATGCCACAAAAAACCATTCATTGTAAAAACCCAAGTCGGGGACAGGGGGAAACCCAAACCCTTTGGCCCTTTCACCCAGGAACTAAAATCCCTTCGGATACTGATTTCAAATGGAAACTTTGTAAATTTTATGAATTTAGACTCTTATCCATCCATATTTATTTCAAATTTTTCCCAATTTACAATTTTGTGATTTACATCACTCACTGCCCAGCTTCAACTTGTTTTTAAGGGTTACAATATTGTAGGTTTCCCAATGAAACAACTAAAAGGTCTGCCATAAAGGTACTTTAATTATTCATAATTTAGCAAATTTTCAAATGCGACAGGGGACCCAAAACCTTCTCCCTTTCCAAACTTTAATACTCTGGAAACAAATTTTTAATTTCAAAAAAAATGTCAATTTCCATAAATTTTCACTTTAACACCATTTCAAATTTTGGGATTTTTACATCCAGTACTATACCCGAAGGTAGGTTTCCTATATTGATTCCCAACCAACTAAGAGTCAAAGGGCCCTTGATATTTTGCCTTCCTTCATGTCCAATCCATTCCAAACCAAAAATCATAAACCAAAAAAAAAACCAATAGGCAAATTTATCCCTTTTAGAAATTTTGAGGCCTAATATACACACAAACAAAATAACAGGTAGCCTAAACCATATCCAAAATCAACAAAATCCAAAAGGGGAATTGGTTACTTCAACCAATCCCAATCCATTAACACAAAAATAAACGGCAAAAAGGAAGCAATTTATCTTAGAAGGAATAATTCCAACCAAACATGCCAATACTCAATAATTCAAGCACAACCAAAACATCCTTTTTTAATTTCACAAATGGCCATTAACCGAAATTTTCAAGAGCTTTATAAAAATTTCAAAAAACCCAAACATACCTTGTTTTGGGAATTTACAATGCTTAAAAAATTTTCCAGCCTTATAAACAAACAATCCTTGGTTTACCGATATACACTCCAAAACACCTTTTGGGCTAGCCCCTGTAAACCCCAAATGGGTTCCCGCACAATTGCCTTCCTTGGGCTTTAAAGCCCCCTTTGGATATCCTTGCACAATTGCCTTTGGCTTAGCCTGGATATCACAACCCATTCATACACATCTTTTTTCAATTTCATAACAAACTTTTATGCACAATTTACTTAATCAAGAATATCATTTCGGCTCAATGGCCACATACAAGGGCACAATTTGATTGTTATTACTCATTCAATCGAATGAAAATCTAAGTTTGATATAAAACTTCCTCGGATGTTGTCGAACGATTCCGATGGCTATTCGACTACTTTTTCCTTCCCTTTATCGGATTTGGTCCCCTTGCTTTGTGTTAATTTAACAAATAATTTGATTCAATCATTTGAGTATCAAAAAAGAACTCAAGGCACTTAGCCCACATATATTCACTAGACATTAAAGTCACATAATCAATTCATGAATCGACTCAACACACAAACCTTAACTTTATCATGGGAACAACACAACCCTTGGTACTCATTCATGGCCGATTATGCATGTTGATGTTGAGGCCAATTACATGTTTAACACCACACATGAATGGCACACATTTTACTAGCTAATGCTTTACATATTGTAGCTCAATACTTATAATATAGCATCAAGCACTCATATGGCCGATTATACTTAGCCATACTTGCCCAAATCAACAATAAATTCCAAGATTTTCACATCATATTGTACTAGGCAATGTACCAATTTCACAAACATTCTTCAACAATTTCTTCTTTAAACAAACATATTTATCATTTACTTCATAACCAAATCATCATTGCAAACATAATACACATATAGGTGCATGGCAACCTCAAGGTGTTCATAACCATCTAAAACACAAATTTTACCAATCAAGTAACAAGCATAAATCATGCTCATGAATGCATCATGGAATACATCACATTCATACCCCTTTCAACTTCGGGTCATGGTTAAACAAAGAACTCAATGTCTTACTCAAGATTGCTACAAAGAAATTTCAAGAGTAGTCAATCCATCATTGCATGCATCATTATCAAGCTTCACATTTAGCATGCAATGGCTTTAACACAATATCAACCTTGGCCTAATACCATTTCCATGGCATAACAAGGATTTGAACCATGGCTAAATGAACATCAAGTTAGCAACTAAAACATGCATGAATCTCATGACACAACTTCATACAATTAATTTGATGCAAGTATAGCCAAATCTCCTTCTAGATCTCTTCTAAACCAAAATGGAGCAAAATCCTATCTTCTTCCTTAGTATTTTCGCCAAAAAGGAGAGAACAAGGATGAACAAAATTTTTCTTTGCTTTTCTTTCACTCACCAACAATGGGGAGAATACCCACCACACACATTTTTTTTTTTGTTTCTCTTCCCACCACTAAATTTTTTATCATTTCATCACATCATGCATTATCAAACATGTCATAACATGTTTTTCCTTGCCCTAACTCCTTGTCATGGCCGCCATATGCCATCTTTGGGGAATTTGACATGCAAATCCTTTAATTTTGCATGCATTATCAACTAGTCACCACACATTTCCCATCAATTTAAAGTTTACTACTAGGTCCTTTCTAGTGAAATTCACCTTTATAACACTAAATCGAATCATCAAAATGCCACACACAAATTAACAATATATAGGCATCAAAATAAATTTTAAATTATTTTTATGCCTCGATTTTGTGGTCCCAAACCACATCCCACTAGGGTCAATTTTGGTTTCACATTCATCGTCATATGTCAAGTTTAACTCGCAAATATATATATACCATGAAAAATTAATAAATCACTAGAACATTAGATTAAGTTCAAGCCATTTTCCATGGCTTTATATATACACATTCAAAATAAATTATCTCAAGGCTAGCCTATACATGCCATAAGTTCGAGTTCAACTTATAATGACAAAAAGAGATAGTGTGATGGATGTTGACAATCCCAAGCTCATAACTTGATTACAAAATCTATAAAACAAAGACAAGCATACACACATAATAATCTATTATAGCTTAGTAAGTCATAAGCAAATAAACAACTCAATGGTATAATCAACTCATTTAAACTAAAAAATACAACATCCAACATATACATAACCTATAAATATACTTTGCAAGTACATATGTTCACATTAATAACTTATATAATTTGTATCACATATCAAATGGCCAACTTACCTTATTTTCAATTAGGTAATCAACTAACTCATACCGATTGTTTTAGCTCGTTTACACCTTCGATCACAATTTATCATTGCCCATTGAACCATTAATTGAATAGGATACCGATAATCACATATATCATACAACCAACGCCCCACGTGGTCTTACATGCTATCTCATATCGATGCCACTATCCCGATAGGGTCTTAACGAATCAAATACCATGCCGATGTCCCAATGGTCTTACCAACCACATATCGATTCCAACGCCCGACGTGGTCTTACACGAGAACACATATCGGAATCCTATGTCATGACATATGTATCCTAGCTATTCCTAAGGTTTATACGGGTTTAGACGTTGTAACTCGATCGAGACAATTTTGTGAACATAATTCCCAAACTTATTTGCATTCCCCAAATATATAAGATCATATATTTCATTTCAAGATATAAATCTCATATTTATTCAAAATTAGCAACCGATTTGCTTATAAACTTACCCGGACGATAAAAAACAATGGCACTAGTCGACAACTTTAGTTTTCCCCATCCAAATCGATTTCTATGGTTCTTGATCTAAACATATTCAAATTAGATTTATTCAAACATATTTTCACTCAATTTAGTCCAAAACACAGGACAGCCCTAAATTGACCCTAGTCGAAAGCTTTTGGACCGCTAAACCGAAATCACCAAAGTATTTGAATATGATATTTATTGTCTAAAATATGAATATGAATGAGTGTAAGTTTTAAGCTTCGGTCAATTGATGTGAATTTAGTTAATAGGACTTATGTGTGACACTTTTGAAATGTGATAGGTTAATCCATAAGGACCTATTAATGCATGTTGTATACATGATGGGTTTGATGTCAAATCACCCAAGTTTTAGATAGTGGGCCATGGTTTGGGTCATTGATGATAATATGTATTTTTCTATTAGCATTACTAGTTTACAAAATAAAATAATGTATTAAGAATAATAAAACATGTGGTGAATGGGGAGAAACAAAAGTTGTTTCATCTTTGCTCCTCATTCGTAACTAGAAGAGAAAGAGCTTGGAGAAATTCGCTATGGTGGTTCACTAGATTAAGGTATGTTCAATGTTGCTTTGAAGTTCATACATCCTTTGGATGATTAGTCTAAATTCTAACTATTTTCATGCCGATTTGGGGTTGTATGGAATCCATTTGTTGCATTATCCCTTTAGGGACCAATTAATTGAGTTATTGGATTAAAAGAATGGATTTTGTTGTGATGAGCTAATAAATTTTAGTACTATTAAGTGTGTTCTTATGGATATAATTTTTTGCCTTTGCTGTCCAAAATAGGACATATTGAATGTTGTGAGTGAGTTTTTCAAAGGAGACTTTGTAAATCCTTATGTTTAAATTCCAATGTTTGCATTAAGTTGGGTTATAGGGTTGATAAATTGAGTCTAATAGCTAAAATATTATGTTATTCTTACTAAGTTTCAGTTGTTAGTAGGACGAACAATGTGACAATAAAATGCATAAATGATGCTGAAACTCCAGCTTGAAAAAATCGTCCAGATGTAAATGCGATTTAAAGGAAATTAAATTTCTGCATGTTTGAAATAAAAGAAAACAATGGTTGTTAAATATTAGTTTTTTGCTAATCGAATGGGTTTAATTCATTGTTCAAGGGCTATAAATTGGTGTTAATTGCCGGATGGTCTAATAAAACACCCTAATGTTAAATAATGCTTCTTCGTTGAAATTATGCTAGAAGGTTGAACAATTGTTGTTCAAATGGAATTTTGGGGTGTTTAATGGACTCCATGTTGCTAAAATTTACATGAATAGAAATTTCTAAGCTTAAATTGTAAGAATTTGAGTTGTGGTTTAAATTGTCAAAGATGCATTTGGCAATTGATTATAATTTGTTAAAGGGTGTAAAGTATTGATAGTTCTAAATGGTACATAGTTAAATGAAGATGGAAGCTAGATAAACTTTTATTTAGAATGTGAATTAGATATAAATTAAATAAGCATGAAATCAATCATGGCATGTTTTATTAAATATGATACATATTGAAATCTATTGTTTTAGATGTAGATTAAATGATATGTGATTGCCAAATGTGATTGTTAAGTGAATAATATTAGTTAAGTACTTAACAAATCTATTGTTTTACTTAAGCTTAAGAGCAAAGAGGATTAAAGTCGGATAGGGAAAAGAGAAAGTAAACAATAGCCGTGGATATCTAGTGTAACTTCCGAGGTAAGTTTTAAGTGATTAAACGTTGAGTAAATTCAATCATAGTAGGACATAATGAGTTGATTTAATAAGATATAATGTGGCCATGATATGTTTTAAACTCAAATGGTAAGTTCATAAGTGTTTGGACTTGGAAATTTAAGAAGGATTGTAATAATTTGCTTAGGAGAGCAGTAACGTGATTTTAGAATATCACTATAAATTTTTGTGGAATTATAGGCTGAATAAAATATGTAATCAAAGCTTAATTAGTCTAGTTTCTTATAAAATAGACCGTAAGCAAAGAAATTTCCTCTAAAGAGATATTTAAAGTTTGTGAGAACCGAATGACTAAACCCCTGTTCTGTTTTTAGAAAATCACTATAATTTGTAAAAAATGGTTACAAGATAAAATTTATATGCTTAGACTCCTTAGTGAGTCTAGTTTCAAATGAAATCAAATAGAACATATTTTGAATTTGTACAATGAGAAATTTGATTCGTAGTGAAGACTGGTCAGATTAGTCAAACAGAAAACAGGGAAACTTTAAGAAAAATCTGGTATTGATTGGCCAAACCAAAATTTGAAAATTTTATGGATGGAATATATATGAGTCTATATTCAGGAAAATTAACGACAATTGATTTTGAGTTTTGTAGCTCCAGTTATAAATAATTTAGTGACTATTGCTCGGAAAACAGCTTGTAGTGAATATGTGATTTTGTTTAAACATTGATGAAACTATTTGAGTTGCTTATAAGCTATTGCTGAAATTGATGTACAAGACAAATATATATATGTGTGGTAAAGCTGAATGGCTAGTGTGAAATATGTATGAGATATATATGGTAAAGCCATATTAGGTGAAATATGTATGAGATATGTATATGTGGTAAAGTCAATGGCTAGTGTGAAATATGTATGAGATATATATATATGTGGTAAAGTATGGCTAGTGTGAAATATGTATGAGATATGTATTGGTAAAAAATGGCTAGTGTGAAATATGTATGAGATATGTATATTGGTGCCTATTAATTGAAATATATATGATATGTATATGTGGAAAGAATCTAGTGTGAAATATGTATGAGATATGTATATTTGGTAAAGGAATGGCTAATGTGAAATATGTAGGGATGTGTGTATATTGTTAAAATGACCAAATGTGAAAGGATTATTAGATATATGATGAGGCAAATGAATTACAAATTTGACAAATGTGAATGTTGTAACATGTGATTAAATGTACATGAAACTTGGAAATATATTCAGAAGACCCATGACTACGGGAGATTATGTTGGGTAAGACCCGATGACTCGGGAGATTTTGTCCGCAAAACCCTAATACGATGGGACTATTCAGCTCGGTTTCCTAAGATTCGAGTAAAGCATAAGATTATACATTTCACAAAGAAAATTGGTAAAAATAAGTTCAATGCGTTAAGTTGGTCGGTATGCATTTTGAGATTATATTTAAGCTTGATTTGGACTAAATCACAAGGTTTATGTGATGTACATGTAAAGTAAAGTAATAAGACTTTCTATGATTATTGTGCATTTGGTCAATGTGGAAAGTTAGTGAAAATATGTAATGTACCTATGTTTATAAGAGATCACTATCAAGTGAGAATTTATCCCCTATTATATGTGATGAGATGTGCATATTCTAAAGGGATGGTATGCCAAGGAAGAGTGAAATAAAAATACAACAACTATGTTATAATTTGATTGTTATCTGTTACCTTAAAACTTACTAAGCATTGTAATGCCCTTTTGTTACTTTGTTTCTCCGTTTATAGATCTCATTTGGAAGCTGTCGGGATCCCAATAGTCACACTATCACTATCCACGTTGGTACCGCTATGTTTTGGATTATCTTATGGCATGTATAGAATAGACTAGTGGCGGAAGAATATTTTGGTTAATGTATATGCCTGGAAAATGGCATCTTTTGAATGTTTACTTAGAAGTTTAAATTTTATCCCCATTTGTACTTTCAAATGAATGACCTTTATTTCAAGAAAAGTTCAAAATTTTACGGTTCGACATGAGTTACAAGTCCTAATGCCCTTACCTATTCCCCGGTCACGGATAGGTGTTACAATTTATTGGTATCGAGCTACGGTTTAGTCGATTCTAGGACTAACGAACAGCGTGATCTATTTATACATGCCACAAAGTGATAAAATGATAGTGTGATGATTTTGACTATTAAAATGTGTTTGTTGTATTGTAATGAATATTGATCCCGATCGAAAGTGAAGCTTCGACTATGAGAATTTGCGATATAACTTCACTTAGATATGCCTAAATTATTAAGTTGATTGCAATCATGTACTCATTTGAATTTCGATTTGGATTGAATTATAAGGGTATAAGTGACAATTTTGAAAGAGTGTTATGACTATAAATGTGATTTTTATTGGCTATGGGGAAGTTGAATGGTCGAAAGCATTTGTTTTGTTTCAAGAATGTAAATGATATACTAATTGTATTTATATGTGTATATGTACATGAGAATTGAGAGTGATATACCCGGCTAAGTCCCAAGAGCATTCGCAGTGATATATCCGCTAAGTCCCAAAGAGCATTCGAGTGATGTATCCGGCAAGTCCCAAAGCATCTTAGTGATGTATCCGGGCTAAGTCCCAAGAGCATTCCTTAGTGATGTATCCGGCTAAGTCCCAAAGAGCATTCCAAAGTGATGTATCCGACTAAGTCCCAAAAGCATTCGGTTAGTGATGTATCCGCTAAGTCCCAAGAGCATTGTAGTGATGTATCCTAAGTCCCAAAAGCATTCGTGCTAGTGATGTATCCGCTAAGTCCCAAAAGCATTGTAAGTGATGTATCCGGCAAGTCCCAAGAGCATTGTTAGTGATGTTCCGGGCTAAGTCCCAAGAGCATTTGCTAGTGATGTATCCGGGCTAAGTCCCAAGTCCATTCGCTAGTGATGTATCCGCTAAGTCCCAAAGAGCATTCGGTTAGTGATATATCCGCTAAACCTCAAGGCATTCGTTGAATCATGAGGCCTGTGTGCAAGTTCTTCAAGAACTATGTATCAAAGTTGAGGCACTATGTGAAGTTCTTAATCGAGCACTATGTGCGAAATCGCATAACCGATAAGTGTTTTATGTATGACCTCGGTGAGCGATGGCATTGATTTGTAATAGTGTAAGACCTAAAGAGAAAATTTTAACGGACTAACCACTAGTGAACTAATTAGAGTTGAGATTATACAACATTGTGCCAAATTGGTAATGAAATAAGTTCAGACATTAAATTGACAAGGTATGTGATATATATATACATTATAAATTGAGATTCTAATATGCAATTATATTGCTATTGTGAATAAACACTATTTTGTTAATCATGTTCAAGAAATTTTTGACTAAGTTTCGACATTTGAAAGTTGGTAAGAATTTCGATGAATGGTGATAATTTTGGATATATGAGTTATATGCTAGAATAAATCTCATGCTAGAATATTATATTAGGCTTTATGCTTATTCGATGTATAGTAACGTTAACTATGAAAGAATGTGCTAAATGAAATAAATGTTCGTGCGGAAGTTGATTTTTCCTTTGGAAATAAGGTTAAATATTGATGCAAGATGTTAACATAATCTGATCATTATATATGTTTGAATTGAGAATTTAAAACCTTCACCTTTACCGGGTTACTTGAAATAGAAGATAAAGGATAGTATTAAATTCTTATTGATAGTGCTTTATTGATGAATGGGTGTGAAAGATTATCTAAGTTACATGTATAAAAATATATATATATATATATTTTCACAAGATGTTAAATGAGTGTTGTCATGAATCAAATGAAATATATATATATTTGAGTTATTCAGCCTTGTTGGTAGGTTTGGGACCGGGAAGTGTATACTAGGCTAATAGCCTAATTAGTTGATGGTTCGAGTTTATTCACTTTGGGATTAAGTAGGCTAGAACCTGTGTGGGGTTCCCATACCTAGTAGGTTCGCCCGATGAGTAAATTGTGTTATACCTATGTGTGTTATTACCAAATGAAAAGTAAGTGAGTAAATGTCAATTTTCGGATCTCCGATTTATTATGATCAAACTAAGAAAGATTCAGAAAGCTTTGAAGCATAAGTTGGGTTAAGGAAACTAGGTGGGATCTAGAGAACTCAACGGAGAAAGTTACCCTATCTTATTTGCTTTAAGATTTTGGGACAAAATTTCTTAAGGGGGAGAGTTGGCCCCTAAATTGACCCTAGCCGAAGCGGTTTGGACCGCTAAAGAATCACCAAAGTATTTGAATATGATATTTTTGTCAAAAAAATATGAATGAGTGTAAGTTTTAAGCTTGATTTAGTCGACATGTGAATTTAGTTAATAGGACTTATGTGTGACACTTTGAAATGTGATAGGTTAATCCATAAGGACCTATTAATGCATGTTGTATAAATGATGGGTTTGATGTCAAATTACCCAAGTTTTAGATAGTCGGCAATGGTATGGGTCATTGATGATAATATGTATTTTCTATTAGCATTACTAGTTTACAAAATAAAATAATGTATTAAGAATAATAAAACATTGGTGAATGGGGAGAAACAAAAGTTGTTTCATCTTGCTCCTCATTGCCGAACTAGAAAGAAAGAGCTTGGAGAAATTGCTATGGTGGTTCACTAGATTAAGGTATGTTCAATGTTGCTTTGAAGTTCATACATCCTTTGGATGATTAGTCTAAATTCTAACTATTTTCATGCCGATTTGGGGTTGTATGGAAGTCCCATTTGTTGCATTATTTCCTTTTAGGGACCAATTAATTGAGTTATTACAGTTAAAAGAATGGATTTTTTGTGATGAGCTAATAAATTTTAGTACTATTAAGTGTGTTCTTTGGGGATATAATTTTTTTTCTTGTGCTGTCCAAAATAGGACATATTGAATGTGCTTGTGGTGAGTTTTTCAAAGGAGACTTTGTAAATCCTTATGTTTAAATTCCAATGTTTGCATGCGGTAAGTTAGGGATAGGGGTTGATAAATTGAGTCTAATAGCTAAAATATTATGTTATTCTTACTAAGTTTCAGTTGTTAGTAGTAAAAATATGACAATTAAATGCATAAATGATCTTGAAACTCCGCTTGAAAACAAATCGTCCAGTGTAAATGCTGATTTGAATTTGTAATATGTGGAGGAATTGGTTGCTGCATGTTTGAAATAAAAGAAAACAATGGTTGTTAAATATTAGTTTTTGTTGCTAATCAATGGGTTTAATTCATTGTTCTAGGGCTATAAATTGGTGTTAATTGCTATTCGGATGGTCTAATAAAACAGCCTAATGTTAAATAATGCTTGCTGTCGTTGAAATTATTAGAAGGTTGAACAATTGTTGTTCAAATGGAATTTTGGGGTGTTTAATGGACTCCATGTTGCTAAAATTTACATGAATAAAATTTCTAAGCTTAAATTGTAAGAATTTGAGTTTGTGGTTTAAATTGTCAAAGATACATTTGGCAATTGATTATAATTTGTTAAAGGGTGTAAAGTATTGATAGTTCTAAATGGTACATAGTTAAATGAAGATGGAAGCTAGATAAACTTTTATTTAGAATGTGAATTAGATATAAATTAAATAAGCATGAAATCAATCATATGTTTTATTAAATATGAACATATTGAAATCTATTGTTTTAGATGTAGATTAAATGATATGTGATTGCCAAATGTGATTGTTAAGTGAATAATATTAGTTAAGTACTTAAGCAAATCTATTGTTTTACTTAAGCTTAAGAGCAAAGAGGATTAAATGGATAGGGGAAAAGAAAAGTAAAAGAATAGGGGATATCTAGTCGGAACTCCGAGGTAAGTTTTAAGTGATTAAACGTGAGTAAATTCAATCATAGTAGGACATAATGAGTTGATTTAATAAGATATAATGTATGATATGTTTTAAACTCAAATGGTAAGTTCATAAGTGTTTGGACTTGGAAATTTAAAGAGATTGTAATAATTTGCTTGGAACAGCAGAACGTGATTTTAGAATATCACTATAAATTTTGGTGTGGAATTATAGGCTGAATAAAATATGTAATCAAAGCTTAATTAGTCTAGTTTCTTATAAAAGAGACCGTAAGCAAAAAAATTTCCTCTAAAGAGATATTTAAAGTTGGTGAGACAGTGTCAGAATGACACCAAATCCCTGTTCTGTTTTTAGAAAATCACTATAATTTGTACAAAAATGGTTACAAGATAAAATTTATATGCTTAGCTTTATATTAGTTTCAAATAAATCAAATAAAAATTTTGAATTTAAATTTTTTTTTAAACCAAAAAACAAAAAAAATTTTTCTTTTTTCCAAAAATTTAATTTTAATAATTATTGGCCCATTTGGGAAAAACCAAATTTTGTTTAAATTCCAAAAAAATCCATCCAAAAAAAGGTAATTAAAATTAAAACCAAATTTTTATTTTTTTCAAAAATTTCCCAAAATTTCAAACAAAAATTTTAATTTTCATCATTGGGAAATAATAAGAAAATTAAGTTTATGCATTTTAAAAAAAAATAAATTTAATTCCTTAATTTAAATAAAATTAAAAATTCCCCTCCCTTTTTTAAAAAGAAAAAGGGTAACCTCTTTTTTTTTTGGTTAAAATTAAAATCCCCTTTTTTTTTTTTTAAATAAAAAAAATTTAATTCTTTTTTTTTTTTTAAAAAAATTAATTCTTTTTTTTCTCATAAACCTTAATATTTTTTCCCTAACAAATTAATTAACATAAATTTATTAAAACTTTACCCATTTTGGGTCCCATTTAAGCATTTTTTAATTTTCCCCAAACAAAAAACCTTTCAAAATTAACCAATTTAAAAAAACCCAAAAAAATTTCCCAAAAATTAAATTAAAATTCAAAATTTTAAACCCTTTTTTAAACCATTTTTTCCAACCACTTAATTTTCCAATTAAAATTTAAAATTTTTTTTAAAAATTAAGTTATTTTTTAAAAAAATTTTAAAATGGTTGTTTAAATGGGTTTATAAAAAAATAAAAATAAATAATTATTATTTTAAATAAATTTTAAACACCTTTTTCCCCCTTTTTTTTTTTTGAGAAGTTAAAAAATTTGTTTATTTTTTCCTAAAAAGTGGAAAAAATTTTTTAAAATTTTTTTTTGGAAATTGGAAAGGGAAAAAGGATATATTTTTTTTTTTAATCCCTTTTTTTTTTTTTTTCAATAAAAGGTTTCCATTGTTTTAAATTAACAATCTTTTTGGGACCATGTTTTTTTGGTTTACAAGAAAATTTTTGTTTTTAACCTTTCCTTTTTAATTAATTTTTTTTAATTTTAAATTTTGTTTTTAAATTTTGGGTTTAATTTTAAAAAAATTAAAGCCTTTTAAATTTTTATAAAAAAGGTTAAACAAATATTTTTTCCCAAAATTTTTGGTTCAAAATTTAAAATGGGAATTGGGTTCAAATATTTTTAAAATTTTTTTTTTAAATTTAAAATTTTAAAATTTGTAAATTTTTTTTATTTTATTTTTAAAGTTTAAAAGGTTCATTTTTTTATTTTTAAATTTTAATTTTTTTTTTGATATTTTTTGGAGAAATTAAATAATAATTTATTTTATAAGGGTAAATTTAAAATTATAAATTTTTTTATAAAAATTTAAATTTTGAAAAAATTTTAAATAAATTTTGGGAAAAAAATTTGGGTTTATTTTGGTTTTTGGGATTTTAAAAAAAACAATTAAATTTTTAAATTTTAAAGGGTTTGGGATTAAATTTTAAATTTTTATTTTCCTTAATTTTTGGTTTTCCCTTTAAAATTTTTAATTTTAAAATTTTTTAAATTTTAAATTTGTTTTTTAATTTTAACAAATTTTTTTTTGGGTTTTAAAAATCCTTTTTTTAAAAATAAAACTTTTATTTTAAAAGTCATTTTTAACCCTTTATTTAAAATTTGGGTTATAAACACCCTTTAAAATTAAAAATTTTTTAAAATAAATTTTTTAAAATTAATTTTAAATAAATTTTTTAAATTCTTTTAATTTTATTTATAAATTATATTTAAAATTTTAAAATACAAACCCAAATTTAACTAAACTTTCAAAAATTAAATTTTAAAATGCAAATATTAAATAAAAAAAATTTAAATTTTGTTTTACTTATTAACTTTTAAAAAATTTAAAATTTCCAAAAAATTTAATAAAATTATTTTAAAATTTAAAACTTTTAAATTAAAACCCAAATTTAAAACTTAAAAATTTTTAAATTCCCCAAAAAATTTTTCTTTTAACCCATTTTTTCAAAAAAATTTTTTTTCATAAAAAAAAATTAAATAAAATATTTTTTTTAAACAAAAATTAATTATTTAACTTTAAATTTTAAAAAAAAAAAGAAAAACTTTATTAAACTTTTTTTCCTTAAAAATCCATTTTTTTGAAATTTTTTTTTTTAAAAAAAATTAAAAAAAATTTTCTAATTTTCCCTTAAAAATTTTTAAAATTTTTTTCCCCAAAAAATTTAAATTTTTAATTTTCAATTATAATATTTAAAAACTTATTTTAACCTTTAAAAATCTTTTTTAAAAAAAAAAATTTCATTGTCCCCAAAACTTGTTAAAACATTACAAACCAAAATTATAAAATTTTTAAAAAAATTCATTTCCCTAGAATTATTTAAAACTTTTCCCCAAAAATTTAATTTTTAACCCCAAAACCTTTTAACCCGAATTTTTAAAAATTACCATTATAAAAAAACCATTCATAAATTTAAAGCCCTTCCTGTTAATTTAAACATTACACTAAAATTTTTAAAAGAAAAATCCAAAAATTGCCAAAAAAATTCCCAAATTCAAAATTTAAAATCCTAAAATTTTAAAAAAACCTTTCCCTTCCAATTTATTTTTTGGTTTAAAATTGGGTTTTTATTTTAAATGAAAAGGGTTAACTCCCTTTTAAATTTTTTAATTTTTATTTTTCAATAAACTACCAAAGGCTCCTTTTAAGGTGCTTTAATTAAATTTAAAATTTAAACCAACCCAAGCAAAACCTTTTTCCCAAAAAATTTAAAATTTTTAATTCAAATCCCAAATTCAATTAAAATTAATTTAAAAATTAAATTTAATTTTAAAAACCTTCTTCAAAATTTTATTTCAATTAAATATCCAAAATTTTTAAAAATAAAAATTTGTTTACCAATTTTAAAAATTTTTCCAAAAAAAAACAAAAGGGGCAAAGTAAAATTTATCAAAAAAAACTTAAACAAAAATAAATAGCCAAATTTCTCAAACTTTAAACCCATTTCCACCTTTTTCCCTTAAAAACCCATGCCCAACCATTCATTAATAAACCCCCTTTTGGAAAAATCTTTTTCAAACTAAAGAAAATTTTACCAAAAAAAAAACATTTCCTTTTTTTAATTAAAAATGTTCCCAAAATTTACTTTTTAAAAAGCCCGTTTTCCAACCCCACTTTGGGCCGTTAAACTGAAATTTTCTTAAGGGTACCAAATTCCTTGTTTAAATAACAAAAAAGGGATTCACAACATCTTTAATTTTCATTTAAAAATTTAAATCACAAAAAACCTTTGGTTTTCCGAATTTAAATTTGTAACCTTTGAATGTTTTTAATGAAAATCCTTGTTCCCGATTCCAAATAATTTTTCCTTTTCCCCCTTTTGGGATTTTTCCCCCTTTGCCCCTTTTTTTTTTTTCTTTAAACAAAAATTTAAATTCCCAAATTTTACAACTTTAAAATTTTAAAATTTTTCCAAAAAACCAATTTATTTTTAACCAAAATGGTGTTAGTTTGAACCCTTAAACCTTCAACCCATGCCAAAATAAATTTTTTTAAAAAACATTGGCTTTTTTTTTTAAACAAAAAAATTTTCCTTTTGGAAAAAAAAACAAACTTAAAATTTTCCAAAAAATTATCATTTAAACCAAACCAAAATTAAAGGGTACCAAAAGGGCCCAAAAAGGTTTACCTTCCCAAATTTAAAATGAAACCCAAAAACCATAACAAACAAAATGAACTTTAAATTTTAATTTCCCATTTAAACAAAAACCAATTCTTTTCAAACACAAAAAATTTAAATAAATTTTCAACCATTTATCAATACCTTTAACATCCAAAAATTTCCCTTTAAACCAAAACCTTTTAATCTTTAAAATTCAAACATATTAAACTATAGGTAAACCAACCAAAATACCTTTTTAAAAAAATTTTCCAATTTTAAAAAAAAAAAATTTTCCCCCCTTATATTTCAAAAAAATTTCTTTTGTTTTTACCCAAAAATTCCAAAACAAAATTTTTTGTTTCCCCAAACCCCAAATTTTCTTACTTTACATTTCAAAATGAAACTTTTCCCTTGGCCCCTTTACCCCTTAATCTGGGTTTGCACAATTCCTTTGCCTTAAACCCCAAAACCCAAAGAACAACCTTCTTTCCTTTAACCCGGAATAACCAAACCCTTTAAACTTTTAAACAAAAAAAAATTAAATTTTTCCCTTTTTTTCCCAAAAAAAGGCAAGGTTTGAAATTTCTTTCCTTTTTAAATTAAACCAAAAAAAAATCCCCAAAATTTTTTTTTTTTCACCTTTTTTTTTTTAAACATTTTTTCCCCTTTCAATTTTCCTAAATTTTTTTATTTGGAAAAAGAAATTTTGGGGATTTAAACCCAAACCCTTTAAACATTAAAAAAAAGTAAACAATTTATAACTTTCAAAAAAACCTAAATTTATCCTTTTAAAAAAACAACCTTTATAAAATTTGGGTTTTCAAAATTTCCAAAAATTAAAAAATTCACAATAAATTTTAAATTATTTTTATTTTTGGAAACAAACCCCATAGGGATTTTTGCCTTTACTTCACCAAAATTCAAATTTAACCAAATTTTTCCCCAAAAATTTTTAAAACTAGCTTTTAATTGATTTTCAAAAACCCCTTCCCAAAATTTTTTAAACAAATTTTAATCTTACTTTTTACCAAAACAAAGGGCCCCAAAATTTCACAAAATAAAACCCAAAAGAAAACCAAATTAAAACCCAAATTTAAATAAAGAAAAACTTTTAATCAAACAATTTTAAAAAATAACCCCAAATTTTGCCCATTTAAAATAATTTTATTTAAATTTAAAAAATTTCAAATTTATTTTCCCAAAGGATAACAACTAATAATGAAGCTTTCCTTTAAACCCTTCCAAATCCATTTATTTTGGGATTAAAAATTTAAATTTTTAATTTCAAAAATTTGAACCCCAAAAGGGCAACTTGACCCTAAAAACCCCCTATTTGATGGGTTTATTTCAAATTTTAGATTTTTTTAAACCAAAAAAAATTAAACCCTTTTCCTTTGGTTTTTGGAAAAAAAACTTTAACAATTTTTCCCCCTTTTTTTTTTACCAAGGGGAAAATGGGAAATTTTTCTAAAAATTTTTTTTTTTTTTAAAAATAAAATTTATTTCAAAATTTATTTTTTAAATTTTAAAAAAAAGTTTTCCTTTAATTTTCCCTTTTAATTAAAAAATGATTTCTTTTTTTGGAAATTTTTTGGCATCAAATTTTTTTTAATTTTCCTTTACCAAAAAAACAAAAAATTTTAAATTTTTTCAAAAATTTTTATATAAAGTTTTTTAGGGTTTTTTTTTTAAAAATGGAATATTAATCTTTTAAATTTTAAAAGGAAAAATTTAAATTTTTAAATTTTTTTAAATTGGGTTTTTTAAAAATGGCGAAATTTTGGGTTTTTAAAATTTTATTTCTAAATTGCAAAAAATTAAAATTGAAAAAAAATTGGGAAAAAAAAAATTAAAATTTTTTTAAAAAAGAAAAAGGGTTTTAAAATTTTTTTTTCAAAATTTTTTCAAGGTTAAGTATAATTTTAAATTGGGTTTTAAAACCCTATTTTAAACTTTTATGGAATTTTGGGGTTTTGCAATTTTTAAAATTAAATTATTAAAATTTTAAAAAAGAAAATTTTTCTAATAAATTTTTAATTAGTTTTTGGAAATTTTTTCTGAAAATTTAAAAAATTTAATTTAAAATAAAAAAATTTTTTTTTTAAATTAATTTTAAATTTAAATAAAAAATTTGTTTATGGGTTATTAAATTTCTATTAAAATTTTTTAATTTTAAAGTTGTTTAGGGTTAAATTTAAATAAAAATTTTACAAAATTTTATTTTAAACCCAAAAGAAAAGGATAGGGAAATAAAATTTTAAAAAAAACCCTGGGTTTAATTTTAATTTTTGAATTTAAAAGTTAAAAAAAGGAAATTTTTTGGTTTTTAAAAATTGTTTTTTAAAAACTTGATGTGTTTTGGAGACCCGCTTATCCAATGAGTATATAATTTGATTATGTTTCATATTCACGAATTTCCAATATATCCTTGTATTGAGTATGTAATTTGTGTTATATGTGAATTGTTAAAGTATGTTTAAATCCTAACATGTCTGGTGTGTATATTTGTATTGTATGCATGTGTACTCATTGAGCTTCTCCAAGCTCACACTCACTACTTTACCTTGCAAATAAATAGTTCGCGGGTTAGCAAAGAGGGTAGCAAATCGATGATCCATCACAAGACATATTTTTTAGAGTATACGTGATAAGCTTTTAAACTCCTAATTTAAGGCAATGTGGGTCGTTCCAAGGGTTTAGTACTAGAATTAGACTTAGACTTAGACTTTTTAAATAAAATTTTCAAATGCTGTAAATGGACATTACGGACTGTTTGATTCTTGGGATTTTTTTAACGTTTTAATTGCTTGCTTGATTTTTTTGCTTGGATGGTTTTATTACTTGATTAATGTGATGATAATTAAATGAACTAATAAATTTTTGCAGCTAAGGGAAACCGTTGAGTATTAAGTTATACCTTTTATTTGTATGAATGGAATGATTAATTTAGAAAAGCATGCACTTAAGACTAATTTCCTATAGAAATATTCTACAAATGCGTGGTGTGTACGATTGGTTGGTGTAGTTTGTAAAGTTTTAAATAGAGAGCCACCTCAGTGGCTAATGTGATGCTTGAAATTCGGGTTTGACCGCCCCGGTCAGGTTTGGGATGTCATAATTTCACTTATATTATTTCCACGACATATAATTTTTAAGTCTTTCAATTTAGTCATTGTTTATATAAAAATTTATATTTTTCATAGTTTCACTTATTCAATACTTTGTGTATTTTCACTATTACATAACACATCTATTATATTTTGTTTATTATAAATTCCTATTTCATATGTTAAATTATTTCACATCTTGTTTCACTAACTTATTATGTAACACCCCTAACCTTTATCCGTCGCCAGATTTGGGTTATAAAGCATTACCGATCATATCACAGTTCATACAGATATTTATTACACTTCATAATTTAAAAGTTTAATCACATCAATGCTCATAACTTAATCAAATTATCGAGTCTTAAAATCATAATCGAGTCTTAAAATCATATCATTCAAAACATTGCATAAATAAAACATAATCCAACACATATCAAAACAAATTACACATCAAACTAAACAAATCTCAATACTAAACTTTTCATTCATTTATGCGGCATTGATATAATAGTCAATATGAAATTTACATGTTATGTACGTTAATGCAAATTAAAACATCTATTTAGATATATATGTATATATATATATACACTTAAGCACATTTAACTAAGCATTATGGCAAATCACATTTACGGTTTAATATACAGCCAAATATATATAAAAGGCGTAAACAAATTTTACTAACTTCAAGCACATCACATCGTATCATTATTAACCATTTTCAAACACAAATAACAATTCATTTCATATCAAATTCACAAGCTAAGAATTATATTTAAACATTATTCTATATTACAAATACACAACCAATTCACTTCACATCTATTCAACTATTGAATTAATCACATAAGATTATACCACATGTAATAATACCTTGACTAATTATTCCATTTCATAAATTTTAACCTTAAATATTATACACATTATGCTAGCCCAAGTAACCAACCATTTATTCATGAAATATATTTCTTTCTTGCCATAACAAACCGTATCAAATTAGCCAATACACAATCAAGCATATATTCATCATCTTACCTCTTTACCAAATCATGCACAATTCATTATAACATTTAAACTTTTGAACACAAATAACATATCAATGTATACCTAATTCACATTTAATAATAATAAGCATGAACTTCATATTTCAACCTATTAACTAATACTTTATTCGGTTACAAAATCAAACCTCAATTGGTCACACCATTATCAAATCTCATGTTTACCAAAATGAACCATATACCAAAGCCAAAATTTACTACCAAATATATATATATAGCACATATAATAATCAATCATTTCACTAGCAACTTGACCTTTAAATACTAAACCACAAACAACATAGGCATATGTATATATTTTACCCATCACTATCCGAATATAAAGACACATCGTTTACTACCTCCAAGCCAATTCATAAGACAAATTACACATCCTAAATAAATAAATAATAAGCCACAACCAAAACACATTCATTGTAACACCCCGAACCCGAGACCGTTGCCGGTGTCGGACACGAGGGGTTAACAAGCCAAAACCACTTATGGCACCGACCAATTTGACATTCCCAGGCAAGCTGGAAAACTGCGTCACTGTCGCCTTAAAAAGCATATCTCGAGTTTCACAACTCGGAAACTGATTCCGTAAATTTTACCTGAATTTAGACTCATATATCCATCCATGGATTTATTTCTAGAATTTTTGGTCGGGCCAATTGGTACAGTTTATTAGTTAAAGTCGCCCATGTTACAGGGGTCGACTACACTGACCTTCACGCGTTACAACTTGAATATCTCTCTGTACAGGGTTACAATACTGATACCGTTTGTTTCCAATGAAACTAGACTCAAAAAGGAATCTGCACATATAAGGCATGACTTCTAATTCATTCTGGATAATTTATGGCAAATTTTCAAAGTCGCGACAGGGGACCCAGAAACCGTTCTGGCCCTGTCTCACGAGAACTTTAATATCTCTCGGTATACTGATCATATGATCCTTTCGTTACTTTCATATGAAAATAGACTCGTCAAGGTTCGATCACATAATTTATTCACTAATTAACACCATTCCTACAAATTTTGGTGATTTTTCACATCCACGTCACTGCAGCTGGCAGCCTCTGTTTTTAAGGTAGGCTTTACCTATATTGTAGTTCCCATGGACCAACTATAGTCTAGTCATACTTAGGTCCACATATGATCATATTTAGCCATTCCAATGGCTGATCATGTGACCAACTCTCTCATTCCAAACCATAATCACATCATGAAACCAAATATAATTACAAACCACATATGGTCAAATTCCATACTCCACTTTTACGAACCATTTTCGCATGGCCGCATACATATACATCACAAGTACTTAAAATAACCGAGGTAGTCCTATACATGCCATATCCAAAACTCAACTAAAGGAGTACCAAAAGGGCTTTGATAGTGTGGTTGACTTCAACTTCTATGATCCCGAATCCGATCGCTAACGAGCAAAATCTATAAACAGAGAAACAAAGAAACGGAGTAAGCAATTTATGCTTAGTAAGTTTCGAGCCATAATATACACACAACCAAAGCATAGCATTCAAGTAGCTAAACAATAATTCATATGCACAATTTCTCAAAGACATGCTTACTTCACAATCCCAACTCTTATATTCATACACAAATAACGGCCTAGTTAATGCCGATAGCTCATTTATCATTAGAGCGAATATTCATACAAGACTTACTCATAGTGTGCAAAGCACACACAAAACATACCTTGTTGTTGGGAATTTCACAAGTGCATTAACTGAAAATTTTCCAGCAGCTTATAAATTTCAAATCACATACCTTCGGAGTTTATCCGGATATAGCTACTGCTCAAAACACCTTCGGACATAGCCCTGTTATGGTAACCGCACAAATGCCTTCGGACTTAACCCGGATATCACAACTCGCACAATTGCCTTCGGGCTTAGCCCGGATATCATAGCTCGCACAATTGCCTTCGGGCTTAGCCCGGATATCACAATTCGCACAATTGCCTTCGGGCTTAGCCTGGATATCACAATTCGCACATTCATACACATCTTTGTTTCAATTTCATAACAAACTTTTATGCACAATTTACTTAATCAAGAATATCATTTCGGCTCAATGGCCACATACAAGGGCACAATTTCGATTGCTTATTACTTCATTCAATCGAATGAAAATCTAAGTTTCGATACTCGAAAACTTACCTCGGATGTTGTCGAACGATTCCGATGGCTATTCGACTACTTTTTCCTTCCCTTTATCGGATTTGGTCCCCCTTTGCTCTTGTGCTTAATTTAACAAATAATTTGATTCAATCATTTGAGTATCGAAAAGAAGAACTCAAGGCACTTAGCCCACATATATTCACTAGACATTAAAGTCACATAAGTACGGAATTCATGAATCGACTCAACACACAAAGCCTTCAACATGCTTACTCATGGCCGAACAACACAACCTCTTAGGTACTCATTCATGGCCGATTATGCATGTTGATGTTGAGGCCAATTACATGTTTAACACCACACATGAATGGCACACATTTTACTAGCTAATGCTTTACATATTGTAGCTCAATACTTATAATATAGCATCAAGCACTCATATGGCCGATTATACTTAGCCATACTTGCACCAAATCAACAATAAATTCCAAGATTTTCACATCATATGTGTACTAGGTCGAATGTACTTGCAATTTCACAAACATTCTTCAACAATTTCTTCTTTAAACAAACATATTTATCATTTACTTCATAACCAAATCATCATGTGCAAACATACATACACATATAGGTGCATGGTCGAACCTCAAGGTGTTCATAACCATCTAAAACACAAATTTTACCAATCAAGTAACAAGCATAAATCATGCTCATGAATGCATCATGGCCGAATACATCACATTCATACCCCTTTCAACTTCGGTCATGGTTAAACAAAGAACTCAATGTCTTACTCAAGATTGCTACAAAGAAATTTCAAGAGTAGTCAATCCATCATTGCATGCATCATTATCAAGCTTCACATTTAGCATGCAATGGCTTTAACACAATATCAACCTTGGCCTAATACCATTTCCATGGCATAACAAGGATTTGAACCATGGCTAACATGAACATCAAGTTAGCAACTAAAACATGCATGAATCTCATGACACAACTTCATACATACCTTAATCTTGATGCAAGTATAGCCAAATCTCCTTCTAGATCTCTTCTAAACCAAAATGGAGCAAAATCCTATCTTCTTCCTTAGTATTTTCGGCCAAAAGGAGAGAACAAGGATGAACAAAATTTTTTCTTTGCTTTTCTTTCACTCACGGCAACAATGGGGAGAATACCACACTCACACACATTTTTTTTTTTGTTTCTCTTCCCACCACTAAATTTTTTTATCATTTCATCACATCATGCATTATCAAAACATGTCATAACATGTTTTTCCTTGCCCATAACTCCTTGTCATGGCCGGCCACTATGCCATCTTTGGGGAATTTGACATGCAAATCCCTTAATTTTGCATGCATTATCAACTAGTCACCACACATTTCCCCATCATACTTTCAAAGTTTACTACTAGGTCCTTTCTAGTGAAATTCACCTTTATAACACTAAATCGAATCATCAAAAATGCCACACACAAATTAACACATATCATAGGCATCAAAATAAATTTTAAATTATTTTTATGCCTCGATTTTGTGGTCCCGAAACCACATCCCGACTAGGGTCAATTTTGGGCTGTCACATTCATCGTTCATATGTCAAGTTTAACTCGCACATATATATATACCATGACCAAAATTAATAAATCACTAGAACATTAGCATTAAGTTCAAGCCATTTTCACATGGCTTTATATACATACACATTCAAAATAAATTATCTCAAGGCTAGCCTATACATGCCATAAGTTCGAGTTCAACTTATAATGTACCGAAACAGTAGATAGTGTGATGGACTGTGTTGACAATCCCCAAGCTCATAACTTGATTACAAAATCTATAAAACAAAGACAAGCATACACACATAATAATCTATTATAGCTTAGTAAGTCATAAGCAAATAAACAACTCAATGGTATAATCAACTCATTTAAACTAAACCGAAATACAACATCACATACATATACATAACCTATAGCTGAATATACTTTGCAAGTGCACATATGTTCACATTAATAACTTATATAATTTGTATCACATATCAAATGGCCAACTTACCTTATTTTCAATTAGGTAATCAACTAACTCATACCTGATTGTTTTAGCTCGTTTTACACCTTCGATCACAATTTATCATTGCCCATTGAACCATTCGGAATTGAATAGGATACTCGGATAATCACATATATCATACAATGCCAACGTCCCAGACGTGGTCTTACATGCTATCTCATATCGATGCCACTATCCCAGATAGGGTCTTACACGAATCAAATACCATGCCGATGTCCCAGACATGGTCTTACTCGTAACCACATATCGATTCCAACGTCCCAGACGTGGTCTTACACGAGAACACATATCAGGAATCCTATGTCATGACATATGTATCCTAGCTATTCCTAAGGTTTATACGGGGCTTTCAGACGTTGTAACTCGATCGAGACAATTTTGTGAACATAATTCCCAAACTTATTTGCATTCGGCCAACATATATAAGATCATATATTTCATTTCAGCATATAAATCTCATATTTATTCAAAATTAGCAACACGTATTTGCTTATAAACTTACCTCGGACGATAAAAATCTGAATGGAACGACTAGTCGACAACTTTAGTTTTCCCCCGATCCAAATCTGATTTCTATGGTTCTTGATCTAAACATATTCAAATTAGATTTATTCAAACATATTTTCACTCAATTTAGTCCAAAAACACA
The DNA here is from genome assembly GCF_025698485.1 of Gossypium arboreum. NCBI lineage: Eukaryota > Viridiplantae > Streptophyta > Magnoliopsida > Malvales > Malvaceae > Gossypium > Gossypium arboreum. The sequence goes on from NC_069073.1 coordinate 85,777,668, forward strand.
TTGTGACAGCCCTAAATTGACCCTAGTCGGAAAGCGGTTTCGGGACCGCTAAACCGAGTCACCAAAGTATTTGAATATGATATTTATTGTCTAAAATATGTGAATATGAATGAGTGTAAGTTTTAAGCTTCGATTTAGTCAATTGCATGTGAATTTAGTTAATAGGACTTATGTGTGACACTTTTGAAATGTGATAGGTTAATCCATAAGGACCTATTAATGCATGTTGTATACATGATGGGTTTGCATGTCAAATCACCCAAGTTTTAGATAGTGGCCGGCCATGGTTTGGGTCATTGATGATAATATGTATTTTTCTATTAGCATTACTAGTTTACAAAATAAAATAATGTATTAAGAATAATAAAACATGTGGTGAATGGGGGGAGAAACAAAAAGTTGTTTCATCTTTGCTCCTCATTGCCGTAACTAGAAGAGAAAGAGCTTGGAGAAATTCGGCTATGGTGGTTCACTAGATTAAGGTATGTTCAATGTTGCTTTGGAAGTTCATACATCCTTTGGATGATTAGTCTAAATTCTAACTATTTTCATGCCGATTTGGGGTTGTATGGACAATTCCATTTGTTGCATTATGCTGTCCAGTTTAGGGACCAATTAATTGAGTTATTACAGTGATTAAAAGAATGGATTTTTGTTGTGATGAGCTAATAAATTTTAGTACTATTAAGTGTGTTCTTGCGGGATATAATTTTTGCTGCCTTGTGCTGTCCAAAATAGGACATATTGAATGTGCTTGTGAGTGAGTTTTTCAAAGGAGACTTTGTAAATCCTTATGTTTAAATTCCAATGTTTGCATGCAGGTAAGTTAGGGTTATAGGGGTTGATAAATTGAGTCTAATAGCTAAAATATTATGTTATTCTTACTAAGTTTCAGTTGTTAGTAGTGACGTAACAATGTGACAATAAAATGCATAAATGACTGCTGGAAACTCCAGCTTGAAAACAAATCGTTCCAGCATGTAAATGCTGATTTGAATGTGCTGTAATATGTGGAGGAATTGGTCTGCTGCATGTTTGAAATAAAAGAAAACAATGGTTGTTAAATATTAGTTTTTGTTGCTAATCGAATGGGTTTAATTCATTGTTCAAGGGGCTATAAATTGGTGTTAATTAAGCTATTCGGATGGTCTAATAAAACAGCCTGAATGTTAAATAATGCTTGCTGTCCAGATTGAAATTATGCTAGAAGGTTGAACAATTGTTGTTCAAATGGAATTTTGGGGTGTTTAATGGACTCCATGTTGCTAAAATTTACATGAATAGAAATTTCTAAGCTTAAATTGTAAGAATTTGAGTTGTGTGGTTTAAATTGTCAAAGATGCATTTGGCAATTGATTATAATTTGTTAAAGGGTGTAAAGTATTGATAGTTCTAAATGGTACATAGTTAAATGAAGATGGAAGCTAGATAAACTTTTATTTAGAATGTGAATTAGATATAAATTAAATAAGCATGAAATCGAATCATGGCATGTTTTATTAAATATGATACATATTGAAATCTATTGTTTTAGATGTAGATTAAATGATATGTGATTGCCAAATGTGATTGTTAAGTGAATAATATTAGTTAAGTACTTAAGCAAATCTATTGTTTTACTTAAGCTTAAGAGCAAAGAGGATTAAAGTCGGATAGGGGAAAAGAGAAAGTAAACGAATAGCCGTGGATATCTAGTCGTCGACCACTTCCGAGGTAAGTTTTAAGTGATTAAACGTTGAGTAAATTCAATCATAGTAGGACATAATGAGTTGATTTAATAAGATATAATGTGGCCATGATATGTTTTAAACTCAAATGGTAAGTTCATAAGTGTTTGGACTTGGAAATTTAAGAGCAGATTGTAATAATTTGCTTAGGACAGCAGCAGTAACGTGATTTTAGAATATCACTATAAATTTTTGGTGTGGAATTATAGGCTGAATAAAATATGTAATCAAAGCTTAATTAGTCTAGTTTCTTATAAAATAGACCGTGTAAGCAAAGAAATTTCCTCTAAAGAGATATTTAAAGTTGTGTGAGACAGTGTCAGAATGACTCCGAAATCCCCTGTTCTGTTTTTAGAAAATCACTATAATTTGTAAAAAAATGGTTACAAGATAAAATTTATATGCTTAGACTCCTTAGTGAGTCTAGTTTCAAATGAAATCAAATAGAACATATTTTGAATTCTGTACAATGAGAAATTTGATTCGTAGTGAAGACTGGTCAGATTAGTCAAACAGTAAAACAGGGGAAACTTTAAGAAAAATCTGGTATTGATTGGCCAAACCTAAAATTCTGAAAATTTTATGGATGGAATATATATGAGTCTATATTCAGGGAAAATTAACGACAATTGATTTTGAGTTTTGTAGCTCCAGTTATAAATAATTTAGTGACTATTGCTCAGGAAAACAGCTTGTAGTGAATATGTGATTTTGTTGTAAACATTGATGAAACTATTTGAGTTGCTTATAAGCTATTGCTGAAATTGATGTACAAGACAAATATATATATGTGTGGTAAAGCTGAATGGCTAGTGTGAAATATGTATGAGATATATATATGTGGTAAAGCCGTATGGCTAGTGTGAAATATGTATGAGATATGTATATGTGGTAAAGTCGAATGGCTAGTGTGAAATATGTATGAGATATATATATATGTGGTAAAGCCGTATGGCTAGTGTGAAATATGTATGAGATATGTATATGTGGTAAAGCCGAATGGCTAGTGTGAAATATGTATGAGATATGTATATGTGGTAAAGCCGTATGGCTAATGTGAAATATATATGAGATATGTATATGTGGTAAAGCTGAATGGCTAGTGTGAAATATGTATGAGATATGTATATTTGGTAAAGCCGAATGGCTAATGTGAAATATGTAGGAGATGTGTGTATATTGTGGCCGAATGACCAAATGTGAAAGATGTGTATTATTAGATATATGATGAGGCAAATGAATTACAAATTTGACAGTCGATGTGAATGTTGTAACATGTGATTAAATGTACATGAAACTTGGAAATATATTCCGAGTAAGACCCGATGACTACGTGTGGAGATTATGTTCGGGTAAGACCCGATGACTACGTGTGGAGATTTTGTCCGGGCAAAACCCGATAACTACGAGTCGGGACTATTCGAGCTACAGGTTTCTCTGAAGATTCGAGTAAAGCATAAGATTATACGACTTCACAGTAACAATTGGTAATAAATAAGTTCAATGCGTTAAGTTGGTCAGGTATGCATTTTGAGATTATATTTAAGCTTGATTTGGACTAAATCACAAGGTCGTTATGTGATGTACATGTAAAGTAAAGTAATAAGACTGTTCTATGATTATTGTGCATTTGGTCAATGTGGAAAGTTAGGTGAAAATATGTAATGTACCTATGTTTATAAGAGATCACTATCAAGTGAGAATTTATCTGCCTATTATATGTGATGAGATGTGCATATTCGGTAAAGGGATGGTATGCCCGAAGGAAGAGTGAAATAAAAATACGAACAACTATGTTATAATTTGATTGTTATCTGTTGACACTGCTTAAAACTTACTAAGCATTGTAATGCTTACTCGCTTACTTTGTTTCCTCTGCTTTATAGATCTCATTTGGAAGCTACAGTGCTCGGGGATCGTCAAGAACTAGTCACACTATCACTATCCACTGTTTGGTACTGCTATGTTTTGGATTATCTTATGGCATGTATAGAATAGACTAGTGGCGGAAGAATATTTTGGTTAATGTATATAAGCCATGCGAAAATGGCATCTTTTGAATGTTTACTTAGAGAAGTTTAAATTTTATCCCTGGCTGTGCTTAGTACTTATCTAAATGAATGACCTTTATTTCAAGAAAAGTTCAAAATTTTACGGTTCGACATGAGTTACAAGTCCAGAATGCCCTTACCTATTCCGCGACGGTCACGGATAGGGTGTTACAATTTATTGGTATCGAGCTACGGTTTAGTCGATTCTAGGACTAACGAGCACGCGTGAGTCTATTTATACATGCCACAAAGTGATAAAATGATAGTGTGATGATTTTGACTATTAAAATGTGTTTGTTGTATTGTAATGAATATTGATCCCGATCGAGTTGTAGCAAGCTTCGACTATGAGAATTTGCGATATAACTTCACTTAGATATGCCTAAATTATTAAGTTGATCGTGCACGATCATGTACTCGTATTTGAATTTCGATTTGGATTGAATTATAAGGGTATAAGTGATGCAATTTTGAAAGAGTGTTATGACTATAAATGTGATTTTGTATGTGGCTATGGAACCGGAAGTTGAATGGTCGATAAGCATGTTGTTTTTGTATTCAAGTAATGTAAATGATATACTAATGTGTATTGCTATATGTGTATATGTACATGAGAATTGAGAGTGATATACCAAAGCTAAGTCCCAAGAGCATTCGTGCTAGTGATATATCCTGCTAAGTCCCAAAGAGCATTCGTGCTAGTGATGTATCCTGCTAAGTCCCAAGAGCATTCGTGCTAGTGATGTATCCGGCTAAGTCCCAAGAGCATTCGTGCTAGTGATGTATCCGGCTAAGTCCCAAAGAGCATTCGTGCTAGTGATGTATCCGACTAAGTCCCGAAAAGCATTCGTGCTAGTGATGTATCCGGCTAAGTCCCAAGAGCATTCGTGCTAGTGATGTATCCTGCTAAGTCCCAAAAGCATTCGTGCTAGTGATGTATCCGCTAAGTCCCAAAGAGCATTCGTGCTAGTGATGTATCCGGCTAAGTCCCAAGAGCATTCGTGCTAGTGATGTATCCGGCTAAGTCCCAAGAGCATTCGTGCTAGTGATGTATCCTGCTAAGTCCCAAGTCCATTCGTGCTAGTGATGTATCCGGGCTAAGTCCCAAAGAGCATTCGTGCTAGTGATATATCCGGGCTAAACCTCGAAGGCATTCGTGCTGGAATCATGAGGCACTGTGTGTGCAAGTTCTTCAACCGAGCACTATGTGTGCCAGATCAGTAGTTGAGGCACTATGTGTGCAAGTTCTTTAATCGAGCACTATGTGCGCGAAATCAGTCAGTGGGCACTGCGTATGCGAAGTGTGTTTCATGTATGACCTCGTGTGAGACGATGGCATTGATTTGTAATAGTAAGTAAGACCTAAAGAGAAAATTCGTTAAACGGACTAACCACTAGTGAACTAATTAGAGTCGGAGATTATACAACATTGTGCCAAATTGGTAATGAAATAAGTTCGAGACATTAAATTGACAAGGTATGTGATATATATATACATTATAAATACGAGATTCTCGATATATGCAATTATATGTGCTATTGTGAATAAACACTATTTTGTTAATCATGTTCAAGAAATTTTTTGACTAAGTTTCGACATTTGAAAGTTGGTAAGAATTTCTGATGAATGGTGATAATTTTGGATATATGAGTTATATGCTAGAATAAATCTCATGCTAGAATATTATATTAGGCTTTATGCTTATTCGACTGTATACGAGTAACGTTAACTATGAAAGAATGTGCTAAATGAAATAAATGTTCAGGTACGTAGAAGTTGATTTTTCCTTTGGAAATAAGTTAAGTTAAATATTGATGCAAGATGTTAACATAATCTCGTATCAGCTTATATATGTTGCTGAATTGAGAATTTAAAACCTTCAGCTACTGTACCAGTGGTTACTTGAAATAGCCGAAGATAAAGGATAGTATTAAATTCTTATTGATAGTGCTTTATTGATGAATGGGTGTGTGAAAGATTATCTAAGTTACATGTATAAAAATATATATATATATATATATTTTCACAAGATGTTAAATGAGTGTTGTCATGAATCAAATGAATATATATATATATTTGAGTTATTCAGGCCTTGTGCCTAGTAGGTTTGGGACCGGTGAAGTGTATACTAGGCTAATAGCCTAATTAGTTGATGGTGTCGAGTTTATTCGGACTTTGGGATTAAGTAGGCTAGAACACTGTGTGGGGTTCGAGCCTATACCTAGTAGGTTCGACCGATGAGTAAATTGTGTTATACCTATGTGTGTTATTACCGAAATGAAAAGTAAGTGAGTAAATGTCAATTTTCTGGATCTCTGTGATTTATTATGATCAAACTAAGAAAGATTCGTTAGTTAAAGCACTGAAGCATAAGTTCGAAGTTAAGGAAACTAGGTGGGATCTAGAGAACTCAACGAGAGAAAGTTACCCTATCTTATTTGCCGGTAAGATTTTCGGGGACGAAAATTTCTTAAGTGGGGGAGAGTTGTGACAGCCCTAAATTGACCCTAGTCGGAAAGCGGTTTCGGGACCGCTAAACCGAGTCACCAAAGTATTTGAATATGATATTTATTGTCTAAAATATGTGAATATGAATGAGTGTAAGTTTTAAGCTTCGATTTAGTCGATTGCATGTGAATTTAGTTAATAGGACTTATGTGTGACACTTTTGAAATGTGATAGGTTAATCCATAAGGACCTATTAATGCATGTTGTATAAATGATGGGTTTGCATGTCAAATTACCCAAGTTTTAGATAGTGGCCGGCAATGGTATGGGTCATTGATGATAATATGTATTTTTCTATTAGCATTACTAGTTTACAAAATAAAATAATGTATTAAGAATAATAAAACATGTGGTGAATGGGGGGAGAAACAAAAAGTTGTTTCATCTTTGCTCCTCATTGCCGTAACTAGAAGAGAAAGAGCTTGGAGAAATTCGGCTATGGTGGTTCACTAGATTAAGGTATGTTCAATGTTGCTTTGGAAGTTCATACATCCTTTGGATGATTAGTCTAAATTCTAACTATTTTCATGCCGATTTGGGGTTGTATGGACAGTCCCATTTGTTGCATTATGCTGTCCAGTTTAGGGACCAATTAATTGAGTTATTACAGGATTAAAAAGAATGGATTTTTGTTGTGATGAGCTAATAAATTTTAGTACTATTAAGTGTGTTCTTATGGATATAATTTTTGTTGCCTTGTGCTGTCCAAAATAGGACATATTGAATGTGCTTGTGAGTGAGTTTTTCAAAGGAGACTTTGTAAATCCTTATGTTTAAATTCCAATGTTTGCATGCAGTAAGTTAGGGTTATAGGGTTGATAAATTGAGTCTAATAGCTAAAATATTATGTTATTCTTACTAAGTTTCAGTTGTTAGTAGTGACGTAACAATATGACAATTAAATGCATAAATGATCGCTGAAACTCCAGCTTGAAAACAAATCGCTCCAGCATGTAAATGCTGATTTGAATGTGCTGTAATATGTGGAGGAATTGGTCTCTGCATGTTTGAAATAAAAGAAAACAATGGTTGTTAAATATTAGTTTTGTTGCTAATCGAATGGGTTTAATTCATTGTTCTAGGGGCTATAAATTGGTGTTAATTAAGCTATTCGGATGGTCTAATAAAACAGCCTGAATGTTAAATAATGCTTGCTGTCCAGATTGAAATTATGCTAGAAGGTTGAACAATTGTTGTTCAAATGGAATTTTGGGGTGTTTAATGGACTCCATGTTGCTAAAATTTACATGAATAGAAATTTCTAAGCTTAAATTGTAAGAATTTGAGTTGTGTGGTTTAAATTGTCAAAGATACATTTGGCAATTGATTATAATTTGTTAAAGGGTGTAAAGTATTGATAGTTCTAAATGGTACATAGTTAAATGAAGATGGAAGCTAGATAAACTTTTATTTAGAATGTGAATTAGATATAAATTAAATAAGCATGAAATCGAATCATGGCATGTTTTATTAAATATGATACATATTGAAATCTATTGTTTTAGATGTAGATTAAATGATATGTGATTGCCAAATGTGATTGTTAAGTGAATAATATTAGTTAAGTACTTAAGCAAATCTATTGTTTTACTTAAGCTTAAGAGCAAAGAGGATTAAAGTCGGATAGGGGAAAAGAGAAAGTAAAAGAATAGCCGTGGATATCTAGTCGTCGACCACTTCCGAGGTAAGTTTTAAGTGATTAAACGTTGAGTAAATTCAATCATAGTAGGACATAATGAGTTGATTTAATAAGATATAATGTGGCCATGATATGTTTTAAACTCAAATGGTAAGTTCATAAGTGTTTGGACTTGGAAATTTAAGAGCAGATTGTAATAATTTGCTTAGGACAGCAGCAGTAACGTGATTTTAGAATATCACTATAAATTTTTGGTGTGGAATTATAGGCTGAATAAAATATGTAATCAAAGCTTAATTAGTCTAGTTTCTTATAAAAGAGACCGTGTAAGCAAAAAAATTTCCTCTAAAGAGATATTTAAAGTTGTGTGAGACAGTGTCAGAATGACACCGAAATCCCCTGTTCTGTTTTTAGAAAATCACTATAATTTGTACAAAAATGGTTACAAGATAAAATTTATATGCTTAGACTCCTTAGTGAGTCTAGTTTCAAATGAAATCAAATAGAACATATTTTGAATTCTGTACAATGATAAATTTGATTCGTAGTGAAGACTGGTCAGATTAGTCAAACAGTGAAACAGGGGAAACTTTAAGAAAAATCTGGTATTGATTGGCCAAACCTAAAATTCTGAAAATTTTATGGATGGAATATATATGAGTCTATATTCAGGGAAAATTAACGGCAATTGATTTTGAGTTTTGTAGCTCCAGTTATAAATAATTTAGTGACTATTGCTCAGGAAAACAGCTTGTAGTGAATATGTGATTTTGTTGTAAACATTGATGAAACTATTTGAGTTGCTTATAAGCTATTGCTGAAATTGATGTACAAGACAAATATATATATGTGTGGTAAAGCTGAATGGCTAGTGTGAAATATGTATGAGATATATATATGTGGTAAAGCCGTATGGCTAGTGTGAAATATGTATGAGATATATATATGTGGTAAAGCCGTATGGCTAGTGTGAAATATGTATGAGATATGTATATGTGGTAAAGCCGAATGGCTAGTGTGAAATATGTATGAGATATATATATGTGGTAAAGCCGTATGGCTAATGTGAAATATATATGAGATATGTATATGTGGTAAAGCCGAATGGCTAGTGTGAAATATGTATGAGATATGTATATTTGGTAAAGCCGAATGGCTAATGTGAAATATGTAGGAGATGTGTGTATATTGTGGCCGAATGACCAAATGTGAAAGATGTGTATTATTAGATATATGATGAGGCAAATGAATTACAAATTTGACAGTCGATGTGAATGTTGTAACATGTGATTAAATGTACATGAAACTTGGAAATATATTCCGGGTAAGAACCGATAACTACGTGTGGAGATTATGTCCGGGTAAGACCCGATGACTACGTGTGGAGATTATGTCCGGGTAAGACCCGATGACTACGTGTGGAGATTTTGTCCGGGTAAGAGCCGATAACTACGAGTGGGGACTATTCGAGCTACAGGTTTCGCTGAAGATTCGAGTAAAGCATAAGATTATACGACTTCACAGTAACAATTAGTAATAAATAAGTTCAATGCGTTAAGTTGGTCAGGTATGCATTTTGAGATTATATTTAAGCTTGATTTGGACTAAATCACAAGGTCGTTATGTGATGTACATGTGAGTAAAGCAATAAGACTGTTCTATGATTATTGTGCATTTGGTCAATGTGGAAAGTTAGGTGAAAATATGTAATGTACCTATGTTTATAAGAGATCACTATCAAGTGAGAATTTATCTGCCTATTATATATGATGAGATGTGCATATTCGGTAAAGGGATGGTATGCCCGAAGGAAGAGTGAAATAAAAATACGAACAACTATGTTATAATTTGATTATTATCTGTTGACACTGCTTAAAACTTACTAAGCATTGTAATGCTTACTCCGCTTACTTTGTTTCTCTGCTTTATAGATCTCATTTGGAAGCTACAGCTTGGGGATCACAAGAAATAGTCACACTATCACTATCCACCTGCTTGGTACCTGCTATGTTTTGGATTATCTTATGGCATGTATAGAATAGACTAGTAGCGGAAGAATATTTTGGTTAATGTATATAAGCCATGCGAAAATGGCATCTTTTGAATGTTTACTTAGAGAAATTTAAATTTTATCCCTGGCTGTGCTTAGTACTTATCTAAATGAATGACCTTTATTTCAAGAAAAAGTTCAAAATTTTACGGTTCTGACATGAGTTACAAGTCCGGTAATGCCCCTTACCTATTCCGGCGACGGTCACGGGATAGGGGTGTTACACACATAATGGCCAAATTACCATTTTATGCCTGACATTTTAAACTTTTTACAATTTAGTCCAAATTGCACAAAACACAAAACATGCAAAATTTGAGTATACCAAGCTTAGGTTGAATCTTTCTTGTGTTCATACAAGTCTATATATTTCATTTATTTCACATTTTAGTCCCTCAATTTATTATTTTTTCAATTTAGTCCTAATTACTCAAAATCATCAAAAATTTCAATCCAAAACATGTTAATCCAAAACATATCTTTCATATTTCATCAGCTAATATCACATAGCTCAAATATTAATCAATGACATAACTTAAGATATTCATCAAAATAAAAAATTCAAGCATGGGCTTTGTAGATAACATAGCAACGATCTAAAAAACGTAAAAGTTATCAAAAACCGAGCTAGTTAATTGAGCTTGCTAATGGCCGAACATTTAAACCCTTTTTTTTCTTTTCTTATTTTTTTGGGAAGAACAAGAATATATGAAAGCTTATTTTAATAATGTTTTATTATATCATATATTATTTACCATTTTACATTAATATCATTTATAATTTAATAACTAAAACATATATATCAAGGATACAACCGTCCATCACTAACTCCAATGGTATTATTGCAACATAAGTACTTCATGAAATAAAGACAACATCAATTCAACCCTTTTAAAAATAACCATCTAATTTTCATTTTACGCGATTAAGCCCTTTTATTAAATCGGGCACTCAAACGATAAAATTAAAGCACGAAAATTTCACGGATATAAATTCACACATAATAATCATAGAAAATAATTTTAAAATATTTTTCTAACTCAGATTCGTGGTTCCGAAACCACCCTTCAGATTAGAGTCTAAATCGGGCTGTTACATACTACATTTTTCACTAAGTTTACATTATAATCCTTAAATGTCAAGAAAGTCCATGGGTATTTTCCTCTTTTCTATCAAAATCTCTTGTTTTTCTCTTCTCCTACCACTTGATTCACTTTCTCAACTTCTCTCTTCATCAACATGTCAAAAACACAATATTTCCTCATGAGAAATGTTTACTTTAACACCATATTTATGCTTTTCTATCACTACTAAACTTGAAAATAACATAAAACCTTAACATCCATACCTTATGTTGTTGAGACCAAACTTCAACTTAATTTTCTCTCTCCTCCAACTTCTATTTTCTTGAATCTAACTTGATATTTTAGCTCCCTATAGTCTCCTTATCATTTTTCTCTCTTGGTGGCTATGAAAATTCTTTTGGTTTTTAGATGAAAATGGTGGATATTTTTTATAAAAGGACTAAATTGCAAAAATAAAGATAGTTTTTCTCTTCTCTTCTCCTCATTCACATTGGAAAGATGGAAGGATGTAGAATTCTCTTCATCTTTCCTTCCTTATAGATTAAATAAAAATTAATAAGATATAAACAAATATCAAATCAAAATATTAATAAAATAATATTTACCTATATAATTAATCTAAAATATCGCCAACATCATCATTATTCGTCAAAATTATCTTTCTTGCTAAATGATCATTTCATCCCTTATGATCCTTCAAAATTCCTACATAGAATCATCATTCATCTTGATAAAATTATGATTTAACCCTCCTACTTTTTCCACTTAGTCAATTTAGTCCCAACTCATCCATTTTCCTTAGTTTCTAGATCCTTACTTCCTTAAAATATTTATACAATTGGCCCTTCAAATTTTCCTTAGTTTCTAGATTCTGAGTATTTACTCTTAGGCCATAAAACTTTTCTCACATATGTGATTTAGTCCTTACTTGAATCAATACATCATAATATATTTCTTAATCAAATTTTTAATTGATATAATTCAACTTCACCTCCTTTTTATTGCTTTTATTTCCTTATTTTTCCTTTATTTCACTTTATTGAGGGAAAAATCTCGATTTCCCACTAGTTTCATATTGTAGCAACTTTTGGAGTGTTACACCCCATGCGGGTTTGGAACAAATACAACATCTACGCTTCACCATTGAAAACCTTAAAATTCCACACCGAACTACAAAATAACTCACTTTTAGTGGCATTTATAGGTCAATAAAAGAAAAAAAACTGACGATATTGACTTTACCGGTAAAAAAATTTTGGCAAGCCGACTATTAGTACTGGTAAAGTGCAAGCATTTTTCGACAGGATTTTTCCTAGCACTTTTAACCTCCGTTATAAGTAAGATATATTTTTAAGATATTTTAAAGTGCCAACAAAAATCATATTTACCTTTAAATTTACATATATTCACATAAACATTTTGAGGCATTTATAAGTGCAGAAAAAAAAAAATCATATTTACATTATATTAATATTTTAATTTACGTATTTATTTATTAAACTCCATGTTAACAAAATTGTTGTTCTAGTTCTACATTCCTCAAAATGGTAACATTTTGCAATTAAAAGAATCTGATGCATCTATGAAGAGATCTAACGAATAGGAGATAAATATACAGATCTCATTATTATAAATTATTGCAAACAAATAGTTCAATAACCTACCAAGTTTAACTTTTCACAAGATTTATGGTCTATGATAACTCAACAGAGGCAGGCATCATAGTTTGGGGGGAGGGGGTGAAAGGATTTCTAATTGAACAATTTCAAAAGTATTACGAGGTAGTAAGCAATAACTTAATAAAATGATTAAAAGAAAACCTTTGGTATATGTGCTTTATTTTTATTGACTGCCATAAACGCTAACATCTACAACAACTTGGTATAAGCATTTTTGCAATTGACCTCAATAAGTAAGAATCTTAGAGTACTAGCAAGACATTAAGATACGGTTCTTGAAGAATAATTGTGTAATTCTTAAAAAAGCAATGAGTAGAATCTGGAACTAAGACTTGAAAAATGCAGAAAGTGTATCATCCAATGCATTTCTATCATATACTCACCTGTGATAACTCAGTTGTTAAGAGGACTTTTGAGAAGGATAAGCCTTAGCAACCCATCAATTACCTTCTTATCTACCCGCCATTGCAAAATAAGACATATTTGTACGTCAAGTGTCAAAGAAAGCAATTTCAAGATTTACAGAACCAGGGAAACTTGGCTCTCTTACCGCCCCGACAGACTTGAACATTTCCACAGTCATGGTTTTGGGAGGAGCAATAGGTAACTTAGCACGCAGTAAAATGTCATTAACTTGCTTGACGCTTGAACTATCAATCCAACCAAGGCGATATGACATGTCAGCGACCATGACCTAGGGCAATACTATGCCAGCTGCAACAACTCCATGAAGCCACTATCCATACCCAAACCCAGTTTATGAAGATGAATCGAGGAGCACTTATTTAGCACAATGATTAAAATTATGCAAAATGTCGATGTAGTAAGGAATAGTTATCTATCTAGTAATAAATCTTATTTAAATTAAAATATTATATACATTTTTATTTAAATTATCCAAATATATCATTGGAAATTTTTTTGAAGTTTATCAAAATTTAAACATTTTCAATTCATTCCTTAACATATTTAAATTTAGATAAACTTGAACAAATATTTTGAGGAATATATTGGAGTAATTTAAATAATAGTTTTATATAATTTTTAATTTTATTGTTTTTAAAAACATAAAAGATTAAAAATTTTTATTTTTATTATTCTTATATTTTATGGGTTATTTAAATTTAATTTAAAATGGACAAATATGTAAATAGACAAAAAGTTGAAAACTATTTAATTTAGTATCGCCATTATGTGAGGTGAGAGTCCTTTTTTCAACTAATCTAAAAAAGTTAATTGCTTCATCTGCTCTCTGAATGTTTTATATAATTATTCATCGGTTCGATGCCAACACTGTGTCAGATGGCACGATTAAAAATCTTTTTTTTTAAATACTAATGATTAAGTCATGATTAGAGGAAAAAGGGAGGTAGTGCTGCTAGTTGATCAAGCGGCACCAACAAATATTATAATAATTGAGTTATATTCATATATAATATTTCCTCTAAATTATTTTCATAATTAATTAATATTTTCAAATTATTTATATAAAAAAAGCCTTGAGATTTTTGGACAACCACTAACTGCAATGACCTTTTTCTTGTGCAAGAAGACTTGTCTTATTTGGATTATGAATAGGTGATTCGCTAAGGAGTTGGTTTTAATGTTGTTTTTCTATTAAGCTTCAACCTCCGTTTGTTTTTTTAACACTTTTTGTATTCATGCAATGTTCACTACAGTAAAATTGACTTTTAACGGCGTTTTTTTAGGCCTTTAGCGGCACTTTTAAGTGCCACTAAAAATACTTGCAGCGTTTTTCCAAGCGTCGCTAAAAACGCCGCTATAGTCGACGCTGCTAAAGTTTACGACGTTTATCTGAAAAAAAACGCCGCTAAATGTCATGAAATTCAAAAAAATTATAAAATTTTATAAAAGTCATGAAAAATATAAAAATTTAAAATTCATTATTAAAATATTGAATGATATAAATATAAAAATTTTCTATTAAAATTTTAACTTTAAAACTAAACACAAAAATTAATGAATTTAAATTTAGAATTTAAAATAATAAATTAATAACACAATTAAAATCCAAAAGTTAGAACTCAAGTTATCTTAAATATTAAAATAAAAAAAATTTAGAATCAAAACTAAAATAAATAATAAAACTAGATTAAATACAAAAATATCAATAAAATAAGACATTATAATGAAGTTACTTAAATGAAATAAGGAAATGCATTAGATTTGGCGACCTTTTCTCTCCACCCTTTTTGACGAGCTCTTAGTTCCCACATTGCTGTTAATTTCATTTGAGCCGACAGTGCTTCTTCAGCTTTCTCCCTTACTTCTTCGCACGTCTCCATACCCGAATTGCATTTGTCCGCTTCCTTTTGATATTGTGATGCTAACTTCTTAGCCTCGAGTAAAAAAAAAACATTTATGTAAAAAATTATAACAATTAAGCATTAGTGACATACAATTAACGATTAAAATAAAATAAAACATATATGTAACAAATAAATTGTTGGTCAGAAAAAGTTGTAAAAAATGAAAAACAAATAAAACATACAACATTAATGATATACCTCATTACATGCAGAATTTACAGTATTTAAGCTCCTTTTAAATTCAGAAACCTACAGGTGGTAAAAAAATGTAAGAACAGAGGATAAACAAGTGATTCAATAAAAGAAAAATGAGAAACAAGAAGGAGATTAATTATTGAATAATATTGTAAATTTATCAAATCAGATTTACTATGGAGATACCGCCAAACCTGAGTTCAGAACTGAATCTTGAAACAAAACACTCTTAGTTTTGACTCTACTCGTGGCACTTTCATCATTTTTGAAAGATACATTATCTGCCCATTCTTTCCTTTTCTTTCTCATTTTGAATTAGAAAGAACCCATACTACCACTAAGAACCAAGGCAGCTCTTACTGAAGCACAATGCCCACTTTACCAGAACAGAGATATAAAATCAATAGCCTCTTGCAGTTCCAGCCACTGCTGCCTTTTTAAATTATAACAAGGGAGTACAGAACAGGAGATTGTTAAAGGGTAATTCTTCCCTGAAACATCCTTCTATTTTTCTTCCTCAAATGAACCACAAAGTCAAAAGGAGGACAAACCTATCACTCTACTAAATGTACAACCATATACATCCTTCCATACCACACTTCTTTCCATAGGTAAATATATAGAGTAATCTAGTTTATATCTCTCAGAATAAGAATAAACCCATAAGTAAACAAAATGATTTTTTTTCAGAGAAGCTCCCTATGCTTGAACTTTCAGTCAGAAAATCTTATCTGTATTTATGCTCATGAATAATCCACATCACTAAACAAATTTCGCTAACATTACTATCTTTATTGAGAAATTATCAGCATAAATTATTCCAAAAATATAGTAGGGAAATATAGGACTAGGTATCAAAAGTACAATCTTCATCTTGGTTTAGATGTCCCCATAAAAATGCAAAAAGATAAAAACAATTCAATGCTTAGACATCAATTTCCATCTTTAAACTATGATTTGAAAAGAATCCTTCATGCCAAAGGGTTTTAGAAAGTATAAATTCTTAAAACTGAGAAAATATTTCAGAAATATTGAAAATAAACACTTAATTTAATATATCAAGAAATAGAAAAGGAAACTGTTAACAAGCAGTATAAATTCCAACATCAGTACATGAAATTATAGTCTCTTTTCATTAGAAGAAGGAAGAGAGGAAAATAAAAAGAACTTGGGGGAAGGGGGGAGTGAGGACAAGTTTTCCATTGTGTTCCCCTCACTCCCTAAAAACCGAATAAAAAGAAAGCAGTAATTCAATCATTCGAAGTGACCAAGCCAGAAAAATGTATTCCCTATCATACCAAAGTATCTCAGTTTTAAAAGAAATTTCTTAAACTGAATGGCATAAAGAGTTTTCTTATATTGGGAGATGGGGGGACTTGAATCTAGCTCTTTGAGTAGGGGGAAGCATGCACCAACTACTGAGCCAAATGCTCTGGAGGAAAGATATTAGAAGGTCAAATTTTAGAACAACATGAAGACAAAGACAAATAATTTTTAGAAAAATAGTATATTTAGCATGTCAATGGAAATGAACCATCTATCAGTCCAGCTATGTAAAAACCCAAGTCTAACAATTTGAAAATTTGAGAAAATATGGTTAGAGAGAAAATGCAGACCTGTTCACACTTCTCTAGACTCTCCTTGTCACCAGTGTAGTTCTAAAAAATAAAAAGAGGGTAAATCACAATCAAAGAAGACAAACTTCTAATGGTAAATGTATACTATGTAAAAAGTAATTCTAAATAGCTTAAATACAATACTGAATATATTTATATGCTTATGCTAAAGCATCACCTTGAGAAGTTCCATTTCCTCTTTAGTTGGACAAAATTTTATGAGATTTTCCACTTGATCAACATCTAATACCGTATCATCCATTGCTAGCACTGCAGCCTGATAAATTCAAGAAGCTTGATAAATTCAATGCTACATCATTTTCCCTCCTAAATTAAGTACGGTTGAGTAAGAATAATACAGAGAGAAGATGCTACAAAAAATAAAGATAAAGATGTTAACATACAAGAACAAGCAAGATGTTAAGATATACTAGCAGTGTTTCTAGCAAGGTTTTATATACATTGAGAGGTTAACTCTGGTGGCCAGAATTTCATCATGTTTCTTTCTGCCACCCATCCATAGCTCCATCTAATAAAAGCCATTGCTTTCATGTTTCCTTTCCATGCTTACACTGACATTCACAGATTTTCATTATCTGCTCTGTTATATATGATTGTGTTGTAGGGACATAGCCTTTAATATCTTGATAAAGAAAATCATCCAAAACAAATCAAATATAAAGCTAAGACAAACAAAATTTTTCCACTCCAACAAAAAGCAATTCCAATTTTTTTTAACATCTCAGACTCATATGTTTGTACATACAAAATACCTAGAGCCGATGTAATTAAAAGAAATAGTTGCAATTACATTCTCTAAACAAGGGTGTAATCATTTGCATTATTTATGACAGGCAACCAAACGTAGAGATAGATATAAGACATGTCGATAAGGAGAAACACTTCCCATTCAAACAAACTACACTTCCACGTTCTAACATATAGGATAAGAGAGCAGAGAAAATAGTTTAAAAGCAATGCTGGTATATGTTTGGCCTAACTTACTGCTTCATGGTAAACATGTGACCAACACTTTATCTTTGGTGGATGTAACTAAAAACATAACTACATGTCTACATCTTGTATAAAGAGAACTCCATTCATTTATATCTTTGTATCTTATTGCAAGTAAATATGTTAATGCGGTTTTTCAAGCTACCTTACTCGAACTCAGGTGTGAATTTGGATATGGGTATTAACTTCTACATCTTATTTCATAAATTTAATTGTTTATCAAAATAACCGAGCCGTTGTAGCAAAAAATGTGGTAGCTAGAATATGATATTCAAGTAAAATAAGATGGTGAATGTAGTTACTAACCTAAAAGTAAAGTTAGCCTTGTTCGGAGGAATCGACAACCTCGTTGAATTTACCAAATATATTCGGGCAGCAGAGGGGACACTGGACGGCTATGCAGCAGATGCACAGGGCAAAGGCAATGGAGGAGATGGGTTGCGATGCACGGGGAGAAGACGATGGAGGGAATGAGTTGCGATGCACGGGGAGAAGGCGACGGAGGAGATGGGTTTTTCTGATCACGGGGCGAAGGATTTGGGGGAAAACTTAACGATTTGGAAAAATTGGGGATTTCAGATTTTAGGGAAGAAATACAGAGTTTCATGAAAAACTTTGGGGAAATCGGGGCTAACAAAAAGAAAAGGTTTAAGTTAGAATTTCATGAAAAATTTGGGGAAATGGGTATTGCACTTTTTCGGCGTTTTCTGAAAACGCGACCCTGTGTAAATTGGGAAAAGTAAATGGAATTTGGGGCTCCAAAAAAAGTATGCAGCCCAATAATTTTTTCTTTTTTTTTCTCTTTTATTATTATTATTATTATTATTATTATTATTATTATTATTATTATTTACTAAAATGGTTAAATTTTAATTTGGTCTCTAATATATTTAAATTTCAGATTTTTTGCATATACTTTAATTTTAATATCATTTAGTCTATAGATTTTATAATATTATTAATTAATCCAAATAGTTAATATTATTAACTTTTTGATTAAAACATTACATGATAATATGTAATTGGATAACATGAACTCAACCTACAACTTTACGCATAATACCAAGACTAATAGCGAATTTAGCCAGACATATATAATTGCTATCATTTGAGTGATCATGACTAAAATTTTAAATTTTAAAAAGTACAAAAATAAAATTGATCGATTTGAAAAATACAGGACTAAAACTAATCAAATTAAAATATAAGGACTAAATTTTAAGTTTAAATTTCACTTAAATAAATTAACTGTAGAGGAATTAATTTGAATTGAATTATTTTTAATATATCAAAATATTTTTAGATTAAATCTTAAACCATTTAATATATATATAAAGTTTATCTATTATCTCTTAAATAATTTAAACTACAATCATAAGTTTAATATATTCAAATTAATATTATCTCTTTTACAATTATATAAGAAATCGTTTAATATATAAATTAAAAAATACTAATTAATCTAAACCCTAAACTTCTTAACCCTAATCCCATAAACACTAAACCCTAAACCCTTAACCATTAACCCCAAACCCTTACACCTTAAACTCCAACCCTAACCCCTAACCCCTAAATCATAATCCCTAAACCCATAATTCATCATAAACCTTCAAATACTAGTTAACTCCTAAACCTTAAACCCTAAACCATATATCTTAAACCATAAACCTTAAACTATAATGATAATTAATTCAATATTTTAAATTCAATACTATCTCTTTTACGATTATATAAGAAAATATTTAATATATTGTATAACCATAAATTTTAATAATTATTGTTTTAGGGGTTATAGATTAGTGTTTATGATTTTTTGGGTTTAGGGGTTATATGATTTTTAGCAGCGTTTTACCAAAAGCGCAGCTAATGCTCTGGTTTTTAGCGGCGTTTTACCAAAAGCACCGCTAATGCTTTGGTTTTCAGCAGCGTTTTACTATTGCTCTGTGTTTTGAAATTTTTACGGCATTTTATCAAAAAACGCCGCTAAAGCCCTATTTTCCTGTAGTGGTTGGTGCTTCATTTTATCTCATTTCAATTTTAATTATTTTTCACATGTGTTTATACAATTTTTCAATTCAGTATAAATTATTATAATGATTTAATTTTAATTTTAATTTTAATTTTAATTTCATTTATTAATTCAATATCATATTAAAAAATTTCCAGACAACCGTTAAGTCCAATATGATTTAGTGATACCAACTTTTCAAACTTATTAACCCAAAAAAATTGCATCAACTTTTCTGCGCCCCAAATACAACGTGCTGTTCAAAATCATGTGTAACCTTAATGCTATAAATGTTATAGCAAATACATTTTGATCTTCCTTCATCATTTGGATTTATATATTGCTTAGCTTCGGAACATCGAATAACTTTAGAAAATTAACACCATCATAATTTTTTTCTCAAATCACATGCAATTTTTCATCTAATATTAAACTTATATAAGCATTAAATCAAATTAGTCGATTTTATAATAGACTTAGTTGCACTTTTTTTTAATCATATAGTACAAGAACTATCTAAATTCTATAACCTAAAACACAGTAATTATTCAAGAGACTTTCAGATGAGAAATGTCAACGTTACAACTTAACTAGATAGACACCACTATACCCATCCCTTTCAATTCATCTTCGCCTTATTCATGCTCCAGGCGTTAAGGTTCTTGACAATGATAGTCTCGTCACCCTTGTTGAATGCATACAAGTGAGCATTGTCAAGCACTGCTAATGTAGGATAAACCCTGGATGTGATGCATGTTTTTCCTCCACCTCCAAAACTTTCCACAACTGAATGATCAATCTGCAAGCAGGAAAAAAAAACACCATGATAACATCCCTTAAATAAAATATATGTATGCATGTAGCGAGGGGTGAATTCAAGAACTTTGTTTCGAGGTGAAATTAAAAAAAAATTAGAACATCCAAAGCTAAAAGAATTATGTTAAAATGGTTATTAATTTTTAGGAGGTACCAAAAATGCAAGTTTTCCCAGCTATGCCCCTTGTATGTATGTATGTATGTATGTATGAATGTATGTATGTATGTATGTATACCAGACTCCTAAGAGAGAGCTTCTTATCAGCCAAGTCAACATCAACGAAGCCAGCAAATGATGGTTTATATATTCCGTCTTCCAGTGAGGAACTGCAAAAAGGTTTATTGAGTTAGAAGAGAAAAGACATGAACAATTATTTGTTTTTATAGAGAAAGATAAAACAGACCTCCTTGCATCAGAGCACAACAAAACCACATGTTTTTTTGATGTTTTGAAAACCCTGAAGAAGACAGCAGTATATTCTTCAAGGTTTTTTGAAGCTAAGGTTAAGAGTCCGAATGGACCAACTCCACCTTCAACCTTTGATCCTTTGTTGGCACAGAGACGTTGGGCATCTTCCCAGGTAGGATTAAATTCCTCAGCTTTATCTAAACTTGGAATATAGAAGGTAACATCAATATCCGCCTGAGAAAAAGTACCCACATAAGAATACAATGAGTAGAGCTATTAACTTATAATATATATATATAAACAAATTTGGAAGTGAACCTGGGCAGCTGTTATTCCTTGTATTTCAATATGGTGGCCTTTTTTAAGCTTTTGATGGCTCATTTTGACATTTTCCCCTCTTAGAGTATTCAACTCTTCCACTGGCCATTGCTTCAATTGCCTTTGATTAGTGTCAAGCCATACTATTCTAGGAATTGCCTGGGGATATATCTATAGGTCATCAGTTTTGACATAATAGGCATTAGTGTACATATATATTACAAATTTATATCGACATGTACCTGTATGCCAGCCCATCCCTTTTTAACATCATCTTGAGTAAAATCAGATTCATTAACCCAACCCCACAAAATCCTCCTCCTTTTTGCAGGATCAAAGAATGTCTTTGAAGCATAGAAATTTCCATAGTCATATCTAAGGCCAGCCCAACCATCAACTGATGCATTGTCAGGTACATATTTATCCTCATTAGTTAAATATGTTCCAAGTGTGTAGTAATCGTATCTTGCATCATCCAAGCTCACTTTTAGAACATGCTTAACATGTTTTCCCATGTAAGACGGATCCAAACCCTCTTTACTAGATAATGAAACAGGATAAAAATCAGGACATTCCCACATGCCTGTATTGGGCGCTGAATGAAAAGGGTGTTTAGCCTTAGTCCAGTGAATGAAATCTCTACTTCTATACAGATAAGCAATCCCTCTACTGTTCCTTTCGCTTCCAACTAAGACTCTCCACC
Source organism: Gossypium arboreum (assembly GCF_025698485.1). Lineage (NCBI taxonomy): Eukaryota > Viridiplantae > Streptophyta > Magnoliopsida > Malvales > Malvaceae > Gossypium > Gossypium arboreum. The sequence goes on from NC_069073.1 coordinate 85,799,817, forward strand.
GCCCATTTAGCCACCAGGCGGTGGAGGGGTCACGGAAAGCAGTGGCGTTGACACCATTTTCAGGATCAATCAGTGGATTGTTTCCAGGTTTGATCCATTTACGCAAATATGGATCAGATAAATTTGCTGGTACTGCATGGTTTTGGGTTTGGATGCCATTGGAATCAACTCCGGTATATAAAATGATTGGCTTATTGCTAGGAAGAATGGTGGTTGAACCAGACCAAGCACCATCGATATCAAAATGTTTTGAAGGACAAATTGCAGGCTCAAGTTCTTTCCAATTGATCAAATCCTTTGAAATTGAATGGCCCCAAACAATGTTACCCCACACAGCACCTTTGGGATTGTATTGATAGAAAATATGGTATATTCCATTATAGTACATAGGACCTGCAAAACCAAAACCAAAAAGGAAATGAAGACAATTGCATAGGAAAAGGAAAGAATAACGAAGGATATCAATTAGTAAACTGACCGTTTGGATCTGTTGTTGAATTTGTTCATCATTGAACAACACATAGGATGAAACCAAAGCAAAGAAGGAAGAAAAAGTTAATAGTGATGAAAAGAAAAACTAGGCGTTACGAGCAATGGAAAGAAAATATACCATTGATCCAATTTTTGGGAGGCTGAAAGTGAAAGGCAGTATGATGGAGTTGGCGGATGTTAACTGCACTTAAAGACTGAAATTGTGGATAAACCTTGTGAGACGCTTCCATTCTGCCATTGCTAACATAAAGAATTAATATGTAAAGCCATAGGAGATTCCAAATTGCCATTCTTTTTAATCACAAAAGGGGAGCTTAGTAATACACTAATTGGTTTGGGTGTTGTAAGATGATGGGTTTTGTTGGGTATTTATAACAAGGGAAGCTTACTTATTACACTTTTAATTCTTTAATTTTATGGTGTTGGAATTTGATAGTTTAAAAAGCTTTCAATTATTCACAATTATTACCACTTAAAATCTTAAATAAAATTTATTACAAGTAACTATTTACAAATAGCCTGTTCTACTTAATGATTGTTTCTTTTGCCACTTCATTTTGTCCTTATTTTATATTTTGCTGAAACAGACGTAATTTCACAGTTGATAGTTTTTTTTGGTAATAAAAGAAAAGCACAACCTGTTCAAAGTACAGGGGCTCCTAGAAGCAACTTCTAGGAGGCATAAAACCTCTGCTGATGGCTCTCTCGTGCCAATGCCGCCATACGGTCCGCCAATTTTTAACTAATTTTTATTATCATATATAAAATTGATAAAATAGGTTCCAGCGCTTAAGTACTTAAAAAAAAAATTTAGATTTATAATAATTTAAATTTAAAAAATTTAAATTTAAACTCCACATAAATCCAATTCAAAATCTAAAAGAATTTAAATCTGAAACACTTTTTTCTCATCACGTGGCACTGGTAAATAATTGACAACTCAACTATAATTATGTTTGGAATTTTTTAATAATACTTTTCAATCAAATCACCACCACTTGGTTATTTATAAATTTTATTCCACATATTTAATATTCTAATTAAAACAAAATTTACCAAAATTAAATGGAAGGCCCTTAAAACTAACATTTCTTATGATAAAATATATACTATATTTAATATATATTATTAAATGCAGTTTTATTAAAAGCCATAATTAGAGAGCATTAAAAATTTTATGATATAAAGTAATTCAATCAATTAAATTAATTTCTTGTTAAATATTTATTCATTTTTATTTGCATTTTGTATGTTATACTGATTATTTTCAATCAAAAATCAATTAATGCCAATTATACAATTTAAAATTTCTACCTTCTATATTTGTATACTTTCGCATACTATAAATTACAATAATTTCACTTACACCCTATGCAAAAGACAATATTTTGAAGAAATGTTTGAAAGTAAGTATTATTAGGTATGATTATTCTTTTCAAGAAAATATTATTATTAATAAGAATCATGAATAATAATAATATAAAGATATGACATATGATACAAATAATAAATAAATTACTATAAAGTAATACACAGATGTTATATCCAGAGAATAATGTCAAAAAGAGAAGATAAATTAATATTAACTACAATACAAATAATTCAAAAACAAATTAGAGATGCTTTAACTTGACTAAATCATTGAAATTTACATCCTAGCCTCGTTATCATCAAATCAACCTAATGATGAACACCGATCAACCAAAAAAAAAAACTACCAAAAGCACTAAGAGATCTACCACATCAGTGAAGCACAGAATGGCAAGTGTCAGATGGCATATCATCCTCCTCATTATCATCTCGAATTTATTACTATCATTATGCCATATTATGATAAAGCCCTTAAAAAACTTCCTAATAAATATGGCAACTACTTTATAGTGATAAATTTCACATATACACCAGAAAATAATTAAAAATTAAAGATAAAAATAAAATTACATATGCTTCAAAGAAAATAGATTTCACAAAATAAAATTATGAAACCGTGTATAAAATAAAACCAAAAATTGTAGACAAAACTATGATAATAAAGATTGAAATTAAAAACAAAATAAAATTTTAAAAATGTTAAAAAGGCACGACTAGTAATCAACTCAAGATTGACGCTAGCACCAAATAAGATTAAATTAAGTGAGTTGTTTTTAGTATAAATTTATAATTATTTAAATATTTAATTTTCAATTCATTTTTTCTTTAATATCTATTACTACTTTTGCGAATTCTTTGTTTTAGTTTCTTCTTTTATTTGATTAATAAAATTAATTGTCCACATACCTTAATTAAAGTAATGAAAACGAAGCGGTAATAAAGTTTTGTATCATCAGTAATTGTTGATATTAGCTACGAAATTGAGTTTAAGGTTAAAATATGATTAATAGAATAAAATCAGAATACTCAATCCCTTAATTTTTAATGAAGGTTTCACGTAATATTTACTTGCCTTTACTAACATCCTTGAATTGTTCTCTCTCAAGCATATAAATAGGACACTTGCACACAGCATAAATTAGCATTAAAATATCATATCAATGAGTTGCTAATATGCATTGAAGATTTTCTATTTCATTTCAATTAAATTAAAATTTTAATTATTTATTGACTTTAAATATTTTTATTTTAAATGTTGAGATCACTGTTATTATAAAAATATGGTTTAACTTTTCCAGATTTTTTTTATTTTTTCAATGATTAAATTTCAATTTTAATTCTTTTAATATGTTTGAATTTAAAATTTAATTTCTATATTTCAATTTTAACATAAATTGGTTATTATAGTTTTATAATATTATTAACTAATTCAAAATTTAATATCATTAACTTTTTGGTTAAAATTTTTAGGATTATATATAATTTGAATATCCTAAAAGTATTAGAGATTGACATGTGGTTTCTTATTTCTTTTAAGTTTGCAGGTCTTACCTTTTTCAATTTATTTTTATTTTGCAATTTAGAAGAATGATTAAATTTCAATTTTAGACCTTCTATTATGCCTAAATTTCATACTTAACCACTAACTTTAATTTCTAATGTAATTTGATTCCTATATGTTTATAAGATTGTTAATTAGTCTAAATAGTTAACATCATTAGTTTTTCAATTAAAATATTACATGGTTATATATAATTTGAATGTCCTAAGGGTCTTAAGATGGGTTTGGATGGGCAGTGTGTTTAGCTGCAGTTAGAGTAAAAACAACGGTGGCGATGAGATTAGGTATTATATCGATACTGTAGCTTGAGACAAAAAATAAGTTAAACACATCGCACCGCACTCCACCACCCATCTAAACCCACCCTTAGAGACAGATACATAGCTTTCTATTTCTTTTAGGCTTGCCTTGCATTTTTTTTTTTGTTTTTTTTTTCTCTTTTTGACATTATAAGACAATGATTAAACTTTAGTTTTAGCCTTATATTATGTTACAACTTGAGGTTTAATGTATGTATTTTATTTTCTTGACATAATTTGATCTTTCTATTTTTATAATATCATCAGTTAATCTAAATATTTAATATTTTAAATATTTCAATCAAAATGTTGATGTCAAATTTTCTCAAGAATAATATTTTAAAAAATTATTTTATCATGACGAGTTCAAATGAATGTTTTAAGAAAAAATTCATATAAAAATTTTCAATGTTATTTTTATTGTTACATGATTATCAAGTTATTTTTTAATTTAAAAGATCATATTAGTGACTTTAATAAAAGAATTTCAAACGTAATAACAATTAAATTTAAATTTTAAATCTAAAAGTAAAAGATTTATATTTCTAAAACTATAAATAGAATTAGAATATATTTTAAACTTTAAATTTTTACTCCACAGCTTTAGACAAGTAAACAATAACTCAACAAGAAGCGAAAGAATGAACCTAGTAAAATTTATTTGAGGTTGGCAATATACTTATCAAAATCCTCCAGTTTTTTTTAACACAATAACTAATTATATATATTGCTTGACAGGTTAACTATATTCTTTTAGCAAGAAATTGAAGTCTGAATTTAACGAAAATCTTTGGAACAACTTGGTAGGATGATTGAGATTTGGATATTATTTATAATTTTTACTATTATGATGATCATTAAAATGAGATTAATTAAATTTAACTACTATAAATATAAATATTGAATTTTAGTAAACTCATGAAAAATATTTTTGATTCCGTAATTATTATATTGTATAACTCGTTACTAACTTTATAATTCGAATAAACTTACTAAAGAATTAAACAAATTTGATTCTATTTATTGTACAAATAGAGTAATTCCTAATTTTGTTTCCTTGATTTCTTACCACAAATTTAAAATAATTATATAATATAAAGGGTTGTTTAGTGGAAAGAAGTAACATCGCAGACAAATAAATGAGATATACTAAAAAAGACCAAGAAGATTAAAATTAAATTAATCTTTCTACGTTTTTATTTTTCTCCTAATCCATACACACTTTCAACTTTTAAAATTTAATTTTGTACTTGTATAATTTAAAATTTATTATTAATTTCTATTAAATATAAATATGCGTTATGAAGTGGATTTTAATTATTTTAATCAAAACTTCGAATATTAAATGCTCCATATTCAAATTGTAGTAAAGTGGTATCAATTTGCAGGTTTTAAATTCCAAATCAAACAAGCAAAAAAGAAAAAAAGTAGAAAGATTAGTGGCATAATTACACCACCTACTCTAAGAGTATCGAAGAACGACTTTATAACTCTAAGGGTATATTATAATTAATTTTAAGTAGAAATTAATTGAGGTAGTTATAGGGGAAAAGTGTGTATCTTAGGCATACATATTTGACGATTTTAATTATCTTCGTGTCCATTTCATTTAATCAACACTTTATATATGTGGTGAAAATTTAGTTATATTAATTATAAGATAACGTGAACCTTTTCAACTTGCCTTTCTTTTTATTTTATACTAGTTTCTAATTTTATGTGTTAGGTGTAATTTTACATATTTAATTTTTAAATGTATTTTTAATTATTGTTATATATAATTGATAATAGTAATTTCTTTTTGTTTTAAATAATATATTAATTTAGAACTTAAGCTATAATATTAATTTTAAAAATAATAATATAATAGATAAAATAACATGCAACAATTATAATAGTAGTTCATGGTAAATAAGAAAACTATTTACACCAAATTAATAAACACATTTTATAACATTTATTAAAGATAATTGTTGGATTTTAAATTTTAAAACGAACCCACAAAACAATTTTTACTTATAACAAACAAATAATGGATAGATTTTTAAAAAAATGGTCTTAAAATTGCTTGCTTCAAATAAGTTTAAAAAAATAAAAATAAAATAAATCATAATATTATATTATATTATCATCAATTAAAATAATCTTCTATCACTCTCCTTTTCCATTTTCATTCAAATTAATTCAATATTGCTTCCTTGAAGAACCATTGCTTTATTGTTCTATTTTTAAAAATAAAATTTTAACTTATTAATGCTAATCATCTCCTTTTTTACTAATAATTTTTCTTAGATTCTAACCATGGATACTAATTTATAAAGCTAAACTTAAATTTTCATTGACATATAACTCTAATATTAATTAACTGATAATTAAGATGCTTAGATTTATATTCAAGTAATAATTCTATTTTATATCAATAAAATTAGTAAAATTTAAAAAAAATTAGCACAATTATTTTTCTCAAATTTTTAACTAATAATTGGAAATTAAATTATATTTATAACTATCCCAATTTTTTCCTATATTTTATACTTAGAGTTCCATTCGAGTAATAACTCTAGTTTAAAATTAGCACAACTTTTTTAACTAATGATTCTAAATTAAATTATAATTATTTTAAAATTAATTTAGAAATATGATGAAAACCAAAGAATATTTTTGTTAATTCAAAAGTTTTGTAACACCCCAAACCTGGCCTAGAAGTTACGACCAAATTTGGAGAAACTATATCAACTAGTTTGGAAAATTGATTTCAGTAACTATTTAGCAAATACAACTTTCACAAAACAGTCATTAGAAAGCTATCTGTTCACTTTCAAAAAACACTTAAGAAATTACTTAATTTGCAGCAGAAAACCTTTTTTGGAGTTTTAGTTTTGAAAACCGAAGTTCGTTTTGTCTGCTTAAGTGATTTTGCAGTCTCATATTAGAAAATATCAATTACTGACAAATTAACCAAAAACCTAGAACAAATTCAGAAATAGATTCCAAACTCAAAATATCAAAACCAATAATTACGAAATTCACCATATTTACATTAAATGCAAAAAAACAATCCGAGCTCCCACACGTTGTTCGATCTTAAGTCAGATGTTTACCTAAACAGACAAAAATAAAACAAAGGGGTAAGCTATGAAGCTCAGTTATAACTAAACTCAAACAGAGATCAAGCAAAACACAGTATACAAGTCAGAGAACGTAGAGAATTTCGTATCAATCATATAACTAAAGTGGAACAAATCAGAGTATCACAGAGATTTTCATAACAATCATATAACAGATCAAAAAATGTATAATTATGCTAATGCGATATTTTTCAAAAAATTAAAATGCAGATTATCAGAAAATATCCTACCCAACTCCACACACATAAAAATAGAGTTTCCCAGAACTCATCCAACCAAATCACACTAACAATAATTGTGGATAGTGCCATCAGAATTGTAGACAAGCTGCCAAACAAAAATTGTGGATAAACCACCAGATAATGCAAATCATTAAACTCCCAGAAACTTCCTTTGTTCGCAACATCTCTAACCCCGTGCAATGTGGCATGGTATGCATACTCAGAATTAGAATGATAAGCATGTACGACATGCTGTAGTACAATAACCAAGACAGAAGGCATGAGATTCCACGCTTTGCAGGACAAATTGATCAAATTTTAATGAATCATATTAGATTTGCCATGAAGTCACATGCATGGTTACATATCAGAATCAGTATCAGACACAACAACATATTTGGATATCACATGTTATCATCCAACTCAGTAACACAGAAACGAATCATCATAATTAACAAAGCACAGATCATACCTAAATAAATCACATACCTTAAACGTCCCAAACGAAAGTACATCATACATTAACAATTCATACTTAGCTTATATCATGTCTGACATATGTACGGATAATGGATTTTACATCAACCGATCATCAAATATCAAGTTTTATAGCTTGTTTTAGATCATATAGGCCCTACGGTAGGCCTACGTTCAATTTGAATGACGATTACGACCCTAGAATTTTTGGTCCATACGCCTGTGTGGATTCACTCGACCTAGGTGGTTGGCTTGTGTGGTACACATGGCCTACCGCACTCCCATGTCTCTAGCCCGTGTGACTTTAATTCCAAAACAATGAGTTACACGGCCTGGACACATGGCCGTGTCTTTGGCCCGTGTGATTCTAATTCCAAAACAATGAGTTACACAGCCTGGAAACATGCCCGTGTCTCTAACTCGTGTGACTGTAATTCCAAAACAGCGGGTTACACGGCCTACCACACGGCCTGGCGCACGGTCATGTGGCGTCGACAGCCATGGATTCTAACTTTTGACATTCGCAAAAATTCAGGTTTTTGTTATGTACCTGATACGGATTCGATGTAGAAGCAACAAGATGAATTCTTGGCCCTATAACGATAATCAAACCTTAATCAAACGATTTTCGTAACCATTTCAATAACTACCATTTTTACTACCAACGTTTCATCAAAAAGCTTTTGATGGAAAGCCCAAATCGAACTTAAACACTTACCTTCGCTTTTATCCAGCAATACAAGTAATTAAACCGATGGAGAATCTTGATATGCAATCCCTTCACCTAAGAAATAGAACCAACTGAACCCTCAAAAACAAAATTGAACAAAACAAGCAGAACAATTTCAATTTTAACAAATATCGAACGAGAGCGAACATTAATAAAAATTCGACAACAAACTTACGTCGTTAACCTTTTTGTCAAAACAACGAAATATGCAATCTCTTTGACAAAGACAATTGCGGAGTTATCAAAAAGAAAAAGAAAAAGAACCAAAAGAGGAAGAAGAAGAATAGATGTTTTAAGAAAAAAAGAAGTTTTTGAAAAGGAGTTTAGTTATTTTAAAATAAAATAACTAAAATAAAATAGAACAATTTCACAAGGCAACATAAAAAAGCATTTTTCTTATTGCTTTTGTAAGGATTCGAACACGAGAGTAAAAAGTACATGAAAGTTTAACCACCAAACCATTAAGCTCATTATAAATATTAATTGGTCAAAAATATTATTTATGCCAGACGATCAAGGATAGAGGATAAGACCAAATTAACAAAAATTCCAAAGAAGAGATTTGAACACAAAATCTCAAATACACATCTAAAGCACTTAACCACTAAACTAAATCAATTTACTTTGTTGAATTTTCAAAATCTTAACTTAAAATCAAGATATAACCACTCTTGTTTTCGTTAACCTAATTTCTTTTAACCTGATTTTTTGGATGTTACAAGTTTGTTCAAACTCGTACTTTCGTATATATTATAGATTATTGTAACTTTCTAAATCGATTATAAAATTTAACTAGTTTCTTTCTTTTGTCATACATGGATTGACTATATTTAACATTAGATATATTTTAATTAATTATTCTAATTTAAAATTAATGATTGATAATATTAATTTTAAATAATATTTAATTTTCTTTATTAATTCAGAATTAAGTTTTTCATAAAGTAATATTTTTAAAATTATTTGATAAAATGAATGTAAAGAGTTATTAACTACAAATGACATAACTAGAGTGTAACAAATTTTTTAAAAAAATACTAAAGTAAAATTAGTAAAATAACGTCATTTTTTCCTAAAATTTTGTACCAAATTTTATTTTCAAAATAAAATTTAAAATGTTTTAAGGAAAACATTTCAATTTGAAAAAAAATATAAAACTATTTTTTAATTATAAAAATAATAATTAATGTATTATTAATTTATAAAACATTTTAGAAAAATAGAAAACATTTTATACTAATTTTAAAAGTGATGAGGTAAAATAGAAAATGTTTTTTTAGGCTAAATAAGGCCTATAGGCCAATTTTGAAATTTATTTAGGCCTTTAGGCCGGTTTTGAGGAAAAGTGAACTTTTTGGAAAGCGTATCTAGTTGAGTGAACTTTTCATACACATGTCAGGAAAGCTCGTCTAGTTGGATGTGCTTTCTCTTTAAGTTGTAACTTTTTTACTTTTTTAAATTCAGTTAATTTCTTTGGTTGGATGGGTAAATGTTGGTGGTATTGTCCTTGAGCCCCAGATTCGATTTCTTTTCCACACACATTTATGTTTTTTATTTCATGTTGGCTTAAGCTTCTTGATTTTAGCTTCCTTAGTTAAATGATTAAATAATAATTATTTCATCCTTGTGGCCCAATTTTAATTCCCTCTTCTAAACACATTTGTAATTTTTATTTTATACTATTTCAAGTTTTTTTATTTTTAATTAATAATTTTTTTATTTTTATATTTTAATTCATCATTTTAATTAATAAATATTTTATTCATAAAATCAAATAATAAATATGTAATTATATAATAAAATATATACTTTACATAAATCGTTATGTTAAAAATATTTGAAATTAATAACTCCTTTATATATAATATAAACATCAACTAAATTTTTTGATATATATTTTTATATATAATATTTATATGTCAAATACTTATTTTCTCCACGATATTGTGGGTATGATGATTTCTAAAATTATAAAATGAAATAATTATTTCAAATATAATAATTATTTATTAATTAAAAAACTTGAAATTGTATGAAATAAAAATTACAAATGTCTTCAAAAAGGAAATTGAACCTTGGTTTCAAGAATAAAATCATTATTATTTAACTATTTAACTAAGGAAGCTAACAAATTAAAAACATTCATTAAAAAAAAAAGAAAAAGCTTAAAACAACGTGAAATAAAAAATATAAACGTGGGTGGGAGAGGAATCGAATCCTAGGACTCAAGGACAAAACCATCAACATTTAACCATTTGACCAAAGAAATTAATTGTATTAAAAAAGTCAAAACTGCAACTTGAAGGGAAAAACGTCCAATTAGGCAAGCTTTCTTGATACGTGTATGGAAAGCTTGCCCAATTGGATGCGCTTTTCAGAAAGCTCGTCCATCTAGATACGCTTTCCAAAAAGCTCGCCCAGTTGGATGAGTTTTCCTTCAAAATTGACTTATTTTCTTAAATAATTTTAAAACTATCCTAAAATCCTAAATAAATTTCAAAATTGGCCTTTAAACCTTATTTAGCCTATTTTTTAAATTGATTTTATATAAATGGTAATAGATTAATAATTAAAAGTTTTATTAAATGTGCTAGTGTAAAGTATTTAATTTTTTTATAGAAAATTGTTTTTAAAATTGATTTTGTAAAATTAATAATGGTGGATCTCATCTAATTTTAATTTTAAAAGTACTTGATGTGTCAAGTATTCAAAGTATCCATTTATTGTTATTTTAGATATATCACCTAAGATATTTTCTTAAATTGCTTTAATATCTTATTATAGAATATATATATATATATATATATATATATATATATATATGAGCATTATTGTAACAACTCGATTTTAGGCGTGTGTCGAAATCATAGTTTCAAAATTTTATTTTTGTAAACCTAGTTTGTAAAAGTAAAATAGGAAGACTTACAGAGGTAATGCGAAATACATTAAAGATCAGTTAGGTAATGTAATAGAGAAAATCATTAATTAAATATCGTGGACTAAAAGTCCAATCAATATTGAATTTTAATTTAAGAAATGCTTGGGAACCTATATAACAATTATTCAAAGGACCAAAATGATTAATAAAGCATTGTTGTTTTGAAGTTAGTGGAGAATGATGATAACTGTTATTTATGTAACACCCTAAACCTGACCTAGAAGTTTAGACTGAATCCTAGATGTTACATTAATCACTGAATTGATCATAGGTAAATCTTGCAAAACAATTGACAAGTTGAATCGTAATATTTTGTCATTAAAATCCAGTCAAAAAATTTACAGTTAAGGTATTATAAATAAGCGGAGTAAAAACAAATAAAACTTAAATCAGAATTTGTACCATAGTTTTATAAAACCTTACACTTCAAAACGGAATAACAAAGTAGAAATTGAAAACACAACTAATAGCTTATTTCCCGCTGAGACTATCTAAGACCTCCGTATACCGAGTCCAGCGTCAAAATTTTGAAAAAGGTCCCTGAAAGGGAAACACTAAGAGGGGGTGAGCTACACGAGCTCAGTGTGAGTTCGAATCAAAACTAAGAACAGAAATACAGTATCCAATTCAATATCGATCAACTACAGATATATACTGAAGCAGAAGATAATTTCAAGATCAACATCCCAACGAAACGTAACATTTCAAACGTACACCACATCACACCCAGAACACTCAGTCATATGTGTTTTCAGTTAGGTAGAACACAATCGGATAATCAAGCACACAAAATGCTCAAACAGATGCGTATGAAAAGCAGTCAAACAATAAAACTCACCCATCCAACCAACACACCTCTTCGTCCCTCGATCACACCCATAAGAGCTGATTAAGCTCATCCAAGCAAAACACACCACATAGGACCTCGAAAGGCCTATCCAACCTTACACACCATGTAAAGTCATTTCGGGTTGCCTGAAAATAATGAATTGCCACCTCGGGTTGTTCGGCAATGATGGCTCATCAACGTGCTGTTACACTGTCAAATCATATAATGGTACACAGCAAAGCTAACGTACGTGCCGTACAGTTCAGTAAACCGCTGTACAACTAAGCTTGCAGTTGAACTGTTGAATCAGATCAAAATCATTCTCCCTTCTCTTCGCAACCCCTAAACCGTAGCCCAAAACAAAGCCTTAATTACCCTTCCTAAAGCTTAGCCATGGGTGGAAACACACAAACACATTTTTAGATCGAAAACACATGCAGAACCAAAACAAGTGCCTTAAGACCACACGCACGTGTGCTCTGGCCGTGTCGAAAAGCTTAGATAGTGTGGGAGGTCAAAAGTCCATGTGATGAGGGGTACATGGTCTTGTGACTGAAGCATACGCCCGTGTAAAGAGAGACACATGGACGTGTGACTAAAGCACACGTCCGTGTGGACCAGGGACATGGCCGTGGGAACAGGCCGTGTAACTCTTTGTCCATTTGCACTAAATTTGAGTATAGGGCTGACATGGTCGTGTGAGGGTTTCACACACCCATGTGCCCACCAAACACGGCCGTGTGTCCAAAACACATGCCCGTGTAAGATCCCTAGATCCTCAAATTAGCCACACAACCATGTGGCACCAAATCACTCAATCCCTAATTCCTAATCATATACACCCTTGTGCCTGAGGGACATGACGTGTGAAAATTGACAATATCCCCAAATCATCACACGGCCATGTAGCCAGGCCTTGTGGCATCAAATCTTGTCAGAAAACTCTAATTTCTAAAAGCACACAGTTGTGTGAACCGACACACAACCGTGTGGAAACCCCTGTGGCCACAGAACCACTTTGAAACAAGCCAAAATTGTCGATTTAGCCATTGAAACAACCCCATCATTCGCAATGACAAGAGTATATTAGTAATTCCCACACTATTTCAACAACTATTACCCAAATTGATAGTTTAGAGAACACTCAAGAGAGTGTCGAAACATTAATTTGGAAAAAAAATAGAAATAGTCAAGGTTCAAATCTCACACCTGTTTGCGATCTAAGACGTTCAGACTCTGACTTGTCGATGAAGAAACGATTCTCCAAAATCTACAAGCAACCCGTTTTTGAAAAAAAATAGAGAAAAACTAGAGAAGAAGGGAAAAACGTCCAGAACCAAAACAAAAATAAAAATAAAAGTCAAAATTACAAATAAATAATAAATAATTATTATTACTAACTAAAGAAAAAAAAATAAAAAGGCTCTCCAAAGACTCGAACCCAGCACCTAGAGGTTCATTAACACTCTCTTAACCACCAAACCAACAAGCTCATTCTAACATTTAAACACACGACTAAATACAATAGGACACCCCTGTCTTTGACCCTAACCATAAAACCCAAAACTTTTAGCCCCAAAATTCAGGGTGTTACAATTTTTTTAGTAAATTACAATTAAATAAATGTAAATAAGATTAACTAAATAAGTAATCATGATTAACTAAGTTTAATTACTGTTTAATCTAACTATATATAAGTTTGAGTAGATGGAAAGATGAATTCATTCATCTTCTTCCACAATGTTTTCCATTGAAGAAAGAAGAAAAGAAAACTTACGCTTTCTTCAACATTCGGTCATCCAATTATGTAAGGTAATCAAGCCATTTCTTTGATTTTTTTATTATTATAAATTTATGATTATTGGAGCCTAATTTAGCTAGCTCATATATCAATTTTGTAACAACTCAATTTCTAATGGAGTTAGAAAATTTGGTTTCGGAACCCTATTATCGTAAATAGAGTCTATAAATATGAAATGGAATATTTATGAAATTAATATGAAAACATAATAAAGTTCATTTAAGAAATTTAACTAAGAAATTAGTTAATTAAAACTCAGGGACTAAAATGTAAAAGTCCAATCGCTAATGAGTTTTAATTAAGAAAATGCTTGAGGACCTAGATAGAAATTATCTAAAGGACTAAAATGGTTAATTAACCAAATTTAAATAGTAGGTAGTGGATGAATATGGTGGACTCCACTTAATTTAATTAAGAATTAATTAAACTATAATAATACTTAAGTTAACTAATTAAACCAAGTTAATTAAGTTAATTAAGATATATATAATATGTAGTGGAAAGAAAGATGATAAGTTATCATCTTCTTTACCGTTCTTTAGAAAAAAAACAAAGAAAACCTCCATTTTTTAAGCTTAGCATTCGGCCAAGCTATTATCTAAGGTAACCATGTTTTTTTATGTAATTTTTATAGATTTATGATAATGGGAGCTTTATTTATCTAGCTCATATATCAATTTTTTCAATTGTTAAGTTTTTAGCAAGTTACTATTGTTGAGATATTGATGAATTAGACTTGGATTTGATAGATATTAACCTTAGATCATGATAAAAACTAAATTGTAAAGCGAAATAAGTAAGATAGTTAACTTTTTAATATGAAGGACCAATTGAATAAATGAAAAACGTATCATGAAGTTATGCTATGAATAGAAAGTATAGGGTCCCTAATGAAAGAGTGTGAAGTCGGATTTTGATCCAATGCTAGATATCGAAAAATATACAAATCCTAAGTATAAAGATTAAATTGAATAAAATGCAAAATATGAGTAACCATGAATTTGGATGTGATTTGCATTAACCCTGATGTTGTTTCATTTATTGAATTATCAAATGTAGCTAAATATGACGCCTGGTTGACACGAGAGAAGGGAAAAGCGAGAGTCCTTGATGAGTGACAAGAAATTTGGTTTGTACTTATATGATTAGAGATCATTATATTTATATGCATATACTTGATGATTTGTATAATTAACTATCAATGTAGGCTTATATTGTTATATGAATTGACTCGTTTTGAATGATACTGAAATTAGGTATTGAACTGAACTGAAATAGTAAAAAAGAGTATGGTATAAATGATAGATAATTTGTGATACAAAATGATGATGAAATTGGTATAATATATGCTATGTGGTATTATATAGTGAATTGATGATGAGATGAAATGTGATTATGATATATGAATGAGTTTATATAATGCGATTGGATATTGGATACTTTAGTAACTGTCTAGAGTAGAGTTGAGTTATTTAGCATGCCCTTAGATGAAAACCATCATCCCCGGGCCATCTAGGATGGTAGGATATATAGGTAGTGGAAACCATTGTTGTCAAACCATTCGGAATGGTAAAACTAAAAATAGTGAAAATCATCATTGCTGGGCCATCCAGGATGGTAGAATATCAAAATAGTGTGAACCATCATTGCCGACCTATCCAAGATGGTAAAGTATGTATATAGTGAAAACCATCATTGCGAGGACTATCCGAGATGGTAGAATAAACAGTTGGTAAAAGCTAGCATTTCTGAGCCATCTGAGATGGTAGAACATTCAAATTCTAAATGTCATCGTTGTTAGGCAACCTGAGATGACAAAGCAAAGTAAGAATCGTTAAGTATTGATATGTTCAAATGGTATCAATTGTAATGGAAATGAACTTATTTTTATGGTTAAAAGTTGGCATGGCATATTTATATTGAGTTAATGATTATAATATAGTATGATTGGTATATATGTTTATACATGTTATGAAAAGGTTGAAACTTGAATTATGCTTTAATTTCATCTGTATTATGTAAATGTTTTTATTTTTATGATTTGAATAATGAAAGTACCATTAAGCTTTAGATTGTTATTCTGTGTACAGGTATAGGTGAATCCTGAGGTTATGAAAAGTGATCCAACATCCAGAATGCGACACTCAACTCAACAATGTTTGTATATTTCCTTTTGTTACGATAAATGGCATGTACCTAGATTTTGAGTTGGTTTTGCATAATATGAGATCTTGTTGATATTTAAAGCTAGAAGTGATAAATTTTGATATGGCCAAATGGTTGGTTTATATAATTGAGATTCGTAGTATATATATATATATATATATATATGAACTGAATGAGATGATGTGTAACTTGAGGCATATATGTGCATTTCTATCAAATGGTTAAATGTTAGAATTATGGAACTTATCATATGAGTTTAAGTTGAAAGGAAGAATTTTATGTAATGTTTATGTATATAAGACGTTAAAGTTAGAAGTAAGCATAATTGAAATGTATCCTTGTTGAAATGGTTCAATTGGATCATAAGTTTGATTGTTTAGGTGTTGCAAAATTTGTACTATTTGAAAACAAATGGCCATGTTGTGGCATCAAGCCCCTTAATGTTGTAACGAGACCAAGTTAGTGAGTTATGTTACAATAAGGAACACCTAAAGTCACGACGTCAACCTGATAGTTTCCAAATTCTACAACTTGGTCCTTATTCAATCCTGAGTCATCTTAAAAGCTTTTGTAAGCTTGTATAAGACCTAAAAATGATTGTATAATATATTTTAAATGATTAATATAATAATTAGCCTATATTCATGGTTAAATTGAATTGTACTTTATCGTAGTTGCTCCGGCAAAGAATGTGGCATCCTATAACTCAGACCTAACAATCCGATCGGGTATAGAGTGTTACAATTATATAAAAGAATGTTGTATAAATCTCACCAAATCAATTTTTAGACAAAATTTAGTTTAATTCAAACAATTATAATTTAACTTACCTGTGTTTTTAAATGGTAACCCTATCAAGCGTTTTAAATCTATTCATGAACAAAGGCAAGGAGATCCTCTCTCACTGTAACCTCCCAAACCCAGCCTAAATGTTATGGTCGAATCGTGGAGCTCACATTGGTCACCTATATGACACAACTACCCTATCGTACATTGAAAGCCTTAAAAACCCTCTATTTTAGGAAAAACCGCGGTGTATCTTTGTTAATTTTGGAAAATGTTCATTAATTAAATCTACCATTCTTAGGTCATATTATTAGCTCTGGTGTTATTTGAAAAACAATTACTCAATGTTCTTATAAAAAATTTGTTATCTTTTATTGTAGTGAAAAATTCGGTATTAGTTAATTGTTTAAGCCAGATATCATGCTTTGTCCATTTTCAAATAATCTTGTAAAAATCCAATCTATATGTCAAGTATGCATGCATGAAAATCCCAAAGTAAGAAAAAAAAACCAATCATAGTTCAATAGCTTTATGTCCAAAAACTGAATGAATTTAATTAAAATACAAACAAAATTAAAAGAATGTCCGAAGTCTGTCGTATGTCCATATGCCATGTCTGATCCTAATCATGTTCATTACCTGAGAAGCTTAAAACTGTGAGGTGAACTAACTAGCTCAGTGTGAGTCAAATCGATGTGAACATTCAATCATACAAGCAAATATCATTCACCAGTATTACATTTGCAACACATACATATCATAAGTTCAATCATTCATAAATGTCATAGACATATCATAATGCATAATGAAATCCTATCCATACTATCCGCTACACACCACGAGTTCCCCAGAACTCGTCCGCCAAACTTTAAACATTGCAAGCAAAGCTCGATATGGTTAAACCACCATATAACGTATTGCAAAAATACAACCATTTATCATAAAATGTGATATAATCACTATTCTCCTCATTACTCTCGGTGCAATGCACTAACAATATAAATGTGGTCTTAATATGCCACCATTATTCTGCAAAACTCCTCCGTCAACAACAATATCCCACCCCATGCATATGCAATATGGCATACAAATTCTAATCAAATACACGTTTCGTACGTTTTCATTTAGTAGCATAATTTATATGCCCTCATTATAACGTTAACTAATCAAGTCTTCAATTTCACCATAAACTCGATGAAATTTTATCATACCATCATTCATTAACACTTTAGGAAAATATTTCTAATGTATGTATAATAGTCTTTAATTCAATACTTTTCATGGAATTTTACCCAATAAGATTTTAGCCATTCAATATTTATTTCCAAATTAATACATGCTATACATACAACCAATCATTCATTTCATTAACAAACGATTCATATTGGTACCAATGAATAAACGATTCAGTCAACCATGCAACTTTGCAAACATGCCATCTAGTTAAGGCTAGTAATGTACCTGATTTAGCCACTTTAAAACATTCACTTAGTCAGTCAACTAAGTCTAACCAGAAAACTTAATCCACATTTATATCATTTAAAATATTATTAAAACATTCATGTTAATGAGTTAGGACCCACAACTTTTTTTCACATTGTTGTAGTACTACTTGCAAAGCACACAATTTCTTTTTAAAATCTTAAATCAAACCTAAATTATAACACCCCATACCTAGCCTAGACGACAAGGCCAAGTCTGAGAAGCTGCCTCGAATATTTCTCAAAGCACATTTTTTTGAAATTTCTTTTTAAGCAAAACCAAAAGAGTTTAATAACTGTAACGCATAATACAATAATTTTTATCTTGAAACATCATATGTCTTGAAATTACTGAAAATAAGCTAATGATTCTAATAATAATAAAGCAGGTAAACAGTATGACCAAGTTCCTGATCCGCTGACCCGATGTCTGTGAGTTACCTATAATTCGGTCAACAGAAGAAATGAATTAGTAATCCTAAAAAGAAATAATTATATATTCACCAATTTTAAGAGAACACCGAGAAAGTCTCAAGTTCGAGTTCAGAATTAGATCCAGAAGGTAAATCATTCAATTCAACCGATCAAGACAACTCAGATAGATAGTAAGTCGGCAGCCATAAAACAATCATTCAATAACTAATTAAACGATAATTCATAATAAACATTGAGATTAGTATATAACCAAGTTTGTCAAAATGTTTCAACACAAAACCCTAATTCAAACAATAATTACCTTGTGCCAACCACAATTCACAAATCTAAAGTGTTAGGGGGGAACGTTATCCTCAAGACCCTCTCCTAAAGAACAACAATCGAACTTATAAGCAAAGGATTCGAACAATTTAACTAAGAAGTCAATTTTTGCAACAGTACCAACAATTAACAACAATTTTAGAAATTTGAAAAGCGAACTTACGAAATTAATGAAAATGAACTTACCTGATAAGAATAACAAATAAGAAGTATGAATCTAAGCTGGTAACAAAGAGGAAAAAGAAAAGAAGAGAAAAGGGATAAGAACGAAGAAGAGGAAAAGGAAAAAAAGAAAGAAAATGAAAAGAGGAAGGAAAGAAGAACGCTTAAATCCTATTTTAAAACTACCAATAAGAATTCTGACAATTAACAAAGATATTTTTGTACCGTATGTATCGTGACTCGAACACAGGACTAGTAACAGAACAAATACTTAACCATTGAACTAGCAGGCTCATTCTTGACACAGATTTATATAGAATTGAGCTTAAGCCAACAATTCAAGGGTAGAAGTTAGTTTAGAATAAAATAGCAAAACTTTCTAAAAACGTAACTCAAACTCTTGACCTCGAACACAAAAATATAGCACATAACCACAGATACAAAGACTTAATTATTACAAAATTCGACAATTAAAAATTCAAAATTTGAGGCATTACATATGTAGCGACGTAAAATTTTTAGCTTGGTCGCTAATTGTTGCGATTTATTAAACATGGAATCTCGGTTTTTATAAAAAAGGGGAGTTGCCACTGATCCTTTTTTCTAGGTGTGATCGGACACCTAATAAATTTATTTTTAAAACAAAAAGGAGGCTGAGTTTAGGTCTACGTCAAAATCTAGAGAAAAAGTAGGGTTCGGGAGTCGGTTACGCGCGAGGAAGGTATTAGCACCCTTGCGATGCCCAAAATTGGTATCTTATAAACATGTGTTGTCTTGATTTCCAAAAATACGAATTCAATGTAACATTTAATCGTGATCCGACCAAAACATGAGAACTTTTAATTTTTATGCTTTTGAGAAGGACATACCGTTTTAACACGAGTCACTTGATATCCATCCAACATAGCGATGGAATCGATGACATAGTGTTTAAATCGGTACGTTGCCTCACTTGTTGAAATAAATAACACGAATAAACATTTTACAACAATGAACAATGAAGTGATACATAAAAATATGTGGAGAACGAAAGATAATAGTTGGAAATACATCAGGGCGCTTAATACATACGATAATAATATTAAAGACAATGACAATGCACGCGATATATTAAACGTAACAATAGTATCAAACGCAAAAAGAAACAATGAATATGCATATGTAATAACAATACTAAGAGTATGTACGTAATATAGGAATGAAAAAGGTTTACAAAACAATACTAATATGGGTACATAATATATTTAAAATGAACATATATAATGACACATACAAATAATAATAGTAAAAATAGTAACAATAAAAAGATACATGTACACCAAAAACATATAATAATATTAAAATCACAAGTGACAATATGGAAAATAATAAATATAATAACATATGAAGATAAAACTATATATATAAAATATGTATACAAGAATAGAATATATGTGCAAATATTAATGATAAATGTAGTAGGAATAAAACAAATGTAATAATAATATATACAATATGGTAAAAATAAACATATACATATAATAGAATTTAAAATATATATGCATGGGATAATATGGAAATATGTACATAGAGTAATATATACAAAAATATAACTAATAATATTGAAAATACATGTTCATAACATATAAAATGTACATATAATATAATATTAAAACATTTACATAATATATACACACATAATTACAATGTTAAAAACATATTAATATTAATAATAATACTAATATTACATAAAGATATACTTATATATTTACATTAAAGATATATGCATATATAATAAAATACATGAATAATACGATATTTAATATATACGTAATATGTAAAATAAAGATAATAATATACATAATATATAAAATACACATAACATATACATACATAATAAAACATATACTATGGTTAGTGATTATAATAGCAATGGTATTAAAACACAAAAAAGAACAATGTAACATAGCAAAATATATGTATATATAAATCTAAAAATATACACTATTATAACAATAATAATAAATATAATAATATTGAAATACAAAAACAAATACAATAAAGATATTGAAATAAAGTAATAAAATACCTATATGTAAAAATACATATATATACATATATACTAAAACATATATTGACAATAATAATGATAATAATAATAACATTGAAATATAAAAGCAAGCATAGCATTAAAAATATTAAAATAAAATAAAATAAACAAAAAGCTAAATACAAATACATATATATATATACGCATATAATAAGAGTATATACTAATATATAATAATAATAATAATAATAATAATAATAATAATAATAATAATAATAATAATAATAATAATAATAATAATAATAATAGTATAATATTAATAATATAAAAATAAAAAGAATATTTAATAAAGAAATGAAAATTAACGAAAAAAGGACTAAAATTAAACTAAAAACAAAGCTGTGGGGCAAATTTGAAAATAAAAGGAAAGGAGAGGACTTATTCGAACATGTTTGAGACATTAAGGGACCAAAACAGCAATATTACCCTCCCCTTAAAACGCAGCGCATGGCAAAGGACCAGATCACAAAGCACAGCAAATTGTGGGGTTAAATTGAAAATAAAATAACTTAATTGTAAAATCATAAGAAAGCGGAGGGGTTGAAAGCGCAATTAGCCCCTCCAATTAAAAAACACGCGGCTCCTAGCGGGTAGGGTCGGGTCGACCCGATCCACTGTGAAACGGCTCCGTTTCAGCACTGAACTCTAATGCCAAAACGGCACCGTTTTGAAAGGCTATAAATAGCCTAAAATTCAGAAAAAAACATTTGAGAGGGGAGAAAGAAAAAAAGAAGAAGAGAGAGGGGGAGAGAAAAGGGATCCGACCAGGTGATTCTGGTCCGACCATCGGACCTTCGTCGGTTGCTGGCACGGCCACCGTGCACGGTGGCTGGAGGAGGTAAAATTTTAGATTTTTTTTTGTTTTTTTATATTTTTTATAATATTGTATATATATATTTGAGTGTATTAGAGTATAGAAAAAAGAAAAAAGAAAAGCTAATGAAAAGAAGAAAAAAAAACAATTCGTAATAGGAAAGAAAATAGGTTTTTCACCCTTTTCCTTGATCTGGGTTTTAATTTGAACAATATCCAATACTGATCTGTTGTTGTTCCTAAAAACTAATGTGTGTATTCTCTGTTTCTTTGTTTTTAGACTGCCGAAAATAATAAAAGAAAAGGGGCTCTTTACATTTGATTTCATGGCTTTTATAGCCTTTACAATTTTATTTCCTATTATTTCTGTCCTTTCTCTCTACTGTGTGCAGGAGATGGCCGATGGAGCAGGTGGCTGGCAGTCAGGGGCATGGGGGCACAGAGGGTAGGTGGGTAGGTTCGTCGCAAGTGGGAAGGGGATAGGTGGTTAGGGTTTGGGTTTGCTGTGCTGGGTCTTGGGTAGTTGGGCTAAGGTTTGGGTTAATGGTTTATGTTGTAAATGGGTCATGGGGTTGGCTGATACTTTAGTGGGCCATTCGGGTTTTGGGTTTAAAAATGGGTTAAGGGGTTTGGGTTAGAAATTAGGTTAAATTGGGCTGATGGTTGTAAGTGGGTTTTAGGGGGTTTGTGGGTTTAATTGTAATTAGGCCCGGGCAATTTGGGCCTCTACAACATAAATTAAAATAAATAGGAATTTATTGAGTTAGGTCACTATCAAAATCAATATTAGAACATACCCATAAGAATTTAATCGAATCATCGTTTCCATAAAAATTAAAGATCAAAAGTAACTAAGTTACTTACACTGATTTAACGCGAAACGTATGCGCGAACGTTTAAAGGCTTCATTGTTGGTTCGAGGCATTGAATTCTGCACCTAACACAATTAAATACTAAAAAATCAATAGCTATTCAATCATTAAAAACCTTAATTCAATCAATTATGTTTTCCGAAACATTTAAGTTGAAACTACGCATTAACCAGAATACTTACGCTTCTTGAATTGTTAGATTTGAGTTGCCGAACGATCAAGATTGAATTTTCCTAAGTCACACATGATTAGATGCTGATTATGAAGGCTTTATGAGACCAAGATTTTCTGGAAATAGATGGTAAAAATTAAAGAAAACATCAACCCCCTTTTTGGTTCCTCTAGATGCGGCGCACCACCACATATGATGGCAGATTGGGGCTGATTTTTAAGCCATTTAAAATAACTTTTGAAGGCTGGAAAATTACCCATAAAATAATTAAAAATAACCATAATTCTAGATTTGGAAAACTGGGTATTTTCTTGAAAGATTTTTCATGAAAACAATAGAAATATGTCACTTACACTTGCTAGAAGTAAGGGACGGTAATGGAGCTTCTTGGGCAGTAATGGAGATTGTTCTTAAGGGTTAAAGAATTCAGGTTTAAGGCTGGAAATATATGGAAAAATGGAAGCAAGAAGAAGAGAAGAATGGTGCGAGAACCCACTAAAAAGAAAGGAAAAAGAGATGGTGGATCTTGGTGGTTTGGGAGGCAGCACACAATGGAAAAAAATTGTAATGAAGAAAGAAAGAGGGAGGGGCGGCTAGGGTGAAAAGAAAATTGATAAAAGTTGAAAAAAATAAATAAAATTGATATTTATACCTAGGTTTACTAGGTAGGGGTGGCACAAAAATAGGGATAAGGAAAAATTTAGCAAAATTTTTTGCTATTTATAAGGGAAAGGATTCGAACTTTAGAGCTTGTTCTAATTTCCATGCTTCCTTATTTCCTTTTAACCACTACGAAAATTATTCATATTTGAAATAATTTTAGAATACTTTTAAGCTAAATTTTGGGATGTTACAACTCTACCGCCTTAAAGAAATTTTGGCCTCAAAATTTTCCTGTTTCAAAAAGGTGAGGATACTAAAGCCAAATCGAATCCTCGTTCCCAAGGAGCCTCTTTGATGCCATGGTTCCTCCAAAGCACCTTAACTAAGAGAATTTTCTTTTCCCAACTACCTTGAAAGTTAATCACACAGCTTATTAACATATCTTCTAGAATTTGAATAACTTTCTCTAATTAACCATTGGACTATGGATGAAAAGTTGTACTGAAGTCTAACCAAATACCCAAAGCCTCGTGTGACTTCTTGCAGAACCAATATGTAAAATGAGGATCTTGATCTAAAATAATTGACACTAGCACACCGTGCAGTCTCATTATCTTCGAAATGCAGAGCTTAGCTAGCTTCTAAAGAAAATAATCAGTGTAGGCAGAAATAAAAAGGGGTGGACATGGTTAATCTATCCACTACGACCCAAATTGAATCTTTCTTAGTAGGTGTTAAGGGCAACCCATTAATAAAGTCCATTGTCACTCTTTCTCATTTCCACTGCAGTATATGAATTAACTGTAATAACCCTAATGGAAACTGATGCTTAGCCTTAACTTATTGGCAAGTTAAACATTTTGACACCCACTCCGTTACTTCCCATTTAAGACCCGACTACCAATACACTTCCCTTAAGCCACAGTATATTTTAGTACTTTCAAGATGCATACAATAAGGGCTGTTATGTGCTTCCTGAAGTATAGATTGTCTCAAACTCTAATAATTAGGTACATAGTATCTAACTCTAAAGCACAAGATCTTATCTGAATTGATCCCAAAATCCTCAGCCAATCCATCCTTAACCTATTTAAATTGAGATGCTAAAGATTCATCCAAACAGGTTTTACATAAGACTCAAGCGAGCAAACATAGCCCTCAAATAAGACATTTCCCTTCTACTTAAAGCATCGACCACTACATTAGCTATTCTAGTGTGATATTCAATCGTGCAATCACAATATTTTAACAATTTAATCCACTGGTGTTGCCTTCAATTAAGCTCCTTAATCATAAAGAGGTATTTGAGACTCTTGTGATCTGTGTAAATAATACACTTCTCACAATATAAGTAGTGTCTTAAGATTTTCAGAGCAAAAATGATGGCCACCAAATCCAAATTATGAGTAGGAGAATTGTACTTATTTGGCCTAAGCTGCCTCGAGGTATTAGCTACTACCTTAGCATCTTGCATTAAAACACACCCAAGCCTAACATTCGAGCATCACTATAAACTACGTAATCTTTACCCGATTTTGGCTAAACTAAAATGGGAGCTTAAGTCAACGCAGATTTTAATTTCTCAAAACTGGGCTGTTATTCTTTTTTCCACTTAAATTGAGTATTCTTTCTCAACAACTTAGTCAATGGGGTTGTTATCAAGGAAAAAACCTCAACAAACCTTCAATAATACCTAGTAAGACCCAAAATAATCCAAATCTTTAAGACACTCTTCGATTTTCCTCCAATCCAAGATAGCCTCTACCTTTCTAGGATCCACACAGATGCCCTTACCTGATACCACATGACCCAAAAATATAACTTCCTTCAACAAGAATTCACACTTACTGAGTTTGGCGAATAGTTACTTTTCACGAAGTATCTATAAGACCACCCTCAGATGTTCATTATGCTCAGATTCTGTCGTAGAATAAACCAAGATGTCATTCATAAACACAATGACAAATTGATCTAAGAAAGGCTGAAAGACATGATTCATAAGATCTATTAAGGTAGCCGGTGCATTAGTCAGTCCAAAAGGCATGACAAGGGACTCATAATGTCCATAATGAGTCTTAAAAGTATATTTTGGGAACATCAGATTCTTTTACTTTTAGTTGGTAATACCCAGATCTTAGGTAAATTTTAGAAAAGACAGTTGCACCTCTGAACTAATCGAATAGGTCACCAACCTTGGTAGAGGATATTTATGCTTTATGGTTAGTTTGTTCAGCTATCTGTAATTGATGCATAATTGAAGTGTACCATCATTTTTCTTTACAAACAATATTGATGCACCCTATGGCGAAACATTGGGTTTAATTAAGCCCTTATCTAACAGTTCTTGCAACTAAACTTTTAGCTCCTTAAGTTCTTCAGGTGCCATGTGGTAGGGAGCAAAGAGCACTGGTGACGTTCCTAGCAACAACTCAATAACAAATTCCACCTCTCGATCTGGAGGCAACTCTGATAGTTCATCTTGAAAAACATTAGGAAATTCTCTTACTAAACAAATATTATCTATAGAAGGATCAACTGTGGTCTTATCTCATACGTAAGCTAGAAATGCTTTACATCCCTTTCAAACAATATTCCCTATTAACATAGTAGAGATCACATTGGATAAATAATTTCATTGTTCCCCAACCATAACAACCTCATTTCCAGACTCAGACATCAAAGTTACCCTTTTCAGTGCACAATCCAAGTGAACTTGATGTTCCATCAACTAGCCCATTCCTAGAATCATATCAAATTAGTTGAGAGGCAATTCCATTAAGCCGACAGGAAAAATCTCCCCTTGAATATCTAAAGGGCATCTCATATATATTTTATTTACAAGTACAAATGATCTTAAAAGGCTGACTATAGTAACAATGTTTTTAGTTTTCTCTATCCCACTAAAGCGGAGCCTCTCAGCAATTGTCCCACAACCAACACCACCAGTTGAGGCCCTAGGGGCCCTCTGTAAAGCCCTTAACAAAGCCTGCATTACCGGATCATCCTCATTGTATTCATTATCATAATCTCTATTACCCCTATTTCCACCCTTAGTAGTGGGTTCACTAACGACCTCATTGGGCTCAACTTTCTGTACGGGCTCTTGAGACGCAGATGACTCAGTCGAAGCCATTGGAGGTTGCCCCCTATGACCCCCCTACCATGAGTTATTATTCCACAAGTATTCATTTTGATGTTTTATGATATCTACATTTACAAGTAAGAATACCTTTAGTATCTTGTTTAATTTGTTAGTGCACTCATAATCAAAGTTTTATTTAAAATTTTATGCAATAGTTTCTAGTGCTTCTCTGTAGTTTTATTACTGTTTCTATGTGCACGACATCAGACCTTCAAACTTCATCATTTCCTGAAAGTAGAATATTTTTCAAAATAATGTGGTTGTTTTCCTCAAAATTTTCCCTTTTTAATGTATGCATGTATGCAGACTCATTGTTGGAAAGAATAAAAATTCAGTTTGAGATTTTAAACTTAAGATCTGATACCACTAAATGTAACCTCCCAAACCTGGCCTAAACATTATGACGAATTGTGGAGCTCACATTGGTCACCTATGTAACACAGCTACCCTATCGTACGTTGGAAGACTTAAGTACCCTCGCTTTTAGGAAAAACCATGGTGTATCTTTGTTAATTTTGGAAAACGTCCATTAATTAGTCTGCCATTCTTAGGTCATATTATTACCTCTAGTATTTTTTGAAAAATAGTTACTCAATGTTCTTATCAAAAATTTTATTATCTATTATTGTAATGGAAAATTCAGTATTAATTAATTGTTTAAGCTAGATATCATGCTATGTCCAATTTTAAATAATCCCTGAAGATTCAACTTGTTTGCTGCTTTGATCAAGTTCATATGGTATTCGTTTATATATGTTGTATATTTTATTTGTAATTATATATGTGTTTGGTTGTGAATTAGTTTAAAAGGCTAGAACTAGACTAAATTGAAAAGAAATATTTATATGTGTTATAGATGCCCGTGTGAACCTATTAAAGGGTTAGGATACGATTGGTGTAAAACCCCACACTTGTACCCTACGCCGGGATGGAATACGTAGTGTTACCTAACTCGGTCACATACAAACACACGTTTCTTCTTCATAAAAATTTAGTCAAATATAAAGCTTTTCCGATTCTTTATCAAGAACTTCATAACAAAAGCCTACGAGGTTCCATCCGTCATTTAAAACCATTTGGAGATAATTCGGATCTTCCCACAAATTCTGAAAAATATTACTAAATACAGGGGTACCCACCCCTGTCCTCCACCCATTTGGAAATAATTTTAATTGCACACCTACAGAGGTTTTCACAAGGCCTGGCACACACCCGTGTTCCTGGCCTGTGTCCTTCACACGGCCATGACACGCCGTGTCCTAGCTGTGTGCAAAAACATGGACATTCTATTTCTGAAGTCAGCATCCCCAAAATGTCACACGGCCAAGGCACACACCTGTGTACTAGGCTGTGTCCTTCACACGGCTAACACGCATGGCCGTGTCTCTGCCCGTGTGTTTATTATGATGCATACTAACTTGAAATTTTTACGTGCAGAGGACACACAGCCGGACCACATGCCTATAGGGCAGACCGTGTGCCACACACAGCCTAGACACACGCCCATGTGTCTACCCATGTGGACAATATAAGGCTATTTACCAAGTCTATTTGCCACCCTTACTTACACAACCTGTATAATAGCAACCACAATCAAGATAAGACTATCTCATGCAACCACATCAGCCAATATAAACAATATTCCATTTGTGCATTTTACTCAACCATGAAAATAACATCTTTGCATATAAATCAAAATGAATATTTTCCATCATTCAAGGTGCTCTGTCCTCGGACCTCATTGCAGCATCTCTTGGCGCACCTCTACTAACAGACCCGCTTTTGGGGTTTTTTTGTGATCTACTCCTCAAAGGAGCACTACTTGCTTTCGCTTCTTACTTTTTCTCCCTCTCTCTTCCATTTTAAGACAGTCTTGGATGAAATGTTCTAATGATTCACACTTAAAACAACCCCTTTCATTCCCCTGGCACTCACTGAAGTGACGCCTACACATTGCGAACATTCTGGCCTATTTGGCCGAACACTACCGATGCACGCAACAGCTCTAGAAGTTGTGTTCCGCCGGTTCTTGTTTCTATTAAAAAATCCCACTGAAGCATTCAATCGAGTAGTGAATCCCTTCGATATCTTAGATGAGGATTGATGTGACTTCCTCATCTATCTCTTCTTTGAATCTCGCGACTCAAAAGCCGCTTTCCTCTTTTCTTTTACCAGCTCCTCTGCCTTGCATGCTTTCTCAACAAGCATTACAAATTCTCTTAGTTCTAGGATGCCAAAAAATACTCGAATATCTTCATTAAGACCATCTTCAAACCTCTTGCACATAGTGGTTTATGTAGATACGCACTCACTTACTGAGCCTCACAAATTCAAGTTCATATTTCGTCATCGACATTTGGCCTTGTTTTAGCTCTAGAGATTCCTTCCTCTCGTGATCTTTGAACTTTTGGCTAATATACTTTTTTTGAAATTCTTCCTGGAAGAATTCCCAAGTGATCTTCTCTCTCAGTACAATGGACATGAGAGTATTCCACCACTGATAAGCCGAATTCCATAGCAATGACACTTCACACTTCACGCACTCTTCAGGTGTGCACGATAGTTCATCGAATACCCTAATGGTATTCTCCAACGAAAACTCTACCCTTTTTGGGTCATCATCTATACTAGCCCGAAATTCCTCGGCCTCTTACTTCCTAATCTTGTCTACCAGAGGCTTCTCCCTCCTGATCAAGTCTGAGCCTTGTGGAGCTACCGGGGCATACTGAGGAATCAAAGGAGGTGAGGGAGGTGGAGTGTTCGGATTCGCACGAACGAAATTCGTATACCAAGTATCCATCATTCGGAGATAGGCTTCTCTAGCCTCTCCACCTTGGACCATAGTCACAGGGCCACTCTCAATTGGCGCGGTCCCTTCGACAGGAGCCGACCGTTACTCTCCACGTCATCTATCGTAGCTCTATTAGGATCCATTTACTATATAAAAATACAATTTATAATCATCAGAAGTCGTCACACTATCAATATACAGTTATGGCATGTATAGCTAGATTCGTACTCTTGCTAGGTTAGTCCTAGTTACGACTAAACCATAGCACTGATACCACTAAATGTAACACCCCACACTTGTACCCTACACCGGGACAGAATACGTGGTGTTACCTAACTTGGTCACATACAAACACACGTTTCTTAGTCATCAAAATTTAGTCAAATTTAATGCTTTTCCGATTCTTTATCAAGAACTTCATAACAAAGGCCTACGAGGTTCCATCCGTCATTTAAAATCATTTGGGGATGATTCGGATCTTCCAAAAAATTCTGAAAAATATTACTAAATACAGGGGTACACACCCGTATCCTCCACCCATGTGGAAATAATTTTAATTGCACACCTAAAGGGGTTTTGAAAAGGCCTGGCACACGCCCGTGTTCCTGGCCCGTGTCATTCACACGGTCATGACACGCCCGTATCCTAGCCCGTGTGCAAAAACATGGACATTCTATTTCTGATGTCAGCATCCCCAAAATGTCACACGGTCAAGACACACACCCATGTACTAAGCCGTGTCCTTTACACGGTTGACACGCAAGGCCGTTAATGTGGCGACATTAATATTGTAGTTGTATTATTTACATACAACTTACCTCGGTTTACAAAATGTGGCGACTAGTTGATT
This sequence comes from Gossypium arboreum, assembly GCF_025698485.1. Taxonomy (NCBI): domain Eukaryota; kingdom Viridiplantae; phylum Streptophyta; class Magnoliopsida; order Malvales; family Malvaceae; genus Gossypium; species Gossypium arboreum. The sequence goes on from NC_069073.1 coordinate 85,830,347, forward strand.
TAATCGATTTGCTTGGCTTTCCCCCGGTTTAAGTTTAGATTTGGTGATTCTTGATCTATAATAAAAAAATGCACTTATTTAGTCACTAAATAAAATTTAGCAATAAAAAATTCATATCTTTGGTAAAATGATCATTTTGCCCCTAGACTTTGACAAAATGACCATTTTACCCCTAGGCCTAAAAATCAATTTTTATCGAATTTCTTCACATTTTAACCTAGCCAAACCCTTTTTACTCTTATAGAAAATCCAATTTCTCACTATTCACATATTTAACATCTATTTTACAACTTGTGCAAAATGGTCATTTTAGGTGTTTTCATGCTAACACCTTTCACAAAAGTTGTGTATAAGACACCCAAGACTCATTTTCTTCCATAAAAACTAAAGAATCATTACATATCCTTTCATGGAAAAACCCTAGAATCTTATTAGTTTTGCAAAATAGTACCCTCATTTGAAAGCTTATGCTTCAATGGTCTCAAAAATGCAAAAATCATCAACAAGGGTATGAAAATCACTTACTTTTAGAGATGATAAGTTGCTGAAATTTTTAAGCTTTCAAACCCCCTTCAATGGCTAATTTTTAGTGGAGAAAGAAGATGAAAAAGGGATGATAGCATCTTCCCTTTATTTACTCTTATTTAGTCAAAATAAGCCCCCTAACCTACCAAATTTTGAAAATTTGACCACATTTGTCTCCTATGGGCAGCCATGCCTCCCTAAAGGGTCTAATTGCCCTTTAAAGACCCCCAATTTAGGGTCTCTAGCTATTAAACACTTTTAGCTATCAAATTAGGACTTTTTCACTTTATTCGATTTAGTCATTTTTCGCAATTAAGCTCACAAACACTAAAATTACTTCACCAAAATTTTTATGTGTGACAGCCCAAAATTGACCCTAGTCGGAATGTGGTTTTAGGACTGCAAAACCGAGGCATAAAAATAATTTAATGCTCATTTTGATGCTTATGATATGTGTTAATTCGTGTGTGACATTTTGATGTTTGATTTAGAGTTATAAATGTGAATTTCACTAGAAAGGACCTAGTAGAAAACTTTGAAAGTATGATGGGGAAATGTGTGATGACTAATTAAAGCATTTATGCAAAACAATGGCCTTGCATGTCAAATATCCCTCTTTTTGTAGGAGGTGGCCGGCCATGACAAGGGAGTATGGGCTAAACATGTCATGAAACATGTTTTGTTGGTGCATTAGGGAGAAACAATAAACAAATAAGTATGGGTAATAAAGAAAGAAAAAAAAAAGTGTGTGAGTGAACCCCCCCCATTGCCGTGCATTGAAGAAAAGAAAAGAAAAAATTTTTGCTCATCCATTTCATTCTCTCTTGATCGAAAATACCAAAGAGGAAGGAAGGAATTTTTGCTTCATGTTTGGTTTGGAAGGGGATTAGGAAGAGATTTGGCTATACTTGCATCAAGATTAAGGTATGTTTGAGGTTGTGCCATGAGATTCATGCATGTTTTTAGTTGCTAGCTTGATGTTCTTATTAGCCCATGGTTCAAATCTTTGTTATATCATGGGGATGGTATTTGGCCAAGGTGGATTTTGTGTTAATGCCATTGCATGTTAAATATGAAGCTTGCTAATGGTATATGTGATGGTGGATTGATGGCTCTTGGACTTTCTTTTTAGTATTTTTGAGTTAGACATTAAGTTCTTTGCTTAATCATGACCAAAATTATGGTGTTGTGATGTATTCGGTCATGGTATATCCATAAGTATGATTCATGCATGTTGCATGGTAGGTAAGATTTGAGCTTTGGATATGTGTTTATATTTGGATATAAACAACTTGAGATTCTACCCTTGCACCTACATGAATATATGTTTGCACATGATGTATTGGTATGACATATATACTATTTTAAGGTGTATATTTGCTTGTGATGTTGTTTGGTTATGAAGTAAATGAGAGATGTGTATTGAGCTACAATATGTAATGCGTTAGTTAGTAAAATGTATGCTGTTTTTTTGTGTAGTATTAAGTGTAAAATTGGCCTCAACATAGACATGCATATTCGGCCAAATGAAGTAGATTGGTGTGCATGTATTCGGTTAGAGGCAACCATATTGAAGCCTTATCTTGGCTTAGATTATTGACTAAATGGGTAATAAGTGAGGATGGTTGCCGAATATACAAACATACATATGCATGTGTAATTGAATTATGAATGTTTAGCAAGATGGTTAAACTAGTTGATTTATTGATTAAGCTCAAGGAGTTAAAGAAGGAGAATCAAGCAAGGGAAAGACAAAGGTCATCGAGTAGCCGACTTGGACTATTTTACCCAACACAAGGTAAGTCACTAAGCATATATTTTGTATTGATTTGAATAGACATAATGTCTATATAATTATGCCGAAAGGAATGATGAATCTATATACATGTATGTATGTGGTGATGGAAGTATTGAATGAAAGGAAAAGAGGTAAGATGTATTGAGTTGTTGATTTCGGCACTAAGTGTGCGGGTATAAACATTTGTGATCATGAGAATGGCACTAAGTGTGCGGGTTTAAAACTTGTACAGCACTAAGTGTGCGAGTTTGATCATTTAGCACTAAGTGTGCGAGTTGATTATATAGCACTAAGTGTGCGGACTCACTATATGCTTTTGAATCACTATTGACACTGAGTGTGCGACACTATTGAGTTGATCACGGACAGCGGATCGGGTAAGTACCTTGAGTTCATGGCTAATAGGCGCTATGTTTATATTTGGGGTTGAGCTTGGTAATTTTGAACCTATGTGACAATGTAAATTGAAGTCACGTACATAAGAATTATCGTGGAATGAGTGAAAGGTCATGTAGATGTATGATTGTGACGAAAAATAGTGTATAGAAATGCTTCAAATATCCTATTGATTAGTATATGGAATGTGAATGTGTAACTTGGTATGTGGTTGAATCGAATGGTCTAAGGAACTATGGTATAGTTCGGTTTGAATGGAGTAATTAGCCTCGTTCCATTTTGTTTCCTTTTGCGATAATGTTATTAATGGTTGGTAGTGCATTGCTTATGACTTACTGAGTTATATACTCATTCGGTGTTTGCTTGTCACCTATTTTAGGTTTCTTGGACTCGACTTTTTGCGTATTCGGGACCGTCATCGAAGTCATCACACCGACTAGCGACTTTTTGGTATCTTCTTCTTAGATGGTCTAAGAGAACATTTCGGCATGTATAGGCTATTATGTTTTGTTTGAATTTGTTATGTAAAATTTTGAATAGCCATGCGAAAATGGCTTATAAATGTTTTGAGCATAATGTTATAATCATTTGGTATGTATATGCTCATTAAGAGGCACGGAAATGTTTGGCAATGACCAGCCATTAGAATGGGTCATCATGATTATATTTTGGACTATATATGAAAAAGGGGTGGTTGAATCATAGAAACTATGTGTTAGAGAAAGTCTACCCTAGAAATAGATGCTGGCAGCAACAGTGATGTGGATGTGAAAAATCACTAAAAATAGTAGGAATGGAATTAAATAGTGAATAAATTATTTAAATGAACCTTGATGAATCTATATTCATATGGAAGAAACAAAACAGTCATATGAGTTGTATGTTAAGAGATATTTGGGTTTTCGTGAAACAGGGCCAGAACGGTTTCTGGATTCCCTGTTCCAAATTTGAAAATTCATTATAAATTAACCCGAGACATTTAGAAATCATGCCATATATGTATAGATTCCTTTTTGAGTCTAGTTTCTATAGAAACAAACGGCATCAGTATTGAAGCCCTGCACAGGGAGTTATTTGAGTTTCAACGCACGAAGGTCAGTGTAGTCGACCCCTGTAACATGGGAGACCTTAACTAATAAAATGTACTAATTGGATTGACCAAAAATTCTAGAAACAAATATGTAGATGGACATATGAGTCTAGTTTCAGGGAAAAATTACGAAACTAATTTTCGAGTGGTAGAACTCAAGTTATGATTTTTGAAGCGACTAGTACACAGATTGGCAGCTTGTGTGGGAAATTATCAATAAGTGGTTTGAAGTTTGTTAACACCTCGTGTCCGACTCGTGACGGTCTCGGGTTAGGGGTGTTACAATTTTATTGGTATCAGAGCTATGGTTTAGTCGGTTCTAGGACTACCATAGCACGTATGAGTCTAGCTATACATGCCTTAATGTTAATGTTTAAATGTGTGATGACTTCTGACGGTTAAAATTTTTGTTTTGATTAGTAAATGGATCCCGATGTAGAGAGAACCTTGGCGGATGACGTTGAAAGTGTAGCGGCTGCTCTGGTACAAGGGACGCCCCCTGTTGAACCTCAGTCATCTGCGAATAATCAAGGTGAGGGGGCTAAACAAGCCTTCTTTACCATGATGAATGAGTGGGTCGCGCAATATGCCCGAACCAATCCGGCTGTCCAACAATTCCGAATTTGAATAATCCACCCCAAGAGCCCGTAATGCCATCGATTCATCGACCTGTGAGGTGAGTTAGCCACACTGTAGACTTGATTAGGAAGCGCGGGGCTGAAGAGTTCAGGCTATAGTTCTTGATGATGCCGAAAGGGTAGAGTTCGCTTGATAACACCATTCGGTGTTTGATGAACTATCATGCACACCGATGAATGTCTAAAGTGTGCTATATCCTTGTTGCGAGACTCAGCTTACTATTGGTGGAGGACTTTGATTTCCATAGTCCCAAACGAACGAGTTACTTGGGATTTCTTTCAAATAGAATTTCGAAAGAAATATATTAGTCAGCGGTTCATCGATCAAAAGCGTAAGGAATTCTTGGAACTCAAGCAAGGCAGATGACAAGATCTGAATCTGAACATGAGTTCGTAAGACTCAGTCAGTATGCCCGGGAGTGTGTGGCTGATGAGGTTGCTATGTGCAAGAGGTTTGAAGAAGGATTGAATGAAGATTTAAAGCTACTAGTGGGTATTTTGGAGATAAAAGAATTCGTAACACTAGTTGAACGAGCCTGCAAGGCGGAGGAACTTGGAAAAGAGAAGAAGAAGGCTGAATTTGAAGCTAGAGACTATCGCAAAAGATCGATGGGTAAAGCTCCGTTCTCGGCTGTAAAGAAGTTCAGGGAGGACACCAATAAATCGAGGACGACTGCGGGAATTTCCATAAGAGCACGACCATTGACGGACTCCCGAGCTACTTCGGTAGCTAGTGTGGGCAATAACCGTCAAGAGAAACCTGAATGCCCCCAATGTGGGAGAAGACACATAGGTGAATCTTGGGGTAAGTCTACCAATAGGGCTTGTTACGGATGCGGTTCGAAGGACCACTTCATTAGAGATTGCACGGAGCTTGATGAGAAGAATAGGATGCAAGGTGTAAGACCTAGTGGAATGACAGCTAGAGGTAGACCACCAAGAATTTCAGGAGGTAGGGGTGGTGGTCGAGAGGGCCACCGATACTACTGTTCGATCCGAGACCCGTACTCCTGCTAGGGCATATGCCATCCGTGCACGAGAGGAAGCATCCTCCCCTGATGTTATCACTGGTACTTTCACTCTCTTTGATACTAGTGTGATTGCGTTGATTGACACTGGCTCTACTCATTCATATGTATGTGAAACCTTAGCATCCAGTAAGACTCTACCTATTGAGTCTACTGAGTTCGTAATTTGAGTGTCAAACCCTTCGGGTCAATACGTGCTTGTCGACAAAGTGTGCAAGAAATGCCCCCTAGTAATCCGAGGGTCCTGCTTTCCGGCGGACCTGATGCTTTTGCCGTTTGATGAATTTGATGTTATACTCGATTTAGATTGGTTGACCGTGCATGATGCGGTTGTGAATTGCAAAAGCAAGACTATTGATTTGAGGTGCGCAAATAACGAGATGATTCGAATTGAGTCTACGGACTTGAAGGGTTGCCAATCGTAATATCATCAATGTTGGCCCGAAATATGTAAGAAAAGGGTGCGAAGCATACCTTGCGTATGTACTTGATGATAAGGAGTTAGAAATAAAACCCGAATCTTTGCTGGTGGTTTGTGAATACCCGGATGTTTTTCCCGAAGAATTACCGGGTTTACCACCTGTTCGGGAAGTAGAGTTTGGTATTGAGCTTGTACCTAGGACTACGTCAATTTCGATAGCTCCGTATCGTATGGCACCAACCGAGTTGAAGGAGTTGAAAGCTCAGTTGCAAGAGTTGACGGATAGAGGTTTCGCTCGACCAAGTTTTTCACCTTGGGGTGCACCAGTGTTGTTTGTGAAAAAGAAGGACGGAACCATGAGGTTGTGCATCGACTATCGTCAGCTTAATAAAGTGACAATAAAGAACAAATATCCATTACCGCATATCGATGATTTGTTCGATCAACTGAAGGGAGCCTCAGTGTTCTCAAAAATAGATTTGAGATTGGGCTATTACCAGTTGCGAATCCGAGATTCGGACATACCCAAAACTGCCTTCAGAACGAGATATGGTCACTACAAGTTCTTAGTGATGCCGTTTCGGCTCACTAATGCCCCTGCGGTATTTATGGATTTGATGAATCGGATCTTCAGACCATACTTGGATCGGTTCGTAGTTCTGTTCATTGACGACATCCTGGTCTATTCAAGAGATGAGACCGAACATGCGAGCACCGAGATTAGTGTTGCAAATATTACGGGATAAGCAATTATATGCTAAGTTCGTGAAGTGTGAGTTCGTTAAGAGAGGTTAGCTTCTTGGGTCATATGGTATCTCGATCGGTATTCGAGTCGACGAGTAAAATTTCAGCCATACTTAACTGGAAGCCTCAGAAACATTCTCGAGGTTTAGAGCTTTTTGGGACTTGCCGGTTACTACCGACGGTTTGTAAAAGGATTCTCGATGATAGCCACACCCATGACGAAACTGCTTCAGAAAGATGTCAAGTTTGAATGGACGGAAAATTGTTAGAAAAGTTTCGATCAATTGAAAACTCAATTGACGGAAGCTCCAGTACTAGTACAACCCGAATCTGGCAAAGAGTTTGTCATCTATAGTGATGCCTCCCTACTTGGGTTAGGTTGCGTATTGATGCAAGAAGGTCGAGTTGTGGCCTATGCGTCGAGACAATTAAAGCCACATGAGAAAAATTATCCGACCCATGATCTCGAATTGGCTGCCATCGTATTCGCCTTAAAGATATGGCGACATTACTTATTTGGTGAGAAGTGCCATGTGTATTCGGATCACAAAAGTCTCAAATATTTGATGACTCAAAGAGACTTAAATCTGCGACAAAGACGTTGGCTCAAGTCGTTAAAAGATTATGAGCTTGTCATTGATTATCACCCGGAAAGGCTAATGTGGTTGCGGACGCCTTAAGCGAAAATCACTATTTGCTTTACAAGCTATGAATGTACACTTGTCTATCCTACCCGACAATGTGTTAATAGCAATTAAAGGCCAAACCATTATTGACTCATCAAATTCGCGAAACTCGTAAAGTTGACGATGAGTTGGTTGCAAACGGGTGAGTGTGTTCGAACAAGGAATCGGAGTTTCAAATTGATGATGACGATTGTTTGAGGTTCGAAATCGTTTGTGTGTTCCAAGAAATTCGAACTCATTTCGATGATTCGAATGAAGCTCATTGTAGCCGAATGTCAATTCACCCGGGAGTATGAAGATGTACAACGATTTGACATGTCGGTTTTGGTGGCATGGTATGAAACGAGACATCTCCGACTTTGTTTGAGATGTTTAATATGTCAACAAGTGAAAGCGGAGCATCAAGTGCCTTCAGGTTACTTCAACCGATCATGATACCCGAGTGGAAATGGGATCGAGTCACAATGGACTTTGTGTCCGACCGCCATTGTCGTGAGTAAGAAGGATGCGATTTGGGTTGTTGTTGATAGATCGACTAAGTCGGCTCACTTTATCCCCGTGCGTCTGATTTTTCATTGGATAAACTAGCTGAATTGTACGTTTCTCGTTGTGAGATTACACGGGTACCGATTTCATTGTGTCGGATAGAGATCCGAGATTCACCTCGCGATTTTGGAAGAAATTGCAAGAAGCTTTGGGTACCAAGCTGCATTTTAGCACCGCTTTTCATCCACAAACCGATGGTCAATCGAGCGGATAATTCAGATACTTGAGGATATGTTGAGATGTTGCGTCCTCGAGTTCGATGGTTCATGGGAGCGGTATTTACCTTTGATTGAATTCGCGCACAACAATAGTTTTCAATCAAGTATTAAGATGGCGCCTTACGAGGCCTTGTACGGTGTAAATACCGTACACCATTGTTTTGGACCGAGCTCGCGAAAGCAAAATTTTCGGAGTGGATTTGATTAAAGATGCTGAGAAGTAAAGGTAATCCGTGAAAGTCGAAAGGCGCCACAGATCGTCGTAAATCGACACAGATTTGAAGCGAAAAGACATTGAGTATCGTGGGAGATAAAGTGTTTCTTAAAGTTTCGCCTTGGAAAAAGATACTCAGATTTGGCCGTAAAGGCAAATTGAGTCCGAGGTTCATTGGGCCATATGAGATATCCGAACGAGTCGGTCCGGTTGCATATCGTTTGATTTTGCCCCCTGAACTTGAAAAGATTCACGACGTCTTTCATGTTTCGATGCTTCGATGCTATAGATCTGATCTATCGCACGTAATTAGTCCATCAGAGGTTGAAATTCAAGCCGATATGAGCTATGAAGAGGAACCGATTCGTATCCTAGCTCGTGAAGTGAAGGAGTTGCGAAACAAAAGGGTCCTGCTGGTGAAAGTGTTATGGCTTAAACACGGGATAGAAGAAGCTACTTGGGAACCCGAGAACTCTATGAAAGAGCGATACCCAAATCTATTTACGGTAAGATTTTGGGACGAAAATTTCTTAAGTGGGGAGAGTTGTGACACCCAAAATTGACCCTTTGTCTGAATGTGGTTTCGGGACATGAAAACCGAGGCATAAAAATAATTTAATGCTCATTTTGATGCTTATGATATGTGTTAATTCGTGTGTGACATTTTTGATGTTTGATTTAGAGTTATAAATGTGAATTTCACTAGAAAGGACCTAGTAGAAAACTTTGAAAGTATGATGGGGAAATGTGTTATGACTAATTAAAGCATGCATGCAAAACAATGGCTTTGCATGTCAAATATCCCTCTTTTATAGGAGGTGGCCGGCCATGACAAGGAGTATGGGCTAAACATGTCATGAAACATGTTTTGTTGGTGCATTAGGGAGAAACAATAAATAAATAAGTATGGGTAATAAAGAAAGAAAAAAAATGTGTGTGAGTGAACCCCCCATTGCCGTGCATTGAAGAAAAGAAAAGAAAAAATTTTGCTCATCCATTTCATTCTCTCTTGACCGAAAATACCAAAGAGGAAGGAAGGAATTTTTGCTTCATGTTTGGTTTGGAAGGGATTAGGAAGAGATTTGGCTATACTTGCATCAAGATTAAGGTATGTTTGAGGTTGTGCCATGAGATTCATGCATGTTTTAGTTGCTAGCTTGATGTTCTTATTAGCCCATGGTTCAAATCTTTGTTATATCATGGGGATGGTATTTGGCCAAGGTGGATTTTGTGTTAATGCCATTGCATGTTAAATATGAAGCTTGCTAATGGTATATGTGATGGTGGATTGATGGCTCTTGGACTTTCTTTTTAGTATTTTTGAGTAAGACATTAAGTTCTTTACTTAATCATGACCAAAATTATGGTGTTGTGATGTATTCGGTCATGGTATATCCATAAGTATGATTCATGCATGTTGCATGGTAGGTAAGATTTGAGCTTTGGATATGTGTTTATATTTGGATATAAACAACTTGAGATTCGGCCCTTGAACCTACATGAATATATGTTTGCACATGATGTATTTGTGACAGCCCAAAATTGATCCTAGACGGGATGTGGTTTCGGGACCACAAAAACGAGACATAAATAATTTAAAATTTATTGTGATGCCTATGATATGTGTTAAATTGTGTGTGACATTTTTGATGATTTGATTTAGTGTTATAAAGGTGAATTTCACTAGAAAGGACTTGTGTGAGAAAACTTAGAAATGAGATAGGCAAATGTTGAAGTGGCCTATTGATGCATACTAGGAAATGTTGTCCTTGCATGTCAAATTTCCCAAATTTGACTATAGTGGCGGCCAAGGTGGGTATGATGGGCAAGGAAAACATGTTTCCAACATGTTTGGTTAGTGAGTTATGTATGAAGGAATATAATAAAATTAGCATAAAAAATGAACAAAAAAAAGAAAGATGAGCATGGATGCCCCTTGTTGCCGTGAGTAGAGGAAAAAGAAAGGAGAAATTTTGTTCATCCATTTTCACTTCTTGGCCGAAAATACTAAGGAAAAAGGGGAGGATTTTTGCTTCATGCTTGGTTTAGAAGAGAACTAGAAGGAGATTTGGCTATACTTGCATCAATATTAAGGTATGTTTGAGGTGGTGTCATGAGATTCATGCTTGTTTTGGTTGCTTACTTGATGTGCATGTTAGCCATGGTTCAAATCCTTGTTATGCCATGAAAATGGTATTTAGCCAAGGTTGATATTGTGTTGAAACTATTGCATGCTAAATGTGAAGCTTGCTATTGATGCATGTAATGATGGATTAACTACTCTTGAAATTTCTTTTTAGTATTCTTGAGTAGGGCATTGAGTCCTTTGTTTAACCATGACAAAAAAATTTTAAAAGGGGCATGGTGTGTGAGGTATTCGGCCATGGTATGCTCATGAGCATGGTTTATGCTTCTTGCATGATATTAAAAAAATTTGTGTTTTGAATGGTTATGGACACCTTAAAATTCGGCCTTGCACCTATGTGTGGATATATGTTTGCACATGATGTTTTGGTTATGAAGTAAATGATAAATGTGTTTGTTTTAAAAAATAAATTGTTGGAGAATGTTTGTAAAATTTCAAGTATATTCGGCCATTGGGTGAGTATGTAAGTGATGTTGAATCAAGTTTTTGGTGCATATTTGGTGATGTGTATAATCGACCAAATGGGTGATTAGTAAAAAAAATGGTTGCCGAATATACAAGCATACATATGCATGTGTAGTTGAATTATGAATGTTTAGCAAGATGGTTAAACTAGTTGATTTATTGATTAAGCTCAAGGAGTTAAAGAAGGAGAATCAAGCAAGGAAAGACGAAGGTCATCGAGTAGCCGACTTGGACTGTTTTACCCAACACAAGGTAAGTCATGAAGCATATATTTGGTGTTGATGTAAATGACCATAATATATACACAATTGTGTTTAAATGAGTTGATGTGTAAATGGAAATGTATGTGTATGGAATGATGCCATTGTTGAATGTATAAAGGCAGCAAAATGCATAAGGTATTGGTCTCGGCACTAAGTGTGCGGGTATAAATGGACACGGTGACAAGATTGGCACTAAGTGTGCGAGTTTAAAATTGTACAGCACTAAGTGTGCGAGTTTGATTATATAGCACTAAGTGTGCGAGCTGAAAATATATAGCACTAAGTGTGCGAGCTGAAAATTATATAGCACTAAGTGTGCGAGCTGAAAATATATAGCACTAAGTGTGCGGATTCACTATATGCTCTTGTATTACAATTGGCACCGAGTGTGCGACATTATCGAGTTAATCCGGACAGCGGATCGGGTAAGTACCTTGAGCTCATGACGAATAGGCAATACGTTCATGCTCGGGGTTGAGCTTGGTAAGCTTGAAATCTATGTGATGATTGCAATTGTATGATTGTGGTGCGAATGAGTTGGTGTGTAAAAATGCCTCAAATATCTTATTGTATAGAATATGAAATGTGGATGTATGACTTGGTATGAGATTGAACCGAAAGGTCCGAGGAATTATGGTATAGTTTCGATATGGATGAAGTACCTAGCCTCGTTTATTGTTTGATGTGGCGAAAACTTTATTAATGGATGGTTGATGAATGCTTATGACTTCTCGAGTTATAAACTTACTCGGTGTTTTCTTGTCACCCATTTTAGGTCTCTTGGACTCAGATTGTCGCGTGTTTCGGAACCGTCGTTGAAGTCATCACACCGGCTGGAAACCTTTTGGTATTGTCTTCGTAGTTGAACTAGGAGAACAATTGGCATGTATAGGCTATTATGTTTGTTGAATTGTGAGTTGTAAACTTTAAACCATGTGAAAATGGCCTATGTGGTCGTCAAGTGGGATGCTAGAACCTATAGCCACGAGTCTTAGAAACTTTAATTTTGATAAGGTGGCCATAAATTGTGTCATGTATGATGGATGATTAGTAAGGCCAAGGAAAGATTCATGAAATTGGCATAGTCTCATGCAGTAATCATTGCTGACAGCAGCAGTGAGATGAGATTGAAAAATCACTAAAAATAGTAGAAGTAGAATTAAATAGTGAATAAATTATGAAATTGAACCTTGATGAATCTATTTTTATATGGACAAAACGAAATGACCATATGAGCAGTATACTGAGAGATATTAGAGTTCTCGTGAGACAGGGCCAGAACGGTTTCTGGGTCCCCTATCTCGACTTTGAAAATTTACTATAAATTATCCAGAAAGAATTAGAAGTCATGCCTTATATGTGCAGATTCCATTTTGAGTCTAGTTTCTTTAGAAAAAACGGAACCAGTATTAAAGCCCTGTACCGAGAGATATTCAAGTTGTAACGCGCGAAGGTCAGTGTAGTCGACCCCTGTAACATGGGTGACTTTAACTAATAAAATGTACCAATTGGCCCGACCAAAAATTCTAGAAATAAATCCAGGGATGGATATATGAGTCTAGTTTCAAGGAAAATTTACGGAAATGATTTTCGAGTTCTGGAACTCGAGATATGATTTTTAAGGTGACAGTGACGCAGTTAGCTAGCCTACCTGGAACTGAAATCAATTATTGTCAAGAGAGAAAAAAGGGAAGTAAGCCCGGTAACACCACGTGTTCAAATCCGGTGACGGTTACGGGTTTGGGGTGTTATATTTTATTGGTATCAGAGCTATGGTTTAGTCGGTTCTAGGACTACCATAGAGCGTGTGAGTCTAGCTATACATGCCAATTTGTTAGTGCTTAATAATATGATGACTTCTGACGGTTGAAATTTTTGTTTTGATTAGCAATGGAGCCCGGAATAGAGAGGCCCTTGGCGGATGACGTTGAAAGTGTAGCGGCTGCTCCCGCGCAAGGGACACCGTCTGTTGAGCATCAGTCATCCGCGAATAATCAAAATGAAGGGGTGAAACAAGCCTTCTTCACCATGATGAATGAGTGGGTCGCACAATATGCCCGAACCAACCCGGCTGTCCAACCATTCCCGAATTTAAATACTCCGCCCAAGAGTCCGCAATGCCTCCGATTCTTGATCCTGTGAGGCTAAGCAAACCACCAGACTTGATTAGGAAGCGCGGGCCGAGGAGTTCAAGGCCATAGTCACCGATGATCTGAAAGAGTCAATTTCGCTCAATAACACCATTCGAGTGTTAGATGAACTGTCATGCACACCGATGAATGTCTTAAGTGTGCTATATCCTTGTTTGAGACTCACTTACTATTGGTGGAGGACTTTAATTTCCATAGTCCCGGATGAACGAGTTACTTGAGATTTCTTTCAATCCGAATTTTGAAAGAAATACATTAGTCAACGGTTCATAGATCAGAAGCGTAAGGAATTCTTGGAACTCAAGCAAGGCCGTATGACCGTATCTGAATACGAGCATGAGTTCGTAAGACTTAGTCGGTATGCTCGGGAGTGTGTGGCTGATGAGGTTGCGATGTGCAAAAGATTTGAAGAAGGATTGAATGAAGAGTTAAAGTTACTAGTGGGAATTTTGGAGATAAAGGAGTTCGTGACACTAGTCGAACGAGCCTGCAAGGCGGAAGAACTTGGGAAGGAGAAGAAGAAGGCTGGATTCAAGCAAGAGATTACCGTAAAAGATCGACGAGTAAAGCTCCATTCTCTATTGTAAAGAGGTTCGTGGAGGACACCAAGAAGTCGAGGACGATCAGGGAATTTCCATTAGAGCCCGACCATTGACGGACTCCGAGCTACTTGGTAGCTAGTGTGGGCAATAATCGTCAAGAGAGACCGAATGCCCCAATGTGGAAGACGAAACCTAGGTGAATGTTGGGGTAAGTCTGTTAATAGGGCCTATTATGGATGCGGTTCGAAGGACCACCTCATTAAAGATTGCACGGAGCTAGATGAGAGGAATAAGACGCAAGGTGCAAGACCTAGTGGAACGACGGCTGGAGGTAGGCCCCCGAGAATCTCTGGAGGTAGGAGTGGTAATCAGAGAGGAGCCTCTAATACGGCTGTCCGATCCGAGACCCGTGCTCCTGCTAGAGCATATGCCATCCGCGCAAGAGAGGAGGCATCCTCCCCTAACGTCATCACTGGTACTTTTACTCTCTTTGATACTAGTGTGATTGCATTGATTGACCCGGCTCTACTCATTCATATGTATGTGAAACCTTAGCATCCAAGAAGACTCTACTGTTGAGTCTCATCAATTGTAATTCGAGTGTCAAACCCTTTGGGTCAATACGTACTAGTTGATAAAGTGTGCAAGAGATGCCCCCTAATAATTCGAGAATCCTGTTTTCCGGCCGATCTGATACTTCTACCATTTGATGAATTCGATGTTATTCTTGGTATGGATTGGCTGACCGTACATGATGCAGTGGTGGACTGCAAAAGGAAAACCATTGATTTGAGGAGTGCAAATAACGAGGTAGTCCGAGTCGAGTCTACTGATTTAAAAAGAGTGCCAGCGATAATATCTTCTATGACTGCTCGGAGATATGTGAAAAAGAGGTGTGAAACATACCTTGCGTATGTGTTTGAAAGTAAAGAGATGGAAAAGAAACTCGAATCGGTACCAGTGGGTTGTGAGTATTCAGATGTTTTTCCTGAGGAGTTACCGGGATTGCCACCGGTTCGAGAAGTGGAATTCGGCATCAAAGTTGTACCGGGTACTACGCCGATCTCAATAGCCCCGTATCGTATGGCATTAACGGAGTTAAAGGAATTGAAGGTTCAATTGCAAGAATTGACGGATAGAGGTTTCGCTCGACCGAGTTTTTCTCCATGGGCGCACAAGTATTGTTTGTGAAAAGAAGGACGGAACCATGAGGTTGTGCATCGACTATCGTCAACTCAATAAAGTGACGATAAAGAATAAATATCCGTTGCCACGAATTGACGATTTGTTTGATCAATTAAAGGAGCCTCGGTGTTTTCAAAGATAGATTTGAGATCGGGGTACTATCAGTTGAGGGTCCGAGAATCGGACATACCCAAAACCGCTTTTAGAACGAGGTACGGTCACTACGAATTCTTGGTGATGCCGTTTGGGCTCTCTAATGCCCCTGCGGTGTTTATGGATTTAATGAATAGAATTTTCAGGCCATACTTGGATCGGTTCGTAGTTGTATTTATCGATGACATTTTGGTCTATTCGAGAGATGAAACTGAACATGCTGAACACCTGAGGCTAGTGTTGCAAATCTTAAGAGATAAGCAGTTATACGCAAAGTTCAGTAAATGTGAATTTTGGTTGAAAGAGGTTAGCTTTTTGGGGCACGTGGTGCCCGCATCGGGTGTCAGGGTGGACCCGAACAAAATTTCGGCCATAGTCGATTGGAAACCACCAAGGAATGTTACGGAAGTTAGGAGCTTTTTGGGGCTTGCCGGATACTATCGACGATTTGTGAAAGGTTTTTCGGTGATAGCTGCATCGATGACAAAACTACTTCAAAAAGATGTTAAGTTCGAGTGGTCGGAACGCTGTCAAGAAAGTTTCGATCGACTAAAGACCCGTTTAACCGAGGCCCCGGTACTAGTACAGCCGGAGTCCGGTAAAGAGTTTGTCATATACAGTGACGCATCCTTGCTTGGGTTAGGTTGTGTGTTGATGTAAGAAGGTCGAGTTGTGGCTTACGCGTCGAGACAACTAAAGCCGCATGAGAGAAGCTATCCGACCCATGACCTTGAACTAGCAGCCATAGTGTTCGCCTTGAAGATATGGCGGCATTACTTGTTTGGGGAAAGGTGTCACATTTATTCGGACCACAAGAGTCTAAAATATTTGATGACTCGAGAGATTTAAACTGCGACAAAGACGTTGGCTTGAGTTGTTGAAAGACTATGAACTCATCATTGATTATCACCCGGGAAAGGCCAACGTGGTGGCCGATGCCTTAAGTCGCAAGGCACTGTTTGCTTTGAGAGCAATGGATGCTCATCTATCCGTTTCACCCGATGAGGTGCTAGTAGTCGAATTAGAGACCAAACCGTTATTGATTCATCAAGTACTCGAATCTCAGAAGGTCGACGCCAAATTGGTCGCTAAGCGAGCCGAATGTGTTTCGAATGAGGAATCGGAATTTCAGATTGACGACCATGATTGCTTGACATTCAAGGGTCGATTATGTATTCCAAGGAATTCGGAACTTGTTTCGATGATTTTGAACGAGGCTCACAGTAGTCGAATGTCAATCCACCCGGGTAGTACTAAAATGTACAATGACCTGAAACGTCGGTTTTGGTGGCATGGTATGAAACGAGACATCTCTGACTTTGTTTCGAGATGTTTAATATGTCAACAAGTGAAAGCGGAGCATCAAGTGCCATCGGATTACTTCACCGATCACGATACCCGAGTGGAAATGGGATCGAGTCACCATGGACTTTGTATCCGGACTGCCTTTGTCAGCAAGTAAGAAGGATGCGATCTGGGTCATTGTTGATAGACTGACCAAGTCTGCTCATTTTATTCCTGTTCGCACGGATTTTTCGCTTGATAAATTGGCAGAATTATACGTCTCCCAAATTATTCGATTGCATGGGGTGCCTATTTCTATCGTGTCGGATAGAGACCCAAGATTTACATCGCGATTTTGGAAGAAATTGCAAGAGGCTTTGGGTACCAAGCTGCATTTTAGCACTGCTTTTCACCCCCAAACCGATGGTCAATCCGAACGGATAATTCAAATACTCGAGGATATGTTGAGATGTTGCATCCTTGAGTTTAGTGGTGCATGGGAACGGTATTTACCTTTGGTTGAATTCGCTTACAACAATAGCTTTCAATCAAGTATCAAGATGGCGCCTTACGAGGCTTTATACGGTCGTAAATGCTGTACCCCATTATTCTGGACTAAACTTAGTGAAGGAAAAATCTTCGGGGTTGATTTGGTTAAGGAGGCTGAGCAAAAAGTTCGAGTAATTCGTGAAAGTTTGAAAGCTGCTTTGGATCGCCAAAAGTCGTATGCGGATTTGAAAAGAAAAGATATTGAATATCAGGTTGGAGACAAGGTATTTCTCAAAGTCTCACCCTGGAAGAAAGTGCTTAGATTTGGCCGTAAGGGCAAATTGAGTCTGAGGTTCATCGGTCCGTATGAAGTATCTGAACGAGTTGGGCCAGTAGCGTACCGATTAATTTTACCCCCTGAGCTCGAAAAGATTCACAACGTTTTCCATGTTTCGATGCTTCGACGATATAGGTCTGATCCATCGCACGTAATCGCCCCGTCTGAGATTGAGATTCAGCCTAATTTGAGCTATGAAGAGGAACCGGTTCGCATTATGATGCGTGAAGTAAAAGAGTTGCGCAATAAGAAAATCCCGTTAGTGAAGGTGTTGTGGCATAAACACGGAATTGAAGAAGCCACTTGGGAACTTGAGGACTCTATGAAAGAGCGATACCCGAGCCTATTTACCGGTTAGATTTTCGGGGACGAAAATTTCTTAAGTGGGGGAGAGTTGTGACAGCCCAAAATTGACCCCAGACGGGATGTGGTTTCGGGACCACAAAAACAAGACATAAATAATTTAAAATTTATTGTGATGCCTATGATATGTGTTAAATTGTGTGTGACATTTTTGATGATTTGATTTAGTGTTATAAAGGTGAATTTCACTAGAAAGGACTTGTGTGAGAAAACTTAGAAATGAGATAGGAAAATGTTGAAGTGGCCTATTGATGCATACTAGGAAATGTTGTCCTTGCATGTCAAATTTCCCAAATTTGACTATAGTGGCCGACCAAGGTGGGTATGATGGGCAAGGAAAACATGTTTCCAACATGTTTGGTTAGTGAGTTATGTATGAAGGAATATAATAAAATTAGCATAAAAAATGAACAAAAAAAAAGAAAGATGAGCATGGATGCCCCTTGTTGCCGTGAGTAGAGGAAAAGAAAGGAGAAATTTTGTTCATCCATTTTCACTTCTTGGCCGAAAATACTAAGGAAAAAGGGGAGGATTTTTACTTCATGCTTGGTTTAGAAGAGAACTAGAAGGAGATTTGGCTATACTTGCATCAATATTAAGGTATGTTTGAGGTGGTGTCATGAGATTCATGCTTGTTTTGGTTGCTTACTTGATGTGCATGTTAGCCATGGTTCAAATCCTTGTTATGCCATGAAAATGGTATTTAGCCAAGGTTGATATTGTGTTGAAACTATTGCATGCTAAATGTGAAGCTTGCTATTGATGCATGTAATGATGGATTAACTACTCTTGAAATTTCTTTTAGTATTCTTGAGTAGGGCATTGAGTCCTTTGTTTAACCATGACAAAAAATTTTAAAAGGGGCATGGTGTGTGAGGTATTCGCCATGGTATACTCATGAGCATGGTTTATGCTCCTTGCATGATATTAAAAAAATTGTGTTTTGAATGGTTATGGACACCTTAAAATTCGCCTTGCACCTATGTGTGGATATATGTTTGCACATGATGTTTTGGTTATGAAGTAAATGATAAATGTGTTTGTTTAAAAAATAAATTGTTGGAGAATGTTTGTAAAATTTCAAGTATATTCGGCCATTGGGTGAGTATGTAAGTGATGTTGAATCAAGTTTTGGTGCATATTTGGTGATGTGTATAATCGACCAAATGGGTGATTAGTAAAAAATGGTTGCGAATATACAAGCATACATATGCATGTGTAGTTGAATTATGAATGTTTAGCAAGATGGTTAAACTAGTTGATTTATTGATTAAGCTCAAGGAGTTAAAGAAGGAGAATCAAGCAAGGGAAAGACGAAGGTCATCGAGTAGCCGACTTGGACTGTTTTACCCAACACAAGGTAAGTCATTAAGCATATATTTGGTGTTGATGTAAATGACCATAATATATACACAATTGTGTTTAAATGAGTTGATGTGTAAATGGAAATGTATGTGTATGGAATGATGCCATTGTTGAATGTATAAAGGCAGCAAAATGCATAAGGTATTGGTCTCGGCACTAAGTGTGCGGGTATAAATGGACAAGGTGACAAGATTGGCACTAAGTGTGCGGGTTTAAAATTGTACAGCACTAAGTGTGCGAGTTTGATTATATAGCACTAAGTGTGCGAGCTGAAAATATATAGCACTAAGTGTGCGAGCTGAAAATTATATAGCACTAAGTGTGCGAGCTGAAAATATATAGCACTAAGTGTGCGGATTCACTATATGCTCTTGTATTACAATTGGCACTGAGTGTGCGACATTATCGAGTTAATCCCGGACAGCGGATCGGGTAAGTACCTTGAGCTCATGACGAATAGGCAATACGTTCATGCTCGGGGTTGAGCTTGGTAAGCTTGAAATCTATGTGATGATTGCAATTGTATGATTGTGGTGCGAATGAGTTGGTGTGTAAAAATGCCTCAAATATCTTATTGTATAGAATATGAAATGTGGATGTATGACTTGGTATGAGATTGAACCGAAAGGTCCGAGGAATTATGGTATAGTTTCGATATGGATGAAGTACCTAGCCTCGTTTATTGTTTGATGTTGCGAAAACTTTATTAATGGATGGTTGATGAATGCTTATGACTTACTGAGTTATAAACTCACTCGGTGTTTTCTTGTCACCCATTTTAGGTCTCTTGGACTCAGATTGTCGCGTGCTCAGAACCGTCGTTGAAGTCATCACACCGGCTGGAAACCTTTTGGTATTGTCTTCGTAGTTGAACTAGGAGAACAATTGGCATGTATAGGCTATTATGTTTTGTTGAATTGTGGGTTGTAAACTTTAAGCCATGTGAAAATGGGCTATGTGGTCGTCGAGTGGGATGCTAGAACCTATAGCCACAAGTCTTAGAAACTTTAATTTTGATAAGGTGGCCATAAATTGTGTCATGTATGATGGATGATTAGTAAGGCCAAGGAAAGATTCATGAAATTGGCATAGTCTACTGCAGTAACTGTTGCTGACAGAAGCAGTGAGATGAGATTGAAAAATCACTAAAAATAGTAGAAGTAGAATTAAATAGTGAATAAATTATGAAATTGAACCTTGATGAATCTATTTTTATATGGACGAAACGAAACGACCATATGAGCAGTATACTGAGAGATATTAGAGTTCTCGTGAGACAGGGCCAGAACGGTTTCTGGGTCCCCTATTGCGACTTTGAAAATTTACTATAAATTATCCAGAAAGAA
The DNA here is from genome assembly GCF_025698485.1 of Gossypium arboreum. Lineage (NCBI taxonomy): Eukaryota > Viridiplantae > Streptophyta > Magnoliopsida > Malvales > Malvaceae > Gossypium > Gossypium arboreum. Next base: position 85,850,739 of record NC_069073.1, read on the forward strand.
TTAGAAGTCATGCCTTATATGTACAGATTCCATTTTGAGTCTAGTTTCTTTAGAAACAAACGGCACCAGTATTAAAGCCCTGTACAGAGAGATATTCAAGTTGTAACGCGCGAAGGTCAGTGTAGTCGACCCCTGTAACATGGGTGACTTTAACTAATAAACTGTACCAATTGGCCTGACCAAAAATTCTAGAAATAAATCCAGGGATGGATGTATGAGTCTAGTTTCATGGAAAATTTACGGAACTGATTTTCGAGTTCTGGAACTCGAGATATGATTTTTAAGGTGACAGTGATGCAGTTAGCTAGCCTGCCTGGAACTGAAATCAATTATTGTCAAGAGAGAAAAAAGGGAAGTAAGCCCGGTAACACCACGTGTTCAAATCCGGTGACGGTCACGGGTTTGGGGTGTTACAGTATTGGTATGACATATATACTATTTTAAGGTGTATATTTGCTTGTGATGTTGTTTCGGTTATGAAGTAAATGAGAGATGTGTATTGAGCTACAATATGTAATCGTTAGTTAGTAAAATGTATGCTGTTTTTTTGTGTAGTATTAAGTGTAAAATTGGCCTCAACATAGACATGCATATTCGCCAAATGAAGTAGATTGGTGTGCATGTATTCGGTTAGAGGCAACCATATTGAAGCCTTATCTTGGCTTAGATTATTGACTAAATGGGTAATAAGTGAGGATGGTTGCCGAATATACAAACATACATATGCATGTGTAATTGAATTATGAATGTTTAGCAAGATGGTTAAACTAGTTGATTTATTGATTAAGCTCAAGGAGTTAAAGAAGGAGAATCAAGCAAGGGAAAGACGAAGGTCATCGAGTAGCCGACTTGGACTGTTTTACCCAACACAAGGTAAGTCATTAAGCATATATTTTGTATTGATTTGAATAGACATAATGTCTATATAATTATGCCGAAAGGAATGATGAATCTATATACATGTATGTATGTGGTGATGGAAGTATTGAATGAAAGGAAAAGAGGTGAGATGTATTGAGTTGTTGATTTCGGCACTAAGTGTGCGGGTATAAACATTTGTGATCATGAGAATGGCACTAAGTGTGCGGGTTTAAAACTTGTACAGCACTAAGTGTGCGAGTTTGATCATATAGCACTAAGTGTGTGAGTTGATTATATAGCACTAAGTGTGCGGACTCACTATATGCTTTTGAATCACTATTGACACTGAGTGTGCGACACTATTGAGTTGATCACGGACAGCGGATCGGGTAAGTACCTTGAGTTCATGGCTAATAGGCGCTATGTTTATATTTGGGGTTGAGCTTGGTAAGTTTGAACCTATGTGACAATGTAAATTGAAGTCACGTACATAAGAATTATCGTGGAATGAGTGAAAGGTCATGTAGATGTATGATTGTGACGAAAACAAAATGGTGTATAGAAATGCTTCAAATATCCTATTGATTAGTATATGGAATGTGAATGTGTAACTTGGTATGTGGTTGAATCGAATGGTCTAAGGAACTATGGTATAGTTCGGTTTGAATGGAGTAATTAGCCTCGTTCCATTTTGTTTCCTTTTGCGATAATGTTATTAATGGTTGGTAGTGCATTGCTTATGACTTCTCGAGTTATATACTCATTCGGTGTTTGCTTGTCACCTATTTTAGGTTTCTTGGACTCAACTTTTTATGTATTCGGGACCGTCATCGAAGTCATCACATCGACTAGTGACTTTTTGGTATCTTCTTCTTAGATGGTCTAAGAGAACATTTCGCATGTATAGGCTATTATGTTTTGTTTGAATTTGGTATGTAAAATTTTGAATAGCCATGCGAAAATGGCTTATAAATGTTTTGAGCATAATGTTATAATCATTTGGTATGTATATGCTCATTAAGAGGCACGGAAATGTTTGGCAATGACCAGCCATTAGAATGGGTCATCATGATTATATTTTGGACTATATATGAAAAAGGGGTGGTTGAATCATAGAAACTATGTGTTAGAGAAAGTCTACCCTAGAAATAGATGCTGGCAGCAACAGTGATGTGGATGTGAAAAATCACTAAAAATAGTAGGAATGGAATTAAATAGTGAATAAATTATGTAAATGAACCTTGATGAATCTATATTCATATGGAAGAAACGAAACGGTCATATGAGTTGTATGTTAAGAGATATTTGGGTTTTTGTGAAACAGGGCCAGAACAGTTTCTGGATTCCCTGTTCCGACTTTGAAAATTCATTATAAATTAACCCGAGACATTTAGAAATCATGCCTTATATGTATAGATGCCATTTTGAGTCTAGTTTCTATAGAAACAAACGGCATCAGTATTGAAGCCCTGCACAGGGAGTTATTCGAGTTGCAACGCACGAAGGTCAGTGTAGTCGACCCCTGTAACATGGGAGACTTTAACTAATAAACTGTACTAATTGGATCGACCAAAAATTCTAGAAACAAATATGTAGATGGAAATATGAGTCTAGTTTCAGGGAAAAATTACGAAACTGATTTTAAAGTGGTAGAACTCAAGTTATGATTTTTGAAGCGACTAGTACACAGATTGGCAGCTTGTCTGGGAAATTATTAATAAGTGGTTTGAAGTTTGTTAACACCTCGTGTCTGACTCCAGCGACGGTCTCGGGTTAGGGGTGTTACATTATGTACTCTTGAAAACATGCTATAATATCAAAATAATAATAAAATAAATTTTTTGAATTTAGATTTGTGGTCCCGAGATCTCTATTTTGACTAGGCCCTAAATCGGGTTGTTACAATTGGCATGTCAATAGTATTTTGTGCGCGCTTGTACGGGATTGATTACAGTTCGGACGAGTAACCTGATGCCATTTTAAAGGTTGAGCCTGGGCGAGTAACCTAACATGTTTATATCAAGCTTGGATGAGCAACTGATATGGTGTAGATACCTATGTATCTGACTTCGTTTACTAGGGTTCATTGGGTGAAATAGTTGATGTGAAAATGAAAAATTTAAATAGAATGATATGAGCTTGATGTTTCAAATGGAAAATTGTTGAATTGAGTATGAGTAATGCATTAGAATATTAATTTTGATATATATGTGATTGTATCATCTCTTTATTGAATAAATTTTGAAATTGGTTAAGTAAAATGTCATGAATTGGCATGATAAGTGAATATGGTATCATATGGTATTAATCATAAGTTAAAGCTCACCTTGTTGTTGTTTTGAATTCCCATGTCTAGCCAAACTATACTAAGTGATGGTAGCTTATTGTATTTAATTGAAAGATAAGGTAAGTTTTGTTTAATGCCTATAAACTTACTAAGCATCTTATACGCTTACCTAGTTTTTTTCCCTTTTCCTTGTAGATCATCACCTTAATGGCTATGAACTTACTAAGCATCTTATATGCTTACCTAGTTTGTGTTCCCTTTTCCTTATAGATCGTCACCTTGTAGAACTCGTCAACCCGAATCATTTTGAAGCTCACACTATCCTGTCACTGAATCAGTAAGAATATTGTCATTTTGAGTCAAGAGTTGTGACATGTATATAGGAGTTTTGGGGTAATCTTTAATGTGTAAAAATCTTGATGAGTTGAAAATTTTAATGAATTCGGTATATAATGAATTTGAATATTGATATGGCATGTGAAAGAAATAAGTAAATGCTTAATTGTGATGGCATATTTGATTTTCATGCTTGAGCTATGTGTTGGTAAATGGTTAAGTTAGTTCATTGCCAAGATCATAGAGGTTTGATGATTGAATGTTATATGTATGCAACAATTAGTTTGGCTAAAGATGGTTGATATAATTGGATTGAATTTGGATCCAAGTAGTTTTAAATGTTGAATAGATAAGAGGTGTGATATATTCTTGATTTTTGAAGCTTATGCTTAAGACGTATAAGCTATAGATGTTGAATTGGTTTATTAGATATGGATAAATGACTTGCTTTGGTATGAAATGTATGTGTTTGGTATGTTTTTAGGTAATTATATCGAATGGTTTGGTTGGAAAATTTGAACTGGGTACCAAATGGTTCATTTTTAACAAAAATAGGGGCCACATCCTGACGACCAGCCCTCTTCGTTGCAACATTAGCCGACAGTATGTGATGTCATTACATTGAGTGGCCTGAGGTCGTGACGGGACATGCTATTTTTGCCACGTCATGACGTCAGCCCTGAACTTCTAAAACTTTTCAATTTCTTTTTAGTTTCATGTTTAGGTTAACAAAAGAGCTTTTGTATGCTCAATTAAGATTCGAAATTGATTGTTTAACATAATTTTGAATGTGGTTAACTTTTGATTACATGTATAAATGATTATATGTTGCCTAATTGAATGTAGTTGTTTTGAAAACAAATGTAAGATCCTGTAGCTCAAACTAGACAATTGGGTTGGGCAAGGGGTGTTACATCTATGCTTTATTAGAACTGTACATTCCATTTTCTTTTCTTTAACTAATGCGATACATGATTTATCAATTTCCTTAATAACTCTTATTGTATGTTCGACTCATTTAGTTACAATAAGCACATTATCATATTAAATTCTCATTTTAGCTTTACCTATTCATTTACTTTCCTTTCAACTCATTTAGTTAAAAATCTTTTAGTTCACAAAACTTTCTTTTACTTTTAGCCATCTATATTCCTATTTAAAGTATGTTATCCATATTTTCAATTCATTTTCTCCGATAGAAAAGTCTAGTAAAATCAACTAAGATACATGGGAAGTTCATCCCATACAACCAAATGTGTATATAAAAATTGCACTAAATTTGCATTCCAACCTACACAACAAAGATAAAGCACTAGGAGTGCTCTAACCCACACAATCAAGGTTCTCAAAAGAGAATGTCCCTTTAGACCACAAAGAAATGTCAAGCCAAGGGTGTTTGGGAAAATTTTCGATTCTAAAACAATTTTCTTGCACAATGAAAAAATAAGATTTTGAGAACTAAGTCGGTTTATGATATTTATAACAATAAACTTTTCTCGAACAATACAAAAAGTACCTAGAAATAATTTTCTTACTTTTAGTAGGAAAGTAGATCTCTTTCTCTTATAGAAACCAATAGAATTGTTATTCCCAGAAAATAGAATTTATACTTAGAAATAAATTCTCACTATTTTTGGGAAAAATAACAAATCTCAAAGTTGTATTTTTAGCTCTACTAGTGCTATCTATTTATATGGAGAGGTAATGAGACCCTAGTTGAATTGGGAGAGTGATGGGTAGCTTATCCTAGTTATTTTACTAGGGTTGATGCCCCTCATACTTGTTATGAGGGGTTTGGGTTTCCTATATTAGGTTCAACTATGTGTGCTTATTGGACTTTTAACCCATCACTTTATAATTTAATCAAACTCAATACATATTTTTCTATTTCCAAAATAAATAACATTTATTGAATTAATTTATATAAATTAAATTGCTAATTAAATAATTTTGTCAAGCCAATTTTAATTTCGCTAAAGTAATGACAACTTTACCGTAAAAGAATCTATGAGAAAATATATTTAATTTCTACATTCAACAGATTCACAATGATCAATTGATTTGATTTCTTTTTTGAACTTCAATTAATTAAATAATAATTTGAAAAACATAAATTAATTCTTAATTTATTTTTATACTTAGTAAGAAACCACATTTAGTTTCGAATGTAATCAATTTTTTTAACTTTATCATTTCTATCCATTTTTGTTCATTTGATTCCATATGCAATTCATTTCTGGTTTCAACGAGCTAGTGGAAGAATCGATTGGACATATGTACTCAAGTCTCAAATGTTTTATAATTAAGTTCTAGCTTTACTTTTATTAATTATAAACTCATTTAGTCACAAATTTATTCCACTATAGTATCGTGGCTTAGATGTCCTTAATAACATATTATTACGAAAGCTACTTGATCAATGCTCGTTTAATGACCTTGTCATAAGTGTGTTACCCTCATAGGGTATCCTTAATCTCTTTGGGATAATTTCATTCTCCCAATATGATCCTATTTTATCTCATGGCAACTATTACATCTTCCTTCATGAAAAGTCAGTTACTATTAAATAGTAATTAAGTCATTCATCATAATGACAAACATCACAATGACAAATGACCTATAGTCACGTTTACTTTTCATCTATCATGTAATGCCAATAAGAGGATATCATTTACCCATGTCTTGGGCTATGAATTCCACTATTATGAATGATGCTACATGCTGCATAAGTTGTATACCCAACACACCAGCTTTTGGCTTCTTATCCATTTGAACTCAAGATTTTACTTACATCAAAGAGTATGAGTCACCCATACATAGTCCATTATCCAGTCAAGATTAAGGTATGCCACAAAATGGACATCACAAGTGAATAAATCCATAAACAGATTCAATATCTATTCTACTTGGGTCCTATCTAATGTATTGTCAGTCTAGTCAGTCACATTTATGTCTTTATCTTTTGATGTTCAAGACAAAACGTCTCCCTAGTTGGACTTGATAGAAAACATATTAGTATTTTAATTGGTTTGCTCATTTCTGGTTAGACTAAGGACATGTTTAGGTTCATCTACTAAAGTAAGTTGTCTTTCCATATTATGATTCGACCACATAATATCGCTTAGTATTAGTTATGCATTAGATAACCATTGAGCTAATATTTGTTTCCATTTTGCTTTGCATGAAAAAACTATTGAGAATAATATACAAGGGTATTAATGTAATTCATAAATAATTTTATTAAACAGTTTGTTCAAAAAAATGCAAGTTTACAAATGAATATTTACACTTAGGGCACCAGATCCAATAAAGGAAGCATAACAAAGCTCCAAATCTCCACATAACCTATACAAGCACTAATAGTCCCTATTAGCATGCCAACTATATCCTAAAATTTCTTTAAGTCTACTCGGGCACTTTACAAATATAATTAGCATATATCCGTTAAGGCCATTAAAACATATTTACAAATATCATATAAGGGAACTTTAAGTGCTTTCACATGCTTATGATCAAATCCATATTAATAAAGGTCTTATAAGCATGTTTATTTTTCACATGTAAGCATCATAGGTACTTACATTTACATACACATTTTCACATTTCTTTAATCCTATTTCATATAACAAATCTCATGGAAGAAATTAACCAATAAGTCTTATCATGGCCATAATGACAATTATTCACATTTTTTACATTAATAACATAAATCCTCCATATCAAAACCTGCTTACTAACACTTCCTTGGAAAGTAACATTCCATATCATATATATAGTTTACATAATATTTCATGACTAACAATTTCAACACAACACATTATCGACTTATTTCATATCTTTTAAGCCATTGAGTTGTATACATTTTACAATTACACCATATTTATCACATAAAGATGAACTATTTCATAAAATTTGAAATAGGATAAGTAAGTGTGTCTAAATTACTTACATTTGGATCCTCTACAACACAATCAAGCTTCCATAAGCTTGAATCCTACACCCGTCAAGCTTGCAATTCCATTTCTCATCATTTCCCCTATTTACTATGTAAAAAAATATGATCCAAAAATCAATATATTTTTTTTCTAAGCTTTCTCAAAATATCTAAATTCAATTAATAAGTTAAGAGGGAGAAAATCACTATTAATTACCTTTTTTTGAAGCTTTCTCTCACAAATTTCAACTTCTCTCATTAAAATCACATAAGTCCTAGGCTAAAAATGATGGAAATGATGGTAGAATCCACACAAGATGGTTGATTTCTAAGTGATCTCAACAAAACTGAAGGTTGGTGTAACAACCTGTTTTTCAGTGGTGTTGGAAATAGTGATTTTGAAACCCATTTTCGATGTTCAAGTCCATAAATCTTATTATTTAATATTTAAAAAGTTAGTGTAGTGGTTAATTAAAGTTTTGTCCTTTAATTTTTTCAAATTGATAGTTAATTAAGGTACAATGACTAAATTGTAAAAGTGGTAAAAGTTAATCACTATGAATTTTTAATTAATTGGAGGACCAATTGAGCAATTGGGACATTTGTAAATAGACAAATGAAGTGGGTCTTTTTTGGAGTCAATGAACTTGGTTAAATTTGTTTATAATTTAATTAATTAAATGTTAGATAAGTTAATTGTGGTTTGTTAATTACTAATCTAGGTATTCCTCCCTAAATTTGAAAAGAAAAATAGGGTTTCAAAAGCTTCAATCTTTTGGGTTAAAATTGGTATGTTCAATCAAGTCAATTTTTTTTTTGTAATTTTTATATTTTTGAGGTTGTAGGAGCTTGACTTAACTAGCCCATGTACCAATTTGTAAAATTGTTAAAGTTTTCAAAAGTTTTCATGGTTGATTTCTTAAAGTTTTTGGTACTAAATTGTTATATTTTAAGCTTAGAAATGAAAAATGACTAGTTTGTAAAGTTTAATTGATAGTTTTTGAACATAGGGACTAAAGTGTATAAATTTAGAAATTGATGTAAGATTTCTGTAATTATTTATAATAGAGAGTTACAGAAGGATTAATTGATATCAATTTTCAAATCAAAGCTCAAATTTGAAAGTAATAATAGTTTTGATTTTAGGGACTAAATTGAATAAAATGTAAAACTTTAGAGGCATTGAAAAATGAAATTTTGACTTGTTAATGCATTTATAAGGATGTTATATACTGTTTGAAATTGATAAATTGAAATGAATTATCGTATAGATCAAGAATTGAACCAAACTGAGGATAACAGGGGAAAAGGTAAAATTATCGATTAGTCATTGCAATTCAACTTTTTTGCTTATTTAATCAGGTAAGTTCATATGGCATGATTGTCTTTAAATTTTTATGTATTTGAAATATGAATTTGTGAATGATGGGTTGTAATTTGAATTGTTTGCAATTTAATAGAAAAGGCGAGGTGTAAACAAAATTGTAAAAAAATGATTATATGAATTTTATATGCCTTAGCGAACATAATAAATGATAGGATACGATTGACATGCCAATAAGGTTAATTGTGCATTGGTACAAGATATATGTGATGATACGAAATAGGTGATTGCATAGAGTTTCTTACTGATTATATTGGAATCCAACAGTTGTTGTGGATTATCAAATTTTATATCTATGGAGACCTCGGTGTGGTAGAGGGACGTATTGTTATACGATTATATATGTTTGCCAATGAGCTTTGCACTTCTGTGCCTTGATGTAGTGTAGTTATTGCTCTGACGAGCAACTTGGTGTGGTGTAGTTACCCATGTATCCAAATTTGTTCACTAGAGTTCATCAAACTAAATGGTTAATGAAAAATGACAATAAAATGATATGAGTTTTGTTTAAAAATGGTTAAATGTGGATTGAATTAGAAAATGATATTGAATTTTGATTGCATGTGAATTGTAGTGAATCAAATAGAAATGTGAATTGTTTCAATTACTATATGGATTGGTTATATGATGAACTCACATTGTTGATACGTGGTTACCATGTTTAGGAAAATTTGTCAAGTTGAATAGCTTGTTGAATTAAATTGTAAAATGAGGTAACTTGTTGTTTAATGCCTATGGACTTACTAAGCATATAATATGCTTACTCAGTTGTTTTTCGCTTTTCCTGTAGATTTCCAACTTGTAAAATGTGTCAATCAGATCGTCTAGAAGCTCACACTATCCTTCTATTAAGTCTGGTTTTGTGGCATGTACATAAGTGTTAATATATGGGTTAACTTTAGTTTGATAGTTTGGCTTGAATTTGGCTAATGTTTGAATCATGAAATATTAATGTTTATATATGTATTTATGCATGATTTAGTTATTGGTTGAGACCAAATGAATAGTATTGAAATAACATTTTTTTAGTGTGAAATGGTATGGAATGGTTAATTGTATTGTTGAATGGGTTGAGTTGTATAAGTTGAATTGATATGAAATGGTGCCAAACTGAGTCATATTTGATTGATTAATTTTTGAAATGGTTGAATGAATGATTTGGTATGTGTTTTGGTTGGTTTTGTATAGGTACAAGTGTGAAAATTTGCACCAAATATGTAAATAGTTTAGCTAGTTTGAAATAGGAACCAAAAGGCCTAGTTTGTATAAAAAATAGAGTTCATGTTGTGACGTCAAGCGATGGTCATCACGACGAGATGTGGATTTCAAGCCACAACATGATAAAGAACCCCGTCATCACAACAAGCCAACTCAGTGTGTCACGTCACGATGAGGCACTCCTTCACATCGCGACATTGACCTGAAATTTTGAAAATCTTGCAATTTGATCATTGTTCAATCTTGGGCTTACTTTAGAGCATATGTAGGTTCATATAAGACTCAAAAATTGGTTGTTTATGATATCCCGTGTTTTTAAAGCATTTGTTTGCATGATTAATTTTTTAAAATAATTATTTTACTGTGAATTTGACGGTAGTTGTTCCGAAAATGACTGTAGCATCCTGTAACTTGTATTCGATGATTGGGTTGGGTGAGGGATGTTACATTTGGGTGTTGAGATTCTTGAAAAATCTCAGGAAAAAAGAATGAAGAGTGAAGAAAAAAGAGAGAGGCTGCTTGGAGAAGAAATTTAGTCGGCAACAACAATTGAGAGTTGATAGGGGTTCATTTTTCCTCTTTTCTTTCCTTTAAAAATCTCACAAATGAGCCTCCTAACCAGTAAACAAAAATTTAAAGGCCAAGCTCACTAATTGAGACCAAATTTTTGAATGATCCCAATAAACTTGTTATGTCAAATATATCATCCAAATAATATTTACATCATGAAATACTTGAGAAATGACCAAATTACCTTTTATGGAAAATTTATCATTTTTCCTTTTTTCTTTTTACTATTTGTACAATTTCTTCTTGATAATAGACAATTGTTACTCCCAAATCTCATAATTCACTTATAGTATTTAACATACATCCATAGCTGGTTAGAATTACATATTTTCCCTTTCTCTCAATAAAATCAAGAAATTTATAATTTAGTCTCTATACTGCTTGATCTTTCTGATTTAGTCCCAAAATTGATTTTCAACCATTCCAATTTATTCCCATTCCAAATAGTCAATAAAAACTATTATTTTCCTTTTTGGTTGAATTTGCATTTTAATCTTTGAACTTTTTAAAATTTGTGATTTAGTCATCTTATTACATTTTCACTTCTAATTTTTTTTTTCATAGTTCTTATATCCGAAATCAGTTTACTTCCATAAAAAATACTTTATCTGACAATATTTCTTCAAAATTCACTATATCCTCTATCAGAATATTGCTATGTGTTTTGTTGGAAATTTTGGAATGTTACACTAGGGCACTTAGTATCAAGGACTATTGTATTTCTGTTTGCAACAACTTAGAACAATATGAATAGTCCTGTTATATTTTATGTAATTATTTTCGTTCAGTTTGTTATTAGTTAGGGTATTGATTAATGGAGTTTGTGCCATTTTTCCAACTATAAAATAAATTATTATCCATTAATTATCTTTGTATTAAGCTTGTAACACAGCAAAATATATAGGGTTAGATGAAATAAATAACAAAGAAATGACTTAGGCCTAATGATTAAGTAGTTAGAACACTCCCTAAAGCTCCTAGGTTTTATCCACTCCACTCCTCTCCCATTTCTTTTCTTTTTACTTTCAAAAAACCATGACAAAAACCATACCAAAATAGATAATATTTGGAGCAGAAACCTAATAAGGATGGGAAACAGCCCAAATGATTAAGCATTCTCTCTTTCCCTTTACATTCCTAAGTTCAAGCCATTCCATTCTCCCCCATTTTCCTTTTAATTTTGGCAGCATGGGTAAATTGCCATGCAATCCCTTTAAAGTTTGTAAAACCTAGATATTTAGTTCAATCTTTCCCAATTAGACATAGTTTTTTGTTTCTTATCAAACCCTAATTAGAATTCTTTTTCCCTTTCCTTATTTATTCTCATATTTTTCTTCATCGTCTTCTTTTTCATTAAATACTTTTCTCCATTACTGATAATTATTTTGATCTTGAATTGAATCACCTTCCACACCATCATGTTTTTTATCTACTTAGGGAGTAGTCGTCAAACACATCTCTAAATTTTCCAAGAACCTTTAAGTTCCCTTACTTCGTCAAATGAATTTCTTATTTTGTAATATCTTTATCTAGACACCAATCATTCATCCGATTAATCAATCTTTATCTAGACACCAATCATTCATCCGATTAATCAATCTTTTACAGTTTTTTCCTGAAACTCCTAAAAATCTTGATAAATCTTGAGAACAAACTTTAACCCGTGTATAAAAATCGTTTGTAGGACTCGTTCACGTACATTGGACCAAATTTGAATGTGAGGGATATTGTTTGAGATCTCAGTGAAAGATGTGTGCTGTTTTACAAGTGATTTTGTAACATCCCAAAAATTGGGCTAGAAGAAATTGAGTTGTGAAACCAAGTGTGGTTATCTTTCAATTTGAAAATTAAGATTTCAAAAATTTTGACAAGTTAATCTTGTTCAGTGGTTAGGTGTTGTGTTTGAGATGCGAGGTTCTAGGTTGGAACCTTGTTTCTTGAAATTTTTCTATTTTTTATTACACTCTTACCTTTGAACATTTAGTTTATAGGTTAATTATGTGCAATTGATATCAAGAATGAGCCTGTTGGTTCAGTGATTAAATGTCTGTATATCTTTTGGTATTATGTTCGAATTTCGGTGAAAACTGTGGAAACGTTTTTACTAAACAATCTTTTGGGGTAGTTTCATTTTATTAGTTAATCAAACTTTTCCCAGAAACTTCCCTTGCTTGGACGTTAATTTCTATTTTTGTTTTATTTCTATTCTTGTTCTCTGTTTCTTTTTTTCCTCATTTTGATTTTGTTTCTTCAAGTTAACTTTCTTTTTGCTATGTTACGTTAAACTGATTTTGTATGGGGTGGGACTTCTCCTTTCTAGTTCCATTTTTTTGTCGGTAAGTTACGATTTACGTTTTTGTGTCCAAAGTTCTTCGATGTAAGTTCAATTTTGGACGCTAACCTTAGCGATTTGATTGCAAAAAAGTTTTCTGATTTGTCGTTGTAATGTCATGTTAGGGACGAAAATTCATCCATGTTTCTTTTGAATCGAATTTGTATCAGGTGAGTACCAGAAACTCGAATTTCTATGATTTGTGAATGTTGGAAAGCAGGGCCTTCGATGCCACATGGTCGTGTGCCAGGCTGTGTGGTAGACTGTGTAAGGCACTGTTTAGGGTCACATGGGTTAAGGACACAACCATGTGTCCAGGCCGCGTAACTAATTGTTTTGGGTCACACAGCCGTGTACTAGACCATGTTGGGCATGTGTGATAATAAAAAGGGCGCACGCCTATGGACCACATGGGCCAACTAACCAAGCTGTGTGGATCTATAGGGGCGCGTGGGTTAAGATTCTAAAATTTTCCTTAGGCTCGTGATCATCGTTTGCATCGAACGTAGGCCTTCTGTAGGGTGTATATAATCTATATTAAGCTATAAACCTCAATATTTGTTGACTCATTAGTGTATAATCTACTATCTATATGTATTTCTATTCTAACATAATTTAAGTAATGATAAGTTGCTAATGCATAATGTGCCTCTATTTAGACGCGTTAAGGTATGTGCCTTACCCAAGTACGTTTTGTATTCTGTTAAGTTTGTTGGTACACCTCTACTTCATTCTATTGATTAACAATATGTGATATCAGAATATGTTAAATTGATTGATACTAATTTCAATTCTGATTAATAACCACGCATATGAATTCATGACAAATCTAATATGATTTGTTGAGGTTTAATAAGTCTGTTTTACAAAACATGGTCTCTCATGTCTACTGATTTTGTTATTGAATGATAACATGACTTACATGCTCATCACTATGATTCTGTATATGCATGCCATGACACATTGCATGGGTTTTAGGTTGGTGTGAAAGGAGGAAGTTTCTAGCATTTTAATGATCTGCATTATCTGGTGGTTTATCCACAATTCTGTTCTAGCAGCTTGGTTGTGCTGTAGTGGCTGGACCACATATATCTGGTCTAGCAGTTGTGACTGCAAATTCAGGTGGCACTGTCCATAGCTATCTGTTGGTGTGATTCAGTTGGACGAGTTTTGGGGAACTCTATTTTAGTGTATAGCGGAGTTAGGTAGGATGTTTCCAATAAATCTACATTCTGAATTGTTTAGGAAATATTGCATCGACATAAATCTACATTCTGCGTTGTTCCATTCTACTCTGTTCTTTTCTATCCTATTTTGGTGGTGTTCTATTGTACTATCATTATGAAAATCTTTATGATATTTTGATCCGTTCTATTTTGGTTATACAATCTGTGTCATTCTAGTTATGTGATCTGTGTCGTTCTAGTTATATGATCACTATTAAGTTCTCTGCGTTATTTGAATTTATATGTTTTTGTTCTATTGATTTGTATTTGGGGTTGGTTTTACACTATGCTTTGTAACTCACCCCTTAGCCTTATATCTGTCTGTTTAGGTAATGCTCTTATTTAGGACCAGACGACGTGTGGAACTCGGATTGTCTTACATTGATATAAAAAAGTTTTGGTCCTTTCAATTTGTAATCTGGTTCTAAACTTGTCTTGGTTTTGATAGTCTCATCGGTAATTGATAATCTCTAACGTGAAACTACAAAATCACTTAAGTCGAGTTAATGGATTTTAGTTTTAAAAATTAAACCCCTAAAAGATTTTCCATTACCAATCAAGTAAAAGTTTGAGTGTTTTCTGAATATTTATTGAAATCAGTTTTTAATATATTGGGGTAACTCTTCATGATTCGATTAAAACTTCTATGTCGGGTTTGAGATGTTATAGATCTGGGAAAATCGCGCCTCGGAATAGGGCCACACAGCTAGCCACATGGGTCTATGGGTCACACAACCCCCTCAAACGACCATGTCCCCCTAAAACCCTATAATATTCGATTCTCACATGGCATAGGACCCTCCACATGGTTGTGTCTTCCCTATACCTTGATTTTGCAATTTTCACATGGTATAAGTTTGTTACACAACCTAACCAAACGACCGTGTAACCTCTTTGTACGGCCTATTTCATCCCACATGCCCGTACCACACGACCATATGCCCCTATTTTTCAGATTTTACAGTTTTATACAAAAATTTATGTTTTGCTCATTTTAGTCCCTAAATGATTCCTAAACAATTTTAGTGCTTAATTTTATTCAATTGAGACTATGATGATATGAATAATGTTAGAATCCATACCTTGATTAACTAAATTATTAATACATACATGCATGTAATGTGAAATATGTATATATACCTATCGTATCTCTATTTGTGATTGTACGTACAACATGCCTTATTCTTAGAGTTAATTCGAATCAATGATAAGCATGATTTGTTGCTATAGTGATTAAAAGAAGAACACATTTATTATTGACATGATGTTCTGTTGATAGCATATTATTCGTTCTCTTTTATCTGTTATAAGTATTGCATGGGGAGGGACATTTTGAAAATGAAGAAGTTCTAGCAGTCTGATATTCTACAAACTCTGCTGGTTTACCCATAAACTTTGTTATAAGCATTGCATAGGGAGGGACGTTATGTATATGTGCATTATGTTGATATGATATTCCGAAAGTACTATTGTGAATTATTCTATGTAATGTGATTCTGTATATCAGTCGGTTGCGTTGATTTTCTTGTGATGGAACTCACAGTAAGCTTCAAAGCTCACTCCTTTAATTTTCATCCTTACAAACAACCCACCAAGTTAGGACGCAGACTCAGCATCCGGAGGGTCTCGGCTCAGCTTTTCTTTTTAAAAAATATTTTAGACTTATTATTTGATATTTTATTATTTAAAGATTGTAATTGCTTTAAATTTTGAATTGTGGCATAGAACTAAAAATTCGGGTTTTGTGTTTATATTTCATGACATTTAATTTAAAATTTTAGGATGCTTAGATATGATTATTAAGTAAGTTATGGATGAACCTTGATTTTTATTAAAAATATTAATAGATATCACTTTTTCCACTACTAAACTATAATTAGAATTTTGAATAATAGGTAATTTAGTGATTAACCAAGTTTTCTTCTAAGATAATCAAATGTTTTAAAATGACTGTTTTTAAAACTCCGATAGCTTACAGGGCCATTTCAAGGGCTAATGTATTCTTTTCAATTCTGTTTAACATCTAAGCCGGGTTAGGGATGTTACATTTGGTGGTATCAGAGCCCAAATTTTCTAAACTAGGACCGTAAAAATTTAAATGAGTTTACAGGCATGCATTAAAGGGGTGTTTTAGGAAAAAAAAGACCATGCCACAATATTTTTTAAAATAAATGATTTTTGTAAGAAACTAAACTCGAGACTCTGATGTCGGTCCTACTTTAGTTATTGCTACTTTTGAAATCTTTAGACAAACTGTAAATTTTATATTGTGAACATTTAGGAGGATAACTAATGCTTATATTGTTTGAAAACTGTTGATATACTTCAAGATATTAAAATTTTGCAAATAGAATGAACACCTAAGGTAAACGAAGTAGGGGTAGGCTGTGTAGGGCTGCACTTGTTGAGCCATCCACTGTCCAAGGTTAGAACCCTATCCTTGAAGAGGGCTATGTCAAGAATTCCACCGCCAATATGGCAGAGTGTAACACACCTAACCTGTCTTTGTCGCCATATTACAGTTACAAGGTATTACAGTATAATTATAATCATTTAACATTAAATAGAAATAATTATTCAAGTATAATTACAATAATGAAAAACATATTTGATTTACAATAAAAATACACTTATGAGCCTTAAATTGAGTGTAACACCCCAAACCCGGCCTAGACGTTATGGCCGAATCAGGGAGTGTTACGAAGAAGGGTTTTGAAACTAATGCCACTTCAATGAAAACCTTGTATAGTTACTTGTTAAGAAAAAGTTTGAGTTCTGCAAAAGTTATTTATTTCCATATTCATTACTAAAACCGTCGTTATTTCGTTCCTTTACCATAACATAATTTATAGTGGAAGTCTTAAAAATTGTTATATCTCGAAAAACTAGTTAGTGTTTTTAGAAAACATTTGTTTGCTTAAAATCGAGTTTTTGTCAATCATCGCAATTAAGATATTATAAGCGCATCCGAATCCAGAAAGTTAAAAACAAATAATCCGAAAGTCCAGAGAGTCCAAAATTTAAAAACTATAAAGAAATACTAGAATGAAAAATATATAACCAATTATTAGAAGATAGCTATATACTGGTGGTCACCGTTGAGCCTCCGTCGCACCGACCTATTTATGTATGAGGATTACCTGATTAGAACAGACAATCATATGTGAGTTTTATAAACTTAGTGTGTAAGTCACGGAAATAGACATGCATAAAATTCAGATTTCCAGTATTTTAGAACAGAAGAGGACATAAGTCCCTAGCAGAGTCAGATCATATCAGAATCAGATTTTCAAAACATACAGATATACAGATTCCTACCCCCATCCTCTACACACCATCTCCATCCATCCCAACACACCATGTGGGGTATAAGACACCCACCCATCCTTACATACCACATAGTGACTGTATGACACTTGTCAAAATAGTATGCAAACAAGCTGCCAGTATATTGACGATATGTCACCTCATAGAACACTTCCTCCACATATACAAATCCCACCCCATATACAGATATAGATGACAAATATAGATAACAGATGCAAATATACAGAATTAACATGTCTCGCATACTCACATACATAAATCATACATTCGGTTACAAAACAGACAAATCATACATATCAATTTCGTAATCTCAAACTAGTTTATCAGACTAGGGAGGTAACATGCATTCGGGTTATCTTTTTCTTACTGACCCCATGGAAGGCCTACGATTGATCGGAACAACTTATGTGACCCTACGAAAAATTTCAGACCTTTAGGCCCACACGGCCTGGCCCAAAGCTCACACACTTGTGTCTTATACCCGTGTGGGCCTACACCCCTAACTTGGCCTAGCCCGTGTGGCCTACACAGCCACACACTTTCTTATCACAAGGCCGAGAACACACCTATGTAGCGTCGACAAGCCACTTTTTCAAATTTCTTCGAACCTCGATTTCTCGTGTTTTTTTTACACACCTGGTTCATTTTTAACGCGGATGCAATCCTGAGACCTCCAAAACATAAAAATGATACCCAAATACTGATTTAGCAATTAATTTACAAATCTAACATGATTTAACCAAAAACACATATACTGACTTACCGCTAACAAAGACGTCCAGAACCTCAAATCTAGCCGTTGGAGCAAAGTTCGTTGTTTCACCGGCTTCACAGATTCGTAGAAAGAAAAATAACTTCATTAACTACACCACTACATGAATTCAAAAGAAAAAGAAAGTGACCCAAAACGAATCTTCAAAACTTACCCAAATAAAAGAGGAACCACTGAAAAACCACAACAAAATGATTGGCACAGGCAATTGCCAAACAGAGTAGAGAGAAAAGACAAGAAGAAGAAACAAAGAGGAAAAGGAAAGGGAGAGAAGAACGAACTTCTAAATTTTTTTGAGAAAGGGAAAATAAAATTAGATTATATTAAATTAAAATTACACATAATCCTCACTCCCCCACTAACCACTAACCACTAACACCTTATCTGACCAAATCTAACACAGTAACCACATCCAACTACCTCAGAGTCCCAACTCAACCAAACCTCTATCAGACAACTGAAGGAAAAATATCATCTACGCTCTCACAAGGAATTGAACACGAGACCTTAAGGTAAGCTAACACTTACCACTTGAACCAACAAGCTCATTCTGATATGAGTTTACTAAAGATAAAATATAACCTAACCTATCAAAGATAAGACTAGGATCAAAATGATAGAATTTTCTAGAGAGTGGGACTTGAAAGACCTCATACACACACCCAAAAGACTTAACCACTGAAGCAAATACATATTTCTGTCACAATTCACAGAAAAAAAATTAAGAAATTTAGGGCGTTACAACTCTACTGCACTAAAAGAAAATTCGGCCTCGAAATTTACCTAATCTGAATAGATGAGGATACTGGTGACGTATCGAGTTCTCTAGTTCCCATGTGGCTTCCTCAGCACCATGATTCTGCCACAAAACTTTAACTAAAGGAATAGACTTCCTCCTCAGAATCTTTATGTCTCGATCCAAAATTTGAATTGACTCCTCTTCATATGTCAAGTTTGATCTAACCTCGATCTCCTCAATCGAAACAACGTGAGATGGATCTGACTGGTACCGCCTCAAGATAGAAACGTGAAACGCATCATGGATATGGTCTAACTTTAGAGGTAGCTCTAACTGATAAGTGACTGGTCCCAAATGCTTTAGAATCTGATATGGCCCAATGAACCTAGGGCTCAACTTACCCTTACATCTGAACCACAAAACTTTCTTCCATGGAGATACCTTAAGAAACTTGAAGTCACTCGCAGAATACTCGATATTTCTCTTTTTTAGGTCCGCATAAGACTTTTGTCTATTAGAAGCTACCTTAAGACGATCCTGTATCAGTTTAACTTTTTCCTTAATCTTAAAAAACAACTTAGGACCCAAAACTCGTCGCTTACCCAACTCAGTCTAATATAGTGGAATGCGACACTTACAACTATACAGAGCCTCATAAGGTGTCATCTGGATGCAAGACTGAAAACTGTTGTTGTAGGCAAACTCAGCTAACCATAGAAAATCCTCCCAGCTACCTCAAAAATCAATCACACAACTCCAAAGCATATCCTCTAGTATATGAATCACCCTCTTAGATTAACCATTGGTCTGAGGACGAAACGCAGTACTGAAGTCCAATCTCGAATCCAGAGCTTCATGGAGTTTCTTCCAAAACTGAAAAGTGAAATGAGGATCTCTATAAGAAATTATTAAAATCGGAATCCCATGAAGCCTCAAAATCTAAAAAATGTAGAGCCTAGCAAACATCTATAGAGAAAAATCCATCCGAACAGGAATAAAATGGGCAGACTTGGTCAATCGAGCCATGATGACCTATACAAAATCCTTCTTAGTAGGTGTTAAAGGCAACCCACTAATGAAGTCCATCGTAACACATTCCCATTTCCATAAGGGAATCTTAACTGGTTAGAGCAAACCCAAAGGTAATTGGTGCTCAGCCTTAACTTGCTGGCACGTCAGACAACGAGCAATGAAATCTGTTACCTCTTGTTTCAAACTTGACCACTAGTATAGTTCACGGAGATCCCGATACATCTTATTTCCACCGATATGTATAGCATAATGACTACTATGCGCTTCCTTCAGAATCGACTATCTCAAATTGCTGTCATTTGGTACACAAACCTGTCCTCGAAAACACAAAACCCCATTATTATTCAGCCCAATATCAGACGTACTGCCACTCTTAACCTAACAGAAACCCAGAACCAGAGAATCATCCCCCAATTGTTTATCTCGAATATGATCAATCCAAGTCGGTTTAACTTGCAACTCTGCTAACAGACTTCCATCATCAAATAAACTGAGATGAGCAAACATTACTCTTAGATCAGACATCTCTCTATGATTGAGAGCATCGACCACCACATTAGCCTTACCAAGATAATACTTTATCGTACAGTCGTAATCCTTGAACAGCTCAATCTATTTACATTGCCTAAGATTCAACTCCTTTTGAGTAATGATGTACTTGAGGCTCTTGTAATTGGTATAGATGATACACCTCTCACTATACATATAGTGCCTCTAGATCTTTAAAGCAAACACCATGTCAGCTAACTCTAGATCATGCGTCGAATAGTTTCGTCATGTGAGTTAAGCTATTGGGACGCATAAGCCATAACCTTACCATCTTGCATTAGTACACATCCTAAACCGACGTGCTACGCATCACTATAAACTGCAAACTCTTTACCAGATTCAAGCTGTATCAGAATAAGAGCCTGAGTCAGAACAAACATGAGCTTCTCAAAGCACGATTGCTGTGCATCAGTCCAAACAAAGGGAACATTCTTACAAAGAAGCTTAGTTAGAAGAGCCGCAATCAACAAGAACCCCTCAACAAACCTCCGATACTAACCCACAAAACCTAGAAAACTACGAATATCAGAAACATTCTTAGGCTATTTCCAATCAAGCATAGCCTCAATCTTCTTAGGATCAACTTGGATCCCCTCAGCAGAAACCACGCTCCCCAGAAATGTTACTTCTGGTAACTAGAACTCACATTTGCTCAACTTAAAGTAGAGCTGTTTCTCTCGGAGTATCTGAAGCACTACTCTAAAATACTCATCATGTTGACCCTCGATCTTAGAGTACACTAGAATATCGTCAACAAAGACTACGACTTATTGATCCAGATACTGTTGAAAAACCCTGTTCATCAGATGTATGAATGCAGCTGGAGCATTCGTCAAACCAAAAGGTATAACTAGGAACTCGTAGTGCCCATAAGGAGTCCTAAAAGCCAGCTTATGAATAGCAACCTCCTCAACCCTGAGCTGATGATACCCAGAGTGGAGATTTATCTTCAAGAATATTGAAGCCCCACAAAACTGATCGAATAGGTCATTAATCCTCGAAAGGAGGTACTTATTCTTCACAGTCAGCTTATTCAACTGTCAGTAATCGATACACATCCTCATGGTATTGTCCTTTTTCTTTACGAACAAAATCAGTGCCCCAACGGAGACACACTAGGACGGATGGACCCACAATCCAAAAGTTCTTGAAGTTGAGCCTTAAGCTCCGTAAGCTCATTTGGCACCATTCGATAAGGAGCGATGGACACTAAAGTTATACCTGGCAGAAGTTCAATGCCAAACTCAACTTCCTAATTCGAAGGTAAATCTGGTAGCTCATCAAGAAATACATCCAGAAAGTTCTTCACTATTCTGTTGTTCTCGACAGAAGAGTCCCTAGAAACTGAAACACTTACCAAGGCCAGATACGCTTCACACCCTTTCTAAACTAGTTTTTCATCTTCTAGAGTGGAGATTACATTGGATAAATAATCTCGATGCTCTCCGATCACAACCACTTCCACATCATCCTTAGTTCTCAAAACAACCCTCTTAGTCATACAATCCATACTGACTCGGTACTCTACTAACCAATCTATACCCAAGATCAAGTCGAACTCTCCAAACTATAGCTCCATTAGATTTGCTGGAAACACAGCCCCTTGAACTTCTAGCGGTACATTCCTAAACAGTCTATTAACCCAGAAAAATTGACTCAATGGACTCAGTATAAAAATCTCACTAGAAGTACTCTCAACAGTAATCTCCAAGTTTCCAGAGACAGTACTAGCTACATACGAGTGAGTTGACCTTATATCTATCAATGCAACATACAAAATATCATAAATAAGGAACCTATCCATAATCACATCAGGAGCAGCTCTGTCCTATCGGTGTCAAGTAGCATAAACTAGTACAAGCTACCTCAACTTAGTCTGATTAGCACCTCTACCCGGTGCGCACTGTCCTCTACCCAAACCATTACCACCCTTAGCTGGACCACGGCCCCTAGGTCGCTCCTGTATTGCCCTTTGAGGCTGAACAAAACCTAGACCTAAAGCTTGCATCTGATTAGAACGCTATGGACACTCTCTAATTCGATGATCCAATGACCCACAATGCAAACATGCCCCTAATCTCTTCCAACACTCGCCCGAATGACGCCTACCACAGTCACCGCATGCCTGAACCCCAGTAGGAGTAATTGGAGCTCCCATTCTAACAGGTCCATCAGGTCTGACTCGTTTCTTAGGCATCTGATTAGAATTAGAGGGCTTCCACTCCTTCTTATTCTTGCCTCTCTCACGATATTATTTTCGACTCTCAATGCATTTAACCTCTTCGACGATCTTCGCTTTGTCCACTAGAATGACGAACTCTCTCTCCCTCTGCTGAGCTATCAAAACCCTCATAATGTCTATCAAACCATCTCCGAAGCGTACACACTTCTCGTATTAGGATGCCACCACGCCTCGAGCGTAGCGGCTCAATCTTAGAAATTCAGCCTTATACTCGGCCACGGTTCTATCCCCTTGTGTGAGATTCATGAACTCACATTTTGCGAGCATCCACATAACTCACTCCCATACATTTCTTCTGAAAAGTACTCTTGAAATAGTCCCAATTAAGACTATCTAGTTAAGTACCCTCCCCAACTGATAACAACAACTGATATGCCTTATTGCGAAGTAAAAAAATTGCACCCTTCAAATTTTGCTTAGAAGTGCAATTGATGTTATTCATTATTCTCTCGTTGGCCTCCAACCAGTACTTAACCATGGTAGGGGCGACTCTAGTGACACCCCTAAATAGTTCAGCACCATTGGACCAGAGTATTTTAGTTACCGGCCCACAACCCCTAGATCCAGAATAGGGTCCAGCGACCCTCTCCAAAACTCTCAACATAGCTTGGGACAATGTGTCATCCCCAGCCGAGCGACTTTGAGACCCAGTCTCGGTAGCAAGTGAAACCAGTGTCTCACTCGTATCTAGATTTGGCATACTTCCTAAAGAAGAAGAATCAGCTTGAGTCCCCCTATGGCATCCATCGCGCCTACGAATACCACAACTGCGAGTTCCACGAGCGTTCATCGTTTTTCAAGTTTTGTCAACATTACGAAATTTTATGCATGAGTTTCAATGTTTATTAGAAAATGTTTTATACTTCAGACATTTATTAGAAGTTTCAAAAATATTTCAGAACTCTCGGTTTCTAACTAAATTAGTATAGTTTTAGAAAATTCTAGCTATAGTATTTATAAGTTTAAAAGTACTTATAGGATCGACGCTAGAGACTGGGTGTACCGTACACTTTACTAAAAAAGAAACAAATTTTTTTTGCACACAATCTTTTTTCAAACACAATTTTGGAACCCAAAATTCACAGCTTGAATTTTGCAACTTGGCTCTGATATCACTAAATATAACACCCCAGACTCGACCTAGACATTATGGCTGAATCAGAGAGTGTTACGTAGAAGGGTTTTGAAACTAATTTCACTTCAATGAAAACCTTGTATAGTTACTTGTTAAGAAAAGTTTGAGTTCTGCAAAAGTTATTTATTTCTATATTCATTATTGAAACTTTCTTTATTTCGTTCCTTCACCAAAACATAATTTGCAGCGGAAGTCTTCAAAATAGTTATATCTCGAAAAACTACTTCGTGTTTTTAGAAAGCATTTGTTTATGTAAAATCAAGTCTTTGTCAATCATCACAATTTAGAAATCATAAGCGCATCCAAATCCCAAAAGTTAAAAACAAGCAGTCCAAAAGTCTGGAGAGTCCAAAAGTTACAAAACTCTCAAGAAAAACCAGAATTAAAAATATATAACCAATAATTAAAAGATAGTTTATATACTAGTGGTCACGGCTGAGTCTCCATCGCATCGACCCGCTTATGTCTGAGGATTACCTGAGCAGAATAGAAAAACAGAAGTGAGTTTTATACACTCAGTGTGTAACTCACGGAAATATACATGCATAAAATTTAGATTTCCAATATTTTAGAACAGAAGCAGACATAAGCCCCTAGCAGATTCAGATCATATCAGAACCAGATTTTCAGAATATACAGATATACAAATTCCTACCCCCATCCTCTACAGACTACCTCCATCCATCCCAACACTCCATGTGGGGTATAAAACACACACCTATCCCTACACACCACATAGTGACTGTACGACACTTATCAGAATAGTATGCAGACAAGGTGCCAGTATATTGGTGATATGTCGCCTTACAGAACACTTCCTCCACATATACAAATTGTAACACCCCATACCCGTAACCCACGCTAGGGCGGAGTACAAGACATTACCTAACATAATCTCGTGCACATAAACAATCTCGAGCCACGAAGACTCGGTCCAAATTAAAACTTTTCAATTTCTACTTTAAAATACTTATTATGGGCCTACAAGTCCCAAATCAACCATTAGAAACTAATCGAGACTATTATGAGTCCTTAAACCAACTATGAATTTTTTTGCCTTTAACACAGGGCACACGCCCGTGTGGAAGGGTAACACGCCCGTGTGACCGCCTCGACATGGTCGTGCTAATGGCCCGTGTAGCTCACACAACCAAGGCACCTAGGGACACGTCCGTTTCCCTTACCCGTGTGGAATTAATTTCTAATTCACACCTATAGGTGTCTTCACACGGCCGGGCACACGCTTGTGTCAATGGCCCATGTCCCTCACACGGCCACGACATGCCTGTATTTTAGCCCGTGTGAAAAAACATTGACATTCTATTTCTGAGGTCAGCATTCCCAAAATGACACACGGCCGTGACACACGCCCGTGTACTAGACCATTTCCTCCACATGGCTATGTCTTTGCCCGTGTGTTTATTACCATGCATACTGACTTGAAATTTTTACGTACAGGGGACACATGACCGAACTACATGTCCATAGGGTAGGCCATGTGTCTACCCGTATGGATAATATAAGGCTATTTACCAAGCCTCTTTGCCACCCTTACATACTCAGATTCATACAATTACCAACAACACCAAAACACTCCGAAATCGAATACCAAATCAGCCACAATAGACATTCATTCAATCATGAAAATACATCTTTTATAAATCAAAATGAATGTTAACTATCATTCAATGGCTTAATTCAAAATGAAGGATTCCTAACCCAAGCCATCACAATGGCTAGTTCTCAAAGACACAAAACATAAGCCTAAGTCATATATATGCCATAATAAAAATATAAATCCAACTATATCGAATGCTTTGGTTGATAGTGTGATCGATATCTCTGACTTCCTGTGATCCTTGAGCTAGATAGGCGGCACTGTAAGGAAAAGAAATGGAGAGGGAGTAAGGATAAAGCTTAGTAAGTTGCACATAAATAATTATACAACAACAATTCATCAAAAATCAACATGCTCATAACACAAAGGTGGGCATAAGCACAACTTACTCGTTACCATTCGTACAAGTCATATATTATATAATGAGCTCACATTTCATATGTACCAATTAGGTACTTGTACCACTCACCACAAGGTTATACTTTTTTTCATTAATCTAAAATCATAACTTTTGTCGTCAAACCATTCAGAGCACTATCAAATATCCTATAGCCTCAAACATTGGGTAAGTTGCCGATGCCATGTCCCAGACATGGTCTTACACTGGCTATTATCATCGAGGCCGATGCCATGTCCCAGACATGGTCTTATACTAGCTCTCGCAAATCCGTGCTGATGCCATGTCCCGGACATGGTCTTACGCTGACACATCTCGTAGCCGATGTATGGCCCAGACATGTCTTACACTAGCACTCGTCTCAATGCCTATGCCATGTCCCAGAGATGGTCTTACACTGGCTCCCATAATGTGGCTGATGCATGTCCCAGACATGTCTTACACTAGCTCACACCAGTGACCCAAATGTCATGGAAAAAATATCTGATTTATTTCCTAAGGTTCCAACGGGAGTTCTACTATCTCAATGATCATTACACATTCTCAATTCCACAATCACACAATTCATGCCATATCTATTAAATGACAATTTAAATACATATAGTAGCAATGTAGTTGTATTATTTACATACAACTTACCTCGGATTACAAAACGTATACAACTAATTAGTTTAGTCAATTTGCTTAGGTTTCCCTCGGTCTAAGTTCGGATTTGACAATTCTTGATCTATAATAGCAAAATATACTCATTTAGTCACTAAATTTAATTAGGCAAATCAAAATTTCACATCTTCGGTAAAATAACCATTTTGCCCCTAAACTTTGACAAAATGACCATTTTATCCCTATGCTTGAAAATCGATTTTTATCAAATTTCTTCGTATCACAAGCCTTGATGAAATCTTTTTACTCTTATAGCAACCCCTAATTCTCTCTATTTCATACATTTATCAGTTATTTTGCAACTTATGCAAAATAGTCCCTTTAGGTGTTTTCATGCTAGCACCTTTCACAAATGTTGTCTGTTAAACAACTAAAACTCATATTCTTCCATAAAATTTTAGAAAACACCATAAATGCTCTCATGGCAAAACCCTATACTTTTAACCATTTTACAAAATAAACCCCTCATTTTAAAGCTTAAGCTTCAAGGTTCTCAAAAATACAAAAATCATCAACAAAGGACATGTAAATCACTTACTTGTGAGTGCTTCAAGTTGCTGAAATTTTTAAAGCTTAAAACCCTTCAGAATAGCTAAAAAATCAATGGATAAGAAACTATGAAAAAAATGATATCTTTTTCTTTCTTTATTTTATTCACTTAGGTCATCATATTACCTAACATTGACTTTTCAACACCCTTGTCTCCTATGGCCAGCCAAGCCAAGGTTTAAGGGTCTAATTGCCCTTTTAAATCCCCCAATTTTGATTCTCTAGCTAATTGACACCTTTGGCTATCAATTTAGGACTTTTACATTTTATGTGATTTAGTCCTTTTTCGAAATTGGGCTCACAAACGTCAAAATTAGCTCACCAAATTTTTCATGTGCTATTATAAACATGCTATGAATCCAAAGTAATAATAAAATAATTTCTCCAACTTTAGATTTGTGGTCTCGAGACCACTATTTTGACTAGCCTTAAAATCGGGTTGTTACATTTCTCCCCCTAAGGGATTTTCGTCCTCAAAAATCTTACTGGTGAATAAGTTCAGGTACTGATCTCTCATATTCTCCTCGGGTTCCCATGTGTCTTCCTTGATCCCATGTCTATGCCACAAAACTTTTACAGGTGCTATACTTTTATTCCTTAACTATTTGACTTCCTGAGCCAAAATCTTGACCAGCTTTTTGCCATAAGTCATGTCCGGATGAATCTCAACTTCTGTCGGCTCAATCACATGCGAAGGGTCTGATCTATATTGACGTAGCATGGACACATGGAACACGTCGTGAATCCTTTCCAACTCTGGTGGTAAAGCCAATCGATAGGTGACCAGTCTTACCCTTTCGGTAACCTCATAGGGTCCTATGAAATGAGGACTCAACTTGCCCTTTTTACCATATCTGAGGACTTTCCTCTACGAGAATACTTTCAAAAATACCTTATCACTAACTTGAAACTCAATTTCCTTTCGTTTCAAGGCCACATAGGATTTCTGTCTATCTGAGGCTGCCTTCTAGCAGTCATGAATCACTTTAACTTTCTCTTCAGTCTCCTTGACTAAATTGACCCTGTAAATCTAGTTTTCTCTCAACTTAGTCTAGTATAAGGGAATTCTACACTTTCAACCATATAAAGCCTCATAAGGCGCCATTTTCAGACTTGTCTGATAACTGTTATTATAGGCGAATTAAACCAACGATAGATACTTTTCCCAACAGCCTTAGAACTCAAGGACGCAACACCGCAACGTGTCCTCTAATATCTGGATTACTCTCTCTGATTGACCGTTGGTTTGTGGATGGAAAGCTGTGCTAAAAATCAACTTTGTTCCCAATGCCTTTTGCAACTTTTTCCAAAACCTCGAGGTAAATCTCGAGCCCCTATCCGAAATAATCGATAAGGGCACCCCGTGTAGTTTCACAATCTCAGAAATATACAAGTCGGCCAATCTCTCAAGGGAGTAGTCGGTACGCACTGGTATAAAATGTGCCGACTTTGTTAGCCTATCCACAATAACCCAAATAGCATCCTTTTTCTTTGGGGTTAATGGTAAACCCGTCACAAAATCCATAGTGATCGAATCCCACTTCCATTCTAGGACCATGATAGGTTGAAGTAGACCCGAAGGTACTTGGTGTTTAGCCTTCACTTGCTAACACACTAGGCACTTAGACACAAACTCTGAAATGTCTCTTATCATACCCATCCACTAATACATTTCCTTGAGGTCGTTGTACATTTTCATACTGCCTGGGTGGATGGACAAACAACCACTGTGTGCTTCTCTCATAATCTTCTGAATAAGCTCATTGTTCTTGCCTACACAAAATCTGTCTTTGAACATTATACATCCATCGGTACTAATACGAAAATTTGATTCAATTCTTGACTCACACTGAGTTCTCTTAGCTTGCAATTTCTCATCACCTTTCTGAGCTTCTAGGAAATCTTGAAGAAATGTCGGTCTAGTTCTCAACTCTGTTAGAACTGAACCATCATCAGACAAAGCCATATTGGCATTCATTGCTTTTAGCGCAAATAATGATTTTCTACTCAAAGCATCGGCGCTTTTTCGGATGGTAGTCGATAATTAACTCGTAATCCTTTATTAGTTCTAACCATCACCATTGCCACAAATTCAATTCCTTTTGAGTCATCAAGTACTTTAAGCTCTTATGGTCGGCGAATACCCGTCATTTCTTACCATACAGATGGTGTCTCCAAATTTTCAACACGAATACGATGACAGGCAACTCTAAATCATGCGTCGGGTAATTCGTCTCATGTGGCTTCAGTTGCCTTGAAGCGTAAGCTATGACCTTACCTTCTTGCATAAGCACACACCCCAAACCATTCAAGGAGGCATCGCTATATACCACAAATTCCTTGCCCGATTCCGGTTGCACTAACACTGGTGCTTTGGTCAACAAAACCTTTAACTTCTCGTAACTTTGTTGGCACTTTTCTGTCCATTCGAACTTGACATCTTTCTATAATAGCCTCATCATTGGCGTAGCGATCATAGAAAACCCTTGAACAAACCTTTTATAGTACCCAACCAAGCCCAAAAAGCTTCGGACTTCTGTCACATTTCTTGGTGGTTTCCACTTAACAATAGTCGAGATCTTGCTTGGGTCAACTCTGATCCCATCACCCGACACAATGTGCCCTAAAAATCCGACCTCCTTAAGCCAAAATTCACTTTTACTGAACTTGGGGTAAAGCTGCTTCTCTCTCAAAGTCTGTAACACAGTTCTCAAATGCTTCGCGTGTTCATTCTCATCTCGCGAGTAAATCAACATATCATTAGTAAATACCACTACAAACTTGTCGAAAAATGTGGTTCATCAAATCCATAAAAAATGCAGGGGCATTAGTAAAACCAAAGGGCATGACGAGGAACTCATAATGCCCGTATCTTGTCTGAAACGCAGTCTTTGACACATCTTGCTATTTCACTCTTAACTGGTAGTATCCGCATCTCAAGTCAATCTTGGGAAATACAGTGTCTTCCTTTAACTGATCGAATAGGTTATCGATCCTTGGCAAAGGATATTTGTTCTTCACGGTTACCTTGTTGAGTTGTCTATAGTCAGTACACAACCTCATCGACCCGTCTTTCTTTTTCACAAAAAGTACCAGAGCACCCCACGGTGAATAGCTAGGTATTGCAAAACCCTTATTCGTTAACTCTTGCAATTGTATCATCAATTCTTTCAATTTTGTCAGAACCATCCGATACGGAGAAATCGATATGGGTGCCATACCGGGGACCACTTGATTCCAAACTCAACTTCCCTTACTGGAGGCAATCCGAGTGACTCTTCCGGAAACATGTCTATAAACTCACAAACCACTAGCACCGATTCAATCTTCAACTCAGACACTTGAGTATTTAATACAAAAGCTAGATAAGCCTCATATCCTTTCCTCAAATATTTCTTGGTAGTCCAAGATGATATTACTACAGGTAGACTATCTGACTCCTCGGTCCAACTCAAAGAACATTCTCGTCTTTACATTTCAACTCAATTATCTTTTTCTGGTAGTCCACTACAACACTATGAGCACTCAACCAATCTATCCCAAGGATCACATCAAATTCATTAAACAACAATAACATCAAATTAGCCGGAAAATAATGACCTTTAATTTTCAAAGGACAATTTCTACATACTTGGTCCACTAGTACATGTCTACCTAAAGGATTGGACACTCTTATCAGAAATTCAGTGGACTCCACTATCATGTTCATTCAAGGTATCAAATCCATACAAACATAGGAATGGGTAGACCCTGGGTCAATTAATGCAACAATAGATATATCATGGATAAAAAAAGTACCCATAATCATGTCGGGAGACTCTGCCTCTTCACGGGCATGAATAGCATAAGTTCTTGTAGGCACTTTGCCCTCGGACCTCACTGCAGCATCTCTTGGTGTGCCTCTACTGCTAGCCCCACTTCTGAGGTTCTTCTGTGATCTACCCCTCAAAGGAGCACTGCTCACTTTCATATCTTGTTTTCTCTCTCTCATCCAGTTCAGGACAATCACGGATGAAATGTTCCAATGATCCGTACTTGAAACAACCTCTTTCATTCCCTCAACACTCGCCAAAATGACGCCTACCACATTGTGAGCATTCTGGCTTATTTGGCCGAGCGCTACCGACGCTTGCAATCGAAGTGATCTGGGCTCTCGAAGTTGTGTTCTACCAGTTTTTTATTTCTATTCGAAAACCCACTGAAGCATTCAATCGGGTAGTGAATTCCTTCGATCTCTTATAGAGGACTGATGTGATTTTCCCATCTGTCTCTTCTTGGAATCTCGCCACTTAGAAGCTGTCTTCCTCCTTTCCTTAATTACCTCTTCGGCCTTACAGGTTTTTTCAACAAGTGCTACAAATTCTCATAGCTCTAAGATGCCAACAAACACTCGAATATCTTTTAATGCTGTCCTCAAACCTCTTACACATGGTGGCTTCTGTAGATACGCACTCCCGTGCATACTTGCTAAGCCTCACAAACTCATATTCATATTTTGTCACTGACATTCGATCTTACATTAGCTCTAGGAATTTCTTCCTCTTTTAGCCTATGAATCTTTGACTAATATCCTTTTTTTTTTAAATTCCTCCTGGAAGAATTCCCACGTGATCCTCTCTCTCGGTACGATGGACACGAGAGTGTTCCACCAGTGGTAAGTTGAATCTCGTAGAAGTGACACGACACACTTCACGCACTCCTCAGGTGTGCATGATAATTCATCGAATACTCTAATGGTATTCTCCAGTCAAAACTCTGCTCTCTACGGATCATCATCTATGCTAGCCCAAAATTCATTGTCCCCTTGTTTCCGGATCTTGTCTACCAAAGGCGCCTCTCTTCTAAACCTGTCCGCACCTTGCGGACCTACCAGGGCATAATGAGGAATAGGAGGAGGTGGGGGAGGTGGAGTGTTCGGGTTCGCACGAACAAACTCTGTGTACCAAGCATCCATCATTCGGAGATAGGCTTCTCTAGCCCCTCCGCCTTGGCCTATAGTTACAGGCTCACTCTCTACTAGCGCAGTCCCTCCAGCGGTAGCCGGTGCATTACTTTCCACGTTGTCCTACGTGGCTCTATCAGGATCCATTTACTATATGAAAACATAATTTATAATCGTCAGAAATCATCACACTATCAATAAACAGTTATGGCACGTATAGCTAGACTCGTACTATCGCTAGGTTAGTCCTAGAACCAGCTAAATCATAGCTCTGATACTACTAAATGTAACACCCCATACTCGTAACCCACGCTAGGGTGGAGTACAAGACATTACCTAACTTAATCTCATGCACACAAACAATCTCGAGCTACCAAGACTCAGTTTAAATTAAAACTTTTTCTATTTCTTTTAAAATACTTATTATGGGCTTACAAGTCCCCAATCAACCATTAAAAACCAATCGAGACTATTCTGAGTCCTTAAACCAACTATGAAAATTTTTGCCTTTAACACAGGGCACACGCCCGTATGGAAGGGTGACACCCCCATGTGACCATCTCGACATGGTCGTGCTAATGGCCTGTGTGGCTCACACGGCCTAAGCACCTAGGGACATGCCCGTGTCCCTTACCCATGTGGAATTAATTTCTAATTCACACCTACAGGTGTTTTCACACGGCTGGACACACGCCCTTATCAATGGCCTGTGTCCCTCACACGGCCACGACACGCCCATGTTTTAGCTCGTGTGAAAAAACAAGGACATTCTGTTTTTGACGTCAGAATTCCCAAAATGACACACGGTCATGGCACACGCCCGTGTATTAGACCATGTCCTCTACACGGCTGAGACAATGGCCGTGTCTTTGCCTGTGTGTTTATTACCATGCATACTGACTTGAAATTTTTACGTGCAGGGGAAACACAACCGAACTACATGCCCATATGGTAGACCGTGTGTCTACTGGTGTGGACAATGTAAGGCTATTTACCAAGCCTCTTTGCCACCCTTACATACTTAGATTCATACAATCACCAACCAATACCAAAACACTCATAAATCGAATACCAAATCAGCCACAATAGGTATACATTCAACCATGAAAATATATCTTTTATAAATCAAAATGAATGTTAACTATCATTCAATGGCTTAATAAAAAATGAAGGATTCCCAACCCAAGCCATCACAATTGGTCAGTTCTCAAAGACACAAAACATAAGTCTAAGTCCTGTACATGCCATAATCAAAAATATAAATCCAACTATACCGAATGCTTCGGTTGATAGTGTGATTAATATCTCTGACTTCCAGTGATCCTTGAGCTAGATAGGCAGCACTGTAAGGAAAAGAAAAGGAGAGGGAGTAAGCATAAAGCTTAGTAAGTTGCACATAAATAATTATGCAACAACAATTCATCAAAAATCAACATGCTCATAACACAAAGGTGGGCATAAGTACAACTTACTCGTTACCATCCATACAAGTCACAATTATATAATGAGCTCACATTTCATACGTACCAATTAGGTACCTGTACCAGTCACCACAAGGTTATGCTTTTCTTCAATAATCTAAAATCATAACTCTCGTTGTTGAACCATTCGGAGCACTATCGGATATCCCATAGCCTCAAACATGGGGTAAGTTGCCGATGTCATGTCCCAGACATGGTCTTACATTGGCTATTATCATCGAGGCCGATTCCATGTCCCAGACATGGTCTTATACTAGCTCTTGCATGTCCGTGCCGATGCTATGTCTCGGACATGGTCTTACGCTGACACATCTCGTGGCCGATGCATGTCCCAGACATGTGTTACACTTGCACTCGTCTCAATGCCGATGCCATGAACCAGACATGGTCTTACACTGGCACTCATAATGTGCCCGATGCATGTCTCAGACATGTCTTACACTAGCTCACACCAGTGACCCAAATGTCATGGCAAAAATATCCAATTTATTTCCTAAGGTTCCAATGGGAATTCTACTATCTCAATAATCATTACACATTCTCAATTCCACAATCAAGCAATTCATGCCATATCTATTAAATGAAAATTTAAATACATATAGTAGCAATGTAGTTGTATTGTTTACATACAACTTACTTCAGATTACAAAACGTATAGTCGGTTTAGTCAATTTGCTTGGCTTTCCCCCGGTCTAGGTTCAGATTTGACAATTCTTGATCTATAATAGCAAAATATACTCATTTAGTCACTAAATTCAATTAGGCAAATCAAAATTTCAAATCTTCGGTAAAATGACCATTTTGCCCCTAAACTTTGATAAAGTGACCATTTTACCCTTATGCTTGAAAATCGATTTTTATCAAATTTCTTCGTATCACAACCATATCTGAACTTTTTTTACTCTTATAGCAACCCAAATTCTCTCTATTTAAACACATTTATCACTTATTTTGCAACTTATGCAAAATAATCCCTTTAGGTGTTTTCATGCTAGCACGTTTGACAAATGTTATCTGTTACACAACTAAGACTCATATTCTTCCATAAAATTTCAAAAAACACCATAAATGCTCTCATGGAAAAACCCTGAACTTTCAACCATTTTGCAAAATAAACCCTTCATTTGAAAGCTCAAGCTTCAAGGTTCTCAAAAATACAAAAATCATCAATAAATGACATGGAAATCACTTACTTGTGAGCACTTCAAGTTGCTGAAATTTTTGAAACTTAAAACCCCTAAGAATGGCTCAAAAATCGGTGGAAAAAAAACAATGAAAAAGATGATATCTCTTTCTTTCTTTATTTTATTCACTTAGGCCATCATATTACCTAACATTGACTTTTCAAAACCCTTATCTCCTATGGCCGGCCAAGCCAAGGTTTAGGGGCCAAATTGCCCTTTAATATCCCTAATTTTTATTCTTTAGCTAATTGACACCTTTGGCTATCAATTTAGGACTTTTACATTTTCTGTGATTCAATCCTTTTTTGAAATTGGGCTCACAAACGTCAAAATTAGCTCACCAAATTTTTCATGTACTATTATAAACATGCTATGACTCCAAAGTAATAATAAAATAATTTCTCTGACTTTGGATTTGTGGTCCCGAGACCATTATTCTGACTAGCCCCAAAATCGAGTTGTTACACAAATCCTACCCCATATACAGATACATATGATAATTATAGATAACAGATGCAGATATACAGAATAAACTTGTCTCGCATGTTCACATACATAATCATACATGCTTTTACAAAACAGACAAATCATACATATAAATTTTTTAATCTCAAATCAGTTTATCAGACGGGGGGTATCATGCATTAGGGTTTGTTTCCCCTTATCGACCCTACAGAAGGCTCGTGGCCGATGGAAATGACTTATGCGACCCTAGGAAAAATTTCAAACCTTTGGGACAACATACCAGTATGGGCCCACAAACCCAAATTGGCCTTGCCCATCTGGCCTACATGGTCTAGCCCAAAGCTCACACGCCCATGTGGCATATCCATGTTACCCATATGCCTAGCTTGGCTTAGCTCGTCTGGCCCACAAGGCCACACACTTGTCTGTCACACCAAGTGTAGCGTCGACAAGCAACTTTTTCTACTTTCACCGAACCTCGTTTTCTCTTGTTCTCGTTACACACCTGGTTTGTTTTTTACACAGAAGCAATCTTAAGACCTTCAAGACCTAAAAATGATACCCCAAACACCGATTTATCAATCAATTTACGAATCTAACACGATTTAACCAAAAACACATATACCGACTTAATGCTAACAAAGATAACCACAACATCGAATCAAGCCGTTGGAGCAAAGTCCGCTGTTTCAACACCTTCACCTACGCCATAGATTTGTAGAAATAAAAATAACTTCCTTAACTAGACCACTATGCGAATTCAGAAGGAAAGAAAAGCGACCCAAAATGAATCTTTAAAACTTACCCGAATGAAAGTGGAAGCATAAAAAAACCACAACGAAACGATTGGCACAGTTGATTAACCGTAAGATATACATATTTTCTACCCCATGCGTGACATATTTATGATGATTTTTCCTTGTTTTATTGAATTCGATACTCCTAAGCCTTTAATTTCATACTCTATACTCAAGAGAGCTTAGGATAGTAAAAAGAGCAATAGTAAAAAGAGCAAGAGACGGGCCAAAAATGGACAAATTGTGTGACAGCCCTAAATTGACCCTAGTCGGAAGTGGTTTCGGGACCACAAAACCGAGTCATAAAAATAAGTAACAGTCATATTTGATGCTTATTATATATGAATATGCATGTGTGAAAAAAAAATTCATGCTTAAATTTTGTATATAGTATGTGAAATTTATTAAATAGCACTTATATGAGAAAATTTAGAAATGTGCTAGGCAAATGCTAAAGTGGCCTATTAATATATGTTGGAAAGTGCTTGTACTTGCATGTCAAATTAGCCAAACTATAGGTAGTGGCCGGCCATGCTACAAATTATATAATAAAATATGAATTTTCTAGTAACTTTAATTAGCTAAATGGCATAATATCATGCATTAATGAAAAGAAAATATAGAAAGTGGGTGAAAATAACAAAGTGTTCACCTTGTTCATTCCAAAAGGTCGAAAGTGAAGGGGAGTTGGGAGGAAAGGAGCCATTCGGCCATTTCAAGTCTTCATTAAGGTATGAAATTCATGTTTATTCTTGAAATTTTAGATAAAATTGAACTAGTTACCAAGTTCTTTAGGTAACCCATGTTAGGAATTTTGATTTTGGGAAGACTAGAACTTTCGGCCATAGTAGCTATTGAGGATTTAGGTTTTTGTTTCATGTTAAATTGGATGAATCTTGGTGTATGGGTGTTTGAACTAAACTAATGATCAAATAGGTGCATAGATACAAAGTGGGAAGAATCGGCTACTAAGTTTGATACTATTGCCGAATATGAAAATGTTATGCTTGAGTAATGCATGTGGTTAGAGTTGGTAAAATGAAAAGAATGCTTAGAGGTGTTATAATTGATTAGGTGTTAAATTAAAAGCTGCTAAAATTTTCATTGTTTTAGCCGAATATGTGTTTGTTCAAAGAAGGAATTATTGAAGAATGTATATGAACTTGGCAAGTTAATTCTGCTTAGTACATAAATGATGTGAAAATTTTGGAATTTATTTTTGATTATGTGTACATATGACCAAGTATAATCGGCCACATGAGTAAAATGAGTTTGATATGTGATTGCTGAATGTGACTAACAAGTAAACATTATTGGTAAAAATATTGAATACTTCTACTTGTATTCATTAAGCTCAAGAGCAAGGGGGATCAAAGTTAGATCAGGGAAAGGAGAAAGCAATAGAGTAATCAATCCACAACCGTTTCAATATACCGAGGTAAGTTTTTAAGTAGGCTCTTCTAGTATACATAATTAAAGATGCCTATAAGAATATGGTAAATGAATCGAAATTTTTGGTTGGCACTTGAATAAAATTGTTCATTAATTAATGTGGGTATGCGATTCATAGTGAGGATCATTTGGAGTTAAGCTGTAATGGTGTTATGAACATGTGAATTTGAGTATAACTTTGGAGTTGAAATGTGAATGATGATATGTATATTGATAGAATCTATCCGGACTAAAGGTCCGCAGGCTATGAGCTGGAAAAAAATATAACCGGGTTAAGTCCCGAAGGCATTCGTGCGGGTTACTATAACCGGGTTAAGTCCCGAAGGCATTCGTGCGGGTTACTATAACCGGGTTAAGTCCCGAAGGCATTCGTGCGGGTTATTATAACCGGGTTAAGTCCCAAAGGCATTCGTGCGGGTTATTATAACCGGGTTAAGTCCCGAAGGCATTTGTGCTGGTTGTTACATCCGAGCCAAATTCCGAAGGTATTTATGTTTGGAAAGGTGCGACTCTGTCGTAATAATTCCGATTAATGTGCTCATAATCCCTAATATGACCATGTATGGATCGTATATACATTGGAAAAATTTGGTACAGTTGTCGGTTGTGATTACATAATCAAATAATGCTCTTCCGCCATTTCTTAGGATTATATGAAGTCTATAGCTCACTCGAGCTACATGAAATTGAATCAAATGAAATTTAGTTAAGTTTGACTTCGAATGTATAAACCTATTGATAAAAGTGTAAATTAAAACGAATACGTGATCTTGTGCATAGGCATTTATTTATCCTTATGAATGCTATTTCTTTTTGTTTTTGTTTCAAATGAGTTCCTTACTTATAAACTTACTAAGCATCAAACGCTTACTCTGTTGCTTAAATTCTCGTATTATAGATTTTGTTCGTCATTTATCGGACTCGGAGGTGTCAAAGTCGAAGTCATCCACACTATCTAAGCCCTTTGTTTGGTACTCTTCAGTTGAACTTGATAAGGACATGTATAGGGCTGACCCTTGTTGTTAATTAAGTATCTTTTGGTAATGTATATTCGTATAGCCATGCGAAAATGGCTTGTATATTTTGAGTATAACATTATGATCATTTTGTATATATGGTCTTATGATATGGTTATTAAGTGGTGTGGAAATGTTTGGTAATGATTAGCCATTGGAATGGCCAATCATGGTCCTATTGGTGCTACGTATGTCATGGCTAATCGTGATTATACTTGGAAATAATGTATGTCAAATTACTAGTTGATTCATGGAAAACTATGAAATAGGTAAAATTTACCTTAAAATAGATCTTGACAATGAAAGTGATGTGAATTTGAAAATCACTAAAATAGTAGAAATGGAATTAAATAATGAATAAATTATGTAATATAATCTTGATGAGTCTATTTTCATATGAAAGAAACGAAACGACCATATGAAGCGTATTTTATGAAACAGGGCCAGAGCAATTTCTAGATCCCCTGTTCTAACTTTGGAAATTCACCATAAATTAACCAGAGATAATTAGAAGTCATGATTTATATGTGCAGATTCCTTTTTGACTCTAGTTTCATTAGAAACAAATGGAATAAGTATTGAAGGCTTGTACAGGGAGATATCTAAGTCGTAATGCATGAAGGTCAGAGTAGTCGAACCCTGAAACAGGGGAGACTTTAACTAATAAACAGTACTAATTGGCCAGACCAAAAGTTCTAGAAAAAAAATTAGTAAATATATGTATGAGTCTAGTTTCAGGAAAAATTTACGGAATTGGATTTCGAGTTTTGGAACTCCAAATATGATTTTTAGAGTGACTGTGATGCAGTTAGCCAGCTCGTCTGGAAATTTTAAAAATGAATTGTATGAGCTGTTTAAGTAAGGAATTAAGTCCGTTAGCACCTCGTGTTCGACTCCGGCAATGGTCTCGGGTACGGGGTGTTACAAATTGGGCCTAAATCAGTGTTGCACAAGGCCTAGGCACTTCCACACGAGTAATCCACACGCCCGTGTGTGACACACGGGTAGACTACACGCCCGTGTGTCATGGCCGTGTCGACTAAGAACCAACTTAGTATTGCACAAGGCCTGAGCACCTTCACACGGGCGTGGCACACGGCCTTGTCCCTATCGAGCCCAAGCCTAGTTCTATTCAGAAAAGGGAACTTTTGAGTGTTTTGAAGCATTTTAAAGCCTATATAAACACCTTAGAAGAGGATTAAGGGGGACACACATAGTTGGAGGCAGAAGATACTCGCGAATAGCCATTGGAAACACCTCGGAGCCAAGATCTACATCAAGATTGAAGATTTCCATCTAATTTCCTAGAAGTTCTTTGGTTTTCTTTATGTTTTGTTGTTTTCCAAACTTTGAGATGTTTTCCATTATTATTATGAACTAAACTCCCTAAATACCTAAGGGAGATGAACCTTATGACGAATCTTATTACTATTTGAATTAAATGATAAAGACTTATTCTTATTCTTAATTGTGAGTTCTAAATTCTTGTTTTAATATTCTAGGGTATTAATTCAGGTTTTGATGTGCTTAATTAGTGGAGCAAAAGTCCCTATTTAAAAGTAGATCATCCATAATTAAGCGGAGTTGAATGCACTCCTAGAGATAGGACGACATAAATCTGCCGAATTAGAGTCAAATCTAATAAGGGAATCCATAGGTCGAGTTAATGCGCCAATAGCAGTTTTAATTAGAAAGAGATTTCAATTAATCAACCTAGAGTTAGTTGTTTTTAGTCTCGAAAGGAATAATAACATAAATCAGGGATTTTTACGGAATAAGTCAAGTGAATAAATCATCTAAGTCAAAGGTAATAAGTGAAGTCTGGGTGGATTCTTTCTTGGGTATTGTCTTCTCTATTTGTTTTTTCTAAAGTATTTTCCAACTTTCATCTCTTTCATAATCTTAGTTAAATTAGAAAATTAATTTAGATTAAAAACACACTTTAATTCTTAGGCTAGATAATAAAAAGATAGTAATTACTAGTACTTTTAGTCCTCGTGGATACGATATTTCTGGTCTCACCATAACTATACTACTGTTTGATAGGTGCGCTTGCCTTAAGTCGAATTTTTAGTTAGTTATACGATCATCAAGTTTTTGGCGCCATTGTTGGGGATTAAAATATTAGGAACGTTTAATTTTTATTAGTTTAGTTATTTATTTTATTGCAGTTTAATTTAATTTTAATTTTTTTATATCACTAAATTTTCTTTTATTTACTTCTTGCAGGTTTTATAATTTATGACTAGAAGAAACCCGCCAGGACCTTTACTTTTTGATAGTGAGATTGAAAGCACAGCTCGCAGAAACCAAAGAGAAATAAGGCGAAGCCTACGATACATAGAGGAAGGACAAGAGGACGATATTCAAACCACAACCGAGGAGATGGTTGATAATCAAAATAATCAGTTACCTCCTGTGGCTATTGCAGACCCAATAAATTAGAATCCTGCTCCTCGTACTATGTTTGATTATCTAAACCTAGTTTAACAGGAGTTGAATCGAGTATAGTTAGACCTGCTATTGCTGCAAATAATTTTGAACTGAAACCTAACACGATTTGAATGATATAACAGTTTGTTCAGTTTGTTGGTTTGCAGGACGAGGATACGAACACTCATTTAGCAAACTTTCTGGAATTCTGCGACATCTTTAAGATCAGTGGCATTTCTGACGATGCCATTCGCCTTCGGTTATTTCCCTTTTCATTGAGGAATAAGGCTAAATAGTGGTTGAACTCTTTACCACAAGGATCAATCACCACTTAGGAACAAATGACCGAAAAGTTTTTGCTTAAATATTTCCTGTCGGCTAAAACAACTAAACTAAGGAATGATATTTCTTCTTTTGTGCAGATGGATTTAGAAACACTCTATGATGCATGGGAGAGATACAAGGATCTATTGAGAAGGTGCCCTCACCATAGGCCCCCACTTTGGCTACAGGTTCAAGCTTTTCACAACAGCCTAAATCCTTCGACTAGATAGATGATTGACGCAACTGCTAGTGGGGCTATTAATAATAAGACACCTGAAGAGGCATACGAATTTATAGAAGGGATGACATTGAATAATTATCAGTGGCAAGTCATGAGCACAAAGCCAACGAAAGCGGCCGGCGTGTTTAACGTTGATTCAGTTACTATGCTCTCTAATCAGGTAAAATTTTTGAATAGAAAAATTGATTGGTTACTTGGTTCTTCATAGGTTCATCCAGTAATGCAGTGCGATGCAAGTGGAGGTGGAACAAGCAATTCAAAATACCCACCCTATGGCCACAACATGGAGAACGAACAAATGAATTATATGGGTAATAATCCTCGACCTCAAAATAATCTTTATAGTAATACTTACAATGTAGGTTGGAGGAACCACCCAAATTTCTCATGGGGAGGCCAATGGAATCAAAGACCACCACCCCCTCCAAGCTTCCAACAACAACCTTACCAGTAAGAGAAAAAGCTGAACAATGAGGAGATAATGACAAAATTTATTTCAGTAGTGGAAACCAGTTTTTAGAACACTAAAACTGCACTTAAAAATCAGCAAGCATCGATCCAAGGGCTCCAGAATCAAATTGGACAGTTGGCTAAGATGATTTCAGAGAGACCACCAAGAAGTCTACCTAGTAACACCGAACCCAATCCAAAAGAATATGTAAAAGAAGTTATACTAAGGAGTAGAAAAGTGTTAGCTAAATTTGAAAATAAGCCAGCACAAGAAGCTGATAGAACCGAAAGAGAGGAGGGAAAACCCGAAAATAAT
The DNA here is from genome assembly GCF_025698485.1 of Gossypium arboreum. NCBI lineage: Eukaryota > Viridiplantae > Streptophyta > Magnoliopsida > Malvales > Malvaceae > Gossypium > Gossypium arboreum. The sequence continues at coordinate 85,893,011 of NC_069073.1, forward strand.
GACAATCCAATGCCAAAGGAATACAAACCACCAATCCCATATCCAAAAAAGTTGAAGAAAGACCGCATGGATGCACAATTCGGTAAATTTCTTGAACATTTTAAACAACTGCATATTAACTTATCTTTTGTTGAAGCTATATCACAGATGCCTACATATGCAAAATTTTTAAAGGAGCTTTTAAAAAATAAAAGGAAGTTTGAAGACTTATCTATAGTGGAACTTAACGAGTAGTGCTCAGCCATACTCCAAAATAAACTACCAACCAAACTGAAAGATCTAGGAAGTTTTACTGTTCCCTGCTTAATTGGTAGTTTGAATGTTGATAAGTCACTAGCTGATTTAGGTGCTAGCATTAATCTGATGCCATATAAAATGTTTAAAAAACTTGGTCTTGGGGAACCTAAACCCACTAGGATGAGTATTCAACTAGCTCATAGATCTATTAAATGTCTTAGGGGTATTATAGAGGACGTACTTGTAAAAGTAGATAAATTTATATTCCCTATTGATTTCGTTATGCTTGACGTGGATGAAGATGTTGAAGTGCCTTTAATCTTAGGTCGTCCATTTTTAGCCACCGCTAGGGCTATTATTGATGTGGGTGATGGTAAACTTGTGCTTAGAGTAGGTGACAAAGAGATTATTTTAAAAATTTATGATGCCATGATATTTTCTAGGGAACAGGATGACTCATGTTATTTTATTGACTCTATTGATCATGCTACTCAAGATTCTTTTCAGGAAATTGTACATAAGGACACATTGGAACTGTGTCTTGCTCAATGAAAGGAGGTAGATGATGATGATTATGAGATAGGTAAGATAAAAGCTGAACTAAATTCCAATAAACCCTTCCCAAGACAAGTGGAATATGAGGGTATTAAGGTAAACGATGAACTTAAGCAAAAACCCTCTATTGAAGAACCTCCTAAATTAGAGCTTAAACAATTGCCAAACCAGTTGGAATACGCATTCCTTGGAAATAATTCTACATTACCAGTGATTATTGCTTCTAACTTACAACCCAAGGAGAAAGAGGAATAACTCCAAGTATTAAGAGAGGATAAAAGGGCTATAGCTTGGAAAATTTCTGACATTAAAAGGATCAGCCCATCTTTTTTGCACCTACAAAATTTTAATGGAAGATGAATATAAGCCATGTGTGCAAGCTCAAAGATGACTGAACTGCAACATGAAAGAAGTTGTTAAAGCTGAGGTAATTAAACTCCTAGATGCTGGAATTATTTGTCCTATTTCTAACAGTTCTTGGGTAAGTCCAGTGCAGGTTGTTCCTAAGAAAGGAGGCATGACTGTTGTAGCCAATGAGTAGAATGAATTAATCCCAACAAGGACAGTCACAGGTTGGAGAGTTTGCATTGACTATAGGAAGCTGAATGATGCCACAAGAAAATATCACTTCCCCCTGCCATACATTGACCAAATGTTGGAAATAGTGTCAGGGCACATGTACTACTGCTTTTTAGACAGACTCTCTAGTTATTTTCAAATCCTAATAGCTCCTGAAGATCAAGAAAAGACGACATTTACAGGTCCATACGGTACATTTGCTTATCATAGAATGCCTTTTTGATTATGCAATGCTCCTACTACTTTTTAGTGCTGCATGATGGCCATTTTTGACAAACTCGTAGAAGACATCGTGGACGTATTTATGGACGACTTCTCGGTATTTGGTAACTCTTTCCATCTTTGCCTTAAAAATTTAGAACGAGTTCTAATAAAATGTGAGGAAACGAACCTTGTACTTAACTGGGAAAAATGTCACTTTATGGTTCAAGAAGGTATTGTGTTAGGACATAAAATTTCTAGTAAAGGGATTGAAATTTATTAAAGACTTTTCTAAAATAGCTAAGCCTTTGACTAAATTACTAGAAAAAGATGTGCCTTTTATTTCGATCAGGAATGTTTAGAAGCGTTTAATACTTTAAAGGATAAATTGATTAATGCTCCAATTATAATCGCACTTGATTGGAATTTACCTTTCGAACTAATGTGTGATGCGAGGGACTTTGCAGTAGGTGCAGTTTTGGGACAACGAAGAGACAAGCATTTTCAACCTATCTATTATGCTAGCAAAACTTTGACAGCCACACAAGAAAACTATACCACCACGGAGAAAGAGCTACTAGCTATGCTTTTTGCATTCGATAAATTTAGGCCATATCTAATATTGTCTAAAGTTGTCATTAATACTGACCAGTCTGTTCTTCGCTACCTTTTAACTAAGACTGATGCAAAACCTCGACTCATTCGATGGATTCTGTTATTGCAGGAATTTGACTTAGAGATTCAGGATAAGAAAGGAGTTAAAAATCTCGCGGCTGATCATCTTTCTAGGCTTGAAAATTCAAGTACCAAAGAGCTAGATGAAGTTGAAATAAATGATTTGCTCCCTGAAGAACAATTCTTTGCTATATCTGATTCTGAAGTACCTTGGTTTGCAGACATTGCTAATTTTTTAGCCGCTAACGTTATCCCAAAAGGGTTGACACATCATTAAAAGAAGTGATTCTTTACTGACGTGAAAAACTACTTTTGGGAAGACCCTTTTCTTTTCCGTATATGTGCAGATCAAGTCATTAGGAGATGCATTACAAGGTCAGAAGTATTTAAAATATTGGAGCATTGCCACTCAGGACCGACTGGGGGACATCACAGTGGAAATAAGACTACACATAAAACACTCGAATCAGGTTTTTATTGGCCTACACTATTCAAAGACACCAACATGTATGTTGCTACTTGCGATAAATGCCAACGAATAGGTAATATCTCTAAACGTGACGAAATGCCCCAAATGTACATGCTTTCATGTGAAATATTTGACGTTTGGGGTATCAATTTTATGGGTTCATTCCCTAGTTCATTTGGGAATAAATACATCTTAGTAGCCGTCGATTATATGTCCAATGGGTGGAAGCCCAAGCTTTACCTACTAATGATGCCAGAATGGTAGTATGATTCCTTAAGAAACTCTTCTCTCTATTTGGAACACCTAGAGCAATTATTAGTGATAGGGGTACTCATTTTTGTAATGCCCAATTTGATAAGACCCTTAAGAAATACGGAGTTCACCATAGAACAACTTCACCTTACCATCCTCAAACTAGTATTCAAGTCAAAGTAGCAAATCAATAACTTAAACGTATCCTAGAAAAGACAGTAGAATCAAACAGGAAAGATTGGGCAATGAAAGTTTCTAAACTTCGATCTCAAACTTGCAAGTGAAAACAGGTTGATGCAGTTGAACGAGTTAGATGAGTGGCGAACTAATGCAGATAAGAATTCACGCCTATAGAAGGAAGCCATGAAACTCCGCCATGATGTTCGTTTAAAGCAACAGAAGGAATTTGAAGTTGGAGATCTTGTCTTGCTATACAACGCAACACTGAAATTGTTTCCTGGAAAGCTAAAATCATGATGGTCAGGTCCATTCGTCGTCCAAACTGCTTTTCCATATGGCACAGTAGAAGCAAGTCATCCAACTCACGACACCTTCAAGGTAAATGGACATCATCTTAAACTTTATAACGGTGAGGATTTTAAGGATAATAGAGAGGAGCTACGGCTCCACGAACCTGTCTAAATATGTCACAGGGAAAGTCGAGCTTAGATTTTAAATAAGCACTTTTTGAGAGGCAACCCAAGCACTAACCTCATTAAATAGGGTTGACTTTTTCTTTAACTGTTCATAGTTCAACTGCAGGTAATTTTGACATTTGATAAGGGTGAATACGGCCTGGACCCACGGGCGTGTCCTAGGCCGTGTGACACATACGGGATGAAGACACGGGCATGCTTGGAACTGTGTAAATCTTGAGCACTTTAATGAGATGATCGACAATCTTGAACATGGACTAGAGCCACGTGCGTGGCCAAGGCCGTGCTGAAATAGGACTCATATTTTTCCCAAAACAAAGGCCCACAGGCCACGACAAGGGAGCCACGGCCATGTGAAGCCCACGGTTAAGGGACACGGGTGTGTCCCAGACCGTGGTAAAACTGTACCTTAATTTTCACAAAAATTCAGTAGAGACACAGCCTAAGATAAAACACCACAGCCCTGGGAGTCAGCCGTGGGAGCCACACGGCCTGATATACGGGTGTGTGTGAGGCTGTGTGAAGACTTGCCCAAAAATTGAAACAATAAATGAAGTTAGGATAGAAGACGGGTGAAATCCATGGCCGTGCTTAAGGGTTGTGCACAATCTTAACTAATGGACACGGGCATTTTGGATGGGAAACAGGTGTGGGAGAAATGAAGGGAGCACCACATGGCCATGCGATGTGGCCGTGTGGGTCACACGGCCTAGAGACACGAGTGTGTCCGTCGGCCGTGTGCAATACTGACTTGAAACATCAACTCATAAGCATAAACCATGAACAGGGGCATGGAGAATCCAGCACGGGCGTGGTAGAAGCGAACGAATGTGTACACGACTGTGCGATTTAACCGTACGAACCACACGGCCCAGACACACGGGCGTGGCGAAGAGCTCGTGTACGAACCTGAACACTATTTCACAAAAAACACGAGATGGTAAACTACCACACGGGCATGGGCCACGGCTGTATGGCCCAAAATGAGGCTTACATGACCGTGGCCCCTTTTTAATTACCCCTAGCCCTAATTTTTTTCCTATCCCATTTACTATTCATCATCTTCTTCCTCCAGCCACCCTTTTTCCTCCTTTCTTTTCCTTCATCTTTCTTTCCCTTTTTCCCCTTTTTTTTACCATTTAAACCTTTTACCTTCACCCACAATGTAACACCCCAAACCCGTGACCGTCACCGGATTTGACCACGTGGTGTTACCGGGCTTACTTCCCTTGTTTCTCTCTCTGGAATATTTAATTTCTGTTCCAGGCAAGCTAGCTAACTGCGTCACTGTCACCTTAAAAGTCATATCTTGAGTTCCAGAACTCGAAAATCAGTTCTGTCAATTTTCCCTGAAACTAGACTCATAATACCATCTACACATTTTTTTCTAGAATTTTTGGTCAAGCCAATTAGTACAGTTTATTAGTTAAAGTCACCCCTGTTTCAGAGTTCGATTACACTGACCTTTGCGCATTACGACCTGGATATCATCTTGTACAGAGCTCTAGTGCTCATGATGTTTGTTCTAATGAAACTAGACTCAAAGGGGAATCTATGCATATAAGGCATGACTCCTAATTGTTTCTGGATAATTTATGGTAAATTTTCAAAGTCGAAACAGAGGATCCAGAAACCGTTCTGGCCCTGTCTCACGAAATCTCGAATATCTCTTAAAATACGGCTCATATGGTCGTTTCGTTTCGTCCATATGAAAATAGATTCATCAAGGTTAGATTTCATAATTTATTCACTATTTAATTCTACTTCTACTATATTTAGTGATTTTTCCATCTCACCTCACTGCTGCTGGCAGCATCTGTTACTAAAGCAAACAATGACTATTTCATAATTCTTCCATGGCCAACTATTTCATCATACATAATACAACTATGGCCACCTTATCAAAATTAAGGTTTCTAAGGCTCGTGACTATATGTTTTAGGATCACACTCAACCGACCACATAGGCCATTTTCGCATGGCTTAAAGTTTACAACCCACAATTCAACAAAACAAAATAGCCTATACATGCCAAATGTTCTCCTAGTTCAACTACGAAGACAATACCAAAAGATTTCCAGCCGGTGTGATGACTTCAACGACGGTTCCGAGCACGCAAACGATACGAGTCCAAGAGACCTAAAATGGGTGACAAGAAAACACCGAGTGAGTTTATAACTCAGTAAGTCATAAGCATTCATCAACCATCCATTAATAAAATTATCACAACATGAAACGATAAACGAGGCTAGGTACTCCATCCATATCAAACTATACCATAATTCCTCGGACCTTTCGGTTCAATCTCATACCAAGTCATACATCCACATTTCATACTCTGTACAATAAGATATTTGAGGCATTTTCACACACCAACTCATTTTCACCACAATCATACAATTGCAATTATCACATAGATTTAAAGCTTACCAAGCTCAACCCCGACCATGAACATATTGCCTATTCGTCATGAGCTCAAGGTACTCTGTCCGGGATTAACTCGATAATGTCGCACACTCAGTGCCAATTGTAATGCAAGAGCATATAGAGAATCCGCACACTTAGTGCTATATACATTCAACTCGCACACTTAGTGCTATATAATCAAACTCGCACACTTAGTGCTGTACAATTTTAAACCCGCACACTTAGTGCCAATCTTGTCACCGTGTCCATTTATACCCGCACACTTAGTGCCGAGACCAATACCTTATGCATTTTGCTGCCTTTATACATTCAACAATGGCATCATTCCATACACATACATTTCCATTTACACATCAACTCATTTAAACACATTTGCATATATATTATGATCATTTAAATCAACACCAAATATATGCTTAATGACTTACCTCGTGTTGGGTAAAATAGTTCCAAGTCGGCTACTCGATGACCTTCGTCTTTCCCTTGCTTGATTCTCCTTCTTTAACTCCTTGAGCTTAATCAATAAATCAACTAGTTTAACCATCTTGCTAAACATTCATAATTCAACTACACATGCATATGTATGCTTGTATATTCGGCAACCATTCTTACTAATCACCCATTTGGTCGATTATACACCTAACCGAATATGCACCAAAAACTTGATTCAACATCACCTACATACTTACTTTAATGGCCGAATATATATATATATATATATACAATGTCAACTAACATCTTTTAATCACCTAATTTCATCTCATGAACATTTAATCAAATTTTCCCAATCTAGCATATATTTTCACATCCATTTGTAACATCATGTACAAACACATATACACATATATCAAAACACAAATTTTTACCTATCATGCAACAAGCATAAATCGCACTTATGAGCATGCCATGGCGAATACATCCCACACCATCCCCTTTCAATTTTTGGTCATGGTTAAACAAAGAAAACTCCATGTCTTACTCAAGAATGCTAAAAGAAATTTCAAGAGTAGTCAATCCATCATTACATGCATCATCAACAAGCTTCACATTTAGCATGCAATGGCTTTAACACAATATCAACCTTGGCCAAATACCATTTCCATGGCATAACAAGGATTTGAACCATGGGCTAACATGAACATCAAGTTAGCAACTAAAACATGCATGAATCTCATGACACAACCTCAAACATACCTTAATCTTGACACAAGTATGACCAAATCTCCTTCTAGTTCTCTTCTAAACCAAGCATGAAGCAAAAATCCTTCCTTTTTCCCTTAGTATTTTCGGCCAAGAATTGAGAATGGATGAACAAATTTTTCTCCTTTCTTTTTCCTCTACTCACGGCAACAAAGGGGGGGGCATCCATGCTCATTTTTTTTTTCTTTTGTTCATCATTTCCCTTTTTTTTTTCTCCATTTCTTTATTCTTTCTAACATGATCCATTAACTAGACATGTTTGAAACATGTTCCCTTTGCCCATGCTCTTTATTTTATTATTTCTAACATCCACTGTAACACCCCATACTCGTGACCGTCGCCGGTGTCGGACACGAGGGGTTAACGGGCCAAATCCTCTCAAGGTACCAACCAATTTAGCATTTCCAGACAGGCTGGAAAACTGCGTCACTGTCGCCTTAAAAATCATATCTCGAGTTCCAAAACTCGGAAACTGATTCCGTAAATTTTCTCTGAATTTAGACTCATATATCCATCCATGAATTTATTTCTAGAATTTTTGGTCGGGCCAATTGGTACAGTTTATTAGTTAAAGTCACCCATGTTACAGGGGTCGACTACACTGACCTTTGCGCGTTACAACTTGAATATCATCTCGTACAGAGCTCTAATGCTCATGCCGTTTGTTTCTAATGAAACTAGACTCAAAGGGGAATCTATTCATATAAGGCATGACTTCTAATTGTTTCTGGATAATTTATGGCAAATTTTCAAAGTCGCGACAGGGGACCCAGAAACCGTTCTGGCCCTGTCTCACGAGAACTTTAATATTTCTCAGTATACTACTCATATGGTCGTTTCGTTTCATCCATATAAAAATAGATTCATCAAGGTTCAATTTCATAATTTACTCACTATTTAATTCTACTTCTACTATTTTTAGTGATTTTTCAATCTCATCTCACTGCTGCTGTCCGCAACAGTTACTGCAGTAGACTATGCCAATTTCATGAATCTTTCCTTGGCCTTAATCATCCATCATACATGACACAAATTATGGCCACCTTATCAAAATTTAAAGTTTCTAAGACTCGTGGCTATAGGTTCTAGCATCCCACTCGACGACCGCATAGGCCATTTTCATATGGCTTAAAGTTTACAACCCACAGTTCAACAAAATATAATAGCCTATACATGCCAAATGTTCTTCAACAACGAAGACAATACCAAAAGATTTCAGCCGGTGTGATGACTTCAACGACGGTTCCGAGCACGCAACAATACGAGTCCAAGAGACCTAAAATGGGTGACAAGAAAACACCGAGTGAGTTTATAACTCAGTAAGTCATAAGCATTCAACAATCATCCATTGATAAAGTTATCACAACATGAACAATAGACGAGGCTAGGTACTCATCCATATTGAAGCTATACCATAAATCCTCGGACCTTTCGGTTCAATCTCATACCAAGTCATACATCCACATTTCATATTCTATACAACAAGATATTTGAGGCATTTTCACACACTAACTCATTTCCACCATAATCATACAATTTCAATCATCACATAGATTTAAGGCTTACCAAGTTCAACCCCGAGCATGAACGTATTTTCTATTCGTCATGAGCTCAAGGTACTTACCCGATCCGCTGTCCGGGATTAGCTCGATGATGTCGCACACTCAGTGCCAATTGTAATGCAAGAGTATATAGTGAATCCGCACACTTAGTGCTATATGTATTCAACTCGCACACTTAGTGCTATATAATCAAACTCGCACACTTAGTGCTGTACAATTTTAAACCCGCACACTTAGTGCCATACCCTTCGAGCTCGCACACCCAGTGCCATATATTTCCAGCATGCACACTTAGTGCCATATATTTCCAGCATGCACACTTAGTGCCATATATTTCCAGCATGCACACTTAGTGCCAATCTCGTCACCGTACACATGTATTGCCCGCACACTTAGTGCCGAAAGCAACTTTCTACACATTTCACTATTTCTTTTACGTTCAACAAATGTCATCACTCCATACACATACATTTCATTTATATGTATATATCATCCCATTAAGCACAATTGCATAGATTTTTACAATCATTTAAGCAATATCAAATATATGCTTAATGACTTACCTTGTGTTGGGCAAATAATTCCAAGTCGGCTACTCGTTGACCTTCGATTTCCCTTTGTTGGACGCCTCTCCTTTAGGATCTTGAGCTTAAACAAATAAATCAACTCATTCAATCGCTTGGGTACATATGTTGGTATCCACATTCTAATGATCATATAACATGCGAACGACATGGTAAAATTTTATCTTGCTACCTTATGTTCTTGGCTATTCGCCAATAGCCTTATGCAATTTACTATTCTATCAATAATCCAATCGCACATACACGTATACATATTCGTATATTAGATAACCACCCTTACTAACCACCCATTTTAGTTGATTTCATACAATCAAAGGCAATATCATAATTGGGTATACTTATATAGCCGAATGTGCTAAAATTGATCTAACATCACCTATACCCTTGATTGAATGGCCGAATACTTATACTAGCAATTATAGTATCGATTTTATTCTTTCAAACACATAGTCCCATTCGGCCCTAACCATTTACTTAACGTATGTGTACAAATTCCATCTCAAGATTAGGAGTTGCAACTACAACTAGGTTACAACAATGCTCATCAATGACCGAATGCCTAAGCACAACTCTACTAAAAATTTATCCAACATCATTAACTTTGCCTTTCACTATTTTTTTTTTTCTAAACATCAAATACAAAGTAACTTACATGTATATATTAAACCAACCTTGCTAGCACAATATCCCTTAACCGAATATCATAAACCCAAGCCGCATATATAGTTCATCAAGGCCTTTCATTGGCCACATTCAGCACCCCCTCCCCCATGAACAACCAAATTTCAACCTCCATTTAAAAGTATATGTACCAAGAGCTTCAACTACTTGGCCAAATACCAAGCCTCCAAACACCCAAATTTAATCCATGGAATGAATAGAACTTGAACTAATCACCTCGTTTATATCTAAATTTCCAAGGATTTCAAAGTGCTTACCTCTTCCTAAGCATCAACCAAGCCGAATCATGCACAAAAGAAATCCCTTCTTCTTCCTCCTTCAAGTCACGGCAATGGAGAATAGAATGAGCAAAATTTTTTTTTTGTTTTCCTTGTTCAATACACGGCAATGGGGAGGGGTAACCACACACACACATTTTTTTTGTTTCTCTTCCTACTAACACCAATATAATAACAATTCTAACATCAACCATTAGCAAAACATGTTGGAAACATGTTCCCTTGCCCATAACCTTGTCATGGCCGGCCACTCACCTTAGGAAGTGGGTTATTTGACATGTAAGGACAACCATTTTCCCACATGTATTAATAGGCCACCTTACATTTGCCTAGCACATTTTTAAATTTTCTCACATAAGTCCTATTTGATAAAATTCACTTACAATTAACAAAATCCAAACATTCAATTTTTCACACATTCATATTCACATATTCTAGACAATAAATATTACGTTAGAACATTTCGGTGACTCGGTTTAGCGGTCCCGAAACCACTTCCCGACTAGGGTCAATTTTGGGCTGTCACATCCACCATTAGCAAAACATGTTCAAGACATGTTTTCTTTTGCCCATCTCCATTACCATGGCCGGCCACTTCCTATAGTTGGCTAAATTGACATGCAAATCCCTCATGTCTTTACTTCATGCATTATTTGGCCCTTAAAAATTCACCTATCACATTTTCAAGTCCTAACACATGGGTCCTTTCTTATAAATTAGCACTTAATTAATAAAATCAAGGCACGAAATATTTACGCATACAAATTCCACATACAATAAGCACAGAATATAACACCTAATTACTCTTATGACTCGGTTTTGTGGTCCCGAAACCACTTTTCGACTAGGGTCAAATTAGGGATGTCACACACAAACCCCCTTATCCTTCTCCCTCTTCCTTCTTTTTTCCCCCTCACCCCTATCGTCGCCCCAAACAAAACCACCCCGTAGCCCCATTTGGAACCTCACGAGCAGCTCCAACACTCCTTTATCCCTTTCCACTCACGCCTACACCAACCGTCGATAGGCCCGCACATTCCAACCACCACCCATCGTTGGTTACTAATTTTCTCCATTTTTACTTATTTATTTCATTCTTATTAGTATTATTTCTTATTATTCATATTTATTTATTTATTATTTTACTATTTTGTTCTTATTGTTTTATTTTATTTTAGTGTTTTATTGTTTATTATTGCTTAGTTAATCCTTATTCTGTTCAGTATTGATAACTCCATGTCTATGCTCCATTTAGTCTTGGACATTAGCACTATTTTGCATTCATTTTTTTAGGATCATAGTCTTTTGATGTTATTCATATTCTGCTTTCTCATTTATTTATATATCTAGTGATCATTTGTTTAGTTTTCTACTAGGCATTCACATTCTACTTATTTTATTTGTTGATTGAGCTGAATTTGGATGATTATTTCTTATTCGTTTGCCTATTGTGTTGATTGTTGATTATTCTAACTGAATTCTATGATTGCTTTTGCAGGAACACAATGACAAACCCAAAAGGCAAGAAAACTATAGTTCCTGCCTCGAAAAAATGAAAAGGAGCGACATCTTCCTCTGGCCCCACCGCTGAGATACTACACCCATTCCTCCAATTTCCACCAGGACCCCGGGAAGAACTATTCCAAATACTACGGGCCCGACCCCTAGGTGTGGGCCGTTGCATTGGTTGGACTGCACTAGAGCAGGTCCATCTAGCTGATTTGGTTCGAGCCCTCTTAGCTACCGCTCTATAGGACCGATTCTTTGACATCATCGAGACGACGTATCTAGAGCTCACTTTGGAATTATGCTCGACTTTTCACATGCAAACAGTTATGGCGGAGTATGATGACCTAGCAACAGTCCAATTCCGTCTTAGTGGTCTAGTACAGTAGCTGAGTGTCCCAGAATTTGGCGTCATCTTAGGACTATATACGAACGAGTTCATAGAGGCTAAAACCTTTCCTCACCTCCACTGCTATATCCACTATGCACCTTCATCATGTTGGAATGCCATGATGCCTGCTATAGGCATCTATGACCCCAGCCGTTCCAAGGCATCGGCACTAGCTCCAGCTCTGCGATATCTCCACGCTCTTTTGGTACACACTTTAATAGGGAGATGAGAGAGCACTGGTGTAGTGAACACTCACGATGCATACTTCCTGTGGAGCATGAGGTAGGGGCACATTTTTGACCTCACCTAATTCATTTCCCTTGCCTTTAGCCATCAAACCGAGCGACATCGGAACGGAGCCATCAGCCTAGGCCAATATGTGACTCGTCTAGCGCACTACTTCGGGCTCCTAAATACAGTGGTACAGTCTTCATCACTCACTCTCATTGGCCAGATGTCCCCACATGGCATCCAAAGTATGTTCCATCTACGAATGATTGAGCGTCGTCATGGGTTCGACCCTCCTCAGTATCGACTTGCACGAGCTACCGATGAGGATGACGTCGAGGATATTCCTGATGATATCCCTACATTTCAGGAGGACCCACCATTACAGCCACCACCGAGCCACCGACCAGTTCATGCAGCTGCTTCAATATCTAAAGTTTTTGACCACCTTAATCGCTTTGAGCAGTATTGCACTCAGCGATTCGATAGCATCGACACTACAACAAATTTGCCAACATTTTCACATATCACCTCCAGCACCACCACTGCACGATCTAGCTATCGACAAGGACTATTGAGTCCATCTAATTTTTAAATTGCTTTTCCTTTTATTTTATTTTTATTTTGGCATTTCTTTTGCACTTTCATTATCCATTACTTACAAGACTGTTATTAGTATAATTTGAATTTTCCTTTATCTAGTTATTTTATTATTACTAATCCTAATAACCATATACAGATAAATCCCTTAAATATTATCAATGGCATCGCAGTTTCAAAAGGTTCAGTCGATGGGTACCACTAAGGCATACACATACAATCATCCATAATTGCCATGTCCTGCTCGACCACGACCATAGCCCCCACGACACCGACCACCACGATAACCTCTTTGTTGGGCACTGTGATTGTGGAACCCAACCTCTACCACCACCTTCACCTCTATCTACATGTCACATACACATCACTTTCAATGCTTCTAAACCTGTTTCCGCCCTTCCAAGGATTACATCCAAATTCAGGTCAGTTTCTATTCTCCCCCTCTCTTCTAATCTTATGCTTATATTGCTATTATCTATCTCTATACATTGAGGACAATGTACACCTTAAGTGTGGGGAGGATATTTATGTGATTATCAGAAAATCCCTGAATTTTTTATCTTATCTTATTCTTAAATAATTTTCTTATATCATTATTAAAGTAAATTTTGATTGATCTATGATTTTTATTGATATGTTTTGAATTAAATCATAGGTAATTGTGCATTAATTGTTTAAACTTTAAGAAATTAAGGAATCAAGCATGATGAGTTGACTTATGAGAAATAAAATTGCTAGGTTGTTTCCCTGAATTGAGGTGTTATCTTGAAGTTTTGAATTTATAGAATTGGCATCAAATACCCATAATTTTCGTGAGATTTTGAGCCTTTTAGAGCATATATCTTTCTTGCTCAGCATATATCTTTCTTGCTCATTGATTTTATTGGTTATGAGTGTGTCAACATTGATTTGTTATTCTAGAAATTGCATTGATTATACATGTTGAGACCATACCTTTGATTTGATATACAAAAATGATAAAGGCACCTAGGTTTTAACCCATCTACCCCATAAAAAGCCTACCCACATGATTGACCCCTAGTGAACCCCTTTGAGTCTTAACTATTATTTTTGGAATTCTTCCCTTAATATTAACCCATAACTTAACCCTTTTTGATTCATTAAGTATTTTTCCCTTTTTATTGACCTTTTTTATCGAGATTTAATTTGATTAGTTACCTTTTTCTTTTTCGTTCATTCCAGTTGTTGAATTAATTCTTATTATGTATGTTCCATTATTTGTTCTTATTCTAAAAAAAAGATGTATATTTATATTCATACAGTTACATATTGTTCTAAAGAGCTTGGATGAGTTAAAGTTGTTTTGTTATGAAAAAGTTCACATTTTTTGCTTTAGATGGTCCAAATTCTAACACTCTCTTATAGTTCAGCACTTACCCTTACTCTTCTAAATTTGGTAATTTAGTTCAATTAATCTCGATCTAACCCTCTTTTTCAGCCTTTATCCACACCTTTAACCCAAGCCCCATTACAACCCTGTTAAAGACCTTTTGATTTGTGTATTATTTCATTATAGTGGTGGAGGTTTGATTTTCATGCAAGCATATGGTAATAACTTTCCATGTTTGATTATTGAGTACTTAATTATTAAACCCTAAACACTTTGAATGATTTGAGGGAATCAATAGTAAGGATGTCAACCTTGTCGATTTGGAATTAAAGTTGATTACTTAGATAAAGGGGGATACCTATAATTTTATGATTGAAATGCTCGATTTAGATTGTTTGAAACTTTAATGTTCCTATAGTTAAGCTCTTAACGTATGATTACTTATGGATTATTTCGAACATTATTAGTAAGAATTATAAGTTGAAAAGAACTTATTTTAATTGTGAGTTGAAGACTTTGCTTGAGGACAAGTAAATGCTTAAGTGTGGGGATATTTGATATACCGGAAGATATACATATTTTTTACCCCATGCTTGACATATTTATGATGATTTTTCCTTGTTTTATTGAATTCGATGCTCCTAATCCTTTAATTTCATGCTTTATACTCAGGAGAGCTTAGGATAGCAAAAAGAGCAAGAAACGAGCCAAAAACGGACAAATTGGCCTAAATCAGTGTTGCACACGGCCTAGGCACTTCCACAAAGGTAATCCACACGCCCGTGTGTGACACACGGGTAGACTACACGCCCGTGTGTCATTGCCGTGTCGACTAAGAACCAACTCGGTATTGCACACAGCCTGAGCACTTTCACACGTGGGTGGCACACAGCCGTGTCCTTGTCGAGCCCAAGCCTAGTTCTATTCAGAAAAGGGCACTTTTGATAGTTTTGAAGCATTTTAAAGCCTATATAAACACCTTAGAAAAGGATTAAGGGGGACACACAGAGTTGGAGGCAGAAAATACTCGCGAATAGCCATTGGAATCACCTCGAAGCCAGGATCTACATCAAGACTGAAGATTTCCATCCAATTTCCTAGAAGTTCTTTGGTTTTCTTTATCTTTTGTTGTTTTCCAAACTTTGAGATGTTTTCCATTATTATTATGAACTAAACTTCCTAAATACCTAGGGGAGATGAAACCTATGACGAATCTAATTACTATTTGAATTATATGATAAAGACTAATTCTTATTCTTAATTGTGAGTTCTAAATTCTTGTTTTAATATTCTAGGGTATTAATTTAGGTTTTGGTGTGCTTAATCAGTGGAGCAAAAGTCCTTGTTTAAGAGTAGATCATCCATAATTAAGCGGAGTTGAATGTACTCCTAGGGATAGGATGACATAAATCTGCCGAATTAGAGTCAAATCTAATAAGGGAATCCATAGATCGAGTTAATACGACAATAGGAGTTTTAATTAGAAATAGATTTCAATTAATCAACCTAGAGTTAGTTTTTTTTAGTCTCGAAATGGATAATAACATAAATCAAGGATTTCTACGGAATAAGTCAAGTGAATAAATCATCTAAGTCAAAGGTAATAAGTGAAGTCTAGGTGGATTCTTTCTTGGGTATTGTCTCCTCCATTGGTTTTATCTAAAGTATTTTCCAACTTTCTTCCCTATCATAATCTTAGTTAAATTAGAAAATTAATTTAGTTTAAAAACACACTTTAATTCTTAGGCTAGATAATAAAAAGATAGTAATTACTAGTACTTTTAGCCCTCGTGGATACAATATTTTCGGTCTCACCATAACTATACTACTGTCCGATAGGTGCGCTTGCCTTAAGTCAAATTTTTAGTTAGTTACACGACCATCAACAATTTATTGTCAAACGAAGTAGAGAGAAAATACAAGAAGAAAAAACAAAAAGGAAAAGAAAAAGAAAAGGGAGAGAAGAACTAATGTTAGAATTTTTTTTGAGAAATGGAAAATAAAATAAAATAAAATTACACATAATCCTTACTCCCCCATTAACCACTAACCACCTTATCCCACCAAATCTGACACACTAATCACAACCAACTACCTCAGACTCCTAACTCTACTGAACCTCTATCAGACAACCGAAGCAAAAATATAATTTACGCTCTCACAGGGAATTGAACATGAGACCTTAAGGTAAGCTAACACCTTACCAATTGAACCAACGGACTCATTCTAATATGAGTTTTCTAAAGATGAAATATAACCCAGCCCACCAAAGATAAGGCTACGATCAAAATGACAGAATTTTCTAGAGAGTGGAACTTGAACCCAACACCTCATGCACACACCCAGAACACTTAACCACGAAAGTAAATACATATTTGTGTCACAATTCATAGAAACAAAATTAAGAAATTTAAAGTGTTACACCGAGTCTACGGGGCCTTAAAAATAGGTTGGAAACATTTTGGAATCAATTCAAAACATTTTAGAAAAATTAGGAAAAAATTGAAAATTTTGGAAATAGAGGTTACATGGCTGTGTGGCAGAGCCCAGACCGTGTGGCTTAGAAATAAGATAGTGTATGCAAATCGTGTAACTTACTCTACCAATGTAACATAAAATCACACAACCGTGTAGCTCAGGGTTACACGGTTGTGTCGCCAAGCTATATAACTCTCTATGCCTATGTGGCTTAGGGTCATAGGGCTGTGTAATTCTCTATGCCCGTGTGGGCCAACCTGCAGTGAAAATAAATAAGACACAGGACCATGTGGATAGGCTGTGCGTGACACACAACTGTGTGACAGCCTGTGTCCCAAACCATGTGCACTAAAATTTGCTTATAAAATAAGACATATTTTACACCTATCTTGGGTATCAAGCCAAGCCTAAAACCACCCTTTGAATATTACCAAAAACACCTTCAAACAAGTCAAAACATGCTACTTGCCTACAACTTATGTGCCTAACCAATGTGCCCTAATTAACACCACAGTTTAAACATCATAAAACTTGCATTCAACCCATGAAGCCATACATTTCATTCTTTCAACATCAAGAAACATTATCCTTAGCTACCACATTATACCATACATCAACCTAAACCAAAATAACTTATAATATACACTTCCCAAAATAACCAAATCCATAAAAGACATACCATCAATGTAAACACAAGAATTTGCAACTAAGTGCATATGTGTATGTGTATTGTGTTGATCCGATATTCTGAAAATGCTGGTGTGAATTACTCTAAATGTTGTGATTTTGTATATCAATCGGTTGCGCTGATTTTCTTGTGATAGAACTTAGACTAAGCTTCATAGTTCACTCCTTTAATTTTCATCCTTATAGATAACCCACCAAGTTAGGAAGCTAACTTGGCATCTAGAGGGTCTCGGTCTTTATTTTTATTAAAATATTTTAGACTTATTTTTTTATATTTTATTATTCGAGACTGTAATTGCTTTAAATTTTGAATTGTGGCATGATAATTATAATTAGATTTTTGTTTTTATATATTGCATGACATTGAATTTAAAATTTTAGGATGCTTAAATATAATTATTAAGTAAGTTATGCATGAACCTTGGTTTTATTAAAAACATTAATAGATATAAATTTTTCGTTGCTAAACCATAATTATAATTTTGAGTAATAGGTAATTCAATGATTAACCAAGTTTTCTTCTAAAATAATCAATTTTTTAAAAATGATTGTTTACAAAACTCCAATAGCTTATTGGGCCATTTTGGTGACTAACGAATTTTTTAAATTTGGTTCTAATGTCTAGGCCAGGTTAAGGAGATTACAAAGCTAATATATGAAAAACTTATTTTGCAACATACGATATGCATTAAAGATGATGCATGCGTTTTATATTAACTCTTGAAAACATTCTAAGCAGTTGCAATGATAATTCCTACGCCCTTTGAATTAAATTATTATGGAGATAATCTTAAAGAACTAGTAAGAACATAAACTTTTTTAATACATGAACTTAATTATTTAAGGTTTAGGATTTAGCATAAATCTAGTTTGAATAACATGAATTAGATCTTATAGTTCCCTATATAATATGATTGTAAAACATAAAAAAACATGTGAGAATAATTAAAAATAATAAGGCATGAAAATAACATGTGAAAATCTATATGAAATAATTATGAATGTGTAAAATTTATATAAAAATTTAATACCTTAAATATTATTGTGACGTGGAAAAGTAAAATGAGATCACAAATATGACATGTGACACAAAATCGAAAGTTATTTGAGTATTAATGTCAAATATATCTAATAATTCGAATGTATGATTTTATGTAAGACAAACACAACAGTTAAAACAATTAATATATGATTCAACATAAAAATAAGGTACAAACTTTTTTTTTACAAGTGATACTTTAAGTATAGTTTATTATCTAAATTATTCTAAAAGTTAATTGTTAAAAACAATCTCTTAATCAATAATTTTATGATACATGACACGTTTAAATTAAAATATAAATAAAAATTTTAAATTAAATTAAATTATAAAAATCAAATTTAGTTAAATTAATTTTTTTTCTATATATTTTACACTCTCTCCTTCCATTACCATTTTTTTCTTCTCTTTCAATGCATTTAAAAAAATAAAATTGTCAGATACCTTTGATACATCAATATCTTAAAGAATGGAGAATGTTATTTTTAAGAAAATAATACATAGATTTTGAATTTGGGTAAGAAAGGGATTGAAATTGAGGTGAAAGTGGAAAATAAGCTTACTAAATTTTAGGTTCTATTGTCTGAAATTAAATTTGGACGAGGTTTACGACGGGTTCTTGAATTTATTGTCACTTTATTGTGTGACGAATAAAATAGATGAATGTGTTTTTAAGTAATTATGTAAGGAAATAATATTTAACCTTTTAGTTTTTAATTTAAAAGTGTCGTGTCATGAAATAATTGGTTAAGAAATTATTTTAACCATGGTTAACTTTTAGGTAATTTAGGTAACGAAGTTTAGTTTAAATATTACTTATGATAAAAAAGGTTCGATACCAATTTGAAAAAATGTATAGTTTAAGTAACCTTTTATTATTTAAGTCGATTAAGAATTTGACAAGTATATTATAGGGTGTAGTACAAAATTTAAAATATATATAAACAAATATAACACTTGTCATATCCTTAACTTATTTGTAAAGTTTTAAAAACTTCATAACTGTGTATTAAATAATGACCTTAATATAATAGATTGAATAAAAAAATAAAAAAAAGTTACCAAAAACCTTGTGTGGATCCTATTTCAATTGAAACTTGATGAGACGATCCGCCTACACGTCTTGCTTTTATTACTATATTGGGAGTTACTCCACGTATTGCTTGATGTAAAACAACTAGTGGATTTGGTTCTGTCTTTTGTTGAATTTTTTTCAAGGCTCGATAGATAATTTGATAAGCCAATGATTTTTTTTTTTTTGTGTTTCAGAATAAGGTTAACCAACACGTTAACTAATCGATTTCGATAAATTAGATCAGGTTTTACGGATTTTTCTTTTGCAGTACCTCGACATGACATGAGCATGAAAGGGGTTCAAGAATCCATTTTATTTTTATAAGAGTTAAAATCATTTATTTTTGCTTTTTGACCCCATATTGTAGGGTGGATCTCGAAATATATGAAAGATCTCCCTCCAAACTATACGTACGACTTTCATCAAATACAATTTTTCACAAAATTCCATATGTATCTATGAGATCGAGTATGAAATTCGGTTTACTCACTTTAAATTGAGTATTTTCTTCCCTCCCTTTCCTGCTAGGATTGGAAATCCTGTATTTTACATATCCATACGATTGAGTTATTAGGTTTCCGAAATAATGTAATCCGCAAAAGGATTCATAAGTAGTTGTTAATGGAGTCGAAGTTACCAAATTCTGAGGAGTCGGTATTAAATCATGCCTAATTGCTCTGCATATAATTCCTCTGACTACATTTCCTAAACGAACCAATGGCAATTTGAATTGATCTTGTAAGAGATCCGCTACAGAACGATTACGCTTATTTTTCAAATGATTCATATCGTCAAGTATACCCATTCCAAATTTCATTCTACTTAAACGATCCGCAGTTGCCAATACATCTCGCGGTAACAAAAATGTATTGTTCTGGAGTATATTAAGATTCAATCTCTGGTTCATATTTTGTCGATCAATCCTTCCTAATTCACATCTTTGTTGAAAGAATTTCTTTTGTAATTTCTTACACAAGAATTCAAAAAATACTGAATCCCCACCTACACAAGAAAATTGTTGATAAAACTCCAAAATGACATTTTCTTTTGACCAAAATATACAATTTTCTGGTTCCCTCTTTCTCTCCTCTAGTGTTTTTTGTTTTTTTTTTTTTCTCTCTTCGCTAAAAATTGAAAATATGTACTTTTAGCACGTGAGAGTTAATTTTTTTTTTTTGAAATCATTTCCCTCAACTGATTGGATTACCTTAATGTAATAATATGATTTACCAAGTTACAAGTAGTATTAAGGCAATGCCCCTAATTAAGGGTCATTGCTACTGTTATAGACAACTGTGTAATAAATGAAAATTGAAAATTGATTACTAGGAACATCTTGCTTTAAATGTCATATATATGATTAATTTCGTTGCTAGTTAGATTAATAATAACCCCATGACTAATTGCAAAAGCCAAGCTAGTGAGGTAGAAATTATTATAGGTACTACTACTTCCGATTCCGAAATCTTCTATAGCATTCGGCTATATTTAGGATTACAACCAGATTAGGTTATGTAAAACTAAAAGAAACTATGGGATTATTTTTGGTTCACATATTTTTAAATTTGAACTTTTTCATGCAACGATTTTCTTAGATTCAAAAACTTTTGAATTTAAATTTTAGTTTTGAAATTTCTTAAATTTTGATCCGTTTGATTGGTTGGGCTTAGATGAATTCAAATAATTTTAATGTTTTGTAAGTTATAAATATTTTTATCTTCAACTTAATCATTAATTTAGTTTTACACAATGATATGTTTCATGTAAAGCAAAAATTTGATATAGATATTTTCTTTTAATAGAAATATTGTATATAACATAACTAAATTAATATATTATATCACTATAAATTTTATATAATCATTAAATTTAAATTTTATAAATTTCAATAATTATTAACTTTGTATGTTTATTATACACGTATTAATTATTAAATTTGAATAATAGCAGTTGTATTAGAATTTATTTTATATACTTTCAAAAAGTATTTTTATACTCATAATTAATTTTTGAAAATAAATTTTAATTTAAACTTTAACAAAAATTATTATCAATTTATAAAATTTTAATATAATTATATAATATTTAAAATACATTTTCATAAATTAAAGAATTATTATTTTTAATTTATATTTCAATATTATGGTATAATTATATTAATTATTAATGTCATTTAATTATAAATTAATTGTTTTACCTGCATCAATGTATCAATTTAATTACATTAAATTATTTCGATAATTTATTAAAAATTATAGGGTTTCCCAAATATTATGATTACATTACAGGAAAACAGACTTTTAGCGGCGCTTTTTTTAGCCTTTAACGGCGCTTTCTAAAACGCCGCAAAAAACGCTGCTATATGTAACGCCACAAAAATTTGTGGCGTTTATTGGAAAAAAACGCTGCTAAAGGTCAAGGCTTGTAGCGGCGTTTGTGGGAAAAGCGCCGCTAAAGGTCAAGGCTTTTAGAGGCGTTTGTGGGAAAAACGCCGCTAAAGGTCAAGGCTTTTAACGGCTTTTGTGGGAAAAGTGCCGCTACACGTCAAGGCTTTTAGCGGCGTTTGTGGGAAAAGCGCTGCTAAACGTCAAGGCTTTTAGCGGCGCTTGTTTTACAAACGCCGCTAAATTTGGCAGATTTGTAATATTTTTTTCACTAATATCCAGCCCTTCCTGCATTAAAATCCAACCAAATACAACAAATATAATATAAAATGCAGCCAAAAACAGCAAATTTAACATAAAAAATACAACCAAAAATATTAATTCTAAATGATACTTCAAATTTAACTAAAGATATATGATATAATTAATAAATAAAGTATAATTTAAAATATTTTTACAATAATGTTAAACGTGACAAAACTTAAAAACATTCTTACAATAAGAAAACTAATGTCTAAGACGGCGGCTTTTGCGATTGTTGAAACATATGCATCATCTGCTGAAGCTGTAGCTGGAGGTCATCGTACTTTTTGCTCTGTTCTGCTACCATCGCTCGTGCCTCTGCCTCTCTCACTGCCGCTGCCTCCCTCTCTGCTGCCTCTGCTCTAAGTTGTTGCTGGAGTTCTTCATATTTTCGTTGAACCTCGGCAATTTGCTCAACCGTGTTCGCTTGCATCTGAGCTATCTGGTCTCTTAACCTCTGAACTTCAGCTTGAGCTTGACTTCCGGAAGGCATGTATTGCTGGGAGCCGGATCCAAAATATTGGGTCGGGGTAACACCAGATCCTTGAAATCGAACCCGACCGTACCTTTCAGGACCCAAAACTTCAGTGATAATTCTGTTATCAATGTTCTCAAGATTAACAGAACTATCACTCGAAGCAATCGCTTCATATTCCGCCTTCTTCTCCTTTAGTTTCTCCTAAAAAATCAATTAAAGAGTTAGAAACGAAATATATAATAAAAAGAAATGCAACATAACTTAACATTTTTTAAAACTACTAATGATGAATTGAATTAAACAATTATAATTAAAGATTATAAATATTTAGAATAAATCAAATATTATTAAGTGAATATACCATAATTTCTCCACTTGGATGTCATAGGAGATCCATCTTTCTTCCTATCGTAATCTCAAAAGTCAAGGCGTCCAACTTTTGTCCGGATTTGACTTCCTACAATATAGTAGTAAGAATATTATTTAATAATAAAAGTTATTAATATTTGAAAGAATTAATAAATTCATAATACCTCGGCCTCAGCTACAGAAGCAAAACTTCTCGACCCTGCCGTGTGCGTGAATTTTTGTTTTTGCCTGTTGCTTGTTCCAACTCGCTCACGGTCCTACATAATAAAATTATTATTACGTATATAGTAAACACTATATATAATAGTTTGGAAATACGCAATACCTCTCCTTTCTTTGAATTCCAAAATCTAACCGCATCTTCCCATTGATACCTCAGCATTCCTGGCGGAACATTTCTCAGTTTTTCCTCGAGGCTTATGTCTTTCTTAAAATATTGTTTCTTTAAAGTGCTTTTATTGTCTCTCCATCTTTTACCTAATGCCTTCTTGATATAATCATCGGAGACTTCTAAAGCAAATCTCTCCTAAAAAAACATAAGTTTAGAATGTAAATATAAATGAAACTTAAACCAAAGTATTATAAATTGCATTCACATTTTGTTACCTTAATATTAGCGAGAGCCTGGTTTTTGTTGCTATCAGACATGTGATGCCATGATTCGTAGTTGATGGGCAACATATTTGCATTTCGTGCTAAAATGCCCAAATAGCCTGCTAAAAGTTGAGCTTCAGATCCAACAGGCTGACCATGAGTATTTCTACTTACTTTAACACGCTCAACAACATCTAAGTCGTATAAATCTCTAAGTAGCGTCGTCCTCGAACTCGTGTCGTCCCACCACTTTCATTTGAAAAATGATATACTATTATTATAGTAAAATTGACAAATAATTCAATAATAAAAGTCAACACATGTAAAATGAACATAATATTACTTTGAAATTCTTCAGGCTCATCAAGTGTCTCTGGCACATTCGAAGATCCAACAACTGTCTGCTGTTCACTATTTCTTTCTTCCGAATTTGGAGTATTCTGGACAATACTTAAATCTCGTACTCTTCTTTTACGCATTTTTCCTGCAATACACATAAAATAATTAAAGTTTTAGTAACAATTTACAACAATAGTAGTACATATAAAATAGTTAAATTATATAACATGACAAAGATTAAAATTATAATATTACATATAATTAAAAATTGTAAAATCTTACTACATCATTATTCAGTAAATATCTTCATCCACATCATGTCGAACCCATTGATGTTGTGTATTAGTACTAGGGATATTTTCATCTAAGTTTTGTTCTGGAAAAGGTAATGTTTCTGATCTTTCGACGATGTCATCTCTACTTCCATTACCCATGTCAAACAAGTCTCTAGGGGTGTTCCGGAGTACAACATAGCAACCCTCATCAGTTGGATCTTTCGAATAAAAAACTTGTTTCACTTGAGAGGAAAATACATATGGCTCGTCCATCAATTGTTGTCCAGTGTGAATCAAGCGAGAGAAATTAACCATTGTAAAACCAAATTGATCTTTTTTAATTCCTCGAGCAGTATTAACATCTGCCCAATCACACCGAAATAAGATAACTTTCCATCTGCCATAGTAATCCAACTCAATAATGTCGGTAAGAAGTCCGTAATACTCCACATTACCCTCAACCGGATTACTATCCCTAGCACTAGCATAACTTGTAATTGAAGAATTAACAACAACTCCACAATTTTGAGTTCTCCTCATTCTCTCGCTATACTTTGTATGAAATCTGTATCCATTGATGAGGAAGGCACTATATCTTTTTATTACTCTGTTCGGACCTTGGGAAAGCCATTTAACTTCGTCATTGATGTCCTTCCCACTCCAAACCTATTGAATCGAAAGTAAATTAAATAATTATAAATGTATTATGTAAAAACATTCTTATTTGATTAACTAAATTTCACGATTATATGTAACTTATTAACTTTAGTTACATACCGTTTGACTTAACCATTCATGAAAAGATTCTGTGAATAACTTATTAATCTGTCGATGTTGTAATCTTCGAGAGCGTGCACGAGATCTCAAAATTTGTTTGTACTCACTATATTAAAAACAAGTTTAATTGGTTAGAAGATAAACAAATCAAAACAACGAATATGTAAGACAATTTTATAACTTACTTGCATAGCGGTTCAATTGAATCGTAGTAAAAAGTACATATCGATGTGCTGTATCCACGATATATCATCTAATTCTACAATTTCAACTTTGCCGATTGGTTCTCCATAACTTTGAAATAAATAAGTTTCGGCCAAGTCATTATCATTGAGCCCAGCATTTCTACTTGGTCTATTCAATCGTGTTTCAGCATCTTCTAAATATCTAGAACAGAAGGTCATGCACTCTTCTGCCAAGTAGCCTTCAGCAATTGATCTTTCTGGATAACGCTTATTGCGACAATATGACTTCAATTTGCTTAGGAACCTAAACACGATATACAATATTTATCAAAAGCTGTAACTAAATGTATAGAGGTGAATGAATGAATACTTGAGAAATAAATTAGCACCTTTCTATAGGATACATCCATCGATAAAAAACCGGTCCACCAAGGATTGCTTTGTGAAGGAGATGGATTACCAAGTGCACCATAATAGTGAAGAAGGAAGGTGGAAAGATCTTCTCTAAATTGCATAAAGTCAAAGCCGCTCGATCCTGTACTTTCTCAAGTTCTTCGACATTCAAAACATTGCCACAGATAGCTTTCATTATATTGGATAGTTTAATTATACAGGACGTTACATTTTTTGACATATAGCACCGTAAAGCAATTGGGAGTAAATCTTGCATCAAGATGTGGTAATCATGTGATTTTAATGAATATAATCTTCTATCTTTGAAACTCACACATCGAGATATATTTGACGCATACGCATCTGGGACCTTTATATCCTTCAACACCATGCAGAAAACTTCTTTCTCTTTCTTTGACATTGAAAAAATAGAAGGCGGCAACCGATATTTCCCATTCGGAAGTACTTGAGGATGAAGATCACGCCGGATTCTCATGTCAACTAAATCAAGTCGGCTCTGAAGATTGTCTTTTAATTTTCCATCGACATTTAAAATTGTCCCAATTATGTTCTCGCAGACATTCTTTTCAATATGCATGACATCAAGATTGTGGCGTAAAATGTTGTGCTCCCAATAAGGCAACTAAAAAAAATACTCCTTTTCTTCCACAACTCTGCCTCATTAGGATCATCCTCTTCGTCAGATTCATCATCAGATTCATCCCTCGATCTTCTCCTTGTTTGCGTGATAGGTGGTTGATTTATCTTCCCGTAACTAAAGTTGATATCTTTTAACATAAACAAGATTTCAGATCCAACGGTGCCGCTCAGAGCTCCTCTGTACTCTTGAGTACCGTCAAATAGAGTCCTCTGAAATCTAAATTTATGATTTTCATCTAACCACCGAGGATGGCCCATGTAAGAGAACTTCTTCCCATTATACAACCACTTCGAACAAGTTTGCGCAGCACAACAAGGACAGGCATAACGTCCTTTAGTACTCCAACCCGATAAATTAGCATAAGCCGGGAAATCATTAATTGTCCACAATAAAGCTGCACGTAAATTAAAGTTCTCCTTTCTCAATACATCATATGTCTCAACACCGACCATAATTGTTTTAACTCTTCAATAAGTGGTTGCAAATAGATGTCAATATCATTTAGGGACCTTTCTCTCCAGGGATAATCATTGATAAAATAAATGAAGATTACTTCATGCAAATCCATGGAGGCAAATTGTAAGGAACAAGTACTACAGGCCAAGTCTTGCATGAAGTACTCATGATTTTAAATGGATTAAAGCCATCATTTGCTAGCCCAAGCCTCACATTCGAGGATCGCTTGCAAAGCTTGGAAATTCTTGTCAAATGATTTCCAAGCTAAAGAATCTGCAGGATGTCTTAATAATCCATCATCGATCCGTTGATCATTATGCCACGTCATAGATTCTACTGTCTTTGAGGACATGAAAAGCCTTTGAAGTCTTGGTATCGGGGAAAATATCGCAAGACCTTGGTGGCTTCTTTCTTAATCGTGCCCCACCTTCATCCGTATTCACATCTTCTGTATTACTATTCATCCAACGAGACTTACCGCAAACATGACAAGATTGTTGGTTTTTTTGATCACCCCAGTACAACATGCAGTTATTTGGGCAACTATGAATTTTATCGTACCCAAGGCCCAAATCTTTTATTAGTCTCTTCATGTCTTGACAAGATGGGAATTTTGCAAACGAAACATCTCTCTTAGAAACTCTAGCAGCATTGTAAAAGAGTTTCCGGTCCACCCTCCCAAACATTTTAAATGAAATAGACGAATGCAGAAGGACAATTTTGAATATTTTGATCCCTCGTAAAGTTCTTCATTCATTTCATTAAGTAAATTGTAGAACTTAGCCGCTTCTTCATTTGGCTCCTCATTAGGTGCACTTGTTCCCGTTTCGAAAAAAACATTTCCACCAATATTACAATCCTCAGATATAATAAAGTCAGGTGGAAACGATTGCTCACCATGACTACGCATATTAAATGCATCCCGCAACATATCTTCCATGTCATCTTGTCTAACATACTGATGGTAATCAGTATCAGGATAAGTCGGATTAATCGTTGAAGAAGTTCCACTAGATGTACACTCTCCATGGAAAATCCATTTTTTATACCCCCGAATAAAGCCATCAACAATTAGATGTTCGTAGACAACTTCACGAAAATGCCAGTAGATGTTGCCACACTTCTTACACGGGCAAAGAATCATATTCTCTTGGCTTGCATTTTGAAATGCAAAATTTAGAAAAGTTTGTACTTCATTTTGATAGGCATTGCTTACCCTTGACAATTTCATCCAACTCCTATCCATTTTGTAGTTCTTAAAATCTAAAGTTGACAACATATTACAGTTACTTAAATGTTCTCAATTGATTTAAATCATATCATTATACTAAATATCAAGTATCTAATGGGTATAAACTAATTTAGGCAAGTTGCAGGATTTTCGACTATAGATTTATGTATTATGTAAGTTAAGTAAATTTAAGTAAACTAGTTATGTATGATATGATATATATTTAAGTATTATGTAAGTTATGTAATTTATGATATGATATATATTTATGTAAATTATATATTTATCTAAGTTATATAAGTTATGTAAGTTATGTAAATTATGATATAAAATATATTTAAGTATTATGTAAGTTATGTAAGTTATATATTTATCTAAGTTATATAAGTTATATAAGTTATGTATGTTATATAAGTTATGTATGTTATATAAGTTATGTAAGTTATATATGTTATATAAGTTATGTAAATTATGATATCAAATATATTTATGTATTATGTAAGTTTTTATTTCACGATGTGGAAAATCACATGGATAATACATATCAAATATCAAGTATCTACAGGTAAGTAGCGGGATTAAATAATATTTATAAAAATTATTTTAATTAAATAATATACATGTCGTTCGTTTTATTTGACAAATCACATGTGCGATTAAAATAGTCCACACTTAATTTAATTTATGTTTTACAAGTCATCTTTTCTTAAGTACATATTAAAGCTTGTGTGGACATCCGTATTTAGCTTAAAAGCTATGATTTAGTTTGAATAAAAGTTTAACTTAAGCGGTAAGCAGACGATAATATTTTTGATAAAGCGGAGAATAATATTTGTGATAAAAGCGGACGAGAATATTTCAATAATAATTTAAATTTAAGTTAAAAACTATATAAAATATTTTATTAAATATTTGTATATTAGATGGGACATATTAAATTGAAACATACAAATTTTTAAGATTCATCATACGTGGCGTTGTTACACCTAGGAGGATCCATTATATCTTGCACTCGATATAAGGCAACCCGTTAGGTTTCAACCTATATACTTTGAATCTTTAAAATATTTAAAATAAGGTTGGAGAGAAGGTAATCCATTGTTGTAATTTTGATAAATAGTAGTTATAACTTTTAAAGAAATTTTAAAATATTTAAATATTAAAATAAAACATTATTAATATAAAAAATAGTAATTTGAATATAATAATATAAAAAAGAATCGTAGTTTAATTTTTATAAGTAAATTGGAAATAAATATTCAATAGTAAATGAGCTCGATAGAACTTTTTCATGTCTTTTGAATTTTTAAGATTCATCATACGTGGCGTTGTTACACCTAGGAGGATCCATTATATCTTGCACTCGATATAAGGCAACCCGTCAAGTTTCCACCTATATACTTTGAATCTTTAAAATATTTAAATATTAAAATAAAACATTATTAATATAAAAAATAGTAATTTGAATATAATAATATAAAAAAGAATCGTAGTTTAATTTTTATAAGTAAATTGGAAATAAATATTCAATAGTAAATGAGCTCGATAGAACTTTTTTCAAGTCTTTTTGAATTTTTTAAGATTCATCATACGTAGCGTTGTTACACCTAGGGAGGATCCATTATATCTTGCAGCTCGATATAAGGCAACCCGTCAGGTTTCCAGCCTATATACTTTGAATCTTTAAAATATTTAAAATAAGGTTGGAGAGAAGGTAATCCATTGTTGTAATTTTAATGGACAAGCAAGCTACACGGTAATAAAATTAATTCATACTTATTCATACTTAAGCTGAATCAAATAATAATTAAGTTGAACCAAATATTTAAAATTAATTTGGTAACAAAATAGTTCTACTCCAAACAGAACCAGCAATTAAATCTTTACAAAATCGCAACCCCAAAATATTAATTTTTCCAAAATCATCATGATAAAACTATTATTGATTAGAATTTTGAAATAAAAGCGTACCTTAATAAAACGTACTGGTCTACTCCACTCTCACCAACAAAGCAGAGGTGAGTCAAAAAGTAATATTTGTTAAGTAATTTAAACTGAAAATGCATAGAAATAAGGAAAAAATTTAGCAACGAAACCTATCGTACCTAGAACTAATGTCAATGGTCGTGGTGTATTTAGTTGCACCAAATATTAATTGGTGCTCGATAGTACCTAGAACAGATGTAAGATTATAAGAGTAGCACCAAATATATTTCAGTTTAAGCAAATATAAAAACTTTATCTATATCAGTACCAAATATTAATTGAAGATTAAATGGCGACTTCAGTTGAACCAATAGCTACAGGAGGAGGAGCGCAGCGATGGCGAAATACATACAACATTAATTCACTAATACGAGACACATGTAAGATTATAAGAGTAGCACCAAATATATTTCAGTTTAAGCAAATATGAAAACTTTATCTATATCAGTACCAAATATTAATTCAAGATTAAATGGCACTTTAGTTGAACCAATAGTTGCGAGGAGGAGCAGAAGCGATGGCGAAACATATACAACATTAATTCACTAATATAGACACATGGAACTATATCCTAAAAGTCAAAACACAAGGAATTAAAGTATATGTACCATATTTAGTATACAATATAATTTTACTTCATATATATTACTTCATATAATTATTATAGTAATAATTAAATTTATTAACAATCGTCATTGTACAAAAATAGGGAAGAAAAAATTAGGTGTTGGTTAAAAGTAGTCAAAAAATATTTTTGTACAAAATTAATTCAAATACTAAGTAAATCTTGACAAAATAACCCAAACAAGAAGGAATTATATAACCAACTGCAGTGTAAAAGAAGTAACAGATAGGCATTTGATACTTGATAAGGATGCTAACAAACCGATACAAAATTATCAATCGAATGGTGATCATTTTTCATTTGCTCCTCGAATGCATTGATTTATCAAATTAGATTCAATACACGAACATAAATGTAAAATTAATTAATAATAAAACTTACTTGCGTCTCGTAAAGCAGATCTGGAAGAATTACCACGAAAAAGTTTAAAAATTAAATGTCAACAAAATCCAACCGATTTGTACCAAAATAGATCATCTTCAAACTACAACCATCTAAATTGAAAATTGATATAAGGCATAATGTGAGTAATCCTTAGTAAAACTTCATGTCGGTTTTGCGATATAATTGATCAAAATAAACTTCTCATTTAAAAATATGCAGCAGTTGTTGCAAATGTTTTTACATTACATATATTTATAATCCAGTCAAAATAAACTTCATGTCAGTTTTCCTAGATATAGAAAAAGGGATAGAAATGACATCCATATTTAGACATAAGTAAAAGTTTACAAGCTGCAGTGTTTGCAAAAGCTAATCATGAAAATATTGGTCAACAGATTGTTGTAGCACATCAAAATCTTGTTGTAAAAGATTGTTGATATTAGCAAAAAGTAAACTTTGGCCTCTAGCCTTAACAAGTAATGTGATAAGAGAAGTTTCCAACATAATTTAAGTGTTAAAAAAATCATATAAAACGAAAAAGAAAATGGGGGAAGCAAATGCTTTAGTCGTTCACATCTGAGCCTAAGAATCAAAAGAAGTTTATAAGAAGAAACTTATTGACAGACATTACAGACAATAGGCTAAATACAAACAGATCTGATAATATGGGTCAAACCATCTAGCCAATGGAACTGATTGGCCAAGAAATTTTCATTAGATGTTTCTAACTTTATGAACTTTGAACAATGGATGAGGACCAGCATTTGCAACCCCATGACACCATGATATTTTACCTAGAAATAAAGATTTAGCAAATTAAATATACATACCTCTTAGAAAGTATAAATTGGATGGAAGAGTCAATTCTAGCAAATTAAATTACACCTGCAAACAATGAACAGCCATGAAATAAAAAAATAATCTAAGGATAAACAAGAATTAAATAAGAATTAAAAACATGATCCATTAACGAATTTTCCAAAGCAAAAAGCTATAAATTATTTAAATTAACGATAAAAACCAAATTTATATTATTGCTTATGTATTATGAAATACATAAATAAATTAATAAATCCTTTGGATAATTTCCAAACCCCAAGAAGACCAAACATTTTTTATATTATCTATCGGCATCATTCCTAAGCTTTAAAAAATTTGTGGAGAAATTGACTACCCCATCGAATGATTAACATCAATTATTCCATTCCTAAATGAAAATGTTGCCATGATCTCTATGTCTATTCTTAAAGTTGAGATTGATGCAATTCATAACAAGACCAAGGAAGCGTTAGACAAGACTTACGGGCTTTCAATGAATCCCCCTACCTCAAGACTCCTCCCTTTATGTCTTAAACGTTGTATTAATAACTACAATGCCATTATAGAAAGCAAACAAATAATCCTTAATGCAATCTCTATGGGTGATGCTAACGAGCTGAGCATGGAGCTAAGCCACAACATGGAGGATGTATTTGCATGCGAGGAGGAGTTCAACAAAGCCAAAATTGAGTCGCCAATAACAGAATTAAATTCATTACTTGTCAAGATAATTACCAACAGTTTGACAATTGATGTTAACATGACCAACGTTTAGAGGAACAACTCATGATAAACAAATTACATTAAACCTAAAAATTATAGCATTTTTTATTTGTAACACGCAGGGCTGAAGATAAGAGTTTCAGTTCATAACAAAATAACTGAATACCCCTGCAATGTTGCACCCTTCTTACCTCAACAGTTTCAGTTCATAACAGAGTTGCTTAAACCTAATACATAGATAACAGTACCTTTAGAACCACAGCTCCACCAGTTAAGGGCCAAAAAGGCAATTAATTACTATCCATTATGCATTATCAGAGAGGAGCAATTTTTGTTGGGATCTAAAGTCGTGGTGTTCATTATGCATTTCTAATTCTACAAATGAGCCTTTGGGTATAGCTGAATAATTACTATCCATTCTAGATCAAAGAAATGCTTAAGAAGCTTGAAACTTTGTGAAGATCTCTCAGAAAAAAATCGAATGTAACGATTAAAAAACTTACAAAGAATTGGGAGGAATTGAATTGAATGGAATGGACTTTGAAAGGGTCAAGAAAAAGCAGCAGATCCGTGGTAGGTCAACGTTTTTGGATGCTTTATTGGAAGGGGAGAGATAAAGAGCAATTTGTTTGGAAATAAAGAAAAAGTTTTCCAGGGCTGCCATTGGAGGATATAATTTTATAGAAATGTAGATTTAATCTTTCGATGTTGCTACGTTAGATGAATGACATAGATCTGAACCACCATATTTAAAGGGTCATACCTCCATGTCCATGTCTTATTAATATGTTTCATACATGGTACTTCAAGGAAAATTAAAAGCCAAAGCAACATGGCCTCAGCATAATCACTCCCACACTACTATAGCAACTGGACAAATCAGAGCAGAGCTAATGTGCTAAAAACGAGTTGCAAGTTCTCCATGAATAACATTTAATTACACGAATGACAGAGAAGTCTACAAGAGAAGAAGACGTAAGAAAATTCCAGCACAGACTACATATCAAGAAAAGAAGTGGTTGTTCAAAATAGCAAGTTCAGTCAATTAAGCTTTATTCCCAAACAAAAAAAAAAAACAGGCAAGTAATACAGTAACTACACATTAATTTGAAGGGGACTCAAAAACTAACCTTTTCAAACCCACGAAGCATATCACCGTCGACGAGAGGAAAGGGAAAATCGTTAGGGATTTCGGGGATGGGGGAACAGATTAAGGGAAAAAAGGGGACTTGGGGAAATTGTTAGGGATTTTGGGTTTGGGGATTTAGGGGATGATTTGGGGGAAAAGAAATAGGTGCTTTCTGTTTTAGGGATTTAGGGAATCAAAAAGAGGATGAAATGGGGAAAAATGGGGGAAAATGACTTAGCAAAAAACGAAAATGATTTCGGGTAAAAGGCATAAACTTGAGGAGAAAAAACACGCTGCTTCAAATAAGGAAAATTTGTGGCGTTTTCAAAAAAAGCCGTAATGAAACCTTTTATGGCGTTTATCCATAGCGCCACTAACGCCTCTTTTATCTACACTATAAAACACGCCGTTCTAATACGAGTTGTGGTGTTTATTATAGAAACGCCGCTAAAGCCACTACTATTCGGAGGAGACGAGCGCGCGTTTTACTCTGAATAATGATATTTTATGGCGTTTTCTGAAAAAACGCCGCTATTTCCTATCTTTTGTGGCGTTTTATGTATAAACGCCGCTAATACCTAAATATTTTATAAAAATTGATCAAAATTTAAAACTATATATTTAGAATTTCTTTTAAATTATATCTAAAACTTTAACTTTCATTTAATACACATTTTAAAATACATATTATTTATGCATATAAATTAATTAAATAAAAACATGATGCTATTTATATCAATATAATGTGTAAATATTTTACAAGATCTAGATCAAATTACAGTTCATGTACACAATTGCACACTAAACCACTTTTCATCTTCGCTATTTGGGATTTAACATTTATCTTCTAAATTAAAATCCAAAATTATACTCTAAATTTGAAACCCTAAACCTGAGACTCTAAACCCTAAACTTGCTTAGACCACAAACACAAAATCCCTAACCCTAAACTTTAAACCCCAAAACCATTAACCCCTAAACCAACTATAAGTACTTCTCCTAGATCATAAAGCCCAAACTATAAACTCTAAAAATTGTTAACCCTAAACCATAATCGTAGACATATTTTTGGGAATTCGTGTGGCCAATGTTAGTGTAGAACAAATTAAAACACATATATGTTTATATTATTATATTAAATAATATGAGTATGTACAAAATAGCATGAATCTTAGTAAAATCCAAATGTTCTTCAGTTAATTTCTAGCTAATAGTATCATTTCCTTAAACCCTTAACCTAAACTAATTACACCCTAAAATATAGAATCTTAATATATATTACAAGTTTTAATATATATATATATATATATATATATAACAAGGGACAAAAGTAATTAAAATAGAATCTTAATGCTTACCAAAACCCTAAAATAAATTAATTTTTATCATTAATCATAACCTAATAGCATAACCCCTAAAACCATGAATATTAATATTAATTCGACCTTAAACCCTAAAACACAGTAAACCCCAAACTCAAAGTACTCTAATTAAAACATAAATCCATAACCCAAAATAATAAACATTATATCATAAACCCTAAAGCTCTAAATTAACCTTAAAATTCATAACCTTAATTCACATTTTGCGGCATTTTAAAAACAAACGCCGCTAATTCCCCTATAGCTAACTAATGGACGGCGCCGTTTTGCTCAACACTTCTGCGTTGTTTTAAGAAAAACGCCGCTAATACTTCACCCATTGCGGCGCTTTTACAAAAACGCCGCTAATGCTTGAACTTTTTGTGGCGTTTTACGAGAAACGCCGCTAATGCCTCAATAGCTCACCTACACACGGCGCCGTTTTGCTCAATACTTTTGCGACGTTTGTAGAAATTGCCGCTAATGCGTCACCTATTGCGGCGTTTTTGGTAAAACGCCGCTAATGCTTGAAGTTATAGCAGCGTTTTTAGTAAAACGCCGCTAATGCCTCAAAAGAGCTCACAAACATACGGCACCGTTTTGCTCAACACTTTTGCGGCGTTTTTTGACAACCGCCGCTAATGTGTCAGCCATTGCGGCGTTCTTTTATAAACGCCGCTAATGCTTTATTTTTTGCGGCATTTTCTACATAAGCGCCACTAATAGTGCTCTTTTGCGGCGTTTTTTTGACAAACGCCACTATAGCTCCGATCTATAGCAGCGTTTTTTTTCAAACGCCACTGATGTACATATTTTGCGGCGTGTTTTGTCCAAACGCCGCTAAAAGCGCCGCTAAAAGCCTATTTTGCTGTAGTGTTACAAAGTTTAAACATAATAGTGTATCCATTTAATTTTACAAAGTTTAAACATAATACTATATCAATTTAATTTTAAAAATGATAGATGATATTAAATACACTCAGTTTAAAAACATAATACTTGATAAATAAAAATAAACATAAACTAATAAATAATATCAATCGAACATATTGAAGTTTACATTTCATAAACCAAACTTCCGATTTCAGTGTGCAACAATTTCATTTTGCCATGCAAGTTTTTTCAAGTGTTGGTATAAAATTGTGTGTAGAAACCGATGGCAATTAAAAGATGACACTTAAAATCTAACAGTAAAGTCATTAGTAAAAATTGAAATAAAAAATCAATTCAACTTAAAAAAAAAGTGTGCTTTGTTGAGTGTTTAATGAATAAAAAAATTAAATAAGTCTTTTCATTATCGAAAATTGTTAGTTGACTTATTTGACCGTTAATAAAGATAACCACCTGGAGACAAAACATGACATGTCACGTTAGCAAACTTTTAAAAATTATTTTTTAAAAATAATAAAAATATACATTTGGAAATAATGTGGACACATGGTTGCCCATGTTTATTGAATTAGGACAACCATTTGTCCAAATTCATTTTAGATAAATGCAAAATTATAATTTTGAAAATTATAAAAAGATTAATAATTGTAAACGAAAAAATTATAAACTCATTTCACTTTTAAATATTGTAAAAATTAAATGATATCTTTATGTTAATATCATTGAAATTAGAATAAAAATATATTTTTAAATTTTAATTTTCTCATATTTGAATTTTTGGAATTTTTAGATTTTTAAATAATTGTTAACAAGTTTTAAAATTTTATATTTTTTTATAGTTTTACACTCATATAGAATAAATCTAGACAAATGATATCTAAACAACCATTTGTCGAAATTTATTACAAGTACATATTTTTATTAATATTTTTATTTTTAAAAATAAATTTATTTTTATTTTTAAAAATAAATTTATTTTATTTTTGCTGAGGAGGCATGCCTCGTCAGCAACCTTCCAAGTGACATACCATGTGTCATCTTCTAATAGTTACCACCAATCTGGTCAGCACCATTAATTGTCATATCAATCAATGAACAACTTTTATTAACAGAATAATCTAATTAATTTTTGCATCATTAAAACCTATTTTTAAAGGGCTCAATTATTACTTTTTATTTTTTACTAGGGTGTCCCTGAAGCCTTTTCAAGAAAAAAAAGTTAAATTATTAAAAGATAGCAAATCTTATTTGAATATACAAGAAGGAATCGATTAAATTGATGCTTTCTAAATTGTTAGACAAAAATAGGGAAAGACTTCATTTGTACGATGATTATAATATAATTAATCTATTTTTTTTTGGTAGAGAACACCCAAAATAATTACATCATTATTTCAGCATCATTATGCATAAAATAACTATCCGTCTTTAAGTGATCAAGAATCACTTCATGGGGTTCCTGGCAAACTATGGGGATATAAAGGTATGCTTTCATCCTCCCTGCTAGCATATGAGTAGCTACATTAACTTCTATTGGAATCTATTTAATGATTGCCCTCTACGGCCTTCCATAAAGCTCAAGAATTCTCAAAGTGAGGTCCCTATACAATTGCCGACACAACCTATTTAATGATTATCTTTTTGAAGCCCCCTAGAGGGGTTTCCAACCTTGATCTCATCTTTGCATCTTAGAACCACTCACGGGGGTTTTAGAAATATGTTTAATAGTGCTTGCCCAAGACCACGCTGAATGAAGAATATAAGTGCTATTAAAACTTTCCCCTTAAAACACCTATAGATTGCTTTGCTTCAAAAAACTCCAACAAATAATTTCATAAAAAGGACTGCCAGTCAACTTCTGTAATCACCAAGCCCAATTCATTTTTCAAGTTCATCGAAATCCATTCCACCAAATGAGTGACAAAAAATTGCCCCAAAAATCTTGAAGAGACTACCTATTTCCATACTTCTTGTGCATTGTCACAATCTCGTTGAACATGAGTAATAGATTCTTCAACATTTTTACAACTTGCATATTATGGGTCACTTGCAAGCCCTCTCCTACATCGTTTAGCATTGGTCATTAGCCGTTCTTTATGATCTAACCATAAAAAATGTCTTACTCTTTGGGGTCCAATAAAAGACCAAATGAGCTTCCATTTGCTATCTTTCGGATTGAGATAATTTTGCTTGAGAAAAATATAAGTAGATTTAACAGTAAGCTTACCATGGTCAGACTATGTAGATATCAACTCATTATTACCAATTAAAGGGTTTGGCGGTTGAACTGCCGCAATATAAGGCAAGATACTGTTATCCAAAAACAGGCTAGGAAAATCCCAATCCCAGCTACAATTAGTTAAAAAGATCTCCTTTAACATTGTATTCATTTCCAAATTTCCAATGCTGTGATAGAAATTAATTAAAGGCCTTATCTCTAGGACCCAATTGTCGGTCTAAACCTTTATAAGATGTGACAGCCCTAAATTGACCCTAATCGAAAAGTGGTTTCGGGACCACTAAACCGAGTCATAAAAATAATTAACCGTCATAGTTGATGCTTATTATATGTATATATGCATGTGTGAAAATTTCATGTTTGAATTTTGTTAATTGTAAGTGAATTTTATTAAATAGGACTTATGTGAGAAAATTTAGAAATGTGCTAGGCAAATATAAAATGGCCTATTAACGCATGTTATGAAAATGATGGGTTTGCATGTCAAATTACCCAAAATTTGAGCTAGTGGCCGGCCATGCTATGGGGTGAAACATGTTGTGAACATGTTGTGTTAGTGTGTTATGTTAGAAAGAATAAAATAAAGGGGTTAGTAATTAAGTAATGAAAAGGGAGGGGTGATGAAACCAAAGTTGTCTCCCCCTTACCCCCCCCCTCCATTGCCGTGACTTGAAGAAAAAAAAAAGAAAAAAAAAGCTCTCATGTTGTTCAAGTTGGCCGAATAGAAGAAAGAAAGGAAGGGAAAGAGCTTGGAGAAAATCGGCTATGGTGGTTCACTAGATTAAGGTATGTTTAATGTTGCTTTGAAAGTTCATACATCCCTTGGATGATTAGTCTAAATTCTAACTATCTCATGGAGGGATTTGGGGTTATTAGAGAGTTAGTATTCGACTAAAAGGCTTCAAAAGTTTTAGTTGTAGCCTTGATACTATTAGCATGTTGGCTATGTGGATGTGTTATGATGCTTGAGGTGTTAGATAAATTTTAACTCATCACCAAGTTCTTTAAGCAACCCAAGTTAAAAGTTTCGGTATTGAGGTATCTTGAGCATTCGGCCATGGTAGGAGGTAGAAGAGAAATATGGTTGTTGTTAGATGAAGTAGAGTCTAACAAATGAGCACATATGTGCATTAGTTGCTAGATGGAGAAGAATCGGCTAGCAAGTTGTGTGCTAAGGCCGAATATAGGTTTGACCATTATTGAATAATGTATGTGTTTTGGAATTGATGGAATGGAGAGTATGCTTAAATTGTGTTATGAACAATTATGTGTTAAATCAAGGTTTGCTAAGCTAGCTATTAAGGTGAAGTGCAAATGTTAGTATTTGATTTCTAGTGTATATATGTGTATTAGCCGAGTTTTGAACTTGAAACAAAATGGTATTTAGTCAATACAAGTGACCATATTTGTAGAATGTATTAAGTATACAATCGGCCTCAACATAGACATGCATATTCGCCACATGAATGAGTACATAGGTTGATGTGTATGTTCGCCATAGGTAAGCATATTGATGGCTTTATCTTGACTTAGAAAATTGACTAAGGAGAATATTGGCTAATATGTTGAATTTGATTCGTGATTTCATACATATATGACTCTAATGCCTAATATATAAGGGCTAAGTACCTTAAATTCCTCTTTGATGTTCAAAATGATTAAATCAATGTATTTGTTAATATTAAGCTCAAGAGCAAAGGGGAACTAAATCCGATAAAGGGAAGGAAAAAGTGATCGAATAGCCATCGAAATCGTTCGAAAACATCCGAGGTAAGTTTTCGAGTAATGAAACTTAGTTTACGATTTGATTAAGTCATGACGTATAATCATAACAAATATACGGTGATATAATGATTCTACTTGAATTATGTGTTGAGTTAATTACTTTATACGTATGATGGGTAGCCGTATGTGCATAGAAATCATGTCATGAAGCAAGCCGAATCATGTTGTTCGTATGTGGCTATTGAGCCGAAAATGGGAATGCTTAATAATTGATTTGTGTTTGAATTCTAGTTATGAAAATGAAATAAGGATGTGTCATGATTTACTGATATGTGCATGAATATTCGGATGCTAACGGGGTTAAGTCCTGAAGACATTTGTGCTAGTGATTAATTCCGGGCTAAGTCCCGAAGGCATTTGTGCGAGTTACAAATTCCGGGCTAAGCCCCGAAGGCATTTGTGCAAGTTATTATATCCGGGCTAAGTCCCGAAGGCATCTGTGCTAGTGACCATATCCGGACTAAGACCCGAAGGCTTTGTGCGAGTGGTTATATCCGGCTAAATCCCGAAGATAATTGGGTTTGGGAATGAGCGATCTTGCTGTAATAATTTCAATTAATACACTCGTAAAATCCCAACAATGAGGTACGTTTCGTATGTGCATTGAGAAAATTGATTCCATCTAAATAGTATTTGCTCAATCGATTAACAAGCTTCCGGCTTTTGGTTAAGTTGATTTCTTATGTAAGAGTATAAGGGTTGGTAATGTGAAGTAGGTATGATTTTGAGAATGTGTGTATATGAAATTATCCGTTTAGTCATACGAATGCTATACGTCAATTGTGCCTAATTTCATTGCACGAAACTTACTAAGCATTAAATGCTTACTCCGTTTCTTTGATTCTCTGTTTTATAGATTTTGGTTCGTCAGCTATCGGACTCGGGATTGTTGAAGTCGAAGTCGTCCACACTATCAAAGCCCTTTTGGTACACTTTTGGTTGAACTCTGAAAATGGCATGTATAGGACTACCCTTTTGTTGTTGGTCATGTGCCCTTTGGTTTTGTATAAATTTGGATAGCCATGCGAAAATGGCTTATATACACTTTGAGCATAGCATTATAATCGTCTTGTATGTTGTTCATTGAGAGGTATGGAAATGTTTGGTAACGATTAGCCATTGGGAATGGTTAATTATGATTATTTTGATGCTATGTATGACAAACTCTAGTTGATTCATGGAAAACCATGAAATAGGTAAGGTTTACCTTAAAAACAGATGCTGACAGCAGCAGTGGTGTGGATTTGAAAAATCACTAAAAATAGTAAGAATGGAATTAAATAGTGAATAAATTATGTAATTGAACATTTATGAATATATTTTCATAGGGAAGTAATGAAACGATCATATGAATAGTATTTTATGAGATTTTAAAGTTTTCGTGAAACAGGGCCAGAGCGGTTTCTGGATTCCCTGTTTGGACTTAGGAAATTCATTATAAATTAAAAAGAGATATTTAGAAGTCATGACATATATGTATAGATTAATTTTCGAGTCTAGTTTCTTTAGAAACAAACGGCATAAGTATTGAAGCCCTGTACAGGGAGATATATAAGTCGTAATGCATGAAGGCCAGAGCAGTCAAACCCTGAAATAGGGGAGACTTTAACTAATAAACTGTACTAATTGGCCTGACCAAAAATTCTAGAAAAAAATTTGTAGATGGATATATGAGTCTAGTTTCAGGGAAAATTTACGAAACTGATTTTTGAGTTTCGGAACTCAAGATATGATTTTTAAGGTGACAGTGACGTAGTTAGCCAGCTAGTCTGGAAATTTTTAAAATGGACTGTGAAAATAAGTGAATTAAGTCTGTTAACCCCTCGTGTCCGACCCCGGCAACGGTCTCGGGTACGGGGTGTTACATAAGACTACCATCTCCCACTGACCAAGTAAGGTTCTGTCGAAGGATTTGCCAGACTTTGTATAAGGATCTCCAAACAAACGAACATAATCTTCTTGATATATCATTAGGGCAGACCTCCATAAACTTATATTTGGTTCTACGGATCTTAACCCACAGTGCTT
Organism: Gossypium arboreum; assembly: GCF_025698485.1. Taxonomy (NCBI): domain Eukaryota; kingdom Viridiplantae; phylum Streptophyta; class Magnoliopsida; order Malvales; family Malvaceae; genus Gossypium; species Gossypium arboreum. Next base: position 85,935,136 of record NC_069073.1, read on the forward strand.
ACTTATTAGTGAGCAGATTAAAACCCAACTTAAGCAAAAATGATTCATTTTGCTCCTTAAGATTCTGATGTCCAAGACTCCATTATTGAGGGGTTGACAATAATCCGACCATTTTACTAAGGACATCCCATACCTTCCTAGATCTTTTCTCCAAATAAAGCCCCTTGTAATTCTTTCAATCTTAGCATAAATACTAACAAGGATTCTAACAATTTACAAAAATAGTTGGGGTTTTCCATGAGGACCGGCCTTGCCAGAGTGACTCTCTATGCCATGGACAACATTTACGCATTCCAACTGTCTAACTTTCCCTTGATTTTATCAACTATAAACTTAAAAGTGCTAGTTGTAACCTTTTGATGTAGCAATAGCATGCCCAAGTAAGACTTCAAGTCATTCATCTCAGCAAAACCAAGAGTTCTAAAAATTTCACCTTTAACAAGAGGTCGAATATTATTAGAAAAGAAAACCTTTTTCTTACTAGAATTTACTTTGTGACCCGAAGCTGCCTCGAACAAATCAAGAACTTTTCTCACCATCTGAGCCTGATTCACATCCACTTCTGTAAATAGCAAAGGTCATCAGCAAAGAATAGGTGTGACAAATCTAGGCCATTTTTAATAAGGGAAATAGGCCTACAAGAATTATCCTTAAATTCTTTATGGATAAGTTGATCCAATCTCTCCATGCAAAGAACAAACAAATACAAGGAAACAGGGCATCCCTAACAGATTTCTCTCTTCGATATAAATCCCTCTGTAAGGGTTTCATTCTAGACAATCTATATAGAAATAGTAGAAATGCATTCCATAATAATCCTAGACAAGGAGTAAGGAATACCTGCACCAGTTAAAGTGTCTTCGATGAAGTCCCATTTTACTCTGTCATAAGCCTTTTCTAGATCAACCTTGATTTCCATTCACCCTTTTGCTCCTCTCTTATTCTTCATAGAATGAACTACCTATTGGGCAATAATAATATTATCAATAATTTGTCTCCCTATAGCAAAAACTGACTTCTGAGCAATAAGTCTAGGAAACACATGCTTAAATCAGGTAGCAATAATCTTAGTGGTTATCTTGTACAAACCATTAAAAAGGTTAATGGGAAAAAAATTGAGTAAGGATTGGGTAAGGATTCCGAGCTTTTGAATTTTGGAATAAATACCAACAAGGTTTTATTAATTGAACAATTAATAGAACCACCCACAAAAATTCCCTAAACCCAAGAGAACACATCTTGCCCAATAGACTCCCACTGATTCTGGTAGAATAACGCATGAAAGCTATTTGAACTTGGGGCCTTCAGTGGACCCATATTAAAAAGAATGCTATGAGTCTCTTTAATGGTCACCTCCCTAGTCATAATCTCCAAATCCTCCATATCGATCCTTGGGAAAGCCTAGGCAAGGGAAAAAAATACTTGGCTTTGATTATCTAGAGAATAGAGTGATTTATGAAACCAAATCGCTTCTTGTTAAAGGGCCTCATCCTTAAAACACTAATCACTGTTAACTTTTAAAGTAGAAATTTTTTTGAAATTCCTCCTTCTCAAAGTTTTAGTGTCAAAATAATTAGTATTCCAGTCTCCTTGTTGAATCCACTCAATTTTTTATTTTTGCTGCCATAAAGATTCTTCATCATCAATGACCTTTTCATACGCAATTTTCAGCTTCAATTCTAGCTCTAATAGAAATCTTGAACACTTCCTATCAAGTGCGACTTGGATTTTGCCAATACGCCTTGCAAGATCTTGTTTCCTTCTACCAATGTACCCATATACTTCTCTATTCCACTTTCGAAGTTCTGAGGAGAAGTTACCAACACTAATAAATATCTCCTGTCCAAGTATATATCAGTATAACGACTAGTGATCCATATAACTACATATAAAATGAAAATACAAATTAAAAAGAAAAAATCCAAAAGATTTCCATGTTGGCACATAAATGAACCTTTCTTCCTCTTTTCTTCTTCTTTTTACATTATACAGTAAAATTATCAAATTTTAGTTTTAGCTGTTGGACTATATTTGTAGCATCCTATACCTGATCCAATCGTCAATCCCGTGTATCAAATGCAACAACAATCTGAACAACTTAACGTACATCGAATCTACTCTAATTACATCCTAAACAATTTATGATCCTAAACAATTTATGCCTCAAAATTTTCATCCTGAAATCTATGCACCCATTATATTAGTATCAATTTCTTAATATCCAACACTTTTAAATGATCTAACCATCATTTACATTTTACAGAATTAATTTCCATTTAATTTTAGACAAACATGCACTCCGAGGTATGGTGTAACACCCCTTACTCGTGTCTAACATCGGGACAGGGAACGAGGCATTACCAGACTTGTACTCAGATATTCATGCAAAATCGAACTATAAAATTTTTCTTCAAATCAATTTCATTCATACATATGCAATTTGTCCCTTACATGGGCCTATGAGGCCCAAATACATTAGGGGTGGTTCCGGACTAAACAGAGAACTTTCAAAAACTTTGGGCAACTTAACAATTTCCATATTTTGTAGAGTCACACGCCCGTGGGGGTAGGCCGTGTGGTCATACACACCCTTGTGGCTTGGGACACGCCCGTGTCCTCAACCCGTTTAACTTTCTGACTATGATGTTATCATCAAAATAGGGTCACACGACCGTATCACACGCCCATGTGTCCAGACTATGTGGTACATTAAAAATAAATGAATTTTTCATAAAATGGTGTAGATTTCACATGGCCAGAGCACATGCCCGTATGGGTAGGCCGAGTTTCTCACACAGCCAAGACACATGCCCGTGTCTTAGCTCGTGTGTTTACTACTGGGCATACTAACTTGTAAAACTAGGGTGCAGGGGACACACGGCTATGCAACACGCCTATAGGGGCAGACCATGTGTCACACACGGCCTAGACACATGCCCGTGTGTCTACCCGTGTGGACAATTTAGAGGCTAGTTTCTAAGCCAATTTCCACCCTCACTCATGCACATACTCAACATGTTTCATAGCATGCAACATATCATATTTAAACACTCAATATTCAATGCCATGGCATTTTCATGCCTTCAAAATATCATCCTAAAGCACATGCAATTAGTCACACCATTTAAAGGCATTCCACACAAATTCATGCATAACCAAATTTGTTATCCAATTTCTATAATACATCTTCATGACCATGATCATCTTAAGCCATTAAGTCATTTCTTATCTTCTAGCATCTAATTCATACTTCATCATACATTCACCAAGCAATAACCTATCACATCATAAAGACATTAGCACATGCATGCATGGGTAATTAGATTAGAACCCAATAATCAAATATAAGCCATGTCACATGGCCATTACAAAATGAATCATCAATATTAGTGGCCTTTACACTTGGCCAAATTAGCATGACACATATCACAAAAAAACCAAGTCCCTTATATATGCCATAATCAAGTTATAAAATTCACTATACCCAATATTCTTTTGATAGTGTGATCGAATACTTCGACAGCTTCTGATCCCCGAGCTAGCTTGGTGGAACGACAACGGATGGAAAGGAAAGGGGGTAAGCATTAAAGCTTACTAAGCCCACATATAAATAATATGCAATGTTTGTAAGAAATTATCATACCAAGACATAATAACATAACCATAAAGATCACTTATCGTTCAAGCATTTTGACTTATTTATCATGTGTTCATATATATATACTTGCTCATCACAATTTATCCTTTATCAAGGCATTGCTCGATAGTTTAGTGTACATACCTGTACTTACCCGTAATATATCATATGATCATACCTTCTTTAACATGCCCTCATTGGGACTTTCATCACCTCATCCATTGCATTACCCATTGAACACTCGGAATACAATTGGATATACAGAAAACTTGCACAGAAGTGCCACATATACATATGTAGTCAAAGCTACCTCATAATATGTAACGCTTGCAATAGAGCTACTCACGGGCCTGCTTACATAAGCTATCGGTCAAGGTGTAACTACACGGACTGCTCACACAAGTTGTCAGGTATCTGACGCACTCAGGACTACCTAGCCATCAGTAGAACACGTACAAGACAAGCGCCCAAAACACAATTACATGTATTGTATCCATCATGAACTCAGACCAACTCAATGAGTTCAGATGCCATATATATATCAAGAACCCAGACCAACTCAATGAGTTCGAATTTCTAAATTTTTAGTGACATGTCACTTGTATCCTAAACTATTCCTAAGGTTCAAACGAGATTCTTTCTCACGTGTACATAACGTCTCCATTACACTTACTCGTGATGTCGTGGATAACGACCATAATATCATTCGTGCTTACAACACCATCATTAGGCATAACATACATAACAATAATAAAATATTTTCTACATAATATCAACACATCGAAACATAATATATTGTCACATTATTTGCCCATGTACTTACCTCGATACAAAATGATGATAAACGAGCCTATTCGTCAAAAAATTTATTCTTCCCTTGGTCAAGACCCGAATCATGTTTTTTTTTATCTATAATGCCAAATGTAACTTGTTTAATAATCACATTGTTCAACTCGATTCATAATTCATACTTTAACAAAATTACTCTTTTACCCCTAACTTTTAACTTATTTACAATTTATTCCCTAGGCTCGTAAAATGAAATGAATGCATTTTCTTTGTTACCCAAGCCTAGCAGAATTTTCATTATACTCATAACAACCCATATTTTCATCAAAATCAGATGTTTATCACTTATTCTACACCTTTTTCAATTTAGTCATTTTTAGTGGTTTTCATGAAAAATCATCCTGTAAAAGATGTTTATCACACACCAAACTCTCATATTCCTCTATAAATCATCAAAATACATGCATGTCAGACATGGGTAAATTTTCATACATAAACCCTACTTCAAAATAAGGGCGGAAATAGGTAAATCAAGCTATGAGGACTTCAAAAACGTAAAGAACATTAAAAATAGGCTAGGGAACACTTACTATTGAGCTTGAAAAGATGAACAAAACCCTAGCTATGACTCCTTGAAATTTTCGATAATGGGGGAGGAAGATGGACACAAATTTTGACTTATTTTCCCTTTTTATTCTTTTATTTACCAAATGACCAAAATGTCCTTAAGGCCTTTCTTTCAATTTTTTCCTATACATGTCCATTTTTGTCCAAACTTTTAGAAATTGGTCAAATTATAATATAAAGAAATTTCATGCTAAAAGCTTCTAGAACACAAGTTTTGCATCTTATTCAATTTGGTCCTTAAAGTTCAATTAGACGTTTTATGCATAAAATTTCTTCATGAAACTTTTACACAAGCATGCATACATATCATGGACCTCATAATAATCATAAAATCATTATTTCTATATCGAATTTGTGGTCTCGAAACCACTATTCTGACTAGGCCCTAATTCGAGATGTTACAACTCTCCCCTTTTAGGGATTTTCGTCCCCGAAAATCTTACCGGTAATTGTTTCCTCATTGCCTCTTCTGACTCCCATGTAGCTTCTTCAACCCTATTTTTTTTCTGCAAGACCTTCATAAGAGCAATACTTTTGTTTCTTAATTCCTTGACTTCTCGAGCCAAGATCTTAACCGGCTCCTTACCATAAGTCATATCCGGTCAAATTTCAACCTCTGTTGGAGCGATCACATGTGAGGGATCAGATCAATATCGACGCAACATGGACACATGAAATACATAGTGAATCTTTTCTATCTGAGACGGCAAAGCCAATCGATATTCCACCGGACCTATCCTTTTGGTAATCTGATACAGTTCTATAAAATAAGGACTCAACTTGCCTTTTTTGCCAAATCAACTTGCCCTTTTTTGCCAAATCTCAAAACCTTTTTCCATGGAGATACTTTCAAGAATACTTTATCACTGACTTGATACTCAATTTCTTTTATTTTCAAATTCGTATACTACTTTTGTCTATCCGATGCCACTTTAAAATAATCACGAATTACCTTCACCTTTTCTTCGATTTCTTTAGCCAAATCAACTCAATGAATCTTATTCTCCTTAAGTTCAGTCTAATACAAAGGTGTATGACATTTACGTCCATAGAATGCCTCATAAGGTGCCATTTTCAAGCTTGATTAATAACTGTTGTTGTAGGCAAATTCAACTAGCGGTAAGTACTTTTCCCAACTACCTTGGAATTCCAATACATAGCATCGGAGCATGTCTTCCAAGGTTTGAATTACTCCTTTAGATTGTCAATCTACGGGTGAAAAGCGATACTAAAATTTAGTTTCGTGCCCAAAGCATTTTGTAATTGTTTCCAAAATCATGACGTGAACCTCAGATCTCTACCCGAAATAATTGACAAAGGTACTCTGTGAAGTCTTACAATTTCAGAAACATACAATTCAACCAACTTATCAAGAATAATCAATGCGTACTGGTATAAAATGAGCCGATTTAGTCAACTTGTCAACTACCACCCAAATGACATCTTTCTTTCTTGGTGTCAATGGTAAACCTATCCCAAAATCCATGGTAATTCGGTCCCATTTCCATTCGGGAACCAAAATAGGTTGACGCAAACCTGAAGGTACCTGGTGTTTGACCTTTACTTGCTGACAAATTAAGCACCTCGATACAAACTCGAATATACATTTTTTCATACTATTCCACCAATACATTTTCTTTAAATCATTGTACATTTTCGTGCTACCCAGGTGAATTGACATACATCCGTTATGAGCCTCATATAAAATATTCTGAATCAACTTAGTATTCTTCGAAACACAAATTCTACCACGGAACCTCAGACAACCATCAGAATCTTTTCGAAAATCTAGTTCACTGTTCAACTCACATTGAGCTTTCTTTGCTTGTAACTCTTTATCAGTTTTCTGAGCATCATAAATTTGTTGTAGAAAAGACAGTCTAGCCCTCACCTTTGCTAGAATTACACCGTCATTAAACAAGGTTAGCTGCGTGTTCATAGCTCTCAAGGAAAATAAAGACTTCCTGCTCAGGGCATCAGCGACCACATTTGTCTTACCCGGGTGATAATCTATCACAAGCTCATAGTCTTTTAACAATTCAAGCCATCTTCGCTGCCTCAAATTCAACTCCTTTTGGGTCATCATATACTTAAGACTTTTATGGTCTGTATAGACATGGCATTTCTCCCCAAACAGATAATGTCGCCAAATCTTTAAAGCAAATACAATGGCAGCCAATTCTAGATCATGCATTGGATAATTCTTCTCATGGGGCTTCAGTTGTCGCGAAGCGTAAGCTACTACCTTGCCTTATTGCAGAAGTACGTAACCCAATCCACTTAAGGATACATCACTATAAATCACAAATTCTTTCCTTGATTTCGATTATGTAACACCCCAAACTCAGTTGCATCTGTGATGTTGCGTTGGAGTGAGTTTTGAAAAATGTAGTTCTATTAGAAAAGTTCGCTTGTGCTAAAACCTTGTTTGTGAACTTTATGAAAAGCTATTTTATTTAATTTATTTGTTAAATTACAGGTTCATTCAGCAAAACATGTCTTGTACAAAATCATTATTGGGCTTTAAAACATTGTTCGTTGCGGAAGCTTGTGAAACCAGTTACGTGGCATAGCAATTGAAAACCATTTACCTTTTGAAAACCCTAGTCATACTGCTAGCAGATATAAGTCAATTTAAATAAACTCCTGAATAAATGAAACTTTAAAACGGCCTTATTACGTAAAATTTACCTATATAAAACTACTTTTACTAAATTCAAAATGAGAACATAATAGTGTGGCCATCTCCGAGTCCCTCGCAGCACCGACCCGCCTAAGGATTACCTGCACAGATAGGCAGAAAAGGTGAGTTTATGAAAATTCAGTGTGTACTCCATATTTATCAAACAGTCAAACATACAGTATTGAACAGTCTGGGCCTAAGCCTATATCACTTGCAATACTAGTGTTGGCCTTAGCCCAATACAGTAACATTATCAGTGTGGGCCTTAGCCCATTTTAGTACAGTATCAGACATGCATACAAAGATCCTACCCATCCATCCTATACACTCCACTCCGTCCAGTCCTACACTCCATGTAAGGATAAAATCGACCTACCCATCCCTACACTCCAGAATATAATACCGGTTGCGGCACCAACAGTAATTTACAACAGAGCTGCCAGTAATAGGCTTATAGCCTTTTGGTACACTTCCTCCAATATCATATGTCCCACCTCATGCAATGCAACATAATATAAATGTACATATATAAATAAGATGGCATGCTTAAACATTCAAATATCACATAGTTGTAATTCCGTCATTTACCTTATAGGGGTATAACAGTCATAACATAAATTAGGGTCTAGGTGTACTTACCGACCCAACATTAGGTCGACATTCGTCTTGTGTGACCCATGCAACCTTAATAATTAAACAGCAAAAATGGGCCCAAGCCCATAATACGGCCAATATGGGCCCATAGGCTCATTAAGCCCAAATAATGGCCTTGGTCGTGTAAACAACACAGCTGGCCCAATAATCTCCACACATTGGTGCGATTTACTCATGTGGGGCCCACGAGCCCATGGGCCCACACGATCCATTTCGGCCCAAAGTGGCCCAAAACGACCTAAGCCCACGAAATCGCTTATGGTCGTCTCCCCAATCACATTCTCGCACTTTTGCATTTAGATGACCACACGAGCGGGCACACGCCCGTATGGCATCGATGATGCCAGTTTTTCAACTTTTTCCGTTTCGCAATAGAAGTAGTGTGATTACACACTTCGTTGCGAAAATGAGCGAATGAGCCCACGCGCACTCTACCTAACACAACAGAAACTTTAGTCAAAATCTAATATATGCGTTTAACATAAATCTCAACTGAAACTTGTTTCAAAAGACTACTTACTAACGCTTAGCTTGAACGAGCGTGGTTTAAGCCCACTTAAAATGCCGATGAAAGTTAATATAAGACACTTAATGATTATCTACATGACAAACGAACCCATTAAACATATTGCTTACACAAAGGTTGAACATCGCATAACCACTAAAGAATCATGGACATTCGACCAAGATCAAGAATCGCAAAAGTGCCTCAGGTTAATAACCCTAACGAACATTGTGACCTTAAGATAACAGACAAGAAGAAGATTCCGATCGTTCTTGAAATCCAAGCGAACTCCCTCACTCCAAGAGTAATACTACAACCCAAAACAAAAAGTACCATGATCAAAGAAAGAAGTGGTAAAAATCGGTCTTTAGGGAGAAGAGGAAAGACTAATCGAAAATACAAAAAAAACAATAGAGACTTACCAATCAATGTTTAGCCAATGTAAAAGTGATTGAGTGAAAGGGAGGGAGAGAGTCGAATCTAAAAGGAGATGGTTAACCCCCAAAACTCAAGAGAATGGAAGGTAGAAAAGAAACAGAAATGGAGACTAGGCAGAAGGTTGATGGAGCGAAACAATGTTTGGCTACAAGGAAGAAAGTGTTCATCACACAAAACCAAAAATGAGCAAGGAAAAGGATACTCGATATTCGAGAGGCGAAAGATGAAGAAAAGAGAAGAAGTCGACTAAGTAAAACATGATATATGAGTGCAAAACCAGAATACTCGAATGGTTACAATTGATATTCAACCACCAAACAAGTAATACCTAAAAAGAAAACAACAAAAGACAATCGTTTTAGAGAACCAAAACTCTAGCACTATTTTGGCACTGAGAACAAAAGTGACCGAATTTGCACAATAAGCTTTCCACTTTCGGCATGACACTATCTCACACCCCAACCTCCCCTATTTCCTCCTAAAATCTTTCCCTTTATCTCTCCCTAAATCCCTCAAACCACCAATTCAAACTCCTTTCAAACTCCCCCTAACAACCGGCTACACACACCACTCTCTCTCAAACACTCCAACCAATAGAGTTTCGGTCAACCCCAACTACCAACATTGTAAGAGCAGCAAAATATTACTCCCTTGCTCATAGGGTAGCTCGAACTTAAGACCCTTAGGCACACCTACACGCCTCTTACCATTAAGCTAACAGGCATTATATTGCCATGTTTCACTCATTTTAATTTAAAAGTCTATTATCAACATGCAAGGGTTGATTCAACAAGAAGAAAATTTTTTTGCTAAAGCCTAGGTTTGAACCCAGGACTTCTTACACTACTCAGGACCCTTAACCATCACATCAAGTAAGCCAACATGCAACATAACATGCAATTAAATTACTAAAAATTTGGGGCGTTACAACTCTACCCCCTAAAAGAAAATTTTGGCCTTGAAATTTACCTGATCAAAATAGTTGCGGGTATTGTTATCGCATTGCCTCCTCGGGTTCCCACGTGGCTTCCTTAGAATTGTGATTACTCCATAGCACCTTCACTAGTGGAACCGATTTCCTTCTCAAAACTTTCACATCGTGGTCTAAAATTTGAACCGGCTCTTCCTCAAAGGTCAGATCTAGTCTAACCTCAATCTCCTCAGCCAAAACGATATGTGTAGGATCAGAATGATATTGCCTCAACATAGAGACGTGGAACATATCATGAATCCAATCCAACTCTAGAGGTAACTCAAGTTGATAGACAACTAGTCCCACACGTTTCAATATACGATATGGCCCAGTAAACCAAGGGCTTAACTTGCCATTCCGACCAAACCTCAGTCCATTCTTCCATTGACGAGACCTTAAGAAACACCAAGTCCCCCAATGAATACTCAATCTCCTTACGCTTTAGATTCGCATATGACTTCTACCTGTCAAATACTGCCTTCAACTGATCCCGAATCAACCTCACTTTTTCCTTAGTATCAGAAATCAACTCAGGGCCCAGAACACGCCGCTCACCCAACTTAGTCCAACAAGAAGGAGTACGACACCTACAACCATATAATGCCTTGTAAGGTGCCATCTGTATGCTAGACTGGTAGCTATTGTTGTATGCAAACTCTGCCAACGGTAAGTAATCCTCCCAACTACCTCAGAAGTCTATCACACAACTCCTTAACATGTCCTTCAGTATCTGAATCACCCTCTCTAACTGACCATCTGTTTGAGGATGAAATACAGTACTGAAGTCCAACCTTGTACCCAATGCCTTGTGTAATTTCTTCCAAAATTGAGAAGTGAAGTGAGGATCTCTATCGGATATTATAGAAACCAGTACCCCATGCAGTCGCACTATTTCAGACACATATAGCTTAGCTAGTTTCTGTAATGAGTAATCAGTACGGACAGGTATGAAGTGACCAGACTTGGTAAATCGATCCACGATGACCCACACCAAATCTTTTTTAGAAGGAGTTAGAGGTAGCCCACTAACAAATTCCATAGTTACCCTCTTCCATTTCCAAAGTGGAATCTTAACTGGCTGAAGCAACCCTGAAGGCAACTGATACTCTACCTTAACCTGCTGGCAAGTCAGGCACTTACTCACCAAATCAGTAACTTCACACTTAAGTCTTGGCCACCAATATAATTCCCGAAGGTCTCGGTACATCTTATTCCTGCCAGGATGCATGGCGTAAGGACTACTATGCACCTTTTGCAGTATAGATTGTCTCAAATCAGTATCATCAGGTACACAGACTCTCCCACGAAAATAAAGTACCCATTCGCTATTCAGCCCAAAATCTGAAGTTTCCCCATTCTCAATCTGTAGAAAACGAGAACCTGGTGACTCATCCTCCAACTGTTTACCTTTAATCTGTTCAATCCACCTCGGTTTAACTTAAAGTTCGGCCAGTAAACTACCATCATCAAATAAGCTGAGATGAGCAAACATCGCCTTCAAATCAGTAATAGCTCTACGGCTCAATGCATCGGCAACCACATTAGCCTTACTAGGATGGTATTCAATCGAACAGTCATAATCCTTAACTAGCCTGATCCACTTACGCTACCTAAGGTTTAGCTCATTCTAAATGAGCAGATCCTTAAGGCTCTTGTGATTTGTGTAAATGATACATTTCTCACCATACAGGTAATGTCTTCAAATATTCAGTGCGAATATCATCGTTGCCAACTCCAATTCATGCGCCGGGTAGTTCGTTTCATGTGTCTTAAGCTGACGAGACACATATGCAACTACCTTACCCTCTTACATTAACACACATCCCAAGCCAACATGTGATGCATCGCTGTAGACAGTGAATTACTTCCCAAACTCTGGCTATATTAAGACATGGGCCTCAGTCAGAAATTTTTTAAGTTTCTCAAAACTTTCTTGCTGCTTATCAGTCTAGTTAAATGGTACTCCTTTACATAACAATTTAGTCAGAGGTGCAGCAATCAATGAAAATCCCTCAATAAACCGTCAATAATACCCTGCCAATCCCAGAAAACTTCAAATCTCAGATACCGACTTAGGATTGGAAGTCGCTTCAATTTTTCAATGATCAACCCTAATCCCCTTAGCAAATACCACATGACCCAGAAAAGTTACCTCCTGAATCTAGAATTCACACTTACTAAATTTAGCGTACAATTGCTTCTTCCTCAGAATCTACAGAACAACCCGGAGATGAGCATCATGTTCCTCCTCAGTCCTTGAATACACCAGAATGTCATATATAAATACCACTACGAACCGATCCAGATAGGGCTAGAACACTAGGTTTATCAAATCCATAAAAGCTGCTGGTGCATTCGTCAGTCCAAATGGCATCACTAGGAACTTGTAATGACTATAACGAGTCCTAAATATCGTTTTGTAAACATCAGTCTCCTTGACTCTCAGCTGATGATACCCCGATCGGAGATCAATCTTATAAAAGACCAAGGCTCCTCGAAACTAGTCGAATAGATCGTCAATCCTCAATAAGGGGTACTTATTCTTGATAGTCAATTTGTTTAGTTGTCGATAGTTAATGCGCATACGCATGTTCCATCCTTCTTCTTCACAAACAAAACCGGTGCTCCCCATGGAGACATGCTAAGGTAGATAAACCCTCGATCCAGTAACTCTTGAATTTGAGCCTTAAGCTATACGAGCTCCTTCAGTGTCATTCTATAAGGGGCGACAGACACTGAAGCTATACCAAGCAAGAGCTCTATCCCAAACTCAACTTCACGATTAGGAGGTAACCCCGAGAACTCATCGGGAAAGACATCCAAAAAATTCTTAACTGTTCTGATATCTTTCACAGACGAACCCTCAGAACTTGAAGCACTGACGTAAGCTAAATACGCCTTACAACCTTTACGCATCAACTTCTCAGCCCTAAGTGCAAAAATCACACTTGACAGATAATTCTGACGCTCTCCAATCACAATTACCTCATCACCCTTTTTAGTTCTCAGTATCATCCGCTTTGCAGCATAGTCCAATTTTCCTGATGCTTAACCAGCTAGTCCGTGCCCAATATTATGTCGAAGTCCCTAAAAGGAAGTTTCATCAATTCAGCTAAAAAGATCATTCCTTGAACCTCCAAAAGTACATCCTTAAACAATTTGTTCACTCTCACTGATTGCCCTAATGGGCTCAATACGGTAACCTCACTCGTAGTGTTTTTAACCATTATACCCAAAGTCTCAGACATAGTGCATGCTATATAAGAGTACGTAGATCCAACATCAATCAATGCAGTATAAGGTACAGTATGAATAAAGAACGTACCCGTAATAACATCTGGGGCGTCTACATCCTCTCGATGACATGCAGCATAAACCAATACTGGTTGTCTCACCTCAATATGTCTAGCACCTCTGCCCGGTGCTCCACGATCGTGGCCCGTACCATTTCCACCTCTGGCCTGACCACAGCCCCTCTGTGGCTGCTGAAAACCCTTCTGCGGCTGAATAGTACCCATACCAGTAGCTTGCATCTGATCAGGCCTTCGTGGACAATCCCTGATATGGTGCTCCATAGATCCACACCTCAAACATACCCCTATCTGTACCTAGCACTATCCCTGATGGTGTTTCCCATAAATAGTACAAGGTTGCGACCCGAAAGCAACAACAGGGGGCCCAAATCTGGCCGGCCCATCAACTCTGGCCTTTTTCTTAAACCTCAAAGCTGAACTTGAAGGTTCCCAACCCTCTTATTCCTTCACCTATCTGACTCACGATTCTGGCGCTCAGTGCGTTTCATATCCTCGGCGATCTTCGCCTTTTCCACTAACACAGCAAAATCTCGTTCCCTCTGTAGAGTTATCAAAACTCATAGATTATCTCGAATCGTAAAAATTCTACCTCATATTCAGCCACGGATTTATCCCCCTGGGTCAGATTCAGAAACTCCCTTCTATGGGCATCCACATAGCTAGCGCCCACATATTTCCCTTGGAATACATTCTTGAAAAACTCCTAAGTCAATCAATTGGGTTGAGTACCCTCTTTCATAGTAAGCCACCACTGATAGGCTTCATCTATCAACAACGACACTATACCTTTTAGTTTCTGCTCTGGGGTGCAGTCGAGGTCATCCATGATCCTCTCTGTGGCCTCTATCCAAGATTCAACCACATTAGGTGCAACTCCAGTTATACCCCTAAAGATCTCAGCCCCATTAGACCTGAGTCGTTCCGTTACTGATCCACAGCCCACAGTACTAGTACTGGGCCCAATGACCCTTTCCAGAATTCATAGCATAGCTTGGTACAGTGCGTCATCCCCAGTTACCTGATCGTGTGACCCAATCTTAGTCACAGGTGAATTCGGTGTCTCTCTTGCCTCAATGTTAGGCATATGGCCCAATGCCCAAGACCCAGCCCGAACAGTGTTACTTTAGGACGAGCGAAGAGAAGAAGATTCTGATCGTTCTTGAAATCCAAGTGAACTCCCTCACTCCACGAGTAATACTACAACCCGAAACAAAAAGTACCATGATCAAAGAAAGAAGTGGTAAAAATCAGCATTTACGGAGAAGAGGAAAGACTAATCGAAAATACACAGAAACAACAGAGACTTACCAATCAATGCTTAGCCAATGTAAAAGTGATTGAGTGAAAGGGAGGGAGAGAGCCGAATCTAAAAAGAGATGGTTAACCACCAAAACTCGAGAGAGTGGAAGGTAGAAAAGAAACGACAATGGAGATTAGGCAGAAGGTTGATGTAATGAAACCAAATGTGAGCAAGGAAAAGGGTACCCGATATTCAAGAGGAGAAAGATGAAGAAAATAGAAGAAGTTGACTAAGTAAAACACGATATAGGAGAGAAAAACTAGAATACCCGAATGGTTATAATTGATATTCAGCGACCAAACAAACAATACCCGAAAAGAAAACAACAAGAGACAATCATTTTAGAGAACCAAAACTCTAGCACTATTTCGACACTTAGAACAAAAGTGACCGAATTTGCACAATAAGCTTCCCATTTTAGGCATGACACTACCTCACACCCCAACCTCTTCTATTTCCTCCTAAAAGCTCTCCCCTTATCTCTCCCCAAATCCCTCAGACCACCAATTCAAACTCCTTTTAAACTCCCCCTAACAACCGGCCACACACACCACTCTTCCTCAAACACTCCAACCATCAGCGTTTCGATCAACCCCAACTACGAACCTTGCGAGAGCAGCAAAATATTACTCCCTTGCGCATAGGGTAGCTCAAACTCAAAACCTCTAGGCACACCCATGCCACTTACTATTAAGCTAACAGGCGTTACATTTCCATGTTTCACTCATTTTAATTTAAAAGCCCATTATAAACATGCAAGGGTTTATTCAACAAGAAGACAAAAATTTTGCTAAAGCCTAGGTTTGAACCCAGGACTTCTCACACTACTCAGGACCCTTAACCATCACAGCAAGTAAGCCAACAAGCAACATAACATGCAATTAAATTACTAAAGATTTGGGGCGTTATAGGTTGTACTAACACTGGTGCCTCGGTCGATAACATTTTCAATTTTTCAAAGCTCTGCTGACATTTCCAACCACTCAAACTTGACATCTTTTTGAAGTAATCTCATTATAGGAGTGGCTATCATTGAGAATCCTTTTACAAAACATCTGTAGTAATCGGCCAAACCTAAAAAGCTCTTAACTTCCGTTACATTCCGGGCAGCTTCCATTAACAATAGCAGAAATCTTACTAGGATCAACTCGGATACCATCACCTAAAACTATATGGCCTAAGAATCTAACCTTTCGAGGCCAAAACTCACTTTTACTGAACTTAGCATACAACTTTTTATCCCTCAAAGTCTGCAAAATAGTTCTCAAGTGTTCGGTCTACTCTGCCTCATCTTTAGAATAAATCAGGATATCATCGATGAATACCACAACAAACTTGTCCAAATATGGCCAAAAGATTTGGTTCATTAAATCTATAAACACCACAAGAGCATTTGTTAATCCAAATGGCATAACTAGGAACTCGTAGTGGCCGTACCTCATTCTAAAGGCAGTCATAGGCACATCTGACTCTCTAACTCGTAATTGATAGTAGTTGGATCTCAAAACTATCTTAGAGAACCATGTCGCTCCTTTTAACTGGTCAAATAGGTCACCAATCCTTGGGAGAGGATACTTATTTTTAATTGTCACCTTATTGAGCTGTCGTTAGTCGATGCATAATCTCATGGAACCATCCTTCTTTTTCACGAATAACACAGGAGCACCCCATGGTGAAAAAATTGGTCTCGCAAAAACTTTGTCAGTCAACTCTTGCAACTGTGACTTCAATTCTTATAGCTCAGACGGGGCCATCCTGTACGGAGCAATAAAAATAGGTGTTATCCCTGGCATCACTTTAATTGGGGGCAAACCTGGCAATTTCTCCGGAAATACATCTGCATACTCACATACAACTGACACTAATTCAATTTTCAATTTGGATTCCTTTGTATTCAATATGTATGCCAAATAAGCTTCATACCCTTTTCTTATACATTTTTTAGCAGACATCGAAGAAATTACAGTTGGCCACTTATCTGCACCATCTGATTCAACTCGAAAAATCTCGCCATTTTCACATTTCAATTCAATAACTTTCTATCTACAATTCAATATAGCATCATGTAGTGTCAACCAATCCATCCCCAGTATGACACCAAATTCATCAAACAGTAACAACATCAAATCGGCCGAAAAATAATGACCTCTAATCATTAAAGGGCATTTCTTACATACTTTATCAACTATCACATGCTTTCCTAACGGATTTGACACCTTAATCATAAATTCGGTAGACTCAATAGGTATATTCATACTAGATACCAATTTCATACACATATATGAATGGGTAGAGCCAAGGTCTATCAAAGTAATAACATTAGTATCATAGAGAGAGAAAATACCAGTGAACACATCAGGAGAAGTTGCATCTTCACGTGCGCGCATGGCATAGGCTCTGGCCGAAGCTCTAGCTTTGGACCTCACTGTTGTATCTCTTATCACGTTCATGCTACCAGACCCATTGCCAGCAATTCTCAGGTGTCTTCCCCTAGAAGCTGTGCCCATCGGCCTTGAATTCTGAAATCTTTATTTTTCTACCATCTTGGGACAGTCTTTAATATAGTGGCCTTGAGAACCACACCTGAAACAAGATCCATCACTCACCCTACAGGTGCCAAAATGACATCTACCATATTGCTGCTACTCGGGTTTGGAAGGTTTAGCATTACCCACGCTTGCCACAAATGTAGCCCGAGATTTAAAATCTAAATTCTACTTTCTACGGTTCTCGTATGAACGTCCAGATGACACATGTGAACGAGAGTACATCTTTTTAGGCTTCTTAGACTGAGATGGAAATGACTTACTTGTGTGTCTCTTTCTTCTGTCTCTAGCCTCAGACTCAGCCTTTCTTTTTCATTAATCAACTTTCGGCTTTATAAGCCCATTTGACGAGTACTACAAATTCCTTCGACTCAAGAATACCTACTAACATCTTGATATCCTCATTAAGTCCATCTTCAAATCTCCTACACATTTTAGCCTCGGAGGATACACACTCTTGAGCATACTTGCTGAGCCTGACGAATTCTCTCATATTCATTAACTGTCATATGACCCTGTTTCAAACCCAAAAATTCCTTACGCTTCTGGTCGATAAACCGTTCACTAATATATTTCTTTAGGAATTCCTCTTAAAAGAATTCCCAAGTAACTCTCTCTGGAGGTACCACATATATTAGGATTCTCCACCAGTGATATGCCGCATCTCTCAACAAGGATATGACACATTTTAAGCACTCATCGGGTGTACAGGATAATTCATCAAATAGCCGTATCGAATTCTCTAACCAGAACTCTTCTTTCTCAGGATCGTCATTAGCATTTGCCCTAAATTCCTCAGCACCTTACTTTTGAATTTTATCAATTGGTGTTTTAGAGAATCTCATAAAATCCATACCTTGAGGCATCATGGGTGCGGGTTGAGGATTTGGAGGAGGTGGGGGAGGTTGAGCATTCAGGTTCGTTCGAACGAACTCCGTGTACCAGGCATTTATCATGTAGAGAAAGGCTTCTCTACTTCCTTCTCCTCTACAACCAGTCTCAAGTCTACTATTGGATGGCACTGCTCCTTCAGCGGGAGTAGGTGCATTACTTTCTACATCATTCGCCCTTGCTCTATCGGGATACATTTGCTATATGAAAACACATTTTAAAATCGTCAGGAGTTGTCACACTATCATAATATATGTATGGCATGTATAGATAGACTCAAGCACATGCTACGTACTATGAGAACTGACTAAATCGTAGCTCTGATACCAATAAATGTAACACCTCTTACCGCTGTCCGATGCTGGGACAGGGAACAAGGCATTACAAGACTTCTACTCAGACAATCATGCAAAATTAGACTATAAAATTTTTCTTCAAATCAATTTTATTTATACATACGCAATTCGTCCCTTACATGAGCCTACGAGGCCCAAAACAAACATCGAGGGTGGTTCGGGAATAAACCGAGAACTTTCGAAAACTTTGGGCAACTTAACAATTTTCTTGTTTTGGAGAGTCACACGCCCGTGGGGGTAGGCCGTGTGGTCACACATGCTCGTGTGGCTTGGGACACGCCCTGTGTCTTCAACCCGTGTAACTCTCTGACTATGACTTCATCATCAAAATAGGGTCACACGGCCGTATCACATGCCTGTGTGTCCAGACCGTGTGGTACATTAAAAATAAATGAATTTTTCATAAAATGGTACAGACTTCACACAGCCAGAGCATACGCCCGTATGGGTAGGCCGTGTTTCTCACACGGCCAAGACAGATGCCCGTGTCTTAGCTCGTGTGTTTACTACTGGGCATACTGACTTGTAAAACTAGGGTAAAGGGGACACACGGCTATACAACAGACTCATGGGGGCAGACCGTGTGTCACACATGGCCTAGACACATGCCCGTGTGTCTACCTGTGTGGACAATTTAGAGGCTATTTTCTAAGCCAATTGTCACCCTCCTCCATGCACATACTTAACATGTTTCATAGCATGCAACATAGCATATTTAAACACTCAATATTCAATGCCATGGAATTTTCATGCCTTCAAAATATCATCCTAAAGCACATGCAATTAGTCACACCATTTAAAGGCATTCCATACCAATTTCATGCATAACCAAAACTTTTTTCCAAATTCCATAATACATCGTCATGACCATGATCATCTTAAGCCATTAAGTCATTTATTATCTTCTAGCATCTAATCCATACTTCTTCATACATTCACCAAGCAATAACCTATCACATCATCAAAGCATTAGCATATGCATGCATTGGTAATTAGATTACGCACAATAATCAAATATAAGCCATGTCACATGGCCATTACAAAATGAATCATCAATATTAGAGGCCTTTACACTTGGCCAAATTAGCATGACACATATCACAAAATAACCAAGTCCCCTATACATGCCATACTCAAGTTATCAAATTCACTATACCTAATATTCTTTTGATAGTGTGATCGAATACTCTGATAGCATTCGATCCCCGAGCTAGCTTGGCGGAACTACAAAGGATGGAATGGAAAGGGGTAAGCGTTAAAGCTTAGTAATGTGACAGCCCAAAATTGACCCTAGTCGGGATGTGGTTTCGGGACCACAAAACCGAGGCACAAAAATAATTTAAAATTTATTTTGATGCCTATAATATGTGTGTGCTCATGTGTGATATTTTTGATGATTGATTTAGTGTTATAACGGTGAATTTCACTAGAAGGGACATAGTAGTGAACTTTGAAAGTACGATAGGGAAATGTGTGATGACTAATTAAAGCATGCATGCAAAACTATGGACTTGCATGTCAAATTTCCCCAAAACAAGCTAGTGGCCGGCCATGACATGGTTTATGGGCAAAGAAAACATGTTGAAACATGTTTTGTTAATGCATGATGAATTAAATGATAAAATAATTAATGATGTTGGATGAGAAACAAGAAAAAATCAAAAGAATAGCTCATCCTTTCCCCATTGCCGTGCAAGTGAAAGAAAAACAAGAAAAAATTGTTCATCCTTGTTCTTTCCTTTTGGCCGAAAATACTAAGGAGGAGATAGGATTTTTGCTTCATGCTTGGTTTAGAAGAGATCTAGAAGGAGATTTGGCTAAATTTGCATCAAGATTAAGGTATGTATGAGGTTGTGTTAGGAGTTTCATGCATGTTTTGGTTGCTAACTTGATGTGCATGTTAGCCATGGTTCAAATCCTTGTTATGCCATGGAAATGGCATTTGGCCAAAGTTGTTATTGTGTTAAAGCCATTGCATGCTAAATGTGAAGCTTGCTAATGATGCATGCAATGATGGATTGACTACTCTTGAAACTTCTTTGTACCAATTTTAAGTAAGACATTGAGTTTTTTTGTTTAACCATGATTGAAGTTGAAAGGGCATGATTGTGATGTATTCACCATGATGCATTCATGAGCATGGTTCATGCTTCTTGCATGTTAGTTAAAATTTGTGTTTTGGATGGCTATGGACACCTTGAAATTGCCTTGCACTTATATGTGTATATATGATTGCACATGATATTTTGATTATGAAGAAAGTGATGAATATGTTGTTTAAAGAAGAAGTTTGTTGAAGAATGTTGTGAAATTTGCATGTACATTCGCCTAGTACACATATGATGTGAAAATCTTGCAATTTATTTTTGATTTTATGCAAGAATGACTAAGCATAATCGGCCACATGAGGGGAAATATTGTGCATGCATTCGGTTAGAGGCAAGCTTAATGATGCCTATTCTTGACTTAGGTAATCGGCTACCTTGTTGTGAGCTAAGGCCGAATGTGTGCGTAATTAAAGAAAATTGACTAAAGTGCTTAGTTATGTGATGTTGAATCAATGATATGTGTATTCGCCAAGGCTAGCAAGCGAGACTTTAATAAATTGAATTTGTTTGAATTAGCTCAAGAGCTTAGAGGGCCACAATTGGATAAGGGAAGGAAAAAGTGATTGAATAGCCGTCAAAGCCGTTCGACAACATCCGAGGTAAGTCCTCAAGAAATGACCCTACTCAATTATGTGAAATGAAAAATTGATGTGTAATGACTATTGATTTATGTGTGTATGAGTATTTGAATGATACCGGGCTAAGTTCAAGGCGATTATGCTAGTGATATGTTTGTGTTTGAGCCTTAGTAACGAAAATGGAATACTGAATGGGAAATGATTATTGATGTATATGTGTGCATGAGCAATTGAATGATATCCGGGCTAAGTCCCAAGACATTTATGCTGGTAATTACATCCGGTTAAGACCAAGGCAATTGTGCTAGTGACTACATCGGGCTAAGACCAAGGCATTTGTGCAAATTAGAAATCCGGGTTAAGTCCCGAAGGCCTTTGTGCGGGTTACCATAACCGGCTATGTCCCAAGGCGTTTGAACGAGTAGCTATATCCGGTTAAACTCGAAGGCATGTGATTTGAAAATTATAAGCTTGCTGGAAAATTTTCAGCTAATGCACTTGTGAAACTTCCCAATAACAAGGTATGTGTTGTGTGTGCTTTGCACGCTAGGAGTAAGAGCGTATGAATATTCGCTCCAATGATGGAACGAGTTATCGGCCTTAACGAAGCCGTTATTTGTGTATGAACATAAGAGTGGGATGGTGAAGTAAGTATGATTATGTGAATGTGTATTAATGAAATGATTCATTTGGCTATGTGAATGTAATGCGTTGGTTAAAGCTGATTTTATTGCTTGAGACTTACTAAGCATAAAAATGCTTACTCCGTTGCTTTGGCTCTCTGTTTTATAGATTTTGCCCTGTAGCAATCGGATTCGGGATCATTAAAGTCGAAGTCATCTACACTATCAAAGCCTCCATTTTGGTATAATTTTGGTTGAATTTTGAAATGGCATGTATAGGACTACCCTAATGTTGAAGGTCATGTACCTTTCGGTTTTGTGTAAGCTTGGATAGCCATGCGAAAATGGCTTATATCGTTTTAGTATGATTCTATAATAGTTTGTATGATAATCATTATGGGGTATGAAATTGTTTGAAAGGATTAGCCATTGGAATGGTTAATCATAATCACACTTTGTGCTATGTGTGCAAAAAGGGCCATTTGAATCGTGGAAATCATGAAATAGGTAATGGTTACTTTGAAAACAGATGCTGGCAGCAGCAGTGGTGTGGTTTTGAAAAATCACCAAAATTTGTAGGAATGGTATTAAATAGTGAATAAATTATGTAAATGAACCTTAATGAGTCTACTTTCATGTGGAATAAATGAATTGTCATAGGAGTTACATGTTAAGAGATATTAAAGCTATTGTGAGATAGGGCCAGAACGGTTTCTGGGTCCCCTGTCGCAACTTTAAAAATTTATTATATATTATCCAGAAATAATTAGGAGTCATGCCTTATATGTACAGATTCAATTTTGAGTCTAGTTTCATTAGAAACAAACGGAAACAGTATTAAAGCCCTGTACAGAGAGATATTCAAGTTGTAACGCGCGAAGGTCAGAGCAGTCGATCCCTGTAACATGGGTGACTTTAACTAATAAACTGTACCAATTGGCCCGACCAAAAATTCTAGAAATAAATCCATGGAAGGATATATGAGTCTAAATTCAGGGAAAATTTACGGAATTAGTTTCCAAGTTTTGAAACTCGAGATATGATTTTGAAGGTGACAGTGACGCAGATTTCCAGCCTGTCTGGAAATGTCAAATTGGTGGGTGAAATATGTGGATTTGGCTTGTTAACCCCTCGTGTCCGACACCGGCGATGGTCTCGGGTTCGGGGTGTTACAATTTTATTGGTATCAGAGCCACGGTTTAGTCGATTCTAGGACTACCATAATATGTTTGGGGTCTAGCTATACATGCCATTAAGTGATAAATTGATAGTGTGGAGATTTCTGACAATTTGAATTTGTGTTTGTTTATAGCAATGGATCCCGATCCCAATCGAGCAATAGCTGATGATGTGAAGATTGGTTCAACCAATACATTCGAACTAACACGGCTGTTCCACAGCCTCCATTCCCGACTAATGCAACCCCCACACCTACAATACCTCCATGAATCGACCAAATAAGGTCAAGTAAGCCCCAATGATGTGAATTAAGTAAACATGGGGCCACCGAATTCAAGGCTACGGATAGCGGCGATGCCGAGCGAGCTGAATTTTGGTTGGATAACACTATCCGGTGCTCGATGAGCTATCTTGTACACCGATGAGTGCTTAAAGTGTACCATCTCCTTGCTACGCGATTCCGCCTATTATTGGTGGAGTACTCGACTTGTGGTGCCTAGAGAGCAAGTGACTTGGGAATTCTTTCAAACCGAGTTAGAAAAAGTATATCATCGAGATTCATCGACCAAAAGCGAAGGGAATTTCTTGATCTTAAGCAAGGTTCTATGTCGCCATCGACTACGAACGAAAATTTGTGAGGCTTAGTGGCACGCGAGAATGCATTTCGTCCGAAGCTATTATGTGTAAATGCTTCGAGGATGGGCTGAATGATGATATAAGGATGTTCGTTGGCATTCTCGAAATACGAGAGTTCGTAGTACTTGTTGAGCGAGCTTGTAAAGTCAAGAGCTTAGAAAGGAGAAACAAAAAGTTGATGTGGGAACCGGAGAATTCGAAAAGGTCCTCGGAAAGTCTCTTCAACAGCATCAAGAGATTTCGAGATGATGTGAGCCGGTCTAGAGGCGCCGGGCTTTTCTAGACGAGGACGCGATCGACTTCGTGACCACACGAGTCACTTCGATCGCTGATGGTGGAAATGATCGCCGAGAGAGGGCGGAGGTATCGCATTGTGGCAAATGGCATTCGGGAGCTGTTGGTTCCGTGATCGCTCCGCTATAAGTGTGGATCGGCCGACCACCTTATGAAGGATTGCTCGAGGTTGCTTGAACAAAATGTAAGTCGAGTGGAAACCCGGTGCTACCATCGCCGAGGTAGGCCACCTAGAAATGTGGGCAATGTTAGTGGCGGTCGAGAGGATCTAGAGATGCTACCATCGATCCGAGGCTCGTGCTCTGCTAGGACTTATGCCATACGCCGCACGCGCGAGGATCTTGCCTCACCGGATGTCATTTCGGTACTTTCACTCTTTTCAATACTAATGTGATTGCTTTGATTGACCCCGGTTCTACTCATTCTTATATATGTGAAACCTTAGCATCCAAAGAAGACTTTGCCTATTGAGTCTACTAAGTTTGTAATTGGTGTCAAACCCTTGGGTCATTACGTGCTTGTCAACAAAGTGTGCAAGAAAAGTCCCCTAGTGTTCGAGGTTCTTGTTTTCCGCGGACTTGATGCTTTTGCCGTTCGATGAATTCGACGTTATTCTTGGTTTGGATTGGTTGACCATGCACGATGCGGTTGTAAATTTCAAAAGCAAGACTATCGATTTGAGGTGCGCGAATAACGAGATAATTCAGTGAGTCTACGGACTTAAAGGGGTTACCATTGTAATATCGCAATGTTGTCCCGAAATATGTAAGAAAAGGGTGCGGCGTACCTTGCGTATGTGCTCGATGACAAGGAATCGAAAAGAAACCCGAATCGATGCGATGGTTTGTGAATACCCGGATGTTTTCCACAAGAATTGCGGGTTTACCACTGTTCGGGAAATAGAATTTGGCATCGAATTGGTACTGGTACCACTCCAATTTCGATAGCTCCATATCGTATGGCACCAACGGAATTAAAGGAGTTGAAAGCTCGATTGCAAGAATTGGTGGATAGAGGTTTTGCTCGCCTTGAGTTTTTCGCCTTTGGGTGCGCCGGTGTTGTTTGTGAAAAGAAGGATGGAACCATGAGGTCAGACATCGACTATCGTCAACTTAATAAAGCGACGATAAAGAACAAATATCCGTTACCACTTATCGATGACTTGTTCGATCAATCAAGGGAGCCTCGGTGTTCTCGAAAATAGATTTGAGATCGGGCTATTATCAATTGCGAATTCGAGATTGGACGTACCCAAGATTGCCTTGAGCGAGATATGGTCACTATGAGTTCCTAGTGATGCCGTTTGGGCTTACTAATGCCCTGCGGTATTTATGGATTTAATGAATCGGATCTTTGGACCATATTTGGATCGATTCGTAGTCGTGTTCATTGATGACATCTTGGTCTATTCAAGAAATGAGACCGAACATCTTTGAACACCGAGGTTAGTGCTGCAAATTTTACGGATAAGCAATTATATGCTAAGTTCAGAAGTGTGAGTTACGGTAAGAGAGGTTAGCTTCTTGGGTCATGTGGTATCAGATCGGGTATTCGAGTCTAATTCAATAAAATTTCAGCCATACTTAATTGGAAGCCTCCAGAAATATTAATGAGGTTCGAGCTTTTGGGGCTTGCTTAGGTTATTACCGACAATTTGTAAAGGTTTCTCAACGATAGCCACGCCGATGACGAAGCTACTCCAAAAGGATGTTAAGTTGAATGGACGGAGAAATGTCGAAAAGTTTCGATCAACTAAAAACTTATTTGACTGAAGCCCCAATTCTAGTGCAACCCGAATCGGCAAAGAGTTTGTCATCTATAGTGACGCCTCCCTACTTGGGTTAGGTTGCGTATTGATGCAAGAAGGTCGAGTTGTGGCCTATCGTCGAGGCAATTAAAGCCACACGAGAAAAATTATCCGACCCATGATCTCGAATTGGCTGCCATCGTATTCGCCTTGAAGATTTGGCGACATTACTTATTTGGTGAGAGGTGCCATGTGTACTCGGATCACAAAAGTCTCAAATATTTGATGACCCAAAGAGACTTAAATCTGTGACAAAGACGTTGGCTCGAGCTGTTAAAGGATTATGAGCTGGTCATTGACTATCACCCGGGAAAGGCGAATGTGGTTGCGGATGCCTTGAGTCGTAAATCATTATTCGCTTCTGAGCGATGAATGTGCACTTGTCCGTTCGATCCGACAACGTGTTAGTAGCTGAATTGAAAGCCAAACCCTTATTGATACATCAAATTTGTGAAGCTCAGAAGGTCGACGATGAGTTGGTTGCAAAACGGGTCGAGTGTGTTCCGAACAAGGAATCGGAGTTTCAGATCGATGATGACGATTGTTTGAGGTTCAGAAGTCGTCTGTTTGTTCCAAGGAATTCGGAACTTATTTCGATAATTCTGAACGAAGCCCATTGTAGCCGAATGGCAATCCACCCGGGGAGTACGAAGATGTACAACGATTTGAAACGTCGGTTTTGGTGGCATGGTATGAAACGAGACATCTCCGACTTTGTTTCGAGATGTTTAATATGTCAACAAGTGAAAGCGGAACATCAAGTGCCTTCAGGATTACTTCAGCCGATCACGGTACCCGAATGGAAATGGGATCGAGTCACAATGGACTTTGGCTCCGGATTGCCATTGTCAGCAAGTAAGAAGGATGCGATTTGGGTTGTTGTTGATAGATTGACTAAGTCGGCTTACTTTATCCTTGTGCGTACGGATTTTTCATTGGATAAACTAGCTGAATTGTACGTTTCTCAGATTGTGAGATTACACGGGGTACCGATTTCTGTTGTGTCGGATAGAGATCCGAGGTTCACCTCGCGATTTTGGAAGAAATTGCAAGATGCTTTGGGTACCAAGTTGCATTTCAGCACCGCCTTTCACCCCCAAACCGATGGTCAATCCGAGCGGATAATTCAGATACTTGAGGATATGTTGAGATGTTGCATCCTCGAGTTCGATGGTTCATGGAACGGTACCTACCTTTGATTGAATTAAACACAACAATAGTTTTCAATCAAGTATTAAGATGGCGCCTTACGAGGCTTTGTACGGCGCAAATGCCATACACCATTGTTTTGGACCGAGCTCGGTGAAAACAAAATTTTCAAGTGGATTTGATTAAAGATCTTTGAGCAGAAAGTAAAAGTAATCCGTGAAAGTCTGAAAATAGCCTCCGATCGTCAGAAGTCGTACGCGGATTTGAAACGAAAGGACATTGAGTATCAGGTGGGAGATAAAGTGTTTCTTAAAGTTTCGCCATGGAAAAAGATACTCAGATTCGGCCGTAAGGGCAAGTTGAGCCCGAGATTCATTGGGCAGTACGAAATCTCCGAACGAGTTGGCCCAGTTGCATCGTTTGATTTTGCCCCCTGAACTCGAAAAGATTCACAACGTCTTCCATGTTTCAATGCTTCGACGCTATAGATCTGATCCATCGCACGTGATTGATCCATCAGAAGTTGAAATTCAAGCCAATATGAGTTATGAGGAAGAACCGATTCGTATCCTGGCACGTGAAGTGAAAGAGTTGCGAAACAAGCGGGTTCCGCTAGTGAAAGTGTTATGGCTCAAACACGGGATAGAATAAGCTACTTGGGAAACCGAGAACTCTATGAAAGAGCGATACCCAACCCTATTTACCGGAAAGATTTTCGAGGACAAAAATTTCTTAAGTGGGGGAGAGTTGTGACAGCCCAAAATTGACCCTAGTCGGGATGTGGTTTCAGGACCACAAAACCGAGGCACAAAAATAATTTAAAATTTATTTTGATGCCTATAATATGTGTGTGCTCATGTGTGACATTTTTGATGATTTATTTAGTGTTATAAAGGTGAATTTCACTAGAAGGGACTTAGTAGTGAACTTTGAAAGTACGATAGGGAAATGTGTGATGACTAATTAAAGCATGCATGCAAAACTATGGACTTGCATGTCAAATTTCCCCAAAACAAGCTAGTGGCCGGCCATGACATGGTTTATGGGCAAAGAAAACATGTTGAAACATGTTTTGTTAATGCATGATGAATTAAATGATAAAATAATTAATGATGTTGGATGAGAAACAAAAAAAATCAAAAAATAGCTCATCCTTTCCCCATTGCGTGCAAGTGAAAGAAAAACAAGAAAAAATTGTTCATCCTTGTTCTTTCCTTTTTGGCCGAAAATACTAAGGGAGGAGATAGGATTTTTGCTTCATGCTTGGTTTAGAAGAGATCTAGAAGGAGATTTGGCTATATTTGCATCAAGATTAAGGTATGTATGAGGTTGTGTTAGGAGTTTCATGCATGTTTTGGTTGCTAACTTGATGTGCATGTTAGCCATGGTTCAAATCCTTGTTATGCCATGGAAATGGCATTTGGCCAAAGTTGTTATTGTGTTAAAGCCATTGCATGCTAAATGTGAAGCTTGCTAATGATGCATGCAATGATGGATTGACTACTCTTGAAACTTCTTTGTACCAATTTTAAGTAAGACATTGAGTTTTTTTTGTTTAACCATGATTGAAGTTGAAAGGGCCATGATTGTGATGTATTCGCCATGATGCATTCATGAGCATGGTTCATGCTTCTTGCATGTTAGTTAAAATTTGTGTTTTGGATGGCTATGGACACCTTGAAATTGCCTTGCACTCATATGTGTATATATGATTGCACATGATATTTTGATTATGAAGAAAGTGATGAATATGTTGTTTAAAGAAGAAGTTTGTTGAAGAATGTTGTGAAATTTGCATGTACATTCGGCCTAGTACACATATGATGTGAAAATCTTGCAATTTATTTTTGATTTTATGCAAGAATGACTAAGCATAATCGGCCACATGAGGGGAATTATTGTGCATGCATTCGGTTAGAGGCAAGCTTAATGATGCCTATTCTTGACTTAGGTAATCGGCTACCTTGTTGTGAGCTAAGGCCGAATGTGTGCGTAATTAAAGAAAATTGACTAAAGTGCTTAGTTATGTGATGTTGAATCAATGATATGTGTATTCGGCCAAGGCTAGCAAGCGAGACTTTAATAAATTGAATTTGTTTGAATTAGCTCAAGAGCTTAGAGGGCCACAATTGGATAAGGGGAAGGAAAAAGTGATCGAATAGCCGTCAAAGCCGTTCGACAACATCCGAGCTAAGTCCTCAAGAAATGACCCTACTCGAATTATGTGAAATGAAAAATTGATGTGTAATGACTATTGATTTATGTGTGTATGAGTATTTGAATGATACCCGAGCTAAGTTCTGAAGGCGATTATGCTAGTGATATGTTTGTGTTTGAGCCTTAGTAACGAAAATGAAATACGAATGGGAAATGATTATTGATGTATATGTGTGCATGAGCAATTGAATGATATCCGGGCTAAGTCCCGAAGACATTTATGCTGGTAATTACATCCGGGTTAAGACCCGAAGGCAATTGTGCTAGTGACTACATCCGGGCTAAGACCCGAAGGCATTTGTGCAAATTGTGAAATCCGGGTTAAGTCCCAAGGCCTTTGTGCGGGTTACCATAACGGGCTATGTCCAAGGCGTTTGAACGAGTAGCTATATCCGGTTAAACTCCGAAGGTATGTGATTTGAAAATTATAAGCTTGCTGGAAAATTTTCAGCTAATGCACTTGTGAAACTTCCCAATAACAAGGTATGTGTTGTGTGTGCTTTGCGTGCTAGGAGTAAGAGCGTATGAATATTCGCTCCTATGATGGAACGAGTTATCGGCCTTAACGAAGCCGTTATTTGTGTATGAACATAAGAGTGGGATGGTGAAGTAAGTATGATTATGTGAATGTGTATTAATGAAATGATTCATTTGGCTATGTGAATGTAATGCGTTGGTTAAAGCTGATTTTATTGCTTGAGACTTACTAAGCATAAAATGCTTACTCCGTTGCTTTGGCTCTCTGTTTTATAGATTTTGCTCAGTAGCAATCGGATTCGGGATCATTAAAGTCAAGTCATCTACACTATCAAAGCCTCCATTTTGGTATAATTTTGGTTGAATTTTGAAATGGCATGTATAGGACTACCCTAATGTTGAAGGTCATGTACCTTTCGGTTTGTGTAAGCTTGGATAGCCATGCGAAAATGGCTTATATCGTTTTAGTATGATTCTATAATAGTTTGTATGATAATCATTATGGGGTATGAAATTGTTTGAAAGGATTAGCCATTGGAATGGTTAATCATAATCACACTTTGTGCTATGTGTGCAAAAAGGGCCATTTGAATCGTGGAAATCATGAAATAGGTAATGGTTACTTTGAAAACAGATGCTGGCAGCAGCAGTAGTGTGGTTTTGAAAAATCACCAAAATTTGTAGGAATGGTATTAAATAGTGAATAAGCTATGTAAATGAACCTTAATGAGTCTACTTTCATGTGGAATAAACGAAACGGTCATAGGAGTTACATGTTAAGAGATATTAAAGCTATTGTGAGATAGGGCCAGAACGGTTTCTGGGTCCCCTGTCGCAACTTTAAAAATTTATTATATATTATCCAGAAAGAATTAGGAGTCATTCCTTATATGTACAGATTCCATTTTGAGTCTAGTTTCATTAGAAACAAACGGCACCAGTATTAAATCCCTGTACAGAGAGATATTCAAGTTGTAACGCGCGAAGGTCAGAGCAGTCGATCCCTGTAACATGGGTGACTTTAACTAATAAACTGTACCAATTGGCCCGACCAAAAATTCTAGAAATAAATCCAAGGATGGATATATGAGTCTAAATTCAGGGAAAATTTACGGAATCAGTTTCCGAGTTTTGAAACTCGAGATATGATTTTTAAGGTGACAGTGACGCAGATTTCCAGCCTGTCTGGAAATGTCAAATTGGTGGGTGAAATATGTGGATTTGGCTTGTTAACCCCTCGTGTCCGACACCGGCGATGGTCTCGGGTTCGGGGTGTTACAAGTAAGCTGACATGTAAATAATATGCAATGATTGTAAGAAATTATCATACCAAGACATAATAACATAACCATAAAGATTACTCATCATTTAAGCATTGACTTATTTATCAAGTGTTCATATATATATATACTTGCTCATCACAATTCATCTTTTATCAAGGCATTGCTCGATAGTTTAGCGTACATACCTGTACTTACCCGTAATATATCATATGATCATACCTTCTTTAACATTACCTCATTGAGACTTTCATCACCTCATCCATTGTATTACCTATTGAACACTCAGAATACAATTGGATACACAGAAAACTTGCACATAAATGCCACATATACATACGTACCCAAAGCTACCTCATAACATGTAACGCTCGCAATGGAGCTACTCATGGGCCTGCTTACATAAGCTATCAGTCAAGGTGTAACTACACAGACTGCTCACACAAGCTGTCAGGTATTCAACGAGGCTATTCGTCGAAAACTTTATTCTTCCCTCGGTCAAGACCCGAATAACGTTTTTCTTGATCTATAATGCCAAATTTAACTTGTTTAATAATCACATTGTTCTAATCAATTCATAATTCATACTTTAGTGAAATTACTCTTTTACCCCTAACTTTTCACTTATTTACAATTTAGTCCCTAGGCTCGTAAAATGAAATGCATGCATTTTCTTTATTACCCAAGCCTAGCAGAATTTTCATTATACTCATAACAACCCATATTTTCATCAAAATCAGATTTTTGTTACTTATTCTACACATTTTTCAATTTAGTCCTTTTTAGTGGTTTTCATGAAAAATCATCTTGTAAGAGATGTTTAACACACACCAAACTCTCATATTCCTCCATAAATCATCAAAATACATGCATGTCACACACATGGGTAAATTTTCATTCATAAACCGTACTTCAAAATAAGGGCAAAAATAGGTAAATCAAGCTACAAGGACTTTAAAAACGTAAAGAACATTAAAAACGGGCTAGGGAACACTTACTATTGAGCTTGAAAAAATTATCAAAACCCTAGCTATGGCTCCTTGAAAGTTTTGGCAATGGAGGAGGAAGATGGACACAAATTTTGACTTATTTTCCCTTTTTATTGTTTTATTTACCAAGTGACCAAAATGCCCTTAAGGCCTTTATTTCAAATCTTTCCTATACATGTCCATTTTTGTCCAAACTTTTAGAATTTGTTAAAATTACTAATTAGGACCTTCTAATTTATAATCTAAAGCAATTTCATGCTAAAAGCTTCTAGAACACAAGTTTTGCATCTTATTCAATTTGGTTCCTAAGGTTCAATTAGATGTTTTATGAATAAAATTTCTTCATGAAACCTTCACACAAGCATGCATACATATCATGGACCTCATAATAATCATAAAATCATTATTTCTATCTCAGATTTGTGGTCTCAAAATCATTGTTCTGACTAGGCCCTAATTCGGGATGTTACATATGGCCTTTGCGGATGCCCTTTTATATATACATGAATAGTTACCATGCATTGCCAAGTTCCAGCAAAGTTTAACTTGGTCCCTCATGAATTTTCAATTTTTCATCTAACCTACATTCAAGAAACCACTTTATAAGTTTGGGAAATCTTACTAAGATCTGTACACAAAATACGGGTAAGAATACATAAAACTTAAGAAATTTTGACTTCTGTCTCAAAATTTAACTACCTAATACTTGTGTCGTTACTTCTGGTGGGCATCGTTTGGGATTTACCCTACAATTTCCATAACTACGACACCAAAATGACCGCGCTTTTAGCCTATTTCTCTAGGATAGTCCTTTATAGATGTAGTACCTAATGTATTGGTTCCGACCAATGTAATTCTTGAAGGTTTTAACCTTTAATAGATCAATAAGATCTTTACTATATTTCACGGTCCTAATAGCCTATAATTCTTCACTATTCTCTGGAGGATTCTATTAAACATTCTTCCTTGGGCTAAGATTCTCTTTTCACGAGGACCCTGGTCGAGGTACTCAAACTTTTTGTAACAATACGATTTTGACCTTAGTCAGAATAGTAGTTCCAGGACCACAAATTCGAGTTGGAAAAATATTTTTATATTATTTTTTGTGCCTATTATAAGTGAATTGACGTGTGAAAATCTCTTGTGAAAATTTAACTGTTTGTGTGCTTAATTTGCAAAAATGACCTAATCGCATAAAATGTAAAAGCTGAGTGCTAGATGTTAAAGTGCCTATTTGAGTTGGCTTTCTAAAGTAAGGGTCCTTATGTTGTTATTTGTCCATTGGGAATGTTAATGTACTAAAACAACCATTCATTAAAAGGTTTTATAATTGTTTATAAAAGGGCAAGATGGGAAAATGTTTATTAAGTAATTAAAATAAAACAAAAGCATGAAATTAGCCATTTTTTCATGCTATTCCACCAAAAATACAAAGAAAAAGAAAAGAGAAAGCTCACTTAGGGTTCGGCATTTTGAATTGGTGAATTAGGTATGTGTTTTGCTCGGTTTTTGATAATTTCTATGTTTTTGTAATCGTTGCTTCATATACTATTGAACCCATGCTTCAATTTAAGATTTTGGTGATGATTTTGAAATGTGCCATTGATGAAAATGTGAGCTTTGTGATGTTAGCTGATAAATTGTGGAAGTTTGATGTTGGGTTTAAATGTTTTATTTTTGGAATTTTGATGAAATTGAGTAATTTGGGCTAAATTGTGAAAATATTGGACTAAAATATGAAATAAATGAAATGTGTGGACTAGTATGAGTACAAGGAGAATTCGGTTAAGCTTGTGTATATGCAAATTATGTGTATTTTGTGATTTTATGAAATAGGGACTAAAGTGTCGAATGTGAAAATATGAGGGCTAGTTTGTAAAATGTCCTAATTCTGTACATATGGATTGTTTTGAATTAATTGGTGAATAAAAGGGTTAATTTTGAATACATTTAGATCAAGAAAAGAGGAATTTAGACTTAGACCGAGGGAAATCGAAGATTTTAGAATAAACAGTCTAAGTCGACAAATTCCGAGTATGAGGTAAGTTCGTACTTAAAATGTGATGTTAAGTAAGTTTTGATGCCTTTATTCTACATGGGTTGTATATAATTGAATTGGATAATATGGTGATGAATCGGAAGCTTTGGCACTAAGTGTACGATTTAAACTAGCTTTGGCACTAAGTGTGCGATTTAACTAGCTTCTGCTACTTAAGGCACTAAGTGTACGATACCGACTTAGTCTTGGTTATTTGAGATGACATTAAGTGTGCGGAAATATTTAGCTTCGGCTAACCTTATAGCACTAAGTGTGCTAATGTGTAAAACACGAATAACTTATGGAAAGTCTTATAACATTCAACATGAGGTAAGTAAAAAAGTGAATAAGTACGGGAAGCTTCGGGTATGTATAATGCCTAAGTGGTAGATGATGTTATGTATATGAATCTCTTTGAGTTGATATAGTTATATGGATTGAAATTGTGAAAATCCTCATAGGTTATCATTATGTTTATATATTATGAATGTGTTGAGTACGAGCTTACTAAGCTTTCGAAAGCTTACTCTGTGTGATTACTGTCTGTTTTATAGTTATCGTAGCTACTAAAGGCTCGGGGATAGTCGAGTATTGCCACCACACTATTGATCTCATTTTGGTACTTTTGAAAATGTAAATATTTGAAGTATGGCATGTATAGGCTAGTAGTTGTGAAGTATGTTTTGTGATATATATATATATATATATATATAGCCATGTGATTTGGCTAATTTGTGTTTGAACTTATGGTTGAGAATGGTTTATGATATGTGATGTTAATTTGCAACTATAGCATGAATGATGTATGTTTTAGCATAAAGAATGGTTGATTGGGTTGTACATGTATAATTGTTTCCTTGTTGTAGGTTGACCTAGAATGGGTGGCAAGTTGGCTTAAACCAAGCCTGCATTGTGCCACACGGTCAGGGGACACGGGTGTGCCTTGTGGCCGTGTAAGAAAAGTAGTATTCTCTTAAAAATTACACGGCCTTGACACAGGGGCGCATCATATGGCCGTGGGCTAGAGTTAGTAGCTAGCTTAGTATCACACGGCCATAGCACACGAGCATGCCTATTGGCCGTGGGTGAAAGTCAGTATGGTCACCCTATTCTGGCATGGTTGGTACACATTGGTGTGTCTGATACTCGTGTAAGGCACACAACATGGTCACACGGGCGTGTGACCTTAACAGAATAGAAAAATTTCCTAAGTGTTGAAAATTATGAACATGTTCGGTTTAGTCCCGACCTCTTCCTAATGCATGTTTAAGGTCTCATTGACCTAAGAAAGGGACTCATGTTGATGTTTGACTATGATGCTATGATGTATATGAAATGAAAGTGAAGTGTTTAGATATGTTTGGTAATGGCGCTTAACCCTAGTCCGACGATGGATATGGGTTAGGGGTGTTACATTTTTGGTTACCCCCTTTGTTTTTATGAATTAAATTTGTGTATTAATTTAGCTACACCACATCTATTCAAACAGTATGGCATATATAACTCCCTTAACGGACTCGTTTAAGGTACGATACGTATACCTTCTTATATAAGGAGCCTTTTCCTCTTTTCACTCTAACTGGACAAAGGCTTTTCCTTGACGCCGTTCATCCTTGCCTACGACGAATTCCTTCCTTTTTTTTCTCTACATTGATTTTTCTAATTGTACCAGGTCCATTTAGTTTAGTGGTTTACTTAGCAATCAAACCGCAATTTATGCTTTATATCTTTACAATTCTTCTCGTACCCTAATCTGTGGACTCCACACTTACCTCCCAGTGTCTAATGTCCTGGCAATCATTCTGGGTTTAAGGTCCTGGCGGACCCTCTTTATTACCATGGTCGAGACATGGTATTACACAACATTCTCCATGATCATTGTACTAGCAGACTACCTTGCGTGTATTGCGTCAACAGGCTACCCCATGTTTACTATTTCAACGGATTACCCCATGTTTACTGTCCCAATGGGCTGCCCTGTGTTTTGAGATGTTGCCCTATAAGACTTGGTCGTTGTTACGGTGTCACCCCATAAAGCCTTGTGATAGCCCAAAATTGACCCTAGTCGGGATGTGGTTTCGGGACCACAAAACCGAGGCATAAAAATAATTTAAAATTTATTTTGATGCCTATGATATGTGTTAATTTGTGTGTGACATTTTTGATGTTTCGATTTAGTGTTATAAATGCGAATTTCACTAGAAAGGACCTAGTAGTGAACTTTGAAAGTATGATGGGGAAATGTGTGATGACTAGTTGCTCATGCATGCAAAAATAAGGATTTGCATGTCAAATTTCCCCCAACATGAAGTGGCGGCCATGGCAGGAGGATGGGCAAAACATGTCATGAAACATGTTTTGTTGGTGCATTAGGGAGAAATAATAAACAAAGGTGTATGGGTAAGAAAAGAATGAAAAAAAATGTGTGTGAGTGTGGTATTCCCCCCCCCATTGCCGTGAGTTGTAGAGAAAAAAAGAAAAATTTTGTTCATCCTTTCTTTGAGCCAAAACTAAGGAAGAAGGAGGATTTTTGCTTCATGCTTGGTTTGGAAGAGATCTAGAAGGAGATTTGGCTAAGTTTGCATCAAGATTAAGGTATGTATGAGGTTGTGTTAGGAGTTTCATGCATGTTTTGGTTGCTAACTTGATGTGCATGTTAGCCATGGCTCAAATCTTTGTTATGCCATGGAAATGGTATTTGGCCAAAGTTGTTATGGTGATAAAGCCATTGCATGCTAAGTGTGAAGCTTGATGATGATGCATGCAATGATGGATTGTCTACTTTTGAGTAAGATTTTGAGTTTTCTTTTGTTTAATCATGATTGAAGTTGAAAAGGGCATGATTGTCATATTCGCCATGATGCATTCATGAGCATGGTTCATGCTTCTTGCATGTTAGTTAAAATTTGTGTTTTGGATGGCTATGGACACCTTGAAATTTGGCCATGCTCATATATGTATATATATGTTTGCACATGATGTTTTGGTTATGAACTAAGTGATGAATATGGTTGTTTAAAGAAGAAGATGTTGAAGAATGATTGTGAAATTGCAAGCACATTCGGCCTAGCACACATATGAGTGCTTGATGCTATATTATAAGTTTTGAGCTACAATATGCAAAGCATTAACTAGTAAAATGCATGCTGTTTTTGTGAGGTATTAAGTGCATAATTGGCCTCAACATGTACATGAATATTCGGCCTTGGGTAGCCTATTGAAGGCCTTAGCTTTTCCTTGATGCTCGAATAAATTGTATTGAATTGCTTGATGTAGTATAAAATGTGCATGACCATTGTGTATTCAAGCTAAAGAGTGGCCATATGACCATTTAAACTCCTTGTCATATTCGCCATAAGCTAGCACAATGAGGTTTTAATAAATTGAATTTGTTTGAATTAGCTCAAGAGCTAAGAGGGCCACAATTGGACAAGGGGAAGGAAAAAGTGATCGAATAGCCGTAAAAGCCGTTCGACAACATCCGAGGTAAGTCCTCAAGAAGTGACCTTACTTGAATTATGTGGAATGAAATATGGATGTATTGATTATTGATTTATGTGTGTATGAGTATTGAATAATACCGGGCTAAGTCCCAAGGCGATTATGCTAGTGATTATAATTGTGTTTGAGCCTTAGTAACGAGAATGAAATATGTATGTCCAATGATTATTGATGTATGTGTGCATGAGAAATTGAATGATATCCGGGCTAAGCCCCGAAGACAATTATGCTGGAAATTATATCCGGGTTAAGACCAAGGCAATTGTGCTAGTGGCTACATCCGGGCTAAGACCAAGGCATTCGTGCGAGACATTCTATCCGGCTAAGACCAAGGCATTTGTGCACGTGGTTATATCCGGTTATATTCGAAGAATCTTGGGCTGGAGGTGAGTGTTGGTTGCTGTAATAAATTCAATTAGTACACTCGAGAAGCCCAAAGAATAAGGTACGTTTATATGTGCATTGAAAGTCGACATGTTTGAGCAACATTCGCTCAATCGACTAATGAATTTCAGTTATTGAATTGATTGATACTTTGTGAAAGTATATAATGATGAAGTGTGAAGTAAGAATGTGTATTAATGAAATGATGCATTTGGCTATGTGAATGTATTGCTGTAATTAGAGTTGATTATATTCCTTGAGACTTACTAAGCATAAAATGCTTACCCGTTGCTTTGGCTCTCTGTTTTATAGATTTCGCCGATAGCAATCGGATTCGGGATCAATAAAGTCAAGTCATCCACACTATCAACGCCTCTATTTTGGTATAAATTTTGTTTGAACTTTGAAATGGCATGTATAGGACTACCCTTGTTGGTTTAAAAATGTGGTGATGTATATGTATACGGCCATGCGAAAATGGCTCGTAAAAGGAAGCATGAACTTAGACTATTTGTGGTTTGTATGTATATATATGGTGTCATGATGTGATTATGGATTGGAAATGGGAGTGTTGGTCACATGATCAGCCATTGGTATGGTTAAAATGATCATATATGAACCTATGTATGGCAAGACTAGTTGGTTCATGGAGACTACAAAATAGGTAAGACCTACCTTAAAAACAGATGCTGCCAGCTGCAGTGACGTGAATGTGAAAAATCACCAAAATTTGTAGGAATGGTATTAAATAGTGAATAAGCTATGTAAATGAACCTTGATGAGTCTATTTTCATATGGAAGAAACGAAATGGTCATAGGAGTTACATGTTAAGAGATATCAAAGCTATTGTGAGACAGGGCCAGAACGGTTTCTGGGTCCCCTGTCGCAACTTTAAAAATTTACTATAAATTATCCAGAAAGAATTAGGAGTCATGCCTTATATTTACAGATTCCATTTTGAGTCTAGTTTCATTAGAAACAAACGGCACCAGTATTAAAGCCCTGTACAGAGAGATATTCAAGTTATAACGCGCGAAGGTCAGAGCAGTCTATCCCTGTAACATGGGTGACTTTAACTAATAAACTGTACCAATTGGCCCGACCAAAAATTCTAGAAATAAAATCATGGATGGATATATGAGTCTATATTCAGGGAAAATTTACGAAACCAGTTTCCGAGTTTTGAAACTCGAGATATGATTTTTAAGGCGACGGTGACGCAGTTTTCCAGCCTGACTGGAAATGTCAAATTGGTGGGCAAAACATGTGAACTTGGCTTGTTAACCCTCGTGTCCGACACGGCGATGGTCTCGGGTTCAGGGTGTTACAATTTTATTAGTATCGAGCCACGGTTTAGTCGATTCTAGGACTACCGTGATGTGTTTGGGGTCTAGCTATACATGCCATTAAATGATGACTCGATAGTGTGGTGATTTCTGACAATTTGACTTTGTGTTTGTTTATAGCAATGGATCCCGATCCCAACCGAGCGATAGCTGATGATGTGGAGAGTGTGGCGCCTGCTCCCGCGCAAGGGACAGCGCCGGCGGACTCTCAACCTATGGCCAGCAATCCGAATGACGAGGCTAGGCAAGCCTTTTATAGTGTGATGAACGAATGGTTTAATCAATACATTCGAACTAACACTACTGTTCCACAACCTCCATTCCCGACAAATGCAACCCCAAGACCTACAATACCTCCGTGACTGACCAAATAAGGTCAAGTAAGCCCCAATCGATAGGATTGAAAACATGGGGCCACTGAATTTAAGGCTACGGATGATGATGATGCCGAGCGAGCTGAATTTTGGTTGGATAACACTATCCGGGTGCTCGATGAGCTATCCTGTACACCCGATGAGTGCTTAAAGTGTACCATCTCCTTGCTACGTGAGTCCGCCTACTATTGGTGGAGTACTCTGACTTCTGTGGTACCTAGAGAGCAAGTGACTTGGGAATTCTTTCAAACCGAGTTCCGAAAAAAGTATATCAGTCAGAGATTCATCGACCAAAAGCGAAGGGAATTCCTTGACCTTAAGCAAGGTTCTATGTCAGTTACCGACTACGAACGAAAATTTGTGAGGCTTAGCCGGTACACGCGAGAATGCATTTCGTCCGAAGCCATTATGTGTAAACGCTTCGAGGATGGGCTGAATGATGATATAAGGATGTTCGTTGGCATTCTCGAGATACGAGAGTTCGTAGTACTTGTTGAGCGAGCTTGTAAAGCCGAAGAGCTTAGAAAGGAGAAACAAAAAGCGATGTGGGAACCGGAGAATTCGAAGAGGTCCTCGGAAAGTCTCTTCAACAAGCATCAAAGAGATTTCGAGATGATGCGAGCCGGTCTAGAGGCGTTTGGGCTTTTCTAGACGAGGACGCGATCGACCCCTATGACCACACGAGTCACTTCGATCGCCGATGGTGGAAATGATCACGAGAGAGGCGGAGTGTCCACATTGTGGCAAATGGCATTCGGGAGCTGTTGGTTTCGTGATCGCTCTGCTATAAGTGTGGGTCGGCCGACCACTTTATGAAGGATTGCCCGAGGATGCATGAACAGAATGTAAGTCAGAGTGGAAACCCGGGTGCTACCACTGCTCGAGGTAGGCCACCTAGAAATATGGGCAATGTCAGTGGCGGTCAGAGA
The DNA here is from genome assembly GCF_025698485.1 of Gossypium arboreum. NCBI lineage: Eukaryota > Viridiplantae > Streptophyta > Magnoliopsida > Malvales > Malvaceae > Gossypium > Gossypium arboreum. Next base: position 85,975,759 of record NC_069073.1, read on the forward strand.
GGATCTAGAGATGCTGAACAGAAAGTGAAAGTAATCCGTGAAAGTCTGAAGATAGCCTCCGATCGTCGAAGTCGACGCGGATCTGAAGCGTAAGGATATCGAGTATCGTGGGTGATAAAGTGTTTCTCAAGGTATCGCCTTGGAAAAAGATACTCGATTTGGCCGTAAGGGCAAGTTGAGCCCGAGGTTCATTGGGCCATATGAGATATCCGAGTGAGTCGGTCCGTGGCATATCGTTTGATTTTGCCCCCGAACTCAAAAGGTTCACGATGTCTTTCACGTTTCGATGCTTCGACGCTATAGATCCGATCCATCGCATGTGATTAGTCCATCAGAAATTGAAATTCAAGCTAATATGAGTTATGAGGAAGAACCGATTCGTATCCTATCACGAGAAGTGAAAGAGTTGCGAAACAAGCGGGTTCATTGGTGAAAGTGTTATGGCTCAAGCACGGGATAGAAGAAGCTACTTGGGAGACCGAGAACTCTATGAAAGAGCGATATCCAAACCTATTTACGGTAAGATTTTCGGGACGAAAATTTCTTAAGTGGGGAGAGTTGTGACAGCCCAAAATTGACCCTAGTCGGGATGTGGTTTCGGGACCACAAAACCGAGGCATAAAAATAATTTAAAATTTATTTTGATGCCTATGATATGTGTTAATTTGTGTGTGACATTTTGATGTTTCGATTTAGTGTTATAAATGCTAATTTCACTAGAAAGGACCTAGTAGTGAACTTTGAAAGTATGATGGGGAAATGTGTGATGACTAGTTGCTCATGCATGCAAAAATAAGGATTTGCATGTCAAATTCCCCCAACATGAAGTGGCCGGCCATGGCAGGAGGATGGGCAAAACATGTCATGAAACATGTTTTGTTGGTGCATTAGGGAGAAATAATAAACAAAGGTGTATGGGTAAGAAAAGAATGAAAAAAAATGTGTGTGAGTGTGGTATTCCCCCCATTGCCGTGAGTTGTAGAGAAAAAAAGAAAATTTTGTTCATCCTTTCTTTGAGCCAAAACTAAGGAAGAAGGAGGATTTTGCTTCATGCTTGGTTTGGAAGAGATCTAGAAGGAGATTTGGCTAAGTTTGCATCAAGATTAAGGTATGTATGAGGTTGTGTTAGGAGTTTCATGCATGTTTTGGTTGCTAACTTGATGTGCATGTTAGCCATGGCTCAAATCTTTGTTATGCCATGGAAATGGTATTTGGCCAAAGTTGTTATGGTGATAAAGCCATTGCATGCTAAGTGTGAAGCTTGATGATGATGCATGCAATGATGGATTGTCTACTTTTGAGTAAGATTTTGAGTTTTCTTTTTGTTTAATCATGATTGAAGTTGAAAAGGGCATGATTGTCATATTCGCCATGATGCATTCATGAGCATGGTTCATGCTTCTTGCATGTTAGTTAAAATTTGTGTTTTGGATGGCTATGGACACCTTGAAATTCGCCATGCTCATATATGTATATATATGTTTGCACATGATGTTTTGGTTATGAACTAAGTGATGAATATGGTTGTTTAAAGAAGAAGATGTTGAAGAATGATTGTGAAATTGCAAGCACATTCTGCCTAGCACACATATGAGTGCTTGATGCTATATTATAAGTTTTGAGCTACAATATGCAAAGCATTAACTAGTAAAATGCATGCTGTTTTTGTGAGGTATTAAGTGCATAATTGGCCTCAACATGTACATGAATATTCGGCCTTGGGTAGCCTATTGAAGGCCTTAGCTTTTCCTTGATGCTCGAATAAATTGTATTGAATTGCTTGATGTAGTATAAAATGTGCATGACCATTGTGTATTCAAGCTAAAGAGTGGCCATATGACCATTTAAACTCCTTGTCATATTCGCCATAAGCTAGCACAATGAGGTTTTAATAAATTGAATTTGTTTGAATTAGCTCAAGAGCTAAGAGGGCCACAATTGGACAAGGGAAGGAAAAAGTGATCGAATAGCCGTAAAAGCCGCTCGACAACATCCGAGGTAAGTCCTCAAGAAGTGACCTTACTTGAATTATGTGGAATGAAATATGGATGTATTGATTATTGATTTATGTGTATGAGTATTGAATAATACCGGGCTAAGTCCCCCGGCGATTATGCTAGTGATTATAATTGTGTTTGAGCCTTAGTAACGAGAATGAAATATGTATGTCCAATGATTATTGATGTATGTGTGCATGAGAAATTGAATGATATCCGGCTAAGCCCCAAGACAATTATGCTGAAATTATATCCGGTTAAGACCGAAGGCAATTGTGCTAGTGGCTACATCCGGGCTAAGACCAAGGCATTAAATGCGAGACATTCTATCCGGGCTAAGACCAAGGCATTTGTGCACGTGGTTATATCCGGTTATATTCAAGAATCTTGGGCTGGAGGTGAGTGTTGGTTGCTGTAATAAATTCAATTAGTACACTCGAGAAGCCCAAAGAATAAGGTACGTTTATATGTGCATTGAAAGTCGACATGTTTGAGCAACATTCGCTCAATCGACTAATGAATTTCAGTTATTGAATTGATTGATACTTTGTGAAAGTATATAATGATGAAGTGTGAAGTAAGAATGTGTATTAATGAAATGATGCATTTGGCTATGTGAATGTATTGCTGTAATTAGAGTTGATTATATTCCTTGAGACTTACTAAGCATAAAAATGCTTACCCGCTGCTTTGGCTCTCTGTTTTATAGATTTCGCTCGATAGCAATCGGATTCGGGATCAATAAAGTCAAGTCATCCACACTATCAACGCCTCTATTTTGGTATAAATTTTGTTTGAACTTTGAAATGGCATGTATAGGACTACCCCTTGTTGGTTTAAAAATGTGGTGATGTATATGTATACGCCATGCGAAAATGGCTCGTAAAAGGAAGCATGAACTTAGACTATTTGTGGTTTGTATGTATATATATGGTGTCATGATGTGATTATGGATTGGAAATGGGAGTGTTGGTCACATGATCAGCCATTGGTATGGTTAAAATGATCATATATGAACCTATGTATGGCAAGACTAGTTGGTTCATGGAGACTACAAAATAGGTAAGACCTACCTTAAAACAGATGCTGCCAGCTGCAGTGACGTGAATGTGAAAAATCACCAAAATTTGTAGGAATGGTATTAAATAGTGAATAAGCTATGTAAATGAACCTTGATGAGTCTATTTTCATATGGAAGAAACGAAATGGTCATAGGAGTTACATGTTAAGAGATATCAAAGCTATTGTGAGACAGGGCCAGAACGGTTTCTGGGTCCCCTGTCGCAACTTTAAAAATTTACTATAAATTATCCAGAAAGAATTAGGAGTCATGCCTTATATTTACAGATTCCATTTTGAGTCTAGTTTCATTAGAAACAAACGAAACCAGTATTAAAGCCCTGTACAGAGATATATTCAAGTTATAACGAGCGAAGGTCAGAGCAGTCGATCCCTGTAACATGGGTGACTTTAACTAATAAAATGTACCAATTGGCCAGACCAAAAATTCTAGAAATAAATCCATGGATGGATATATGAGTCTATATTCAGGGAAAATTTACGAAACCAGTTTCCGAGTTTTGAAACTCGAGATATGATTTTTAAGGCGACGGTGACGCAGTTTTCCAGCCTGACTGGAAATGTCAAATTGGTGGGCCAAACATGTGAACTTGGCTTGTTAACCCCTCGTGTCCGACACCGGCGATGGTCTCGGGTTCAGGGTGTTACAAGCCTTTTGACTGCCATTACGATTTTGATCTATGAAACATAAGAATTATCATCACGGTGTCGTCCCGAAGCACATGTTTCGCATTTCACCTTAATGCTCAAACACTAAAGTGTTCCCCCCACAAGTCCTGGAGCTTCGCACTTCAAGGTTTGCTCCCAACAATCTCGAATGGTGAAATCTTAGATAAATTCCAATTTCCCTATTCCTCTGCCCATTCCTCCACTTTACAATTGCTAACCTAGATGCTCGAACACCATAGTGTCCCTTTCACAAGGCTGAAGCTTCTCAAATCACGGTTTGCACTCAACAATATCGTATGAAGGTATCTAACAGAGTCATCCTATTTCTATTATAACTTTATCTAGCCCATCAATAATTTTTTCCATCACAGCACGCATAAAATACTCAAGCATATCATACAGTTTATTATTTAGAAAACATTACGCAAGATTATCTAAAATCCAAATGTAAGGTACAAAAACTCACATTTATTTCTTATCCTTGACAAATTAGCTTGTCCAAACTCCAGAGCCTCCTTGTTCCTAGCAACGGTTCCCAATTTCTCTACTTCTAGATTCAAAATCACACGATGATTGCAACATGTAGAGCTTCCTTTAGCTACATCTTCTTTTTTTCGGAGCGACTGAAGAAGATGATTCTTAGAGAGAAATATTTGGGAAATAGAATTGAGAGGATTTCCATTTCCACACACACCTATATATATACTCCATCGATACGGTCTCTATAGACCATTGCTACCACTCAATCCTAATCATTTTGTCTCTTATTATGGAACCAGTCAGTTCCATCCTAATAGAACTAGGATTGGGATCCAACAAATTTGAATTTAGCCACTAAGATTTCTGACTTTCCTAGTGGTGTCCAATAATTCACTAATTCTTTCAATTAAATCCTAACTTTTCCTAGAATTTGGGTCAATAAGATACCTAGGTGTTACAACTCCCTCACCATTAAAGAAAATTTTATCCCCGAAATTTCCTTTCTTACCTTAGCTTAGGCCGATGTTCAATCAATTTTTTTCCCTTTTTCTTTATAGCTCTTTGCATATCTAGAGACGGATACTTTTACTTTCTCCAAGTTTTATAACGCTACTCAAACTTTTATAAATTTATCATAGCAGAGTTTTTTTTGCTCCATCGGCTAGGCGTTGGCTCAGCCCAAGGCTAAATGGTGATTTCTAAATTAGCATGGGTCATTTGAAGATTATTATATAAACATCTAGCTTTGGCGGACACTCCATTGTTCTGGTTATTTAGGGGTTTAAGAAAAACTCCCTTTTGACTAAACAAGTGTCAAATACAAATTTTAGAATTTGAATCGTTTACTTCAACTTACCCAAACTTCCCTTGGATGCTTGGCTATTTAAATAAAAACATTGGAAAGGGAGGTCTTTCTTCTGAAATTACTCCACATTGATTAAGTTCCTCCCAAATCCTAAGTTTTTCTCTTAGCCTCCTCTAATTTCTTTGTCTAAGTTCCTTTTCCTTTCTTTGACTTATTCTTAACAAGTTTTTCAAGTAATTTCTTAAGTACCTTTTTTTTCTTTCATTATCCCCTTTCCTACCAAAGTAGCCAGAGTTAAAACATAGTCATCGCGAGGGTAGCAGCCATTGCGGCAATAATGGGATGGTCAGGTTGGTGGCAGAGAGGGCGATAGGGCTAGACCCAATGGCTGCGGGTAAGCACCCTAGTAGAAACTCTATTTTTACACCACATCCCCAAGAGGAAATAATTTGATTCCTAGGTGTTAGAGGACTACAACTACCCAACTTTTTCTATGAATTCAGTCTCATTCAGGGCGAGTGTCGGTTGAGTGACAACTCTAAAAAAATTATTCTTCCTCTATACCTGTTTAAAGTTGGGTTTCATCACCACTTCATTCTTTCTTCTGTCATGTTTTTAATGAGTACGGAATCACACCAATGCAACTCATTGGCTCATCTTGGTGGACATTAGTCACTTACTTCATCGACTATTTCCTAAAGGGTGAGCCGCCCATCCTTAGGCTTTTCCAAAAAATTTATCAATTAAAAGTGACCACTCGAGGGACTTCTGCTGGGCTGGCCAATTTTAGTACTCGTTAGGGCTTCAAACCTCCACCTTAACAAAAACAAGTTCATTCAGGTGAGGTGCAATCTAAGGGATGGATTCAGGTTCCCTACCCAATGGTCTATTCCTCTCAAATTTATTTGTACTCACAAACAACCTCTAGACAATGAAGTCATAGAGGGTTAGTTCAACCACTTAAGGTTGGGAAACTCTCTCATGCTGAAGAGTCTTATCACCATTAGGATTGTTTTTTTTTCTACCTAAACAATGCCAACCCAAATTGCTATAAACCCATGAATACTACTACTGGGGTCAATCCTTAGGTCGCACACCCCTCTTACATAATGAGTCCTTACAACACCACTGATAACCTATCCATTGTCTTAGTTGGAAGAAAAGAGGAACCCTCATACTACTTTTACACTCACTGTAGCCAACGACTGCACCGCTGGTCTATTCCACCAGCAATGGTGGCTGGTGAGTCTCCTTGTTAAGTTTTCATTGCTCATTATTAAACCCTAACTCTTTTTTTACAGGTTTCGCACAACCATCCATTCTATCTCAAATTTCAAGCAGCATGGACGTGGATACAATAGGAGAGGGCTAGAAAGGTCATTGTTGATGTTGATGCAAGGGTGTAGATGGGTGGTAGTGGCAGTGAGAGGTTGAGGACTAAAAATGGCTCTTGAAGTACTGAGGAGAGTAGTGGTAGTAGGCTGGCCCATCATAAACGGGGCAAAAAATCAGTCACTTATGAGAGAGAGCTTACTCCACCTATCCTCTCCTCTCAGACTGGGACTCCAACTAAGGCAACCACTCACGAGGATGTTACTCCCTTCGTACAAAGTTCGCTTCATGACTCCGCTCACGAAACTACCCCTTTTAGATCATCAATTTTTTCTTCTAGACTAAGGCAACCTACCTCTTCTTCTAGTGGGTCACTACGTTTACTCTTATGGAGGGATTGCTTCGCTACAAGTTAGCCTTCGTTCTCCCCTATAGAAATTAGCCAATGATGGACCTACCCTAGGAATTGAAAGAATGTACTCTCCCCTCCTTTAATGTTGGTAAACCATCTTTCTTAAAGTTAATGGACTCTTAATAGATCATGGTGGAGGAATCCAGTTTGCTTGGTTGGGCCCTTTGTGATCGATATCACAAAAGTGAAACTAAACAGGCTCAGCTAGAGGTAGCTTTAGCCTCTCATTCAACTCCACCAAGCATAGGAGACCGTAGCCCGTCAAGTTCAGGAGTTCGCTGAGTCTACCTCTGGCTAGGAGTTTAAGTACAACTGCCTAAAAATGGAGTCTGATGGTAGGGTCGGTTAGTTATAGTACCTGATCAAAGCACAAGAGGAACACTACTTGGCAGACTTAGAAAGGGTCCAAAAGGAAAACAATGAATCCCTGGAGCGATACAAAGTAGAGACTGTAGTGGGGATCGCGGATTATCTTCCCAAGCTGAGGCCCAATTACATTCTTCATGCCCATGTTGTCGTGGGCCCCTTTGATGTGAACCGAGTGGATTTCAGTTGTCTACACCAATACATTAATGATAATCTAGGCTTCAATGTGATGAACCCTTCTTGGTGCTGAGTAGGAAGAGTTTCAGAAGAAATTGAAAGGTTCTGATGATTTTTTCTTCCCACTCGAGCCTGACCCCACCACTCATAATCTTATAAAGAAAGCTAATGATGAGGGGGAGGAAACAACATAGGAAATGATGGAATTCATCATAGTAATTAAAAGTCCCATATTTTTCATTCTTTTTATTTCCTGCATCATATTTGTCACCAATCTTATTATGATCCGTCATTCCTACACTTATTCTTAGTACACTTACTATCTTATAATAATCTTCATGGACTAAGCCAGATCTAAGATAATAAGTAATAGGGGCTATCCCATGTCTTCCTATATCTAGAGGATCAGCTAAATTGAAGCTCTAATACCCCTAAATTTGTAGCATGCTATAGCCAACCCAATTGTCAAGACTGAGTATCGAATGCTACACTAATTCGAACTAATTAACGTACATGTAATCTACTCTAATTACATCCATGGACAATTTGTGCCATTAATTTTTGTTCCTGAAATCTATGCACCAATTATATTAGTACCAATTTCTTACAATCCAACACTCTTAAATTTTCTAACCATTATTTACATTTCACAAATTAATTTCCATATAATTTTAGACAAATTTCCACCCTGAGGTGTGGCCTATGTGAATGCCCCTATATATATACATGACTAGTTACCATGCTTAGTCCTTATTGAATTTTCTATTCTTTATCTAACTTGCATTCAAGTAGCCACTTTATCAGTTCGAGAAAACTTAATGAGATCTATACACAAATTGTAGGTAAGACTGCATAAAACTTAAGAAATTTAGAAACTTTTTTATACTCGTGTCATTACTTTCGCCTAGCATTTACCCAGTAATTTCCATAACTATGGCACCAAAATGACTACCCTTTTAGCTTGTTTATATAGGATAGTCCTTTAGAGATGTAGTGCCCAATATATTGGTTCCGACCCAAGTAATTCTTGAAAGTTTTCACCTTTAGTAGATCAAAAATATGTTTAATGTATTTCACAATCCTAACAGCCTCCCATTCTTCACTATTATTTGGATGACTCTACTTAACATTCTCTTTTTATGAGGACTTTGGTCAGCGTACCCAAAATTTTGATTACCCTTTTTGTTGACTTATGAATTAAATTTGTATATTGATTTAGCCATACCGTATCTATTCAAACAGTGTGAGATATATAGATTCCCTGAAGAACTCATTTGAGGTACGATACGTATACCTCCTAATCTCTGGAGCCTCTTTCTCTTTTCATTCTAACTAGCCTGAGGCGTTCCTTTGACCCCGTTCTTCCTCACCTATGGCGAATTCCCTTATTTTTATGCTAGATTGAGTTTTCCAGTCGTATCAGGTCCATTTGGTCTAGTAGCTCACTGCCCAATCATAGTACAATTTTCACTTTATACCTCGGTGGCTCTCCTTGTACCTTGACCTATGGACTCCACACTTACCTCCCCTTGTCTAACATCCTAGCAATCATCCCATGTTTAAGTTTCCAATGGACCCTCTTTGTTACCATGGTTGAGCCATGGTCTTACACATCATTTCCTATGATCATTTTCCTATCGGCCTACCTCGTGTGTACCATCATGGCAAACTACCACATTATTACTATCTGGATGGGCTACGCCATGTTTACTGTCCTGATAGATTACCTCATTTTTACTGTCTCATTGGATTGCCCCGTGCTTATTTTCCTAGAGGACTACTCCATGTTTACTGTCTCACCAAGCTATACTGGTTGCCATAGCAAAGCTATGGTCTTACACATTAGACCACTTTTGAGGTGAGCCCTATAGATCCTGCTGACCGTCATCGCAGTGTTGCTTTATGAAACCTAATAATCGTTGTCATGGTGTCATCTCGAAGGACTTGTTTTGCATTTTACCTTGATGCTCGAACACCAAAGTGTCCACTCTGCAAGGCCCAAAGTTTCACACAACAAAGTTCAGTCCCAGCAATCTTGGATGGCAAAATCCTGGATGGCAATCCTATAATTTTCGGGGTATTACATTTCTCTCCCCCTTAAAATAAATTTCGTCCTCGAAATTTCTTTGTTTTCTTTTTGATCGTGAGCTTCATTGTTTCTTTGATTCCATAGTTTCTTTTTGAACATATTTATCCAACCTTTCCATATAATGATTATAACATCTAAACATGAACAATTGCATATGCCTCTGAAAATATCAGTACATAAAAGATTCACATATAAAATCCCAAAAATTTACTATAATATACCTAATTATAACGATTATACTCAAATATTTTTGCAATTTATTCACCAATCTATTGACTAGCATAGTCATCAATAATTTCACATCATTAACTTCACTCAAAAAAACTAATTCGTAAGAAATTTCCAGTTAACTATTCTGTAAATACCATATTTGAATAAATCGATTTTCCCATAAATAACTTCTTTCTTTAATAGTGATACTGTATATCTCAACTAATTTAAGAAAATTTGATATCTCTATTCAGAACCCATCTTTACTTATTAACTCATTCTCAGTTCCGATTGCATTGTCATTTGTTCAACCATTGAACTTTTACACTTTCACACTTCTGAACTTAATTAATACAAATATCATGAATTTCATTGTATATAATTGTACTGGCAAGGGGTAAAGATCGTAGAGCCTAATAATTTAATTTTCATGTATTTACTCATATAACATAACATTTATCATTCTCAAGTATTATAAAACATTTATCCGTACCTTTACAGGTTTTGTTTCATCATAATCAACTTTCTACTCATATAGTTGAGTATCGCTTTTACCATTATCAAAATTAGCTCAGTTGGAATACATTTTTGTCTTTAAGTAAAACAAATCTCATCAGAGTCAGAAGATATCACACAAACACAGTTTATATAATAGCATGTATTTCTAAAGTTCACATATGCTATGTTCGGTCTGAGAACTGACTAAACCGTAGCTCTGATACTAATAAATGTAACACTCTTAACTTGTATCCATCACCGAAACAAAGTTTCAGAGCATTACCAAAATTTACAGATCATTTAACAAAAATTTCGCTTCACATAACATTAATACCTGTAATTAATCAAATTTAATCATAGTGTCCCTTATATGAGACATCGAGGCTCAAAAAATATATCGGGACTTAATCAAAAACTCGAAATTTTTTTTGAAAATATTTAAAATTTTTCAACACTGCAGGGGTCACACAGCCGTGTGGCCAAGCCGTGTGGTTCAGACAATACTCATGAAGCTATATTCATCAATTTACTAGGTGAATAAATCCACAACATCACTTATATATATCATCTCTAGCTTAGTAAGATTTTAATTAATTTTAACTCTTCCTAGTTTCTTTATTTTCATATGTATCTCTTTACTTTCCATACTCATTCCTTATGTATAACACATCTGTCATAAGCATACTAAACCATTATAACCACAAGCTAGTGCAGTTGAACATAACTCTTTTCAATTAATCATATGATAAGCCATTTCATAAGATATTACGTAACTTAAAACTTGCCACTCTCTCACGATCACAAGTATATTTTCATTTGAGCACTTGCCTTTTCATCACATCATATAAATAAACATATTACCATTTAACCAATAGCTTGGCACTTGTCTAAGCATCAACAGTAACACTTATTAGCATACTTAAACATATTCATTTAAATTCAACATATGTAAACTTATTTTCTCATCATATTACACTTGAGTTTATTGCTCATCTCAACATACATAATTTCCTTGTAGCAACATATCAAAGATAATCACATTTTTACATGTCATGATACCTATCATTCTTTTGTTGTTTCTTTATAAACATATATCATTCATTTCATTATATCAATATTTCACACACCATCATTTCCATAAATTTCAGGTATATACTTGTGATAATTCATTTCAAACTCACGTTATCTCATATCAGAACTTTACCCATTGAATCATTTAAATATCAATGGTATACTTATTTTAGATCAATATCAATAATAACCAGAAGTCTTCCAATGCTACTTTCATAAGTCACTTACCAATCTTTGTCAAATTAGAGAACGTCTTGCGGATTTGAGTCCGTCGTTTGCTCAGTGCCATGATTCACAACTCAGTATGGAAACACCATACCTACGTTTCACAGCATGGAAATACCATACCTACGTTTCATACTTTGCCATGGATCAACCATGGTCTTATCCGTCAATTCATCATTGATCACTGAACACTTTGTTATGTTTGGCACACTATATCACTTTGCCATGATTGGCACACTTTATTAATTTGCCATAGTTCAACTATGGACTTGCACTTCCACACTTTTCACTTGTCACTGATCTGATAAGTGTAGCGAAAGCTTCCACTTATCACTTGTCACTTGTAGTCGAAGCTACCACTATTCACTAATCAGGTAGCTGGAGCTACCACTTTTCACTAATCAGTTAGCTGAAGCTACTACTTTCCACTGATCAGGTAGCCGAAGCTGCCACTTTCACTAATCATGTGACAGCCCTAATTTGACCTTAGTCGGAAAGTGGTTTTGGGACCACAAAACTGAGTCATAAAAATAATTAACCGTTATATTCTATGTTTATTATATGTGTAAATGCATGTGTGAAAGTTTCATGCTTTGATTTTGTCATTTGTATGTGAATTTATAAGATAGGACTCATGTGATAAGACTTGAAAATGTGATAGGTAAATTTTAAAGTGCCAAATAATGCATGAACTATTGACATGGGGGACTTACATGTCAAATAGACCACTTTTAATATAGTGGCCGGCCATAATGATGGTTGATGGATAATATATGTTTTATTTAAGTATTATAATAAGTAATGGCATTATTTTGAAATAAAAATAATTAGTAAAATAAGAAAAAGATGATAAAATAATGGGTGTTCATCTTTCTTTCTTCATTGCCGAAATTGAGAAAGAAAAATATTTAAGAAGAAGCCAAGGCATTCGGCCATGGTTATCTCAATTTAAAGGTATGTAATGTGATTTTTTTTTTTTGTAATTGATTATGAAATTAAATTGATAAGTACATAGTATAGTTAACCCATGGTTTAAATTCATGAATCATTGAACATATATCCATTCGGCAAGTTGCTAAATTTGTGTTATTTTGATAAGTTTTGGGGAAGATGTTATTTATATGTTAAAATAGCTTAAATGATGGTTGAATAAGTTGAATTCATTGTTGAGAGGTATGAATTGAAGTTGTCGATCGATATATATATGCATTTTGGAAAGAAAATTTTGTTGTTATTTGATTTTATATATATATATATATATATGCACATTCGGTCATGGGGGGATAAGATGAATTTAAAATGTTATATTTTTAAGATTTGTTAAATTGTTGTGGTCATTGTCGAATATATGTTTAGTTAAAGAAATTTTTTTAAAGTGTTTAGTTAATTAGTAGGTTAATGGTGTATGCACAAATTATTTGAAATATAAACTTTGTATGAGTATTAAAAGATGTATATGAATTTGGCCTTGGGAGAATTTTTAGTATAAAATGCTTAAATTCTAGATAGGTTATTGCTTAAATGACCGAATGTGCCAAAGGTAAATGCATGTCAAATTGATCCACATGTGTTAAGGAATAGGAATAAATATCGGTTTGATGAACTATATAAATATTAATTTGTATAGTTAAGATATGTACATGAAAATATGATAAGTCGTATGAATTTTGTGTTTGTGTATGTGAACTAGATATTTAATGGATATTCGCTAAAAGGGTTAAAGGTTAAGTCACGGAATTTTGGTGATATACATATTCGGTCATTAGGGTTATATGTACTTTGGCTATGTGAGTTATGTATTAAGTAAGCTATTTATTTGATATGTATATTCGGTCATAAAGGTATACTTGGAGAAATGTTTAATTAAATTGTATTAGAATGTTTAAAGTGATTAAAATGGGTAGTACCATTTCGTATTTGAGCTAAAGGTAGCTATATGACCTAGTAAATCTCTTTTCATATTCGACCATAATCTAGCATGATGGGATTTTAATAAGCTAAATTTGTTTGAATTAGCTCAAGAGCATAGAGGGGCAAACTCAGATAAGGGAAAAGAGAAAGTAATCGAATAGCCGTTGTAATCGTTCGACGATATCAGAGGTAAGTTTTGAGTAGTCACCTTTAGTATAAAAATTTATGATGCCTTGATATGTGTATATTAGATGAATTATGACCTTTTGATTCTACTTGAATTAAGTTGTGTGATAAATAATCTAAGTTTATGAACTATAGTCGAATGGTCAATACGGGTTAAACTTAATTAATGAAATTTATATGGAGCTTATATTCGCATGTAGCAAATGACTACTAATGTGACATGTTCAATGAGATGTGTTAATATATGATTAAATATGCATGATACTTGAGGAATTGTATCCGGGCTTAAAGACCCGCAGGCTATATGCTGGAATGTTAGCCGGGCTTAAAGACCCGCAGGCTTCGTGCTAGAATGCTATCCGGGCTAGAGACCCGCAGGCTACGAGCTAGTATTATACAGAGTTTAAATTCCTACAGGCTGGTGCTAGAAATTTGTTTCAAGTTCTAAGACTTGACAAGTTTGATTCCAGTAAATTAAGTAAGATTACGACATTGAATATCCGCGAAAAACCACCGTCGAGTAAGTACTATATATTTAACATGTTAAGGTACGTATTATGTACTCATATGTGAAATGATTTTAAAGTGAATTATTAGTATTAAAGAACGATATATATATACATATACGTGTCGATGAATACGGTATTTAAGAATAAGAGAATGACCTATTCGGTCAATGTATGTTATTAAATGAAAGAATGTGACTTCAGGTAATTGTATGAGCCATATACTATAGTTAAATATGTGCTAAAAATTTCTTGTGTATTCACATATATATATTCGACCAATAGGCTTTATAATTAGTGTACTTGTGTATATTCGGCCAAGTAATATATAATTAGAATACGAGTTCTGTGATACTTAATGTTCAATTTAAATTACAATTTTTAATTGTTTGAAATGCTTAAAACTTACTAAGCCTCGAAAGCTTACTCTGTTCCTTATTTCTCTGTTTTATAGATTGTTGATTTTGGCCACCGACTCGGGGATCATCAGCAATTCATCCTACTATCGATCTTTTTGGTACAGTTTTATTTTGGTCCTGATATGGCATGTATAGGTTAGGCTGAAGATAACTATGTTTTGTAATTGTAAATATTTTGGCCATATGAAAATGTCATATATATAACACAAAGATCAATTATGTTAGTTAATGTGAATGAGAAATTTAATGTTTAGCTCGGTAATACCTTTTTAGCCTCAATCCAGCGATCGGATTCGGGTTAGGGGTGTTACATTTTATTGGTATCAGAGCTACAGTTTAGTTGATTCTAGGACTAACGTAGAGTGTTTGAGTCTAGCTATACATGCCATATAGTATGAATACGATAGTATGATGAATTCTGACAGTTAAAAAAATGTGTTTTCGTTTAGTAATGGATCCCGATCCCAATCGAGCGATAGCTGATGATGTAACACCCCAAATCCGGCCCAGACGTTATGACCGAATCCGATATGCCACATCGAAGCGTTCAAAACATTTTATTTTGTTGATCCAGAAAAACTTACTTAGTGTTTTAAAAGATAATTTCATTATAGGTTAAAGTGAATGGAAGCTGTGCACTAGGTAGGAAGCCGGAAAAGAGGTGGTGAGTCCATCGGACTGCTTAAGTACCAAGCTCCCTTCGGATCCAATCCTAGATATGCATACCGCCATTGCCACACCTTAACGTCATGGATATTTCTAGGAAACCGATTTGATTAAGTCATTTTTAGGAAAAGTGATTAATCTTGGAAAATACTTTCATTGCGGAAGCTTTGCTTGTTGTCGTGTTATTTTGAAATCAATTGTTGTTTTTGAAAACGCGCTCTAAAGCTATCCAATTTCAACAGTTAAATATAAGTAATACCTATCTTAGTAATACATATTAAAAACCATCAAAAATAAATAAGCGGCCTTATTACATTTAAAAGCCCAAAACCTCAAACGTAATTAAAAGGATGTCCAGTTCACCAGAAGAAAATCAAACTTTCGAGCGGTTGGCCACTCGAATTCCCTCACGCTCCAAGCCCACTATGATTGGGGATTTCCACGTGGATGAAAATAAAAGGGTGAGTTTGGGAAACTCGGTGTGTAAGGAAAACCCATTCAAAGCCCAAGTCAGCTCAAGCCTATTGGGCCTAAGCCCATTCAGGTAGCAGTGGTACTGGACAAGAGCCCTTTTTAGATTACAATAAACTAGGCCTTAGCCCCTTATTCAGATAACAGTATGGCCCATAGGCCCATTTCAAAATACATACAACATCAATAACATATGCAAGCCCATTTGGGGAGACTACTCAACCCACCAACCACTACACTCCACCGTACCAGCCCTACACTCCATGTGGGGAATAGCTCAACCCATCCATTAACACTCCACGATTCTTGACCTTTCTTTGCTCGATTAACGATAAATTGAGGCAAAGCCTCCAATACGTGGACAAGCCACTTTCAGTACTTCCTCCGTCAATATCCCGGTCCATGCATCGATAATAACAACATGGCATGCACAAATAACAACAATCAAACATGCATTTAGGTCAATTTAACCCTAGGGGTATTTCGGTAATTTTGCACCTAGGGGTATAACAATAATTTTCCATACATAGGGGTATTATAGTAATTTAGCTGCTTTTAGGGTTTTTCATGCATATTCCTACTTTTCACGTACTAACAGAATCACGTACCAAGGGTTCTTACCAAATTGGGCCCGTTGGCCCATCATTCCAATTTTGGCCCATTAAGCCCAAAAATATCGAGGGCACAGAAATCATGCACTTTGCAGTCCAAACATTGCAGCTTACCAAAAACATTAATCGATTTACCTCACGAGCATTCGCACACTCGCAAATCTACAAAATACCATTTTTTGGCATTTCGGCTATTTGACTTTTGCCGATCTAGACTAAGAAAGAGGGTGTTAGTTACACACCTGTTTGCGACGATATGCTGACGAGATCCACACAGGAACTGCCTACAATTGGATTACTAACACATTAATCTAACTATTCAAATATGAACTATGTATTAACCCCTTACAATATTCAGCCAACCACACCTACACATCATAGTAAGTTTATAAGAAAACAATAAGCAACTCATTAACAAATTTTTGTCAATGTTTACCACATAATCATAATTTCACTGCAAGCTGTCTTCCTGAGCAACAGTCACTAAATTATTTATAACTGGAGCTACGAAACTCCAAATCAAGTACCGTTAATTTTCCCTGAAAATAGACTCATATATCTTCTATCCATAAAATTTTCAGAATTTTTGGTATGGCCAATCAATACCAGATTTGTCTTAAAGTTTCCCATGTTTCACTGTTTGACTAAACTGACCACTCTTCATTACGAATCAAATTTCTCATTGTAAAGAATTCAAAATATGTTCTAATTTATTCCATTTGAAACTAGACTCATTAAGCTTTAATTACATAATTTATGCAGCTTCTAAATCATCTCCCACAATTTATGGTGATTTTCCAAAGTCACGTTACTGCTGCTGTCCCAAGCAGATTTATTACCAAATCACTCTTTCACACCTAACTTACATGCTTGTTATTTAAACATGTATATCACCAATCAATCATCACATATATATGATTTTACTTAAGTATAATATCCATTTCATCATTTTAAAATAGCCAATTTTTCCCTTTAGCATCTAAGGCACATGCATGCTCATTTGTTTGGCTCAACTTCACCTATCTTCCATTTTTCATCAAAAGAACATGAAACAACAACCATTTCCTTCATTTTAATTCACGACTAAATGCTCACAACACAACTAAAAACCAAAATATACTTCAAGAGTTAAGGTAGAATTAACTCATGAACATCAAGATAGAAGCAAACTACCATGAACTTACCTTCAATTTTCTTCCCCAAGTGACCAAACATTCAAGAGCTTTCTCCTCTCCTTTCTCTTCTCTAACTTTAGGCTATGATGAACAAAGATGGAAAAACTTTGTTCTTTTCACCACTTTTCTTTTAATAAAATTTCATATTTCATCCATTTAATTCTTTAATACAAAAGACATGAAATGCCCATCATGGAACATTTACCTAAACCATTATCATGGAACATTTACCTAACCCATTATCATGGAATATTTACCTAATCCATTATCATGGAACATTTACCTAACCCATTATCAATTTGTACCATGAATTATGGATATCAAGTGCTCATATTGTCTACAACAACATGATGGCTAGCCACTTCATGTAAAATGGGAGGTTTGTCATGCAAATCCTCCTATTTTGCACTCCTATTTATTTGGCCACTTCAATTTAGCCTATAGCATTTTCAAACATTTTCACATAGGTTCTATTTCATAATTTCACCCCCTTTTTCTTATGGAACAAAAATTAACTAAAATTACCGGGTTCTATCTTAAGCTTGGGCCTTCTAGAGGCCCACTAACATAATTAAACCTATGCCAACATTCACAGAATTCCCGAAAATTGGGGCATTACAGATCATGTAGAGAGTGTAGCGCATGCTCCCGCGCATGGGACAGCACCGATGGACTCTCAACCTATCGCAAGCAATTAGAACGATGAGGCTAGATAGGTTTTTTATAGTGTGATGAATGATTGGTTCAACCAATACATTTGAACTAATACGGCTGTTCCGCAACCCCCACTCCCGAATAATACACCCCCTGCACCTATAATACCTTCGATAATTGATCAGATGAGGTTGAATAAGCCCCTGGTTGATAGAATCCGAAAGCACGGGGCTACTGAATTTAAGGCTACAGATAGTGATGATGTTGAGCAAGCTGAATTTTGGTTGGACAATACTATTCGAGTGTTCGACGAACTGTCTTGCACACCCGATGAATGCCTAAAATGTGCTATATCTTTGCTACGTGATTCTGCCTACTATTAGTGGAATACACTGATTTCTGTTGTGCCCAGAGAGAGAGTGACTTGGGAGTTCTTCCAAACCGAGTTTCGGAAAAAGTATATCAGCCAGAGATTCATCGATCAGAAACGGAAGGAATTTCTTAAACTTAAACAGGGTTCCATGTCAGTTACTGATTATGAATGAAAATTTGTGAGACTTAGCCAGTATGCCCGAGAATGTGTTTCTTCAGAAGCTATAATGTGTAAACGTTTCAAATATGGATTGAACGAAGATATAAAACTGTTTGTTGGCATTCTTGAAATCAGAGAGTTTGTAGTACTTGTCGAGCGAGCTTGCAAAGCCGAAGAGCTCAGTAAAGAGAAAAGAAAAGTTAAAGATGGAGCTAGAGAGTTCCATAAAAGATCTTTGGGAAAGCCCTTTCAGCAGTCACCAAAGAAATTTCGAGATGATTCAGACCAATCTAAGAACACTTCGGGCTTTTCCAGACAAGACCGTGATCGACCCCCTGTGAGTACGCGAGCCACTTTGGTTGCCAGTGTTGGAAACGATCGTCGAGACAGGACTGAGTGCAAGTATTGTGGGAAATGGCATTCGGGGAGTTGTAGATTTCATGACCGCTCCTGTTATAAGTGTGGATCAGTCGACCACTTTATCAAGGACTGCCCGAGATTGTCTGAACAGAATGTGAATCAAAGTGGTAAACCGGGTACTACTACAGCTCGAGGTAGACCCTCTAGGAATATGGGGAATGCTAGTGGTGGTCAGAGAGGGTCTAGAGATGCTACGACTAGATCTGAGGCTCGTGCTCCTGCTAGAGCTTATGCTATACGCTCACGCGAGGATGCTTCTTCGCCTAATGTTATTACCGGTACTTTCACTCTCTTTGATACTATTGTGATTGAATTGATTGATCCTGGTTCTACTCATTCATATGTATGTAAGACTTTAGCATCCAGTAAGACTCTACCTGTTGAGTCTACTGAGTTTGTGATTCGAGTATCGAATCCCTTGGGTCGATATGTGCTAGTTGACAAAGGGTTCAGGAAATGTCCCCTAATAATCTGAGGTTTCTATTTTCCAGCTGATTTGATACTTTTACCGTTTGATGAATTTGATGTTATTCTTGGTACGGATTGGTTGACTGTGCACAATGCAGTTGTGAATTGCAAAAGAAAGACTATTGATTTGAGATCTGCAAATGATGAAATAATACGAGTTGAGTCTGCTGGCGTGAACGGGTTACCCGCAATGATATCCTCGATGTTGGCTCAGAAATATGTAAAAAGGGGGTGTGAAGCATATCTTACGTATGTACTTGATAGTAAAGAATCATAAAAGAAGCTTGAACTAGTACCAGTGGTTTGTGAGTATCTGGATGTTTTTCCTGAGGAATTACCGGGGTTACCACCTGTTCGGGAGGTAGAGTTTGGCATTGAACTTGTACCTGGGACTACACCAATTTCGATAGCTCCGTACCGTATGGCACCAACGGAATTGAAGGAATTGAAAACTCAGTTGCAAGAGTTAACGGATAGAGGTTTCGCTCGACCAAGTTTCTCCCCTTGGGGTGCACCAGTATTGTTTGTGAAAAAGAAAGACGGAACCATGAGAATGTGCATCGACTATTGTCAATTAAATAAAGTGAAATAAAGAACAAATATCTATTACCGGGTATCGATGATTTGTTTGATCAGATGAAGGGAGCTTCAGTGTTTTCAAAGATAGATTTGAAATCAGGTTATTATCAGTTGCGAGCTCGAGACTCAGATATACCTTAAACTGCTTTCAGAACGAGATACGGTCACTACGAGTTCTTAGTGATGCCGTTTGGGCTCAATAATGCCCCTGCAGTATTGATAGATTTGATGAATTGAATTCTAAGACAGTATTTGGACCGGTTTGTAGTTGTGTTTATAGATGACATCTTGATTTATTCACAAGTTCTTAGTGTTTATAGTTGTGTTTACAGATTTTACGAGACAAGCAGTTATACGCAAAATTCAGTAAATGTGAATTCCGGTTAAGAGAAGTTAGTTTTTTGGGGCATGTGGTATCTGCATCCGGTATTCGAGTTGATTTGAGAAAAATTTTAGCCATACTTGAGTGGAAGCCTCAGAGAAATGTTACTGAAGTTCGGAGCTTTTTGGGACTTTCTGCTTACTACGACAATTTGTAAAGGGTTTTTCGATGATAGCCACACCAATGACGAAACTACTTCAGAAAGATGTTAAGTTTGATTGGTTAGAAAAATGTCAGAAAAGTTTTGATCAATTGAAAACTTATTTGACAGAAGCTCCTGTGTTAGTGCAGCCCGAATCCAGTAGAGAGTTTGTCATTTACAGTGATGCGTCCTTACTTGGGCTGGGTTGTGTATTGATGTAAGAGGGTCGAGTTGTAGCTTACGCATCGAGGCAATTGAAGCCACATGAGAAAAACTATCCGACCCATGATCTCAAATTAGCTTCCATCGTATTGGTTTTGAAAATATAGTGACATTACCTATTTGGAGAGAGGTGTCATGTATATTCTGTTCACAAAAGCCTCAAATTTTTGATGACTCAAAGAGATTTGAATCTGCGACAAAGACATTGGCTGAGTTGTTGAAAGATTATGAGCTCGTCATTGACTATCACTCGGGAAAGGCTAACGTGGTTGCCGATGCTTTAAGTCGCAAGTCACTGTTTACTTTGCAAGCTATGAATGTACACCTGTCTGTTTCATCCGATAATGTGTTAGTAGCAGAATTAATAGCCAAACCATTATTGATTCATCAAATACGTGAATCTCAGAAAGTCGACGATGAATTGGTCGCTAAACGAGCTGATTGTGTCTCAAATGTAGAATCAGAGTTTCAAATTGACGACAATGATTGTTTGAAGTTCAGAAATCGATTGTGTGTTCCAGAAATTCGGAACTTATTTCGGTGATTTTGAACGAGGCTCATAGTAGCTGAATGTCAGTCCACCTAGGTAGTACGAAAATGTACAACGATCTGAAACATCAGTTTTGGTGGCCTGGTATGAAACGAGACATTTCTAACTTTGTTTCAAAGTGTTTGATATATCAACAAGTGAAAGCAGAACATCAAGTGCCTTCAGATTACTTCAGCCGATCATGATACCCGAATGGAAATGGGATCGAGTCACGATGGATTTTGTATCAGGTTGCCATTGTCGTCAAGCAAGAAAGATGCGATCTGGGTTGTTATTGATAGATTGACAAAGTCAGCTCATTTTATTCCCGTACGTATGGATTATTCACTTGACAAGCAATCCGAGTTGTATGTTTCTCAGATTGTAAGGTTACACGGGGTACCTATTTCTATTGTGTCGGATAGAGATCCGAGATTCACATCGCAATTTTGGAAGAAATTGCAAGAAGCATTGAGTACCAAGTTGCATTTTAGCACCGCTTTTCATCCCCAGACTGATGGTCAATCCGAGCGGATAATTCAGATACTCGAGGATATGTTGAGATGTTGCATCCTTGAGTTTAGTGGTTCATGGGAATGATATTTGCCTTTGATTGAATTTGCTTACAACAATAGTTTTCAATCAAGCATTAAGATGGCACCTTATGTGACAGCCCAAAATTGACCCTAGTCGGAATGTGGTTTCGGGACCACAAAATCGAGGCATAAAAATAATTTAAAATTTATTTTGATGCCTATAATATGTGTGTGCTCATGTGTGACATTTTTGATGATTGATTTAGTGTTATAAGGGTGAATTCCACTAGAAAGGACTTAGTAGTGAACTTTGAAAGTACGATATGGAAATGTGTGATGACTAATTAAAGCATGCATGCAAAACAATGGACTTGCATGTCAAATTCCCCCTTTATAGGTGGTGGCGGCCATGACATGGTTTATGGGCAAAGAAAACATGTTGAAACATGTTTTGTTAATGGAGCATGAAAGAAATGATTAATAATTAGATGTGGGAAGAGAAACAAAAAAAATGTGTGTGAGAGTGTAGCATTCCCCCATTGCCGTGCAACTAAGAAAGAAAACAAAAAATTTTGTTCATCCTTGTTCTCTCCTTTTGGCCGAAAATACTAAGAGGAAGAAGGATTTTTGCTTCATTTTCTTTGTTTAGAAGAGATCTAGAAGGAAATTTGGCTAAACTTGCATCAAGAGTAAGGTATGTATGAGGTTGTGTTATGAGTTTCATGCATGTTTTAGTTGCTAACTTGATGTTCATGTTAGCCATGGTTCAAATCCTTGTTATGCCATGGGAATGGTATTTGGCCAAAGTTGTTATTGTGTTAAAGCCATTGCATGCTAAATGTGAAGCTTGCTAATGATGCATGCAATGATGGATTGTCTACTCTTGAAATTTCTTTGTAGCCATCTTGAGTAAGACATTGAGTTTTCTTTTGTTTAACCATGATTGAAGTTGAAAGGGCATGATTGTGATGTATTCGACCATGATGCATTCATGAGCATGGTTCATGCTTCTTGCATGTTAGTTAAAATTTGTGTTTTGGATGGCTATGGACACCTTGAAATTGACCTTGCACCTATATGTGTATATATGATTGCACATGATATTTTGATTATGAAGAAAGTGATAAATATGTTGTTTAAAGAAGAAATATGTTGAAGAATGTTGTGAAATTTGCATGTACAATCGGCCTAGTACACATATGATGTGAAAATCTTGCAATTTATTGTTGATTTTGTGCAAGTATGACTAAGTATAATCGACCACATGAGGGGAATTATTGTGCATGCATTCGGTTAGAGGCAAGCTTAATGATGCCTATTCTTGACTTAGGTAATCGGCTACCTTGTTGTGAGCTAAGGCCGAATGTGTGCGTAATTAAAGAAAATTGACTAAAGTGCTTAGTTATGTGATGTTGAGTCAATGATATGTGTATTCGCCAAGGCTATGGCGAGACTTTAATGAATTGAATTTGTTTGAATTAGCTCAAGAGCTTAGAGGGCCACAATTGGATAAGGGGAAGGAAAAAGTGATCGATTAGCCGTCGAAGCCGTTCGACAACATCCGAGGTAAGTCCTCAAGAAATGACCCTACTCGAATTATGTGAAATGAAATATGGATGTGTAATGATTATTGATATATGTGTGTATGAGTATTTGAATGATACCCGGGCTAAGTCCCGAAGGCGATTATGCTAGTGATATGTTTGAGCCTTAGTAACGAAAAAGAAACATGGATGTGTAATGATTATCGATGTATGTGTGCATGAACAATTGAATGACATCCGGGCTAAGTCCCGAAGACATTTATGCTAATAATTATATCCGGGTTAAGACCCGAAGGCAATTGTGCTAGTGACTACATCCGGGCTAAGACCCGAAGGCATTCGTGCAAGTTGTTAAATCCGGGCTAACACCCGAAGGCATTTGTGCAACTCGTTATATCCGGGCTAAGACCCGAAGGCATTCGTGCATGTGGTTATATCCGGTTGTATTCCGAAGAAGCTTGGGCCAAAGGTGAGCGTTGGTTGCTATAATAAATTTAATTAGTACGCTCGAAAAGCCCAAAGGATAAGGTATGTTTATATGTACATTGGAAAAGTCGATATGTTTGAGTAACATTCGTTCAATCGACTAACGAATTTTCAGCTATTGAATTGGTTGATATTTTGTGAAAGTATACAATGATGAAGTGTGAAGTAAGTAGGATTATGTGAATGTGTATTAATGAAATGATTCATTTGGCTATGTGAATGTAATGCTTTAGTTAAAGCTGATTTTATTGCTTGAGACTTACTAGGCATAAAAATGCTTACCCCGTTGCTTTGGCTCTCTGTTTTATAGATTTTGCTCGTTAGCGATCGGATTCGGGATCATTAAAGTCGAAGTCATCTACACTATCAAAGCCTCCATTTTGGGTATAATTTTGGTTGAACTTTGAAATGGCATGTATAGGACTACCCTATTGTAGAAGGTCATGTACCTTTCGGTTTTATGTAAGCTTGAATAGCCATGCGAAAATGGCTTATATACGTTGTTAGTATGATTCTATAATCGTTTGTATGATGATCATTATGGGGTATGGAATGGTTTTGAAAAGATTAGCCATTGGAATGGTTAATCATGATCACACTTGTGCTATGTATGCAAAAAGGGCCAATTGAATCGTGGAAATCATGAAATAGGTAAAGGTTACCTTGAAAACAGATGCTGGTAGCAGCAGTGGTGTGGTTTTAAAAAATCACCAAAATTTGTAGGAATGGTATTAAATAGTGAATAAGTTATGTAAATGAACCTTTATGAGTCTACTTTCATATGGAAGAAACGAAACGGTCATAGGAGTTACTTGTTAAGAGTTATTAAAGTTATTGTGAGACAGGGCCAGAACGGTTTCTGGGTCCCCTGTCGCGACTTTAAAAATTTATTATAAATCATCCAGAAAGAATTAGAAGTCATGCCTTATATGTGCAGATTCCATTTTGAGTCTAGTTTCATTAGAATCAAACGGTACCAGTATTAAAGCCCTGTACAGAGAGATATTCAATTTGTAACGCGCGAAGGTCAGAGCAGTCGATCCCTGTAATATGGGTGACTTTAACTAATAAACTGTACCAATTGGCCCGACCAAAAATTCTAGAAAGAAATCCATGGAAGGATATATGAGTCTAAATTCAGGGAAAATTTACGGAACCAGTTTCCGAGTTTTGAAACTCGAGATATGATTTTTAAGGCTACAGTGACGCAGTTTTCCAGCCTGTCTGGAAATGCCAAATTGGTCGGTGCTTTAAGAGGATTTAGCTCGTTAACCCCTCGCGTCCGACACCGGCGATGGTCTCGGGTTCGGGGTGTTACACCTTAGGAGGCTTTGTATGGTCGTAAATCCCGTACACCGTTGTTTTGGACCGAGCTTAGTGAAAGTAAAATCTTCGGGGTTGATTTGATTAAAGATGCTGAGCAGAAAGTAAAAGTGATCCGTGAAAGTCTGAAAGCAGCTTCAGATCGTCAGAAGTCGTATGCCGATTTAAAATGAAAAGACATTGAATATTAGGTCGGAGACAAAGTGTTTCTTAAAGTTTCACCTTAGAAAAAGGTGCTCAGATTTGGCTGTAAGGGCAAATTGAGTCCGAGGTTCATCGGGCCATATGAAATATCCGAACGAGTTGGGTCGGTCGCATACAAATTGATTTTACCCCCTGAGCATGAAAAGATTCACAACGTTTTTCATGTTTCGATGCTTTGACATTATAGATCAGATCCATCGCATATGATTAATCCATTTGAGGTTGAGATTCAATCTGATTTGAGCTATGAAGAAGAACTGGTTCGTATTTTGGCTCGTGAAGTAAAAGAACTACGAAATAAGAAAATCTCATTAGTGAAGGTAGTGTGGCTTAAGCATGGGGTTGAAGAAGCTACATGGGAACCTAAAGACTTTATGAAAGATCGATATCCTAACTTATTCACTGGTAAGATTTTCGGGGACAAAAATTCTTTATGTGGGGGAGAGTTGTGACAGCCCTAATTTGGCCCTAGTCGGAAAGTGGTTTCGGGGCCACAAAACTGAGTCATAAAAATAATTAACCGTTATATTCTATGTTTATTATATGTGTAAATGCATGTGTAAAAGTTTCATGCTTTGATTTTGTCATTTGTATGTGAAATTTATAAGATAGGACTCATGTAATAAGACTTGAAAATGTGATAAGTAAATTTTAAAGTGCCAAATAATGCATGAACTATTGACATGGGGGACTTGCATGTCAAATAGACCACTTTTAATATAGTGGCCGGCCATAATGATGGTTGATGGATAATATATGTTTTATTTAAGTATTATAATAAGTAATGGCATTATTTTGAAATAAAAATAATTAGTAAAATAAGAAAAAGATGATAAAATAATAGGTGTTCATCTTTCTTTCTTTATTGCTGAAATTGAGAAAGAAAAATATTTAAGAAGAAGCCAAGGCATTCGGCCATGGTTATCTCAATTTAAAGGTATGTAATGTGATTTTTTTTGTAATTGATTATGAAATTAAATTGATAAGTACATAGTATAGTTAACCCATGGTTTCAATTCATGAATCATTGAACATATATCCATTCGGCAAGTTGCTAAATTTGTGTTATTTTGATAAGTTTCTGGGAAGATGTTATTTATATGTTAAAGTAGCTTAAATGATGGTTGAATAAGTTGAATTCATTGTTGAGAGGTATGAGTTGAAGTTGCCGTATGTATATATATATGCATTTTGGAAAGAAAATTTTGTTGTTATTTGAGTTTTTTTATATATATATATGCACATTCGGTCATGGGGGGATAAAATGAATTTAAAATGTTATAGATTGTTTTTGAGATTTGTTAAATTGTTGTGGTCATTGCCGAATATATGTTTAGTTAAAGAAAATTTTTTAAAGTGTTTAGTTAATTAGTAGGTTAATGGTGTATGCACAAATTATTTGAAATATAAACTTTGTATGAGTATTAAAAGATGTATATGAATTTGGCCTTGGGAGAATTTTTAGTATAAAATGCTTCAATTCTAGATAGGTTATTGCTTAAATGACCGAATGTGCCAAAGGTAAATGCATGTCAAATTGATCCATATGTGTTAAGGGAATAGGAATAAATATCGGTTTGATGAACTATATATATATTCGGCTATATAGTTAAGATATGTACATGAAAATATGATAAGCCATATGAATTTTGTGTTTGTGTATGTGAACTAGATATTTAATGGATATTCGGCTAAAAGGGGTTAAAGGTTAAGTCACAGGAATTTTGGTGATATACATATTCGGTCATTAGGGTTATATGTACTTTGGCTATGTGAGTTATGTATTAAGTAAGCTATTTATTTGATATGTATATTCGGTCATAAAGGTATACTTGGAGAAATGTTTAATTAAATTGTATTAGAATGTTTAAAGTGATTAAAATGGGTATGACCATTTCGTATTTGAGCTAAAGGTAGCTATATGACCTAGTAAATCTCTTGTCATATTCGACCATAATCTAGCATGATGGGATTTTAATAAGCTAAATTTGTTTGAATTAGCTCAAGAGCATAGAGGGGCAAACTCAGATAAGGGAAAAGAGAAAGTAATCGAATAGCCGTTGTAATCGTTCGACGATATCCGAGGTAAGTTTTGAGTAGTCGCCTTTAGTATAAAAATTTATGATGCCTTGATATGCGTGTATTAGATGAATTGTGACCTTTTGATTCTACTTGAATTAAGTTGTGTGATAAATAATCTAAGTATATGAACTATAGTCGAATGGTCAATACGGGTTAAGCTTAATTAATGAAATGTATCTGGAGCTTATATTCACATGTAGCAAATGACTACTAATGTGACATGTTCAATGAGATGTGTTAATATATGATTAACTATGCATGATACTTGAGGAATTGGATCCGGGCTTAAAGACCCGCAGGCTATATGCTGGAATGTTATCCGGGCTTAAAGACCCACAGGCTTCGTGCTAGAATGCTATCTGGGCTAGAGACCCGCAGGCTACAAGCTGGTATTATACCTGTGACATCCCAAAATTGGCCCTAGTCGGGAAGTGGTTTCGGGACCGCTAAACCGAGTCACCGACATGCTCGAACGTAATATTTATTGTCTAGAATATGGGAAAATGCATGTGTGAATTTTGAATTCTTTGATTTAGTTAATTTGATTGTGAATTGAAAGAAAAAGGACTCATGTGAAAGGATTTAAAATATGTAGCTAATTTTAAGAGGTTAATAAAGGAATGAAGCAAAATAAATGGAGTTGCATGTCAAATACTCCATTTATTTTGGATGAGTCTTGACCATGTCTAGATTATGGGCAAGGGACATGTTTCCAACATGTTTAGTTAGTGCATTATGTAGAAAGAATTAAGAAATGAAAAAAAAAAGAAAAAAAGAAAAAAATGAGCATGGATGCCCCCCCATGGTGCCGTAGCTAGAGAGAAAGAAAGAAAAAAAAATTTGTCATTCATCCTTTGAAAAAAAAAAGTTGTCATTCATCCTTTCTTTGAGCAAAGACTAAGAAAGGAAAACAAAAAAAATTGTTCATCTTTTCCCCTCCTTCCTTTGGCCGAAATTCCTAAGAGGAAGAAGAGATTTTTGCTTCATTTTCTTTGTTTAGAAGAGATCTAGAAGGAGATTTGGCTAAACTTGCATCAAGATTAAGGTTTGTATGAGGTTGTGTCATGAGATTCATGCTTGTTTTGGTTGCTAACTTGATGTGCATGTTAGCCATGGTTCAAATCCTTGCTATGCCATGAAAAATGGTATTTGGCCAAGGTTGATATTGTGTTAAAGCCATTGCATGCTAAATGTGAAGCTTGCTAATGATGCATGCAATGATGGATTGACTACTCTTGAAATTTATTTGTAGCAATCTTGAGTAAGACATTGAGTTCTTTGTTTAACCATGACCAAAGTTCAATAGGGTATGATTGTGATGTATTCGGCCATGATGCATTCATGAGCATGATTTATGCTTGTTACTTGATTGGTAAAAATTTGTGTTTTAGAGGGTTATGAACACCTTGAGATTCGGCCATGCACCTATATGTGTATATATGTTTGCACATGATATTTTGATTATGAAGAAAGTGATAAATATGTTTGTTTAAAGAAGAAATTTGTTGAAGAATGTTGTGAAATTTGCATGTACATTCGGCCTAGTATGTAATATCCTGATTTTGGGCCTAGTCGGAATAGTGGTTTCGTGACCACAAAATTCGAGATATAAATAATTATTTTATGATTATTTTAAGGTCTATGATATGATTGCATGATTGTGTGAAAATTTCGTGAAGAAATTTTATGCATAAAGTGCTTAATTTGAAATTTGGGACTAAATTGAATAAATTGCAAAACTTGTGTTCTAGAAGTATTTTGCATAAAATTGAATTAGATTATTAATTAGAGGTCCTTAAAGAGTAATTTTACCAATTTCTAAGTCTATGGACAAAATTGGACATGGATGGAATTTTGGAAAGTTTAGTAGTAAGGGCATTTTGGTCATTTAGGGTAAAATGAATTAAAATACAAAATTAAAGCCAATTTTGCTCATCTTCAACCCCATGGCCGAATATAGCAAGGAGAAACCATGGCTAGGGTTTTTCAAGCTTCCAAGCTCGATTGTAAGTTCGTTCTAGCCTCGTTTTTAATGATTTTTACGTTTTTGGAGTCCCGGTAGCTCGATTTAGCTTATGCTAGCAATAATTTAACCTAGGGTTTATATTTGGAAAAATACCCATAGGTGAAATTTGTGTATTTTGGTGTTTTATGATAGAATATGAGGTTTTAAATTATGTTAGACAACTTGTGCTACTCGGTTTTAAGTGAAAACGAGCAAAAGGGCTTAATCGGTAAAAATACCTAATAGTCATAAGTACATGTTAGAGTGAGAATTTGATGTTGCCATAGAAGGAAAAATGATCAGCATGTCATAAAACATAAGAAAATAGGCTGAATTTTAATTTACGAGCTTTGGGGCAAAAGTGTAAATATGCAAAAGTTTAGGGGCAAAATTGTAATTTTCCCAAAATATGATTTTGGGTCAATTTGAATAATGTGAGTCCTAATTAGACTATATTTTAAATGATAGAGCAAGGAAAACTGAAATTCGGGCTAAAATGGGGAAAATACCAAGTTGTGGACGAAATGGTAAAATAGCCATTTTCGCATACGAGGTAAGTTCATGTGTAAATAGTGTAGCATAATTGTTATTTTTAAGTTATTGATATTAATTATGTGTTATGCTGAATTTTATTATGAAATGTATGCTTTGTGGTTAATTTCAAATAATATGTAAATTATGCGAACTACTTGTTAAATATAATTGTTACCGAGTATTGATTTGGCATTCTACGGAAGACGGCAAGGATAAGTGTTCGAGGAAAAGCCCGTTTGAACCTTAGGAATAGATTAGGATACAAGTGACATGTCACTAGGATGGTTGAGCATCCGAACTCGTTGAGTTGAGTCCGAGTTCACTTATGGATGCGAATGTCCGAACTCGTTGAGTTGAGTCCGAGTTCGTGAGATGTAACTAGGCATCCGAACTCGTTGAGTTGAGTCCGAGTTCACTTATGGATGCGACGCCGAGCTCGTTGAGTTGAGTCCGAGTTCGCTATGGGCGGGTTACATGATTGCTTGATTGAATATGTGGCACTTATGTGCAAGTTATCCATGTATCCGAATTATATTCGATGTGTTCAACGGGTAAAGTTCTACTCAAATGGAGGAATACTCAAGATGAAAGGGACGTATTGGTAAGTGTTGTGAAATGGATACTTTGAACAGGTATGTACTTAACCCTCGGGTTGAAAACTCGATATAACAACAATATGGTAAGATGATAAATGAAAAGGTGATATGAATGTCTTGGTGATGATTATGCAAATGATGTTTTATGTTTGCTTATATGGTTATGTTACTTGCTATTTGCATGTGAGCTTACTAAGCATTTATGCTTACTCCTCCTTTTCATTCCTTGTAGTGTTGACAAGCCAGCTCGAAATCGGAAGCGGTGAGGCACGCTCACACTATCCGTATACCATCTTGACATAATGGCTTGTATATTTTGAGTATGGCATGTATAGCATTATAATCATTTTGTATATATGGTCTTATGATATGGTTATTGAGTGGTATGGAGATAGAAATGCTTGGTAATGATTAGCCATTGGAATGGCTAATCATGATCATATTTGGTATTATGTATGTCAAATTGCTAGCTAATCCATGGAAACCATGAAATAGGTAAAATTTACCATAAAATAGATTCAGACAGCAGCAGTGACGTGAGTTTGAAAAATCACTAAAAATAGTAGAAATGGAATTAAATAATGAATAAGTTATGGAATCGAAGCTTGATGAGTCTATTTTCATATGGAATAAGCGAAACAGGTATATGAGCTATATTTTATGAGATGTTTAAATTTTTGTGAAACAGGGCCAGAGCGATTTTTGGATCCCCTGTTCTGACTTTGGAAATTGACCATAAATTTTACAAAGATAATTAGAAGTCATGCTTTATATGTACAGATTCCTTATTGAGTCTAGTTTTATTAGAGATAAACGGCATAGTCATTGAAGCTCTGTACAGGAGATATCTGATTCGTAATACACTGAGGTCAGAGTAGTTGAATCCTGAAACAGGGAGACTTTAACTAATAAACTGTACTAATTGGCCCAACCAAAATTCTAGAAAAAATTAGTAGATATATATATGAGTCTAGTTTCAGGAAAAATTTACGGAATTGGATTTCGAGTTTCGTAACTCGAGATATGATTTTTAAAGCGACTGTGATGCAGTTAGCCAGCTTGTCTGGAAATTTTAAAATGAATTGTATGAGCTGTTTAATTAATGAATTAAGTCCGTTAACACCTCGTGTTCGACTCGCAACGGTCTCAGTGCAATGGGTGTTACATTTAGTGGTATCAGAGCAGGTTTAGTCGGTTCTCGGACTAACCTAGCATGTGTAAAAGTTTAGCTATACATGCCAGCGATCCGTGATAGTGTGATGTCTTCCGACGGCGTATAAGTACCGTCTTATTTAGGCAGGTACTCTCCAACCGAGCTGCGCCAACCATGTTCAATGTTAAGTAAAGATATTTGAGTAAAATTATGATTATGATAAGTCTCGGTTCAGAAAAGTATGAATAAAGGTTTATGATACATATGTGATAATATGTGAGATGAAAGTTCATGTTGTGATAAATATTCATATTTGCTTAATGCTCATATGATGTAGTGTATGTGGCTTACTTGATAAGATGAACGGAATAAATAGAAAGTAGTAGAGGTATGAATAAAGGTCATAATATTATGATCTGAATGAAAATGTCCTTGTCTTGATTGGATGTCGAATGTTGATGAATGTTAATGATATACAAATTTTATAAGATAAAGGATTATAATGAAATGAACTTATCTATGTTAAATTGTTGGACTGAATTATATGATTGTAATGATATGTACATGATGATGCACGAAATGAAAGTTGTGATTGTGATGCAAATATCTATGTTTGTTTGGCCTTATATAATGCCATGAGCATGAATTAATTTAATTAATTGAATGGATAAGTAAAGCTGTCTAGAAAACATAGAACGTATGCATAAGTATATTGTCTAAATGGGACAATAGGAAAATTGGTGTAAGCCAACATGAATGAATGACATGATTTTGATGATGTTACTATGATGATGGAAGTTGTGTCATATGTGTATGTATAAGAAAGTCGAGTCAGAGGTCCTACAACCCCTCCCCCTTACCAAAGTGGTACTTATAATGGAATTTCATGAGATTTGTATTGAATAAGTTTTCGGTTGAGAACCCAAAGAGTTCAGTGATAGAATAATTATAAGTATGATCCGAGATTGAAAATGAGCTGATAAGTAAAGTCAGAGCCAGAAAGTATCGGATTGACGTAAAAATTATTGGAGTTATGCACTGTCCTAGTTAGAAAAGGAATTCTCCTTGGTAAATCGAATTACTCAAGTGCAAGGTCGAGAAAAGTGTAAATCGAAATTTATTCAGAATTGGCCTTTTTTAGTGAATGGTTTAATATAAAATTTGTGTGGCAGAACTAGTTGGGGAAATGATATTTCAAATGTGAATTATCCGAGTGTGACATTATGACCGGACAGATTTATGATCTCTTTTGAGATGTTCTATGTGTTCACCCGTTCTCGAAATATTTCTATGGCTATTGATCTTCGAAGAAATTCTTGTTATATGGGAATGTCTTCTAATTTGGTGTTGGATGAAAGCATTGGTAGTCATTGGTTTATAATTTATATTGCTCTATTTTATCGGGTATTCTATTTCATTTAAATCGATAAGAATTGATGAGAGAATTCATATGATATTATGATTCTGTTTCTTCTACTTGATGCTTCATCTGATATATATGTATGGGAAGATATATTGATCTTGTTATATTTGATTTCGGTGGGATTAAATGATGTTTTCTTTTGGACTTTCTTTCTTTGAAGAATTATCAGGGTATTCTGTATTTTCTCTATGAATTTGGTTTTCGATTCTCCGGCATAGTATCGTATCTTGGGTTTCTTTATCCTGGATCTCTTTATTCTGGATTTCTTTATTCCGGGTTTCTCTATCTTGGATTTCTTTATTCGGTTTTCTTGTTATCTTTGTTCCATAATTTGTCAATTACGACTCATGTTCGAAGTACGTTCTTCAGCTCGTGATAATCATGTCAAATATGACTATACTTCTAATTTGATCTTGGTAATGTGGTGATTTTAGTATTGGGATTTTTTCTAATTTCTATGTAAGGATTTGACATCAGTAAAGGCATAGGTGATAAAAGTGCGAGTTTTAGTCGGTATGGTAAATTATTTATTTGAAAGATTTCATGTGACAATTATGTCAGGATTATTTTCCCAAGTCTGATAATAGAATTTCATTTTGTACGGATAAAAGAGTAAATAGTTTGAACGAGAAGTGTATATTTAATAGAAAGAGTTGAATATTAGTTTAAGTCACTACGAAGAAAAAAAGAAAAAAATGAGCATGGATGCCCCCCCCATGGTGCCGTAGCTAGAGAGAAAGAAAGAAAAAAAAAGTTGTCATTCATCCTTTGAAAAAAAAAAGTTGTCATTCATCCTTTCTTTGAGCAAAGACTAAGAAAGAAAAACAAAAAAATTGTTCATCTTTTCCCCTCCTTCCTTTGGCCGAAATTCCTAAGAGGAAGAAGAGATTTTTGCTTCATTTTCTTTGTTTAGAAGA
Source organism: Gossypium arboreum (assembly GCF_025698485.1). NCBI lineage: Eukaryota > Viridiplantae > Streptophyta > Magnoliopsida > Malvales > Malvaceae > Gossypium > Gossypium arboreum. The sequence goes on from NC_069073.1 coordinate 86,009,846, forward strand.
GATCTAGAAGGAGATTTGGCTAAACTTGCATCAAGATTAAGGTATGTATGAGGTTGTGTCATGAGATTCATGCTTGTTTTGGTTGCTAACTTGATGTGCATGTTAGCCATGGTTCAAATCCTTGCTATGCCATGAAAAATGGTATTTGGCCAAGGTTGATATTGTGTTAAAGCCATTGCATGCTAAATGTGAAGCTTGCTAATGATGCATGCAATGATGGATTGACTACTCTTGAAATTTCTTTGTAGCAATCTTGAGTAAGACATTGAGTTCTTTGTTTAACCATGACCAAAGTTCAATGGGGTATGATTGTGATGTATTCGGCCATGATGCATTCATGAGCATGATTTATGCTTGTTACTTGATTGGTAAAATTTGTGTTTTAGAGGGTTATGAACACCTTGAGATTGACCATGCACCTATATGTGTATATATGTTTGCACATGATATTTTGATTATGAAGAAAGTGATAAATATGTTTGTTTAAGGAAGAAATTTGTTGAAGAATGTTGTGAAATTTGCATGTACATTCGGCCTAGTACATGTATAGTGTGAAAAACCTTGAAATTATTTTTGATTTTGTGTATTTATGACCATGTGTAATCGGCCACATGAGTAATTTGAGCACTTGATGTTATGTTAAAATTCTTGAGCTTAAATATATGGATGTATGTATATGTGGCCATATAATGGCGTTTTGGTTCAAAGGTTGAATGATAAATTATAATAAAGTGAGATGATATGAGATGCGAATGTGATTTACTAGTAAACATTATTGATAGAAATATTGAATACTTCTACTTGTACTCGTTAAGCTCAAGAGCAAAGGGGACCAAATCCGATAAAGGGAAGGAAAAAGTAGTCAAATAGCCATCGAATCGTTCGACAACATCCGAGGTAAGTTTTGAGTATCGAAACTTAGATTTTGATTCGATTGAATGAAGTAATAAGCAATCGAAATTCTGCCTTGTATATGGCCATTGAGCCAAAATGATATTTTGATTAAGTAAAATGTGCATAAAAGTTTGTTATGAAATTGAAACAAAGATGTGAATGAATGTGCGAATTGTGATATCGGGCTAAGCCGAAGTCAATTGTGCGATTGTGATATCGGGCTAAGCCGAAGGCAATTGTGCGAGCTATGATATCGGGCTAAGCCCGAAGGCAATTGTGCGAGTTGTGATATCTGGGTTAAGTCCGAAGGCATTTGTGCGGGTTACCATAACCGGGCTATGTCCCGAAGGTGTTTTGAAGCAGTAGCTATATCCGGATAAACTCGAAGGTATGTGATTTGAAATTTATAAGCTGCTGGAAAATTTTCAGTTAATGCACTTGTGAAATTCCCAACAACAAGGTATGTTTTGTGTGTGCTTTGCACACTATGAGTAAGTCGTATGAATATTCGCTCTAATGATAAATGAGCTATCGGCATTAACTAGGCCGTTATTTGTGTATGAATATAAGAGTTGGGATTGTGAAGTAAGCATGTCTTTGAGAAATTGTGCATATGAATTATTGTTTAGCTACTTGAATGCTATGCTTTGGTTGTGTGTATATTATGGCTCGAAACTTACTAAGCATAAATTGCTTACTCCGTTTCTTTGTTTCTCTGTTTATAGATTTTGCTCGTTAGCGATCGGATTCGGGATCATAGAAGTTGAAGTCAACCACACTATCAAAGCCCTTTTTGGTACTCCTTTAGTTGAGTTTTGGATATGGCATGTATAGGACTACCCTCGGTTGTTTTTAAGTACTTGTGATGTATATGTGTACGGCCATGCGAAAATGGTTCGTAATAGTGGAGTATGGAATTAGACCATTTGTGGTTTGTAATTATATTTGGTTTCATGATGTGATTATGGTTTGGAATGAGAGAGTTGGTCACATGATCAGCCATTGGAATGGCTAAATATGATCATATGTGGACCTAAGTATGACTAGACTATAGTTGGTTCATGGGAACTACAATATAGGTAAAGCCTACCTTAAAAACAGATGCTGCCAGCTGCAGTGACGTGGATGTGGAAAATCACAAAAATTTGTAGGAATGGTGTTAAATAGTGAATAAATTATGTGATCGAACCTTGACAAGTCTATTTTCATATGAAAGTAACGAAACGATCATATGAACAGTATATCGAGAGATATTAAAGTTCTCGTGAGACAGGGCCAGAACGGTTTCTGGGTCCCCTGTCGCGACTTTGAAAATTTACCATAAATTATCCACAATGAATTAGAAGTCATACCTTATATGTGCAGATTCATTTTTGAGTCTAGTTTTATTAAAAACAAACGGAATCAGTATTGAAACCCTGTACAGAGAGATATTCAAGTTGTAACGCGCGAAGGTCAGTGGAGTCGACCCCTGTAACATGGGTGACTTTAACTAATAAAATGTACCAATTGGCCTGACCAAAAATTCTAGAAATAAATCCATGGATGGATATATGAGTCTAAATTCAGGGAAAATTTACGGAATCAGTTTCCGAGTTGTGAAACTCGAGATATGCTTTTTAAGGCGACAGCAATGCAGTTTTCCAACTTGCCTGGGAATGTCAAATTGGTCGGTGCCATAAGTGGTTTTGGCTTGTTAACCCCTCGTGTCCGACACCGGCAACGGTCTCGGGTTCGGGGTGTTACAATACCGGGTTTAAATTCCCGCAGGTTGGTGCTAGAAATTTGTTTCAAGTTCTAAGACTTGATAGGTTTGATGCCAGTAAATTAAGTAAGATTACGACATTGAATATCTGCGGAAAACCACCGTCGAGTAAGTACTATATATTTAACATGTTAAGGTATGTATTATGTACTCATATGTGAAATGATGTTAAAGTGAATTATTAGTATTAAAGAAAAATATATATATACATATACGTGTGGATGAATACGGTATTTAAGAATAAGAAAATGACCTATTCGGTCAATGTATGTCATTAAATGAAAGTATGTGACTTAAAGTAATTGTATGAGCCATATACTATAGTTAAATATGTGCTAAAAATTTCTTGTGTATTCATATATATATATTCGACCAATAGGCTTTATAATTAGTGTACTTTTGTATATTCGGCCAAGTAATATATAATTAGAATACGAGTTCTGTGATACTTAATGTTCGATTTAAATGACAATTTTTAATTGTTTGAAATGCTTAAAACTTACTAAGCCTCGAAAGCTTACTCTGTTCCTTATTTCTCTGTTTTATAGATTGTTGATTTTGGCCACTGACTCGGGGATCGTCAACAATTCATCCTACTATCGATCTTTTTGGTACAGTTTTATTTTGGTCCTAATATGGCATGTATAGGTTAGGCTGAAGATAACTATGTTTTGTAATTGTAAATATTTTGGCCATATGAAAATGGCATATATATAACACAAAGATCAATTATGTTAGTTAATGTGAATGAGAAATTTAATGTTTAGTTCGGTAATACCTTTTTAGCCTAAATCTGGCGATCGGATTCGGGTTAGGGGTATTACAAATCAGGTAGCCGAAGCTACCACTTTTCACATTGTACACACAAGGCGTACATTTCCTCTTCAAGTGTACACACAAAGTGTACGTTTCCTTTTTAAGTTGTACACACACAGTGTACATTTCCTTTTCCAGTTGTACCTTTTAGGTACATGTATCCTTCTCAAGTGTCACCCTTTCAGGTGAAATTCCTTTTCAATGAGATCATAAGATTACTCCTTTTGGAATAACCTTTTACTGCAACACATGCAAGACCTCATTTATAAGGGTAATCACCTGTCAAATCGGAATTCAATATTCGAACGGATTCTTGTACCATTTTTATCAATCACATATATCGTATGTTAACATTTTCATGCTACATATTCATGTCATTTAAATATCATAATGCTCACAATTCAATAATCAAATCAGTACATTTTCATATTTAATTAAGTTATATGAGCTTATCTGGCTAAATTACAGAAATATCAAGATTCAGGGGCATTTTGGTAATTTTTCATTTTTCCTGATTTTTCACCCGATCTTGATCTAAATTAATAATTTCATTCAATTTATTAATTTAAACGCTAAAACAATTCATTTTCTTCAATTTGGTCCTTTTTTTGACATTTTGACAAAATTGCCTCTAAAGTTTTACTCTTATTTAATTTAGTCCATGAACCTAAAACATGCAAATTAGTCATTTTTAAAGTAAACCCATACTAACTGAATATTCATATATTTTCCAATATAACAAATATTTATTATTCAATTTCCACATCAATATTCATTTCAATTCAAACATTCACATATATTCATAAATCAATTCAATATAATCAATATTTAATCCAATTCAAATAATCATCTCAAAACACCTACTACATATATATATTAAATAATAAATCCAACAATTTAAGTATTAAGTTCGGATTATAGAAATACAAACCGTATTTTCTCTAGCTAACTCCCGTTGTCTTTGCCATTTTTCCTTGCTTAGCCGAGATTTCTCGAGACAACGTTAGCTATGGGAATTAAAACAATTCATATTCGTTAATTCACTACTAATTTATATCTAATTAATACAATTTCTATTCAATTTCTAATTCAATTTCCACAATTTTTGGTGATTTTTCAAAGTTAGACCACTGCTGCTGTCCAAAACTGTTTTAGCGCAAGATATTAATTACCATGTTTATAACACCCTTATTTTCTTTCTTTACACTATTTCTCATCACTTTCTCTTGTTTTCTCTTCACTAACATAACAAGAACATAGGACCATATGTAAGGAAACTCTACATTAACATCAATCCCATGCTTTTTCAATAATATCAAACTTAAAAATATATTGATATCATGATGTTCTTACCTTGTTCTAATCTTCATCTTCATTTTCTCTCTCCTCCATCTTCTATTCCTTGAATCCAATTTGATATTCTAACTCCCCGTAGTCTCCTTAACATTTTTCTCTTTTGGTAGCTATGGAAATTCTTTTGATTTCTAAGTAAAAATAGTAAATTTTTGGTGGAAGGACTAAATTGTAAAGAAAATGAAACTTTCTTTCTTTTCTTCTCTTCTAACATTTGCATGCATGGAAAGATGATGAAAATTCTTCATCTTTCCTTCCTTATATACTAAATAAATAAATAAAATATATATATCTCATTAAAATATTAATAAAATAATATTTATCTCATTAATTAATTTAAAATATCATCAACATAATAATTACATTCTAGAATTCTCTCTCTTACTAATTGACCATTTTGCCCTTCATGATCTTTTACAATTCGGTCCTTGAGTCATCACTTAATTTGGTAAAATTACCATTTAGTCCCTCTTAATTTTTCACCTATTCAATTTGGTCCTAATTCATCCATTTTCCTTAGTTCCTAGATCATTCCACCCTTAAAATATTTTCACTATTGGTCCTTCAACTTTTTCATATTTACACTTTAACCCTTCAAATTTTGAGTATTTACTCTTGTGCAACAAGACTTTTCTCATCTTTACAATTTAGTCCTTTCTTGAATTAATATATCATAATATACTTCCCAAGATTGACACAACTCAAAATTTTCCTTTTTGTCACTTTATTTTCTTATTTTACTATATCAAGGATAATATCTTACTATAAAAATTTTCGGGGTATTACACCATTCTTCCACCTATTTCTTAATTTCACCATTCCTAACCTTGATGCTTTAACATCACAGTGTCCCTACTATAAGGATAGGAGCTTCACACATCATGGTTTGCTCTCAACAATACCGTATGATGGTAGCTAACAAAACCACCCTATTCCTATCATAACTAATTTAATCTGCCAATAAATTTTCCAATTGCAACATCTATACAATACTCAAGCATTTCATAAAATTTATCATTTAGCAAACATTATGCCAGATTATCTAACATCCAAAGGTAAGGTACATAAACTAACCTTGCTTTCTTATCCTTGATAGCTTAGTTTTTCCAAATGCAAGAGCCTCCTTCGTTTTGGCAGTAGTTACAAATTTCTCTACTTCCATGCTGGAAATCACACGATGATTGCAACATACAGTGCTTCCTTTAGCTACATCGTCTTCTTCTTTGTAGCAACTGAAGAAGATGATGCTTAGAAGGAATGATTTGGTAAAAAAAATTGAGAGGATTTCCATTTCCACACACACTCCTCTATACAAACTCCATTGACACGTTCTCCACAAATCATTATCGCCTCTCAATCCTAATCATTTTCTCTCCCACTATGGAACCAGTTGTTTCCATCCTAACCGAACCATGGTTGGAATCCAACTAATCGAAATTTGACCATTAAGATTTGTAAATTTCCCATTAGGGTCTGATAATTCACTAATCCCTTCAATTTGTACCTAACTTTTCCCTAGATTTCGGGACAATAAGATACCTGAGTGTTACAATATTCAAAATTATAATTTTCTAATAATAGTCAAATTTAAATTTTTATCTTTTATTATACTTCAATTTAATATTAAATCTTTATACTTCTGTTATATACTATCTCACAAACCAAAAATTTAGTTCGCCTATGTAATGACCCATTTTTCAGTGAAATCGGAACAGTGATTTTGGGACCACAAATCCAACCCAAAATATATTTTATTTTTTTATTTTTATTTTTTTATCACATGGCCTGTATATGTTAGAAATGACGTGTGAAAATTTTGATATGAAAATTTTATTGATTATGTGTTTAATTACGAGAATGACTAAATCGAATAAAATGCGAAAATTGAATTCTAGTAGCTATAAGGACCAAATAGCTATGGAATTCAAAAATTAAGGTCCTTATGGTAATTAGACCATTAATAAAAGTATGTGGATTTTTATGGTGACTCATCTATGGAATTATAGAAAAAGGGCAATGACTAAATTGGAAATAGCAAAATATTAAGTAATTAAAAGATGAAAAGAATTATATCATCTTATTTTGTCATCTTAAACCTTAAAAATACATGGAAACCCTAGAAGAGTGGAAAGAAGCTTTCAAGGCCTAATTGGGTAAGTTTCCTTGTCCCGTTTTTAGTAATTTTGGTATTTTTGGAACTGGGATAATTTAATCTCTCTATTTGAGGGATTAATTGAAAAATTTATCAAGGTATGAAAATGGGTCATGGATGTATTATGCTGGAAATTAGAAATTTATGGTAGAAAATGAAAGATTATTGATAGATAAACAACTTTTACAAAGTAAATTTTGATGAAAACATGATTTAGGGACTAAAATGAAAATTTGTAAAATTTGATGAAAATTTTTGAAATTTTATGAATACATGTGCTGGAAAATTTGTAATGGGGATTTGGTTAGGCTTGGAATAGGGAGTAATTTGTACAAGTTTCATTTTTCGGGCCTAGGGACAATCAAAATTTTTAGAAAAGTTAGGGGCAAAATGGTAATTTTTCCTAAAACGTAAATTGAGTCCGTTTAAGTATGAAATGTATGAAATTAATGATTAAATTCATTTAAATAGATCCAGATAACACTAATTCGAGGTTAGATAGAGGAAAATGAAAGATTTCAGATTAGTAGACTTTTACGCAAACAAGTGTCGAGATAAGTTCGTGTAACTTAATCGGACATGTAATTATGTTAATTAATTGTTGTGTTGTATGTAATGAGATTTATGTTGATGTGCTTCACTTATATGCTATGATGAAAAAAAATGAAAATAAGCTTGAAATGGTGATAAAGGGTTAGCCCCAATTGGATGTTGAATTCCGATGATTGTGTGTGCTTTCCCGAAATAAGTAGGGTCCTACATTTTGTAACACCCTAACCCGTATCCGTTACCAAATTAGGGTTATGAGGCCTTACTGTATAAAACACAGTTCAGCACAATCATTCCTCACCTCTCAGACACCAAAGAATAATAAACATTTAAAACTTATGAAATTCAAATATCCACAATTCATCTATTATAAATTTGAACTCGTGAGTCATATTTCCAATTCAGAAATAACCATACCTTACTGAACATGTCTCATAAATAAACACATTTCAAAAATTCCAACTAATTCAGTACTAACATATACTAAAATTCAACTGATCATGTTTCATAATTACTAAATTCGAACCAAACTTGTATATATCAAAGACATGTTCATATATTTAATACTTCCAATATTCAATTCCCTATATCCTTCACATTAATGCCATTTTCATAATTAAATCATATTCTATTATATATCATTACACATCATTTACCATTTGAATCCATACCAAAACATCAACCAAAACAATCATTAAACACATTCGTTGACTTTCACTTAGCAACCGAACCTATTAAGTTAATATACCATCCTCCATCATTCTAATTATACCACATTTCATATTTCCAAAATAAGTTAACCATTAAACCGATTTCCAAAACCAAACTCACCAAAACAATTCAATTAAGAACATGTAAAACAAAACTTAAGCATAATAAGCAAGCCGTTTTTGGATGGCTTTAAATACGTACTCATTCAAAATAATTAACTCCAAGACTAGCCTATACATGCCATGTAAACGAGTCTCAAAATATTATTTACTGAGGTGATAACCGGATAGTTTGATGTTGTCTCCATCGACTTCCAACCCGAACTGATCTCTGAAAATCTATAACCATAGAGATAACACACAGAATAAGCTTTGAGAGCTTAGTAAGCTATAAGCAAATAAATAACTCAATGACTATAACAATACAATTACCAAACCAATTTATACTATCATAATCACGTTTAACTTCAAACTTATAATTTAATATAATACATATACTTCCATTTTGCCAAATATCCATACAACTAATTATAATATATCATTCAAATTCCCAAAGCCACAATATCAATAATTAACCGATTATACATAAACTCATATACATATATTCATGATCATTTCTTAATTATTCTTACTTCATATTATTTATATAAAATTTGCACGTAAGTCGCAATATGATATCACTATACTAATCCTTTGGACGAATGTATTGTATCTATTATCAAGGTACATTCAATTTCAAAGCCATAGTACTATTGTATAATCGAATATATACACACCCATAAACATATATTTCGAATCAAACTTCAATATCTTTTACTTATACTTATCATGTAGCCGCATATACATATGTCTAAACCAAAGTATCATACACTATTAAAATCATATTATAATCTTTAAAACTTGTTTACATATATTCATGTATTAAACCTTAATACCATATAATTTCACTTTAATTATGGCGAATATACATGGTCACAAATATACACATAATGAAGAATCATTTCATTAATATTCGAATTATTTATTCATAAGGCCGAATACACATAGAAATCTTACATATTTTTTTTTTCATTTCTATCGTACATAATTTAACACAAATATTCAAGTACTTACTTGCCTTATCTCACATAGATAACAAGATAAATCATACCTGGCCTTTTAGCTCGTTTTACTTTCTCAAACACAACTTATCCTTGCCCGATGAACCACTCAGATTTGAATAAGATACTCGAATAATCATATATATCATACAATGCCAACATCCCAGACGTGGTCTTACATGTTATCTCATATCGATGCCACTGTCTCAGACAGGGTCTTACTCGAATCAAATACGATGCCGATGTCCCAGACATGGTCTTACACATAACCACATAGATCGATGACAACGTCCTAGACGTGGTCTTACACAAAAACAATTATATCAATGCAACGTCCAAGACGTGGTCTTACTTAGAAACATATATCAGAATCCATGATTCAAACGGGGATTTCAGACATCATAACTTAAACAAATCGACCTTGTACCTGTAACTTCTAAATATATTCAAATTCAGCTTACATTTATATATTTTTTTACACAATTCAATTCAGCATATAAATTCAATATTTATTCAAAGTTAACAACATTTATTTGCTTAAAAACTTACCTCAAGTCAGAGATGATAATTCCACGACCTTCTCTTATCCCTAGCTTATAATCGATCTATTTATTTCACAATGAAAACATAATAATAAATCAATATATATTAACTAACTCAAATATCAAATCAAGTTCAAACCCAAACCATCCTATCAGTTAATTACAATTAATAAAAACATCTTTATTACTCACAAATGGTCAACACAAACACAACCATTATCCAATTCGTTTCAATTTGGGCAACATGAATACAATAGGAATTTATATTTGTTCATGAAACTTAAAGTCAGAAAGATTTACATATTTGGATAGCTTTAAGATACTCTTTAATAAACAACATTAATACACAAAATCAAAACATGACAATATAATTGAGTATTTAATATCAACTCAGACAGCATTCAATTCTTCATTCCAGTAGCCCAATTGACCCACTGAAACAAACTTTAATAATAATTTAAGTTAACTTATTATTACAGCACATATTCATCACTAATTACACTATTTGACAATTTAAACAATATTAATCGGCATTATTATCACCTTTTTTTCCTGTTGTAATAAATAACCCATAAACTGCCCAAACAATATAAACATGCGGTTATTGATTACTACTTAATCAACTCATTAACTAACATCTAAGACATAAATTTCGTAGCATTTACTCTGCTTTTATCCTCATTTAATAACTTTAATAACAGTTACATTAACCCCTTTAACATTCAGATTTTTACACATAAACTGCAACTAATAAATATTATTAATATAACACCTCAAAAGGCATTCGATCATACATGTACAGCATCAATTTGGTCTTTTTCAATCTGCCCAGCTACATTAATAACAGCATTAAACACTCTTTTTCTCAAGTTCCAGGCATAATATATACATAATTATATATTCATTGACAACTTCAACCACTATAAACAAATTTTAAAATCACCCAGACTACAGTTATTGATATCTAAACAACAATTTACTGCTGCATTAATACACCAACAGCTGTTCATAAAGCGGCATGACATCCCTTTTTTTTTTTAAGTATCATTATTACCGAAATATTCAATATCATCTACCATGATTGAATGGTAATAACAGAGCAGTAACTAACAATACTAATAGTGGGTACAATTCGGAAAGCATCTAACAGTTTTTCCCAAATTTGCAAACACAGAAAATAAAAGTTTAAGGAAAGCTTGCTAATATTTCCCAACACCGATTTTATCAATTCAAATTCTTGTTCCTTCCCTCACACATTCAGCTGAACTTAAACCAATAATTTAACCAAGATTCATCAATAAAAAGCTATAGGTAATGGAGAGTTTTGAAGAGTTACCCTGTTACTTCAAAATTTTAGCTTCCAAGCAAACAAGTTCACGGTTTTCCCACTGCATGCAACCGGCCTCTTCCCTAGCTTCCATAATCTCATTTTCTCACTTATTGTATGTTGGAAAGAATGAAGAAAAGATGAACTCTAATGTGGCTTTGTTTTATTATATTTCATTTTAATAAGCCAATTACTAAATTAACCTTTGTAATTTAATATCAAAACCTTTTAATGGTGGTCCATTACCGTCCACTTACCTATATAGTGGCCAAATATCATTTTAAGGACTTATAAATTAATAGGCCATAGAAAATTAGTATTTTTAACAAATAGAAAGTCACTTTTGCATTTTACGCGATTAAGTCCTTTTTATCAAATTAGACAACCAATTGGTAAAATTAATTCATGAAAATTTCACCCATGCATTCTAACATGCTTTAAACACATAAAATAATATATAAAAAAAATTTACGACCTCAGATTTATGGTTTTGAAACCACTGTTCCAACTAGGATCTAAACCGGGCTGTTACAACTCTCCCCCCTTAGGGATTTTCGTCCTCGAAAATTTTCCCAGGAAGTAGATCAATGATTTGCTCTCACCTAGCATATTTCAAATTCACACATGGTTTCGTATTTCATATCTCTTTAATCTTACAAGTAAGATGCTTCTTTCAGCTCAATTTTTTTGATAACATTAATCTCACGGATCATTTTCTCATAAAGCTCGGTCCCAAAAAAAAACAACGGAGTTCAGTAACTGCCACTTATGATACCTCATATCGTGTCATTTTTTTCAGGCAGTTAACAGTATTTCAGATAGTTCTATCTTTTTCAATAATAAGGATAATCCCGATACAAAGTTCATCAACACTCTATTTCTATAATCAACAAACTCAGAAATATCACATTTCATACTCATTAATCGATATCATAGCTCATATTGTCGTGCATCTTGTAAATTTCATATGAATAGATTGGAAAATTTACAACTCATATTGAATGATATTAGGCCCGATGATATCCCAAAAAATGTCCAAAAAGAACAATGTCACTTATAAATATTGAAATCCATAGTAACAGAAGCAATACAATCTGCACATATATTCGACAGAACAATAGCCAGTAGAAACAGAATATTAGCCTTATACAAATTTTTACCGTCGACTTTCATATCCACACATTGGAATAAAATACCAGAGAAAGACAGAGCAATGTCAAACATAACCCAAACAGATCAACGATACTTTCGTCTATTAGTATGTTTAGCTAATGTTCTCATATAATAAGGATTCCTTCTGAAATTAAACAATCACATATACTTTTGAGGATAATTGTACACATAGAATACCTAGAAGAAATTATAGTAATTGCCTGATTATAACCTTTGCACTTAGCCATCAATACAATTCAAACATTATCCCCTAACTGACAGAAATAAATTCATAAAAGCTTCCAATTAATACTTTATTTATATAACATACCTGAATAGGTTATTTGACCGGAGTTAACTTCTTCTGTAATAGTGACTTTACTTAATATGAATAGTCTTCAAAACTATCTAATATCTCTTTTAGTATTGTCTTCATTTGCTGATTCATTCACTTTTCTGACCACTTTATTAATCTTCCGAACATGAATTTCTGTAACTTCACACTTGTGAGCTTATTCAGCCTAAATCTTACAAATTTCATTGTAACATTTTACTAATGAGGGGGGGTGAGGTAGTAAAGCCTCAAATTTAACTCACACACAATTCCAATATCACATACTATAACTAATAACTAGTTCTTTACTAATTTCACATTCTTAAAGCATTTAACAAACATTTGATTAAAATCTTTTTTTTTAACACATAGTTCATATGCCAACTCAAATCACTAATTCACAATCAAAGCATTTCTTACAGTAATCATAGGCCACATATCACCACTTATATACTCATATAAGTATAACATTTATCAATAGCAGAATATCATACACTTTGATTCATACCTTTATGAGTTTCAACTCATCACCAACATATTTTCACTCAAACGTTTGAGTATAACATTTTGTGCTATCAGAATTAGCTCAGTTGGAAAGCATATCTATCTAGCTAAAACAATTTCATCAGAATCCGGAGATATCACACTATCACAGGTTAATTATGGCATGTATAGCTAGACTCTAACATGCTACGTTAGTCCTAGAATCGACTAAATTGTAGCCCTGATACCAATCAAATGTAACAACCCTAACCTGTATCCGTTACCAGATTAGGGTTATGAGGCCTTATTGTATAAAACACAGTTCAACACAATTATTCCTCACCTCTCATACACCAAAGAATTTAATAAACATTTAAAACTTATAAAATTCAAATATCCACAATTCATTTATTATAAATTCGAACTCGTGAGTCATATTTCCAATTCAGAAATAATCATACCGTACTGAACATGTATCGTAAATAAGCACATTTCAAAAATTCCAACTAATTCAGTACTAACATATATTAAAATTCAACTGATCATGTTTCATAATTATTAAATTCGAACCAAACTTGTATATATCAAAGACATGTTCAGATATTTAATACTTCCAATATTCAATTCCCTATATCCTTCACATTAATGCCATTTTCATAATTAAATCATATTCTATTATATATCATTACACTTCATTTACCATTTGAATCGATACAAAAACGATCAACCAAAACAATCATTAAACACATTCATTGACTTTCCACGTAGCAACCGAACCTATTAAGTTAATATACCATCCTCCATCATTCTAATTATACCACATTTCATATTTCCAAAATGAGTTAACCATTAAACCGATTTCCAAAACCAAACTCACCAAAACAATTTAATTAAGAACATGTAAAACCAAACTTAAGCATAATAAGCAAGCCATTTTCGCATGGCTTTAAATACATACTCTGTAACGCCCCGTATCCGAGACTGTTGCCGGAGTCGAACACGAGGTGTTAACGGACTTAATTCATTTACTTACAGTTCATTTTAAAATTTCGAGACAAGTGGCTAAGCGCATCACAGTCCTTTGTAAAAATCATATCTCGAGTTCCAAAACTCGAAAACCGATTCCGTAAATTTTTCCTGAAACTAGACTCATATATCCATCTACAAAGTTTTTTATAGAATTTTTGGTCGGGCCAATTAGTACAGTTTATTAGTTAAAGTCTCCCTGTTTCAGGTTCGACTACTCGACCTTCATGCATTACGACTTAGATATCTCCTGTCTGAGCTTCAATACTTATGCCGTTTGTTTCTAAAGAAACTAGACTCAAAAAATTTATGGAAAATTTTCAAAATCATAACAGGGGATCCAGAAAATGCTCTGGTCCTGTTTCACGAAAACTTAAACATCTCATAAAGTACGGCTCATGTGGTCATTTCGTCTCTTTCATATGAAAATAGACTCATCAAGATTAGATTACATAATTTATTCACTATTTAATTCCATTCTTATTCACTATTTAATTCCATTCCTACTATTTTTAGTGATTTTTTTAATTCACATCACTGCTGTTGTCCAGAAAATGCTCTGGTCCTGTTTCACGAAAACTTAAACATCTCATAAAATACGGCTCATGTGGTCATTTCGTCTCTTTCATATGAAAATAGACTCATCAAGATTAGATTACATAATTTATTCACTATTTAATTCCATTCCTACTATTTTTAGTGATTTTTTTAATTCACATCACTGCTATTGTCAGCATCTAGTTTAAGCTAAATTTCACCTATTTCATAGTTTTCCATGAATCAACTAGTCATTTGTCATACATAGCACCAAAATGATCGTGATTAACCATTCCAATGGCTAATCATTACCAAGCATTTCCATAGCACTCAATGAACAATATACAAAATAATTATAATGCTATGCTCAAAATATATATAAGCCATTTTCGCATGGCTATCCGAATATATACATTACCAAAAGGTACTTGATTAACAACACAGGTCAGTCCTATACTTGCCATTATCAAAGTTCAACTAAAAGAGTACCAAAAGGGCTTTGATAGTGTGGACGACTTCGAATTTGACACTCCGAGTCCGATAGTGACGAACAAAATCTATAAAAGAGAATCAAAGCAATGAATAAGCATTTTAATGCTTAGTAAGTTTAAGTAATGAAATTATTTACGACTAAAGTATAGCGTTCATATGACTAAATGAATAATTGTATATACGCATATTCCCAAAATCATACTTACTTCACGCTTCAACCAGTATATTCATACACAGGGGATCAAACCTAACTAAGGCCGGAAGTTTGTTAATCAATTGAGCGAATACTATTCAAAAGGAATCAACTTTCCGATGCATATACGAAACATACCTTATCATTTGGATTTTATGAGCGTATTAATTGAAATTATTACAGCAAGATCGCTCATTTCCAAACCCAAGTACCTTCGAGATTTAGCCGGATATAGCAACTCGCACAAATGCCTTCGGGACTTAGCCCGGATATAGTAACTCACACAAATGCCTTCGGACTTGGCCGGATATAGTAACTTCGCACAAATGCCTTGGGACTTAGCCGGATATAGTAACTTCGCACAAATGCCTTGAGACTTAGCCGGATATAGTCACTAGCACAAATGCCTTCGGATCTTAGTCCGGTTATCATCCGAATAATCATGCATATATATCAATAAATCATAACACATCTATATTTCATTTTCATTACTAGAACTCAAACAAAAGACACTTATCAACCATTACCATTTTCGGCTCAATAGCCACATACAAAGGGTATGATTTTGATTTGCTTTATAACATGATCTCTATACGCATTCGGCTGCCCGTCATAAGTATAAACCAATTACCTCAATATATAATTCAAGTATAATCGTTATATCACCGTTTATTTGTTATGCTTATATGTCAAGACTTAATCAAATCATAAACTAAGTTCCATTACTCGAAGACTTACCTCGGATGTTTTCGAACGACTTCAACGGCTATTCAATTACTTTTTCCTTTCCTTTATCAGATTTAGTTCCCCTTTGCTCTTGAGCTTAATTTAACAAATAAATTGATTTAATCATTTTGAACATCAAAGAGAAACTCAAGGTGCTTAGCCAATATGTACATTAGACATTAGAGTCATATATATATGAAATCATGAATCAAATTCAACATATTAGCCAATATTCTCCTTTAGCCGATTATCTAAGTCAAGATAAAATCATCAATATGCTTACCTATAGCCGAATGTGCAACTTCAATCTATCACTATCACCTACATCCTTAATTAAAGGCCGAATATATGCAACATCAATCTATGTATTCATTCATGTGGTCGAATATACATATTCCAATATGATATCATTTCCATTTCATTTAACACTTAACATTTACCACATATCAATTAACCAATTTTGTTTATAATTACAAAACTCTTCATCTATTCATGCTCTCATATTCGGTCATCCATACCTATACTAACCATATAACTAAACAATTTTAAGTTTAAACACAAATACAACATTTTAGCACCATGGCCAAACACCTCATGAAGTTGCTAAGACCCATCCTTTTCAAATTCTCACACACACTCACATCCAATCCTTTTTATTAAGCACTCAAACTCAATCATCTTCATGCCTCATCACCACAACATCAAACACCAACCAAGAAAGACAACATCCATGGCCGAGTATCATCTCTATCAAATAGCAAAAATTTGAACCATAGGCTAGGTAGAATTCAAACTAACAACTAAAAATATGCATGAATTTCATGGAATAACATCAAACATACCTCAACCTAGTTACAAGCATGGTCGAACTTCTTCAAACCTTTCTTTCTTTCTTTTACTTGGTTTTTCGCCAAGAAGAACCAAACTCTCACTTTGTTTTCATCACCCCCAATTTCCATTACTTTATTACTAACCTTTTATTTTATTATTTCTAACACAAAATTTTAACACAAAATGTTTATAATATGTTTTAACCCATAGCATGGCCGGCCACTACCTAAAATTTTGGGTAATTTGACATGCAAGTACAAGCATTTTCTAACATGCATTAATAGATCCTTATAGATTAACCTATCACATTTCAAAAGTGTCACACATAAGTCCTATTAACTAAATTCACATGCAATCGACTAAATCGAAGCTTAAAACTTTCACACATTCATATTCACATATTTTAGACAATAAATATTATATTCAAATACTTCGGTGACTCGGTTTAGCGGTCCCAAAACCACTTTCCGACTAGGGTCAATTTAGGGCTGTCACAACTCTCCCCCACTCAAGAAATTTTTGTCCCCGAAAATCTTACCGATAAATAGGTTTGGGTATCGTTCTTTCATAGAGTTCTCGATTTCCCAAGTAGCTTCTTCGATCCCATGTTTGAGCCATAACACCTTTACTAATGGAACCCTTTTGTTTCACAACTCTTTCACTTCACGAGCTAGGATACGAATCGGTTCTTCTTCATAACTCATATCGGCTTGAATTTCAACCTCGGAGGGATTTATTATGTGCGAAGGATCAGATCTGTAACCTCAAAGCATCGAAACATGAAAAACGTTGTGAATCTTCTCGAGATCAGGGGGTAAAATCAATCTATATGCCACTGGACCAACTCGTTCGGATATTTCGTACGACCCTATGAACCTCGGACTCAGTTTGGCCTTACGGCCAAATCTGAGTATCTTTTTCCAAGGTGAAACTTTAAGAAACACTTTGTCTCCCACCTGATACTCAATATCTCTTCGTTTTAAATCCGCGTACGACTTCTGACGATCTGATGCTGCCTTCAGACTTTCACGAATTATTTTTACTTTCTGCTCAGCATCTTTAATCAAATCAACTCCAAAAATTTTACTTTCACCGAGCTCGGTCCTAAACAATGGTGTACGGCATTTACGACCGTACAAAGCCTCGTAAGGTGCCATCTTAATGCTTGACTGAAAACTATTGTTGTAAGCGAATTCAATCAAAGGTAAATACCGTTCCCACGAACCACTAAACTCAAGAATGCAACATCTCAACATATCCTCGAGTATCTGAATTATCCGCTCAGATTGACCATCGGTCTGGGGATGAAAAGCGGTGCTGAAATGCAATTTGGTACCCAAAGCTTCTTGAAATTTCTTCCAAATCGCGATGGGAATCTCGGATCTCTATCTGACACAATAGAAACGGGTACTCCATGTAACCTTACAATCTGAGATACATACATTTCAGCTAGCTTGTTAAGGGAGTAATCCATACGTACAGAGATAAAATGAGCCGACTTTGTCAGTCTATCAACAACAACCCAGATCGCATCTTTCTTGCTTGATGACAATGGCAATCCAGATACAAAATCCATCCTGACTCGATCCCACTTCCACTCGGGTATCATGATCGGCTGAAGTAATCCCAAAGGCACTTGGTGTTCCGCTTTCACTTGTTAACATATCAAACACTTCGAAACAAAGTCAGAAATGTCTCATTTCATACCAAGCCACCAAAACTGACGTTTCAAATCATTGTACATTTTTGTACTACCCGGGTGGATAGACACTCGGCTACTATGAGCCTCGCTCAAGATCATCGAAATAAGTTCTGAATTTCTTGGAACACACAAACGACTTCTGAACCTCAAACAATCGTCATCATCAATTTGAAACTCTGATTCCATATTCAAAACACATTCAGCCCGTTTTGCAACCAATTCATCATCAACTTTCTGAGCTTCACGAATTTGATGAATCAACAAGGGTTTGGCCTTTAATTCTGCTACTAACACATTATCGGATAGAACAAACAAGTGTACATTCATCGTTCGTAAAGCAAACAGTGATTTACGACTTAAAGCATCCGCAACCACATTAGCCTTTCCTGGGTGATAGTCAATGACAAGCTCATAATCTTTTAACAACTCAAGCCAACGTCTTTGTCGCAGATTCAAGTCTCTTTGAGTCATCAAATATTTGAGACTTTTGTAATCCAAATATACATGGCACTTCTCACCAAATAAGTAATGTCGCCATATTTTCAGAGCGAATACGATGGCAGCTAGTTCGAGATCATGGGTTGGATAATTTCTCTCATGTGGCTTCAATTGGTTCGACGCATAAGCTACAACTCGACCTTCTTGCATCAATACACAACCCAACCCAAGTAAGGATGCATCACTGTAAATGACAAACTCTTTGCCTGATTCGGGTTGCACTAGTACTGGAGCTTCAGTCAAATAAGTTTTCAGTTGATCGAAACTTTTCTGACATTTTTCTGTCCATTCAAACTTAACATCTTTCTGAAGTAGTTTCGTTATTGGTGTGGCTATCATCAAGAAACCCTTTACATACCGTCTGTAGTAACTGGCAAGTCCCAAAAAGCTCCAAACCTCAGTAATATTTCTCGGAGGCTTCCAGTTAAGTATGGCTGAAATTTTGCTCGGATCAACTCGAATACCCGATGCAGATACCACATGACCCAAGAAGCTAACCTCTCTTAACCAGAACTCACACGTACTAAACTTAGCATATAACTGCTTATCCCGTAAAATTTGTAACACTAATCTCAGATGTTCAACATGATCGGTTTCATTTCTCGAATAGACCAAAATATCATCGATAAACACAACTACAAACCGATCCAAAAATGGTCTGAAGATCCGATTCATCAAATCCACAAATACCGTAGGGGCATTAGTGAGCCCAAACGGCATCACTAAGAACTCGTAGTGACCGTATCTCGTTCTGAAAGCAGTTTTGGGTATATCTGAATCTCGAATTCGCAACTGATAGTAGCCCAATCTCAAATCTATCTTTGAAAACACTGAGGCTCCCTTTAGTTGATCAAACAAATCATCAATACGCGGTAACGAATACTTATTCTTTATTGTCACTTTATTCAGCTGACGATAGTCGATGGACAACCTCATGGTTCCGTCCTTCTTTTTCACAAACAATACTGGTGCACCCCAAGGCGAGAAACTTGGTCGAGTGAAACCTCTATCCATCAACTCTTGCAACTGAGCTTTCAATTCCTTTAATTCCGTTGGTGCCATACGATACGGATTTATCGAAATCACTGTAGTCCCAAGTACAAGTTCGATGCCAAACTCTACCTCCCAAACAGGTGGTAACCCCGGTAATTCTTCGGGAAAAAGATTCGGATATTCACAAACCACTGGTACCGATTCAAGTTTCTTTTCTGGTTCTTTATTATCAAATGCGTAAGCAAGATACGCTTCACACCCCTTTCTCACATATTTTTGAGCCAACATCGAGGATATTATTGTTGGCAATCCATTCAAAATAGTAGACTCGACTCGGATTATCTCATTATTTGCACACCTCAAATCAATAGTCTTACTTTTTCAATTCACAACTGCATCATGTACGGTCAACCAATCCAAACCGAGAATAACATCAAATTCATCAAACGGTAAAAGCATCAAGTCAGCCGGAAAACAGGAGCCTCGGATTATTAAGGGGCATTTCTTACACACCTTGTCGACAAGCACATAACGACCCAAGGGATTCGACACTCAATTACGAACTCGATAAACTCAACGGTAAAGTCTTCTTTGGATGCTAAGGTCTCGCATACATATGAATGAGTAGAACCAGGGGCAATCAATGCAATCACATTAGTACCAAAGAGAGTGAAAGTACCGGTAATAACATCTGGCGAGGAAGCATCCTCGCGTGCGCATATAGCATAAGCTCTAGCAGAGCACGAGCCTCGAGATCTGGTTGTAGCATCTCTAGATCCTCTCGACCGCCACTAGCATTCCCGTATTTCTAGATGGTCTACCCGAGCAATAGTAGCACCGGTTTCCCACTCGATTTACATTTTGTTCGACAGGTCTTGGGCAATCCTTGATAAAATGGTCGGTGATCCGCACTTATAACAGAGCGGTCATGGAATCTACAACTCCCGAATGCCATTTACCACAATATCGGCACTCTATTACATCTCGACGATCATTTCCAACACGGCAACCAAGTGACTCGTGTACTCACGAGGGGTCGATCACGATCTCGTCTAGAAAAGCCCGAAGTGTCTTTAGATCGGCCTAAATCATCTCTAAATTTCTTCGATGGTGTTGAAAGGGCTTTCCGAAGATCTCTTATGAAACTCCTTTGCTCCCATATCGACTTTTTTTTTCTCCTTCTCGAGCTCTTGACTTTGCAAGCTCGCTCGACAAGTACCACAAATTCTCGATTTCTAAAATGCCAACGTCTGAGTTTTATATCATCGTTCATCCATCTTGAAACGTTTACACATTCGACTTCGAAGAAATGCATTCTCGGCGTCATCGGCTAAGCCTTACAAACTTTCGTTCATAGTCGATGTGAGACATGGAACCTTGTTTAAGTTCAAGAAATTCTTTCCGTTTTGATCAATGAATCTCGGTCGATATACTTTTTGAAACTCGGTTTGGAAAAACTCCCAAGTTACTTGCTCTCTGGGCACAATGAAATCAACGTATTCCACCAATAGTAGGCGAATCCGTAGCAAGGAGATAGTACACTTTAGGCATTCATCGGTGTGCAAGATAGTTCATCAAGTACCGAATAGTGTTGTCCAACCAAAATTCAGCTTGCTCGGCATCGTCATTTGTCGTAGCTTTAAATTTAGTAGCCCGTGTTTTGAATTCTATCAACTGGGGGCTTATTTAACCTTATTTGGTCAGTTACCGGAGGTATCGCAGGTGTAGGGGTTGTGGAACAGCCGTATTAGTTCGAATATACTGATTGAACCAATCATTCATCACACTATAAAAAGCCAGTCTAGCTTCATCATTCGATTACTAGCAATAGGTTGAGAGTCCATCGGCTGTCCCTTGTCTTGCGGAGCGGCGCTACACTCTCAAGATCATCACCACCGCTTCGGTTGGGATCGGGATCCATTTCTATAAGTAAACACATTTTAATGTCAAAAATCACCACACTATCAAATAAACACATAATGAAATGTATAGCTAGACCGAACGTATTACGGTAGTCCTAGAATCGACTAAACCGTAGCTCGATACCAATAAAATTGTAACGCCCGTGCAGAGACCGTTTAGAGTCGAACACGAGGTGTTAACGGACTTAATTCATTTACTTACAGTTCATTTTAAAATTTCTAGACAAGTGGCTAACTGCATCACGGTCCTTTGTAAAAATCATATCTCGAGTTCCAAAACTCGAAAACCAATTCCGTAAATTTTTCCTGAAACTAGACTCATATATCCATCTACAAATTTGTTTCTAGAATTTTTGGTTGGGCCAATTAGTACAGTTTATTAGTTAAAGTCTCCCCTATTTCAGGGTTCGACTACTCTGACCTTCATGCATTACGACTTAGATATCTCCCTGTACAGAGCTTCAATACTTATTCCGTTTGTTTCTAATGAAACCAAACTCAAAAAGGAATCTGTACATATAAAGCATGACTTCTAATTGTCTCTGGTTAATTTATGGAAAATTTTCAAAATCAAAACAGGGGATCCAGAAAATGCTCTGGCCCTGTTTCACGAAAACTTAAACATCTCATAAAATAAGACTCATATGGTTGTTTTGTCTCTTTCATATGAAAATAGACTCATCAAGATTCGCTTACATAATTTATTCACTATTTAATTCCATTCCTACTATTTTTAGTGATTTTTTTTAATTCACATCACTACTGTTGTTAGCATCTAGTTTAAGGTAAATTTCACCTATTTCATAGTTTTCCATGAATCAACTAGTCATTTGTCATACATAGCACCAAAATGATCGTGATTAACCATTCCAATGGCTAATCATTACCAAGCATTTCTATACCACTCAATGAACAATATACAAAATGATTATAATGCTATGCTCAAAATATATATAAGCCATTTTCGCATGGCTATCCGAATATATACATTACCAAAAGGTACTTGATTAATAACACAGGTCAGTCCTATACATGCCATTATCAAAGTTCAACTAAAAGAGTACCAAAAGGGCTTTGATAGTGTGGACGACTTCGACTTTGACACTCCCGAGTCCGATAGTTGACGAACAAAATCTATAAAATAGAGAATCAAAGCAACAGAATAAGCATTTTAATGCTTACTAAGTTTAAGTAATGAAATTATTTACGACTAAAGTATAGCGTTCATATGACTAAATGAATAATTGCATATACGCATATTCCCAAAATCATACTTACTTCACGCTTCAACGGTATATTCATACGAGGATCAAACCTAACAAAGGCGGAAGTTTGTTAATCAATTGAGCGAATACTATTTAAAAGGAATCAACTTTCCGATGCATATACAAAACATACCTTATCGTTTGGATTTTATGAGCGTATTAATTGAAATTATTACAGCAAGATCGCTTATTTCCAAACCCAAGTACCTTCGGGATTTAGCGGATATAGCAACTCGCACAAATGCCTTTGGGACTTAGCCGGATATAGTAACTCGCACAAATGCCTTGGGACTTGGCAGGATATAGTAACTTCGCACAAATGCCTTGGGACTTAGCCGGATATAGTCACTAGCACAAATGCCTTCGGATCTTAGTCCGGTTATCATCCGAATAATCATGCACATATATCAATAAATCATAGCACATCTATATTTCATTTTCATTACTAGAACTCAAACACCAGACACTTATCAACCATTACCATTTTCGTCTCAATAGCCACATACAAAGGGTATGATTTTGATTTACTTTATAACATGATCTCTATACGCATTCGGCTGCCCGTCATAAGTATAAACCAATTACCTCAATATATAATTCAAGTAGAATTATTATATCACCGTTTATTTTTTATGCTTATATGTCATGACTTAATCAAATCATAAACTAAGTTCCATTACTCGAAGACTTACCTCGGATGTTGTCGAACGACTTCAACGGCTATTCAATTACTTTTTCCTTTCCTTTATCAGATTTAGTTCCCCTTTGCTCTTGAGCTTAATTTAACAAATAAATTGATTTAATCATTTTGAACATCAAAGAGAAACTCAAGGTGCTTATCCCATATAAACATTAGACATTAGAGTCATATATATATGAAATCATGAATCAAATTCAACATATTAGCCAATATTCTCCTTTAGCTGATTATCTAAGTCAAGATAAAATCATCAATACGCTTACCTATAGCCGAATGTGCAACTTCAATCTATCACTATCACCTACATCCTTAATTAAAGGCTGAATATATGCAACATCAATCTATGTATTCATTCATGTGGTCGAATATACATATTCCAATATGATATCATTTCCATTTCATTTAACACTTAACATGTACCACATATCAATTAACCAATTTTGTTTATAATTACAAAACTCTTCATCTATTCATGCTCTCATATTCAGTTATCCATACCTATACTAACCATATAACTAAACAATTTTAAGTTTAAACACAAATACAACATTTTAGCACCATGGCCGAACACCTCATGAAGTTGCTAAGACCCATCCTTTTCAAATTCTCACACACACTCACACCCAATCCTTTTTATTAAGCACTCAAACTCAATCATCTTCATGCTTCATCACCACAACATCAAACACCAACCAAGAAAGACAACATACATGGCCAAGTATCATCTCCATCAAATAGCAAAAATTTAAACCATGGGCTAGGTAGAATTCAAACTAACAGCTAAAAATATGCATGAATTTCATGGAATAACATCAAACATACCTCAACCTAGTTACAAGCATGGTCGAACTTCTTCAGACCTTTCTTTCTTTCTTTTACTTGGTTTTTCGGCCAAGAAGAACCAAACTCTCACTTTGTTTTCATCACCCCCCAATTTCCATTACTTTATTACTAACCTTTTATTTTATTATTTCTAACACAAAATTTTAACACAAAATGTTTATAATATGTTTTAACCCATAGCATGGCCGGCCACTACCTAAAATTTTGGGTAATTTGACATGCAAGTACAAGCATTTTCTAACATGCATTAATAGATCCTTATAGATTAACCTATCACATTTCAAAAGTGTCACACATAAGTCCTATTAACTAAATTCACATGCAATCGACTAAATCGAAGCTTAAAACTTTCACACATTCATATTCACATATTTTAGACAATAAATATTACATTCAAATACTTTGGTGACTCGGTTTAGCGGTCCCGAAACCACTTTCCAACTAGGGTCAATTTAGGGCTGTCACATACTCATTCAAAATAATTAACTCCAAGACTAGCCTATACATGCCACGTAAACGAGTCTCAAAATATTATTTACTAAGGTGATAACCGGATAGTTTGATGTTGTCTCCATCAACTTCCAACCCGAGTTGATCTCTAAAAATCTATAAACATAGGAATAACACACAGAATAAGCTTTGAGAGCTTAGTAAGCTATAAGCATATAAATAACTCAATGACTATAACAATACAATTACCAAACCAATTTATACTATCATAATCATGTTTAACTTCAAACTTATAATTTCATATAATACATATACTTCCATTTTGCCAAATATCCATACAACTAATAATAATATATCATTCAAATTCTCAAAGCCACAATATCAATAATTAACCGATTATACATAAACTCATATACATATATTCATGATCATTTCTTAATTATTCTTACTTCATATTATTTATATAAAATTTGCACGTAAGTCACAATATGATATCACTATGCTAATCCTTTGGACGAATGTATTGTATCTATTATCAAGGTACATTCAATTTCAAAGCCATAGTACTATTGTATAATCGAATATATACACACCCATAAACATATATTTCGAATCAAACTTCAATATCTTTTACTTATACTTATCATGTAGCCGCATATACATATGTTTAAACAAAAGTATCATACACTATTAAAATCATATTATAATCTTTAAACACTTGTTTACATATACTCATGTATTAAACCTTAATACCACATAATTTCACTTAAATTATGACCGAATATACACGGTCACAAATATACACATAATGAAGAATCATTTCATTAATATTCGAATTAGTTATTCATAAGGCAGAATACATATAGAAATCTTACATATTTTTTTTCATTTCTATCGTACAAAATTTAACTCAAATATTCAAGTACTTACTTGCCTTATCTCACATAGATAACAAGATAGATCATACCTGGCCTTTTAGCTCGTTTTACTTTCTCAAACACAACTTATCCTTGCCCGATGAACCATTCAGATTTGAATAAGATACTCGGATAATCACATATATCATACAATGCCAACGTCTCAGGCGTGGTCTTACATGTTATCTCATATCGATGCCACTGTCTCAGACAGGGTCTTACTCGAATCAAATACGATGCCGATGTCCCAGACATGGTCTTACACATAACCATATAGATCGAATCCAACGTCCCAAACGTGGTCTTACACGAAAACAATTATATCGATGCCAGCGTCCAAGACGTGGTCTTACTCGGAAACACATATCAGAATCCATGGTTCAAACGGGGTTTTCAGACATCGTAACTTAATCAAATCGAGCTTGTACATGTTACTTCTAAATATATTCAAATTCAGCTTTCATTTATATATATTTTTACACAATTTAATTCAACATATAAATTTAATATTTATTCAAAGTTAACAACATTTATTTGCTTAAAAACTTACCTCAAGTCAGAGATGATAATTCCACGACCTTCTCTTATCCCTGGCTTATAATCGATCTATTTATTTCACAATTAAAACATAATAATAAATCAATATATATTAACTAACTTAAATATCAAATCAAGTTCAAACACAAACCATCCTATCAGTTAATTACAATTAATAGAAACATATTTATTACTCACAAATGGTCAACACAAATAGAACCATTATCCAATTCGTTTCAATTTGGTCAACATGAATACAATAGGAATTTATATTTGTTCATGAAACTTAAAGTCACAAAGATTTACATATTTGGATAGCATTAAGATACTCTTTAATAAACAACATTAATGCACAAAATCAAAACATGGCAATATAATTGAGTATTTAATATCAATTCAGACAACATTCAATTCTGCATTCCAGCAGCCCAATTGACCTACTGAAACAAACTTTAATAATAATTAAAGTTAACTTATTATTACAACACATATTCATCACTAATTACACTCTTTGATAATTTAAACAACATTAATCGGCATTATTATCACCTTTTTCTCATGTTGTAATAAATAACCCATAAACTGCCCAAACAATATAAACATACGGTTATTGATTACTACTTAATCAACTCATTAACTAACATCTAAGACATAAATTCTGTAGCATTTACTCTGCTTTTATCCTCATTTAATAACTTTAATAACAGTTGCATTAACCCCTTTAACATTCAGATTTTTACACATAAACTGCAACTAATAAATATTATTAATATAACACCTCAAAAGGCATTCGGCCATACATGTGCAGCATCAATTTGGTCTTTTTTTATCTACCCAGCTACATTAATAACAACATTAAACACTCTTTTTCTTAAGTTCCAAACATAATATATACATAATTATATATTCATTGACAACTTCAACCGTTATAAACAAAATTTAAAATCACCCAGACTACAGTTATTGATATCTAAACAACAATTTACTGTTGCATTAATACACCAACAGCTATTCATAAAATGGCATGAGTACATCCCTTTTTTTTTAAGTATCATTATTACTGAAATATTCAATATCATCTACCATGATTGAACGGTAATAACATAGTAACAACTAACAATACTAATAGGGGGTACAATTTAGATAGCATCTAATAGTTTTTCCCAAATTTGAAAACACAGAAAATAAAAGTTTAAGGAAAGCTTGCTAATATTTCCCAACACCGATTTTATCAATTCAAATTCTTTTTCCTTCCCTCAAACATTCGGCCGAACTTAAATCAATAATTTAACCAAGATTCATCAATAAAAAGCTATAGGTAATGGAGAGTTTTGAAGAGTTACCCTGTTACTTCAAAATTTTAGCTTCCAAGCAAACAAGTTCACGGTTTTCCCACTGCATGCAACCGGCCTCTTCCCTAGCTTCCATAATCTCATTTTCTCACTTATTGTATGTTGGAAAGAATGAAGAAAAGATGAACTCTAATGTGGCTTTGTTTTATTATATTTCATTTTAATAAGCCAATTACTAAATTAACCTTTGTAATTTAATATCAAAACCTGTTAATGGTGGTCCATTACCGTCCACTTACCTATATAGTTGCCAAATATCATTTTAAGGACTTATAAATTAATAGGCCATAGCAAATTAGTATTTTTAACAAATAGAATGTCACTTTTGCATTTTACGCGATTAAGTCCTTTTTATCAGATTAGACAACCAATCCGTAAAATTAATTCATGAAAATTTCACCCATGCATTCTAACATGCTGTAAACACATAAAATAATATATAAAAAAATTTACGACCTCATATTTATGGTTTTGAAACCACTGTTCCGACTAGGGTCTAAACCGGGCTATTACACATTTATTGTGGACGGGATTTAGATCGGACGAGTAATCCTAATGACCTTGTTAGAAAAAAGATTTAGCCTGGACAGGTAATCCAGATATAATACCTCTCAAGCATATGTTATGATTAGGGTTTAGCCTGGACTAGTAACCCTAATTGAGCTTTTGTGAGCATATGCTATAAAAAGGATTTAGCTTGGACTGGTAATCCTATTATATGACATGTGGCTCATGAGTGTGTTCCTTGGTCAGGTACTCAAAGGGGTAACCTTGATAAGAATTGAAGAATTAATGAATTGTACACCTTGAATGTACTATTTGAGCCTTCATCGGAATTTCAATGATTCAACGGACATATAACTCTTGACATGGCATAAGAACTTTGAGATGAATTGATAATGACTTGAAAGAATATTACTTGATGAGCTCAGCTATGTTACTTGATTTATACGAATAGTTTGGTGACTAACATGTTTGATGGAATGTATATGATTAGGCCATTTAGCTAATGGATGGAAACATAACCTTGTATGCCTAGGTTTTAATAAATAAGATTGGTAAGTTTAGATTCTGTTATATGAACTTACTAAGCAAATAATGCTTACTCCTTTTATTTTTCCCTTGTTTTATAGTGCTCGAAAGCTCGTGAAGGTTAGAATATTATTGGAGCATTGTCACACTATCGTCCAGCATTTTGGTATATTTAGTAAAATCATTTTGGTATAATAGCATGTATAGGGGAACTTGGCCAATAGTGGCTTGAAAATATTACTTTGTAACCTAGCCATTGGGATGGCTAGTACTAGCCTATTTTGGTATGATTAAGTAGATTATGATGTTATATTCATATGTGATATGTTATGAATATGTTACCAAAGGTTGCTATAGCCTAAGTTAATCCAAGGTAAATTTATAAATCACTTATGCATGTAGTGGTATGCTTTGTTAAATGATGAATTTCCCTACTTTAAATACTTGAATTGGTTGGTATTGGTTGTGTATCTCAAGTGCAGGTATTGGGTGGAAACTTGGGTGAAAGATGGAGCTAAGAATGGCATCATTTTGTCCACAAGGGCAAACACACGGGCGTGTGTCTAGACTGTATGTGACACACAGCCTGGTAACACGGGCATGTGGTTAGGCTATGTGTCCCCTGCACCTAAATTTTGAGAAATAGAATGCTCTGAATTAGGTACACGGGCAGAGACACAGGCGTGTGCCTCAGCCGTGTGTACGACACGACCTGGAACACGGGTGTGTGTTGATAAACCATAATTTATACATATTTCTATCCCATTCTTAGCACATTTTATGGATGAGTTTTCCTTTAAATTGGTGAATTTGATGCTTCTAATGCCTTAATTTCATGTTTTATACTTAGGTGAGTATAGGGGAGTGAAAGGAACGAGAAATGGGTCAAAGTACGAAATCAACACGTCCTGGACTTCCTCAAACGGGCAGACCACACTGTCATGTCCCTTTGGCAAGGTCAAAGCACGATTTACACAGGTAGATCATACGCTCGTGCCCATTTAAGAGCCTTGACCACAGCCTTAAGCAATCGCACACGGGCGTGTCCCTGCCGAGCCCAAGTTTAGTCCAATTCGAAAAAGGCCAACTTTTAGGGCTCTTAGGTATTCCAAAGCCAATTTAAACACCTGAGGAGCCACTTAGATAGGGGGAGGCACAGGAGGAAGCAAGGAATTGCTCAAGGAAAGCAAATCGATCCATCTCAGAAGCCGGCTTCACCATCAAAACTGAAGATCTCCCTTCAAATTCCCTCAAAAGTTTTGGGTTTTCTCATGTTTTGTTATTTTTATTCTTTTGAGATTTTTTCTTTCATTAGTATGAACTAAAACCCCTAAATTCCTAAGGGGAATGAAACCTAAGATGGATCTTGTAATTATGATCTGAATTGTATGATAAATATTTGACTTGTTCTTGATTATGTGTTCTTAATTCTTGTTTTGATATTTCAAGATATTGATTCAAGTTAAGCTCTTATTCAGAGGAGGAATAGACCCTGTCTAAGAGTAATTTTGTTATAATTAAGCGGAGTTGATTCCGCGCCTAGAGATAGGGTGACAAGATTTTGCCAGATTAGGGTAAAACCTAATAAGGGGATCCATAGATCGAGTTAATGCAACCCTAGGACGTTAATTAGAAAGAGATTTCAATTATTCAATCTAAGGTTAGACGTTGTTAGTCTCAAAAGAGATAATAATATAACTTAGGGATCTCTACGGAACAAGTAGAATGAATAAATAGTCTGATCCAGAGTCAAATAACAAGTGAAGCCTAGGTGGATTTTTCCTTAGTTATTGTCTTAGTCAATCGAGTTTTCCAAAAAGTATTTTCCCCAAATTTCTTTTCTATGATTTCTTAGTTTACGTAATTAGTTAGATAAACAAAACCCTTTTATTTTTTAGGCTAGATAATAAAAACAAAGTTTATACTAGTACTTTTAGTTCCTTTAGGTTCGATAATCTGGTCTTGCTAAAGCTATACTACTGTTCGATAGGTACACATGCCTTCATCATGATAATAGTTAGTTTCAAGAATGATTCACTATAAATATTTAAAACCTGTCACGAATATCACGTATCAAGTTTTTGGTGCAGTTGCCCGGGAGCAAAGATATTAGGAACACTCGATTTTTATTACTTTAGCCATTTTACTTTTATTGCAATTTAAATTTTTATTTTCTTTTGTAACTCTTCATTTATTTTTTTCTGACAGGTTTTTCTAGTTTATGACCAGGAGAAACCTATTAGGACCATTACTGTTTAATAGCGAGATTGATCGCATAGTTCGCAGAAACTAAAGAGAAATAAGGCGAAGCTTAAGATACACAGAGAACGAGCAGTAGGACGACATTCAAACCAAAACCAAGGAAATGGCTGAAAATCAGGAAAACCTGATACCTCCTGTGATTGCTGCTAATCCCGTAAATCAGAATCCTGCTTCGCGCACTATGTATGATTATGCTAAACCTTCTTTAACAGGAACTGAATCGAGCATAGTTAGACCTGCTATAGCTACAAATACTTTTGAATTGAAACCTAACACAATTCAAATGATACAACAATTTGTTCAGTTTGATAGGTTGCAGGACGAAGATCCCAACGCTCACTTGGAAAACTTTTTGGAACTATGCGATACGTTTAAAATTAATGGTGTTTTTGATGATGCCATTCGCCTTCAGTTATTCCATTTTTCATTGAGAAACAAAGCTAAACAGTGGTTGAACTCATTACCACGAGGGTCAATTACTACTTCGGAACAAATGACTGAAAAGTTTCTATTAAAATACTTTCCGTCGGCTAAAATGGCTAAATTACGTAATGATATCTCTTCTTTTGTGCAGATGGATTTAAAGACACTTTGCGATGCATGAGAGAGATCCAAGGATCTCTTGAGATGATGCCCTCACCATGGGTTACCACTCTGGCTACAGTTTCAAACTTTTCATAATGGCCTGAATCCTTCAACTCGACAAATGGTTGACGCAGCTGCTGGCAGAACCATCAATAATAAAACACCTGAAGATGCTTATGAGTTTATAGATGAGATGTCACTGAATAACTATCAGTGGCAAGTCATGAGGACAAAGCCAACGAAAATAGCAGGTGTTTATAACGTCGATTCGGTCACCATGCTCTCTAGTCAGGTAGAACTCTTAAATAAGAAAATTGATGGTTTTCTTAGTTCTTCATAGGTTCACCTAGTAATGCAGTGCGAAGCAAATGGAAGTGGAACGAGCAATTCAGAATACCCACCTTTTGGCCACAACATGGAGAACGAACAGTTAAATTATATGGGTAATAATCCCAGATCTCAAAACAATCCTTATAGCAATACTTACAATACAGGTTGGAGCAATCACCCAAATTTTTCATGGGGAGGCTAAGGATATCAGAAACCACCACCCCCTCCAGGCTTTTGGCAACCACCATACCAGCAGGAGAAAAAGCCAAACCTTGAGGAGATGCTAACAAAATTCATCTCGGTGTCAAAGACTCAGTTTTAGAATACCGAGATGGTACTCAAGAATCAACAAGCATCAATCTAGGGGCTTAAAACTCAGATTGGACAGCTCGCCAAGTTGATTTCCGAACGACCACAAGGTATCCTGCCAAGCAATAGTGAATCTAACCCAAGGGAGCAACTCAACGCAATTGCTACTCAAGATGAGGAAGGGTTAGTTGCAAAACCAAGGCCAGAACCGGTGGTAAGAGAAGGTAAGAATGAGGTAGGCCAAAACGAACAAAAATCGGTAAGTTTAGAATATAAACCTTGTGTGCCAAAACCCAATGCGACAAGGAAAGACCACTTAGATGAAAAATTTGGTAAATTCCTTAAACTTTTAAAGAAACTACATATTAACTTACTCTTTATTAAAGCACTTTAATGTTCTTTCAATTGAATTTTCAATGTATGATTACCTATGGATTATATTGAGATATTATCGCTAGAAATTATAAGTTGAGAAGAATTTATTTTGATTATGAGTTGAGGATTTTGCTTGAGGACAAGCAAATGCTTAAGTGTGGGGGTATTTGATAAACCATAATTTATACATATTTCTATCCCATGCTTAGCACATTTTATGGATGATTTTTCCTTAAAATTGGTGAATTTGATGCTCCTAATGCCTTAATTTTTACTTAGGAAAGGAACGAGAAACGGGCCAAAAACAGAGAAAATGGGCCAATGTACGAAATCAACAAGGCCTGCACTTCCTCACACGGGCAGACTACACAGCCGTGTCCCTTTGGCAAGGTCAAAGCACGATTTACATGGGTACATTACACACCCGTACCCATTTAACAGCCTTGACCACAGCCTTAAGCAATCGCACACAGGAGTGTCAGACGGGCATGTCCCTGCCAAGCCCAAGTTTAGTCCAATTTTGAAAAGGCCAATTTTGAGGGCTCTAAGGCATTCCGAAGTCTATTTAAACACCTAAGGAGGCACTTAGACGGGGAGAAGGCACAGGAGGAAGCAAGGAATTGCTCAAGGAAAGCCAATCGATCCATCTCAGAAGTAGGATTCACCATCAAAACTGAAGATCTCCCTTCAAATTCCCTCAAGAGTTTTGGGTTTTCTTATGTTTTGATATTTTTATTCTTTTGAGATGTTTTCTTTCATTAGCATGAACTAAAACCCCTAAATACCTAAGGGGAATGAAACCTAAGATGAATCTTGTTATTATTATCTGAATTGTATGATAAATATTTGACTTGTTCTTAATTATGTGTTCTTAATTCTTGTTTTGATATTTCAGGATATTGATTCAAGTTAAGCTCTTATTCAGAGGAGGAATAGACCCTGTCTAAGAGTAATTTTGTTATAATTAAGCGGAGTTGATTCCGCGCCTAGAGTAGGGTAACAAGATTTTGCCATATTAGGGTAAAACCTAATAAGGGGATCTATAGATCGAGTTAATGCAACCCTAGGACGTTAATTAGAAAGAGATTTCAATTATTCAATCTAGGGTTAGACGTTGTTAGTCTCGAGAAAGATAATAATATAACTTAGGGATCTCTACAGAACAAGTTGAATGAATAAATCGTCCAATTCAGTGTCAAATAACAAGTGAAGCCTAGGTGGATTTGTCCTGAGGTATTGTCTTAATCAATTGAGTTTTCTAAAAAGTATTTTCCCCAAATTTCTTTTCTGTGATTTCTTAGGTTACGTAATTAGTTAGATAAACAAAACCCTTTTATTTTTTAGGCTAGATAATAAAAAGAAAGTTGATACTAGTACTTTTAGTTCCTTTGGGTTCGATAATCTGGTCTTGCTAAAGCTATACTACTATTCGATAGGTACACCTGCCTTCATCATGATAATAGTTAGTTTCAAGAACGATTCACTACAAATATTTAAAACCTGTCACGAATATCACGTATCAAGTTTTTGGTGCAGTTGCCCGGGAGCAAAGATATTAGGAACACTCGATTTTTATTACTTTAGCCATTTTACTTTTATTGCAATTTAAATTTTTATTTTCTTTTGTAACTCTTCATTTATTTTCTTCTGACAGGTTTTTCTAGTTTATGACCAGGAGAAACCTATCAGGACCATTACTGTTTAATAGCGAGATTGATCGCACAGTTCGCAGAAACTAAAGAGAAATAAGGCGA
Source organism: Gossypium arboreum (assembly GCF_025698485.1). Taxonomy (NCBI): domain Eukaryota; kingdom Viridiplantae; phylum Streptophyta; class Magnoliopsida; order Malvales; family Malvaceae; genus Gossypium; species Gossypium arboreum. Next base: position 86,044,654 of record NC_069073.1, read on the forward strand.
AGCTTAAGATACACAGAGAACGAGCAATAGGACGATATTCAAACCAAAACCAAGGAGATGGCTGAAAATCAGGAAAACCTGATACCTCCTGTGATTGCTGTTGATCCCGTAAATCAGAATCCTGCTTCGCGCACTATGTATGATTATGCTAAACCTTCTTCAACAGGAACTGAATCGAGCATAGTTAGACCTGCTGTAGCTGCAAATACTTTTGAATTGAAACCTAACACAATTCAAACGATACAGAAATTTGTTCAGTTTGATAGGTTGCAGGACGAAGATCCCAAGGCTCACTTGGAAAACTTTTTGGAACTATGCGATACATTTAAAATTAATGGTGTTTTTGATGATGCCATTCACCTTCAGTTATTCCATTTTTCATTGAGAAACAAAGCTAAACAGTGGTTGAACTCATTACCACGAGGGTCAATTACTACTTCAGAACAAATGACTGAAAAGTCTCTATTAAAATACTTTCCGTCGGATAAAATGGCTAAATTACGTAATGATATCTCTTCTTTTGTGCATATGGATTTAAAGACACTTTACGATGCATGGGAGAGATACAAGGATCTCTTGAGACGATGCCCTCACCATGGGTTACCACTCTGGCTACAGGATCAAACTTTTCATAATGGCCTGAATCCTTCGACTCGACAAATGGTTGACGCAGCTGCTGGCAGAACCATCAATAATAAAACACCTGAAGATGCTTATGAGTTTATAGATGAGATGTCACTGAATAACTATCTATGGCAAGTCATGAGGACAAAGCCAACGAAAATAGCAGGTGTTGATAACGTCGATTCGGTCACCATGCTCTCTAGTCAGGTAGAACTCTTAAATAAGAAAATTGATGGTTTTCTTAGTTCTTCATAGATTCACCTAGTAATGCAGTGTGAAGCAAATGGAGGTGGAACGAGCAATTCAGAATACCCACCTTTTGGCCACAACATGGAGAACGAACAGTTAAATTATATGGGTAATAATCCTAGATCTCAAAACAATCCTTATAGCAATACTTACAATGCAGGTTGGAGGAATCACCCAAATTTTTCATGGGGAGGCCAAGGATATCAGAAACCACCACCCCCTCCAGGCTTTTAGCAACCACCATACCAGCAGGAGAAAAAGCCAAACCTTAAGGAGATGCTAACAAAATTCATCTCGGTGTCAAAGACTCAGTTTTAGAATACCGAGATGGTACTCAAAAATCAACAAGCATCAATCTAGGGGCTTAAAACTCAGATTGGACAGCTCGCCAAGTTGATTTCCGAATGACCACAAGGTAGCCTGCCAAGCAACAGTGAATCTAACCCAAGGGAGCAACTCAACGCAATTGCTACTCAAGATGAGGAAGGGTTAGTGGCAAAACCAAGGCTAGAACCGGTGGTAAGAGAAGGTAAGAATGAGGTAGGCTAAAATGAACAAAAATCGGTAAGTCTAGAATATAAACCTTGTGTGCCAAAACCCAATGCGACAAGGAAAGACCACTTAGATGAAAAATTTGGTAAATTCCTTAAACTTTTAAAGAAACTACATATTAACTTACTATTTATTAAAGCACTTTGATGTTCTTTCAATTGAATTTTCAATGTATGATTACCTATGGATTATATTGAGATATTATCGCTAGATATTAGAAGTTGAGAAGAATTTATTTTGATTATGAGTTGAGGATTTTGCTTGAGGACAAGCAAATGCTTAAGTGTGGGGGTATTTGATAAACCATAATTTATACATATTTCTATCCCATGCTTAGCACATTTTATGGATGATTTTTCCTTAAAATTGGTAAATTTGATGCTCCTAATGCCTTAATTTTTACTTAGGAAAGGAACGAGAAACGGGCCAAAAACGGAGAAAATGGGCCAATGTACGAAATCAACAAGGCCTGCACTTCCTCACACGGGCAGACTACACAGCCGTGTCCCTTTGGCAAGGTCAAACCACGATTTACATGGGTAGATCACACACCCGTACCCATTTAATAGCCTTGACCACAGCCTTAAGCAATCGCACACAGGCGTGTCACACGGGTATGTCCCTGCCAAGCCCAAGTTTAGTCCAATTTTGAAAAGGCCAATTTTGAGGGCTCTAAGGCATTCCGAAGTCTATTTAAACACCTATGGAGGCACTTAGACGGGGGGAAGGCACCGGAGGAAGTAAGGAATTGCTCAAGTAAAGCCAATCGATCCATCTCAGAAGTAGGATTCACCATCAAGACTGAAGATCTCCCTTCAAATTCCCTCAGGAGTTTTGGGTTTTCTTATGTTTTGATATTTTTATTCTTTTGAGATGTTTTCTTTCATTAGCATGAACTAAAACCCCTAAATACCTAAGGGGAATGAAACCTAAGATGAATCTTGTTATTATTATCTGAATTGTATGATAAATATTTGACTTGTTCTTAATTATGTGTTTTTAATTCTTGTTTTGATATTTCAAGATATTGATTCAAGTTAAGCTCTTATTCAGAGGAGGAATAGACCCAGTCTAAGAGTAATTTTGTCATAATTAAGCGGAGTTAATTGCGTGCCTAGAGATAGGGTGACAAGATTTTGTCGGATTAGGGTGAAACCTAATAAGGGGATTTATAGATCGAGTTAATGCAACCCTAGGGTGTTAATTAGAAAGAGATTTCAATTATTCAATATAGGGTTAGACGTTGTTAGTCTCGAGAAAGATAATAATATAACTTAGGGATCTCTACAGAACAAGTTGAATGAATAAATTGTCCGATTCACGGTCAAATAACAAGTGAAGTCTAGGTGGATTTGTCCTTAGGTATTGTCTTAATCAATTGAGTTTTCCAAAAAGTATTTTCCCCAAATTTCTTTTTTGTGATTTCTGATAAACCGTAATATGTACATATTTTTACCCCATGCCTAATGCATTTTATGGATGATTTCCCCTTAAAATTGGTAAATTCGATGTTCCTAATGTTTTAATTTCATGTTTTATACTTAGGAGAGCATAGAAGAGCGAAAGGAACTAGAAACAGGCCAAAAACGGAGAAAATAGGCCAAAGTACAAAATCAACACGTCCTGGACTTCCTCACACGGGCAGAGCACACGGCCGTGTCAATTTGGTAAATTCAAAGCACGATTCACACCGGTGTGTCCCTACCGAGCCCAAGTTGAGTCCAATTCAGAAAGGCTAATTTTGAGGGTTTTTAGGCATTCTAAAGCCTATAAATACTCCTTAAAGGAAGAGAAAAAGGGAGGACATGGAGAGGAAGGAAGGAATTACTCGAAGGAAGCCGATTGACCCATCTCCGAAGCCGGAGTTACCATCAAGACTAAAGATCTCCCCTCAATTTCCCTTCAGAAGTTTTGGGTTTCCTTTATGTTTTGTTTTCATTGTTCTTTTGAGATGTTTTCCTTTTTAGATACGAACTATATCCCCTAAATACCTAAGAGGAATGAAACCTAAGACGAATCTTGTTATTATTTTCTGAATTGTATGATAAATATTTAACTTGTTCTTAATATGTGTTCTTAATTCTTGTTTTGATATCCCAGGATACTAATTCAAGATAAGCTCTTATTCAGAGGAGGAATAGACCCTGTCTAAGAGTACATTTGTCATAATTAAGCGGAGTTGTTTGCGCGCCTAGACATAGGGTGACAAGATTTTGTCGGATTAGGGTGAAACCTAATAAGGGGATCCATAGATCGAGTTAATGCAACCTTAGAGTGTTAATTAGAGAAAAGTCTCAATTATCCAATCTAGGAAATAGACGTTATTAGTCTTGAATAGGGATAATAACATAACTTAGGGATCTCTACGGAACAAGTTAAATGAATAAATCGTCCGATTCAGAGCCAGAATAACAAGTACAGTCTAGGTGGATTTTTCCTTAGGTATTTTCTTAATTCAATCGTTTTCCAAAAGTAATCCCCCAACTCCATTCTCTGTGAATTCTTAGATTAGTTAATTAGTTAGTTAAAACAAAACCCCCTTATTCTTAGGCTAGATAATAAAAAGAAAGTCATTACTAGTAGTTTTAGTTCCTTTGGGTTTGACAATCCGGTCTTGCTAAAACTATACTACTGTTCGATAGGTACACTTGCCTGCATCGCGATAATAGTTAGTTTCAAAAATGATTAATTATAGATATTTAAAACTAACCTGTCACGAAAATCGCGATCAAGTTTTTGGCGCTGTTGCCGGGGAACTAAGATATTAGGAACGCTTAATTTTTATTACTTTAGCCATTTATTTTTCTTGCAATTTAATTTAATTTTATTATTATTATTTATTAATTTACTTTTTCTTTCTCTTGGCAGGTTTTTATAGTTTATGACTAGAAGAAACCCGTCAGGACCACTCCTTTTTTACGAAGAAATCGATCTCACATTTCGTAGAAACCAAAAAGAAATAAGGCGAAGCTTAAGATACATAGAGAACGAGCAAGAGGACGATACTCAACCCCTAACCGAAGAGATGGTTGAAAACCAAGACAATCAGCTACCTCCTGTAATTGCGGTTAACCAAAATCATACTCCACGCACTATGTATGATTATGCTAAACCTTCTTTAACAGGAACTGAATCGAGCATAGTTAGACCTGTTGTAGCTGCAAATACTTTTGAACTAAAACCTAACACTATTCAAATGATACAACAATTTGTTCAGTTTGATGGTTTGCAGGAGGAGGATCCCAACGCTCACTTAGCAAACTTCTTGGAACTATGCAATACTTTAAAATTAATAGTGCTTCTGATGATTCCATTCATCTTCGGTTATTCCCTTTTTCATTGAGAAACAAAGCTAAACAGTGGTTGAACTCATTACCATGAGGGTCAATCATTACTTGGTAACAAATGACCGAAAAATTTCTATTAAAATATTTCCCGTCGGCTAAAACGACCAAATTACGTAATGATATCTCTTCGTTTGTACAGATGGACTTAGAAACTCTTTATGATGCATGGGAGAGATACAAGGACTTACTGAGATGGTTCCCTCACAATGGGTTACCGCTTTGGCTTCAAGTTCAAACATTCCATAATGGCTTGAATCCTTCGACTCGACAAATGGTTGACACAGCTGCTGGCAGAACCATCAATAATAAAACACCTGAATATGCTTATGAGTTTATAGAGGAGATGTCACTGAATAACTATCAGTGGCAAGTTACAAGGACAAAGCCAACAAAAACAGTCGATGTTTATAACGTCGATTAGGTCACCATACACTCTAATAAGGTAGAACTCTTGAATAAGAAAATTGATGATTTTCTTAGTTCTTCACAAGTTCACCCAGTAACGCAGTGCGAAGCAAGTGGAGGTCGATCAAGCAATTCGGAATACCAACCTTATGGCCATAACATGGATAACGAGCAGTTAAATTACATGGGTAATAATTCTCGATCTCAAAACAATCCATATAGTAACACTTACAATGAAGGTTGGAGGAACCACCCAAATTTCTCATGGGGAGGCCAAGGAAATCAGAGACCACCTCCAGGCTACCAACAACCACCCTACCAACAGGAAAAGAAGCCAAACCTAGAAGATATGCTCTCAAAGTTTATATCGGTGTCAAAAGCTCATTTTCAGAACACCAAGACAGCACTTAAAAATCAACAAGCATTGATCCAAGGGTTTGAAACTCTGATAGGCTAGCTTTCCAAACTAATCTCCGAATGACCACAAGGTAGCTTGCCAAGTAACACTGAACCCAACCGAAGGGAACAACTCAAAGCGATTAATGTTCAAGATGAAGAAGGATTCGTTGAGCTTGAGCCAGAACCGAGGCAAGAAACTATGGTAAGTAGAGGCTAAGGTGAGGTAGGTCATAATAAAAACAAATCAGTGAATATCAAATATAAATCTCATGTGCCATACCCCAACGCGACAAGGAAAGACCACTCAGATGAACAATTTGGTAAATTCCTTAAACTATTAAAAAAATTACACATTAACTTACCATTTATTGAAGCTCTATCACAGATGCAAAACACAAAGAAATTTTCAAATAAGGTTTTAGCAAATAAGCGGAAGTTGGACAAGGTGTCGCATGTGGAGCTAAACGCAATTTGCTAAACTATTCTGCAAAATAAGCTACCGAACAAATTAAAAGATCGAGAGAGTTTTACAATTCCTTGCTTAATATGTAGTTTAGATGTTAATAATGCATTAGCTGATTTAGGGGCTAGTATTAACGTCATGCCCTACAAAATGTTCAAACAATTAGGTCTTGGGAAACCCAAACAGACTAGGATGAGCATTCAATTAGCAGATAAAACTATAAGATTTCCTAGGGGTATTATTGAAGATGTGCTAGTTAAAATCGATAAATTTATATTTCCCGTGGACTTTATTGTTCTAGACATAGAAGAGGATAGCAACACTTCTTTAATTCTAGGAAGGCCTTTTTTAGCAACTGCTAAAACAATCATTGATGTTGGCACAGGTGAACTCACACTCCGTGTGGGAGACGAAACAATCACCCTTCAAGCTCGCAATTCTGGTAACACATGAGAAATTGAAGGTGATCGTTTAACCCATTCTACTAAAACTGACAATATGGTGCAACCTACTTTACAGGAAATGAGTTTGAAGGAAGTACTTGAGCCATTCTCAAGCAATGGTAGAGGACCTATTCATGAAGAACAAAGGCTACAAATCGAGGAGCTAGATGAATGGCGGACGCATACACCAAGAACGCATGACAAACCAGAACTACGCCATAACAAGCTCAACACCTTCCTACATCAACTTAAGGTTGGAGATAAAGTCTTATTAGATGCTGCAGATCCTCACATTGTCACTACCACACCGAATGAAGAAATCCCTCTTACGGTACTTGGCATTTTCCCCTTCGGTACAGTCGAGGTAAGTCATCCTAAGTTTGACATTTTTAAGGTAAACAACACCAGTTTGAAACCTTATTTTGATGAGAATGATAGCAGGAACGAGTAGTATAAACTCCTCGAGGTAAGTCATCCCAACCCGAGCACTAACTGTATTAACTTCTTTAAAATTTAGTCTTCAACACCTAACTTACTAACGGAGCTCTTGAAAACAAGTTTTCCACAGAGACACAGCCAATCACACGGGCGTGCTTAAGGCCTTGTGAAAATAGGGCAACGATTTTCCCAAACACGGGCTGCGATAAAATGCCACGGCCGTGATACATGGCATGGTTGAACCTGCCAAAACAACACGGGTGTGCGACACGACCGTGTGGAAGAATCGTGGGTGATCTTGTTAAAATAGTACGGGCATGTGAAACGCCCGTGTATAGCACTTGTGGTCAAACCTGTTAGATTGACACGGGCATGGGTCTACATACACGAGCGTGGGAGAAGTGAACAATGCCAGACACGGCTATGTGACACGACCGTGTGCACCCACACTCCCAAGGAACACGGGTGTGTACTAAATGTCAGACGTGCCCAAACTCAAAATTCGCGAATCACATAGGCTGAAATTGGGGAACACAGGTGTGTTACCTAGCCGTTTGACCCAAAATCTATAAATAGGCTGCACTATTTATTGTCTTCTTCACCCAAAAACCCTAGCCCTAGCTGCTGCAAGTCCACATGCTCTCTTCGCCACGCCCGTGCACCGCTTTTAACTTCATTCCTGACGCTTATTCTTCCATTTTTTAGCATTTGTTCATTCTTTTACCTTTAACTCCACGCATTTTTAATGCTATAATCTTCATGTATCTCGCATTATGCTATCATTCAAGTTTCATTTCTTTTAAGATTAGTTATCATTCATTCCCTATGACATATTTTTTATGAAACTCTCATGCCTTACTCACCTATTCTAAATCAAAATTCATAGTTTTCAATTGTTTTTTTGTTATTTACCATTACAACTCATGCCATGTGCTAAATTTATGCTCTGTATATTTCCATTAAATTCTTGGCCATTTTTACTCATATCACCATGCTAGTGCCACAAAAGTATGGCATTGAACTTATTGTTTTAGTTAGTTTTAGTAGTTGTGGTTGAAATTATGGTTTTTATTTAAAATTTGTCTTCGTTTTACTTTGACCACTCATCAAGACGACTTGATAATTCTATTTGCAGGTACCATGTCATCTTCACGTGGTAAAAACGCCGCTGTCCCTGCTTCAAAGAAAAGGAAGGGGTAAAACTTCCAGATCCCCATCATCTTCCAGTATGTTTTGTAATAAATAAAACTTAATGGGCCATAAAAAGGTTGAAAGGATATTTTAATATTTCACTTGACAAAAATGTTGAATGATATATGCTATTTTTGAAATGCATAGTTATAGCCCGATGACCCATTTGATAAAAGGTTGTAATTTTATAAATACGGCCTACGTGTCGTGCCTTACTACTATTCTTTTGTATTTCTCTTCTCATCTTACTCCCTCGTATGTAAAACGAGTTTCTAAATTTTGTAATTTGTAAAAGTTACTGTGGTCTAGACGAGAAGGAAGATGGGCCGACTAGTGTGGATCGACAGCTTGTGAAACGGCTGACACCTTTAGGTTCCCTTTTGGTTCTCCCATTGGCTTGGGTTGAACCACCATAGTTTATGGGCTATAACTGTGACAGCCCAAAATTGACCCTAGTCGGAAGGTGGTCTCGGGACCACAAAACCGAGGCATAAAAATAATTAAAAATTTATTTTGATGCCTATAATATGTGTGTGCTCATGTATGACATTTTATGATGATTGATTTAGTGTTATAAGGGTGAATTCCACAAGAAAGGACTTAGTAATGAACTTTGAAAGTATGATAGGGAAATGTGTGATGACTAATTAAAGCATGCATGCAAAATAATGGACTTGCATGTCAAATTCCCCTTTATAGGTGGTGGCGGCCATGACAAGGGAGGATGGGCTAAACATGTCATGAAACATGTTTTGTTGGTGCATTAGGGTGAAATAATAAACAAAGGTGTATGGGTGATAAAAAATGAAAAAAATGTGTGTGAGTGTGGTAATCCCCCATTGCCGTGAGTTGTAGAGAAGGAAAGAAAAAATTTTGTTCATCCTTTCTTTGAGCCAAAACTAAGGAAGAAGGAGGATTTTTGCTTCATGCTTGGTTTGGAAGAGATCTAGAAGGAGATTTGGCCAAGTTTGCATCAAGATTAAGGTATGTATGAGGTTGTGTTAGGAGTTTCATGCATGTTTTGGTTGCTAACTTGATGTGCATGTTAGCCATGGCTCAAATCTTTGTTAAGCCATGGAAATGGTATTTGGCCAAAGTTGTTATGGTGATAAAGCCATTGCATGCTAAGTGTGAAGCTTGATGATGATGCATGCAATGATGGATTGTCTACTCTTGAGCAAGATTTGAGCCTTCTTTTGATTTATCATGATTGAAGTTGAAAAGGAGCATGATTGTCATATTCGCCATTCATGAGCATGGTTCATGCTTCTTGCATGTTAGTTAAAATTTGTATTTTGGATGGCTATGGACACCTTGAAAATTCGCCATGCTCATATTGTATATATATGTTTGCACATGATGTTTTGGCTATGAAGTAAGTGATGAATAAGTTGGTTTAAAGAAGAAGATGTTGAAGAATAATTGTGAAATTTCAAGCACAATTCGCCTAGCACACATATAAGTGCTTGATGCTATATTATAAGTTTTGAGCCACAATATGCAAAGCATTAACTAGTAAAATGCATGCTGTTTTTGTGAGGTATTAAGTGCATAATTGGCCTCAACATGTACATGAATATTCGGCCTTGGGTAGCCTATTGAAGGCCTTAGCATTTCCTTGATGCTCAAATAAATTGTATTGAATTGCTTGATGTAGTATAAAATGTGCATGACCATTGTGTATTCAAGCTAAAGAGTGGCCATATGACCATTTAAAATCCTTGTCATATTCGGCCATAAGCAAGCACAATGAGGTTTTAATAAATTGAATTTGTTTGAATTAGCTCAAGAGCTAAGAGGGCCACAATTGGACAAGGGGAAGGAAAAGGTGATCGAATAGCCGAAAAAGCCGTTCGACAACATCCGAGGTAAGTCCTCAAGAAGTGATCTTACTTGAATTATGTAAGATGAAACATGGATGTGTATGATTATTGATCATGTGTGTATGAGTATTTGAATTCCACGGGCTAAGTCCCAAGGCGAATATGCTAATGATTATAATTGTGTTTGAGCCTTAGTAACGAAAATGAAATATGTATGTCCAATGATTATTGATGTATGTGTGCATGAGAAATTGAATGATATCCGGGCTAAGCCCGAAGACAATTATGCTGAAATTTATATCCGGTTAAGACCAAGGCAATTGTGCTAGTAGCTATATCCGGGCTAAGACCAAGGCATTCGTGCAAGTTGTTAAATCCGGGCTAAGACCAAGGCATTTGTGCAAATCGTGATATCCGGGTAAAGTCCGTTGGCCTTGGTGCGGGTTACCATAACCGGGCTATGTCCCAAGGCGATTGAACGAGTACCGACATCCGGATAAACTCGAAGGTATGTGATTTGAAAATTATGAGCTTGCTGGAAAATTTCAGCTAATGCACTTGTGAAATTTCCCAATGATAAGGTAAGTGCGGTGTGTGCTGCTGCGCTAGGAGTAAGAGCGTATGAATATCCGCTCCTATGATGGAGCGAGTTATCGGCCTTAATGAAGCCGTTATTTGTGTATGAACATAAGAGTTGGGATGGTAAAGTAAGTATGATTATGTGAATGTATTGCTGTAATTAGAGTTGATTATATTCCTTGAGACTTACTAAGCATAAAAATGCTTACTCCGCTGCTTTGGCTCTCAGTTTTCTAGATTTCGCTCGATAGCAATCGGATTCGGGATCGTTGAAGTCGAAGTCATCCACACTATCAAGCCCCCCATTTTGGTATAAATTCTTGGTTGAACTTGAAATGGCATGTATAGGACTACCCCTTGTTTGTTAAATATGTGGTGATGTAAGTATGTACGGCCATGCGAAAATGGCTCGAAAAGGGAACATGAACTTAGAATAATTGTGGTTTGTATGTATATATTTGGTGTCATGATGTGGCTATGGCTTGGAAATGGGAATGTTGGTCATATGATCAGCCATTGGCATGGTTAAAATGATCATATATGAACCTATGTATGGCAAAGACTAGTTGGTTCATGGAGACTACCAAATAGGTAAGACCTACCTTAAAAACAGATGCTGCCAGCTGCAGTGACGTGAATGTGAAAAATCACCAAAATTCGTAGAAATGGAATTAAATAGTGAATAAGCTATGTAAATTAACCTTGATGAGTCTATTTTCATATGGAAGAAACGAAATGGTCATAGGAGTTACATGTTAAGAGATATTAATGCTATTGTGAGACAGGGCCAGAACGGTTTCTGGGTTCCCTGTCGCAACTTTAAAATTTACTATAAATTATCCAGAAAGAATTAGGCGACATACCTTATATGTACAGATTCCATTTTGAGTCTAGTTTCATTAGAAACAAACGACACCAGCATTAAAGCCCTGTACAGAGAGATATTCAAGTTATACCGCGCGAAGGTCAGAGCAGTCGATCCCTGTAACATGGGTGATTTTAACTAATAAACTGTACCAATTGGCCCATCCAAAATTCTAGAAATAAATCCATGGATGGATATATGAGTCTAAATTCAGGAAAATTTACGAAACCAGTTTCCGAGTTTTGAAACTCGAGATATGATTTTAAGGCGACGGTGATGCAGTCTTCCAGCCTGACTGGAAATGTCAAATTGGTGGGCAAACCATGTGAACTTGGCTTGTTAACCCCTCGTGTCCGACAACGGCAATGGTCTCGGGTTCGGGTGTTACAATTTTATGGTATCGAGCCACGGTTTAGTCGATTCTAGGACTACCGTGAGGTGTTTGGGGTCTAGCTATACATGCCATTAAATGATGAATCGATAGTGTGGTGATTTCGACAATTTGACTTTGAGTTTGTTTATAGCAATGGGTCCCGATCCCAACCGAGCAATAGCTGATGATGTGGAGAGTGTGGCGCTGCTCCCGCACAAGGGACAGCGCGGCGGACTCTCAACCTATGGCCAGCAATCCGAATGATGAGGCTAGGCAAGCCTTTTATAGTGTGATGAACGAATGGTTTAATCAATACATTCGAACTAACACGGCTGTCCCACGACCTCCATTCCCGACAAATGCAACCCCGCACCTACAATACCTCGTAATCGACCAAATAAGGTCAAGTAAGCCCCGATCGATAGGATTCGAAAACATGGGGCCACTGAATTTAAAGCTACGGATGATGATGATGCCGAACGAGCTGAATTTCGGTTGGACAACACTATCCGGTGCTCGATGAGCTATCTTGTACACCGATGAATGCTTAAAGTGTACCATCTCCTTGCTACGTGATTCCACCTACTATTGGTGGAGTACTCGACTTCGTGGTACCTAGAGAGCAAGTGACTTGGGAATTTCTTGATCTTAAGCAAGGTTCTATGTCGGTTACCGACTATGAACGAAAATTTGTGAGGCTTAATGATACACGCGAGAATGCATTTCGTCCAAGCTATTATGTGTAAATGCTTCGAGGATGGGCTGAATGATGATATAAGGATGTTCGTTGGCATTCTCGAAATACGAGAGATCGTAGTACTTGTTGAGCAAGCTTGTAAAGTCGAAGAGCTTAGAAAGGAGAAACAAAAAGGCGATGTGGGAACTGGAGAATTCGAAGAGGTCCTCGGAAAGTCTCTTCAACAGCAACGAAGAGATTTGAGATGATGTGAACCGGTCTAGAGGCGCTTTGGGCTTTTTAGACGAGGACGCGATCGACCCTGTGACCACACGAGTCACTTGATCGCCGATGGTGGAAATGATCACGAGAGAGGCGGAGTGTCAACATTGTGGCAAATGGCATTCGGGAGTTGTTGGTTTCGTGATCACTCCTGCTATAAGTGTGGATCGGCCGACCACTTTAGGAAGGATTGCCCGAGGAAGCTTGAGCAGAATGTGAGTCGAGTGGAAACTCGGGTGCTACCACTACTCGAGGTAGGCCACCTAGAAATATGGGCAATGTCGATTGGCGGTCGAGAGGATCTAGAGATGCTACCATCAGATCGAGGCTCGTGCTCCTGCGAGGACTTATGCCATACGCGCACGCCGAGGATCTTGCCTCTCCGGATGTCATTACGGTGCTTTCACCCTTTTCAATACTAAAGTGATTGCGTTGATTGACCCCGGTTCTACTCAATCTTATATATGTGAAACCTTAGCATCCAAGAAGACTTTGCCTATTGAGTCTCGAGTTTGTAATTGGTGTCAAACCCTTGGGTCATTACGTGCTTGTCAACAAAGTGTGCAAGAAAAGTCTCCTAGTGTTCGAGGTTCTTGTTTCCGGCGGACTTGATGCTTTTGCCGTTCGATGAATTCGACGTTATTCTTGGTTTGGATGGGTTGACCATGCACGATGCGGTCGTAAATTGCAAAAGCAAGACTATCGATTTGAGGTGCGCGAATAACGAGATAATTCGGGTTAAGTCTACGGACTTAAAGGGTTGCCACCGTAATATCGCAATGTTGGCCCGAAAATATGTAAGAAAAGAGTGCGGCGCACTGGCGTCGTGCTCGATGACAAGGAATCGAAAAGAAACCGAATCTGTGGCCGTGGTTTGTGAATACCGGATGTTTTCACGAAGAATTGCGGGTTTACCACCATTCGGAAATAGAATTTGGCATCGAATTGGTACCTGGTACCACTCCAATTTCGATAGCTCCGTATCGTATGGCACCAACGGAATTAAAGGAGTTGGAAGCTCGATTGCAAGAATTGGTGGATAGAGGTTTTGCTCGCCTTGAGTTTTTCGCCTTAGGGTGCGCCGGTGTTGTTCGTGAAAAGAAGGATGGAACCATGCGGTTGTGCATCGACTATCGTCGACTTAATAAAGCGACGATAAAGAACAAATATCCGTTGCCACGTATTGACGACTTGTTCGATCAATCAAGGGAGCCTCGGTGTTCTCGAAAATAGATTTGAGATCGGGCTACTATCAATTGCGAATCCGAGATTCGGACGTGCCCAAGACCGCCTTGAGCGAGATATGGTCACTATGAGTTCCTAGTGATGCCGTTTGGGCTCACTAATGCCCCCTACGGTATTTATGGATTTAATGAATCGGATCTTTAGACCATATTTGGATCGATTAAGTAGTCGTGTTCATTGATGACATCTTGGTCTATTCAAGAAATGAGACCGAACATCTTGAACACCTACGGTTAGTGCTGCAAATTTTACGGGACAAGCAATTATATGCTAAGTTCAGCAAGTGTGAGTTCGTTAAGAGAGGTTAGCTTCTTGGGTCATGTGGTATCTGCAGATCGGGTATTCGAGTCAATTCGAATAAAATTTCAGCCATACTTAATTGGAAGCCTCAGAAATATTCTTGAGGTTCGAGACTTTTGGGGCTTCTTGGTTATTACCGACGATTTGTAAAGGCTTCTCAACGATAGCCACGCCGATGACGGCTACTCCAAAAGGACGTTAAGTTCGAATGGATGAGAAATGCCAAAAGGTTTCGATCAATGAAAACTTATTTGATGAAGCCCCAATTCTAGTGCAACCCGAGTCCCAAGGAGTTTGTCATCTATAGCGACGCCTCTCTACTTGGGTTAGGTTGCGTATTAATGCAAGAAGGTCGAGTTGTGGCCTGTCGTCGAGGCAATTAAAGCCACATGAGAAAAATTATCCGACTCATGATCTCGAGTTGCCGCCATCGTATTCGCCTTAAAGATTTGGCGACATTACTTATTTGGTGAAAGGTGCCATGTATACTCGGATCACAAAAGTCTCAAATATTTGATGACCCAAAGAGACTTAAATCTGCGACAAAGACGTTGGCTCGAGTTGTTAAAGGATTATGAGTGATCATTGACTATCACCCGGGAAAGGCGAATATGGTTGCGGATGCCTTGAGTCGTAAATCGTTATTCACTTTACGGCGATGAATGTGCACTTGTCCGTCCGATCCGACGGTGTGTTAGTGGCTGAATTGAAAGCCAAACCATTATTGACACACCAAATTCGAGAAGCTCGTAAAGTCGACGACGAGTTGGTTGCAAAACGGCTGCGTGTGTTCGAACAAGGACTCGGAGTTTCAAATCGACGATGACGATTGTTTGAGGTTCAAAAGTCGTCGGTGTGTCCCAAAGAATTGAACTCATTTCGATAATTCGAATGAAGCCCATTGTAGCCGAATGGCAATCCACCCGGAGTACGAAGATGTACAATGATTTGAAACGTCGGTTTTGGTGGCATGGTATGAAGCGAGACATCTCGACTTTGTTTCAAGATGTTTAATATGTCAACAAGTGAAAGCGGAACATCAGGTGCCTTCAGGATTACTTGAGCCAATCACAATACCCGAGTGGAAATGGGATCGAGTCACAATGGACTTTGTATCCGGACTGCCATTGTCAGCAAGTAAGAAGGATGCGGTTTGGGTCGTGGTAGATCGATTGACTAAGTCGGCCCACTTTGTCCCCGCAGACGCACGGATTTTTCAATGGACAAATTAGCGGAATTGTACGCTTTCAGTTGTGAGATTACATGGGGTGCCTATTTCCATCGTGTCAGATAGAGATCCGAGATTTACCTCGCGATTTTGGAAAAAGTTGCAAGAAGCTTTGGGTACCAAGTTGCATTTCAGCACCGCCTTTCACCCTCAAACCGATGGTCAATCCGAGCGGATAATTCAGATACTTGAGGATATGTTAAGATGTTGCGTCCTCGAGTTTAGTGGTTCATGGGAACGGTATTTGCCGTTGATTGAATTCGCTTACAACAACAAACTTTCAATCAAGTATTAAATGGCACCCTACGAGGCCTTGTACGGTCGTAAATGCCGTACACCATTGTTTTGGACCGAGCTCGGTGAAAGCAAGATTTTCGGTGGATTTGATTAGGGATGCTGAACAGAAGTGAAAGTAATCCGTGAAAGTCGAAGATAACCTCCGATCGTCGGAAGTCGACGCGGATCTCAAGCGTAAGAATATCGAGTATCGTGGGTGATAAAGTGTTCCTCAAGGTATCGCCTTGGAAAAAGATACTCGATTCGGCCGTAAGGGCAAGTTGAGCCCGAGGTTTGTTGGGCCATATGAGATATCCGGCGAGTCGATCCGGTGGCATATCGTTTGACTTTGCCCCGAACTCGAAAAGGTTCACGATGTCTTTCACGTTCGATGCTTCGACGCTATAGATCCGATCCATCGCACGTGATTAGTCCATCGAAATTGAAATTCAAGCTAATATGAGTTATGAGGAAGAACCGATTCGTATCCTATCACGAGAAGTGAAAGAGTTGTGAAACAAGCGGGTTCCGCTAGTAAAAGTGTTATGGCTCAAGCACGGGATAGAATAAGCTACTTGGGAGACCGAGAACTCTATGAAAGAGCGATATCCAAACCTATTTATCGGTAAGATTTTCGGGGACGAAAATTTCTTAAGTGGGGGAGAGTTGTGACAGCCCAAAATTGACCCTAGTCGGAAGGTGGTCTCGGGACCACAAAACCGAGGCATAAAAATAATTAAAATTTATTTTGATGCCTATAATATGTGTGTGCTCATGTATGACATTTTATGATGATTGATTTAGTGTTATAAGGGTGAATTCCACAAGAAAGGACTTAGTAATGAACTTTGAAAGTATGATAGGGAAATGTGTGATGACTAATTAAAGCATGCATGCAAAATAATGGACTTGCATGTCAAATTCCCCTTTATAGGTGGTGGCGGCCATGACAAGGAGGATGGGCTAAACATGTCATGAAACATGTTTTGTTGGTGCATTAGGGTGAAATAATAAACAAAGGTGTATGGGTGATAAAAAATGAAAAAAATGTGTGTGAGTGTGGTAATCCCCCATTGCCGTGAGTTGTAGAGAAGGAAAGAAAAAATTTTGTTCATCCTTTCTTTGAGCCAAAACTAAGGAAGAAGGAGGATTTTTGCTTCATGCTTGGTTTGGAAGAGATCTAGAAGGAGATTTGGCCAAGTTTGCATCAAGATTAAGGTATGTATGAGGTTGTGTTAGGAGTTTCATGCATGTTTTGGTTGCTAACTTGATGTGCATGTTAGCCATGGCTCAAATCTTTGTTAAGCCATGGAAATGGTATTTGGCCAAAGTTGTTATGGTGATAAAGCCATTGCATGCTAAGTGTGAAGCTTGATGATGATGCATGCAATGATGGATTGTCTACTCTTGAGCAAGATTTGAGCCTTCTTTTTGATTTATCATGATTGAAGTTGAAAAGGAGCATGATTGTCATATTCGGCCATTCATGAGCATGGTTCATGCTTCTTGCATGTTAGTTAAAATTTGTATTTTTGGATGGCTATGGACACCTTGAAAATTCGCCATGCTCATATTGTATATATATGTTTGCACATGATGTTTTGGCTATGAAGTAAGTGATGAATAAGTTGGTTTAAAGAAGAAGATGTTGAAGAATAATTGTGAAATTTCAAGCACAATTGCCTAGCACACATATAAGTGCTTGATGCTATATTATAAGTTTTGAGCCACAATATGCAAAGCATTAACTAGTAAAATGCATGCTGTTTTTGTGAGGTATTAAGTGCATAATTGGCCTCAACATGTACATGAATATTCGGCCTTGGGTAGCCTATTGAAGGCCTTAGCATTTCCTTGATGCTCAAATAAATTGTATTGAATTGCTTGATGTAGTATAAAATGTGCATGACCATTGTGTATTCAAGCTAAAGAGTGGCCATATGACCATTTAAAATCCTTGTCATATTCGCCATAAGCAAGCACAATGAGGTTTTAATAAATTGAATTTGTTTGAATTAGCTCAAGAGCTAAGAGGGCCACAATTGGACAAGGGAAGGAAAAGGTGATCGAATAGCGAAAAAGCCGTTCGACAACATCCGAGGTAAGTCCTCAAGAAGTGATCTTACTTGAATTATGTAAGATGAAACATGGATGTGTATGATTATTGATCATGTGTGTATGAGTATTTGAATTCCACCGGGCTAAGTCCCGGAAGGCGAATATGCTAATGATTATAATTGTGTTTGAGCCTTAGTAACGAAAATGAAATATGTATGTCCAATGATTATTGATGTATGTGTGCATGAGAAATTGAATGATATCCGGGCTAAGCCCCGAAGACAATTATGCTGAAATTTATATCCGGGTTAAGACCCGAAGGCAATTGTGCTAGTAGCTATATCCGGGCTAAGACCAAGGCATTCGTGCAAGTTGTTAAATCCGGGCTAAGACCCAAGGCATTTGTGCAAATCGTGATATCCGGGTAAAGTCCCGTTGGCCTTGGTGCGGGTTACCATAACCGGGCTATGTCCCAAGGCGATTGAACGAGTACCGACATCCGGATAAACTCGAAGGTATGTGATTTGAAAATTATGAGCTTGCTGGAAAATTTCAGCTAATGCACTTGTGAAATTTCCCAATGATAAGGTAAGTGCGGTGTGTGCTGCGCGCTAGGAGTAGAGCGTATGAATATCCGCTCCTATGATGGAGCGAGTTATCGGCCTTAATGAAGCCGTTATTTGTGTATGAACATAAGAGTTGGGATGGTAAAGTAAGTATGATTATGTGAATGTATTGCTGTAATTAGAGTTGATTATATTCCTTGAGACTTACTAAGCATAAAATGCTTACTCATTGCTTTGGCTCTCGGTTTTCTAGATTTCGCCGATAGCAATCGGATTCGGATCGTTGAAGTCGAAGTCATCCACACTATCAAGCCCCCATTTTGGTATAAATTCTTGGTTGAACTTGAAATGGCATGTATAGGACTACCCTTGTTTGTTAAATATGTGGTGATGTAAGTATGTACGGCCATGCGAAAATGGCTCAAAAGGAACATGAACTTAGAATAATTGTGGTTTGTATGTATATATTTGGTGTCATGATGTGGCTATGGCTTGGAAATGGGAATGTTGGTCATATGATCAGCCATTGGCATGGTTAAAATGATCATATATGAACCTATGTATGGCAAAGACTAGTTGGTTCATGGAGACTACCAAATAGGTAAGACCTACCTTAAAACAGATGCTGCCAGCTGCAGTGACGTGAATGTGAAAAATCACCAAAATTCGTAGAAATGGAATTAAATAGTGAATAAGCTATGTAAATTAACCTTGATGAGTCTATTTTCATATGGAAGAAACGAAATGGTCATAGGAGTTACATGTTAAGAGATATTAATGCTATTGTGAGACAGGGCCAGAACGGTTTCTGGGTTCCCTGTCGCAACTTTAAAATTTACTATAAATTATCCAGAAAGAATTAGGCGACATACCTTATATGTACAGATTCCATTTTGAGTCTAGTTTCATTAGAAACAAACGACACCAGCATTAAAGCCCTGTACAGAGAGATATTCAAGTTATACCGCGCGAAGGTCAGAGCAGTCGATCCCTGTAACATGGGTGACTTTAACTAATAAACTGTACCAATTGGCCCATCCAAAATTCTAGAAATAAATCCATGGATGGATATATGAGTCTAAATTCAGGGAAAATTTACGAAACCAGTTTCCGAGTTTTGAAACTCGAGATATGATTTTTAAGGCGACGGTGATGCAGTCTTCCAGCCTGACTGGAAATGTCAAATTGGTGGGCAAACCATGTGAACTTGGCTTGTTAACCCCTCGTGTCCGACACCGGCAATGGTCTCGGGTTCGGGGTGTTACAATAACTATTGCATTTATTTATTACTTTACTTACTCATGTATGAGATGCTATGGATGTCTAAAGCATGCAAATTTGGTAATAATAAACCCCATTAATTGATGAGATCAATTAAAAGATTAAATGGACTAAAGTAGACCATAATTGGTGAGATGTAACACTCTAATAAAATCCCTCATTAAAATATTAAGTCAACATGGTCTTCTAATTTATTCCCTCGTTAAGGCCTCGATCAATACTATGCAGGTTTTGCCAAAGCGAAGTACTAGTATTTATCTTGGTTAAACGCGAAGAATAAACAAGTGATATTCGCTGGTTAAAAATTGGTTAATGACTTAACTAGCTTACTCTAATAGGATTAGAAACCTAGAGGCAAGTAATTTGGATAAATCATAAGATGATTCGAACAAGAGTTGTTCACCAAATTGTAGGAGTTACATATGATGTTATTAGCAAGTGTTGCTTATCTAAATAACCATAATCTTGAGAGTAAAGCCAAAGCTGACTTAAGAGGAGGTGAAATATGGATCCTTAACCCACTAGAAATACTTTCAAGAAAGTCTTTCTGAAATTAATATATGAGGGTTATTAATTTTGAAATAAAATAGTGGGAACATCATTTAATAAAGTCCTTTTAATGATTGATATAAACTTGGTAAATTTATTCACACGCATATTTTATTGTTGTAGATATATTATGGCTGCAAACACTAATACACTCTCATTAGGATCGGTCCTTAAGAAGGACAAATTGAATGGTTTAAATTTTCTTGACTGGTTCCGTAACTTGAGGATTGTCCTCAAACAAGAATGGAAATTATCTGTCATTGAAAAACCACTTCCTGATGAACAACCGGCTAATGCCTCGAGGGCTGATAAAGATGCTTACAAGAAGCATCTCGATAAATGGTAGACGTTAGATGTCTTATGCTTACCACTATGAATCCTGAGCTGCAAAAGCAACATGAGGATATGGTTGCTTATGATATGATTGAGCACCTGAAAGAACTATATCAAGGGCAACCAAGGCAAGAGAGGTTCGATATCTCTAAGGCCCTATTCCAATATAAACTGGTTGAAGGAAGCCCAGTAGGACCTCATGTTCTTAAGATGATTGGTTATATTGAAAGCCTATCTAAGCTTGAGTGTCCATTGAGCCAAGAGTTGGCCACTGATGTTATTCTGCAATCGTTGTCGGATAGTTACAACCAGTTTGTCCTCAATTTCAATATGAATGAAATTGACAAGACTCTGCCACAGTTGCTCAGTATGTTACGAACTGCTGAAGGCAACATGAAAAAGGTTGGACCCAAGCCCACTCTGATGGTCCGTAATAACAAAGGCAAGGGAAAGGCTAAAGTCCCGACAAAGCCCAAAGGCAAAGGTAAGCCCAATCTTGGAAAGGGAAAGGCTACACTGAAACCTAAAGGTGGGGTGTCTAAGGAAGGAAACTGTTTTCATTATGGTGTGACTGGACATTGGAAGCGAAACTGGCCTGTCTATCTTGAGGAAATCAAGAAGGCCAAAGCAAGCGGAACGTCTACTTCAGGTATTTATGTTATTGATATTAATTTATCAACTACTATTTCTTGGGTATTAGATACTGGTTGTGGTTCTCATATTTGTACTTCTGTACAGGAACTACAAAGGAGTAGGACTTTGGCTAGAGGAGATGTGGACCTGCGAGTTGGAAATGGAGCAAGAGTTGCTGCATTAGCTGTGGGAACATATACTTTATCTTTGCTTAGTGGACTTGATTTAATTTTAGAGGATTGTTATTTTGTGCCTAGTTTGACTAAAAACATTATTTCAATTTCTTGTTTAGACAAAATTGGTTTTGAGATAATAATTAATAATGATTGTTGTTCCTTTTATCTCAATAATGTTTTCTATGGTTCGGCACAATTGATTAATGGCCTCTATATTTTAGATCAAATGAATCCCATTTACAACATAAATACTAAAAGATCTAAAATAAATGGCTCAAATCAAACTTATCTTTGGCATTGTCGTTTGGGCCACATAAGTGAGAAACGCATATCCAAACTCCATAAAGATGGTCTCTTGGATTCATTTGTTTTTGAACAATTTGAAGTATTTGAATCTTGCTTATTAGGAAAAATGACTAAATCTCCTTTTAATGGTAAAAGTAAACGAGCTAGTGATTTATTGGGCTTAATACATTCAGATGTATATGGACCAATAAATACACAAGCCAGAGGTGGATTTCACTACTTCATTACTTTCACTGATGATTTCAGTAGATATGGGTATGTTTATCTCATGCGCCATAAATCTGAGGCCCTTGAAAAGTTCAAGGAATTCAAAAATGAAGTACAAAATCAACTAGGCAAAATTATTAAGACACTTCGATCTGATCGGGGTGGAGAGTATTTGAGCCTAGAGTTTGATGATCTTTTGAAGGAATGTGGGATTGTCTCACAACTTACTCCTCCTGGTACTCCTCAATGGAATGGAGTTTCTGAGAGAAGAAATCAAACTCTATTAGACATGGTTCGATCCATGATGAGTAACACTGATCTACCGACTTCCTTTTGGGGACATGCACTTGAAACAGCTATTTTCACACTAAATCGTGTTCCATCTAAATCGGTTCAAAAGACGCTATATGAGATGTGGATTGGGAAACGTCCCTGTGACAGCCCTAAAGTGACCCTAGTCAGAAAGCGGTTTCGGGACCGCTAAACCGAGTCACCAAATTATTTGAATATGGTATTTATTGTCTAAAATATGTGATTATGAATGTGTGAAAGTTTTAAGCTTTGATTTAGTAAATTGCATGTGAATTTAGTCAATAGGACTTATGTGCGACACTTTTGAAATGTGATAGGTTAATCTATAAGGATCTATTAGTGCATGTAATCAAAGGGGTGGACTTGCATGTCAATTTCCCCCATTTAATTACTAGTGGCCAGCCATGACAAAGGGTGATGGGCAAAACATGTCATAAAACATGTTGTGCTAATGGTTTATGTGAGAAAGGATAAAATAATAATGGGAAGGTAAATGATGACAAAAAAAAGTGTGTGGTTGCCCCTCCCCCCTCCATTGCCGTGAATGGAAGAAAGAAAGACTTCAACTTTTATTTTTCTATCTTGCTTCCTTGTCTCTTTCAAATGAAGCTAGAGAGGAGAGGTCGTCTGCATGTAGTGGAAAACCATGAAATTTGTTTGCTTATAAGTTGAAATTTTCAAGTAGAAGGCTAAAAAGGGGAGGAGCAAATTGAATAGGTAGAATCGGTGTTGGGAACCTTGGTGAGTTTTCCTTGAACTTTTATTTGATAATTGTTGAAACTGTCAAATTGCTGTCCGAATTTTACCTTGTTGGTATTGTTAATTGCTGCCTGTTTATCTGTCTAAATATTGTATTATTGATGCTGTCCGAATCAGCCTCCGAATGTGATATGTTACAACAATTAAGCCAAGTGTTGCGAGTCCTCTTAGGCTGCCCACAACGCAACCTTTCAATACTAATGTTACCATGAATTAACCTTCAATTGATGGTGTGGTGTATATACATTTTAGAAAGAAAGATGTTGTTGTTTAGTTGAATTTTCATTTGATAAATGTTCATTCGGTCAAATGGGAGAAGAATGAGATGAATTTAAATGTTGTGGTTTATTATTTTAGTTGCTAAATGAAGAAAAAAAATTGGCTAACAAGGGAGTACTAAGGCGAATATGATTTTGAATATTAGTGGTGTAGTTGCCGAATTTGAACTATGAAGTTATTGAGTAATGTGTGTGTTTTAAGTGATAGAATTGAGTAAATGCTTGGAATGTGATATGTATGAATTATGTGTTAAATTAAGGTTTGCTAAGCTAGCTATTAAGATGAAGTGCAAATGTTAGTAATTGATTGCTAGTGTATATATGTGTACTAGCCGAGCTTTGAATTTAAATAATGGTTGGAGCACCATGTGTTGTAATGAGATTATTTGAGTGAAATCATAGATATTTATATGATGAATTCTATTGTGGATATACATGCTTAAATAAGATGCACACATGAATGAATAGATAGCTTGGTGTTGCATGTATTCGGTCATAAAGGTGCACATGGGGAAATGTTAGATTAACTGTATTAAATTGCTCAATGTGATTAAAAATGCGTATGGCCATTTTGTGTTTGAGCTAAAGGTGGCCATATGACCTATCAAACTCCTTGTCATATTCGGCCATAAGCTAGCATAATGAGACTTTAATAAGTTAAATTTGTTTGAATTAGCTCAAGAGCTTAGAGGACCAAAGTTGGATAAGGGAAGGGAAAAAGTGATCGAATAGCCGCCGAAATCGTTCGACCACATCCGAGGTAAGTTTTAAGTGATTAAACGTTGAGTAAATTCAATCATAATAGGACATAATGAGTTGATTTAATAAGATATGATGTGGCCATGATATGTCTTAAACTCAAATGGTAAGTTCATAAGTGTTTGGACTTGGAAATTTAAGAGCAAATTGTAATAATTTGCTTTGGACAGCAGCAGTAACGTGATTTTAGAAAATCACTATAAATTGTTGGTGTGGAAGTATAGGCTGAATAAAATATGTAACCAAAGCTTAGTTAGTCTAGTTTCTTATAAAAGAGACCGTGGAAGCAAAGAAATTTCCTATAAAGAGATATTTACAGTTTGGTGGGACAGTGTCAGAATGACTCCGAAATCCCCTGTTCTGTTTTTTGAAAATCATTATAATTTGTACAAAAATGGTTATAAGATAAGATTTATATGATTAGACTCTTTAATGAGTCTAGTTTCAAATTAAATCAAATAGAACACATTATGAATTCTGTACAATGAAAAATTTGATTCGTAGTGAGGAGTGGTCAGATTAGTCAAACAGTGAAACAGGGGAGACTTTAAGAAAAATCTGGTATCGATTGGCCAAACCAAAAATTCTGAAAATTTTATGGATGGAATATATATGAGTCTATATTCAGAGATAATTAACGGCAAGTGATTTGGAATCTTGTAGCTCCGGTTATAAATAATTTAGTGACCATTGCTCAGGAAAACAGCTCGTAGTGAATATGTGATTTTGTTGTAAACATGGATAAAACTTGTTTTAGTTGCTCATAAGCTATTGATTAAACCCATACTTGAATTCTAAATCGTGATATTGTAAAATGATATATGAGTGTTAGATGGATCTTTGATATTAAAATTTGTGAAATTGTAAGTTTATGAGTATTCGAATATGAAATGATAGTATGGCGTGAAATTGAATTATTCATTGGAAAATGATTGATGTAGATTCGGCCAAGACCAAGTCTGTACATGATAGTATATGTGATAAGGCCTAATGGCCGATGTGATGAATGTGAAAGTGTATATACATGTGATAAGGCCTAATGGCCGATGTGATGATGTGATGAATGTGAAAGTGTATATACATGTGATAAAGCCTAATGGCCGATGTGATGAATGTGAAAGTGTATATACATGTGATAAGGCCTAATGGCCGATGTGATGAATGTGAAAGTGTATATATATGTGATAAGGCCTAATGGCCGATGTGAAGAATGTGAAAGTGTATATATGTGATAAGGCCGAATGGCCAATGTGATGAATGTGAAAGTGTATATATGTGATAGGGCCGAGTGGCCAACGTGATGGATGTGAAAGTGTATAAATGTGATAAGTCCCGAAGGGCATTTGTGTCAGTACTATATCCGGGTTAAAACCCAGCAGGCTTTATGCGAGAATATTGTAACACCCCGAACCCGAGACCATCGCCGGTGTCGGACGCGAGGGGTTAACGAGCCAAGTCCTCTTAAAGCACCGACCAATTTGGCATTTCCAGACAGGCTGGAAAACTGCGTCACTGTCGCCTTAAAAATCATATCTTGAGTTTCAAAACTCAGAAACTGATTCCGTAAATTTTAACTGAATTTAGACTCATATATCCTTCCATGGATTTATTTATAGAATTTTTGGTCTGGCCAATTGGTACAGTTTATTAGTTAAAGTCACCCATGTTACAGGGATCGACTGCTCTGACCTTCGCGCGTTACAACTTGAATATCTCTCTGTACAGGGCTTTAATACTGGTTCCGTTTATTTCTAATGAAACTAGACTCAAAATGGAATCTGAAAATATAAGGAATGACTCCTAATTCTTTCTGGATAATTTATAGTGAATTTTTAAATTCGCGACAGGGGACCCAGAAACCGTTCTGGCAATGTCTCACGAGAACTTTAATATCTCTCGGTATACTGATCATATGATCGTTTCGTTACTTTCATATGAAAATAGACTCGTCAAGGTTCGATCACATAATTTATTCACTATTTAACACCATTCTTACAAATTTTGGTGATTTTCCCCATCCACGTCACTGCAGCTGGCAGCATCTGTTTTTAAGGTAGGCTTTACCTAATTTGTAGTCTCCATGGGCCAACTATGGTCTTGCCATACATGGGTCCACATATGATCATATTTAGCCATTCCAATGGCTGATCATGTGACCAACACTCCCATTCAATCCATAATCACATCATGAAACCATATATAATTACAAACCACAAATGGTCTAATTCCATACTCCACTATTACGAACCATTTTCGCATGGCCGTACACATATACATCACAAGTACTTAAAATAACCGAGGGTAGTCCTATACATGCCATATCCGAACTCAACTAAAGGAGTACCAAAAGGGCTTTGATAGTGTGGTTGACTTCAACTTCTATGATCCCGAATCCGATCGCTAACGAGCAAAATCTATAATCGAGAAACAAAGAAAGCGGAGTAAGCAATTTATGCTTAGTAAGTTTTGAGCCATAATATACACACAACCAAAGCATAGCATTCAAGTAGCTAAACAATAATTCATATGCACAATTTCTCAAAGACATGCTTACTTCACAATCCCAACTCTTATATTCATACACAAATAATGGCCTAGTTAATGCCGATAGCTCATTTATCATTAGAGCGAATATTAAATGCGCATTTACTCATAGTGTGCAAAGCACACACAAAACATACCTTGTTGGGGATTTCACAAATGCAATAACTGAAAATTTTCCAGCAGCTTATAAATTTCAAATCACATACCTTTGAGTTTATCCGGATATAGCTACTGTTCAAAACACCTTGGGACATAGCCGGTTATGGTAACCCGCACAAATGCCTTGGGACTTAACCCGGATATCACAACTTCGCACAATTGCCTTGGGCTTAGCGGTATCATAGCTTCGCACAATTGCCTTGGGCTTAGCCGGATATCATAGCTCGCACAATTGCCTTGGGCTTAGCCCGATATCACTCGAACATTCATACACATCTTTGTTTCATTTTCACAACAAAACTTTTATGCACAATTCACTTAACAAAATATCATTTCGGCTCAATGGCCATATACAAGGGCAGAATTTCGATTGCTTATTACTTCATTCAATCGAATCAAAATCTAAGTTTCGATACTCGAAAACTTACCTCGGATGTTGTCGAGCGATTCGATGGCTATTCGACTACTTTTTCCTTCCCTTTATCGGATTTAGCTCCTTTTGCTCTTGAGCTTAATGAATACAAGTAGAAGTATTCAATATTTCTATCAATAATGTTTACTAGTAAATCACATTCGCATCTCATATCATCTCACTTTATTATAATTTATCATTCAACCTTTGAACCAAAACGCCATTATATGGCCACATATACATACATCCATATATTTAAGCTCAAGAATTTTAACATAACATCAAGTGCTCAAATTACTCATGTGGCCGATTACACATGGTCATAAATACACAAAATCAAAAATAATTTCAAGGTTTTTCACACTATACATGTACTAGGCGAATGTACATGCAAATTTCACAACATTCTTCAACAAATTTCTTCTTTAAACAAACATATTTATCACTTTCTTCATAATCAAAATATCATGTGCAAACATATATACACATATAGGTGCATGGCGAATCTCAAGGTGTTCATAACCCTCTAAAACACAAATTTTACCAATCAAGTAACAAGCATAAATCATGCTCATGAATGCATCATGGCGAATACATCACAATCATACCCCATTGAACTTTGGTCATGGTTAAACAAAGAACTCAATGTCTTACTCAAGATTGCTACAAAGAAATTTCAAGAGTAGTCAATCCATCATTGCATGCATCATTAGCAAGCTTCACATTTAGCATGCAATGGCTTTAACACAATATCAACCTTGGCCAAATACCATTTTTCATGGCATAACAAGGATTTGAACCATGGCTAACATGCACATCAAGTTAGCAACCAAAACAAGCATGAATCTCATGACACAACCTCATACATACCTTAATCTTGATGCAAGTTTAGCCAAATCTCCTTCTAGATCTCTTCTAAACAAAGAAAATGAAGCAAAAATCTCTTCTTCCTCTAAGGAATTTCGGCCAAAGGAAGGAGGGAAAAGATGAACAATTTTTTGTTTTTTCTTTCTTAGTCTTTGCTCAAAGAAAGGATGAATGCCAACTTTTCTTTCTTTCTTTCTCTCTAGCTACGGCACCATGGGGGGCATCCATGCTCATTTTTTTTCATTTCTTAATTCTTTCTACATAATGCACTAACTAAACATGTTGGAAACATGTCCCTTGCCCATAATCTAGACATGGCCGGCCACTCATTCAAAATAAATGGAGTATTTGACATGCAACTCCATTTATTTTGCTTCATTCCTTTATTAACCTCTTGAAATTAGCTACATATTTTTAAATCCTTTCACATGAGTCCTTTTCTTTCAATTCACAATCAAATTAACTAAATCAAAGAATTCAAAATTCACACATGAGCACACACATATTATAGGCATCAAAATAAATTTTAAATTATTTTTATGCCTCGATTTTGTGGTACCGAAACCACATTCCGACTAGGGTCAATTTTGGGTGTCACAACTCTCCCCACTTAAGAAATTTTCGTCCCGAAAATCTTACCGTAAATAGGGTTGGGTATCGCTCTTTCATAGAGTTCTCGGTTTCCCAAGTAGCTTCTTCTATCCGTGTTTGAGCCATAACACTTTCACTAGCGGAACCCGCTTGTTTCGCAACTCTTTCACTTCACGTGCGGGATACTGAATCGGTTCTTCCTCATAACTCATATTGGCTTGAATTTCAACCTCGATAGACTAATCACGTGCGATGGATCAGATCTATAGCGTGGAGGCATCGAAACTTGAAAGACATCGTGAATCTTTTCGAGTTCAGGGGGCAAAATCAGACGATATGCCACTGGACCGACTCGCTCGGATATCTCATATGGCCCGATGAACCTCGGGCTCAACTTGCCCTTACGGTAGAATCGAGTATCTTTTCCAAGGTGAAACCTTGAGAAACACTTTATCTCCCACGATGCTCGATGACTTTACGCTTCAGATCCGCGTCACGACTTCGACGATCGGAGGCTATTTTTAGACTTTCACGGATTACTTTCACTTTCATTCAGCATCTCTAATCAAATCCACCGAAAATTTTGCTTTTACCGAGCTCGGTCCAAAACAATGGTGTACGGCATTTACGACCGTACAAAGCCTCGTAGGGTGCCATCTTAATACTTGATTGAAAGTTTGTTGTTGTGTAGCGAATTCAATCAACGGAAAATACCGTTCCCATGAACCACTCGAACTCGAGGATGCAACATCTCAACATATCCTCAAGTATCTGAATTATCCGCTCGGATTGACCATCGGTTTGGGGGTGAAAGGCGTTCTGAAATGCAACTTGGTACCCAAAGCTTCTTGCAACTTTTTCCAAAATCGCGAGGTAAATCTCGGATCTCTATCCGACACGATGGAAATAGGCACCCCGTGCAATCTCACAATCTGAAAAACGTACAATTCGGCTAGTTTGTCCATTGAAAAATCCGTACGTACGGGGACAAAGTGAGCCGACTTAGTCAATCTATCTACCACGACCCAAACCGCATCCTTCTTACTCGCTGACAATGGCAGTCCGGATACAAAGTCCATGGTGACTCGATCCCATTTCCACTCGGGTATCGTGATCGGCTGAAGTAATCCTGAAGGCACTTGATGTTCCGCTTTCACTTGTTGACATATTAAACATCTCGAAACAAAGTCGGAGATGTCTCGTTTCATACCATGCCACCAAAACCGACGTTTCAAATCGTTGTACATCTTCGTACTCCCCGGGTGGAT
Source organism: Gossypium arboreum (assembly GCF_025698485.1). Taxonomy (NCBI): domain Eukaryota; kingdom Viridiplantae; phylum Streptophyta; class Magnoliopsida; order Malvales; family Malvaceae; genus Gossypium; species Gossypium arboreum. The sequence goes on from NC_069073.1 coordinate 86,074,470, forward strand.
TGCCATTCGGCTACAATGGGCTTCGTTCAGAATTATCGAAATAAGTTCAATTCTTTGGAACACAGACGACTTTTGAACCTCAAACAATCATCATCATCGATTTGAAATTCCGAGTCCTTGTTGAACACACTCAGCCCGTTTGCAACCAACTCATCGTCGACTTTTTGAGCTTCACGAATTTGACATATCAATAATGGTTTGGCTTTCAATTCAACTACTAACACATTGTCGGGTAGAAACAGACAAGTGTACATTCATCACTAAAAAGCGAATAATGATTTACGACTTAAGGCATCCGCAACCACATTCGCCTTTCCGGGTGATAGTCAATGACCAGCTCATAATCCTTTAACAGCTCGAGCCAACGTCTTTGTCGCAGATTTAAGTCTCTTTGAGTCATCATATATTTGAGACTTTTGTGATCCGAATACATGGCACTTCTCACCAAATAAGTAATGTCGCCATATCTTTAAAGCGAATACGATGGCGACCAATTCGAGATCATGGGTGGGATAATTTTTCTCGTGTGGCTTTAATTGCCTCGACGCATAAGCCACAACTCGACCTTCTTGCATCAATCGCAACCTAACCCGAGTAGGGATGCGTCACTATAAATAACAAACTCTTTGCCCGTTTGGGTTGCACTAGAATTGGGGCTTCGGTCAAATAAGTTTTCAATTGATCAAAACTTTTCGACATTTTTCCGTCCATTCGAACTTAACATCCCTTTGGAGTAGCCGTCATTGGCGTGGCTATCATTGAGAAACCTTTAGAAATCGTTGGTAATAATAAGCAAGCCCCAAAAGCTCCGAACCTCGGTAATATTTCTGGAGGCTTCCAATTAAGTATGGCTGAAATTTTATTCGGGTCGACTCGAATACCCGATCTGAATACCACATGACCCAAGAAGCTAACCTCTCTCAACCGAACTCACACTTCTTGAACTTAGCATATAATTGCTTATTAAGTAAAATTTGCAGCACTAACCTCGGTGTTCAGCATGTTCGGTCTCATTTCTTGAATAGACCAAGATGCCATCAATGAACACGACTACGAACCGATTCAAATATGGTGCGAAGATCCGATTCATTAAATCCGTAAATACCGCGAGGGCATTAGTAAGCCCAAGCGGCATCACTAGGAACTCGTAGTGACCATATCTCGATTCGAAGGCGGTCTTGGGTACGTCCAGAATCTCGAATTCGTAATTGATAATAGCCCGATCTCAAATCTATTTTCGAGAACACCGAGGCTCCTTGAGTTGATCGAACAAATCATCGATCTGTGATAGCGGATATTTGTTCTTTATCGTCGCTTTATTAAGTCGACGATAGTCGATGCTGACCTCATGGTTCCATCCTTCTTTTCACAAACAACTTTGGTGCACCCCAAGGTGAAAAATTGGGCGAGCAAAACCTTTATCCACCAATTCTTGCAACCGAGCTTTCAACTCCTTTAATTCCATTGGTGCCATACGATACGGAGCTATCGAAATTGGAGTGGTACCGGTACCAATTCGATGCCAAATTCTATTTCCGAGCAGTGGTAAACGACAATTCTTGAGGAAAACATCCGGGTATTCACAAACCAGCGCACAGATTCGGGTTTCTTTTCGACTCCTTGTCATCGAGCACATACGCAAGGTACACTTCGCACCCTTTTCTTACATATTTACGGGCCAATATTGCGATATTACGGTGGCAACCCTTTAAGTCCGTAGACTCAACCCGAATTATCTCGTTATTCGCGCACCTCGGATCGATAGTCTTGCTTTTGCAATTTACAACCGCATCGTGCATGGTCAACCAATCCAAACCAAGAATAACGTCGAATTCGTCGAGCGGCAAAAGCATCAAGTCCGCGGAAAACAAGAACCTCGGAACACTAGGGGACTTTTCTTACACACTTTGTTGACAAGCACGTAATGACCCAAGGGTTTGACACCGAATTACAAACTCGATGAGACTCAATAGGCAAAGTCTTCTTTGGATGCTAAGGTTTCGCATATATAAGAATGAGTAGAACCGGGGTCAATCATAGCAATCACATTTGTATCGAAAAGAGTGAATGTACGGTAATGACATCGGTGAGGCGGCATCCTCGGCGTCTTGGCGTATGGCATAAGTCCTAGCAGAGCACGAGCCTCGGGTCTTGTTGTAGCATCTCTCGGCCCTCTCGACCGCCACTAGCATTGCCGCATTTTGGATGGCCTACCTCGGCGATGGTAGCACTCGGGTTTCCACTTTGACTTACATTTTGTTCAAGCAACCTCGGCAATCCTTGATAAAGTGGTTTGCCGATCCACACTTATAACAGAGTGATCACGGAACCTCAGCTCCCGAATGCCATTTGCCACAATGCGAGACACTCCGCTCTCTCGGCGATCATTTCCACCATGGCGATCAAGTGACTCGTGTGGTCACAGGGGGTCGACCGCGATCTCGTCTAGAAAAGCTCGAAGCGCCTCTAGACCATCTCACATCATCTCGAAATCTCTTCAATGCCTATTGAAGAGACTTTCCCGAGGACCTTTTTCGGAATTCTCCAGTTCCCACATCAACTTTTTGTTTCTCCTTTCTAAGCTCTTCGGCTTTACAAGCTCGCTCAACAAGTGCTATGAACTCTCGTATTTCGAGAATGCCAACGAACATCCTTATATCATCATTCAGCCCATCCTCGAAGCGTTTACATAATAGCTTGGACGAAATGCATTCTCGCGTCTGGCTAAGCCTCACAAATTTTCATTCGTAGTCGATGGCGACATAGAGCCTTGCTTAAGATCAAGAAATTCCCTTCGCTTTTGGCCGATGAATCTCTAACTGATATACTTTTTTCGGAACTCGGTTTGAAAGAATTCCCAAGTCACTTGCTCCCTAGGCACCACAGAAGTCAGAGTACTCCACCAATAGTAGGCGGAATCGCGTAGCAAGGAGATGGTACACTTTAAGCACTCATCGGTGTACAAGATAGCTCATCGAGCACTTTCGGATAGTGTTGTCCAACCAAAATTCAGCTTGCTCGGCATCATCGCTATCCGTAGCCTTGAATTCGGTGGCCCCATGTTTACGAATTCGTCATTGGGGCTTACTTGACCTTATTTGGTCGATTACTGGGAGGTATTGTAGGTGCGGGGTTGCATTAGTCGGAAATGGAGGTTGTGGAACAGTAGTGTTAGTTCGAATGTATTGGTTGAACCAATCATTCATCACGCTATAAAAGGCTTGCCTAGCCTCATTATTCGGATTCTTGGCCATAGGTTGAGAGTCCGCCATTTGTCACTTGCGCGGGAGCAGGCGCCACACTCTCCACATCATGAGCTATTACTCGGTTGGGATCGGGATCCATTGCTATAAACAAACACAAATTCAGATTGTCAGAAATCACCACACTATCAATTTATCACTATATGGCATGTATAGCTAGACCCCAAACATATCACGGTAGTCCTAGAATCGACTAAACCGTGGCTCTGATACCAATAAAATTGTAACACCCCGAACCCGAGACCATCGTTGTAACACCCCGAACCCGAGACCATCGCCGGTGTCGGACTCGAGGGGTTAACGAGCCAAGTCCTCTTAAAGCACCGACCAATTTGGCATTTCCAGACAGGCTGGAAAACTGCGTCACTGTCGCCTTAAAAATCATATCTCGAGTTTCAAAACTCGGAAACTGATTCCGTAAATTTTCCCTGAATTTAGACTCATATATCCTTCCATGGATTTATTTCTAGAATTTTTGGTCAGGCCAATTGGTACAGTTTATTAGTTAAATTCACCCATGTTACAGGGAACGACTGCTCTGCCCTTTGCGCGTTACAACTTGAATATCTCTCTGTACAGGGCTTTAATACTGGTGTCATTTGTTTCTTATGAAACTAGACTCAAAAAGGAATCTTCACATATAAGGCATGACTCCTAATTCTTTCTGGATAATTTATAGTGAATTTATAAAGTCGCGACAGGGGACCTAGAAACCGTTCTGGCCCTGTCTCACGAGAACTTTAATATCTCTCGGTATACTGATGATATGACCGTTCCGTTACTTTCATATGAAAATAGACTCGTCAAGGTTAGATCACATAATTTATTCACTATTTAACACCATTCCTACAAATTTTGGTGATTTTCTCCATCCACGTCACTGTAGCTGGCAGCATCTGTTTTTAAGGTAGGCTTTACCTAATTTGTAGTCTCCATGGGCCAACTATGGTCTTGCCATACATGGGTCCACATATGATCATATTTAGCCATTCCAATGGCTGATCATGTGACCAACACTCCCATTCCAATCCATAATCACATCATGAAACCATATATAATTACAAACCACAAATGGTCTAATTCCATACTCCACTATTACGAACCATTTTTGCATGGCCGTACACATATACATCACAAGTACTTAAAAATAACCGAGGGTAGTCCTATACATGCCATATCCGAACTCAACTAAAGGAGTACCAAAAAGGGCTTTGATAGTGTGGTTGACTTCAACTTCTATGATCCCGAATCCGATCGCTAACGAGCAAAATCTATAATCAGAGAAACAAAGAAGCGGAGAAAGCAATTTATGCTTAGTAAGTTTGAGCCATAATATACACACAACCAAAGCATAGCATTCAAGTAGCTAAACAATAATTCATATGCACAATTTCTCAAAGACATGCTTACTTCACAATCCCAACACTTATATTCATACACAAATAACGGCCTAGTTAATGCCGATAGCTCATTTATCATTAGAGCGAATGTTAAATGCGCATTTACTCATAGTGTGCAAAGCACACACAAAACATACCTTGTTGGGGATTTCACAAATGCAATAACTGAAAATTTTCCAGCAGCTTATAAATTTCAAATCACATACCTTGAGTTTATCTGGATATAGCTACTCGTTCAAAACACCTTGAGGACATAGCCGGTTATGGTAACCCGCACAAATGCCTTGGGACTTAACCCGGATATCACAACTTGCACAATTGCCTTGGGCTTAGCCGGTATCATAGCTTCGCACAATTGCCTTGGCTTAGCCGGATATCATAGCTCGCACAATTGCCTTGGGCTTAGCCGGATATCACTCGAACATTCATACACATCTTTGTTTCATTTTCACAACAAAACTTTTATGCACAATTCACTTAACAAAAATATCATTTCGGCTCAATGGGCATATACAAGGGCAGAATTTGATTGCTTATTACTTCATTCAATCGAATCAAAATCTAAGTTTCGATACTCGAAAACTTACCTCGGATGTTGTCGAGCGATTCCGATGGCTATTCGACTACTTTTTCCTTCCCTTTATCGGATTTAGCTCCTTTTGCTCTTGAGCTTAATGAATACAAGTAGAAGTATTCAATATTTCTATCAATAATGTTTACTAGTAAATCACATTCGGCATCTCATATCATCTCACTTTATTATAATTTATCATTCAACCTTTGAACCAAAAGCGCCATTATATGGCCACATATACATACATCCATATATTTAAGCTCAAGAATTTTAACATAACATCAAGTGCTCAAATTACTCATGTGGCCGATTACACATGGTCATAAATACACAAAATCAAAAATAATTTCAAGGTTTTTCACACTATACATGTACTAGGCCGAATGTACATGCAAATTTCACAACATTCTTCAACAAATTTCTTCTTTAAACAAACATATTTATCACTTTCTTCATAATCAAAATATCATGTGCAAACATATATACACATATAGGTGCATGGCGAATCTCAAGGTGTTCATAACCTCTAAAACAAAAATTTTTACCAATCAAGTAACAAGCATAAATCATGCTCATGAATGCATCATGGCCGAATACATCACAATCATACCCCATTGAACTTTGGTCATGGTTAAACAAAGAACTCAATGTCTTACTCAAGATTGCTACAAAGAAATTTCAAGAGTAGTCAATCCATCATTGCATGCATCATTAGCAAGCTTCACATTTAGCATGCAATGGCTTTAACACAATATCAACCTTGGCCAAATACCATTTTTCATGGCATAACAAGGATTTGAACCATGGCTAACATGCACATCAAGTTAGCAACCAAAACAAGCATGAATCTCATGACACAACCTCATACATACCTTAATCTTGATGCAAGTTTAGCCAAATCTCCTTCTAGATCTCTTCTAAACAAAGAAAATGAAGCAAAATCTCTTCTTCCTCTTAGGAATTTCGGCCAAAGGAAGGAGGGAAAAGATGAACAATTTTTTGTTTTTTCTTTCTTAGTCTTTGCTCAAAGAAAGGATGAATGACAACTTTTTTTCTTTCTTTCTCTCTAGCTACGGCACCATGGGGGCATCCATGCTCATTTTTTTTTCATTTCTTAATTCTTTCTACATAATGCACTAACTAAACATGTTGGAAACATGTCCCTTGCCCATAATCTAGACATGGCGGCCACTCATTCAAAATAAATGGAGTATTTGACATGCAACTCCATTTATTTTGCTTCATTCCTTTATTAACCTCTTGAAATTAGCTACATATTTTTAAATCCTTTCACATGAGTCCTTTTCTTTCAATTCACAATCAAATTAACTAAATCAAAGAATTCAAAATTCACACATGAGCACACACATATTATAGGCATCAAAATAAATTTTAAATTATTTTTATGCCTCGGTTTTGGTACCGAAACCACATTCCGACTAGGGTCAATTTTGGGCTGTCACAACTCTCCCCACTTAAGAAATTTTCGCCCCGAAAATCTTACCGTAAATAGGGTTGGGTATCGCTCTTTCATAGAGTTCTCGGTTTCCCAAGTAGCTTCTTCTATTCCGTGTTTGAGCCATAACACTTTCACTAGCGGAACCCGCTTGTTTATAACTCTTTCACTTCACGTGCGGAGATACTGAATCGGTTCTTCCTCATAACTCATATTGGCTTGAATTTCAACCTCGATGGACTAATCACGTGCGATGGATCAGATCTATAGCGTGGAAGCATCGAAACTTGAAAGACATCGTGAATCTTTTCGAGTTCAGGGGGCAAAATCAGACGATATGCCACTGGACCGACTCGCTCGGATATCTCATATGGCCCGATGAACCTCGGGCTCAACTTGCCCTTACAGTCGAATCTGAGTATCTTTTTCCAAGGTGAAACCTTGAGAAACACTTTATCTCCCACCTGATGCTCGATGACTTTACGCTTCAGATCCGCGTACGACTTCTGACGATCGGAGGCTATTTTCAGACTTTCACGGATTACTTTCACTTTCTGTTCAGCATCTCTAATCAAATCCACCCCGAAAATTTTGCTTTTACCGAGCTCAGTCCAAAACAATGGTGTACGGCATTTACGACCGTACAAAGCCTCGTAGGGTGCCATCTTAATACTTGGTTGAAAGCTGTTGTTGTAAGCGAATTCAATCAACGGCAAATACCGTTCCCATGAACCACTGAACTCGAGGATGCAACATCTCAACATATCCTCAAGTATCTGAATTATCCGCTCGGATTGACCATCGGTTTGGGGGTGAAAGGCGATGCTGAAATGCAGCTAGGTACCCAAAGCTTCTTGCAACTTTTTCCAAAATCGCGAGGTAAATCTCGGATCTCTATCCGACACGATGGAAATAGGCACCCCGTGCAATCTCACAATCTGAAAAACGTACAATTCGGCTAGTTTGTCCATTGAAAAGTCCGACGACGGGACAAAGTGAGCCGACTTAGTCAATCTATCTACCACGACCCAAACCGCATCCTTCTTACTCGCTGACAATGGCAGTCCGGATACAAAGTCCATGGTGACTCGATCCCATTTCCACTCGGGTATCGTGATCGGCTGAAGTAATACTGAAGGCACTTGATGTTCCGCTTTCACTTGTTGACATATTAAACATCTCGAAACAAAGTCGGAGATGTCTCGTTTCATACCATGCCACCAAAACCGACGTTTCAAATCGTTGTACATCTTCGTACTCCCCGGGTGGATTGCCATTCGGCTACAATGGGCTTCGTTCAGAATTATCGAAATAAGTTCCGAATTCTTTGGAACACACAGACGACTTTTGAACCTCAAACAATCATCATCATCGATTTGAAATTCCGAGTCCTTGTTCGGAACACACTCAGCCCGTTTTGCAACCAACTCATCGTCGACTTTTTGAGCTTCACGAATTTGACATATCAATAATGGTTTGGCTTTCAATTCAACTACTAACACATTGTCGGGTAGAACAGACAAGTGTACATTCATCACTCGTAAAGCGAATAATGATTTACGACTTAAGGCATCCGCAACCACATTCGCCTTTCCCGGGTGATAGTCAATGACCAGCTCATAATCCTTTAACAGCTCGAGCCAACGTCTTTGTCGCAGATTTAAGTCTCTTTGAGTCATCATATATTTGAGACTTTTGTGATCCGAATACACATGGCACTTCTCACCAAATAAGTAATGTCGCCATATCTTTAAGGCGAATACGATGGCAGCCAATTCGAGATCATGGGTCGGATAATTTTTCTCGTGTGGCTTTAATTGCCTCGACGATAGGCCACAACTCGACCTTCTTGCATCAATACGCAACCTAACCCGAGTAGGGATGCGTCACTATAAATAACAAACTCTTTGCCCGTTTGGGTTGCACTAGAATTGGGGCTTCGGTCAAATAAGTTTTCAATTGATCAAAACTTTTCGACATTTTTCCGTCCATTCAACTTAACATCCCTTTGGAGTAAGCCGTCATTGGCGTGGCTATCATTGAGAAACCTTTTAGAAATCGTCGATAATAACCAAGAAGCCCCAAAAGCTCCGAACCTCATTAATATTTCTGAGGCTTCCAATTAAGTATGGCTGAAATTTTATTCGAATCGACTCGAATACCCGATGCAGATACCACATGACCCAAGAAGCTAACCTCTCTCAACCGTAACTCACACTTCTTTGAACTTAGCATATAATTGCTTATTAGTAAAATTTGCAGACTAACCTCGGTGTTCAAGATGTTCGGTCTCATTTCTTGAATAGACCAAGATGCCATCAATGAACACGACTACGAACCGATCCAAATATGGTCCGAAGATCCGATTCATTAAATCCAGAATACCGCAGGGCATTAGTAAGCCCAAACGGCATCACTAGGAACTCGAGTGACCATATCTCGCTCAAGGCGGTCTTGGACGTCCAATCTCGAATTCGTAATTGATAATAGCCCGATCTCAAATCTATTTTCGAGAACACCGAGGTTCTTCAGTTGATCGAACAAATCATCGATACGCTGTAACGGATATTTGTTCTTTATCGTCGCTTTATTAAGCTGACGATAGCCGATGCACAGCCTCATGGTTCCATCCTTCTTTTTCACAAACAACACTGGTGCACCCCAAGGTGAAAAATTCGGGCGAGCAAAACCTTTATCCACCAATTCTTGCAACTGAGCTTTCAACTCCTTTAATTCCATTGGTGCCATACGATACAGAGCTATCGAAATTGGAGTGGTACCAGGTACCAATTCAATGCCAAATTCTATTTCCCGAACAGGTGGTAAACCTGACAATTCTTCAGGGAAAACATCCGGGTATTCACAAACCACTGGCACAGATTCGGGTTTCTTTTCTGACTCCTTGTCATCGAGCACATACGCAAGGTACACTTCGCACCCTTTTCTTACATATTTCTGGGCCAATATTGCTGATATTACAGCTGGCAACCCCTTTAAGTCCGTAGACTCAACCCGAATTATCTCGTTATTCGCGCACCTCAGATCGATAGTCTTGCGTTTGCAATTTACAACCGCATCGTGCATGGTCAACCAATCCAAACCAAGAATAACGTCGAATTCGTCGAACGGCAAAAGCATCAAGTCCGCCGGAAAACAAGAACCTCGGAACACTAGGGGACTTTTCTTACACACTTTGTTGAGAAGCACGTAATGACCCAAGGGTTTGACACCGAATTACAAACTCAAGAGACTCAATAGGCAAAGTCTTACTGGATGCTAAGGTTTCGCATATATAAGAATGAGTAGAACCAGGGTCAATCATAGCAATCACATTTGTATCGAAAAGAGTGAATGTACCGGTAATGACATCTGGTGAGGCAGCATCCTCGCATGCGCGTATGGCATTAGTCCTAGCAGGAGCACGAGCCTCGGGTCTTGTTGTAGCATCTCTCGGCCCTCTCTGACCGCCACTAGCATTGCCCGCATTTCTGGATGGCCTACCTCGAGCAATGGTAGCACTCGGGTTTCCACTTTGACTTACATTTTGTTCAAGCAACCTCGGCCAGTCCTTGATAAAGTGGTTAGCCGATCCACACTTATAACAGGAGTGATCACGGAACCTACAGCTCCCCGAATGCCATTTGCCACAATGCAGACACTCCGCTCTCTCTCGACGATCATTTCCACCACTGGTGATCGAAGTGACTCGTGTGGTCACAGGGGGTCGACCGCGATCTCATCTAGAAAAGCCCGAAGCGCCTCTAGACCAGCTCACATCATCTCGAAATCTCTTCAATGCCTGTTGAAGAGACTTTCCCGAGGACCTTTTTCGGAATTCTCCAGTTCCCACATCAACTTTTTGTTTCTCCTTTCTAAGCTCTTCGGCTTTACAAGCTCGCTCAACAAGTACTATGAACTCTCGTATTTCGAGAATGCCAACGAACATCCTTATATCATCATTCAGCCCATCCTCGAAGCGTTTACACATAATAGCTTCGGACGAAATGCATTCTCAGCGTCTGGCTAAGCCTCACAAATTATCATTCGTAGTCGGTAACTGACATAGAGCCTTGCTTAAGATCAAGAAATTCCCTTCACTTTTGGTCGATGAATCTCTGACTGATATACTTTTTTCGGAACTCGGTTTGAAAGAATTCCCAAGTCACTTGCTCCCTAGGCACCACAGAAGTCAGAGTACTCCACCAATAGTAGGCGGAATAGCGTAGCAAGGAGATGGTACACTTTAAGCACTCATCGGGTGTACAAGATAGCTCATCGAGCACCCGGATAGTGTTGTCCAACCAAAATTTAGCTTGCTCGGCATCATCGCTATCCGTAGCCTTGAATTCAGTGGCCCCATGTTTACTTAATTCTATCGATTGGGGCTTACTTGACCTTATTTGGTGGGTTACTGAGGTATTGTAGGTGCGGGGGTTGCATTAGTCGGAAATGGAGGTTGTGGAACAGCCGTGTTAGTTCGAATGTATTGGTTGAACCAATCATTCATCACGCTATAAAAGGCTTGCCTAGCCTCATTATTCGGATTGCTGGCCATAGGTTGAGAGTCCGCGGTCTGTCACTTATGCGGAGCAGGCGCCACACTCTCCACATCATGAGCTATTGCTCGGTTGGGATCGGGATCCATTGCTATAAACAAACACAAATTGATTGTCGTAAATCACCACACTATCAATTTATCACTATATGGCATGTATAGCTAGACCCCAAACATATCACGGTAGTCCTAGAATCGACTAAACCGTGGCTCTGATACCAATAAAATTGTAACACCCCAAACCCGAGACCATCGCCGGTGTCGGACTCGAGGGGTTAACGAGCCAAGTCCTCTTAAAGCACCGCCCAATTTGGCATTTCCAGACAGGCTGGAAAACTACGTCACTGTCGCCTTAAAAATCATATCTCGAGTTTCAAAACTCGGAAACTGATTCCGTAAATTTTCCCTGAATTTAGACTCATATATCCTTCCATGGATTTATTTCTAGAATTTTTGGTCAGGCCAATTAGTACATTTTATTAGTTAAAGTCACCCATGTTACAGGGAACGACTGCTCTGCCCTTTGCGCGTTACAACTTGAATATCTCTCTGTACAGGGCTTTAATACTGGTGTCGTTTGTTTCTTATGAAACTAGACTCAAAATGGAATCTTCAAATATAAGGCATGACTCCTAATTCTTTCTGGATAATTTATAGTGAATTTATAAAGTCGCGACAGGGGACCTAGAAACCGTTCTGGCCCTGTCTCACGAGAACTTTAATATCTCTCGGTATACTGATGATATGATCATTTCGTTACTTTCATATGAAAATAGACTCGTCAAGGTTCGATCGCATAATTTATTCACTATTTAACACCATTCCTACAAATTTTGGTGATTTTCCCCATCCACATCACTGCAGCTGGCAGCATCTGTTTTTAAGGTAGGCTTTACCTAATTTGTAGTCTCCATGGGCCAACTATGGTCTTGCCATACATGGGTCCACATATGATCATATTTAGCCATTCCAATGGCTGATCATGTGACCAACACTCCCATTCCAATCCATAATCACATCATGAAACCATATATAATTACAAACCACAAATGGTCTAATTCCATACTCCACTATTACGAACCATTTTCGCATGGCCGTACACATATACATCACAAGTACTTAAAAATAACCGAGGGTAGTTCTATACATGCCATATCCGAACTCAACTAAAGGAGTACCCAAAAGGGCTTTGATAGTGTGGTTGACTTCAACTTCTATGATCCCGAATCCGATCGCTAACGAGCAAAATCTATAATCAGAGAAACAAAGAAACGGAGTAAGCAATTTATGCTTAGTAAGTTTCGAGCCATAATATACACACAACCAAAGCATAGCATTCAAGTAGCTAAACAATAATTCATATGCACAATTTCTCAAAGACATGCTTACTTCACAATCCCAACTCTTATATTCATACACAAATAACAGCCTAGTTAATGCCGATAGCTCATTTATCATTAGAGCGATTATTCGTACGCATTTACTCATAGTGTGCAAAGCACACACAAAACATACCTTGTTGGGGATTTCACAAATGCAATAACTGAAAATTTTCCAGCAGCTTATAAATTTCAAATCACATACCTTGAGTTTATCCGGATATAGCTACTCGTTCAAAACACCTTGAGACATAGCCGGTTATGGTAACCCGCACAAATGCCTTGGGACTTAACCCGGATATCACAACTCGCACAATTGCCTTGGGCTTAGCCGGTATCATAGCTCGCACATTGCCTTGGGCTTAGCCGGATATCATAGCTCGCACAATTGCCTTGGGCTTAGCCGGATATCACTCGAACATTCATACACATCTTTGTTTCATTTTCACAACAAAACTTTTATGCACAATTCACTTAACAAAAATATCATTTCGGCTCAATGGCCATATACAAGGGCAGAATTTCGATTGCTTATTACTTCATTCAATCAAATCAAAATCTAAGTTTCGATACTCGAAAACTTACCTCGGATGTTGTCGAACGATTCCGATGGCTATTCGACTACTTTTTCCTTCCCTTTATCGGATTTAGCTCCTTTTGCTCTTGAGCTTAATGAATACAAGTAGAAGTATTCAATATTTCTATCAATAATGTTTACTAGTAAATCACATTCGCATCTCATATCATCTCACTTTATTATAATTTATCATTCAACCTTTGAACCAAAACGCCATTATATGGCCACATATACATACATCCATATATTTAAGCTCAAGAATTTTAACATAACATCAAGTGCTCAAATTACTCATGTGGCCGATTACACATGGTCATAAATACACAAAATCAAAAATAATTTCAAGGTTTTTCACACTATACATGTACTAGGCGAATGTACATGCAAATTTCACAACATTCTTCAACAAATTTCTTCTTTAAACAAACATATTTATCACTTTCTTCATAATCAAAATATCATGTGCAAACATATATACACATATAGGTGCATGGCCGAATCTCAAGGTGTTCATAACCCTCTAAAACACAAATTTTTACCAATCAAGTCACAAGCATAAATCATGCTCATGAATGCATCATGGCCGAATACATCACAACCATACCCCATTGAACTTTGGTCATGGTTAAACAAAGAGCTCAATGTCTTACTCAAGATTGCTACAAAGAAATTTCAAGAGTAGTCAATCCATCATTGCATGCATCATTAGCAAGCTTCACATTTAGCATGCAATGGCTTTAACACAATATCAACCTTGGCCAAATACCATTTTTCATGGCATAACAAGGATTTGAACCATGGCTAACATGCACATCAAGTTAGCAAGAAAAACAAGCATGAATCTCATGACACAACCTCATACATACCTTAATCTTGATGCAAGTTTAGCCAAATCTCCTTCTAGATCTCTTCTAAACAAAGAAAATGAAGCAAAAATCTCTTCTTCCTCTTAGGAATTTCGCCAAAGGAAGGAGGGAAAAGATGAACAATTTTTTGTTTTTTCTTTCTTAGTCTTTGCTCAAAGAAAGGATGAATGACAACTTTTTTTCTTTCTTTCTCTCTAGCTACGGCACCATGGGGGCATCCATGCTCATTTTTTTTCATTTCTTAATTCTTTCTACATAATGCACTAACTAAACATGTTGGAAACATGTCCCTTGCCCATAATCTAGACATGGCGGCCACTCATTCAAAATAAATGGAGTATTTGACATGCAACTCCATTTATTTTGCTTCATTCCTTTATTAACCTCTTGAAATTAGCTACATATTTTAAATCCTTTCACATGAGTCCTTTTCTTTCAATTCACAATCAAATTAACTAAATCAAAGAATTCAAAATTCACACATGAGCACACACATATTATAGGCATCAAAATAAATTTTAAATTATTTTTATGCCTCGGTTTTAATGGTACCGAAACCACATTCCGACTAGGGTCAATTTTGGGCTGTCACAACTCTCCCCACTTAAGAAATTTTCGTCCCCGAAAATCTTACCGTAAATAGGGTTGGGTATCGCTCTTTCATAGAGTTCTCGGTTTCCCAAGTAGCTTCTTCTATCCCGTGTTTGAGCCATAACACTTTCACTAGCGGAACCCGCTTGTTTCGCAACTCTTTCACTTCACGTGCCAGGATACGAATCGGTTCTTCCTCATAACTCATATTGGCTTGAATTTCAACCTCTGATGGACTAATCACGTGCGATGGATCAGATCTATAGCGTCGAAGCATCGAAACATGAAAGACATCATGAATCTTTTCGAGTCCAGGGGGCAAAATCAGACGATATGCCACTGGACCGACTCGCTCGGATATCTCATATGGCCCGATGAACCTCGGGCTCAACTTGCCCTTACGGTCGAATCTGAGTATCTTTTTCCAAGGTGAAACCTTGAGAAACACTTTATCTCCCACCTGATGCTCGATGACTTTACGCTTCAGATCCGCGTACGACTTCTGACGATCGGAGGCTATTTTGAGACTTTCACGGATTACTTTCACTTCTCATTCAGCATCTCTAATCAAATCCACCGAAAATTTTGCTTTTACCGAGCTCGGTCCAAAACAATGGTGTACGGCATTTACGGCCGTACAAAGCCTCGTAGGGTGCCATCTTAATACTTGATTGAAAGTGTTGTTGTAAGCGAATTCAATCAACGGCAAATACCGCTCCCATGAACCATCGAACTCGAGGATGCAACATCTCAACGTATCCTCAAGTATCTGAATTATCCGCTCGGATTGACCATCGGTTTGGGGGTGAAAGGCGGTGCTGAAATGCAACTTGGTACCCAAAGCTTCTTGCAACTTTTTCAAAAATCGCGAGGTAAATCTCGGATCTCTATCCGACACGATGGAAATAGGCACCCCGTGCAATCTCACAATCTGAAAAACATACAATTCGGCTAGTTTGTCCATTGAAAAATCCGTACGTACGGGGACAAAGTGAGCCGACTTAGTCAATCTATCTACCACGACCCAAACCGCATCCTTCTTACTCGCTGACAATGGCAGTCCGGATACAAAGTCCATGGTGACTCGATCCCATTTCCACTCGGGTATCGTGATCGGCTGAAGTAATCTGAAGGCACTTGATGTTCGCTTTCACTTGTTGACATATTAAACATCTCGAAACAAAGTCGGAGATGTCTCGTTTCATACCATGCCACCAAAACCGACGTTTCAAATCGTTGTACATCTTCGTACTCCCCGGGTGGATTGCCATTCGGCTACAATGGGCTTCGTTCAGAATTATCGAAATAAGTTCCGAATTCTTTGGAACACACAGACGACTTTTGAACCTCAAACAATCGTCATCATCGATTTGAAATTCCGAGTCCTTGTTCGGAACACACTCAGCCCGTTTTGCAACCAACTCATCGTCGACTTTCTGAGCTTCACGAATTTGACGTATCAATAGTGGTTTGGCTTTCAATTCAGCTACTAACACATTGTCGGGTAGAACAGACAAGTTTGCATTCATCACTCGTAAAGCGAATAATGATTTACGACTTAAGGCATCCGCAACCACATTCAATTTTGGGCTGTCACAAATATTATCACTGATTAATGTCCGTAGGCTTCGTGCTCGTACTATATCCGAGCTCTAAAGACCCGATGACTACATGTGGAGATTTTGTCCAGGTAAGCCCCGAACTAAAGGTTTTGCTGAAGATTCAAGTAAAGCGTAAGATTATACGACTTCACATTAACAATTGGTAATAAATACGTTCAATGCATTAAGTTGGTCAGGTATGTATTTTGAGATTATATTTAAGTTTGATTTAGACTAAATCACAAGGTCGTTATGTGATGCACATGTGAGTAAAGCAATAAGACTGTTCTATGATTATTGTGCATTTGGTCAATGTGGAAAGTCAGGTACAAATATGTAATGTACCTATGATCATAAGAGGTCACTATCAAGTGAGAATTTATCTGCCTATTATATATGATGAGATGTGCATATTCGGTAAAGGGATGGTATGCCCGAAGGAAGAGTAAAATAAAAATACGAACAACTATGTTATAATTTGATTGTTATCTGTTGACACTGCTTAAAACTTACTAAGCATTAAATGCTTACTCCGTTTCTTTGATTCTCTGTTTTATAGATTTTGGTTCGTCAGCTATCGGACTCGGGATTTTTGAAGTCGAAGTCACCCACACTATCAAAGCTCCTTTTGGTATATTTTTGGTTGAACTTTGAAATGGCATGTATAGGACTACCCTTTTGTTGTAGGTCATGTACCTTTCGGTTTTGTGTAAATTTGGATAGCCATGCGAAAATGGCTTAAGTATACTTTGATCATAGCATTATAATCGTTTTGTATGTTGTCCGTCGAGAGGTATGGAAATGTCGGTAACGGTTAGTCATGGGAATGGTTATTCATGATCACTTTTGGTATATGTATGACAAACTCTAGTTGATCCATGGACGATCATGAAATAGGTAAAGTTTACCTTAAAAATAGATGCTGGCAGCAGCAGTGATGTGGATGTGAAAAATCTCTAAAAATAGTAGGAATGGAATTAAATAGCGAATAAATTATGCAATCGAACCTTGATGAATCTATTTTTATAGGAAAGTAACGAGAAGCTCATATGAACAGTATATTATGAGATGTTGAAGTATTCGTGAGACAGGACCAGAACGGTTTCTGGATTCCCTGATCTGATTTTGGAAATTCATTATAAATTAACCAGAGACATTTAGAAGCCATGCCATATATGTATAGATTCCTTTTTGAGTCTAGTTTCTATAGAAACAAACGGCATCAGTATTGAAGCCCTGTACAGGGAGATATCCGAATCATAATGCACGAAGGTCAGTGTAGTCGTACCCTGTAACAGGGGAGACTTTAACTAATAAACTGTACTAATTGGCCTGACCAAAAATTCTAGAAAAAAATCTGTAGATGGACATATGAGTCTAGTTTCAGGGAAAAATTACGAAACTAATTTTCAAGTGTTGGAACTCAAGATATGATTTTTAAGTAACAGTGACGCAGTTAGCCAACTGCCTGGAAATCTTTAAAATGGACTGTGAAAGCGAGTGATTTAAGTCTGCAAACCCCTCGTGTCCGACTCCGGCTACGGTCTCGGGTACGGGGTGTTACAGTCCCAGTATGTCTTTTATGAAAATTTGGGGTTGCGAAGCTTATGTGAAACGTCAGACGTCTACTAAGCTTGAACTCAAATCTGAAAGGTGTATCTTTGTGGGGTATCCGAAAGAAACCAAAGGATATTATTTCTTTAATCCCACTAAGAACAGAGTGTTTGTTGCTCGGACTAGTGTCTTCCTAGAGAGAGAATTTTTTTCTAGAAAAGGAAGTGGGAGAAAGATTGAACTTGAAGAAATTCGAGAATCACAAGATACCACTAAACCAGAGATAGAACAATAGCAAATTCCACAAGAAATTGAGGAACAAGTAACTGCTGTAGAAACACAACCACCGCGTAGATCTTTAAGAGAATGCCATACACCTGAGAGATATGGATTTCTCATTACAACGCATGGTGACATTCTTCTTATAGATCAAAATGACCCTAGGACTTATCAAGAAGCGGTGGCAAGCCCAGACTCTGAGAAATGGCTTGAGGCCATGAGATCTGAGATGGATTCCATGTATGAAAACTAAGTTTGGACTTTGGTTGACCCACCCGAAGGGGTTAAACTTATAGGGTGCAAGTGGGTTTTCAAAAAGAAAACTGACATGGATGGTAATGTACAAACATACAAGGGGCGATTAGTCGCTAAAGGTTTTTGCCAAATTCATGGTGTTGACTATGATGAAACCTTTTCTCCTGTAGCTATGTTTAAATCCATCAGGATCTTGCTCGCCATAGCTGCATTTCATGATTATGAAATCTGGCAGATGGATGTCAAAACAGCTTTCCTTAATGGGAAACTTGAAGAGGATGTGTATATGACACAACTTGAAGGTTTTATCGATCCAAAGGATGCTGGAAAGATATGTAAGTTACAAAGATCCATTTATGGATTAGAGCAAGCTTCTCGAAGTTGGAATCTTCGTTTTAACGATGCAATCAAAGAGTTTAGTTTTATCAAAAATGAAGATGAGCCATGTGTTTACAAGAGAGTTAGTGGGAACACAATCACATTCTTGGTACTGTATATGGATGACATACTTATCATGGGCACTGACATACCTACCTTACAGTCTATTAAGACTTGGTTAGGAAGTTGTTTTTCTATGAAGGACTTGGGCGAAGCCACTTACATCTTAGGAGTCAAGATCTATAGAGATAGATCAAGAGGACTACTAGGTCTAAGTCAAGGTACATATATAGATAAAGTATTGATAAGGTTCAATATGGAAGAATCTAAGAGAGGATTCCTACCTATGAGACATGGTATTTCACTCTCGAAGGAAATGTGTCCTACAACTCCACAAGAGAGAGAACGTATGAGTAAAATTCCATATGCTTCTGCTATTGGATCTATCATGTATGCCATGTTATGTACCCGTCCAGATGTCTCATATGCCTTAAGTATGACGAGTAGGTACCAAGTAGATCCCGGTGAAGGTCACTGGACCACAGTCAAGAATATCCTTAAGTACTTAAGAAGAACTAAGGATACGTTCCTAATATATGGAGCTGAGGAAGAGTTAAGTGTAAAAGGTTACACTGATGCCAGCTTCCAAACCGAAAAGGATGATTCTCGATCACAATCAAGTTTTGTGTTTTGCCTTAATGGTGGTGCTATGAGCTGGAAGAGTTCAAAGCAAAGTACAGTAGCCGATTCTACAACAGAGGCTGAGTATATTGCAGCTAGTGAGGCAGCAAAAGAAGCGGTTTGGATCAAGAAGTTCATTACTGAACTAGGGGTTGTGCCTAGTATATCAGATGCTATAGAACTCCGATGTGATAACAATGGAGCCATTGCACAAGCAAAAAAACCCAGATCTCACCAACGATCCAAACATATACTTAGGTACTACCATCTTTGTAACACCCCGTACCCGAGACCGTCGCCGGAGTCGGACACGAGGGGTTAACGGGCTTAATCCACTTACTTGCACAGTTCATTTTAAAAATTTCCAGACAGCCGACTAACTGTGTCACTGTCACCTTAAAAATCATATCTTGAGTTCCACAACTTGAAAATTAGTTTCGTGATTTTTCCCTGAAACTAGACTCATATATGCATCTACAAATTTTTTTCCTAGAATTTTTGGTTGGGCCAATTAGTACAGTTTATTAGTTAAAGTCTCCCCTGTTACAGGGTGCCACTACACTGGCCTTCCTGCATTACAGTTTGGATATCTCCCTGTACAGGGCTTCAATACTGATGCCGTTTATTTCTACGGAAACTAGACTCGAAAAGGAATCTGTAAATATATGGCATAACTTCTAATTATCTCTGGTCAATTTATAATGAATTTCCAAAGTCGGAACAGGGACTCCAGAAACTGTTCTGGCCCTGTCTCACGAAAACTTAAATATCTCTTAACATACTATTCATATGATCGTTTCGTTACTCTCCTATGAAAAATAGACTCGTCAAGGTTCAATTACATAATTTATTCACTATTTAATTCCATTCCTAAAATTTTTAGTGATTTTTCACATCCACGTCACTGCAGCTATCAGCATCTGTCTTTAAGGTAGGCTTTACCTATTTCATAGTTTCCATGATTCAACTAGCCCTTAAACATAAATAGCACAAAATATGATCATGATTAACCATCCCAATGGCTAATCGTTTCCAAACATTTCCATACCTCTTAATGAACAACATACAATGATTATAATACCATGCCCAAAGTATACTTAAGCCATTTTCGCATGGCTATCCAAATTTACACAAAACCGAAAGGTACATGACCTACAACAAAAGGGTAGTGCTATACATGCCATTTCAAAGTTCAACCAAAATAGTATACCAAGGAGGAGCTTTGATAGTGTGGGCGACTTCGACTTCAAAATCCCGAGCCCGATAGCTGAAGAACAAAAATCTATAAAATAGAAAATCAAAGAAAACGGAGTAAGCATTTAATGCTTAGTAAGTTTGAGCCATGAATTTAAACACAACCAAATTATAGCATTCATGTAGCTAAACAGATAATTTCATATGCACAAATTCTCAATATCATACTTACTTCACATTACCAACCCTTATATTCAT
Source organism: Gossypium arboreum (assembly GCF_025698485.1). Classification (NCBI taxonomy): domain Eukaryota; kingdom Viridiplantae; phylum Streptophyta; class Magnoliopsida; order Malvales; family Malvaceae; genus Gossypium; species Gossypium arboreum. Next base: position 86,095,331 of record NC_069073.1, read on the forward strand.
ACACAAAGATCAACTTAGCCAAAGGCCGGTAGCTCATTTATCAACTGAGCGAATACTTATTTGTAAGGGCTCAACTAATTCAAAGCACATACGAAACATACCTCATTGTTGGGATTTCACAAGCGTATTAACTGAAATTTTTACAGCAAGTTCATTCATTCCCGAATCACGTACCTTCGGAGTTTAACCGGATATAGCTACTCGTTCAAATGCCTTCGGGACATAGCCCGGTTATAGTAACTCGCACAGATGCCTTCGGGACTTAACCCGGATTTAGTAACTCGCACAAATGCCTTGGATCTTAGTCGGATTTAGTAACTTCGCACGAATGCCTTCGGATCTTAGTCCGGATATAGTCACTTAGCACAAAGCCTTCGGACTTAGCCGGACATCATTCGAATAACCATGTACATTTATCAATAAATCATGACACATTCGTATTTCATTTTCATTAGCAAAACTCAAACACAGGGCACTTTTCACACTTGCAATTTGGCTCAATAGCCACACATAAAGAGCATGATTTTGATTTGCTTAAAACATGATCTAATCAAATCATAATCTAAGTTCCATTACTCGAAAACTTACCTCGGATGTTGTCGAACGATTTCGATGGCTATTCGACCACTTTTTCCTTCCCTTTATCGGATTTAGTTCCCCTTTGCTCTTGAGCTTAAATTGACAAACAAATTGATTTAATCATTTGAGTATCAAAAAGAGGAACTCAAGGTATTTAGCCCATATATATTCATTAGACATTAAAGTCACATATGTACGAAGTCATGAATCTAACTCAACACAATAGTCCACACTCTCTTTTAGCCGATTATCTAAGCCAAGAATAGGCATCAATATGCTTGCCTCTAACCGAATGCATGCACACCAATCCACCTCATGTGGCCGAATATGCATGTCCACATTGAGGCCAATTATATACTTAATATCACACATAAATGGCATACATTTTACTAACTAACGCATTACATATTGTAACTCAATACGCATCAATCATTTACTTCATAACCGAAACATCATCATATGTAAATATATACCTTGAGATAGTATTTATGTCATACCATCATGTGCAAACATATATATATATATATGTGCAAGAGCCGAATCACAAGTTGATTATAACCAAATATAAACATATATTCAAAACACAAATCTTACCTATCATGCAATAAGCATAAATCATGCTTATGGATATACCATGGCTGATACTTCCAACAACACCAAATAAAAATATACTTCATGGATCTAAGGTAGACCCAAGAAAGGAACTCATAATCATCAAGATTTAGCATGAAACACAACCATCACCCTTATTAATCTCCATAGCCGAAAACCTTACTTATTCCAAAATCACAATTTCAACATGGGTTACCAACAATAACTTGATATCTCACTCAAAATCAACTAGGATTTCAAGAACTAGTATCAACTTCCTTACCTTAATAGCGACCTAAGATGATCGATTGCTTCACTCCTTTCTTCCCCCTCTCAAATCGGCCAAGAAGAACCAAAGAACACAACTTGTTTTCTTTCTTCCTTAGAATTTTCAGCCAAAAGAAGTGAAAAATGATGGACACTTTTTTTTCTTCTTTCCTCAACTCACTAAGCAATGGGGGGAAACACTCACACCATTCTTTTTTTTTTCCCATTTCTTTATTACCCATACTCCTTATTTTATTTTTCCTAACATACACCATTGTCACAACATGTTTTATGACATGTTTTGCCAATCACCCTTTGTCATGGCCGGCCACTAGCAATTAAAAAGGGGGAAATTGACATGCAAGTCCACCCCTTTGATTACATGCACTAATAGATCCTTATAGATTTACCTATCACATCTCAAAAGTGTCACACATAAGTCCTATCGACTAATTTCACATGCAATTTACTAAATCGAAGCTTAAAACCTTCACACATTCATAATCACATATTTTAGACAATAGATATCATATTCAAATAATTTGGTGACTCGGTCTAGCGGTCCCAAAACCGCTTTCTGACTAGGGTCACTTTAGGGCTGTCACAACTCTCCCCCACTTAAGAAATTTTCGTCCCCGAAAATCTTACCGGTAAATAGGTTTGGGTATCGCTCTTTCATAGAGTTCTCGGGTTCCCAAGTAGCTTCTTCCATCCCGTGTTTGAGCCATAACACTTTTACTAACGGAACCCTTTTGTTTCGCAACTGCTTCACATCACGAGCTAGGATACGAATCGGTTCTTCTTCATAACTCATATCAGCTTGAATTTCGACCTCGGAGGGGTTTATTACGTGTGAAGGATGGGATCTGTAACGTCGAAGCATCGAAACATGAAAAATGTTGTGGATCCTTTCGAGTTCAGGGGGTAAAAGCAACCTATATTTAACTAGGCCAACTCGTTCGGAGATCTCATACAGCCCAACGAATCTCGGACTCAATTTGCCCTTACGACCAAATCTGAGTATCTTTTTCCAAGGCGACACCTTAAGAAACACTTTGTCTCCCACCTGATACTCAATATCTCTTCGTTTTAAATCCGCGTAGGACTTCGACGATCCGATGTCGCTTCGGACTTTCACAAATTATTCTTACTTTCGCTTCAAAGATCTTTAATCAAATCCGCTCCGAAAATTTTACTTTCACCGAGCTCGGTCCAAAACAATGGCGTACGGCATTTTCGATCGTACAAAGCCTCGTAAGGTGCCATCTTAATACTTGATTGAAAACTATTGTTGGAAGCGAATTCAATCAAAGGTAAATACCGTTCCCATGAACCACTAAACTCGAGGATGCAACATCTCAACATATCCTCAAGTATCTGAATTATCCGCTCGGATTGACCATCTGTTTGTGGATGAAAAGCGGTGCTAAAATGCAGCTTGGTACCCAAAGCTTCTTGCAATTTCTTCCAAAATCGTGAGGTGAATCTCGGATCTCTATCCGACACGATAGAAATAGGTACCCCGTGTAATCTCAATCGAGAAACATACAATTCAGCTAATTTATCCATTGAAAATCCGTGCGTCACGGGATAAAGTGAGCCGACTTAGTCAATCTATCAAAAACGACCCAAATCGCATCTTTCTTACTTGCCGACACTGGCAGCCCAGATACAAAATCCATCGTTACTCGATCCTATTTCCATTCAGGTATTATGATCGGTTGGAGCAAACTCGTAGGCACTTAATGTTCTGCCTTCACTTGCTGACATATTAAACACTTCGAAACAAAATCGGAAATGTCTCGTTTCATACCATGCCACCAAAACTGACGTCTTAGGTCGTGGTACATTTTTGTACTCCCCGGGTGAATTGACATTCGGCTACAATGAGCTTCGTTCAAAATCATCGAAATGAGTTCTGAATTTCTTGGAACACACAACCGATTTCTGTACCTCAAACAATCGTCATCATCAATTTGAAACTCCGATTCCACATTCGGAACACATTCAGCCCGTCTTGTAACCAACTCATCGTCGACTTTCTGAGCTTCACAAATTTGATGAATCTATAATGGTTTGGCCTTTAATTCGGCTACTAACACATTGTCGGGTAGAACAGACAAGTGTACATTCATTGCTCGTAAAGCAAGCAAAGTGATTTCCGCTTAAGGCGTCCGCAACCACATTAGCCTTTCCGGGTGATAATCAATGACCAGCTCATAATCTTTCAACAACTCAAGCCAACGCCTTTGTCGCAGATTCAAGTCTCTTTGAGTCATCAAATATTTGAGACTTTTGTGATCCGAAAATACATGGCACTTCTCACCAAATAAGTAATGTCGCCATATTTTCAAAGCGAATACGATGGCGACTAATTCGAGATCATGGGTCGGATAATTTTTCTCATGTGGCTTTAATTGTCTCGACGATAGGCCACAACTCGACCTTCTTGCATCAATACACAACCTAACCCAAGTAGGGAGGCGTCACTATAGATGACAAACTCTTTGCCCGATTCGGGCTGCACTAAAATTGAGCTTCCACAAATAAGTTTTCATTGATCAAAACTTTTCGACATTTTTCCGTCCATTCAAACTTAACATCTTTTGAAGTAGCTTCATGGGTGTGGCTATCATCGAGAAACCTTTACAAACCATCGGTAGTAAAAGCAAGTCCCAAAAGCTCGAACCTCGTTAATATTTCTCGGAGGCTTCCAGCTAAGTATGGCTAAAATTTTGCTCGGGTCAACTCGAATAGCCGATGCGGATACCACGTGACCCAAGAAGCTAACCTTTCTTAACCAGAACTCACCCTCATGAACTTAGCATATAACCGCTTATCCGTAAAATTTGCAACACTAATCTCAAGTGCTCAAGATGTTCGGTCTCGTCTCTTGAATAGACCAAGATGTCGTCAATGAACACAACTACGAACGGTCCAAACATCATCAAGATCCGATTCATCAAATCCATAAATCTCGTAGGGCATTAGTGAGCCCAAACGGCATCACTAAGAACTCGAGTGGTCGTATCTCGCTTAAAGCGGTTTGGGTATATCCGAATCTCGAATTCGCAACTGGTAATACCCCGATCTCAAATCTATCTTTGAAAACACTGAGGCTCCCTTTAGTTGATCAAACAAGTCATCAATACGCGGTAACAGATATTTATTCTTTATCGTCACTTTATTCAGCTGACGATAGTCAATGCACAACCTCATGGTTCCGTCCTTCTTTTTCACAAACAATACTGGTGCACCCCAAGGTGAGAAACTTGGTCGAGCGAAACCTCTATCTGTCAATTCTTGCAACTGAGCTTTCAATTCTTTTAACTCGGTTGGTGCCATACAATACGGAGCTATCGAAATTGGCGTAGTCCCAGGTACAAGCTCAATACCAAACTCTACTTCCCGAACAGGTGGTAAACCCGGTAATTCTTCGGAAAAACATCCGGTATTCACAAACCACCGCACAGATTCGGTTTCTTTTCCAATTCCTTGTCATCAAGTATACGCAAGGTATGCTTCGCACCCTTTATTACATATTTCGGGCCAACATTGCGATATTACAGTGGCAACCCCTTTAAGTCTGTAGACTCAACTCGGATTATCTCGTTATTTGCGCACTCAAATCAATAGTCTTGCTTTTGCAATTCACAACCGCATCATGCACGGTCAACCAATCCAAACCAAGAATAACATCAAATTCATCGAACGGAAAAAGCATCAAGTCCGCGGAAAATAGGAACCTCGAATTACTAGGGGTATTTCTTACACACTTTGTCAACAAGCACGAACGACCCAAGGGATTTGACACCGAATTACGAACTCAAGAGACTCAATAGGTAGAGTCTTCTTTGGATGCTAAGGTTTCGCATATATAAGAATGAGTAGAACCAGGTCAATCAAAGCAATCACATTAGTATCAAAGAGAGTGAAAGTACGGTAATAACATCCGGCGAGGAAGCATCCTCGCGCGCCAGATGGCATAAGCCTGGCAGAGCACGAGCCTCGGATCTGGTGGTAGCATCTCTATATCCTCTCTGACCGCCGCTAGCATTACCCGTATTCCTAGATGGTCTACCCCGAGCAATGGTAGCACCCGGTTTCCCACTCGATTTACATTATGTTCGGACAATCTCGGGCAATCTTTGATAAAGTGGTGGTGACCCGCACTTGTAACAGAGCGGTCATGGAACCTACAGCCTCGCGAATGCCATTTACCACACATCGGCATTCCGCTCTGTCTCGACGGTCATTTCCAACACTGGCGATCGAAGTGACTCGTGTGCTCACAGGGGGTCGATCGCGATCTCGTCTAGAAAAGCCCGAAGTGTCCCTAGATCGGCCCAAGCCATCTCTAAATTTCTTCGATGATTGTGGGAAGGGCTTCCCCGAAGACCTCTTACGAAACTCCCTTACTCCCACCTCAGCTTTTCTTTTCTCCATACTGAGCTCCTCGGCCTTGCAAGCTCGCTCAACAAGTACCACAAATTCTCGGATTTCCAAGATGCCAACATACAGCTTTATATCATCATTTAGTCCATCCTCAAAAGGTTTACACATTACGGCTTCTGAGGAAATGCATTCTCGTGCGTACCGGCTAAGCCTCACAAATTTTCGTTCATAGTCGGTAACCGACATGGAACCTTGTTTAAGTTCAAGAAATTCCTTCCGTTTTTGATCCATAAATCTCTGACTGATATACTTTCTCCGAAACTCGGTTTGGAAAAACTCCCAAGTTACTTGCTCTCTAGGCACAACAGAAGTCAACGTATTCCACCAATAGTAGGCAGAATCACGTAGCAAGGAGATAGTACACTTTAGGCACTCATCGGGTGTGCAAGATAGCTCATCGAGTACCCGGATAGTGTTGTCCAACCAAAATTCAGCTTTTTCGGCATTATCGCCGTCTCGTAGCTTTAAATTCAAGAGCCCGTGTTTTCGGATTTCATCAAGCTGGGGCTTATTTGACCTTATTTGGTCAGCTACTGGAGGTATCGTAGGTGCGGGGGTGGTATTTGTCGGGAATGGAGGTTGTGGAACAATCGTATTAGTTCGAATGTATTGGTTGAACCAATCATTCATCACGCTATAGAAAGCTTGTCTAGCTTCATCATTCGGATTACTAGCATTAGGTTGAGAGTCCGCCGGCGCTGTCCCTTGTGCGGGAGCAGGCGCTACACTCTCAAGATCATCAGCAACCACTCGGTCGGGATCGGGATCCATTACTATAAATAAACACATTCGCAAATGTCAGAAATCACCACACTATCAAATAATCACATAAAATGGCATGTATAGCTAATCCCAAATGCATTACGGTAGTCCTAGAATCGACTAAACCGTAGCTCTGATACCAATAAAACTGTAACACCCCGTACCCGAGACCGTCGCCGAAGTCGGACACGAAGGGTTAACGGGCTTAATCCACTTACTTGCACAGTTCATTTTAAAAATTTCCAGACAGCCGGCTAACTGTGTCACTGTCACCTAAAAAATCATATCTTGAGTTCCACAACTCGAAAATCAGTTTCATGATTTTTCCCTGAAACTAGACTCATATATGCATCTACAAATTTTTTTTCTAGAATTTTTGGTCGGGGCCAATTAGTACAGTTTATTAGTTAAAGTCTCCCCTGTTACAGGGTGCGACTACACTGACCTTCCTGCATTACGGTTTGGATATCTCCCTGTACAGGGCTTCAATACTGATGCCGTCTGTACATATATGGGATGACTTCTAATTATCTCTGGTCAATTAATAATGAATTTCCAAAGTCGGAACAGGGACTCCAGAAACTGTTCTGGCCCTGTCTCACGAAAACTTAAATATCTCTTAACATACTGTTCATATGATGTGTCGTTACTCTCCTATGAAAATAGACTCGTCAAGGTTAGTTTACATAATTTATTCACTATTTAATTCCATTCCTACTATTTTTAGTGATTTTTCACATCCACATCACTGCAGCTGTCAGCATCTGTCTTTAAGGTAGGCTTTACCTATTTCATAGTTTCCATGATTCAACTAGCCCTTAAACATAAATTGTGACAGCCCAAAATTGACCCTAGTTGGAATGTGGTTTAGGGACCACAAAACCGAGGCATAAAAATAATTAAAAATTTATTTTGATGCCTATAATATGTGTGTGCTCATGTATGACATTTTATGATGATTGATTTAGTGTTATAAGGGTGAATTCCACAAGAAAGGACTTAGTAGTGAACTTTGAAAGTATGATAGGGAAATGTGTGATGATTAATTAAAGCATGCATGCAAAATAATGGACTTGCATGTCAAATTCCCCTTTTATAGGTGGTGGCGGCCATGACAAGGAGGATGGGCTAAACATGTCATGAAACATGTTTTGTTGGTGCATTAGGGTGAAATAATAAACAAAGGTGTATGGGTGATAAAAAATGAAAAAAAAATGTGTGTGAGTGTGGTAATCCCCCTTGCCGTGAGTTGAGAAAGAAGGAAGAAAAAAATTGGTTGTGTTCATCCTTTCTCATCCTTTTGGCCGAAAATCATAAGGAGGAAGAAAGAGGATTTTTGCTTCATGCTTGGTTTAGAAGAGATCTAGAAGGTGATTTGGCTAAATTGGCATCAAGATTAAGGTATGTATGAGGTTGTGTTAGGAGTTTCATGCATGTTTTGGTTGCTAACTTGATGTGCATGTTAGCCATGGCTCAAATCTTTGTTATGCCATGGAAATGGTATTTGGCCAAAGTTGTTATGGTGATAAAGCCATTGCATGCTAAGTGTGAAGCTTGATGATGATGCATGCAATGATGGATTGTCTACTCTTGAGATTTCTTTGTAGCCATCTTGAGTAAGACTTTGAGTTTTCTTTTGTTTAACCATGATTGAAGTTGAAAAAGGGCATGATTGTCATATTCGCCATGATGCATTCATGAGCATGGTTCATGCTTCTTGCATGTTAGTTAAAATGTGTGTTTTGGATGGCTATGGACACCTTGAAATTCGCCATGCTCATATATGTATATATATGTTTGCACATGATGTTTTGGTTATGTAGTAAGTGATGAATATGTTTGTTTAAAGAAGAAGATGTTGAAGAATGATTGTGAAATTGCAAGCACATTCGCCTAGCACACATATGAGTGCTTGATGCTATATTATAAGTTTTGAGCTACAATATGCAAAGCATTAACTAGTAAAATGCATGCTGTTTTTGTGTGGTATTAAGTGCATAATTGGCCTCAACATGGACAAGTATATTCGGCCTTAGGTAGCCTATTGATGGCCTTAGCTTTTCCTTGATGCTCGAATGAATTGTATTGAATTGCTTGATGTAGTATAAAATGTGCATGACCATTGTGTATTCAAGCTAAAGGGTGGCCATATGACCATTTAAACTCCTTGTCATATTCGCCATAAGCTAGCACAATGAGGTTTTAATAAATTGAATTTGTTGAATTAGCTCAAGAGCTTAGAGGGCCACAATTGGACAAGGGGAAGGAAAAAGTAATCGAATAGCCGTAAAAGCCGTTCGACAACATCCGAGGTAAGTCCTCAAGAAGTGACCTTACTTGAATTATGTGGAATGAAATATGGATGTATTGATTATTGATTTATGTGTGTATGAGTATTCGAATGATACCGGGCTAAGTCCCAAGGCGATTATACTAGTGATTATAATTGTGTTTGAGCCTTAGTAACGAAAATAAATATGTATGTCCAATGATTATTGATGTATGTGTGCATGAGAAATTGAATGATATCCGGGCTAAGCCCCAAGACAATTATGCTGGAAATTATAACCGGGTTAAGACCCAAGGCAATTGTGCTAGTGGCTACATCCGGCTAAGACCAAGGCATTCGTGCGAAGTCATTCTATCCGGCTAAGACCAAGGCATTTGTGCAAATCGTGATATCCGAAAGTTAAGTCCCGTGAGGCCTTGGTGCGGGTTACCATAACCGGGCTATGTCCCAAGGCGATTGAACGAGTAGCGATATCCGGTTAAACTCAAGGTATGTGATTTGAAAATTATAAGCTTGCTGGAAAATTTTAGCTAATGCACTTGTGAAATTTCCCAATGACAAGGTAAGTGTGGTGTGTGCTTTATGCTGCTAGGAGTAAGAGCGTATGAATATCCGCTCCTATGATGGAACGAGTTATCGGCCTTAACGAAGCCGTTATTTGTGTATGAACATAAGAGTTGGGATGGTGAAGTAAGTATGATTATGTGAATGTGTATTAATGAAATGATGCATTTGGCTATGTGAATGTATTGCTTTAATTAAAGCTGATTTTATTGCTTGAGACTTACTAAGCATAAATATGCTTACCCTGCTGCTTTGGCTCTCGGTTTTATAGATTTTGCTCGATAGCAATCGGATTCGGGATCATTAAAGTCGAAGTCATCTACACTATCAAAGCCTCCATCTTGGTATAATTTTTGGTTGAAATTTGAAATGGCATGTATAGGACTACCCCTTTGTTGGTTTAAATATGCTGTGATGTATAAGTGTACGGCCATGCGAAAATGGCTCGTAAAGGTGAAGTACGAACTTAGACTATTTTCGGTTTGTATATATATATATGGTGTCGTGATGTGATTATGGATTGGAAGTGGAAATGTTGGTCACATGATCAGCCATTGGTATGGTTAAAATGAGCATATGTGAACCTATGTATGGCAAGACTAGTTGGTTCGTGGAGACTACAAAATAGGTAAGACTACCTTAAAAACAGATGCTGCCAGCTGCAGTGACGTGAATGTGAAAAATCACCAAACTTTGTAGGAATGGTATTAAATAGTGAATAAGCTATGTAAATGAACCTTGATGAGTCTACTTTCATATGGAAGAAACGAAACGGTCATAGGAGTTACATGTTAAGAGATATTAAAGCTATTGTTAGACAGGGCGAGAACGGTTTCTGGGTCCCCTGTCGTAACTTCAAAAATTTACTATAAATTATCCAGAAATAATTAGGAGTCATGCCTTATATGTACAGATTCCATTTTGAGTCTAGTTTCATTAGAAACAAACGACACCAGTATTAAAGCCCTGTACAGAGAGATATTCAAGTTGTAACACGCGAAGGTCAGAGTAGTCGATCCCTGTAACATGGGTGACTTTAACTAATAAACTGTACCAATTGGCCCGACCAAAAATTCTAGAAATAAATCCATGGATGGATATATGAGTCTAAATTCAGGGAAAATTTACAAAACCAGTTTCTGAGTTTTGAAACTCGAGATATGATTTTTAAGGCGACGGTGACGCAGTTTTCCAGCCTGACTGGAAATGCCAAATTGGTGGGCAAAAATATGTGGACTCGGCTTGTTAACCCCTCGTGTCCGACACCGGCGATGATCTCGGGTTCGGGGTGTTACATAAATAGCACAAAATATGATCATGATTAACCATCCCAATGGCTAATCGTTTCCAAACATTTCCATACCTCTTAATGAACAACATACAATGATTATAATACCATGCCCAAAGTATACTTAAGCCATTTTCGCATGGCTATCCAAATTTACACAAAACCGAAAGGTACATGACCTACAACAAAAGGGTAGTCCTATACATGCCATTTCAAAGTTCAACCAAAATAGTATACCAAGGAGGAGCTTTGATAGTGTGGGCGACTTCGACTTCAAAATCCCGAGGCCGATAGCTGAAGAACCAAAATCTATAAAACAGAAAATCAAAGAAAACGGAGTAAGCATTTAATGCTTAGTAAGTTTTTAATGCTTAGTAAGTTTGAGCCATGAATTTAAACACAACCAAAGTATAGCATTCATGTAGCTAAACAGATAATTTCATATGCACAAATTCTCAATATCATACTTACTTCACATTACCAACCCTTATATTCATACACAAAGATCAACTTAGCTAAAGGCCGGTAGCTCATTTATCAACCGGCGAATACTTATTTGTAAGGGCTCAACTAATTCAAAGCACATACTGAAACATACCTCATTGTTGGGATTTCACAAGCGTATTAACTGAAATTTTACAGCAAGTTCATTCATTCCCGAATCACGTACCTTCGGAGTTTAACGGATATAGCTACTCGCTCAAATGCCTTGGGACATAGCCCGGTTATAGTAACTCGCACAGATGCCTTCGGACTTAACCCGGATTTAGTAACTCGCACAAATGCCTTCGGATCTTAGTCCGGATTTAGTAACTCGCACGAATGCCTTCGGATCTTAGTCCGGATATAGTCACTTAGCACAAAGCCTTCGGACTTAGCCCGAACATCATTCAATAACCATGCACATTTATCAATAAATCATGACACATTCAGTATTTCATTTTCATTAGCAAAACTCAAACACAGGGCACTTTTCACACTTGCAATTTCGGCTCAATAGCCACACACAAAGAGCATGATTTTGATTTGCTTAAAACATGATCTAATCAAATCATAATCTAAGTTCCATTACTCGAAAACTTACCTCGGATGTCGTCGAACGATTTCGATGGCTATTCGACCACTTTTTCCTTTCCTTTATCTGATTTAGTTCCCATTTGCTCTTGAGCTTAAATTGACAAACAAATTGATTTAATCATTTGAGTATCAAAAAGAGGAACTCAAGGTACTTAGCCCATATATATTCATTAGACATTAAAGTCACATATGTACGAAGTCATGAATCTAACTCAACACAATAGTCCACACTCTCTTTTAGCCGATTATCTAAGCCAAGAATAGGCATCAATATGCTTGCCTCTAACCGAATGCATGCACACCAATCCACCTCATGTGGCCGAATATGCATGTCCACGTTGAGGCCAATTATATACTTAATATCACACATAAATGGCATACATTTTACTAACTAACGATTACATATTGTAACTCAATACGCATCAATCATTTACTTCATAACCAAACATCATCATATGTAAATATATACCTTGAGATAGTATTTATGTCATACCAATACATCATGTGCAAACATATATATATATATGTGCAAGAGCCGAATCACAAGTTGATTATAACCAAATATAAACATATATTCAAAACACAAATCTTACCTATCATGCAATAAGCATAAATCATGCTTATGGATATACCATGGCCGATACTTCCAACAACACCAAATAAAAATATACTTCATGGATCTAAGGTAGACCCAAGAAAGGAACTCATAATCATCAAGATTTAGCATGACACACAACCATCACCCTTATTAATATCCATAGCCGAAAATCTTACTTATTCCAAAATCACAATTTCAACATGGGTTACCAACAATAACTTGATATCTCACTCAAAATCAACTAGGATTTCAAGAACTAGTATCAACTTCCTTACCTTAATATCGACCTAAGATGACCGATTGCTTCACTCTTTTCTTCCCCTCTCAAATCGCCAAGAAGAACCAAAGAACACAACTTGTTTTCTTTCTTCCTTAGAATTTTCAGCCAAAAGAAGTGAAAAATGATGGACACTTTTTTTTTTCTTCTTTCCCTCAACTCACGGCAATGGGGGGGGAAACACTCACACCATTCTTTTTTTTTCCCATTTCTTTATTACCCATACTCCTTATTTTATTTTTCCTAACATACCCCATTGTCACAACATGTTTTATGACATGTTTTGCCCATCACCCTTTGTCATGGCCGCCACTAGCAATTAAAAGGGGAAATTGACATGCAAGTCCACCCTTTTATTACATGCACTAATAGATCCTTATAGATTTACCTATCACATCTCAAAAGTGTCACACATAAGTCCTATCGACTAATTTCACATGCAATTTACTAAATCAAGCTTAAAACCTTCACACATTCATAATCACATATTTTAGACAATAGATATCATATTCAAATAATTTGGTGACTCGGTCTAGCGGTCCCGAACCGCTTTCGACTAGGGTCACTTTAGGGCTGTCACAACTCTCCCCACTTAAGAAATTTTCGTCCCTAAAATCTTACCGTAAATAGGTTTGGGTATCGCTCTTTCATAGAGTTTTCGGGTTCCCAAGTAGCTTCTTCCATCCCATGTTTGAGCCATAACACTTTTACTAACGGAACCCTTTTGTTTCAAGAATCGCTTCACTTCACGAGCTAGGATACGAATCGGTTCTTCTTCATAACTCATATCGGCTTGAATTTTGACCTCGGAGGGTTTATTACGTGTGAAGGATGGGATCTCAGAACGTCAAGCATCGAAACATGAAAAATGTTGTGGATCCTTTCGAGTTCAGGGGGTAAAAGCAACCTATATTTAACTAGGCCAACTCGTTCGGAGATCTCATACGGCCCAACGAATCTCGGACTCAATTTGCCCTTACGGCCAAATCTGAGTATCTTTTTCCAAGGCGACACCTTAAGAAACACTTTGTCTCCCACCTGATACTCAATATCTCTTCGTTTTAAATCCGCGTACGACTTCTGGCGATCTGATGCTGCCTTCAGACTTTCACAAATTATTCTTACTTTCGCTCAAGATCTTTAATCAAATCCACTCGAAAATTTTACTTTCACCGAGCTCGGTCCAAAACAATGGCGCGCACGGCATTTTCGACCGCATAAAGCCTCGTAAGGTGCCATCTTAATACTTGACTGAAAACTATTGTTGTAGCGAATTCAATCAAAGGTAAATACCGTTCCCATGAACCACTAAACTCGAGGATGCAACATCTCAACATATCCTCAAGTATCTGAATTATCCGCCGGATTGACCATCTGCTTATGGATGAAAAGCGGTGCTAAAATGCGACTTGGTACCCAAAGCTTCTTGCAATTTCTTCCAAAATCGTGAGGTGAATCTCGGATCTCTATCCCACACGATAGAAATAGGTACCCGTGTAATCTCACAATCGAGAAACATACAATTCAGCTAATTTATCCATTGAAAAATCCGTGCGTACAGGGATAAAGTGAGCCGACTTAGTCAATTTATCAACAACGACCCAAATCGCATCTTTCTTACTTGCCGACACTGGCAGCCCAGATACAAAATCCATCGTTACTCGATCCTATTTCCATTCAGGTATCATGATCGGTTGGAGCAAACCCGTAGGCACTTAATGTTCTGCCTTCACTTGCTGACATATTAAACACTTCGAAACAAAATCGAAATGTCTCGTTTCATACCATGCCACCAAAATCGACGTCTTAGGTCGTGGTACATTTTGTACTCCCGGTGAATTGACATTCGACTACAATGAGCTTCGCTCAGAATCATCGAAATGAGTTCGAATTTCTTGGAACACACAACCGATTTCGTACCTCAAACAATCGTCATCATCAATTTGAAACTCCGATTCCACATTCTAACACATTCAAATTGTCTTGTAACCAACTCATCGTCGATTTTTTCGAGCTTCACAAATTTGATGAATCAATAATGCTTTGGCCTTTAATTGGCTACTAACACATTGTCGGGTAGAATGCATAAGTGTACATTCATTGCTCGTAAAGCAAGCGGTGATTTCGGCTTAAGGCGTCCGCAACCACATTAGCCTTTCCCGGGTGATAATCAATGACCAGCTCATAATCTTTCAACAACTCAAGCCAATGCCTTTGTCGCAGATTCAAGTCTCTTTGAGTCATCAAATATTTGAGACTTTTGTGATCCGAAAATACATGGCACTTCTCACCAAATAAGTAATGTCGCCATATTTTCAAGGCGAATACGATGGCAGCTAATTCGAGATCATGGGTCGGATAATTTTTCTCATGTGGCTTTAATTGTCTCGACGATAGGCCACAACTCGACCTTCTTGTATCAATACACAACCTAACCCAAGTAGGGAGGCGTCACTATAGATGACAAACTCTTTGCCCGATTCGGCCGCACTAAAATTGAGCTTAGTCAAATAAGTTTTAGTTGATCAAAACTTTTCGACATTTTTCCGTCCATTCGAACTTAACATCTTTTGAAGTAGCTTCGTCATGGGTGTGGCTATCATCGAGAAACCTTTTACAAACCATCGGTAGTAAGCAAGTCCCAAAAGCTCGAACCTCAATAATATTTCTGAGGCTTCCAGTTAAGTATGGCTGAATTTTGCTCGGGTCAACTCGAATACCGATCGCGGATACCACGTGACCCAAGAAGCTAACCTCTCTTAACCGTAACTCACACTTACTAAACTTAGCATATAACCGCTTATCCTGTAAAATTTGCAACACTAATCTCGGTGCTCAAGATGTTCGGCCTCGTCTCTTGAATAGACCAAGATGTCGTCAATGAACACAACTACGAACCGGTCCAAATCATCGCTCAAGATCCGATTCATCAAATCCATAAATCTGCAGGGCATTAGTGAGCCTAAACGGCATCACTACGAACTCAGAGTGGCCGTATCTTGTTCTCAAAGCGCTTTGGGTATATCCGAATCTCAAATTCAAGAATGGTAATACCCGATCTCAAATCTATCTTTGAAAACACCGAGGCTCCCTTTAGTTGATCAAACAAGTCATCAATACGCGGTAACAGATATTTATTCTTTATCGTCACTTTATTCAGCTGACGATAGTCAATGCACAACCTCATGGTTCCGTCCTTTTTTTTTCACAAACAATACTGGTGCACCCTAAGGTGAGAAACTTGGTCGAGCGAAACCTCTATCCGTCAACTCTTGCAACTGAGCTTTCAATTCTTTTAACTCGGTTGGTGCCATACGATACGGAGCTATCGAAATTGGCGTAGTCCTGTACAAGTTCAATACCAAACTCTACTTCCCGAACGGTGGTAAACCCGTAATTTTAGGGAAAACATCCGGTATTCACAAACCACAAGCATGATTCGTGTTTCTTTTCCAATTCCTTTGCATCAAGTACATACGCAAGGTATGCTTCGCACCCCTTTCTTACATATTTCGGGCCAACATTGTCGATATTACAACCGGCAACCCTTTAAGTCCGTAGACTCAACTCGGATTATCTTGTTATTTGCGCACTCAAATCAATAGTCTTGCTTTTGCAATTCACAACCGCATCATGCACGGTCACCAATCCAAACCAAGAATAACATCAAATTCATCGAACGGCAAAAGCATCAAGTCCGCCGGAAAATAGGAACCTCAATTACTAGGGGCATTTCTTACACACTTTGTCAACAAGCACGAACGACCCAAGGATTTGACACCGAATTACGAACTCAAGAGACTCAATAGGTAGAGTCTTATGGATGCTAAGGTTTCAGATATATAAGAATGAGTAGAACCGTGGTCAATCAAAGCAATCACATTAGTATCAAAGAGAGTGAAAGTACCAAGAATAACATCCGGCGAGGAAGCATCCTCGGCGCTGGCAGATGGCATAAGTCCCGGCAGAGCACGAGCCTCGAGATCCGTGGTAGCATCTCTAGATCCTTTCGACCGCCACTAGCATTGCCCAGATTCCTAGATGGTCTACCCCGAGCGGTGGTAGCACCCGTTTCCAACTCGATTTACATTCTGCTCGCATAATCTCGGGCAATCTTTGATAAAGTGGTCGGTGACCAAGACTTGTAACAGAGCGGTCATGGAACCTACAACTCCCCGAATGCCATTTACCACAATATTGGCATTCCGCTCTGTCTCGACGGTCATTTCCAACACTGG
Organism: Gossypium arboreum; assembly: GCF_025698485.1. Classification (NCBI taxonomy): domain Eukaryota; kingdom Viridiplantae; phylum Streptophyta; class Magnoliopsida; order Malvales; family Malvaceae; genus Gossypium; species Gossypium arboreum. The sequence continues at coordinate 86,112,317 of NC_069073.1, forward strand.
CGATTGAAGTGACTCGTGTGCTCACAGGGAGTCGATCGCGATCTCGTCTAGAAAAGCCCGAAGTGTCCCTAGACCGGCCCAAGCCATCTCTAAATTTCTTCGATGACTGTGGGAAGGGCTTCCCCGAAGACCTCTTACGAAACTCCGTTGCTCCCACCTCAGCTTTTCTTTTCTCCATACTAAGCTCCTCGGCCTTGCAAGCTCGCTCAACAAGTACCACAAATTCTCGGATTTCCAAGATGCCAACATACAGCTTTATATCATCATTTAGTCTATCCTCGAAACGTTTACACATTACGGCTTCTGAGGAAATGCATTCTCGTGCGTACCGGCTAAGCCTCACAAATTTTCGTTTAAGTTCAAGAAATTCCTTCCGTTTTTGATCCATAAATCTCGATCGATATACTTTTTCCAAACTCGTTTGGAAAAACTCCCAAGTTACTTGCTCTCTAGGCACAAAGAAGTCAACGATTCCACCAATAGTAGGCGTAATCACGTAGCAAGGAGATAGTACACTTTAGGCACTCATCGGGTGTGCAAGATAGCTCATCGAGTACCCGGATAGTGTTGTCCAACCAAAATTCAGCTTGCTCGGCATTATCGCTGTCCGTAGCTTTAAATTCAGTAGCCCCGTGTTTTCGGATTCTGTCAACTAGGGGCTTATTTGACCTTATTTGGTCAGCTACTGGAGGTATCGTAGGTGCGGGGGTGGTATTTGTCGGGAATGGAGGTTGTGGAACAATCGTATTAGTTCGAATGTATTGGTTGAACCAATCATTCATCACGCTATAGAAAGCTTGTCTAGCTTCATCATTCGGATTACTAGCATTAGGTTGAGAGTCCACCGGCGCTGTCCCTTGTGCGGGAGCAGGCGCTACACTCTCGAGATCATCAGCTACCGCTCGGTCGAGATTGGGATCCATTACTATAAATAAACACATTCGCAAATGCCAGAAATCACCACATTATCAAATAATCACATAAAATGGCATGTATAGCTAATCCCAAATGCATTACGGTAGTCCTAGAATCGACTAAACCGTAGCTCGATACCAATAAATCAGTAACACCCGTGCACTCGAGACCGTCACGAGTCGGACACGAGGGGTTAACGGGCTTAATCCACTTACTTGCACAGTTCATTTTAAAATTTCAGACAAATGGCTAATCGTGTCACCGTCACCTAAAAATCATATCTTGAGTTCCACAACTCGAAAATTAGTTTCGTGATTTTTCCCTGAAACTAGACTCATATATGCATCTACAAATTTTTTTCTAGAATTTTTGGTCGGGCCAATTAGTACAGCTTTATTAGTTAAAGTCTCCCTATTGTGGTGCGACTACACCGACCTTCCCGCATTACGGTTTGATATCTCCTGCATGTGGCTTCAACATCGATGCCGCCTGTACATATATGGGATGACTTCTAATTATCTCGGTCAATTAATAATGAATTTCAAAGTCGTAGCAGGACTCCGTAAACCGCTCGCCCTGTCTCACTAAAACTTAAATATCTCTTAACATACTGTTCATATGATCGTTTCGTTACTCTCCTATGAAAATAGACTCGTCAAGGTTAGTTTACATAATTTATTCACTATTTAATTCCATTCCTACTATTTTTAGTGATTTTTCACATCCACGCCATCGCAATTGTCAACATCTGTCTTTAAGGTAGGCTTTACCTATTTCATAGTTTTCATGATTCAACTAGCCCTTAAACATAAATAGCACAAAATGTGATCATGATTAACCATCCCAATGGCTAATCATTTCCAAACATTTCCATACCTCTTAATGAACAACATACAATGATTATAATACCATGCCCAAAGTATACTTAAGCCATTTTCGCATGGCTATCCAAATTTACACAAAACCGAAAGGTACATGACCTACAACAAAAGGGTAGTCCTATACATGCCATTTCAAAGTTCAACCAAAATAGTATACCAAGGAGGAGCTTTGATAGTGTGGGCGACTTCGACTTCAAAATCCCGAGGCCGATAGCTGAAGAACCAAAATCTATAAAACAGAAAATCAAAGAAAACGGAGTAAGCATTTAATGCTTAGTAAGTTTGAGCCATGAATTTAAACACAACCAAAGTATAGCATTCATGTAGCTAAACAGATAATTTCATATGCACAAATTCTCAATATCATACTTACTTCACATTACCAACCCTTATATTCATACACAAAGATCAACTTAGCTAAAGGCCTAGTAGCTCATTTATCAACCGAGCGTAATACTTATTTGTAAGGGCTCAACTAATTCAAAGCACATACGAAACATACCTCATTGTTGGGATTTCAAGCGTATTAACTGAAATTTTACAGAAGTTCATTCATTCCCGAATCACGCACCTTCGAGTTTAACCGGATATAGCTACTGCTCAAATGCCTTCGGGACATAGCCGGTTATAGTAACTCGCACGATGCCTTCTGGACTTAACCTGATTTAGTAACTCGCACAAATGCCTTCGGATCTTAGTCCGGATTTAATAACCCGCACGAATGCCTTCGGATCTTAGTCCGGATATAGTCACTTAGCACAAAGCCTTCGGGACTTAGCCGGACATCATTCGAATAACCATGCATATTTATCAATAAATCATGACACATTCAGTATTTCATTTTCATTAGCAAAACTCAAACACAGGCACTTTTCACACTTGCAATTTCGCTCAATAGCCACACATAAAGAGCATGATTTTGATTTGCTTAAAACATTATCTAATCAAATCATAATCTAAGTTCCATTACTCAAAACTTACCTCGGATGTTGTCGAACGATTTCGATGGCTATTCGACCACTTTTTCCTTCCCTTTATCGGATTTAGTTCCCCTTTGCTCTTGAGCTTAAATTGACAAACAAATTGATTTAATCATTTGAGTATCAAAAAGAGGAACTCAAGGTACTTAGCCCATTTATATTCATTATACATTAAAGTCACATATGTACGAAGTCATGAATCTAACTCAACACAATAGTCCACACTCTCTTTTAGCCGATTATCTAAGCCAAGAATAGGCATCAATATGCTTGCCTCTAACCGAATGCATGCACACCAATCCACCTCATGTGGTCAATATGCATGTCCACGTTGAGGCCAATTATATACTTAATATCACACATAAATGGCATACATTTTACTAACTAACGATTACATATTGTAACTCAATACGCATCAATCATTTACTTCATAACCAAACATCATCATATGTAAATATATACCTTGAGATAGTATATATGTCATACCAATACATCATGTGCAAACATATATATATATATGTGCAAGAGCCGAATCACAAGTTGATTATAACCAAATATAAACATATATTCAAAACACAAATCTTACCTATCATGCAATAAGCATAAATCATGCTTATGGATATACCATGGCCGATACTTCCAAAGAACACCAAATAAAAATATACTTCATGGATCTAAGGTAGACCCAAGAAAGGAACTCATAATCATCAAGATTTAGCATGAAACACAACCATCACCCGTATTAATCTCCATAGCCGAAAACCTTACTTATTCCAAAATCACAATTTCAACATGGGTTACCAACAATAACTTGATATCTCACTCAAAATCAACTAGGATTTCAAGAACTAGTATCAACTTCCTTACCTTAATATCGACCTAAGATGACCGATTGCTTCACTCCTTTCTTCCCCCTCTCAAATCGGCCAAGAAGAACCAAAGAAGACAACTTATTTTCTTTCTTCCTTAGAATTTTCAGCCAAAAAAAGTGAAAAATGATGGACACTTTTTTTTTTCTTCTTTCCCTCAACTCACGGCAATGCGGGGGGAAACACTCACACCATTCTTTTTTTCTCCCATTTCTTTATTACCTATACTCCTTATTTTATTTTTCCTAACATACACCATTGTCACAACATGTTTTATGACATGTTTTGCCCATCACCCTTTGTCATGGCCGGCCACTAGCAATTAAAAAGGGGGAAATTGACATGCAAGTCCACCCCTTTGATTACATGCACTAATAGATCCTTCTAGATTTACCTGTCACATCTCAAAAGTGTCACACATAAGTCCTATTTCACATGCAATTTACTAAATTGAAGCTTAAACCTTCACACATTCATAATCACAAATTTTAGACAATAGATATCATATTCAAATAATTTGGTGACTCGGTTTAGCGGTCCCGAAACCGCTTTTCGACTAGGGTCACTTTAGGGCTGTCACAATCTTACTCGAGAGATTATCGATCGAGGGGATGTAGAGATATGCAGAGTACCTACAGATGATAACATTGCTAATCCCCTTACCAAGCCTCTGACACAGCAGAAGCATGATCGTCACACTAAGTCACTTGGTATTAGATATATAAGTGATTGGTCTTAGTGCTAGTGGGAGATTGTAAGAGTATGCCCAAAGATCAATCACGAGATGGTTGTAATAACATACTTGGTTTATCATGTTTATTAATATATATGCCATTATTATTTCAGTTTCTTTTTCGTGTGCATAAATAAACTGTTTTATAATAATGTCTTGAGAATAATATGATTATTCTTAAAAGATCCTTAGTCAAGTATTATTGTTGGCTAGGACAATAATAATGCATTAAGACTAACATATTGATATGGAGTGTCAGAATCAATGCATGAATATGTGTGTTAGAGAACAACATATTGGACTGACCCGCTATGAGTATGTTTCTTGGATTATTATGTAATTGTCACAAAATTACTCATAGTGATTAATATGTATATGATCCTCATACTTGATATCATCTTTATCCCAACATCGTGAGTTGTATATTTTGATACAGTCAAACAAACATCATAACTGGTTGTTCTATAAAGACTGATGTTGGATATACCACAATCTATGTTGAGGGATATAGTTGATCAATATAGGATAAGTCTCTCTTACATAATGGGAGTAATATCTTAGGCCACTTGATTGAGTGAGGCTAGAAATGCATGGCCATGCTCAAATAAGTTGATATGAGATGTCATACTTATTTATGTATCATAGTCTACTCAAGGTATCAAGAAACATGGGATGGACTATGCAAGTGTGACTATTCCATGACTTGTGTCCATTCCAAAGATATAGGACTTAAGGATTAATGTATGAAAGGTTAATCACAAAAGGTTATGTCGAATCATGACTTCTTGTAACTTAGGTAGCATTGATGCATTGCTAGATGCCACTCATTGTTTGTAACATTAGATTCGTTCTAATATTACTGCTAACGTTACAAGAACCTATAGGGTCACACCCTATGGTTGAAATGAACGAGGTAAAACATAGTTAGTATATTGCTTGGTTGTCACATGAATTAAATTAATTATAGAATTACTTTAATTGGGCAATCAAATTGTTGAACATACTATATGTACAAGGATGTTGTATACATAATCGTAACATAATTTTATTGATATATGAATTTAGTTCAGTATATAAGTTTAAATAAATATAGTTTACTAAAATCTTTATTATAATTAATGTAATTATAATTTTTCGCTAAACATTATTATATTTATTTGAATGATAATTATTATGTTTGATTAATTTTAATGAATTAAAATTCATTATAAATATATACCAATTAAGAGGAGTTATATATAGAAAGGGTAAAACCCTAAAAAGTATATATAAAACTAGCTCGAAAATATGCAAACCGGTATATAAATTGCTTAGCAAAATACACTCGAAAATAGTTTTCGGGATTTCTACCGCTCATTGTCAATCGGTGGACTACGTAGAGGCCGACATCGGAAAAGGTTGCGGCTTGGTTCGATAGTGGTTCAGCATTCCTGTTGCCTAGGCGTCGCTGTCTACTCAGATTGAAGTTTCGGTAATTGCGAAACCCTTTTTATCACCCCGATTCATTCCTTAGACATCGAATATTGGTTTGGATCACCGGAATGTTTTAATTATTTTATTTTTTCTGCTGCGCCTTGGAGGCACCGGCATTCCAAGACACACAGCCAAGCCATATGCCCGTGTGCCAGGCCGTGTACCCTTTGAAATAACCCCACACGCCCGTGTGCCAGGCCATGTGCTAGGTCGTGTAATGGTCAAACTTACAACCCTTTGAAAGCTACATGGGACAAGACCATGTCACCTGGCTATGTGTCACACACGGTTGAGACACAAGCCTGTGTCTCTGCCTGTGTGGACGAAAATAGGTCATTTTACAAGCCATTTTTCTTACCTAATTTGGCATGTACCTACACTCAACATTGAACATACTTACAAGCCATGACAAGGCATTCAAATCAAGCATAATTAAGTCATATACACGTGGTACAACATCATACAACCAATATGCCCTTAGGCACCTCAAATGGCAACATTAAAACATATATAAACATGTACTCTATTTGGCCAAATATCAACTAACTACTAAGCATATTTGCATTTATTCATGCCATTTAGTTTACTTATCAAACTTCTCAACCGGTACCAAATATACTATTCTAAACTAGCACCAAGTCACCATATAAGTTATGTATACTATAGTACCAATTCACCACAATTTCATCATATAACAAAAAACATTTAACTATCATTTTACCATTCATTAATCAAAGACAAAACAAGCCACACATCAACCATGTCAATGCTACTTATATACATACCAAAATATGCCAAACACAAGCCAAATCAAATGGCCATATATACAACAAAACATATAGGCCATCATTAGCCAAAATACCTATACATGTCATTATAACCAAAATTAAACAACCGAATGTACCAAAAGAGCTAGTGCATAGTGTGATATAGCTCGAACAAGCTTCCAACCCAAACGAGCTTCTCATTAACTATAAAACACGAAAAATAACAAGAGTAAGCATTTAAGCTTAGTAAGTTCGTATAACATAGAACATAACTTACCATTTAATCACATAATAGGTAAATAAACATAACATATCCAAACACAATTTGGCCAAATTCCTAAGCACATATACACCAACTATGTTAGCCATGTAAATACATATATAAACCAATAATCAAGGATGAGCACAACAATTGATTAAATTTCATATACATGTATCCTCCAATTCAATTTTCCATATACCGTGTAATCATATTTCCATATAATTCATATGTACCCTTATAATATTCTGTAATGAACCCTTACCATTTCATATCAGAATGATGCTCGTTGAACCATTTAGAATATCATTGGATACCCGGGATAGCTCCCACATGGTGTGCTAAACCATATAACTGTAATCTGTCAAATCTTGTATATGTATGCTCTCACAAGCTGTAAATCGGTATGCTCACATGAGCTGTAAATCGATATACGCTCACAAGCTATAGGTCAGAACGTAGCTACATGATGCTGCTCACATGAGCTGTGGAGTATCCGCAACACATACCAAACCTCAGCCATCAGTAGGACGTTCAGGACCAGCAACTAAATCATGTAAACCCTAATGACATGCCATTTGTATACTACGATTCTTAAAGTTCAAATGGGACTCGGTAATAGTCGTACTGTAACAGCCTGGTTTAGACCCTATTCGGAACGATGGTTTCAGGACAATGAATTTGAGTCAAAATAATTTTTACAAATTACTTTCTGTGTTTATTATGTGTGAATTTATATTCGTTAAAATTTTGTGTTTTAATTTTGTCGTTTGAGTGCTCGATTTAATAAAAAGGGTTTAATCGCGTAAAATAGAAATTTGATGGTTAAATGTGAAAGAGCCAAATTATTATTGTCCTTTAATTTGAGGTATTTATAATGCAATATTACCATAGTTAAAGTGATGGACGGTTTAAGACATGGTTTATAATGGCTTATTATTTTATAACAAAGGTTAAATAGGTAAAACGATAGTAATGTTATAATAATAAAACATAAAAAAATCAAAACCATGTGTTTATCTTTCCTACTTGACCGAATATGAAAAAGAAAGAAAGAAAAATAAAGATTTAAGGTTCAGCCATCGTTGAAGCTGGATTAAGGTATATAAGTAGCTCGATTTTTGATAATTTTTACGTTTTTGAGATCATTGCAGTGTAATGTACAAAGCCCATGCTTGAATTTCTGATTTTGATGAATATTTTGAGTTATGCCATTGATGAATAATTGAGCTTTGTGATGTTATATGATGAATTATGAAAGATATGTTTTGGATTAATATATTTTGTATTGGAACTTTTGATGAATTTGAGTAATTAAGGCTAAATTGCAAAAATAATAAATTGAGGGACTAAAATGTGAAATAAATGAAATGTATGGACTTGTATGATCATGGGTAACATTTGGCCTAAGCATAGTGTGTGCAAATTTTGCATGTTTTGTGTTTTGTAAAATTTGGACTAAATTGTAAAAAGTGTAAAATGTCAGGGGCAAAATGGTAATTTTCCCATTTATGTGTTTTTGAACTAAATTGAATGAATTTATGTTTGAGTGAGTTTAGTTTGAATATGTTTAGATCAATAACCAAAGAAATCAAATTTGGATCAAGGGAAAACCAAAGTTGTCGAATAATCGTTCTGTTTTGATTATCGTTGTCCGAGGTAAGTTTATATGCAAATAGATGTTGTAAATTTTAAATAAATACGAGTTATATATGCTGAAATGAATTATGTGAAAGTATATATGTGGTAGTCAAATGTCTATATGCTTAGGAGCTATGTTTACGAACTTGATTAGACCGAGATACGACATCCGAAAGCCTCGTACAAACCTTGGGAATAGCTAGGATACATATGTCATGACATAGGATTTTTGATATGTGATTACGTGTAAGACCACGTCTTGGATGTTGGCATCGATATGTGATTATAAGAACACGTCTGGGATGTTGGCATCGATATGTGATTACGTGTAAGAGCACGTCTAGGACGTTGGCATCGATATTGGATTATGTGTGAGACCACGTCTGGGACGTTGGCATTGATATGTGATTACATGTAAGACCATGTCTGGGACGTTGGCATCGATATGTGATTACGTGTAAGACCACGTCTGGGACGTTGGCATCGATATGTGACTATGAGTAAGACCACATTTAATACATTGGCATCGATATTTGATTCTGATATGTATGTGCGAGTAAGACCACGTTTAATACGTTAGCATCGATATATGATTTCTATATGTGTGGGTGAGTAAGACCACGTTTAATACATTGGCATCGATAAGTGATTCCAATATGTGTGTGCAAGTAAGACAACGTTTAATATGTTGGTATCGATATGTGATTCCGATATGTGTGTGCGAGTAAGACCACGTTTAATACATTGGCATCGATAGGTGATTCCGATATGTGTTTACGAGTAAGATCCTGTGTGAGATAGTGGCATCGATATGTAATTGAATGTAAGACCATGTCTAGGATATGTATAGTGGCATCGATATATTGAATGCAAATCTATATTCGTCAAAATGATATAAGTATGTGATATTAAAGTGTGAAACATGTGTATACATATATGAATGTGTATATATATTCGTCTATATGATGATATTATAACCTTGAAAGTAAATGATAACTTTGATAATGGATATATATGTATTTCGGCCAAGTTAAAGTTGATACATGAATGTATATATTGTATATGAATTTGCAAGTTTGAGATTAAATGTGATTATGATAGCCTAAATTGGTTTGGTTAAATTGAGTTGATTATGTCATTCAGATGTTTATTTGCTTATGACTTACTAAGCTATGATAACTTACTGTGTGTGTATGTTTGCTTTTGTTTTATAGATTCTGGAGACTAGTTACGGGCTCAGGGATCGTTAGCGAAGTCTATCACACTATCGTCTGTTTATCGATATTTTTAAAAGCTAAATTTCGAACCTAAGGCATGTATATGCTATACTAGTTTTCGGATATGTTTGAAGTGTTGTATATAATATGCCATGCGAAAATGGCTAATTTGATATATAAGTATTTGCTATCTTGATCATGGTTCTTGTGTGCGCTAAGTTTGGTTTGTATGCTATGCTCAAATGATGATTTTATTTGGTTTGGTTGAATCGGCTATGATATATATATAAGTATGAATTATGCTTGATATGTTACCTAATGTTTAATGATTTGGCTATGTCTTGTATTTGATAGTAATGATTTAATTTGCTTGATGAGTGTATTCAGTTAAATGTTGAATTTAGGTAATGAAATTATTGAATTGATGATTCGGCAATGTTATGTATATATATATGTGAAACATGTTCTATTTGGTTTTCCCATGTATTTTGGTAACAAGGTGATTCGGTTATGGCATGTAATAAAAGTGAGTTCAATATGCTTTCATTAAGTGAAGAAATGAATATGAATTATGTTAGTAAATTAATCATGATTCGGCACTTATATATATATATATAAGCATATGATGTGTTGGTTTGATATATATATATTTATATGTGCTTATCCAAACATGTAATCATTGAATTGGTATTGAATATGACCTTTGTTATTTTGCAAGATAAGTGATATTAACATGTTTAGATTTGGTTTTGGTATTTTAAAGTATTGAACAAGTGTTTGCTATGTTATATGTATATATATACATATTTGTGATGTGTTTGATGTGAAATGCAAATTATGGTTAATATATGGATTTGATTCTATGTGAGATTACATGCACGTAATGTAATTGAGTAAAGTTGAAAGTGGACATTAAAATAAACATAAGTAATAAGCATGATTACATTCAGCTAAGGCTTTGTAAAATGACCAAATGAATAGTAATTTAAGTTATAAGGAATGATGATTGTTTTTATGCAAAATAGGTGAATGTGAATGGTTATATGTACTTTGATGGTTTGACTATTCGGTGTTCTTTTAATATATGTCTAAATTGATACAGGACCTTTTAGTCTTGTGCAATCTACTTAGATGAACATATAAGTAGTTTATGATTTAGCCATTTAAAACGATACATATATATAGTAAAGTACTTATGCCATGAATGATTTGGTTAAATTTATTATATCTTTATTGTGCTAAATAGAGTTTTGCTAAAATAATATGTACTTAAATATGTTTACTTTATATAATTCATGTTTGTAATAATTGATTGAATTATTTAATATCTTTGATATGCATATGCCATGTGGTAAAATGATATATTTGGCACTATTTTCTTATGAATTATATAACATGATATATGTTTGAAAAATGTTATGATATGATTCATAAAGAATTTAAATTAGTTATATTGTTAATATTTGATTGTTTTAAGAGTTTGAGCAAGTGTACACATATGATTGTTCAGAATTTGTGTCTTGTCCGGTAATACCTTGTAACCCTATTCCGGCGACAGATATGGCTTAGGGGTGTTGCACATACTTTGTTGGATATGCGATCGGTATGTATGAATAACAATTCACAATATAATTATAATTTGATTTAAACATATATAGACGATTTAATTACATGAACTTAACTCAACGAGTATATGTAGATACAGAGGCGATTAATCTGAGATTTCCCCTTTGCCCCAATGTAACTTCGTACGAGGTCTGTCTTAATCTATATGGATAAATTTAACTCAATTTAATATATAACTCATTCAATTTAGCCCAAAATCATATTTTGGAAAAATTACTATTTTTCCCCTATACTTTTAATTTCTTTGTAGTTTAGTCCCTAGCTCATAAAAATGGAAATTTATGCAATTTCACCATAACCCACTATAGCCGAATATCAACTAGGTCCCTAGCATGCCCTATGTTACATTTATATAATCATTTCACCATGTATAATTTTCTACTTTTCAATTTAGTCCCTAATTGAAAGTTTCACCAAAAATTCATTTACAAAACTTATTTATATAACAACCATCCATATTCTAACATCAAACTTCAAAACTCATGTACATGCATCAGTGGTAAAACTCCAATAGTTTAACAGTTTCATAAATCCTAAGGCTAGCTAGATTAAGCTACAACAATCTAGAAACCGTAGAAATCATTAAAAATGGGCCAAAAATCATTTACATAAGAGAAAATGAAGCTTGGTTGATTCCTAGCTATGGCTTCTGTAGCAAAATCAGTTGAAAACTCAAAATGAAGAATATGGATAAAATTTTACTTAAGTTATTTTGTCATTATTAATTAATTTACTTATATAACTTTTAAAAGTTTTAAAAATTACGCAAATTCCAGGCCATGTATATCCACTATCACTATTTATGGTCTAATTACCATAGAAAGACTCTTTTACTTTAAAGTTCTATAGCTATTTAATACTTTTAGCTACTAGAACTCAACTTTTGCTGTGACAGCCCAAAATTGACCCTAGTCGGGATGTGGTTTCGGGACCACAAAACCGAGGCATAAAAATAATTTAAAATTTATTTTGATGCCTATAATATGTGTTAATTCATGTGTGACATTTTTGATGTTTCGATTTAGAGTTATAAATGTGAATTTCACTAGAAAGGATCTAGTAGTAAACTTGAAAGTATGATGGGGAAATGTGTGATGACTAGTTGATAATGCATGCAAAAATAAGGGATTTGCATGTCAAATTTCCCCAACATGAAGTGGCCGGCCATGACAAGGGTGTATGGGCTAAACATGTCATGAAACATGTTTTGTTGGTGTATTAGGGAGAAATAATAAACAATGGTGTATGGGTGATAAAAGAATGAAAAAAAATGTGTGTGAGTGTGGTATCTTCTCCCATTGCCGTGAGTTGTAGAGAAAGAAAGAAAAAATTTTGTTCATCCATTTTCTCTTCTTTGGCCGAAAATACTAAGGAAAAGGAAGGATTTTTGCTTCATGCTTGGTTTAGAAGAGAACTAGAAGGAGATTTGGCTATACTTGCATCAAGATTAAGGTATGTTTGAGGTTGTGTCATGAGATTCATGCTTGTTTTGGTTGCTAACTTGATGTGCATGTTAGCCATGGTTCAAATCCTTGTTATGCCATAGAAATGGTATTTGGCCAAGGTTGATATTGTGTTGAAGCCATTGCATGCTAAATGTGAAGCTTGCTAATGATGCATGTAATGATGGATTGACTACTCTTGAAATTTCTTTTTAGTATTCTTGAGTAGGGCATTGAGTCCTTTGTTTAACCATGACCAAAAATTTAAAAGGAGTATGGTGTGTGAGGTATTCGCCATGGCATGCTCATGAGCATGGTTTATGTTTCTTGCATGTTATTTAAAATTTGTGTTTTGGATGGTTATGAACACCTTGAAATTGGCCTTGCACCTATATGTGTATATGTGTTTGCACATGATGATTTGGTTATGAAGTAAATGATAAATATGTTTGTTTAAAGAAGAAATGGTTGAAGAATGTTTGTGAAACTTGCATGTATATTCGGCCTAGTACTTATATGGTGTGAAAATCTCAAATTTATTGTTGATTTGTGCAAGTATGACTAAGTAAAATCTGCCATATGAGTGCTTGATGCTATGTTATAATTATTGAGCTTAAGTATGTGGATGTAAGTGTGTGCGGCCTTATAAGGGCTAAGTACCTTGGATTCCCTTTGATATTCAAAACGATTAAATCAATTTATTTGTTAACATTAAGCTCAAGAGCAAAGGGAACTAGCTCCAATAAAGGAAAAGAAAAGGTGATTGAATAGCCGTTGGAAGCGCCGATAATCTCCAAGGTAAGTTTTCGAGTATCGAAACTTAGATTTTGATTCGATTGAATGAAGTAATAAGCAATCAAATTGTGCCCTTGTATGTGGCCATTGAGCCGAAATGATATTCTTGATTAAGTAAATTGTGCACAAAAGTTTGTTATGAAATTGAAACAAAGATGTGTATGAATGTGCGATTGTGATATCGGGCTAAGCCCAAGGCAATTGTGTGAGTTGTGATATCCGAGCTAAGCCCGAAGGCAATTGTGCGAGCTATGATATCCGGGATAAACTCCGAAGGCAATTGTGCGAGTTGTGATATCCGGCTTAAGTCCCGAAGGCATTTGTGCGGGTTATCATAACCGGCTATGTCCCAAGGTGTTTGAACAAGTAGCTATATCCGGATAAACTCCGAAGGTATGTGATTCGAGAACTTTGAACTTGCTGTAAAAATTTTCAGTTAATACGCTTGTGAAATTCCCAACAACAAGGTACGTTTCGTGTGTGCTTTGCACACTATGAGTAAGTGTATGTGCGTATTCGCTCCCAAGATAAATGAGTTATCGGCCTTGACTAAGCCGTTATTAGTGTATGAATATAAGAGTTGGGATTGTGAAGTAAGCATGTCTTTGAGAAATTGTGCATATGAATTATTGTTTAGCTACTTGAATGCTATGCTTTGGTTGTGTGTATATTATGGCTCGAAACTTACTAAGCATAAATTGCTTACTCCGTTTCTTTGTTTCTCTGTTTATAGATTTTGCTCGTTAGCAATCGGATTCGGGATCATAGAAGTTGAAGTCAACCACACTATCAATGTAACACCCCGAACCCGAGACCATCGCCGGTGTTGGACACGAGGGGTTAACAAGCCAAGTTCACATATTTTGCCCCCCAATTTGACATTTCCAGTCAGGCTGGAAAACTGCGTCACCGTCGCCTTAAAAATCATATCTCAAGTTTCAAAACTCGGAAACTGGTTTCGTAAATTTTCCCTGAATTTAGACTCATATATCCATCCATGGATTTATTTCTAGAATTTTTGGTCGGGCTAATTGGTACAGTTTATTAGTTAAAGTCACCCATGTTACAGGGATCGACTGCTCTGCCCTTTGCGCGTTATAACTTGAATATCTCTCTGTACAGGGCTTTAATACTGGTGCCGTTTGTTTCTAATGAAACTAGACTAAAAATGGAATCTGTACATATAAGTCATGACTCCTAATTCTTTCTAGATAATTTATAGTAAATTTTTAAAGTTGCGACAGGGTACCCAGAAACCGTTCTGGCCCTGTCTTACAATAGCTTTAATATCTCTTAACATGTAACTCCTATGACCATTTCGTTTCTTCCATATGAAAATAGACTCATCAAGGTTCATTTAAATAGCTTATTAACTATTTAATACCTTTCCTACAAATTTTGGTGATTTTTCACATTCACGTCACTGCAGCTGGCAGCATCTGTTTTTAAGGTAGGTCTTACCTATTTTGTAGTCTCCATGAACCAACTAGTCTTGCCATACATAGGTTCATATATGATCATTTTAACCATACCAATGGCTGATCATGTGACCAACATTCCCATCTCCAATCCATAATCACATCATGACACCATATATATATATACAAACCGCAAATAGTCTAAGTTCGTACTTCACTTTTACGAGCCATTTTCGCATGGCCGTACACATATACATCACAGCATATTTAAACCAACAAGGGTAGTCCTATACATGCCATTTCAAAGTTCAACCAAAATTTATACCAAAATAGAGGCGTTGATAGTGTGGATGACTTCGACTTTAATGATCCCGAATCCGATTGCTATCGAGCATAATCTATAAACAGAGAGCCAAAGCAACGGGTAAGCATTTTATGCTTAGTAAGTCTCAAGGAATAAAATCAGCTTTAATTTAAGCAATACATTCACATAACCAAATGCATCATTTCATTAATACACATTCTCATAATCATTCTTACTTCACACTTCATCATTATATACTTTCACAAAGTATCAACCATTCCAATAGCTGAAATTCGTTAGTCGACTGAGCGAATGTTGCTCAAATATGTCGACTTTCCAATGCACATATAAACGTACCTTATTCTTTGGGCTTTTCGAAACCTTATTCTTTGGGCTTTTCGAGCTTACTAATTGAATTTATTACAGCAACCAACACTCACCTCCAGCCCAAGCTTCTTCGGAATACAACCGGATATAACCACGTGCACGAATGCCTTCGGGTCTTAGCCCGGATAGAATGACTCGCACGAATGCCTTCGGGTCTTAGCCCGGATGTAGCCACTAGCACAATTGCCTTCGGGTCTTAACCCGGATATAATTTCCAGCATAATTGTCTTCGGGGCTTAGCCCGGGTATCATTCAATTTCTCATGCACACATACATCAATAATCATTGGACATACATATTTCATTTTCGTTACTAAGGCTCAAACACAATTATAATCACTAGCATAATCGCCGGACTTAGCCCGGTATCATTCGAATACTCATACACACATAAATCAATAATCAATACATCCATATTTCATTCCACATAATTCAATTAAGGTCACTTCTTGAGGACTTACTCGGATGTTGTCGAACGGCTTTTACAACTATTCGATCACTTTTTCCTTCCCTTGTCCAATTGTGGCCCTCTAAGCTCTTGAGCTAATTCAAACAAATTCAATTTATTAAAACCTCATTGTGCTAGCTTATGGCGAATATGACAAGGAGTTTAAATGGTCAAATGGCCACCCTTTAGCTTGAATACACAATGGTCATGCACATTTTATACTACATCAAGCAATTCAATACAATTCATTCGGGCATCAAGGAAAAGCTAAGGCCTTCAATAGGCTACCTAAGGCCGAATATACATGTCCATGTTGAGGCCAATTATGCACTTAATACCACACAAAAACAGCATGCATTTTACTAGTTAATGCTTTGCATGTTGTAGCTCAAAACTTATAATATAGCATCAAGCACTCATATGTGTGCTAGGCGAATGTGCTTGCAATTTCACAAGCATTCTTCAACATCTTCTTCTTTAAACAAACATATTCATCACTTACTTCATAGCCAAAACATCATGTGCAAACATATATATACATATATGAGCATGGCGAATTTCAAGGTGTCCATAGCCATCTAAAACACAAATTTTAACTAACATGCAAGAAGCATGAACCATGCTCATGAATGCATCATGGCCGAATACATCATAATCATGCCCCTTTTATCTTCAATCATGGTTAAACAAAAAGAAAGTTCAAAGTCTTACTCAAGATGGCTACAAAGAAATTTCAAGAGTAGACAATCCATCATTGCATGCATCATCATCAAGCTTCACACTTAACATGCAATGGCTTTATCACAATACCAACCTTGACCAAATACCACTTCCATGGCATAACAAGGATTTGAACCATGGCTAACATGAACATCAAGTTGGCAACTAAAACATGATTGAATCTCATGACACAACCTCATACATACCTCAATCTTGATGCAAGTTTAGCCAAATATCCTTCTAGATCTCTTCTAAACAAAGGAAATGAAGCAAAAATCTCTTCTTCCTGTTAGTATTTTTGGCCAAAAAGGAGAGAACAAGGATGAACAAATTTTTTTGTTTTCTCTTCTTGGTTGCACGGCAATGGGGGAATGCTACTCTCACACACATTTTTTTTTTCATTCTTTTCTTACCCATGCTTATTTGTTTATTATTTCTCCTAATGCCCAACAAAACATGTTTCATGACATGTTTAGCCCATATCTCTTTGTCATGGCCGGCCATCACTTGTAAAAAGGGGAATTTGACATGCAAGTCCATTATTTTGCATGCATGCTTTAATTAGTCATCACACATTTCCCTATCGTACTTTCAAAGTTCACTACTAAGTCCTTTCTTGTGGAATTCACCTTTATAACACTAAATCAATCATCATAAAATGTCATACATGAGCACACACATATTATAGGCATCAAAATAAATTTTTAATTATTTTTTATGCCTCGGTTTTGTGGTCCCGAAACCACATTCCGACTATGGTCAATTTTGGGCTGTCACAATCAAAGCCCTTTTTGGTACTCCTTTAGTTGAGTTTTGGATATGGCATGTATAGGACTACCCTCGGTTGTTTTTAAGTACTTTGTGATGTATATAAAAGGCCATGCGAAAATGGTTCGTAAAAGTGGAGTATGAAAATTGACCATATGTGGTTTGTAATTATATTTGGTTTCATGATGTGATTATGGTTTGGAATGAGAGAGTTGGTCACATGATCAGCCATTGGAATGGCTAAATATGATCATATGTGGACCTAAGTATGACTAGACTATAGTTGGTCCATGGGAACTACAATATAGGTAAAGCCTACCTTAAAAACAGAGGCTGCCAGCTGCAGTGACGTGGATGTGAAAAATCACCAAAATTTGTAGGAATGGTGTTAAATAGTGAATAAATTATGAGATAGAACCTTGACGAGTCTATTTTCATGTGATAGTAACGAAATGATCATATGAATAGTATAGCGAGAGATATTAAAGTTCTCGTGAGACAGGGCCAGAACGGTTTCTGGGTCCCCTATCGCGACTTTGCAAATTTACCATAAATTATCCAGAATGAATTAGAAGTCATGCCTTATATGTGAAGATTCCTTTTTGAGTCTAGTTTCATTATAAACAAACGGCATCAGTATTGAAACCCTGTACAGAGAGATATTCAAGTTGTAACGCGCGAAGGTCAGTGTAGTCGACCCCTGTAACATGGGTGACTTTAACTAATAAACTGTACCAATTGACCTGACAAAAAATTCTAGAAATAAATCCATGGATGGATATATGAGTCTAAATTCAGGTAAAATTTACGGAATCAGTTTCCGAGTTTTGAAACTCGAGATATGATTTTTAAGGACAGTGACGCAGTTTTCCAGCCTGTCTGGAAAGGCCAAATTGGTCGGCACTTTAAGAGGATTTGTCTCGTTAACCCCTCGTGTCCGACACCGGCGATGGTCTCGGGTTCGGGGTGTTACATTTGCACTTTACGCGATTTAGTCCTTTTTATCAAATCGAGCATGTAAACGGTAAAATTTATTAACGAAATTTTTATACGGTATTTGTTGTCCTGAAACCATTGTCCTGATTTCATTGAAAATCGGATATTAAATTTCTAACATGGTTATCCAACGCAGAGTTCATCACAGGAGTATTGCACATCGAAATCAAATCCAAATCTTTCTCAAGAGTGCTACTAGCCTCAGTTTTAAATAAAGAACATGAGTAATCCTAAACCATCTCACGAATACCTCTAGAATCGGTAACCTAATTACCCTCAGTATTACGTAATCCCTTAATCGTATTTCTGTTGTTTCTTTACTTTAGCCTAATAGGCCTCAAACTTAAAAAAAAAGCCTTGGGTCCTTCATATCCTCCCTCGGCTTCTTCCTCAAAGTGTTTAAAAGAATGGCATTGTAATATCCTGAATTAGGGCTTAATCAGAATAGTGGTTTCGTGACCACAAATCTAAGATAGAAATAATTATTTTATAATTATTTTCATGATTATGATATGATTGCATGATTGTGTGAAAATTTCGTGATGAAATTCTATGCCTAAAGTGCTTAAATTGAAAGTAGGGACTAAATCGAATAAGTTGCAAAATTTGCATTCTAGAAGTTTTTAGTATGAAATTTCATTGAAATATTAATTAGGAGATCTTAAATAGCAATTTGACCAATTTTAAGTTCATGGACAAAATTAGGACATGGAAGGAATTTTGAAAGTTTAGTAAGGAGGGGCATTTTGGTCATTTAGATATTAAATGAAATAAAATGGGAAAAATAACACAAAATTGGTCATCATCCTCCTTAGTTGTTGCCGAATTCTCCCTCTCTCCATAGCTAGGGTTTCTTCAACTTTCAAGCTCCATAGTAAGTGATTCCAAGCCCGCTTTTAATGTTCTTTACGCTTTTGGAATCCTTAAGCTCGATTAAGCTTATGCTTGCAATAATTCAACCTAGGGTTTATATTTGGAAAAATACCCATAGGTGAAATTTGTGTATTTTGATGTTTTATGATAGAATATGGGGTTTTAAATTATGTTAGACAACTTGTGCTACTCAGTTTTGAGTGAAAATGAGTAAAAGGGCTTAATTGGCAAAAATACCTAATAGTCACAAGTATGTGTTAGAGTGAGAATTTGATGTTGCCATAGAAGGGAAAAGTGATCAGCATGTTATAAAACATAAGAATAAGGAATAAAGTTTAATTCCCGAGCCTAGGGGAAAAAGTGTAATTATGCAAAAGTTTAGGGGCAAAAGTGTAATTTTTTCAAAGTTCGTATTAAATGCTGTTTTGATGAATGTATGTATTAAATGAGATTAATTTGGTATTATAGATCAAGAGAAACGAGATTCAAGTCGCGATCGAGGAAAAGAAAAGATTGTGGACTAAATTGCAAAATCTTTATATTTTGGTACCGAGGTAAGTTGATGAGTAAATAATGTAGCATAATTGTTATTTTTAAGTTATTGATGTTAATTATATAATACGCTGATTTTTTATCGTGAAATATTATGCTTTGTGGTTAATGTTGAGTAATATGCAAATTATGTTTACTACTTGATAAATATGAATTGCTACCGAGTATCGGTTCCGATATTCCATGGAAGACGACAAATGTGAGATCGAGGGAAAAAGCCCGTTTGAACCTTAGGAATAGATTAGGATACAAGTGACATGTCACTAGGATGGTTGAGCATCCGAACTCGTTGAGTTGAGTCCGAGTTCACTTATGGATGCAAATGTCCAAACTCGTTGAGTTGAGTCCGAGTTCGTGAGATGTAACTAGGCATCCGAACTCATTGAGTTGAGTCCGAGTTCACTTATGGATACGAACGCCCGAGCTCGTTGAGTTGAGTCTGAGTTCACTTAGGGGCGGGTTACATGATTTCTTGATTACATATGAGACACTTATGTGCAAATTATCCGTGTATTCGAGTTGTATTCCGATGTGTTCAACTGGTGAAATTTCTAGTGAAATGAAAGAACACTTAAGATGCAAGCGACGTTTTGGTAAGTGTTGTGAAATGGAAACTTTGGACAGGTATGTTCTTAACCCTCGGGTTGATAATAGATACAACAACGATAAGGCGGTAAGATGATGAATGATGTTTAGAAATATGATATATGTTTTGGTGATACCATGCTAAAGTTGTTTGGTATATTTGTATTGTTATGTTACTTGTTATTTACATATGAACTTACTAAGCATTTATGCTTACTCCTCCTCTTTATTTATTGTAGTTTTGAACAAGCCATTTCGGGAATCGGGACGGTCGAAGGTTCGATCACACTATCCAAAGGACTTTCATCTAGGTAAATGGCTTGTAAAACTTAAGTATGGCATGTATAGCAATATACTTATTTTGTGTAAATAATTTTATGATATAGCCATGATTGGTTGAGAAAATGTTTGATATTGATAAGTCATGGTGATGGTTAAATTTAGATCATGTTTGATATCATGGAAGTTTAATAGGTTATCTAGTTCATAACAACTCATGAAAAGATGAAACTTGCCTTAAAATAGAATATTGTCTGCAAGAATGACATGAATTTAAAAATCACTAAAAATAGTATAAATGGAACTAAATGATGAGTAAGTTATGAAATTGAATATTAATGAGTCTATTTTCATGTGGATTGAGTAAAACAGGCATATAAATTATATTTTATGAGATATTTAAAGGGCCAGAGTGATTTCTGGATCCCCTGTTTTGACTTTAAAAATTCATAATAAATTTTAAAAAAATAATTAGAAGTTTTTATTTATATTTACAGATTCCTTATTGAGTCTATTTTTAAGAGAAACAAACCTCATAGTAATTGAAATTCTGTATAGAGATATATCTGATTCGTAATACACATAGGTCAGAGCAGTCGAACCCTAAAACAGGGGAGACTTTAACTAATAAACTATACTAATTGGCCCAACCAAAACTTCTAGAAAAAATTAGTAAATATATATATGAGTCTAGATTTAGGGAAAAATTACAGATCTTGATTTCGAGTTTCGTAACTCGATATATAATTTTTCTTGTAACTATGACGCGGGTAGCTAGAAAGCTGTGAATGTAGAAACAAATGATTTGAAGTTCTTAATTTGATAAATTATGTTCGGTAACTCCTCAAGCTCGACTCCGGCGACGGTTTCGAGCGTGGGGGCGTTACAGGCATCATGGTCTGATCTAGCCTGACGAATCACAGTCGAAGATAAGAATGACACATATCTTAACCAATTAGTTGAAACCAAAAACCTATCGAGCCTTTCCTTAACCAACCTGCTCCCATCACGATTTTTTGTTGACATAAACCACCCCTTTTCCTGCTTAATATCAACCAACGCTAATTCATCCATAACCTCTCGAAAGTTATACATTACCACCCTAGGACTACATCCCCCCACACTTATCTTTATCATCCATAACTTCATTAAAATCTCACCCAATGATCCAATCACCTCTCACAAGACTCCTAACTTTCTAATGGGTCTCACATAACCTATGTCTCTGATTTGGTTCGAGATAGCCATAGATGCCCATGAATCAAATCTGAACATTCCTCTCATTTTTAACCAAAGAGTCAACATGATGCAATGGATAATTCTCAATAGTCACGCTTACTTTATCCCTCCATAACAATGCCAACCCCCTCTTGCGACCATCAGGATCAACAACAAAGCATCCGTCCATTTTGTTCCGAACACGGATATTCTCAAATTCATTAGCCTAGAGTTTAGTTTCACTCAAGAACTTGATGCTGGGGTCTTTGATAGCGAAGAGCTATCTCAACTCACGAACTATTGTAGGGCTCCTACCATCACGACAATTCTAACAAAGGATTTTCATGGCTCTGGACGGGGCGATCACCAGCCCCTGCCTTGAAAGGAGAAGCTCCCTTTGACAATTTCCTACGGACCATTCTCAATGGGCTCTTATGAAGACCTTCCTCATTCCCGGCCTTATTCTTTTTGCATTTGTTCCTCGTTCTTCCAAGATTCTCCCTCATGGCTAGATTAGCGTCCTTACCTACTGGTGAGCATGAATCTGATACCTCATCCCCTATTTTTGCCTTTTCTTTCCCCCTCTATATCATCACGAAACCCCCTCCGTAGTCTTGGACCTCCCACCGTCTTATTTTTTCCCTTCCCTAATTTCTAGGGTTTTTTTTTCTGTTTAGCCAAAAACTCACACCCTAATTTGGCCGTCCCAATTTGACCGTTAACCAATTACCATAATGGAATTTCAAATTATCAATTCTTTTGATACTTTCAACCTACCTGTATTTTTGAGTGTGATGTTCTACACAACCGCATATATAGCAAAATGTACAAAGTCGTTCACACTTGATGGCACATATGATCTTGTCTTCATCAATCTCAACCATATGTACAACCTGTCTCAAGGGTTTAGAGATATCCAATTTAACCCTTACCCTAATATAATCAATCTAGCATTCGTCTCTGTCTCTCCAATCAATAGCCAAGACCTCTCCTATAGCTCCCCTAACATTAATGGCCATTTGACAGTCCATTCTTTTGAAAGGGATATTATAAATTCAGACCCAAAATGGCACATGATGAAAATTATAGCAGCTCATGTCTTGTCCTTTCACAAAAGGAACCATGGAAAATAAACACTGATCAAAGCTCCAAAAGGCCAAATTAAAGATCCTTTCCTTATCCTCCTTCGACCCATATTTCACCAAGAACAGACCTTCCATCATTGCCACAAAATTTAATGTATTTTTTGTAAACCATAGAGATTTTAGAACCCGATACATTGTTTCCCTATTGATTTTTTCCTCAGCCATAAATTTTCCTACAGCCCATGCCTCAAAACCCTGCATGTTAGATTCTGTTGTATTTCGACACACCATTATTTCCCTTCCAAACTATGGAAATTTTAGATTTGCAAGCATTCCATTCAGTTCATCGTCCATAATGATCACCCAAAAGCACCCTAATAGCCCCAAACACCGATAACCAAATAAACAGACTGCACAAGCACCAGGCTCCTTACACGCACGACAAAGGTAAAAACAACTACCCACCGAGAACCAAAAATTCCACCGCCCCTAACGCAACCACAATAGAACCATAAGATGCCACAAAATAAAGAAGGATAACTAGATAAAAGAATAATAGAAAAACCATAGAGTGACAATAAGTGATAACTAAAACAAATAGAAAGGACTATCCTAAGATGATTAGACAAGAATAGTTCACAAACAGGCTTATCAATGATCAGGAAAACACAAAGGAGCAAAAACCACCCGAAACCTTATTAGACAGTCCCTTTCAATTACATAAAATGGAAAAGAATATGTGGAATTAAGAAGAAATAAAAAGAAGGCGAGATGATATAAGGAAAATAAGGAGAAGAACTAAGAGATTTAGCCACCGAGCCCGATGTTGAGGCAGCACAACCCACTAAGCGCAAGCGATCAAGAGAGAACTATCCTGGCAGTGTGCCCTTAGAATGATCAAGGACGACTCCTCCTTACGCTTCAAGAGATCAAAACCCCTCCTCCACCTATGCTGAACTTATCAAACGTACAAACAACAAATCCCTTTGTTATGAGCCGAATGAAAGCAGGAAGAAGTCAACTTTTTAAAATGAAACAGGGAGTTTTAGGGATTACTTAAACGATGCGTTCTGCTTATAATAGAAATACCGCCATGTCATTTTTCTTGTTATTTTGTTTATAAAACGTATGATGTGCATGGAAGCAGATATCGAAATATTGAAGGAAAAACTTTCAGAGCTCTCTCCATCTCTCTCATTTCTTCTCTATTCTTTCTCTTTTCTTCCTCAATTCTCATATCTAAATTTTCAGAGTGTAACAAGGGTATCAGAGCTATTACGATCCCATAATGGCCGATGATAGTGTGTCCACTCAATTACAGAAAGAGGTAGGGAACATACAACAGGAAATCTTAAAAATCTAAGAGGAAATAGCTCGTTTGGAGATGAAAATAGAGACTCAGCTACAGGAATTCAAAAGTGAGTTTTGGGAAGATTTGTAAGCCTTGTTAGGACAGTATTTTGGACCTCCTCCGAAGGGATCTCTAGCAACTAGCTCAACAGATCAAGGGAAAGGGGTTTTAGGGGCTCCTCTTGGGTTTCTACCTAAGGACACTGGGCATCCACCCGCACCGATGGATCCACTTGTTGCGGATGCGAGTAGTGTACACTTGCAACATTAAACTTTTGTGGCAGGAACTTTAGCGAAGATAAGTCGATTGGAGTGTCCCAGGTTTGATGGTACTGACTTTCAAGGATGGTGGACCAAGTTGGAGCAATATTTTAAGGTAGAAGGGACCCCAAACTCTAGCAAGATCCGTGTAGTGATGTTGAACTTAGATGGTCGAGCTCTAGAGTGGCACCATTTTTATTCCCAGTGTAATGGATGTTTACAAATGTTGACGTGGCCAGCTTACATGAAGAGCCTGTAAGACCGCTTCAAATTTGGAAAGTTTGGGAATCTAATGAGGGAGTTGGTACATCTGAAACAGCATGGTACTGTTGAGCAATACCAAGATGCGTTTGTGGGTCTATTGAATCAGCTACATCTTCCTGAGTCCTATGCCCTTAGTATTTTTCTTAGTAACCTGAAGGTGGAAATCGGCTACTACCTAGATTTGTTTGAACCATCTACTTTGATTGAAGCATTTCAGTTGACTAGGAAAATTGAAGTCCTGCTGTCTTATTCAACCAAAGGATATGGGGTAACAACATCAGGGAATAGTTCACCTAGAGTGCTATCTAACGCTTCTGTCACTTCTAGATATTCTTCTTCTCCCACAAGGGCTATCTCAGTTTCGCAATTTATGAGTAATGCCTCAACTAACAAATTGGGTTATAAAACTATATCACCAGCATTGATGGCTGAGCAAAAATAAAAGGGCCCCTGTTTTTGGTGTGGGGCCAAATACCAGGCAGGGCACAAATGCACGAAATCTCAATTGTATCAATTGTTGCTGAAACCTTTTTCTGATAGTGAGGCAGAGGATTTTCATGACTGCTCTGAAAAATTAGAGGAAAGCGTGACTGAAGAAGAGCACCCCAAGTCTCATATGATCTCGTTGCATGCCCTTACTGGTCTACAAGGGCATAATACCATGAGGGTGGTTGCTCGAGTAGGGTCATGTTTGGCTATTATTTTCGTGGATTCAGGGAGTATGCATAACTTTATCGACACAAGACTGGTTAATAGGTTACTACTACCAGTGGTGAACCAAGAGCAGTTGAAGGTATTGGTAGCAAATGGAAGTTGTTTGTTCACTAAAGGAATGTGCAAAGGAGTTTCGTGGGAGGTACAAAATTACAGGTTTGAGACAGACTTTATGGCCTTACCGGTGAAGGGCTGTGACATGGTGTTGGGAGTACAATGTTATTGGCACTTGGGGATATTATATGGAGCTTTGGTTCTTTGACTATGCAGTTTGACATTAAAGGGGCACCATGTGTTATTCAAGGCATTGTTCCTGGTTAATTAGCAAGAGGAAGCAGTGAGCAGAATCCAAAGTGTTTTGTGACTATAGAGGAGTCGGTGGGGCCTTATACAGTTGCACTGAGTTCTCCCAACCAACTAAAACTTAGTACCAAGGAAGTCAATGACTCTAATGATCGACTTCAGAAGCTGTTGGTAGAATTCGATGACATCTTCCAGGTTCTAAGAGGGCTACCACCACATAGGTTACAAGACCACAGAATACCTTTGAAGGATGAAGGGGTAGTGGTCAAGATGCGACCCTATCGATATCCATCTATACAAAAGAATGAAATGGAGAAGCTTATCCAGGAAATGCTTCAAGCTAGGATAATTCAAGACAGTACTAGTACATTTGCCTCTCCTATAGTAATGGTCAAAAAGAAAGACGGCAATTGGAGATTATGCATGGATTATAGACAATTAAACCAACATACAATTAAGGATAAGTTCCTTATTCCTATCATTGAGGAGTTGCTGGATGAGCTAGGTGAAGCTAGAGTATTTTCCAAACTTGATTTGAGGTTCGGATATCATCAAACCCGCATGTGGGAACCCGATGTGCCCAAAATCATATTTTGGACGCAGGAGGGGCATTATGAGTTTCTCGTGATGCCCTTTGGCCTCACTAATACCCCCTCTAGTTTTCAGGCTCTCATGAACTTGACTTCTAGCCAATGTTGAGGAAGTTCGTGCTAGTATTCTTTGATGACATACTCGTCTATTCAACATCGTGGTCGGAACATCTGCAAATTTGAGGTCAGTCCTTCTCATTTTAATAGAACAATAGCTATATGCTAAACGGACTAAATGTTGTTTCAGCTCTTCTCAAATTCAATATCTGGGGCATATACTACACGCGGGAACTGTTTCGATGGATACCACTAATATTGATTGTATATCCTGTGGCCAACCCCTCGATCAGCTAAAGAGTTGCGCAGCTTGTAACACCCCAAACCCGGCCCAGACGTTATGGCCATATCTGACGTGTCACATGAACTTACGACTTAGTATGCATTCGCTGGTTTAAGTGATTGGGGTGGTCTTTGTAAAAACAGCGGTTGAATGAAAAGTTAGTTTATCAATCTTTAGGCTATCCATTTGTTGTGCTTGTTGAGTTTTGAAAACGTTCATTAATTTTGAAAACTCATGACCTAACACTAGCATTTTAGTCATCATATAAACATAATCGTAAAATAAAACCATAACGGAAAAAGAAATTTAAATAGCGGCCTTATTACAACTTAAAACCCAAAATTAAATCAGAATATAAAAATAATAAAAATAAACTAACTTAGAAAAAACTAACTTTGCAGATATGTGGCCACTCCGAATCCCTCACAGCTCCAAGCCCACTATGGTTGGGGATTTCCTGCTGAGATGAAAATAAAGGGTGAGTTTGGTAAACTCAGTGTGTAACATAACCCAACCATAGCCCAAAACAGATCAAACCTCAGAGTCAGACTTATCTAGGCCTTGGCCTAGTACAAAAATCAGAATGAAACCCATAGGCCCATAGCAGATACAGAACAAATATATCATGAATGCAGAAATCCCAACCCAGAGCCATCCATAACACCCCCGTACCAGCCTTACACCATGTGGGGAGACTACTCAACCCACCCAATCGCTACACACCACAGAAATTGCAGCGAGGCTGTCAGCTATTGTGACGAAGTCACCAGATATAGATATTGTGGCTAGGCCACCAGAACAGATATATATATATATATATATATATATATATATATATATGCGGTTAATTACCAGATTTAAACAAAGGTTGCCGATATTGTGACGAAGTCACCAGGATAGATATATGTGGCGAGGCCACCAGATTGCAGTGAGGCTGCCAGAACGCTTCCTTCATCAATATAAACCCATGTCCCATGCAACAGAAATAATATGTCATGGTATACGTATACAGAAACAAAACATCATGCTTTTCAGAAAAAAAAATATAACCCTAGGGGTAAAATCGTAATTTTGCATGCATAAGGGTATTTCAGTAATTATTACCTATTGCTAAGGTTTCATGCTTATTCTAACGTTTACCAAGTAATCAGAAGTACTTACCTCGTCTTTTTACCAAAGTGGGCCCGTTGGCCTATTGGCCCGTTTTCGGCCCATTAAGTCCAAAAATACCGTTGTGCACGAAAATGCACTCTGCACTCTAATCATCCAAATGCACCATATTCATTAACAACTGTCTCACGAGCACTCGCACGCTCGCGAGTTCACAAAATACCGACGTTTCGGTATTTTGGCTTTTTCTGATTCAGTCTAAGGGAGGGTGTCGTTTACACACCTGGTTGATGACTATTGATGACGATATCTCCCACGCGATAATCCTACAATCGATCACTAACACATTACACTTACGAATTAACTATAACTAACATAAATCCACGTCAACTAACCCAATCATCACACAAGTTAGTCATTTACGCATGAGGGGCAAAATGGTAATTTTACCCCACGAGGGTATCTCAATAATTCTACCTTACAGGGGCATTTCGGTATTTCTACCCTACAAGGGTATTTCAGTAATTCTACCCTACAAGGGTATTTCAGTAATTCTACCCTACAAGGGTATTTCAATAATTTTACAAATCAAGAGTATTTTGGTAATTTTACAAACAGGGGTATTTTGGTAATTTTACAACTTATCCACTTGGGCCTACGGACCCATTGGGACCACATGGCCCATTTTAGCCCATCGCGGCCCGAAATAGCCGTCCTACTGCTAGAGTAATGAAAAATACACACCTGCTAGGAGACTGCAGTTAATCTGCGCTCCAAACACTCTTAGCTGACGCCCAACCCAAACAAGCACGCCATAAAGCGAAAGGGATCAGCCAAGAAAGGTACCTCTACTCTCCTCATGGTTCTCCCTATTTAAAGGCAACTTCGCATCCCCTCTTATGTTAGCTTCCCGATGTGGGATCTCTCCGTCACCAGAGTTTAAAACCAACACCAACTCTTGCCATCCCAACATAGCAAAATAAATGCTCTTTGATTGCCATGAGTTTCGAACCCTGGACCTCCTTGCCAACTCTATGACGCCACCTTCTTGCCTCTTATGTGGTGCTACTTTGCCATTAGACCACAAGGCTTTTTGTGGCACAATTTTCCCAACAATATTCTTAAGCCCTACCTACTACACCCAGGGTTTGATTCACCTTAAACCAAAATTTTTGCTAAATTCCAGATTTGAACCCAGAACTTCTCCAACACTTCTCAGCACACTTAAACACTACAACAAGCCTTCATTAATGAAATTTACATGCACAACAAAATATTATAAGCTGCCTTCAACCGCTCCCATGCTCAAGGCCCAAAACTTCTAGGCCCAAATTCAGGGTGTTACACAGCTTCCTCTGTCTCTGTGGATATTACAGAAGGTTTATAAGGAACTATGGTGTCATTGCCAAACCTCTAATAGATTTATTGAAAAAGAATGGCTGGGGTTGGTCAGAATAGGCCACAGAGGCATTTCAAGCTTTGAAATAAGCTTTAACCACAACTCCCGTCTTGGTGCATCCTAATTTTCAGTTGGAGTTTACAGTCGATACAAGTGCAAGTGGTTTTGGTATAAGAGCGGTACTACAGCAGCAAGGGAGGCAGGTGGCTTTCGTTAGCAAGGCCCTTGGGGTGCACTATCAAGCTTTTTTGATCTATGAGAAAGAGATGCTGGCAGGTTTATTGGCTGTTCGAAAATGGCATGCATATTTGGTAGGCCAGCATTTCAAAATCCGAATGGATCATCAGAGCTTGCGATTTTTGTCAGATCAAGTGGCTGTTACTCCCTTCCGGCAGCGTTGGGTAGCGAAAATGTTGGGCTACGATTTTGAGGTATCCTATAGGAGAGGGATTTACAATAGGGTAGCGGATGCCCTTTCCCGTCAACCACAGCTTGAGCATAGTCAATACTTCCAAATGTCGACTAGTACGGCCATTTCAAGTTTCTTGGAACAGGTGCAACAGTCTTATGTGGGTGATGATAAATTGCAAAAAATCATTCAGGATATTGCACAGCTCCAACCTCATAATCCAAAATATTCATGGGACGATCGATTTTTGCTACGAAAAAGGAAGATTGTAGTTGGAAAGGTTCCTCAGTTGCGGCAGGAGTTGTTCTTCCATTTTCATGTTAATGCTATTGGAGGTCATTCCGGTTTTCAGGTCACAAGGAAGCGACTTTTGAGTTTATTATATTGGAAGGGCCTCACCACAGATATTAAGAAATGGATTCGAGAATGTGTAGTATGTTAGAAATGTAAAAGCGAGACAATCGCTTCTCCTGGTCTCTTACAGCCACTACCGATTCCTGAACGAGCTTGGTCACTGGTTAGCCTAGACTTCATTGAAGGGTTATCGAACTCAAGTAGAAAAAACTCTATTTTAGTGGTGGTAGACCATATCACCAAATATGGTCACTTCTTAGACTTGTCTTACCTGTACACCACTAAAGATGTAGCTCATGAATACTTAAATCATGTTTATAAGTTTCATGGCATGCCCGATTCCATCATTTTGGATAGGGACAAAAACTTTATTAGCAGCTTCTGGCAAGAGCTATTTTGACAGGCGGGCACTAGGCTTTTGCTATTGACAGCCTATCATCCTCAAACGGATGGCCAAACTGAGGTTCTAAATCGATGCCTTGAAAACTACTTCAGGTGCATCTCTGGGGAAACACCTGCACATTGGTTCTAGTGGCTACCACTTGCTGAGTGGTGGTAATTCCTCGTTCCATTTGGCAATCCAGCTCACCTCATATGAGGCTTTGTATGGCCAGCCTCCACCTACACATATGCCTTATTTGGCTGGAGCTTCGTCCGTAGAAGTGGTGGATAGAAGTCTACAAGCTCGGGACGTAGCAAGGAAGTTACTACAGTTCTGCCTAAAGAAAGCTCAAACTTGCATGAAGCACTTTGCGGACAAGCATTCAGAAAGAAGCTTTCAAATTGGTGATCTGGTTTACTTGATGCTGCAACCTTATCAACAACAGTCGATTAGGAAAATCATCATTCAAAAACTATCTCTAAAATACTATGGACCTTTTCCAGTGATCCAAAAGGTGGGGGAAGTAGCTTACAATCTTTAGCTTCCATAGGAGTCTCATATTCATCAAATGTTCCAAGTTTCCCAGCTGAAGAAGCATGTTGGGTCGGCACTAACTCAAGTTCACTTACCACTGGGGATGCTCATGGTACTTTACCAAAGGAACCAGTTAAAATTATAGACAGGCGAATAGTCAAGACAGGAAACCAAGCCACTACGGAAGTGTTAGTTGGATGTGCCGATTCTTTTCCTGAAGATGCAACATGGGGGTCTGTAACATCCCGAATTTGGGCCTAGAAGTATTGGGCCTTGAGTACGGGTCCGTAAGGAGGTTGTATATAGGTATTTAATTGTGCAATGAAATAACACAATTAAATGTCTGCTTTGGTGGTTAATGGCCCTGAGAAGTGTTAGAGAAATCTTGGGTTCAAACATGGGCTTTAGCAAAAATTTTGGTATTAAGAGAAAAAAAACCTAGATGCTTGGATGAGGGTTTTTAAATTATCGTGTTAAATAAATGACACAAGGAAGCTTGTAGTCTAGTGGTTGTAGCGTCATTAAGGTTGTATGGGAGTCTGGGTTCAAGCCTTGGCTCTTGCAATTTATTTTGGTTTTTTTTAAGGGAACCTAGACTTTGGCCTTTAGACCTTATAATTAATTGGGGATAAAATATGACACAAAAAGCCTTGTGGCTTAGTGGCAAGTAGCGTGTGGAGCATCTGAGGGGAGGCATGGGTTCGAATCCCATGGCAAGCAAGGAGCATTTATTTTGCTAACAGGGGGTGGCAAGAGTTGGTGTTGAATTTAAACTCTGGTGTTGGAGGGATCCCACATCGGGAAGCTAACATAAGAGTGGTTGCGAGGCTAGCTTTAAATAGAGGGAACCTTGAGGAGAGTAAATGTACCTTTCTTAGCTGATCCCTTTCGCTGTATGGCGTGCTCGTTTAGGTTGGGCGTCGGCTAAGAGTGCTCGGACCTTGGATTAACTCCAGTCGCCAATCAGGTGTGTAGTTCTCGCTACTCTAGTTGTAGGATGGCTACTTCGGGCCGCGATGGGCCGAAAGGGGTCATGTGGGCCCAATGGGCCTACGGGCCCAATTGGATAAGTTGTTTGATTGTGTAGTAAATATTAGACTAGGCTAGCTGAATCTCATATCTGTGGCTAGATTTGGCCTAAAAGGGCCACATGAGCATGTGGGCCTATTTGGGCCGAGAATAGGCTTTAGGCCCATTTGTATTGTTATCCTTGTTTAGAATACTTTAGTTTACCAAATTACTAAAATACCCTCAAATTGTAAAATTACCAAAGTACCCTCGATTTATAGAATTACCGTTTTACCCTCGATTTATAGAATTACTGTTTTACCCTCGATTTACAAAATTACTAAAATACCCTCGATTTACAAAATTACCAAAATACCCTCGATCAGTAAAATTACCAAAATACCCTAGTTTGTAAAATTACTAAAATACCCTTGGTTTGTAAAATTGCTAAAATACCCTTAATTTGTAAAATTACAAAAATACCCCTAGTTTGTAAAATTACCAAAATACCACTGGCTTGTGAAATTACCAAAATACCCTCAATTTTTAAAATAACCAAAATACCCCTGATTTACAAAGTTATAGAAATACCCTTGACTTTTTAAAAATTATGGAAATACCATTGGATTACAAAATTACTGAAATACCCTTGGTTTGTAGATTTACCAAAACACCCTTATAGGATGAAATGACTAAAATACCCTATTAGGTAAAAAGACCGTAAAGCCCCAGTAGGGTAAAGAGACCGTAAAGCCCTCAGTAGGGTAAAGTGACCGTAATACCCTGTATGGTAAAATGACGAATATGCCCTTATGTTCCGTATGGTGATGTGCTTAGGATTTACATATATTGATATTGGATTAGTTAAGTTTGAGTGATGTGGTGGTTATCGAGGCGATTGATTATGGAAACGTTTCAACTTCAACCCGTAATGTGTGTACTAACCTCGTAATAGCTTAGATTAATATTTCTTCGAGAAGCGAAATGCTAAAATACTGGGTATTTCAAGAACTTGTAATGTTGCGTTTGGGTAGATGCGATAAATACGATAAGATCGGTGTTTGGATCGATGGAACAGGTAAGAACTCAATTTTGTGCACGATGGTAAGTTGGGCCTCAATGGGCTGAAATTGGGCCCAATGGGCTTTCGGACCCATTTGGGTAGAATTGATAGAAAATGGAATTTGGAAAAGTTTCACGTTAACACGGTCAGTATTGTTGTAAAATTTGGGTTAAGTAGGCTAAATCAGCATTCGTATGGCCCATTAGGGGTTTTGGGCCCAAAAGCCCGAATTTGATAAAGTGGGTTAAAGATCATTGTTTAAACACTCAAAAATATTGATAATTGTAATGATCATGGAAAATCCTGATATTTGGTAAAATTACGAAAATACCCTTATAATGTGAAAAATGACTGTTTTGCCCTTGTGGGCAAGTGACTGACTTGGACTGTGTGGTTGACGGATTGATTGTGAATATGTGTTGGTGATATGAATGACTTGACTATGATTGTTTATTCAAATATGGGCATGACATTCTGCATACATGACATGTTGCATTGGGTTGGGTTTTTATATGGATGGAGGAAGTGTAAAAGGGCTTATGCCCAGTTTATTGAAAAGGGCTTATGCCCCAGTTTATTGAAAAGGGTTTATACCCCAGTTTACCGAAAAGGGCTTATGCCCTAGTTTACCGAAAAGGGCTTATGCCCCAGTTTACCGAAAAGGGCTTATGCCCCAGTTTATTGAAAAGGGCTTTGCCCCAGTTTACCGAAAAGGGTTTTGCCCCAATTATTAAAAGAGGCTAGGCCTCCAGATATATGATAAAGCAGCTATGTTGCCAGTGGTGTGTTGGTTGGGCGGGTTGAATCATTCCCCACATGGTGTGTTGGTTGGTACGGGTGGAGAGTAGCGGATGGTGGGTCGAGTAGTCTCCCCAAATGGGCTTGCATACATCCATTGACATTACATGTGATATTGAAATGGGCCTAAGGGCC
Organism: Gossypium arboreum; assembly: GCF_025698485.1. Taxonomy (NCBI): domain Eukaryota; kingdom Viridiplantae; phylum Streptophyta; class Magnoliopsida; order Malvales; family Malvaceae; genus Gossypium; species Gossypium arboreum. Next base: position 86,146,561 of record NC_069073.1, read on the forward strand.
ATACCGTTTACAGTAAAGGCTTCGGCCCAATGATATGATTTATGAAAAGGGCTTATGCCCTAGTTTATTGAAAAGGGCTTATGCCCCAGTTTATCGAAAAGGGCTTATGCCCTGATTCAAAAGGGCTTTGCCCTGGGTTTCAAAAGGGCTTTGCCCGATTATTAAAAGAGGCTAGGCCTCCAGATATATGATAAATGACTATGTTGCCCGTGGTGTGTTGGTTGGGCGGGTTGAATCATTCCCCACATGGTGTGTTGGTTGGTACGGGTGGAGAGTAGCGGATGGTGGGTCGAGTAGTCTCCCCAAATGGGCTTGCATACATCCATTGACATTACATGTGATATTGAAATGGGCCTAAGGGCCATACCGTTTCTGAGAAAGGCTTTGGCCCAATGATATGATTTATGAAAAGGCTTGCCCGGTGATATGATTTATGAAAAGGCTTCACCCGAAGAATCGTTAAATAAAAGGCTTCGCCCAAGATATGTCAATACTAAATAGGGCTTTGGCCCGATTGTCTTGATCATGTGTTTTCACTGTTTGTTTGTTATTGGGATTACACATCGAGTTTTCGTAGAACTCACCCCGCTTCCACTGTGCGTGTAATACCCAAGCTTAGATGGTTTGGAGCTGCGAGGACTAGGAGATGGCCACACTCATGCTTCTTTCTTTTAATTGCAATAAGTAGCCGATTTATTTCTTTATAAGTTTTATCTTATTAATATTATTGCTTGGTTTTGAGTTGTAATAAGGCCATTTTAATTATTTTTCCGGGATTATTTTGTTTTTAATAACTTTAACTCATTTGTTAATAAATGGGCTAGACTTAGGACGTGTTTTCAAAATGATAATTGTTTTCAAAATAACACCACGGCACGATTATCCGATTTATCAAAGATTTCAACTTAAATAAATTACAACTCGATTTAACCAAGTGTGGCAATGGTTGTGGGCATGTCTAGGATTGGATCCATTAGAAGAGCTTGGTACTTAAGCAGCCTTCATGGCTCACCTCCTCTGTTACGGATTCCTAACTGGTGCCCAGCTCCCATTCACTTTGTTAGCTTAACAAAAGTCAGTTTTTAAAGCACTAAAACGAAACATGGGTTTTTAACTTTAATGTGGCACATCAGATTTGGCCATAACGTCTGGGCCGGGTTTGGGGTGTTACAGGGTCCCTTGCAGTGCTTCAATCCTAATTTCCTCATGTCAAGGATGTTATTTTCGGATGGAGTATTGTTATGAGCTAGAATGCAAGCAAGAAGAAGTCAACTCTTTTAAATGAAACAGGGAGTTTTAGTTTTAAATGAAACGAGGAGTTTTAGGGATTACTTAGATGATCCGTTCTTCTTATAATAGAAATACCGCCACATCATTTTTCTTGTTAGTTTCTTTATAAAATACATGAGGTGCATGGAAGCAGTTATCGAAATATTGAAAGAAAAACTTTTAGATCTCTCTCTCACTCTCTTTTCTTCTCTATTCTTTCTCTTTTCTTCCTCAATTCTCATATCTAAATTTTCAGAGTGTAACAACCTTTTTCGCATGACAATGCCAATGTCATCACCCACCAAGGACCCAAGCCACTACCCCCGCCACATCCACAAAAGAACCACAAGAAACTACTAAATAAAGAAAAAATAACTAGGAAGAATAATAAAAGAAATAATCACAAAAAAATAGTGAATGAAACACTAAAAGGAGCCAAAAAAAGACGATCCAAAAATGATTAAGACAATAATAGTTCACTAGCAAGCCAATCAACGTTCAAGAAAACACACAAAAGGATGAAAACCACCCCAAACCTTATTAAAATAGACTTTATGCAGTCCATTTTAATTACATAAAATGAAAAGAATATAGGAAAAGAAAAGAAAATAAAACGAAATATTATAAGAAAAGAAAACAAGGATAAGAACCATGAACTATCTCCACCGAACCCGATGTCAAAGCAACACTGCCCAAGAAATACGAACAAGACAATGGAGGACTATCTTGACAATGTAGCCCTAGAGTGATTAAGAAAACACCCACTCCTTTCATTTTGAGAGATCAAAATCCCTTTTCCACCAAGGCTGAACTTAAAAACTCTGTATTACAACAGTATACAAAGAAGGCTAAGCTACCATAACCTGCAAAAATAAAACCCGCAAATAAGAAAATGAAGAGAGACACAAGAGGAAAAGAAGTCTAAATTTTCTCAAAGACACATGAGATCGGAATACGAGAGTAACTAATGCAAGGTAGGGTTGAAAAAATAACAACTTGAATTTAGCAACTAATACAAGGTTGAAAAAAATTGAAAAGCATCGAAAGAGGAAGAAGAGAAGCAAAGGAAATAATGAAATCTAATATAAAACCTACCTACTGGCCTTTAAAAAATAGAAAATTTAACAACTAAAGCTTTTATTAATGAAAGAACGTAAAAAAACAAGCATAAGAATAGTAAAGAAAGATGTAAAAACATGCAAATTGGGGAGAGACAAAAGTCACTGCCCAAAGTAACCTTTAAGGGCACATTTTGCAATATTTAGCATGTTCCCACCGCTTAAGATCCAAAAGGCGACAAGAGACACCGCTCAGACGGATGCAGCTCCACCACTACACAAAAGTAGCTCGCAGGACATCTAGATAATGTAGGAAAAAAGTAGCCACAGAAGACTATTGTTAAATAACTTATATGCAAGGAAAATACTAAACTGAAAAATTTAAGAAGAAAGAAAAGCTGAACTCAGAATGACTGAAGTTGATGTATCATTCACTCACAAAATGAAATAAACGTAGTGTAACAGTTCGTTTTTACGTCAAATCAGAACAGCAGTTTCGGACCACAAATTTGAAGTAGAAATGTTAATTTTATTATTACTTTAAGGTCTACAGTATGATTGAACGATTGTGCGAAAATTTTGTTGAGGAATTTCATTGATAGAGTGTCCAATTTGACTAATAGGACTAAATTGCAATAGGTGCAAAATATGTGTTCTAGAAGCTAGAGGTGTCTAATTGTAACAGCCTGATTTTGAGTCTAGTCGGAATCGTAGTTTCAGGACCACGAATCCGATGTAGAAAATTTTATTTTTCTTATATTTTTATGGTCTACAGTTTTAAGGAATTTATGGTCAAAAGTTTTATGGTATGATTTTTTGAAAATTTTGTTTGAAAATTTTGACGTTTGAACACCCAATTTAGTAAAAAGGACTAAATTGGAAAAAGTACAAAACTTGAGTTCTATATGCTAGAGATGTCTAATTTCTATGAAATTTTAAATTGAAGGTCCTTAGATGGTAATTAGACCATTTGTTAAGTTAGTGGCCAAAAATGGACATGAGGTAAGACAAATTTTATGTTTTAAGAAAATGGCATTTTGGTCATTCGGTAATTAAATGAATAAAAAGGCAAAATAAAGCAAACATTTGTCTATTTTTTTCCTCCCATAGCTGAAAATTAGAAGGGGAAGCCATAGGTAAGGTTTGACCACTTCCAAGCTCAATTGTAAGTCCATTTTTGCCCCGTTTTTAATACTATTTACATTTTTGAAGTTGTTGTAACTTGATCTACCTATTTCTAGCACTAATTTGAGGTAGATTAAGGTCTAGGGTTTGACCCATGTTAGACATGTTTGTATTTTGATGGTTAATGGTAGAAAATGCATGTTGGTTGTTAGAAAAATGACTTTTGCTAAGTGATTTTCGATAAAAATATCAAAAAGGCTTCTCTCTCCTAATTATGTTCACACCTTGCGGAGCTACCGGGGCATACCAAGGAATCGGAGGAGGTGAGGGAGGTGGAGTGTTCGGGTTCGCACGGACGAACTCCGTGTACCAAGCATCCATCATTCAGAGATAGGTTTTTCTAGCCCCTCTTCATTGGCCCATAGTCACGGGCTCAATCTCAAATGGTGCGGTCCCTTCAGCGGGAGCCGGCATATTACTCTCCACGTCATTCACCGTGGTTCTATCAGGATCCATTTACTATATATAAAAACATAATTTATAATCATCAGAAATCGTCACATTATCAGTATACAGTTATGACATGTATAGCTAGACTCGTACTCATGCTAGGTTAGCCCTAAAACCGACTAAACCATAGCTCTGATACCACTAAATGTAACACTCCATACCTGTATCCTATGCTGGGGTGAAATACGAGGTGTTACCTAACTTGAACTCATAGTTACAACCAATTCTGATTCTTCTTGACTTGGAAATTTTAAAAATTTCTTAAACTTATCAATATATTCTTAACATGGGCTTACGCGGCCCAAAACACATCTCAAAAATTATTCAGGACTAATCTGGGTCTTTTTGACAACTATAGGAAAATGTTAGTTGACACAGGGGCACACGCCCGTGTGGGAGAGGCAACACGCCCGTGTGAGCATTCCAACATGGCCGTGCTGATGGCCCGTGTGTCTCACACAGCCTAGGCAAGACAAGGACATGTCCATGTTCTCCACCCGTGTGGAATTAATTCTAAATGCACACCTACAGGGGTTTTCACACGGCCATGACATGCCTGTATCCTAGTCCGTGTACAAAAACCTAGATATTCTGCTTCTGACGTCAGCAATTCTTAAAAGCCACACGGCCAAGTCACACACCCGTGTGCTAGGCCGTGCCCTTCACACAGTTGAGACACATAGTCGTGTCTCTGCCTGTGTGTTTACTATCATGCACACTGACTAGAAATCTTTTACGCGTAGGGGACACACGGCTTCACCACACGCCCATGGGTAGACTGTGCGTCACACACGGCCTAGACACACGCCCGTGTGCCTACCCGTTTGGACAATATAAGGCTATTTACCAAGCCCTATTGCCACCCTTACCTATGTAGTTCTATACAAATACCAATCAATACCAAAACAAACATAATTCCTACCAAATCAGCCATAATAGACATTCATTCAACCATGACAATGCATCTTTTATAAATTCAAAATGAATGCTAGCCATCATTCAAGGCTTAATACAAATTGAAAGGTTTCCAACCCAAACCAATACATATGGCCAAACTTCAATGACACAAAATAATAAAGTCTAAGTCCTATACATGCCACATTAAAAAATATAAATCCAACTATACCGAATGCCTTGGTTGATAGTGTGATCGATATCTCTAACATCCGGTGATCCTTGAGCTAGTTAGGCTGCACTGTAAAGAAATGAAAAGGGAAGGGAGTAAACATAACAGCTTAGTAAGTTGCGTATAAGTAAGTATACAACAACAATTTATCAATAATCAACATGCTCATAACACCGAGGTAGGCATAAGCATAACTTACTCATTACCATCCATACAAGTCACATATTATATATTGAACTCATATCTCATACGTACCAATTAGGTACCTCTACCACTCACAACACGGTTATATTTTCCTCATTAGCTTAAGAACATAACTTTCACCGTTGAACCATTTGGAACACCATCAGATATTCATTAAGCCTCAAACATGGGGTAAGGTGCTGATGCCATGTCCCAGACATGGTCTTACACAAGCTCTAGCATATCTGTCCCAATGCCGTGTCCCAAACATGGTCTTACACTGACAAATCTCATAGCCGATGCATGTCCCAGACATGTCTTACACTGACTTACACCGATGCATGTCCTAGACATGTCTTACACTAGCTCACAATAAACCATATGTTATGGCATGAATATCCGAATTATTTCCTAGGTTCAAACGGGAGCTCTACTATCTCTATTACTATTATGGTTTATCAATTCCACAATGAAGCAATTCATGCTATATTAAATTCAAGTACAATTCAACACATACATTAACATTGTAGTTGTATTATTTACATACAACTTACCCCAGATTACAAAACTATGGGGACTAGCCGATTTAGTCAATTTGCTTAGCTTTCTGCCGGTCTAGGTTCAGACTCGGTATTTCTTGATCTATAATAACAAAATGCACTTATTAAGTCACTTTGTCAACCTAAGCACTTAACAATTCACAATTGGACTAAATGACCATTTTGCCCCTAGAATTTTCAAAATGACCATTTTACCCCTCGACCCAAAAATCGATTTTTATCGAATTTCTTTATTTCTCAAGACTAGCCGAACCTCTTTCACTTTTATAGCAACTCCAAATTTCCTCTATTTCACACATTTATTATCTATTTTACAACTTATGCATATTAGTCCTATTAGGTGTTTTCATGCTAACACCTTTCAAAAAAGTTGTTTATAAGACACCCAAGACCCATTTTCTTCCATAAAAACTCAGCAAACATCACAAATCCTTTCATGGAAAAGCCCTAGACTTTCAATCATTTTGCAAGATAGTACCCTCATTTGAAAACTCATGCTTCAAAGACCTCAAAAGCACAAAAAATATTTAAGAAAAGCCTTTAGGATCACTTACTTGTGAAGGCTTAAACTTGCTGAAATTTCAAGCTCTTAAAACCTCATTCTTTGCTGAAATTTTTGGTTGAGGAAGAAGATGAAAAGGGATGATATCATCCTTCTTTTATCTATTTCTATTTTAGTCAACATAAGCCACCTAACCCACCAAATTTTAAAATTTTGTCTCGTCTTTGACTCTATGGCCGGCTATGCTCCTTTAAAAGGGTCTAATTGCCCTTTAAAATCTCCCAAATTTGATTCTCTAATAAAATAAAATCTTTAGCTATCAAATTAGGACTTTTTCACTTTATTCAATTTAGTCCTTTTTCGCAATTGGGCTAAAAAACGCTAAAATTAGCTCACCAAATTTTTCATGCATTATTATAAACTTGCTATGACTCTATATCAATAATAAAATAATTTCTATGAATTTAAATTTGTGGTCTCGAGACCACTATTTTGACTAGCCCCAAAATTGAGCTGTTACACACGGCCTGGCATACACCCATGTGTGCACGACCGTGTGGTCTGCCCAGGCTCATTTCGAAATGGCCCTTGAGCAACATGACAAAGACACATGCCCATGTCCCTGCTCGTGTGGGAAAAAATAGGCCATTTACATGGTCAATATGCCACCCATTTGGGTCCTCCCTACAATTCCAAAATCAAGTATCATATATGCAACATTTTTAGCCAAATTCAACTCCAAACATGTATCAATCAATTCATAATATCATCAACCAATTTTGTGCTCATTCTCTATATCAAAGCATATTAAAATCACATGTTAAACATTACCAATTTCCCAACTATGAACATACCAAAATGACCATTTCACTTGACCATATACATATATATATATCTTTAAACATATCACATTATTAGCCTTTTCAAACTGTATTCAAATAACTAATGCATCATCAATGTTATACTCATCATTTTACCTATAGAAATATGAACATAAGTCAAAAATACATCCAATATTTCACCTCAAAGCTCAAGCCAAATCATATAACAAATTACACCATACATACAACCCATGAATCATACTTCCCAAAATAAGCTCAGTACATAACCAAATATACACAATATTAGCATCATAATTAAGTCATTTTCGCATGGCTATATATATAGTCAAATCGAAATGAACCATCTCAAAACTAGCCTATACATGCCACATAACCAAAACACAAAGCTTTTATTTATCGAAGTGATAACCGGATAGTGTGATGACGTCTCCTACAACTTCCAACTCGAGCAAGTCTCTGGAACTCTATAGACATAGAAAAAACACACAGAGTAAGCTTTGAAAGCTTAGTAAGCCATAAGCAAATAAATCATTTCAATAATATCTATAAACCAATATCATTAAACTGAATTTATCAAATCTTAATCACATATACATTTATTGTACTAGTAAATTCATATAACCACAGTAAATAACTCCACTTATCTTATTTATCAAAGAACGTATAACTATGCTTTCAAATTCGAATAACAATCGTTAACTCAATCATATGATTCAAACTCGCACACATTCATTACATCGCCAATCAAATTAGGTTCATTTATTACAAATCATAAATAAGATTACATCAACTTCTTTATAAACACTTCTAAACTCGAACATCCATAATTCCTTTATTCACATAAACCAAATTTGCATATATGAACCATATAGCCAACTCAACCATTTTAATTTCATTAACTATTCATGTTTTTAAACCATGAAATCATACGTCAAAGCCATGTTTCATATTTCATATATCTCATGTTCGAAACAGAGAACCACAATTTCATATAACGAGCATATATAACATATCATTCATTTATATACATTCATATCATTCGTTGTCAAATATTTCACATACGGTCATATGATAAATACTCACCTTTTGTTTCTGAATTTCATAACAAATCACACATACCTAAACCGAATACAATTTCACATGGTTATTCATTTCTTAGATTGCCCATTGAACCGTTCGAAATCAATAAGGATACTCGGATAGCACATAAGTTCGTACAATGCCAATTTCCCAGACGTGGTCTTACATGAAATAAAAAATCGATGCCATTGTCCCAGACAAGGTCTTACACGAAATCATATACAATGCCAATGTCCCAGACATGGTCTTACACGTAGATCACAAATTGATGCCAACATCCCAAACATGGCTTACACAATAACACATATTGAAATCCTATGTCATGACATATGTATCCTAACTATTCCTATGGTTCATACGGGGCTTTTTAGACATTGTCACATTATCGAAACTTTTTCAATTTCACCTATTTGAACAATCTGTGATCGGAACAAATTCTCCAAAGCTCGATTCAATTCGACATCACATATATGTATTTCTTTATAACTCAATTCAGCACATATAATACACATACATTTCAATTTAACAATATTTATTTACTTATGAACTTACCTCGTACTAATACGAACGGACCGGAACGACTATTTGATAATTTTCCACTTTCCCCGATCCAAATCTAATTTCCTCATTTCTTGATCTAATTCAATAAAAATTCAACTTATTTAATCATATATTCAATCAAATTCATCTAAAAACACATAAATGGGCTAATTACACTTTTTCCCCTAACATTTCACATATTTCGCAATTTAGTCCCTATTTCACAAAATACAAAATATTCAAAATTTGTCCATACCCATGCTTGGCTGAATTTTACTAAAATCCCTAGCAGTCCATTTCTTTCATTTATTTCACATTTTGACCCCTCAATTTACAAATTTCTCAATTTAGTCCTTAATAGGCATTTTTACTAAAAATCACTTAATTAAATATGAAAATCTATTAACACATATTTATTTTTCATCTTCAAACACAAAACCTCAAGCTATCAATAATGGAAAATCACAAATTATTCATCAAATTCAAAAATTCAAGCATGGGCTAACTAGTACTTGAAGCAACGATATCAAAACGTAAATATTATCAAAAACCGAACAAAATCCATACCTTAATTTGATCTCCAAGGTGTCGAACCTTAAACAAAGAAAATAACTTCTTTTTCTTTCTTAAATTTGGCAAAATGGTGTAAAAATGACATCCAAAATCCATTTTGTTTTATTTTTATTATCATTAATAACATAATTACTAAACTATCCTTAACGAAATAATATATAAAGTTAATAATAGATGTCCATTATTGTCCATACTATCATTTAATGGCCTAATTTCATTATAAGGCCTCCACATTAAAAGAACATAGAAATAAAGAACTTTAACAAATAGCAAGCCATTTTTACAATTTACGTGATTAAGTCCTTTTTATAAAATCGAGCACACAAACAATAAAATTTTCATACGAAAATTTCACACATATAAATTCACATACTTTAAGCATGAAATATAATATTAAAATATTTTTTGACTCAGACTCATGGTCCCGAAACCACTGTTCTGTCTAGGTCTAGACTGGGCTGTTACACTCGTATTAGGGGCTTTACGATTAATTGCAAATGGTTTTAATTTGGACGCAAATTTATGGCTCGAGATTGTAAGATTATTTGTGTGGAAAGTTCAATAATGCCTCAGACCCTGTTCCGGTGTTGAATACGAGTAAGGGATGTTACACATAGGCCTATAAATAGCCTTTACACAAAAACAAACTAACGTAAAAAAAGTGCAACTCTATTGTATGAACATAACAAAAAATCAGAGAAATAAGGAAATAACTAAGCACAACACAACCAAATCTAAATTTAGAAAAACTGACTTTCAATCATTCTCCAACACTCCTCCTTGATTCAAAGTTGTAGACACCAAGCTGAAGTCTGAAGTAAGCATGGTTTTCTCTAGGGAGGGACTTCGTTAGAATATCAGCCATTTGCTCATTTATGTTGCAATATTTTAGAATAATTGACCCATCAAACACAAGATCACGAATGAAGTGTACCCTAATATCTATATACTTTGTTCTTCCATGAAAGGAATGATTTTTGGACATGAAAATCGCTGCTTGATTGTCACAGTAGATTACTGTTGCTTCCTTCTGCTTCACATTAACATCAACTAGGATTCTTCTTAACCATAAGGCTTGAGAAGCTGAGGAAGTTGCAGCTATATATTCAACTTTTGATGAAGATAGAGTTGTTGTTGCTTGTTTTTGGAACTCCAACAGATAGTAGATGATCCAAAACCAAAGACATAACTTGACATGCTTCTTCTATTTTCCAAACATCCGGCCCAATCACTATTTGTATAACAACTCAGCTTGAAATTTTAGTTATTAACATCCTACAGCCCAAAATCAAGAGTTCTGACAAAATACCGTAAGACTCATTTTGCAGCACCAAAGTGATACCTTGATGGACAATGCATGAACTTGGAAATTACTCCAACAACAAAAGAAATATCAGGCCGTGTATTGGTCAAGTAAATCAAGCCACCTACTAGACTTCTAAAGCTAATTGCATCTATTGCTTCAGTACCATCATCATTTTTCGACATTTCATTCAAATTCATAGGTGTTGCTGTAGTTTTGCATCCCAGCATGTTGAATTTTTTAAGTAAATCAGCAGTATATTTCTTTTGCAACACAAAGATGCCAACCCAAGAAAAAATTACAATACTCCAAGATCTATCATTTTGAATTCCTTTTCCATACAAGCTTTGAATTCATTTATAAGACAAGAGGAACCCATGTAGATCATATCATCAACATAAAGGCAAATAATGAGGAAATCATGGGTACCTTTTTGTTTAAAATAATGATTGGGCTCATACTTCTTTCAAAGCCACTTTTGAGAAAGTATGCATCGATTTTGCTGTATCATGTGCCTAGGGCTTGTTTCAGTCTGTAAAGAGCTTTTCGTAGCTTGTACACTTTTTCTTCTTTACCTTTGATTGTGAATCCCTCGAGCTGAGAAACGTAAACATCTTTTTCCAATTCTCAATTCAAAAAATTTGACTTAACATCAAATTGATACACAATCATTTCAAATGTGCAGCCAATGCCAAAATAATTCTAACAGTTCCAAACTGTGCAACCCAAGAGAAAGTGTCGTCAAAATCTACACCTGGTTGTTGTGAATACCGTTTTTCCACCAGACGTGCTTTGTGCTTTAGAATGTTTCCATCTGCAAAGACCCATTTGACACCAATGATTTTTTTTGTCTTTAGAAAGATTTACAAGCTCCCATGTCTCATTGCGTTGTATTGCTACAATTTCTTCTTTCATTGCAATTTGCCATTCCTCTTTGTCCGCCGCTTCTTCGAAACTTGTAGGTTCAGAAACAAACAAGGCCTGTATATATTCATAAATATTAGCCAAAGATCTGAACTTCTTTGGAGGAGTCTCATCATCAGATGAACTGCTACTATTTGGAGATGCAGTTAATGAAGTTAGCGGAGATGATAGATTTGGAGAAGGGGGTTGTACCGCTTCAGTCTGTGGAGCTGCATCTTCACTCGCAATTTCAAATTTGGCATCACTTACATTTTCTTCCCAAAACCAGCTTGCATCTTCATTGAAAATCACATTCCTACTGATTATTATTTTGTCATTAATAGGACTATACAGCCTGTAAGCTTTGGACTCAGAACAATAACCAACAAGAATGCATTTTGTTGCATTTATGTGAATCAACTAAAGTATAAGCAACACAACCAAAAACCTTTAGATGGCTTACCGAAGGTCTTTTTCTGTACCAAGCCTTATATGAAGTTTGGTTAAGGACAACCCTTGCTGGTGACAAATTCATCATGTAGACTGCAGTCGCTACAGCTTCTGCCCATAATTGATTCGAAAGTCCTTCGGCTTTAAACATGTTTCTTGCCATTTCTACAACTGTCTGATTTTTTCATTCAGTGACACCGTTCTGCTCTGGAGTATATGGCGCAGTCAGCTCTCTTCTCTGGCTGTGTTCATCGCAAAAATTCACTGCCTTTGTCTGTACACAGTGCCTTGATGCTTCTTCCAGTTTGCTTCTCCACAAGTGCCTTGAATTATTTGAATTTTTCAAATGTTTCTAACTGGAACTGTAAGAAGTACACCCAACTCATCTGGCTACAATCATTTGTAGATAATAAAAAATATCTACTCCCACCAAATGATTGTGCTTTCATAGGACCAACCACATCAGCATGTACAAGTTCGAGGCACCTCATTGCCCTTCTAGACTTCCCCATAAGAAATGGTTTTTTACATTATTTCCCATATATGTACCCTTCACAAGTATCTAAAAACTCAATTCTGGGCAATCCAAAAACCATTTCCTTTTGACACAATAATTTTAGAACATTGACGTTTAAATGCCCATATCTTAAATGCCATAATCTTGTCTCACCAGTTTCTTTGACAGTGAGTGCATGGTTCTCAACATTAGAAATAACAAGTGGGAATAACTTGTTTGGTGTCATGCGTGTAACACCCCTCACCTGTATCCGTTGCCAGAATAGGGTTACAAAGCATTACCGGACTTATTATACAATCGAACATACATTTCTCATACAATAATCAAATTCAAATAAAAGTCATTCATAATCATTCATCAAGTCCCAAATACGAGCCTACGAGGCCTAAAACATGCTTTAGAAGTGGTTCGGGACTAAATCGATATCTCAGGAAATTTTTGGAAAGCTTAGAAAATTTTTCAAAATACAGGGGACACATGCCCGTGTCACAGGCCTTGTGGACATTCGAAATGGAATCCCATGGTTGTGTCCCAACCCGTGTCGTACCCCATGTAACTCTCTGACTTGCGTCACACAGCTAACCACACGCCTATGTGACCAGCCCATGTGCCATTCGAAATGGCCTCACACGCTCGTTACCAGGTCCTGTGCTAGGCCGTGCCAAACCTGTAAGGTATACTGACTTATGTCACACGACCAAGTTACACGCCCGTGTGCTGGGCCGTATGGAGCATACTTACTTGATTTCTAATTAAACACCAAGGGACACACGGTCGTGTCACCTGACCGTGTGTCACACACGGCTAAGGCGCACGCCCGTGTCTCTGCCCGTGTGGACAAAAATAGGACATTTACTAAGCCATCTTTCTCACCCAAATTTTCATACACCTATAAAATCCAAATGGCACATAATATGGCATAAATAGGCATTCAACCAACCTCAACCAAGCATAGTTCATACCATTTCCATACCAAAAACAACAAGGCACACAAGTACCACATTAGGCTATTCAATTTATACGAAATTCACATTCTAAATTCACATAACAAGTTAACTTCATATATGCACTTTTTTACCTCTAATCACAAGCATACCAAATCTTCAAATTTCAACCAAATGGCACTTTAAATACCAATCCACAACAAGCATATATATGACAATATTTCATAACATAACAAAAGACTATTTGCACATACATATATATCGCCTAATATACCAAAATAAGCCAACTCTCATGGCTATACACAAAACCAAACACTTAACATTTACAAGCCAACTCAAATGGCTAAATTCATTACCAAACTATATACCAAAATGACCATAATTCCTATACATGTCATATAACCAAATATAAAAACTCAAAAGTACCAAAGTGATAGCTTTATAGTGTGATGAGATCTCTGACGACTCCCAAATCCTAGCTAGCTTTGATATTCACTATAAAACACGGATAAATAAACAGAGTAAGATATAAAGCTTAGTAAGTTCGTATAGTAATAAACTTAATTTACCATAAATACACAATTCAAACAATTGAATATAACAATATAAAACTCATAATAATCCAAAAACCTATCACATGATCATTTATAAGGTTGTGAAATTCACAAGTTTCTTCGATACTAAGCTTATATGGTTCATGTATATACTTGTACCATCTCGTACTAATCTCATACTCATCCATATCTTTGATATACCCATTGAACCATTCGAAATACTATTAGATATTCAGGAATCTCACACCCTAAGTGCCAATAGATAGCCAAAGCTATCCCAATCTCATATCACATATAATGCTCACTCTCGAGTTATCATGTAACATCCCGAAATAGGGCCTAAAGGGAATAGTGGTTGTGAAACCACAAATTCGAGGTAAAAATTTTTATTTTATTATCATTTTAAGGTCTATGACATGATTGCATGATTGTGTGAAAATTTTGTTTGGAAATTTTATCGATAGAGGGTCCAATTTGATATTTAAGACTAAATTGCAAAAGTTGTAAAATGTGTGTTCTAGTTCACAAAGGTACTAAGTACTTGTGAGTAATGGGTTTTTAAAGTGGAGGTCCTTTGATAATAATTAGACCATTTACTAGTTTGGACAAAAATTCCTAAAGGAAGATAAAACACCATAGTTTTTAATTAAGGGCATTTTGGTCATTTAGTTATTAAAATGAATTAAAAACAAAATGAAAAGCCAATTTTTGTCCATCTTCAACACCTTGGCCGAATTTCACATGAGGAAGACATATCTAGGGTTTTTCAAGCTTCCAAGCTTGATTGTAAGTCCGTTTTAGCCCCGTCTTTAATGTTCTTTATGTTTTTTGAGTCTCGGTAACTTCATTAAGCTTATTCTAGCAATAATTTAACCTAGGGTTTATATTTGGAAAAATACACATAGGTGAAATGTGTTTATTTTGATGTTTTATGGTAGAATATGAAGCTTGAAATTGTGTTAAACAACTTTTGCTAAGCGATTTTACGTGAAACGAGTAAAACGACATAATTGGTAAAAATACCTAATGTTCATAAGTACATGTTAGAGTGAGAATTTGATGTTTCTATAGAAGGGAAAAATGATCATCATGTCATAAAACATAAGAAAATAGGATGAAGTTTAATTTCCGAGCCTTGGGGCAAAAGTTCAAATATGTAAAAGTTTAGGGGCAAAAATATAATTTTCCCAAAGTTTGAGTCAAGGACTGTTTTAACAAATGTGAGTATTAAATAAGATAATTTTTTTATTATAGATCAAGAAGAATGAAATCTGGAGTTAGACCGGGGAAAGAAAAAGATAGTGGACTAAATCGATATAGTTGATCGTATTTTGTTTCGAGGTAAGTTTACGGTAAATAAATGCAATATTCTATTATTTTAAAGTTTACGGTAAATAAATGCAATATTCTATTATTTTATGTTAATGTTGTTAATTTCCAGCATGTGTAAATTTATTTTATGAAATTATTCAAAAAGGACTCAAGAATGAATTGACGGAGAAGTAATTTTAGAAAGTCCCTGTTGAACCTTAGGAATGTGTAGGATACAAATGTCATGACATTAGGGTTTAAGGATACCATGTAAAACCATGCCAAGGCATGAAAATTGGTAAGGTTTCTAAGACGAGGATATCATGTAAGACCATGTCAAGACATGACATTGATAAGTTTCTATAAGGCAAAGGTCCCATGTAAGACCATACCAAGGCATAGCATTGGTGAGTTCATAAGGCAAGGATACCATGTAAGACCATGTCGAGACATGGCAATGATAAGTTTCAAAAGGATACCATGTAAGACCATGACAAGTCATGGAAATGGTAAGGTACCTGTGTATCCTTAGTATTCCAAGTGGTTCAACAGGAAAATTTAAAGAGAATATCAAGGTAAGGTAAGGTAAGACGAGTTATACTAAAAAGGGTAAGACAAGTTCATGCTAGAAGAGCAAAGGTAAGTATATAATGTTCATGTCTGCTTGATAAGGAAAAAGGTAAGTAAAATGTATTAAAAAATTTGATTAAGTAAGTAAGTATTTAAGTAAATGAGTAAGTGAAGAAGTTTAAAGTATGTCTATGACAATTAATGAAGTTACATTAAGTAGTATCATGCCAAGTAGTAAGATAATTCTTATCAATGTTGTTATTTATTTGCATGCAAACTTACTAAGATTAATGCTTTCCCCATTTATTTTCCTTCTTTTTATAGTTTTTTCAAGCTAACTCAGGGATCGCAAAGTACGTCGGAGGTCCGGGCACACTATCACAAGGATTATTTTGGTATAGCTAGATGTTTCATTTTGAGTATGGCATGTATAGCATCGTAGCCATTTTGCATGTATGATCTTATGATATGGCTAATGAATGATATGTAAATGCTTGATAATGATTAGCTATTGGAATGGATAGTCAAGGACATGTTTGGTGTTATGTATGCCTAAATGCTAGTTATTCCATGGAAATCTTGAAAAAGGTGAAATTAGCTTTAAAACAGTATCGGTCAGCAGTAATGATGTGAATTTGAAAAATCACTAAAAATAGTAGAAATGGATTTAGATAGTCAATGAGATATAGAATTAAATCTTATTGAGTATATTTTCATATTAAAGAAACATAGTAAATAAAGAGTTGTATTTTATGAGATATTTAAATTTTGGTGAGACAGGGTCAGAGTGATTTCTAAATCCCCTATTTTGATCTTAGAAATTCACTAAAAATTGTATAAAAATAATTAGGAGTTATACTTTATATGTATAGATTCCCAATTTAGTCTAATTTTAAGAGAAATAAATGGCATGGTTATTTGAATTCTGTATAGGGAGAAGATTAATTCGTAGTTGACAGAGGTTAGAGCAGCTGAACACTGAACAGGGGAAAACTTTAACTAATAAACTGTACTAATTGGCTGGACCAAAAATTCTGAAAAAAAAATAGTGATAAGATATATGAGTCTAGTTTCAGGGAAAATTCACGAATTTGAATTTCTAGTTTTTTAACTTGAGTTATGATTTATTTAATGACTATGACGTAAATGAACAGTTTATTTATGGAAGAAGAAATAAATTGTTTTGATTTGTTTAAGTGATCGAAAAATTTTTATTGATTCTGGTTTGTTCCTGAACCGTTTCAGTTTCATGTTTTAGGGTCTCGAGGACCCTTTTTAGGGACATAATGAATGAATGAAACTATATTAATTTTAAAAGCAAATTTTTATGCCCCGAATTAGTGAGCTAAGTCTGGTAACGCCTCGTGCTCGACTCCAGCGACGGTCTCGAGTAAGGGGTGTTACATAACAACGGCTCTGCTCACACAAGCTGACGGTCATGACATAGCTATACAGTGCTGCTCACACAAGCTGACGAGAATTTGCAACACATGTTGGATAACTCAGCCACCGGTAGGATGTACAGACCCGCACCCAAATCACATAACCCCTAATGACATATCATTCGTATCCTAATCTATTCCTAAGGTTCAACCGGGATTTCACATTTTTTGAATCATCGTTGAACATTTCTGTACAACCAGACATCAACAATTCAATTATAAAGCATTTAAAACACAATTACAATAATGCTTATTAACATACGAACTTACCTCGAATGCAAAAATGATGAAATGAGTCGATTAGTCCAACACTTTGTTTTTCCCCCGATCTAAATCCAAATTTTGCTTTTCTTGATCTATATGTGATCAAAATTAACTTATTCAAGTATCATTATATTCAATTTAGCCAAAATTGCATAATATGGAAACTTTACACTTTTGCCCCAAATATTTTAATTTTTTTTACAATTTAGTCCTTAGCTCATAAAAATACAAATTCATGCAATTAGATCCCTACCCATGCTAGCCGAATTTCACTTATTACAATAGAAGCCCATATTTTTCATTTATTTCACATTCCTACCACAAAATTTCCACATTCCATAATTTAATCCCTAGTTGACAATTTTACTAAAAATCACTTTACAAATGTTGTTTATTTAACAAAAAACATACATTTTCTATCATTAAACAGCAAAATACACATGTATTCATCAATGGAAAAACCTAAACCTTTAACAATTTTGCAAATTAGTCCCTGGGCTAGCTAGATTAAGCTACAACTATCTCAAAAATATAGAAATCATTAAAAATGGGACAAAAACTATACCTAAATGAGCAATAGAAGATTGACCGATTGAAAAACCCTATGAATGGCTACTCCTTTTGTTAAATTCAGCTAAGGAAGAAGATGGACACCAAAATGTGATTTTTTTTTATTTTAGTTTTAATTATTAAATACCAATATTAACCTTTAAAAACATCACAAATTTCAAAATTACCAAGCCATTATCATCCACTACCATGTTATTGGGCTATTTACCACATAAGGACCTTCACTTTAAAGTTCTATAGCTATTTGACACCTTTAGTTATTAGAACAACACTTTTGCATTGTAACACCCCTGACCCGCATCCATCGCCGGAATGGGGTTGTGAGGCATTACTGAACAAAAGCACAATTTTGAATTTACTCATAATAACTCAAATAATGATCATATAAATATAAAGCATATAATTAATTAAATATTAAACATTCATTAAAACTAATCATATTACTTATGTCCACATCATATGTTCAACACTGCACTGGTAATCGAATATCTAATTAAAAATCAAAGATATAACTTTTAATTCTTTACATGCACATCTTAAACCAATTAAAAGAATTCCCATAGTAATTTGTTCCTTAGCTTAAATGTCATAGACAAATTCACCGAATGATTATATATGAATCTGTATACATTTCATGAACCAATAATCACATCATGTATATTGAACTATATCAAATTTGGATTATTGCTGAACCATCATTGCCTAAATTTATCAAACTTAACTCACATACTAATATAAATGACCCGAATCATCTACATCCAAACAATTACCATTCAAGACACAAATAATGATTTAAAGTACTCTCAAATCTCATGTTAATTATCCTGTCTGAATTGGACAAAAGCAACCAAACTAATTAGTTATGATTCAATCATCCAATTAATCATCCAAATAATTTTTATAATACAAATGCATATTTATATTAAACCAAAACATCATATACATAGATATTTAAGTATAGAAGCCAATTCATCAATCAACATATATATTAATTAAATTAAAAATTACATTTAAAACTACTCATCAATCAAAATAATCTACTGCCATCTTTTCAAGTACTAACCAAATTATAGTAATATGTATCACTCGAATATACACATATTTGTACAGCAAATTCCCATACACCAACTAGAGCATTATTCCAGTTGACTTATTTAACCAAGCTCACCACACACGTTTATATACAAGAACATAATCTCCAAATAATGCTAACTACAAAATCGATTACTCATTATATCTATCATCACGACCAAACCGATTCAAAACACATAAAACCTAACACATATAACTTATAATTCCAAACATATAGCGTTTTAATCAAAATAGATTTAACTATGCCCAACATAATTAAATTCAAGCTTAAAAATAAAGCCATTTCCAATATATAATATACTTACCACGAATCAAACCAAAATCAAGCATATCCGCATATTTCAAAAATCAAGATCATAAAAAATTATAGCTAAGCACACATAAATTCAAATTTAAACATATATAGCAAGCCATTTGTGCATGGCCTTAGTTACATAACCAAAATCAACACTTCAAAAATATATTCCAACCTATACATGCCATAATTTGAGTTTAACTTATAAAGGCACCAAAATAGTTGATAGTGTGATGAACTTTGCTGACAGTCCCCGAGCTTATAGCTTGACTCCAAAATCTATCAAAACAGTGAAACATAACACACAGAGTAAGCTATCACAGCTTAGCAAGTCATAAGCAAATAAACAACCAAGTGACATATTCAATTTATTATAATCAACCAATTATACCAATATTAGCATACTCGACCTTAAAACATCAAATAAAATACTTTCTTCCACCTAGGCCGAATACTAACATGGTCATCCAAACCTATTAATAATCAACTTCCAAAACAACTAATTATAAAAGAAAATCATGCACACATATACTTAAAAACATAAGCTCAAAAATCTATCATAATGTTATACTTGTGTATATATATCCTATAAAGCCGATTACACATAGTCACATACACTTGCACATTATTATGTATTGTTCATTGATACTCAACTTATTTGGCCACAAAGCCGAATACACATGCCATCTCACTTATGTTCAATATTACCAAATACACATGAAAAGAACAAATATCAAATACATACTTACATTATTACTGTTAGCCAACAAGTTAAATTCATACCTGGCCCTTTTAGATCGCATTTCACTTCCAAACACAATTTACCTTTGCCCGATGAACCATTTGGAATTTGATAGGATACTCGGATAATCTCACAATCCATACAATGCCAACGTCCTGGACATGGTCTTACATGTAGTCACATATCAATGCCACTGTCCCAGATAGGGTCTTACTTGTAAACACATATCAGAATCACATATCAATGCCATGGTCTTACTCGTACACATATATAGGAATCCTACGTCATGACATATGCATCCTAACTATTCGTAAGGTTCATACGGGGCTTTCGGACGTCGTAACTCGGTCGAAACGAAATCAAAAGTGTAGTAGCCAAGTTTATCCATGTTCGGCCATAGCATATATAAATACAACATTTCATAACAGCATATAAATTTAGCATTTAATTACCATTAAACACGTCTATTTACTTATAAACTTACCTCGGACAACAAAAAATTGATACAGATCGACTAATTGAGAACTTTTGTTTTCCCCCGATCCAAATCCGATTTCTTTGGTTCTTGATCTAAACATATTCAAATTAAGCTCATTCAAACATATTTTCATTCAATTTGGTCCAAAAACACATAAATGGGAAAATTACCATTTTACCATTGACATTTATAATTTTTACAATTTAGTCCTATTGCACAAAACACAAAATACATAAATTTTCAAAGTATCCATGTAAGGCCGAATGGTACCCATATCTATACAAGCCCATATATTTCATTAATTTCACATTTTATTCCCTCAAATTATTATTTTTGCAATTTAGTCCTAATTACTCAAAATCATCAAAAACTCCAATACAAAATATGTTAATCTAAAACATATATTTCATATTTCATCATCAAACAACAAAAATCACAAGTTATCAACATACAAAATATGTTAATCTAAAACATATATTTCATATTTCATCATCAAACAACAAAAATCACAAGTTATCAACAATGGTATAACTCAAACTATTCATCAAAATAAAAAATTAAAGCTTGGGTCTTGAAGATTACTAAGCAACGATCTCAAAAACGTAAAAATTATCAAAAACTGAACAAAAACGAACCTTGATTAAGCTTGAGTAAGTGCCGAAACCTAGCTCTTGTTCTTTATTTTTCTTTTTTCTAGTTTTGGTGATGAAGAACAAAGGAAATAAAATGAATTTGATTACTTTATTTTTAACATATATAAGTTTATTAACCAAATTACTTAAATAACCTTAATGATATAATAATAAAATCATAAAATATATCTTTTTAACCGTCCACTACACTTAATATTAGGCTTATTGCAACTTTAAGGCATCCATTTAAAAAGCCAAGTTCAATTCAACCCCTTTTTGAAATAACCACCTAATTTTTATTTTACGCGATTAAGTCCTTTTATTTAATCGGACACCTAAACAACAAAATTAAATCACAAAAATTTCACAGATATAAATTCACATAAAATAAACACAGAATATAATTTTAAAATATTTTTTTGACTCGGATTCATGGTCCCGAAATCACCATTCCAATTAGGGTCAAAATCGGGCTATGACATGCACTTTACTCGATTTGTCATTTTTATCAAATTAAACACTCAAACAATAAAATTTCTTAATGAGAATTTCACACCATCACACTATCATACTGTAGACCTTAAAATAATAATAAAAAAATTATTTCAACCTCAGATTTTTGGTCCCAAAACCACTGTTCTGATTTGACCAAAAACGGGTTGTTACAATGCGAACATCAATAATAGTTTGATCTGATTTTTTTATCTTTGATCACACACGAGACATCATCAAACATGATACAATATTTAGTAGTCATGAGTTGTCATACACTCAACAGATTTTGTGACAAGCTAGGAATGTAATAGACATCATAAAGAAGTTTCAAATTACTAGAACTGCTTTTGATTGCCACATTACTCTTCCCTTACACTTGAATCTGTTTGCTATCTCCAAGTGCTAATTTTTGCTTGAAGGTTTCGACAATCTCGTTGAACAATGACTTCACACCAGTCATGTAGTTCGAGCACCCACTATCCAGAAACCAAATGTTGCTATGACGTGCTATATTTTCCTAATAAGCCATGAACAATTTGATCTCATCATTTTCTTACTCTACGTAACTTGCTTGTTCTTGCCTTGGTCTTTTCCAGCAATCTGCCTTCACATGCCCAAACGTTTTGCAATAAAAGCATTGGAAAAACCTTTTGTTATCCTGTTGTTGTGTTTGATTTTGGTGTCCATTGCCCCGACCTCGTCCTTTGCCATGACCTTCCCTCCCATGAGATCTAACTTGAGCTCCCATTTTTGTTCATTTTTCTGGGGTAATGCCTCCCCTTAAGCCTTATCTTCGGTCTTCTCTTCTGATTTGTTCAGTGTTGCCTCATTGGACTGCTATCATCCTATCAATTCATCAAATGTGAATGTTTCCAAGTCATTGGATTCTTCTATGGTAGCCACTACATAATCAAACTTAGGAGTGAGACTCTTTAAAATTTATGCAACAATCATTTGATCATTAATATTCTCCCCATAAGACTGCATTTTGTTGACAATTTCAGCAACTCTAGATAAAAAATCCTGCACTGACTCTCAGTCTTTCATCTGCAAGGTTTCAAAATCTCGATGAAGTGACTGAAGTTTTATCATGTTTACCTTAGAGGAGCCTTGAAATGTTGTCCGCAAGATCCCTCAAGCTTCTGTCGTTGTATTTGCTGCAACAATTTTTATAAAAATGGTCTCATGAACGGTTTGCTGGATAAAGAATAATGCCTTTGAGTCCTTCTTCTTATTTTCACTTTATCTTGCCTTTTCATCTGGCTCGGTATAGCCATTCTCAACTAAGCCCCAAATATCCTGAGACTTGGACAAGTTATTCATCTTGATACTCCAAAACTCATAGTTTTCTCCATTGAAGACTAAAATTGACAGTTGAGATACATTCACGGCATTGTCGTTAGTAGCCATTAGTTGCACGCCTAGCTACAAATGAACCTGGCTCAGATACCAAAAAATGTAGGAAAAAAATAGTCACAAAAGACTATTTTCAAACAACTTGTAAGCAAGGAAAATACTAAACTAGAAAATTTAAGAAGAAAGAAAAGCTAAACTCAGAATGACTGAAGTTGCTGTATTATTCACTCACAAAGTGAAATAAACGTATGCCTATAAATAGCCTTTACACCATAACAAACTAATGTAAAAAATGTGCAACACTATTGCACTAACATAACAAAAAATCTGAGAAATAAGGAAATAACAAACTAAGCACAACACAACCAAATCTAAATTTAGAAAAACTGACTTTGAATCATTATCCAACAGATAACAGTCATAAAATTGTAAAATAGCACACATCACTATCCAATTAGTCAAAACAAACAAAGACGGACTACACAACAGAAATCAAGAACGAGATTCGTCAAAATCTTGGAGAGAAAAGCCCTACTACCAATTGACCTGGTTATTTAATTTAGTTTGTTATCAATTTTATGTTCAATCGTATTATAATTTTTATTTACTACTATTTGGACTTATTATTATAGAAATAGTTTTCTAATTTAATTTGTCTTCCCTTGGGTACGATCCTCGGAATACTTCCTTGTGTTCCGTTGTAACGCTTTACTATATTACAATTTGACACATACTTGCGAACATCGCTATTTTATTTCTATATCTTTTGTTGCAATATTTTTTGTCCAAACATTCGTACGTTAGGCAGTGGTCAACTGTGGATAGACTTCCAACTTTCAGATTTAAGAAGATCGATATGGCTTATCCAAATGAGATATCCCTCAACACAACTTTTTTCAAACTAGAACGTGAGAGAAGAGGCTAATAATCATCCCAATGTACTTAAACTCTTTGCAGATTGGTTTGAGAATCTGCTCAAAAACCTAAACAACTTTGATCAGCAGGAAACACACAATAATTTCAACATCAATTTTTCGTCAAATCGAGAGATTTCCAACCCATCTAACAAAAATAATCCATAACAACAGCTTGGAATCCTACAAGAGTAGGTATGCATTTTGAAGGAATAGATGGTACAACAGAATATCATATACAAACAACAATTTTTTCATCAAGAATAGCTCAGACGAAATGAGGAGGTGATGCGAAAGATGTAGTCAGACTATTCTGATTATGATGATAACAGCATGCCCTTGAAGGAGGAGGGCTATGGAGTATATACAAGGTCATGGAAACAGGAAATGAATGCCTTGCGCTGAGACATCCAGGCACTACATCCTGATGTTGAGGACATGGATTGGGATAGAAATTGTAGTGGTAGGCTTACCTTCAGAGTTTAAAGTGCCAAAAGAGGTATTCAAGAGAAGAAGGGACCCACGACCACATTTGATGTAGTATAATGATTATATGAATATTTTGGGAGCTTAGGATTCTATGAAGTACAAGGCTTTCTCCATGACTTTGAAGGGAAGCACTAAGGGTTGGTATTTTTCATTTCCATAGGCCCCTATTGAGACCTTAACACAACTAGGTCAGTTGTTTCTAAGAAGATTCTATACCCACAAAATAATCATGAGTACTCCAATAGACTTAATGTTGGTCAAGCATAAGGAAGCAGAGTCTTTACAGTAGTATATAAAGTGTTTTCATGTGGCAACCTTGAATACAAAAAACTAAGAATGTGGCAACTTATTTTTTTGTAATGTCAAAAACGATGGTTTTAGGGCCACAAATCCAACGTGAGAGTTTGAAAATATTATTAATTAATATTTTTGAGTCAAGTAAAATATTATTGTAATTTGATTTAATGATTTCTGTTAATTGAAAAAATAATTAAGTTCAAGTGGTATGTCCCTAAAGTTGAGTGATTTTAAAAAATGAGGTATTGTAACACCCCTAACCCGTATCTGTCGCCAGACTAGGGTTAAAGGCGTTACTAGAAAAATCGAGATATTTTATGAACAATTCATATGCATTATCCACAATCATAGTCAAACATTACCATAGAGTCCCTTATATAGGTCATTGAGACCTTAAACATGCATTAGAAAGTGATCAAGACTAAACCGAGCTCATACAAAAATTTTCGAAACTTAAACAAATTTTCAAAGTTGTACAGGTCACATGCCGTGTGCCTCACACGGCTTTAGACACGCCCGTATGTCTAGGCCATGTCAAAAAAAGGCATACATACTGACTTGTCTACACATCCACAAGTCACGCCTGTGTACGAGGCCGTGTGAAAACTAGGGAGGCTACTGATTTGGCCACACAGCTGACCACACGCCCGTGCGTCTAGCCCGTGGTTGAAACTCACTTGGCCACACGGCCTAGCACAGGCCTGTGTAAACGACCGTGTGTTCTGCCCAGGCTCATTTCGAAATGGCCTTCGAGCAACACGACTGAAACACACGCCTGTGTAGGTAAAAATAGACCATTTACAAGGCCATTTCTCAACCACAACATATAGAATTTCTCAACCATTTCTCAACCAAAACATATAGCATTCATGCCATAACATTATTCATCAATTTCATACTCAATATATATACCGAAACATACCTAAACACTAAGCTAAAATCATACCAAAACATAGGTTTCGTAATCTCTAATCACACAATCAAATCTCATGCCAAATTCTTACCTAATTCCATTATAGACACATATCAAAACATACCAAATTGACCAATTCTTTTGGCCATTCAAGAACATATCATAAATACAACATTTTACCACATAATTCATACCAAAAACTCATTCATATTCATTACCAAAACCAAGCCAAATCACATGGCTAGATATACACATTACCAAAACATATACAATTACTTCTACCCTATACATGCCATACTTCAATATACATATTTTCAAAAGGTGCCAAAATAAAGTTTGATAGTGTGGTGATGATCCTCGATGATCCCTGAGCTCCTGGTAGCTACAATATCTATAAAACAGTTGAAAGAAACACAAAGTAAGCTCTCAAAATCTTAGAAAGCCATATACAAATAAACTTATCAATTAAAACATATAAGCATCATCTAATTACATATACTTCATTGCCATATACTATCACAGACCACATAATTCATATACATTTCTCATATTCTCAATTTATTTGCACATATAGCATATTTTCTCATACTTATAGCACATATCATCATTTGCTTATGTACTTACCTTTTATTCCCAAACATTGAATTACAATTCAAACGTACCTAATTTGGAAGAACATTTCATATATTCATTCTTTTCTCAGAATGCCTGTTGAACTATTCAAAATCATTGGGATACGCGGATAACTCGAAAAGCTCGTACAATGCCAATGTCCCAGACGTGGTCTTACATGTAATCAAATATTGATGCCACTATCCCAGATAGGGTCTTACATGAAATCAAATACGATGCCGATGTCTCAGACATGGTCTTACACGTAAATCATAAGTCGATGCCAACGTCCCAGACGTGGTCTTACACGAAAAAAACATATCGGATCCTATGTCATAACATATGTAACCTAACTATTCCTAAGGTTCATACAGGGCTTTTCGGACGTCAGAACTTTGTCGATATTTTACTGGATATCTCATTTTCAAGGCATAAAGGCATTCATCATTGTTCAATAGCATATAAGTATAAATAAACCATTTCAAATACATTTATTTGTATATAGACTTACCTCGTATGGATTCGAACAAACGGAGTCGACTACTCGACGACTTTAGATTTCCCCTGATCGAATTCCATTTTCATTTGTTCCTGATCGATTAAATTCAAATTTAACTCTTTTATTCACCAAATCATTCAAATCAATCCACAAGTACACATTTAGGGCTATTTACAAATTAACCCTCACATTTTCACATTTTAACACTTTAGTCATTAATTCACAAAATCACACATGCCTAGCTGAATTCTCATAGTGTTCATACAAGTCCACATATTTC
Organism: Gossypium arboreum; assembly: GCF_025698485.1. Classification (NCBI taxonomy): domain Eukaryota; kingdom Viridiplantae; phylum Streptophyta; class Magnoliopsida; order Malvales; family Malvaceae; genus Gossypium; species Gossypium arboreum. The sequence goes on from NC_069073.1 coordinate 86,173,851, forward strand.
TTTTATTTCTCATTTTAGTCCCTCAATTTACAATTTTCATAATTTAGCCCATTTTACTCAAATTTATTAAAAATTCAAAGACAAAATATGTTAACCCAATACATATCTTACATTTACTAAGATCAAACTTCATAAAACTCATAGTTTCATCAATAGCTCAACTCAAAATCATTAAAAATTTAAGAAATTCAAATATGGTCTTGATTGAACTCTAAGCAATGATTACAAAAACGTAGAAATTATCGAAAACGGATCAAAACACATACCTCAATCAAACAAAACAATGGCCAAACCCTGGAAAATTCATTTTCTTGTATTTTCAATAATGGATGAAAGAAATAAGTTAAAATTTAGCTTTGGTTTTAATTAATATAACATTAATATGCACTTTACCAATTTAACCTTATTTTTAATCATTAAAACTACACCAACTAATGCCCATTAAAGTCATTTAATTCATTCCATGGTCAAATAACCTCATAAGGACCTCATAATTAATAAACCATAACTAATAAGCAGTTAAACAATTAGAAGGCCAATTTTACATTTTACGCGATTAGGTTCTTTTCACAAATTAATCACACAAATGATCAAATTTTCATACGAAACTTTCACACATGTCAATTCACATATTATAAGCATAAAAAATAATATTAAAATATTTTTTCTGACTCAAATTTGTGGTCCCAAATCTAGTATTCCGACTAGGATCTAAACCGAACTGTTACAACTCCCCCTATTAGGGATATTCATCGCCAAAAATCATACCGTTGAACAAATTCAGATATTGTTGTCTCATAGAATCTTCGGGCACCCACGTAGCCTCTTCAACACTGTGTCAATGGCACATCACTTTAACTAACAAAATTTTCTTGTTTCACAGTTTTTTAACCTCGCAAGCTAAAATATGGATCGGTTCTTCTTGGTAGGTCGTATCAGACTGAATCTCAATCTCAGACGGAGGAATCACATGCAAAGTATCAGATCTGTATCATTGAAGCATCGATATGTGAAACATATTATGAATCTTTTCTAGTTCTAGTGGCAACAACAATCTATATGCAACCGGTCCGATAAGCTCGATAATCTTATACGGCCTGATGAACCTCAGACTTAATTTGCCTTTTCTACCAAATCTGAGTATTTTCTTGCACGGTGAGGCTTTTAAAAACACTTTATCACTGATTTCAAATTCAACGTCTTTCCATTTCAAATCTGCATATGATTTTTGATGATCGGAAGGTACTTTCAGACTATCTCGAATAACTTTTACTTTTTATTCAGTCTCTTTTATCAAATCAACCCCGTGTATCTTATTCTCACTGAGCTCAGTCCAATACAAAGGTGTACGACATTTGCGATCATATAAGGCTTCGAACGGTGCCATTTTAATGCTCGATTGAAAACTATTATTATAAGCAAATTCAATCAAAGGAAAATACTATTCCCACGTACCTTCAGACTCAAGAATGCAACATCTCAACATATCTTCAAGAATTTGAATAATCCGCTTGGATTGACCATCCATTTGAGGCTGAAAAGTAGTACTGAAGTGCAATTTCATACCTAAAACCTCTTGCAGTTTCTTCCAAAATCGTAAAGTGAATCTTGGATCTCTATCTGACACGATAGACAATGGTACTCCGTGTAATCTTACAACATCAGAAATGTATAACTCAACTAACTTATCAAGCGAGTAATCGAATCATACCAGAATAAAATGCACTGATTTCATCAATTGGTCAACGACGACCCACATAGCATCTTTTTTTTTCCGGGATAAGGGCAAACCCAAACCAAATCCATCGTCACTCTATCCCATTTTCACTCCGGAATCATAACCATTTGTAACCAACCAGATGGCACTTGATGTTCAAATTTAACTTGCTGATAAATTAAACATTTAGAAACAAATTCAGATATGTCACGCTTCATACTAGGCCACCAATAAAGTTGTTTTAGATCATTATACATTTTCGTACTACCCGAATGCATAGATAAACAACTATTGTGAGCTTCATTCAAAATTATCTGAATCAATTCTAGATTTCTCATAACACAAATTCAATCTTGAAATCTCAAACAATCATTATTATCAACTCGAAATACAGAATCAGAATTCAAATCACACTGAGCTCATTTTGTGATTATCTCATTAGCAACCTTTTGAACATCAATAATCTGCTGTAACAATGGTCTCGCTTTCAATTCAACTAAAACTGAACCATCATCAGACAAAACTAAATGAGTATTGATGGCACATAATGCAAATAGTGATTTTCGACTTAAAGCATTAGCAACAACATTTGCTTTTCCTGGATGATAGTCAATCACAAGCTCATAGTCTTTTAGTAGTTCTAACCACCTTCTTTGTCGCAGATTCAGATCTTTCTGAGTCATCAGATATTTCAAACTCTTGTGATCAGAATATACGTGACATTTCTCACCAAATAGATAGTGGTGCCAAATCTTCAAAGCAAATACAATCGCAGCTAACTCAAGGTCGTGCATCGGATATTTCTTTTCATGTGGCTTTAACTGTCTCGAAGCATAAGCAATGACTTTGCCTTCTCGCATCAAAACACATCCCATACCGTTTAATGAAGCATCACTGTAGATCACAAAATCTTTACTCGATTCGGGTTGTACTAATATTGGAGCTTCAGTTAATAGGGCTTTCAACTTATCAAAGCTTTTTTGACCATTCAAATTTTACCTCTTTCTGAAGCATTTTCGTCAACGGACTTGCAATCATCGAGAAGCCTTTTATGAATCGTCTATAATAACTTGCAAGTCCAAAAAAACTACAGACTTTAGAAACATTCCTCAAAGGTTTCCAATCTAGGATAGTTGAAATTTACTCAGATCCACTCGAATAGCAGATGCTGACACAATATGGCCTAGAAAACCAACTTCAGGCAACCAAAATTCACATTTGCTAACACTTCGCATACAATTGCTTATCATGCAAAGTCTGTGACACTATTCTCAAATGCTCAGCACATTCAGTTTCATCATGTGAATATATCAATATATCATCAATGAACAAAACAACAAATCGATCTAGATACAGTCTGAATATCCGATTCATCAAGTCTATAAAAATAGCAGGTGCATTAGTCAATCTGAAAGGTATAACTAAAAACTCATAATGGTTGTACCTCGCTCTGAATGCAGTTTTCAGAATTTCTGAATCTTTTACTCGTAACTGATAGTAACCTGATCTCAAATCTATCTTCGAAAACACAGTTGATCCTTTCAATTGATCAAACAAATCATCAATTCGAGGTAGAGGGCATTTTTTCTTAATAGTCACCCTGTTCAACTGATGATAATCTATGCACATTCTCATTGTACCATCTTTCTTTTTCACAAACAGAACAAGAGCAGCCCCAAGGTGAGAAACTCAGCCTTGAAAACCCTCTATCAGTTAATTCTTGCAACTGAGACTTTAATTCTTTTAATTCTGTCAGATCCATTCTATACAGAGCTATCAAAATTAGAGTATTTCTCAGTACTAACTCAATGCCAAATTCTACTCGAATCGGAGGTAATCCCAGAAGTTATTCAGGAAATATATTAGGTGTAACATCCCAAAATAGGGCCCAGTTAGAATAGTAGTTTTGGGACCACAAATCCGACATCAAAATATTTATTTTATGACTATTATGAGGCCTAGAATATGATTATATGATTGTGTTAAAGTTTCATGAAGAAATTCTTGAAGTAAGGTGTTCAATTGGAAATTAGGGACTAAATTGAATAAATTGCGAAACTTGAATTCTAGAAGCAATTTGTATGAAATTGCTTTGGGTTATGAATTAAAAGGTCTTGGAGAGTAATTTTCCCAATTTCTAAATATTTGGACAAAGATGGGCTTGCATGGATGAAATTTTAAAGAAAGGGCATGAGGGCATTTTGGTCATTTCACTTTTTAATGAAATAAAATCGAAAAAATCAAGCCAAAATCAGCCATTCTCCTTTTCAATGCTGCCAAAATTTCTAGGGTTTCCATATCTAGGGTTTTCAAGCTTTCCAAGCTCAATAGTAAGTGCTTTCAAGCCTCGTTTTTAATGTTCTTTGTATTTTTGAAATCCCGGTAGCTTGCTCTCACCATTTCTACCCATATTTCATGCTAAGGTTCATGTTTAAAAATTTAACCATGCATGATTCACTTGTATTTTGATGGATTATGGAGGAACATGAAAGATGAATATATGTTAAACATATTTTCCTAGGTGATTTTCATGAAAAACCCTTGTAGGGACCATTCTGCAAATGTTGTAAAATGTGTGGTAGAAATGTGAAAATAATGCAAAATGAGGGCTACCATAAGAAGGAAAAGTGTTCGGCTAGGCTTGGGTAAGGTAGAAATTGCATGTGCTTCATTATACGAGCTTAAGGACTAAATCGTAAAAATATCAAAGGTTAGGGGTAAAACGGTTATTTGGACCGGGGGTGAGAATTAGACTTTTGATGTATAATGTGGGGGCATTAGTGATATAATTTTGTTGTTTATAGACCCCGAGGAACAAATTCCGGAGGTCGATCGAGGTAAACGCAAGGTTTCAGAATAACTAAAACACAACTTCGGAACAAATACCAGGTAAGTTCGGATAACTTAAAGTAAACCCCTAATATGCATAATTGTATGATTTATGAATGCATGATGATTTCATTTATTATTGGCATGAAATATCTTAGAAATGTATATATGATGATAACATGCGAAAAATGTCTCAGTTGAGGTTGACAAAGGGAATTGATGGTAACCCGTAATTACATGTGATTTTGAGATCCTGTATGTGTTGCAGTAAGGATTTACCTCGGACGGGTAATCCATTGATCTCAATTATGAAAAGGATCTAGCCCGGACGGGTGTTCCTTGAATGATCGAGCCTTCTGAAGAATATGTGTGCATTATGGATTTATCCCGGACGGGTAATCCGATTAGGGTCTAAATTTAGCCTGGACTGGTAATTCATATCCGAGCTTAGTAAGGGTGTACGACTATAAGAGATTTAGCCTGGACTGGTAATCCTGCCATAAAATGTGAGGTTCGCCGGAGTACATATATGTGAAATGATCATTCGTAAGAATTGACGAATAATGGGTATTCCATTGAGATTTCGTAGAAACTCAATGGGATTATTATTATGTTTGTCAATAAAATGATGAATGATGAGCTCATCTACATAAATTACATGATGCTTTGTTATGTGACTAACTTATTGATTGAGTATATGTGATAGAGAATAATTTCATAATTGATGATTTCATGATTTAAATATGGATGTATGATAATTACTCGATAAGTTTACTTTCTGGTTATTTGAGCTTACTAAGCATGTAAATGCTTACCCATCTATTTTTCCCTGTCTCACAAAGCTCGAGGACTCATAAGTACTAGAAGACGATTGGAGAGTCGACATACTATCAACAAGTCAAGCTTTGGTATAAAGACATTTTTATTTTGTTCAATGGCATGTATAGGATTTTTGACTATTTTTTATATGTGTCATTTGATTTGTAAAATGAAAGCATGTAAAAATATGTTTATCTTTTTGTATAGGGCCATGAAAATTTGGCTTAACTAAAGTAGGCTATGACCTACAAATTTTTGTACGATTTTATTTACAAGTGATGGGTTGTTACCAATTGGCAATGAGTTACATGAATGAGCCAATTTCGGATGAATTAAAGTGACATGGAAACCCATAAACACTAAATGGGAAATAACCTTTAATGTATGAAACCAATGATATGAGGTTTCCATTTAACTAGTTTTATCAAGATTATTTACAAGTGTACAATCATGCTTTCCTTCGAACTCGGTAACCACTAGGTAGAAGGAGTAGAAAGGGGTGGCTTAAGGCTTGGAAAATAGCCTATTAGGGTCCACATGGTCGGTCAGACGGGCGTGTGTCTAGGCGTGTGTGACACACGGTTCCTTCCTAAAGGTGTGGGCTATGGCCGTGTGTCCCCTGCACTTAAAATTTTAAATCAAAAATGCACACGAGTAGGCCACACGGGCATGTGTCCTTGCCTTGTCTAAAAGACAGTGTTGTCCACGGGCAGGCAGCACGGGCGTGTGTGACGGCTGTGTTGATAAGTCAGGGTTGCACACGGTCGAAGGGCATGAGCATGTCCCAAATCACACGGGCGTGTAACACTTTAAGATAAAGAAAATTTTTCTCAGAAGCCCAAGGTTTACCGAACATGCCCAAATTTGACCTGCACTGCCTCTAGTTATGTCGTAGGCCTCAAAGGCCTATATAAGGGACGAGATATTCATGGTTGAAAGTTTTTAAATTTGAGCAAAAATTTGCGACCCAAATAGGGTGTTATAAGTTTAAAGCCCCAGTAATGCCTCGAACCCTGTCTCGGCGTCAGATACGGGTGAGGGTTGTTACATTTAGTGGTATCAGAGCTACGGTTTAGTCGGTTCTAGGACTACCATAGAGATTATTGAGGTTTGCTATACATGCCATTATTCAAATATTGATAGTGTGACGTCTCCTAACTGATCAAGTTGTTTTGAATATAGTAAATGTCTTCCAATCGAGCACAAGATGAGTCTGAGGGAGCCGAGAGCCATGCTCAATCGAGCACAAGATGAGTCCGAGGGAGCTAAGAGCCATGCTCCAGCTTTCGTACAATGAGCTGTATCTAGTAGTAGGAGAAGGCTTATGTCAGAAGGCCGGAAAGAGGCCCGAGCTGCCTTCTTTGATATGATGGATGAATGGTTTGGGGATTACCTGAGAATTCGCCCCAACATATCAAGACCTCCCCCACCCCCTAATCAACCTGATGATGATGTGCCGCAAGGTATGGCACCGATTAGAATTGGTAAGGCCCCTGTAGATAAACTTATAAAGTATGGGACCGAGGAATTCAAAGCTAAAGTTGATGATGACACTGAAAGAGCCGAGTTCTGGCTCGAGAATACTATGCGGGTGCTAGATGATTTTTCACGCATACCCGAGGAATGTTTGAAGTGTGCTGTGTCCCTTTTGAAGGACACTGCATACCATTGGTGGAAGACTGTATCCTCGGTTGTAACACCCCAATCCCGTATCCGTCGCCGGAATAGGTAAAGGGGCATTACCGGATTTGAAACTCATATCAGAACAGTAAGATTTTTTTTTGAAACATTCCTTTAGATAAGTACTAAAGACAGTCAGGGATACAATTTAAACCTCTATAAGTACACATTCAAAAGATGCCATTTTCGTATGGCTTATATACATTAACCAAAATATTCTTCGGCCACTGGTTTATTCTATACATATCTCATACATATTTCACATTAGCCATTCGGCTTTACCACATATACATATCTCATAAATATTTCACATTAGCCATTCGGCTTTACCACATATACATATCTCATACATATTTCACATTAGCCATTCGGCTTTACCACATACACATATCTTATGCATCAATTTCAGGAATAGCTTATAAGCAACTCAAATAGTTTCATCCATGTTTACAACAAATTCACATATTCACTACAAGCTGTTTTCCTGAGCAATAGTTACTAAATTAATTATAACTGGAGCTACAAAACTCAAAATCAATTTCCGTTAATTTTCCTGAATATAGACTCATATATCTTCCATCCTTAAAATTTTCAGAATTTTAGGTTTGGCCAATCAATACCATTTGTTTCTTAAATTTTCCCCTATTTCACTATTTGACTAATCTGATCACTCTTCACTACGAATCAAATTTCTCATTGTACAGAATTAAAAATGTGTTCTATTTGATTTCATTTGCAACTAGACTCATTAAGGAGTCTAAGCATATAAATTTTATCTTATAACCATTTTTGTACAAATTATAATGATTTTCTAAAAACCGAATAGGGGATTTCGGAGTCATTCTGACACCGTCTCACTCAACTTTAAATATCTCTTTATAGGAAATTTCTTTGCTCACACGGTCTCTTTTATAAGAAACTAGACTAATTAAGCTTTGATTACATATTTTATTCAGCCTATAATTCCACACCATCAATTTATGGTGATTTTCTAAAATCACATTACTGCTGCTGTCCAAAGCAAAATATTACAGTTTGCTCTTAAATTTCCAAGTCCAAACACTTATGAACTCACCATTTGAGTTTAAAACATATCATGGCCACATCATATCTTATTAAATCAACTCATTATGTCCTATTATGATTCAATTTACTCAATGTTTAATCACTTAAAACTTACCTCGGAAGTGGTTGACGACTAGATATCCACGGCTATTCGTTTACTTTCTCTTTTCCCCTATCCGACTTTGATCCTCTTTGCTCTTAAGCTTAAGTAAAACAATAGATTTGCTTAAGTACTTAACTAATATTATTCACTTAACAATCACAATTGGCAATCACATATCATTTAATCTATATCTAAAACAATAGATTTCAATATATATCATATTTACTAATTCATGCCTTGACTCGATCTCAAGCTTATTTAATTTATATCTAATTCACGTTCACAAGCAAAGAGCCACTTAGTTTATCATGCTTCCTTATACATGAATTTAATCATATTGCCAAATATTAACCCAACATCACAAGCATAATCACCATGAAACTTTCCTTAATACACATTTTATCCCATTGCCGAATACATATATATATCAAACAAATATTTATTCACATAACAACAATTCATTCACATCTCTATAAATGGTCATAATCGGACATTATAAACAAATCAACTAGTTTAGCATTCAAATTCTTCTAACCATTCCTCAATCATTTACTCAATGAACAACAATCCAAGCACATCAAAGCATAGTCGAATGTATCATTCTTCTAAAATTCAAAAATAAATGCATGGGCTAACTTCAAAATCTATTTAACAACTCAACTTTATAAATACATATTCGGCTAGGAAGAAAGATTGATAATTTAACAACCTTAGCTTAACATATAATTTGTTGTAACACATCTTTAAGCATTCTTTTATTCCATCAACTCAAAACACATTCATCACTCACAATAACTAAGTTCATATTCGGCAATGGCCTCCAATATAGTGACCGATTCTTCTCAACTAGCACCTAGTGTACACACATGATCATTTGTTTGATTCAAACACCTATCCACCAAAAATTCATCCAAATTAACAAGAACAATAGCCACATTCCTTATTAATCTCCATAGCCGAAAACCTTACTCATTCCACACTCAAAGTTTTAACATGGGTTACAAAAAAATAACTTGATATCTCACTCCATATCAACTAAAATTTCAAGAACTAGTATAAACTTTCTTACCTTAATATTGACCTAGGTTAACCGAATGCTTCACTCCCTTCTTCCTCTTTTCATTTCGGCCAAGAAGAACCGATTTCTTCTTCTCTTTCTTCCTCAAGTCACGGCAATGGGGGGGGAGAAACATGGATGAGACAACTTTGTTTTCATCACCCCTTCCTTTTCATTACTTTATTACTAACCTTTTATTTTATTCCTTCTCCCATAAAACACTAACACCAAATGTTTATAATAGGCTTTAACTTATAGCATGGCCGGCCACCATCTTGTTCTTTGGTTAATTTGACATGCAAGTACAATTATTTTGCAACATGCATAAATAGGCTACTTTACATTTGCCTAGCACATTTCTAAATTTTCCCACATAAGTCCTATTTAATAAAATTCACTTACAATTAACAAAATTCCAATATGAAATATTTATACATGCATACATACATATAATAAGCATCAACTATGACGGTTAATTATTTTTATGACTCGGTTTAGTGGTCCCGAAACCACTTTTCGACTAGGGTCACTTTAGGGCTGTCACAACTCTCCCCTACTTAAGAAATTTTCATCCCCGAAAATTTCTACCGATGCATAGTTTAGGATAACGTCCTCTTATTGAATTATATCCATATAAACATTAGCTCATCGATAGCAATTGTAATTCATTACTGATTTCGCATCGTTCTATAAAATCATTTTTTTTTATCTTAAAACAAATACATAAACATTTCTACAAGTATGCACATATATCTCATTTTCTTGATTTCATAAGCAATAATCACTTAATTTAATTCACAAATGCATTTCAAACACATATTAAGCACATATTAACATGTATAATTCACATCATCAACCCACATATTTGTCACCCACATTTTCATTCATGTATAAGTTGTAACCTGACCGAAAGTACACATATACTCAAACATCCCAATAAATATCCTTTATAACTCCATCATATCTCACTATTCAACTTAACCTATTTCCAACAGAAAATAATCTTCCACATACCTGAACATTGAATTCATTTAGCACATTCAATCACCGTTAACGATACCCGTATACAATCGATTTGGCATAAAGCCTCATATAGTATACCAGTATGGGATTTATTTTAGCACATAACCCATATATCCAAAATTATCAGCATTCATCAAAAATTCTTACAGACTTTCAAATGTCGAACTTAATCGAAATAATTTCTTGAACATGATTAACAAAAATAGGGGTCATTTAGCAATAGCACATATGACTTCATATACCAAGCATCCCATAAACTAAATCTGTAACACATTTATAACATGAATTCATTTCTTAACAACATATCCACCATCTTAAATCAATGCCTTCGTTCCATACGAGGTCTTACATGAATCTTGTTTTACTCACTTAATGTCTACTGACCAATCTCGCACACACAGTGCTCGGTTGAAAATCTTGCACTCTCAGTGCCTCTAATCATTTTCACACATAGTGCCCCTATTCATTTGTTGTTACACATTGAAATGACTTAACCAAGTCTATAAACATCATGTATGTACACTTTTAAACATATCCTTTCATTTAAATTTGAATTCGTATAGTAATGAACACTTAAACTTTGCTTAAATTATCGGCACGAAGCCTACTAGGCACAAAGGCCGAATACACATCACCAAAGATGATTGCTCTTGGGACCTAGCCGGATATAACACCAGCACGAATGCTCTTGGGACTTAAACCTGATATAACTCTAGCACAAATGCTCTTTGAGACTTAGCCCGGATATAACACCAGCACAAATGCTCTTCGGGACTTAGCCCGGATACATCACTAGCACGAATGCTCTTGGGACTTAGCGGATATAACACCAGCACAAATGCTCTTGGGACTTAGCCGGATACATTACTAGCACGAATGCTCTTGGGACTTAGCCCAGATATAACACCAAAGACGAATGCTCTTGGGACTTAGCCGGATACATCACTAGCACGAATGCTCTTGGGACTTAGCCGGATATAACACCAAAGACGAATGCTCTTGGGACTTAGCCGGATACATCACTAGCACGAATGCTCTTGGGACTTAGCCCGAATATAACACCAGCACGAATGCTCTTGGGACTTAGCTGGATACATCACTAGCACGAATGCTCTTGAGGACTTAGCCGGATATAACACCAAAGACGAATGCTCTTGGGACTTAGCCGGATACATCACTAGCACGAATGCTCTTGGGACTTAGCCGGATATAACACCAGCACAAATGCTCTTGAGACTTAGCCGGATACATTACTAGCACGAATGCTCTTGGGACTTAGCTGGATATAACACCAGCACGAATGCTCTTCGGGACTTAGCCCGGATATATCACTAGCACGAATGCTCTTCGGAACTTAGCCCGGATATATCACTAGCACGAATGCTCTTCGGGACTTAGCCCGGACATATATAACTCTCGATTCTCATGTATTTATATATATAACAATGCACATTAGTATATCATTTACATTACTTGAATACAAACGCAACATGCTTATCGACCATTCATCTTTCAGTTCCATAGCCACATACAAAGATCACATTTATAGTCATAACACTCTTTCAAAATTGCATCACTTATACCCTTATAATTCAATCCAAATCAAAATTCAAATACAAGTACATGATACGTACCTGATCAACTTAATAATTTAAGCATATCCAAGTGAAGTTATATCGCAAATTCTCATAGTCAGAAGCTTGCTACAGCTCGATCGGGATCAAGATTCATTACAATACAACAAACACATTTCAATAGTTAAAAATCATCACACTATCATTTATGACTTTATGGCATGTATAAATAGACTCACGCGTGCTACGTTAGTCCTAGAATCAACTAAACCATAGCTCTGATACCAATAAAATTTAACACCCCAATCCCGTATCCGTCGCCGGAATAGGTAAAGGGGCATTACCGGACTTGAAACTCATATCAGAACAGTAAGATTTTTTTTTTTTGAAACATTCCTTTAGATAAGTACTAAAGACAGTCAGGGATACAATTTAAACCTCTATAAGTATACATTCAAAAGATGCCATTTTCGCATGGCTTATATACATTAACCAAAATATTATTCGGCCACTGGTCTATTCTATACATATCTCATACATATTTCACATTAGCCATTCGGCTTTACCACATATACATATCTCATACATATTTCACATTAGCCATTCGGCTTTACCACATACACATATCTTATGCATCAATTTTAGCAATAGCTTATAAGCAACTCAAATAGTTTCATCCATGTTTACAACAAATTCACATATTCACTACAAGCTGTTTTCCTGAGCAATAGTCACTAAATTATTTATAACTGGAGCTACAAAACTCAAAATCAATTGCCGTTAATTTTCCCTGAATATAGACTCATATATCATCCACCCATAAAATTTTTAGAATTTTAGGATTGGCCAATCAATACCAGATTTTTCTTAAATTTTCCCCTGTTTCACTGTTTGACTAATCTGACCACTCTTCACTACGAATCAAATTTCTCATTGTACAGAAGTAAAAATGTGTTCTATTTGATTTCATTTCAAACTAGACTCATTAAGGAGTCTAAGCATATAAATTTTATCTTATAACCATTTTTTTACAAATTATAATGATTTTCTAAATACCGAACAGGGGATTTCGGAGTCATTCTGACACCGTCTCACTCAACTTTAAATATCTCTTTATAGGAAATTTCTTTGCTCACACGGTCTCTTTTATAAGAAACTAGACTAATTAATATTTGATTACATATTTTAGTCAGCCTATAATTCCACACCATCAATTTATGGTGATTTTCTAAAATCACGTTACTGCTGCTATCCAAAGCAAAATATTACAGTTTGCTCTTAAATTTCCAAGTCCAAACACTTATGAACTCACCATTTGAGTTTAAAACGTATCATGGCCACATCATATCTTATTAAATCAACTCATTATGTCCTATTAAGATTCAATTTACTCAACGTTTAACCACTTAAAACTTACCTCGGAAGTGGTCGACGACTAGATATCCACGGCTATTCGTTTACTTTCTCTTTTCCCCTATCCGACTTTGATCCTCTTTGCTCTTAAGCTTAAGTAAAACAATAGATTTGCTTAAGTACTTAACTAATATTATTCACTTAACAATCACATTTGGCAATCACATATCATTTAATCTATATCTAAAACAATAAATTTCAATATGTATCATATTTAATAATTCATGCCATGACTCGATCTCATGCTTATTTAATTTATATCTAATTCACGTTCACAAGCAAAGAGCCAGTTAGTTTATCATGCTTCCTTATACATGAATTTAATCATATTGCCGAATATTAACCCAACATCACAAGCATAATCACCATGAAACTTGCCTTAATACACATTTTATCCCATTGCCGAATACATATATATATCAAACAAATATTTATTCACATAACAACAATTCATTCACATCTCTATAAATGGTCATAATCGGACATTATAAACAAATCAACTAGTTTAGCATTCAAATTCTTCTAACCATTCCTCAATCATTTACTCAATGAACAACAATCCAGGCACATCAAAGCATAGTCGAATGTATCATTCTTCTTAAATTCAAAAATAAATGCATGGGCTAACTTCAAAATCTATTTAACAACTCAACTTTATAAACGCATATTCGGCTAGGAAGAAAGATTGATAATTTAACAACCTTAGCTTAACATATAATTTGTTGTAACACATCTTTAAGCATTCTTTTATTCCATCAACTCAAAACACATTCATCACTCACAATAACTAAGTTCATATTCGGCAATGGCCTCCAATATAGTGACCGATTCTTCTCAACTAGCACCTAGTGTACACACATGATCATTCGTTTGATTCAAACACCTATCCACCAAAAATTCATCCAAATTAACAAGAACAACAACCACATTCCTTATTAATCTCCATAGCCGAAAACCTTACTCATTCCACACTCAAAATTTCAACATGGGTTACAAAAAAATAACTTGATATCTCACTCCATATCAACTAAAATTTCAAGAACTAGTATAAACTTTCTTACCTTAATATTGACCTAGGTTAACCGAATGCTTCACTCCCTTCTTCCTCTTTTCATTTCGGCCAAGAAGAACCGATTTCTTCTTCTCTTTCTTCCTCAAGTCACGGCAATGGGGGGGGAGAAACATGGATGAGACAACTTTGTTTTCATCACCCCTTCCTTTTCATTACTTTATTACTAACCTTTTATTTTATTCCTTCTCCCATAAAACACTGACACCAAATGTTTATAATAGGCTTTAACTTATAGCATGGCCGGCCACCATCTTGTTCTTTGGTTAATTTGACATGCAAGTACAATTATTTTGCAACATGCATAAATAGGCCACTTTACATTTGCCTAGCACATTTCTAAATTTTCCCACATAAGTCCTATTTAATAAAATTCACTTACAATTAACAAAATTCCAATATGAAATATTTATACATGCATACATACATATAATAAGCATCAACTATGACGGTTAATTATTTTTATGACTCGGTTTAGTGGTCCCGAAACCACTTTTCGACTAGGGTCACTTTAGGGCTGTCACATCGGTAGTGTCGAGGGAAAATATTAATTGGGATTTCTTTCAAGCAGAGTTCAGGAAGAAATACATTAGCCAGCAACTTTTGGACTCAAAGTGAAAGGAGTTCCTAGAACTCAAACAAGGGAACAAGACTGTAGCGGAATACGAGAGAGAGTTTGTACGACTAAGTCAGTACGCAACTGAGTGGGTCCAAACGGAATCAAAAATGTGTAAACACTTCGAGGGACACCTGAATAAGGATGTCAAGTCGTTGAATAGGATGTTGGAAAGACAGGAGTTTGCTACATTGGCCGATCGAGCTAAAAAGGTCAAAAAACTTAATAATGAAAGAAAACAAGCTAAAAGAGAGGCTCGAGTTGCGAGTAAGAGGTCTAGCGGTAAAACACTCTCGCTCTCCACGAAGAAAGCCAGGAGCCAGCATGAACGCTCGACTTCGTCAGTAGGATATTCAGGTAGAGCAAGAAGCTCTAAACGAAGAGGTCAAAAGTCTTCCTCCCCGATGGTAACTAGTGTGGGGAGCATAGATGATCAAAAGACAAAGTGTAAGATTTGCAACAAATTTCATTTTGGAGAATACTGAATGAAGAGTGGCGCAAGTTTTAAGTGTGGTTCTTTTGACCACTTTCTCAAAGACTGCCCGAAACGAGTCAAAAAAGAAGTGGATGTAACTCTGAAATCGAGTACTCCTATTTCTTGAGGTAGACCTCCGAGATACCCTAGGAGTGCTAGTGGTAGTCAAGTTGTGACTAAAGACGCTGCAAAATAAGAGGTTCGAGTCCTAGTAAGAACATATACGATACGTGCTTGAGAGGAAGCCTCTGCTCCTGATGTTATTACGGGTACATTTTCCCTTTTTAATACAAGTGTTATTGCTTTAATTGGCCCGGGGTCGACGCATTCATACATTTGCATGAGATTGGTATCTAGAATGAACATACTCATTGAGCCTACAGAATTTATTATTAAAGTGTCGAACCCACTAGGCAGATCAGTCATGGCTGATAAAATCTGTAAGAATTGTCATTTGACGATTCAGGGTTATTGTTTTTCGGCTACTCTTATGTTGTTACCATTTGATGAATTTGATGTAATACTTGGTATGGATTGGTTAGCACTGGATGATGTAATTGTAAATTGTGGTAGTAAGTATATTAAATTGAAATGCTCGGATGGTGAGATTCTACGAGTTGATTCAAGAGAGTTGGATATGCCTCCGGTTGTGATCACGACAATGGTTGCTCAGAGATATATGAGAAAAAGGTATAAAGCCTATCTTACATTTGTATTGAACACTAAGGAAATAGAGTTGAAGATTGAGTCTATGCCTATATTATGTGAGTACCCAGATGTATTTCCAAAAGAATTACCCGGATTACCTCCTAAGAGGGAAATGGAATTTAGTATTGAGCTGGTGCCAAGGACAACTCCTATTTCAATTGCTCCATATAGGATGGGTCCAACTGAATTGAGAGAGTTGAAAGCACAGTTGCAAGAGATGACGGATAAAGGTTTTGTAAGGCCGAGCTTTTCACCTTAGGGTGCTCCCGTTCTATTTGTAAGGAAGAAAGATGGTTTGATGAGGTTATGTATAGATTACCGCCAATTGAACAAAGTAACTATCAAGAATAAGTATCCTTTAACAAGGATCGACGATTTATTCGATCAGTTGAGAGAAGCTACCGTGTACTCTAAGATAGACTTGAGGTCTGGCTATTATCAGCTGCGAGTTAAAGAATCAGATGTACCTAAGACAACTTTCAGAATGAGGTACGATCATTATGAATTTCTCGTCATGCCGTTTGGGTTAACGAATGCACCGACCGTATTCATGGATCTAATGAATAGAATCATCCAGCCATATTTGGATAACTTTGTTGTTGTGTTCATTGACGACATCTTGATTTATTCCAAAGATGAGTCAAAACATGCAAAGCACTTGAGAATTGTGTTGCAAACTCTGTTGGAAAAGTAGCTGTATGCTAAGTTTAGCAAGAGTGAGTTTTGGCTTCAGGAAGTTGGATTTTTGGGTCATATTGCTTCGAGTCAAGGCATCCGAGTCGATCCAAGTAAGATTTCTAGTATCGTCGAATGGAAACCACCTAAGAATGTAACCGAGGTTAGGAGCTTTTTGGGCTTAGCCGGTTACTATCGGAGGTTTGTGAAAAGATTTTCTATGATTGCGACTCCGATGACGAAGTTACTACAGAAAGATGTTAAGTTTGAATGGACAGAGAAGTGTCAACAAAGTTTTGAGAAGTTAAAAGCACTGTTAACTGAAGTTCCTGTGTTAGTATTGCCTGAGTCGGGAAAAGAATTTATAGTCTACAGTGATGCGTCCTCAAATGGACTGGGTTGTGTACTTATGCAAGATGGCAAGGTAATAGCCTATGCTTCACGATAGTTGAAGCCGCATGAGAAGAACTATCCTACACATGACTTAGAACTTGCCGCCATCGTTTTTGCTTTGAAAATTTAGAGGCATTATTTATATGGTGAGACTTGTCGCATATTCACTAACCACAAAAGTTTGGAGTAATTGATGACTAAAAAAGAATTAAATTTGAGGCAGCAGAGGTGGCTAGAGTTAATCAAGGATTACGAACTGATCATTGACTATCACCCGAGAATGGCGAATGTGGTCACTAACTCGTTGAACAGAAAATCCTTTTTTGCATTAAGGGCCATGGATGCTCGTTTGGCATTGCTTGATGATGGTTCAGTCTTGGCTGAACTAAAGGCTAGGCCGACATTCCTTCAGGAAATCTATGATGCTCAAACTAATGATGATGACTTGCAATCTAAAAGAACTCAATGTAAGTCTGGTGTTGAGTCAGATTTTCAAATTAGTCCTGATGGATGTTTGATGTTCAGAGATAGGGTTTGTGTACCCAAAAAGAATGAACTTATTCGGAGAATTTTGCAAGAAGCACATAACAGCCGTTTGTCTATTCACTTGGGAAGTACCAAGATGTACAACGATTTAAAGAAGATGTATCGATGGAACGGCATGAAAAGAGATGTTTCTGAATTTGTATTGAAATGCCTTGTATGTCAGCAAGTCAAAGCTGAACATCAAGTGCCTTCAGGTTTGCTACAACCTGTGATGGTCCCCGAATGGAAGTGGGATAGAGTTACTGTGGATTTCATGACAGGATTGCCATTGACTCTGAAGAAGAAAGATGCAGTATGGGTTGTAGTGGATAAGTTGATGAAGTCGGCTTATTTCATTCTGGTGAGGGAAAATTACTCCCTCGATAGATTGGCCGACTGGTACATTTCGGAGATTGTAAGATTGCATGGGGTACCACTGTCGATTATTTCTGATAGAGACCCGAGGTTCACTTCTAGATTCTAGAAGAAATTACAAGAAGCCCTAGGTACGAGGTTAGGCTTTAGTACAACTTTTCACCCTCAGAATGATGGTCAGTCTGAGCGGATGATTCAGATTCTCGAGGATATGTTGCGTTGTTGCATCCCTGAATTTCAGGGCAGCTGGGAAAAATACTTGCCGTTTGTAGAATTTGCCTACAACAATAGTTTTCAAACAAGTTTGTAGATGGCCCCTTATGAAGCCTTATATGGCACGAAGTGTCGAACTCCATTGTACTGGACGAAACTTAAGGAAAATCAGATTCGCAGAGTTGATTTGATTAAAGAAACTGAAGAGAAAGTTAAAGTGATACGAGACTGTTTAAAAGTGGCATCGAAAAGGAAAAAGTCATATGTTGATCTGAAAAGAAAGAAAATCGAGTTTCAAGTTGGAGATAGAGTATTCTTGAAAGTGTCTCCATGGAAAAAGGTGTTGAGATTTGGCCAGAAAGGCAAACTGAGTCCGCGATTTATCGGACCGTACGAGATCATTGAAAAAGTTAGGCTGTTAGCCTATCGATTGGCATTGCCACCTGAACTAGAAAGGATTCACAATGTGTTCCATGTATCTATGTTAAGGCGATACCGATCAGACCCCTCTCATGTGATTTCGCCAACTAAGATTGAAATTGAACCGGACATGACCTATGAAGAGGTATCGGTTAAGATATTGGCTCGTAAAGTTAAGTAGTTGAATAATAAAGGTGTAGCTCTAGTTAAAGTTTTATGGAATCGACATGGTGTGGAAGAGACTACATGGCAGCCAGAAGAAACCATGAGAAGCCAAAATCGTAACCTGTTTACTGGTAAGACTTTCGAGGACGAAAGTCCCTAAGGGGGGAAGAAATGTAACATCCCAAAATAGGGTCTAGTCAAAATAGTGGTTTCAGGACAACAAATCCGACATCAAAATATTTATTTTATGATTATTATGAGGCCTAGAATATGATTATATGCATGTGTTAAAGTTTCATGAAGAAATTCTTTAAGTAAGGTGTTCATTTGGAAATTAGGGAGTAGATTGAATAAATTGCAAAAATTTAATTCTAGAAGCAATTTGTAAGAAATTGCTTTGGGTTATGAATTAGTAGGACTTGGAGAGAATTTGCCCAATTTCTAAATTTTTGGACAAAAATAGGCTTGCATGGATGAAATTTTAAAGAAATGGCATGAGGGCATTTTGGTCATTTGGCTTTTTAATGAAATAACATGGGAAAAACTCAAGCCAAAATCAGCCATTCTCCTTCTCCATGCTACCGAAATTTCTAGGGTTTCCATAGCTTGGGTTTTCAAGCTTTCCAAGCTTCATAGTAAGTGCTCCCAAGCCCCGTTTTTAATGTTCTTTGTATTTTTTAAATCCCGGTAGCTTGCTCTGTCCATTTCTACCCATATTTCATGCTAAGGTTCATGTTTAAAAGTTTACCCATGCATGAGTCACTTGTATTTTGATGGCTTATGGAGGAACATCAAAGATGAATATGTGTTAAACATCTTTTCCTAGGAGATTTTCATGAAAAACCCTTGTAGGGACCATTCTGTAAAAGTTGTAAAATGTGTGGTAGAAGCGTGAAAATAATGGAAAATGAGGGCTACCATAAGAAGGAAAAGTGTTCGGTTAGGCTTGGGAAAGGTAGAAATTGCACGTGTTTCATTATACGAGCTTAAGGACTAAATCGTAAAAATATCAAAGGTCAAGGGCAAAACGGTCATTTGGACCAGGGGTGAGAATTAGACTCGTGATGTATAATGTGGGGTATCAATGATATAATTTTGTTGTTATAGACCCCAAGGAACAAATTCTGAACGCCGATCGAGGTAAACGCAAGGTTTTAGAATAACTGAAACACAACTCCGGAACAAATACCAGGTAAGTTCGGATAACTTAAACTAAACCCCTAATATGCATAATTGTATGATTTATGAATGCATGATGATTGCATTTATTATTTGCATGAGATATCATAGAAATGTATATTTGATGATAACATGCGAAAAATGTCTCGGTTGAGGTTGACAAAGGGAATTCGATGGTAACCCGTAATTACATGTGATTTTGAGATCATGCATGTGTTGCAGTAAAGATTTAGCCCAGACGGGTAATTCGTTGATGACAATGATGAAAAGGATCTAGCCCGGATGAGTGTTCCTTGAATGATCGAGCCTCCTGAAGAATATGTGTGCATTATGGATTTAGCCCAGATGGGTAATCCGATTAGGGTCTGAATTTAGCCTAGACTGGTAATTCAGATCGGAGCTCAGTAAGGGTGTACGTCTATAAGGGATTTAGCCTGGACTGGTAATCCCGACATCACCTTATGAGTTCATGATATGGGGGATTTAGCCTGGACTGGTAATCCTGCCATAAGATGTGAGGTTCAGGAGAGTGCATATATGTGAAATGATCATTCGTAAGAATTGACGGATAATGGGTATTCCATCGAGATTTCCTAGAAACTAAATGAGATTATTATGATGTTTGTCAATAAAATGATGAATGATGAACTCTACATAAATTACATGATGCTTTGTTATGTGACTAACTCATTGATTGAGTACATATGATAGGGAATTATTTCATAATTGATGATTTCATGATTTAAATATGGATGTATCATAATTACTCGGTAAGTTTACTTTCCGGTCATTCGAGCTTACTAAGCATGTAAATGCTTACCCATCTATTTTTCCCTGTCTCACAAAGCTTGAGGACTCATAAGTACTGGAAGACGATTGGAGAGTTGACACACTATCAACTAGTCAAGCTTTGGTATAAAGACATTTTTATTTTGTTCAATGGCACGCATAGGATTTTTGAGTATTTTGTTATACGTGTAATTTGATTTGCCAAATGAAGACATGTAAAAATATGTTTATCTTTTTATATATGGCCATGAAAATTTGGCTTAACTAAAGTAGGCTATGACCTACGAATTTTTGTATGGTTTTATTTACAAGTGATGGGTTGTTACCAATTGGCAATGAGTTACATGAACGAGCCAATTTCGGACAAATTAAAGTGACATGGAAACCCATAAACACTAAATGGGAAATAACCTTTAATGTATGAAACCAATGATATGAGGTTTTCTTATAACTAGTTTTATCAAAATTATTTACAAGTGTATAATCATGTTTTCCTTCGAACTTGGTAACCACTAGGTATAATGAGTAGAAAGGGGTGACTTAAGGCTTGGAAAATAGCCTATTAGGGTCCACATGGTTGGACACACAGGCATGTCTAGGCCGTGTGTGATACACGGTTCCTTCCCACAAGTGTGGGCTATGGCCGTGTGTCCCCTGCTCTTAAAATTTTAAATAAAAAATGCACACGAGTAGGCCACACGGGCTTGTGTCCTTGACGAGTCTAAAATACAGTGTTGTCCACGGGCAGGCAACACGGGCATGTGCCACGACCGTGTTGATAAGTCAGTGTTGTACACGGCTGAAAGGCATGGACGTGTGCCACACGGGAGTGTGAGTCAACATGGGCAATCTACACGGGTATTTAACACTTTAAGATAAGGAAAATTTTTCTGAGGAGCTTAAGGTTTATCGAACGTGCCCGAATTTGTCCCGCACTGCCTCTAGTTATGTCATAGTCCTCGAAGGCCTATATAAGGGTCAAGATATTCATGGTTGAAAGGTTTTAAATTTGAGAAAAAAATTGCGACCCAAATAGGGCGTTATAATTGTAAAGCCCCGATAATGCCTCGAACCCTATCCTAATGTCGGATACGGGTGAGGGGTGTTACATCAGGGAATTCACAAACAAGAGGCACTGAATCAACTTTCTTTTCTAATACTTTTGAATCAATCACATAGGCAAAGTATGCTTCACAACCCTTTTTTACAATACTCAAAGCTTTTATTGACGAAATCACAGCCGGTAACCTATTCAAATCACTAGATTCAATTTGGACTATTTCATCATTCTTGCATCTCAAATTAATAGTTTTCTGTTTACAATTCACAATAGCATTGTGCAAAGTTAGCCAATCCATACCCAGAATTATATCAAACTCATCAAAAATGTAATAATATCAGATCGGCTGGCAAACAAATATCTTGAAACATCAAGGACGATTCTTGCAGACTTTGTCAACTAAAACACTTTTACCTAGGGGGTTCGATACTCTAATCACGAACTCAGTAGACTCTACAGGAAAAGTCTTATTGGATACTAAATTCATGCATATAGACGAATGTGTTGATCCGGGATCTATCAAAGTAATCACAGAAGTATCGTAAAGAATAAATGTACTTGTAATCACATCTGGAGACGAAGCTTCCTCATGAGCTCGAATGGCTTAGGCTCTGGCAGGTGCTCTAGCCTTGGATTGAATAGCGGTGTCTTTAGTCCCTCTTTGACTACCACTCATATTTCCCATATTTCTGGGAGGTCTACCTCTAGCTGAAGTGTTACTCTGTCTCGGATTTTGCACAATTTCTTGCTCGACAAACTCGGGGCAATCATAGATAAAGTGATCTAGTGATCCAGATTTGAAACAAGCCTGATCGTACAGTCTACAATTGCCTGGATATCTTTTACCATAGTGTTTACACTCAGATTGATCAGATCTTACATTTCCAACACTGGCAATAGATGTAGCTAGAGCTCTGAAGCTCGAATGTGATCTAGGACGATCTCTACTCAAATGTCCCACATTAGCCTTTGAACGGCTAAAATCATCGTAAAACTTCTTTGATGCAGATTGAAATGGCTTGCTCGATGATCTCTTTCACACTTCTCTAGCCTCTGAATCAACTTTTCTTTTCTCTTTCCCGAGCTCTCTAGCTTTACATGCTCGTTCAACAAGCACTACAAATTCTTTGATCTCAAGAATCCTGACTAACAAATGAATATCTTCATTCAAACCATATTCAAATCTTCTTCACATTATTGCCTCAGTAGATACACATTCTCGTGTATATTGACTCAGTCTTACAAATGCTCGCTCGTATTTTGTAATAGACATATGATTTTTCTTCAGTTCAAGAAACTCGTTGCGTTTCTGATCAATAAATCTCTGACTGATATATTTCTTTCAGAATTTAGTTTGAAAGAAATCCCAAGTTACTCGCTCTCTCAGAACCACGGATATTAATGTCTTCCACCAGTGATACGCCGTATCTCTCAGAAGCGAGTTGGCACACTTTAAACAGTCATCAGAAGTCAATGAGAATTCATCGAATACTCGTATTGTATTTTTTAACCAGAACTTGGCTCTCTCAACATCATCACTAGTGGTAGCTTGGAACTCTTCGGCCCCATATTTTCTAATGTTATTGACTGAAGGCTTACTCAACTGAATCGGATTCGCTTGTGACATAGCAGGAACTTGCAAAGGATTAGTCGGGGTTGGAGGTTGTTAAACAGCCAGATTAGTTCTAATGTACTAACTGAACCAATCATTCATCATTTGATAGAAGGCTTATCTAGCCTCTCCATCATGGATACTCGTAGTCGATCTAGAATCGGATGGCACTGTCCTTTGAGTGGGAGTAGGTGCATTGTTTTCGACATCGTCAGCTACGGCTCATTGGGGATCCAATTACTATATAAAAACACATTTTCATTGTCAGGATTCATCACACTATCGTAGTTCATAAATATGGCATGTATAGCTATACTCACATACGCTACGTTAGTCCTAGAATAAACTAAACCATAGCGCTAATACCAACCACATGTAACACCCCTAACCCGTATCCGTCGCCGGATTAGGGTTAAAGGCGTTAGCAGACAAATCAGAATATTTTATGAACAATTCATATACATTATCCACAATCAGAGTCAAACATTATCATACAGTCCCTTATACAGGTCATTGAGACCTTAAAAAATTTTGAAACTTAAACAATTTTTCAAAGTTGTCAAGTCACACGCTCGTGTGAACAGGTCGTATGCCTCACATGACTTTAAACACGCCTGTGTGTCTAGGCCGTGTCAAAACAGGGCATACATATTGACTTGTCCACATGGCCACAAGACACGCCCGTGTGCCAGGCTATGTGAAAATTAGAGAGGCTACTGACTTGGCCACACGGCTGACCACACGCCCGTGCGTCTAGCTCGTGGTCGAAACTAACTTGGCCACATACCCGTGTGTAGGACCATGTGGTCTGCCCAGGCTCATTTTGAAATGGCCCTCGAGCAACACGGCTGAGACATATGCCCGTGTGTACTCTTGTATGGGTAAAAATAGGCCATTTACAAGGCCATCTTGCCACACAATAAGGGTCCTCCCTACAAGCATCAAAACCACATCATTTTGTACAAAATTCTCAACCATTTCTCAACCAAAACATAAACCATTCATGCCATAACATTATTCATCAATTTCATACTCAATATATTTACCGAAACATACCCAAACACTAAGCAAAAATCATACCAAAACATAGGTTTCGTAATCTCTAATCACACAATCAAATCTCATGCCAAATTCTTACAAAATTCCATTATAGACACATATCAAAACTTACCAAATTGACCAATTCTTTTGGCCATTCAAGAACATATCATAAATACAACATTTTACCACATAATTCATACCAAAAACTCATTCATATTCATTACCAAAACCAAGCCAAATCACATGGCTAGATATACACATTACCAAAACATATACAATTACTTCTAGCCTATACATGCCATACTTCAATATACACACTTTCAAAAGGTGCCAAAATGAAGTTTGATAGTGTGGTGATGATCCTCGATGATCCCCGAGCTCCCAGAAGCTACGATATCTATAAAACAGTTGAAAGACATACAAAGTAAGCTTTCAAAAGCTTAGTAAGCCATATACAAATAAAATTATCAATTAAAGCATATAAGCATCATCTAATTACATATACTTCATTGCCAAATACTATCACAAACCACATAATTCATATACATTTCTCATATACTCAATTTATTTGTACATATAGCATATTTTCTCATACTTATATCACATATTATCATTTGCTTATGTACTTACCTTTTATTCTAAGACATTTAATTACATTTCAAACGTACCTGATTCAGAAACACATTTCATATATTCATTCTTTTCTCGGAATGCCCATTGAACTGTTCGAAATCATAAGGATATGCGGATAACTCAGGAAGCCTGTATAATGCCAACGTCCCAGACATGTTCTTACATGTAATCAAATATCGATGCCACTGTCCCAGACAGGGTCTTACATGAAATCAAATATGATGCCGATGTCCCAGATATGGTCTGACACGTAAATCATAAGTCGATGCCGACGTCCCAGACGTGGTCCTGCACGAAAACACATATTGGATCCTATGTCATGACATATGTATCCTAACTATTCCTAAGGTTCGTACGGGACTTTTCAGATGTCGAAACTTTGTTGATATTTTCTCGGATATCTCATATTCAAGGCATAAAGCCATTCATCATTGTTCAATAGCATATAAGCATAAATAAACAATTTCAAATACATTTATTTGTATATAGGCTTACCTCGTGCAGATTTGGACAAACAGAGTTGACTACTCGACAACTTTCGATTTCCCCCGATCTAATTCTGTTTTCTTTTGTTCTTGATCTATATAAATTCAAATTTAACTCTTTTTATTCACCAAATTATTCAAATCAATCAACAAACACACATTAGTCCTTAATTCACAAAATCCCAAAATACACATAATTTCTTTGCACACATTCCTAGCCGAATTCTCATAGTGTTCATAAAAGTCCACATATTTCTTTGATTTCTCATTTCAGTCCCTCAATTTACAATTTTCACAATTTAGCCCATTTTACTCAAATTCATAAAAAATTCAAAGACAAAATATGTTAACCCAATACATAACTTACATTTACTAAATTCAAAATTCATAAAACTCATAGTTTCATCAATAGCTCAACTCAAAATCATTAAAAATTTTAGAAATTCAAACGTGGGCTTGATAGAACTCTAAGCAATGATTACACAAACGTAGAAATTATTAAAAACGGATCAAAACACATACCTCAATCAAACAAAATAGTGGTCGAACCCTAGAACTCTTTTTAACTTTCTTTTTCTTGTATTTTTGGCAATGGATGAAAGAAATAAGCTAAAATTTAGCTTTGGTTTTAATTAATATAACATTAATATGCATTTTACAAATTTAACCCTATTATTAATCATTAAAATTCCACCAACTAATGCCCATTAAAGTCATTTAATTCATTCCATGGTCAAATAACATCATAAGGACCTCCTAATTAATAAACCATAACAAATAGGCAGTTAAACAAATAGAAGGCCAGTTTTACATTTTATGCTATTAGGTCCTTTTCACAAATTAGGCACAAATATGATCGAATTTTCATACGAAACTTTCACACATGTCAATTCACATATTATAAGCATATAAAATAATATTAAAATATTTTTTTAACTCAAATTTTTGGTCCCGAAACCACTATTCCGACTAGGGTCTAATACGGAGTTTTACAGGTATAGAGACCTCATTTCTATAAACTGAGCTCCATAAATATTTTTATAAATATTTATGGAGTGATATTGGGGTCATATCAAAATTTGGTTAATAAATTTTAATTTTTAAATAGTTAGTTAAGTGAAAAGGACTAAATTAAAAAAGGTGAAAAAGTTAATCACTATAGGTTTTTTTTGCATTATATTGATTTAACACATGGATTAAGGGTTGAAATTGGTAAATTTTCCAAGCTTAAATCTAGTGTCCGGATGTGGTATGGTTTTTAGTGAAATTTTAATTATTTTTATTGGTTAATTTTGTTATTTGATAAATTATTAATTAAAATAAAAAAAAAATGACAAAATATAATACTATCGTCTTTCTCCTTTTCTTTTTATTTTTAAACCATATAGCCATGGTGAAGCACAAAGAACATTCGGCCACGCTATATAAGGGTGCATGTAAGTGAAATTTTGTTCTAGTTTTAGTAATTTTTATGTTTTTGAGCTTGTATTAGCTTAATATAGCAAACCCAAGGGTCAAATTGTAAAACTATTAAATGTTATAAATTATGCAATGGATGAATTTGATATGTTTTTGAAGTTTTATGGTAGATTATTAAGCTTGGTTGTTAAATAGACATATTTTGTTAAGTAATTTTTGATGATTTTAAGGTTTAGGGACTTATTTATGAAAATGGTAAAAGTCAAGGAAAATTGTAACACCCCGAACCCGAGACCATCGCCGGTGTCGGACACGAGGGGTTAGCAAGCCAAGTTCACTTGTTTTGCCCATCCATTGGATATTTCCAGTCAGGCTGGAAAAACTGCGTCACTGTCGCCTTAAAAATCATATCTCGAGTTTCAAAACTCGGAAACTGGTTTCGTAAATTTTCCCTGAATTTAGACTAATATATCCATCCATGGATTTATTTCTAGAATTTTTGGTCGGGCCAATTGGTACAGTTTATTAGTTAAAGTCACCCATGTTACAGGGATCGACTGCTCTGACCTTCGCGCGGTATAACTTGAATATCTCTCTGTACAGGGATTTAATGCTGGTACCATTTGTTTCTAATGAAACTAGACTCAAAATGGAATCTGTACATATAAGGTATGTCTCCTAATTCTTTTTTGATAATTTATAGTGAATTTTTAAAGTTGCGACAGGGAACCCAGAAACCATTCTGGCCCTGTCTCACAATAGCTTTAATATCTCTTAACCTGTAACTCCTATGACCATTTCGTTTCTTCCATAAGAAAATAGACTCATCAAGGTTCATTTACATAGCTTATTCACTATTTAATTCCATTCCTATGAATTTTGGTGATTTTTCACATTCACGCCACTGCAGCTGGCAGCGTCTGTTTTTAAGGTAGAGCTTACCTATTTGGTAGTCTCCATGAATCAACTAGTCTTGCCATACATAGGTTCATATATGATCATTTTAACCATACCAATGGCTGATCATATGACCAACATTCCTAATTCCAAGCCATAGCCACATCATGACACCAAATATATATATACAAACCACAATTAGTCTAAGTTCATGCTTCCCTTTTCAAGCCATTTTCGCATGGCCGTACATACTTACATTACAACATATTCAACAAACATGAGGTAGTCCTATACATGCCATCTCAAGTTCAACCAAAAATTTATACCAAAATGGAGGCTTGATAGTGTGGATGACTTCGACTTCAACGATCCCAAATCCGATTGCTTCGAGCGAAATCTAACAAAAAACTGAGAGCCAAAGCAACGGGGTAAGCATTTTTATGCTTAGTAAGTCTCAAGGAATATAATCAACTCTAATTACAGCAATACATTCACATAGCCAAATGCATCATTTCATTTATACACATTCTTACTTCACACTTCATCATTATATAATTTCACAAAGTATCAATCAATTCAATAACTGAAATTCATTAGTCGATTGAGCGAATGTTGCTCAAACATGTCGACTTTCCAATGCACATATAACGTACCTTATCCTTTGGGCTTTTCGAGTGTACTGATTGAATTCATTACAGCAACCAACACTCACCTCCAGCCCAAGATTCTTGAATATAACCGGATATAATCACGTGCACAAATGCCTTCGGTCTTAGCCCGGATAGAATAACTTCGCACGAATGCCTTGGTCTTAGCCGGATATAGCCACTAGCACAATTGCCTTGGTCTTAACCGGATATAATTTCCAGCATAATTGTCTTGATTTAGCCGGATATCATTCAATTTCCCATGAACACATACATCAATTATCATTGGACATACATAATTCATTTTCGTTACTAAGGCTCAAACGCAATTATAGTTACAAGCATATTCGCCTTGGGACTTAGCCGGGTATCATTCAATTTCTCATACACACACATAAATCAATAATCATACACATCCATACTTCATCTCACATAATTCAAGTAAGGTCACTTCTTGAGGACTTACCTCGGATGTTGTCGAACGGCTTTTTCGGCTATTCGATCACCTTTTCCTTCCCCTTGTCCAATTGTGGCCCTCTTAGCTCTTGAGCTAATTCAAACAAATTCAATTTATTAAAACCTCATTGTGCTTGCTTATGGCGAATATGACAAGGATTTTAAATGGTCATATGGCCACTCTTTAGCTTGAATACACAATGGTCATGCACATTTTATACTACATCAAGCAAATTCAATACAATTTATTTGAGCATCAAGGAAATGCTAAGGCCTTCAATAGGCTACCCAAGGCCGAATATTCATGTACATGTTGAGGTCAATTTTGCACTTAATACCTCACAAAAACAGCATGCAATTTACTAATTAATGCTTTGCACATTGTGCCCCAAAACTTATAATATAGCATCAAGCACTTATATGTGTGCTAGGCCGAATTGTGCTTGCAATTTCACAAGCATTCTTCCACATTTTCTTCTTTAAACCAATATATTCATCACTTAGTTCATAACCAAACATAATGTGCAATCATATATATGCATATATGAGCATGGCGAATTTTCAAGGTGTCCATAGCCATCCAAAACACAAATTTTTAACTAACATGCAAAAGCATGAATCATGCTCAAGAATGCATCATGGCGAATATGACAATCATGCTCCTTTTCAACTTCAATCATAATAAAACAAAGAGAAAACTCATAGTCTTACTCAAGAGTAGACAATCCATCTTTGCATGCATCATCATCAAGCTTCACACTTAGCATGCAATGGCTTTATCACTATAACAACTTTGGCCAAATACCATTTCCATGGCATACCAAAGATTTGAGCCATGGCTAACATGCACATCAAGTTAGCAACCAAAACATGCATGAAACTCCCAACACAACCTCATACATACCTTAATCTTGATGCAAATTTAGCCAAATCACCTTCTAGATCTCTTCTAAACAAAGGAAATGAAGCAAAAATCCCTTCTTCCTCTTAGTATTTTCGGCCAAAAAGGGAGAGAGCAAGCATGAACAAATTTTTTTTGTTTTTCTCTTCTTGGTTGCACGGCAATGGGGTATGCTACTCTCTCACACACATTTTTTTTCATTCTTTTCTTACCCATGCTTATTTGTTTACTATTTCTCCCTAATGCCCAACAAAACATGTTTCATGACATGTTTAACCCATATCTCTTTGTCATGGCCGGCCACTACTTGTAAAAAGGGGGAATTTGACATGCAAGTCCATTATTTTGCATGCATGCTTTAATTAGTCATCACCCCTTTCCCTATCGTATTTTCAAAGTTCACTACTAAGTCCTTTCTAGTGGAATTCACCTTTATAACACTAAATCAATCATCAAAAAATGTCATACATGAATACACACATATTATAGGCATCGAAATAAATTTTAAATTATTGTTATGCCTCGGTTTTGTGGTCTTGTAACCACATTCCGGCTAGGGTCTATTTTGGGCTGTCACAACTCTCCCCCTCTTAAGAAATTTTCGTCCCCGAAAATCTTACCGGTAAATAGGTTTGGATATCGCTCTTTCATAGAGTTCTCGGTCTCCCAAGTAGCTTCTTCTATCCCGTGCTTGAGCCATAACTCTTTCACTAGTGGAACCCGCTTGTTTCGCAACTCTTTCACTTCTCGTGATAGGATACGAACCGGTTCTTCCTCATAACTCATATTAGCTTGAATTTCAATTTCTGATGGACTAATCACGTGCGATGGATCGGATCTATAGCGTCGAAGCATCGAACCGTGAAAGACATCGTGAACCTTTTTGAGTTCAGGGGGCAAAATCAAGCGATATGCCACTTGGACCGACTCGCTCGATATCTCATATGGCCCAATGAACCTCGGGCTCAACTTGCCCTTACTACCGAACTCGAGTATCTTTTTCCAAGGCGATACCTTGAGAAACACTTTATCACCCACGATACTCGATATCCTTACGCTTTAGATCCGCGTACGACTTCTGACGATCGGAGGCTATCTTCAGACTTTCACGGATTACTTTCACTTTTTGTTCAGCATCCCTAATCAAATCCACCCCGAAAATCTTGCTTTCACCGAGCTCAGTCCAAAACAATGGTGTACGGCATTTACGACCGTACAAGGCCTCGTAGGGTGCCATCTTAATACTTGATTGAAAGTTGTTGTTGTGTGCGAATTCAATCAATGGCAAATACCGTTCCCATGAACCACTAAACTCGAGGACGCAACATCTTAACATATCCTCAAGTATCTGAATTATCCGCTCGGATTGACCATCGGTTTGGGGGTGAAAGGCGGTGCTGAAATGCAACTTGGTACCCAAAGCTTCTTGCAACTTTTTCCAAAATCGCGAGGTAAATCTCGGATCTCTATCCGACACGATGGAAATAGGCACCCGTGTAATCTCACAACGAGAAACGTACAATTCGGCTAGTTTGTCCATTGAAAAATCAGACGACGGGGATAAAGTGGGCCGACTTAGTCAATCGATCTACCACGGCCCAAACCGCATCCTTCTTACTTGTCGACAATGGCGGTCCGGATACAAAGTCCATTGTGACTCGATCCCATTTCCACTCGGGTATCGTGATTGGTCAAGTAATCTCAAGGCACCGATGTTCCGCTTTCACTTGTTGACATATTAAACATCTCGAAACAAAGTCGGAGATGTCTCGCTTCATACCATGCCACCAAAACCGATGTTTCAAATCATTGTACATCTTCGTACTCTCCGTGGATTGCCATTCGGCTACAATGGGCTTCATTCAAAATTATCGAAATGAGTTCAATTCTTTGGGACACACAGACGACTTTTGAACCTCACACAATCGTCATCGTCGATTTGAAACTCCGAGTCCTTGTTTGAACACACGCAGCCCGTTTGCTACCAACTCATCGTCGACTTTCTCGAGCTTCTCGAATTTGGTGTGTCAATAATGGTTTGGCTTCCAATTCAGCCACTAACACACCTTGTCGGATCGGACGGACAAGTGCACATTCATCGTCGTAAAGTGAATAACGATTTACGACTCAAGGCATCCGCAACCACATTCGCCTTTCCGGGTGATAGTCAATGATCACTCATAATCCTTTAACAGCTCGAGCCAACGTCTTTGTAGCAGATTTAAGTCTCTTTGGGTCATCAAATATTTGAGACTTTTGTGATCCGAGTATACATGGCACCTTTCACCAAATAAGTAATGTCGCCAAATCTTTAAGGCGAATACGATGGCGCCAACTCGAGATCATGAGTCGGATAATTTTTCTCATGTGGCTTTAATTGCCTCGACGCATAGGCCACAACTCGACCTTCTTGCATTAATACGCAACCTAACCCAAGTAGAGAGGCGTCGCTATAGATGACAAACTCCTTGCGGACTCGGGTTGCACTAGAATTGGGGCTTCATCAAATAAGTTTTCAGTTGATCGAAACTTTTTGGCATTTCTCATCCATTCGAACTTAACGTCCTTTTGGAGTAACCGTCATCGGCGTGGCTATCGTTGAGAAGCCTTTTACAAATCGTCGGTAATAACCAGCAAGCCCCAAAAAGCTCGAACCTCATTAATATTTCTGGAGGCTTCCAATTAAGTATGGCTGAAATTTTATTGGTCGACTCGAATACCCGATCTGAGATACCACATGACCCAAGAAGCTAACCTCTCTTAACCGAACTCACACTTGCTGAACTTAGCATATAATTGCTTGTCCCGTAAAATTTGCAGCACTAACCGCGGTGTTCAGATGTTCGGTCTCATTTCTTGAATAGACCAAGATGTCATCAATGAACACGACTACGAATCGATCCAAATATGGTCTAAAGATCCGATTCATTAAATCCATAAATACCACAGGGGCATTAGTGAGCCCAAACGGCATCACTAGGAACTCATAGTGACCATATCTTGTTCTGAAGGCGGTCTTGGGCACGTCCAAATCTCGGATTCGCAATTGATAGTAGCCCGATCTCAAATCTATTTTCGAGAACACCGAGGCTCCCTTGATTGATCGAACAAGTCGTCAATACGTGGCAGCGGATATTTGTTCTTTATCGTCACTTTATTAAGGCGACGATAGTCGATGCACGATCGCATGGTTCCATCCTTCTTCTTCACGAACAACACCGGCGCACCCAAGGCGAAAAACTCAAGGCGAGCAAAACCTCTATCCACCAATTCTTGCAACCGAGCTTTCAACTCCTTTAATTCCGTTGGTGCCATACGATACGGAGCTATCGAAATTGAGTGGTACCGGTACCAATTCGATGCCAAATTCTATTTCCGAACAGGTGGTAAACCGGCAATACTTCGGAAAACATCCGGTATTCACAAACCACGGGCACAGATTCGGGTTTCTTCTCGATTCCTTGTCATCGAAAGCACGACGCAAGGTACGCCGCACCCTTTTCTTACATATTTACGGGCCAACATCGGCGATATTACGGTGGCAACCCTTTTAAGTCCGTGGACTCAACCCGAATTATTTCATTATTCGCGCACCTCAAATCGATAGTCTTGCTCTTGCAATTTACAACCGCATCGTGCATGGTCAACCAATCCAAACCAAGAATAACATCGAACTCATCGAGCGGCAAAAGCATCAAGTCCGCGGAAAACAAGAACCTCGGAACACTAGGGACTTTTCTTGCACACTTTGTTGACAAGCACGTAATGACCCAAGGGTTTGACACCGAATTACAAACTCGAGAGACTCAATGGGCAAAGTCTTCTTTGGATGCTAAGGTTTCACATATATATGAATGAGTAGAACCGGGGTCAATCAAAACAATCACATTTGTATTGAAAAGAGTGAAAGTACCGGTAATAACATCCGAGAGGCAGCATCCTCGGCGTGCGCGTATGGCATAAGTCCTAGCAGAGCACGAGCCTCGAGATCGATGGTAGCATCTCTAGATCCTCTCGACCGCCACCGACATTGCCCATATTTCTAGGTGGCCTACCTCGGCGATGGTAGCACCGGGTTTGCGATCGACTTACATTCATTCATGCATCCTCGGGCAATCCTTCATAAAGTGGTCGGCCGATCCACACTTATAGCGGGAGCGATCACGAAACCAACAGCTCCCGAATGCCATTTGCCACAATGTGGACACTCCGCCTCTCTCGGCGATCATTTCCACCACCGCGATCGAGGTGACTCGCGTGGTCACGGGGTCGATCGCGTCCTCGTCTAGAAAAGCCCAAACGCCTCTAGACCGGCTCGCATCATCTCGAAATCTCTTCGATGCTTGTTGAAGAGACTTTCCGAGGACCTCTTCGAATTCTCCGGTTCCCACATCAGCTTTTTGTTTCTCCTTTCTAAGCTCTTGACTTTACAAGCTCGCTCAACAAGTACTACGAACTCTCGTATCTCGAGAATGCCAACAAACATCCTTATATCATCATTCAGCCCATCCTCAAGCGTTTACATAATAGCTTGGACGAAATGCATTCTCGCAGCGTCTGGCTAAGCCTCACAAACTTTCGTTCAGTAGTCGATAAGCGGACATAGAACCTTGCTTAAGATCAAGAAATTCCCTCCGCTTTTGGTCGATGAATCGATCGATATACTTTTTCCGAACTCGGTTTGAAAGAATTCCCAAGTCACTTGCTCTCTAGGCACCACGAAGTCGAGTACTCCACCAATAGTAGGCGGACTCACGTAGCAAGGAGATGGTACACTTTAAGCACTCATCGGGTGTCAGGATAGCTCATCAAGCACCGGATAGTGTTATCTAACCAAAATTCAGCTCGCTTCGGCATCATCATCATCCGTAGCCTTAAATTCAGTGGCCCCATGTTTTCGAATCCTATCGATTGGGGCTTACTTGACCTTATTTGGTCATCACCGGAGGTATTGTAGGGCGGGGTTGCATTTGTCGGGAATGGAGGTTGTGGAACAGCCGTGTTGGTTCGAATGTATTGATTAAACCATTCGTTCATCACACTATAAAAGGCTTGCCTAGCCTCGTCATTAGGATTGCTGGCCATAGGTTGAGAGTCCGCGGCGCTGTCCCTTCTTGCGGAGAAGGCGCCACACTCTCCACATCATCAGCTATCGCTTCGGTTGGGATCGGGATCCATTGCTATAAACAAACACAAAGTCAAATTGTCGAAATCACCACACTATCGATTCATCATTTAATGGCATGTATA
This sequence comes from Gossypium arboreum, assembly GCF_025698485.1. Classification (NCBI taxonomy): domain Eukaryota; kingdom Viridiplantae; phylum Streptophyta; class Magnoliopsida; order Malvales; family Malvaceae; genus Gossypium; species Gossypium arboreum. The sequence goes on from NC_069073.1 coordinate 86,209,134, forward strand.
GCTAGACCCCAAACACATCACGGTAGTCCTAGAATCGACTAAACCGTGGCTCGATACCAATAAAATTGTAACACCCGAACCCGAGACCATCGCCGTGTCGGACACGAGGGGTTAGCAAGCCAAGTTCACTTGTTTTGCCCATCCATTGGATATTTCAGTCAGGCTGGAAAAACTGCGTCACTGTCGCCTTAAAATCATATCTCGAGTTTCAAAACTCGAAACTGGTTTCGTAAATTTTCCTGAATTTAGACTAATATATCCATCCATGGATTTATTTCTAGAATTTTGGTCGGGCCAATTGGTACAGTTTATTAGTTAAAGTCACCCATGTTACAGGGATCGACTGCTCTGACCTTCGCGCGGTATAACTTGAATATCTCTCTGTACAGGGCTTTAATGCTGGTACCGTTTGTTTCTAATGAAACTAGACTCAAAATTGAATCTGTACATATAAGGTATGTCTCCTAATTCTTTTTTGATAATTTATAGTGAATTTTTAAAGTTGCGACAGGGAACCCAGAAACCATTCTGGCCCTGTCTCACAATAGCTTTAATATCTCTTAACCTGTAACTCCTATGACCATTTCGTTTCTTCCATAAGAAAATAGACTCATCAAGGTTCATTTACATAGCTTATTCACTATTTAATTCCATTCCTATGAATTTTGGTGATTTTTCACATTCACGCCACTGCAGCTGGCAGCGTCTGTTTTAAGGTAGGGCTTACCTATTTGGTAGTCTCCATGAATCAACTAGTCTTGCCATACATAGGTTCATATATGATCATTTTAACCATACCAATGGCTGATCATATGACCAACATTCCTAATTCCAAGCCATAGCCACATCATGACACCAAATATATATATACAAACCACAATTAGTCTAAGTTCATGCTTCCTTTTCAAGCCATTTTCGCATGGCCGTACATACTTACATTACAACATATTCAACAAACATGAGGTAGTCCTATACATGCCATCTCAAGTTCAACCAAAATTTATACCAAAATGGAGGCTTGATAGTGTGGATGACTTGACTTCAACGATCCCAAATCCGATTGCTTGAGCGAAATCTAACAAAAAGCGAGAGCCAAAGCAGCGGGGTAAGCATTTTATGCTTAGTAAGTCTCAAGGAATATAATCAACTCTAATTACAGCAATACATTCACATAGCCAAATGCATCATTTCATTTATACACATTCTTACTTCACACTTCATCATTATATAATTTCACAAAGTATCAATCAATTCAATAACTGAAATTCATTAGTCGATTGAGCGAATGTTGCTCAAACATGTCGACTTTCCAATGCACATATAACGTACCTTATCCTTTGGGCTTTTCGAGTGTACTGATTGAATTCATTACAGCAACCAACACTCACCTCCAGCCCAAGATTCTTGAATATAACCGGATATAATCACGTGCACAAATGCCTTGGTCTTAGCCGGATAGAATAACTTCATACGAATGCCTTGGTCTTAGCCGGATATAGCCACTAGCACAATTGCCTTGGTCTTAACCGGATATAATTTCAGCATAATTGTCTTGATTTAGCCGGATATCATTCAATTTCCCATGAACACATACATCAATTATCATTGGACATACATAATTCATTTTCGTTACTAAGGCTCAAACGCAATTATAGTTACAAGCATATTCGCCTTGGGACTTAGCCGGGTATCATTCAATTTCTCATACACACATAAATCAATAATCATACACATCCATACTTCATCTCACATAATTCAAGTAAGGTCACTTCTTGAGGACTTACCTCGGATGTTGTCGAACGGCTTTTTCGGCTATTCGATCACCTTTTCCTTCCCTTGTCCAATTGTGGCCCTCTTAGCTCTTGAGCTAATTCAAACAAATTCAATTTATTAAAACCTCATTGTGCTTGCTTATGGCGAATATGACAAGGATTTTAAATGGTCATATGGCCACTCTTTAGCTTGAATACACAATGGTCATGCACATTTTATACTACATCAAGCAAATTCAATACAATTTATTTGAGCATCAAGGAAATGCTAAGGCCTTCAATAGGCTACCCAAGGCGAATATTCATGTACATGTTGAGGTCAATTTTGCACTTAATACCTCACAAAACAGCATGCAATTTACTAATTAATGCTTTGCACATTGTGCCCCAAAACTTATAATATAGCATCAAGCACTTATATGTGTGCTAGGCGAATTGTGCTTGCAATTTCACAAGCATTCTTCCACATTTTCTTCTTTAAACCAATATATTCATCACTTAGTTCATAACCAAACATAATGTGCAATCATATATATGCATATATGAGCATGGCGAATTTTCAAGGTGTCCATAGCCATCCAAAACACAAATTTTAACTAACATGCAAAAGCATGAATCATGCTCAAGAATGCATCATGGCGAATATGACAATCATGCTCCTTTTCAACTTCAATCATAATAAAACAAAGAGAAAACTCATAGTCTTACTCAAGAGTAGACAATCCATCTTTGCATGCATCATCATCAAGCTTCACACTTAGCATGCAATGGCTTTATCACTATAACAACTTTGGCCAAATACCATTTCCATGGCATACCAAAGATTTGAGCCATGGCTAACATGCACATCAAGTTAGCAACCAAAACATGCATGAAACTCCCAACACAACCTCATACATACCTTAATCTTGATGCAAATTTAGCCAAATCACCTTCTAGATCTCTTCTAAACAAAGGAAATGAAGCAAAATCCTTCTTCCTCTTAGTATTTTCGGCCAAAAAGGAGAGAGCAAGCATGAACAAATTTTTTTTGTTTTTCTCTTCTTGGTTGCACAAGCAATGGGGTATGCTACTCTCTCACACACATTTTTTTCATTCTTTTCTTACCCATGCTTATTTGTTTACTATTTCTCCCTAATGCCCAACAAAACATGTTTCATGACATGTTTAACCCATATCTCTTTGTCATGGCGGCCACTACTTGTAAAGGGGAATTTGACATGCAAGTCCATTATTTTGCATGCATGCTTTAATTAGTCATCACCCTTTCCCTATCGTATTTTCAAAGTTCACTACTAAGTCCTTTCTAGTGGAATTCACCTTTATAACACTAAATCAATCATCAAAAAATGTCATACATGAATACACACATATTATAGGCATCGAAATAAATTTTAAATTATTGTTATGCCTCGGTTTTGTGGTCCCGTAACCACATTCCGGCTAGGGTCTATTTTGGGCTGTCACAAAAATATTGTAAATGATAAATATGGGCTGCTATAAGACTAGGTATGTAACACCCCGAACCCGAGACCATCGCCGGTGTCGGACACGAGGGGTTAACGAGACAAATCCTCTTAAAGTACCGACCAATTTGGCATTTCCAGACAGGCTGGAAAACTGCATCACTGTCGCCTTAAAAATCATATCTTGAGTTTCAAAACTCGGAAACTGATTCCGTAAATTTTCCCTGAATTTAGACTCATATATCCATCCATGGATTTATTTATAGAATTTTTGGTTGGGCCAATTGGTACAGTTTATTAGTTAAAGTCACCCATGTTACAGGGGTCGACTACACTGACCTTCACGCGTTACAACTTGAATATCTCTCTGTACAGGGCTTTAATACTGGTGCCGTTTGTTTCTAATGAAACTAGACTCAAAATGGAATCTTCACATATAAGGAATGACTTCTAATTATTTCTGGATAGTTTATAGTAAATTTTCAAAGTCGTGTCAGGGGACCCAGAAACCGTTCTGGCCCTGTCTCACGAGAACTTTAATATCTCTCGGTATACTGTTCATATGATCGTTTCGTTACTTTCATATGAAAATAGACTCGTCAAGGTTTGTTTGCATAACTTATTCACAATTTAATACCCTTCCTAAAAATTTTGGTGATTTTTCACATCCACGTCACTGCAACTGGCAGCATCTGTTTTTAAGGTAGGCCTTACCTATTTTGTAGTTTCCATGGACCAACTATAGTCTAGTCATACATAGGTCCACCTATGATCATGTTTAGCCATTCAAATGGCTGATCATGTGACCAACACTCCCATTCCAATCCATAATAACATCATGAAACCATATAAAATTACAAACCACAAATGGTCTAATTCCGTACTCCACTTTTACGAACCATTTTCGCATGGCCGTACACATATACATCACAAAAGCACTTGAAAACAACCGAGGTAGTCCTATACATGCCATATCCAAAGTTCAACTAAAAGAGTACCAAAGGGGTTTGATAGTGTGGATGACTTCACTTCAATGATCCCGAATCCGATCGCTAGCGAGCAAAATCTATAAAAGAGAGCCAAAGCAGCGGGGTAAGCATGTTTATGCTTAGTAAATCTCAAGCAATGAAATCGGCTTTAACTAAAGCATTACATTCACATAGCCAAATGAATCATTTCATTTATACACATTCACATAATCATACTTACTTCACACTTCATCAACATATACATTCACAAGATATCAACCAATTCAAGAGCTGAAAATTCGTTAGTCGATTGACGAATATTATTCAAACGTATCGACTTTTCCATTGCACATGTAAACATACCTTATCCTTTGGGCTTTTCGAGCGTACTAATTAAATGTATTACAGCAACCAACGCTCACCTTCAACCCAAGCTTCTTCGGAATACAACCGGATATAACCACACGCACGAATGCCTTCGGGTCTTAGCCTGGATATAACGACTCGCACAAATGCCTTCGGGTATTAGCCCGGATTTAACAACTTGCACAAATGCCTTCGGGTCTTAGCCCGGATGTGGTCACTAGCACAATGGCCTTCGGGTCTTAACCCGGATATAATTACTAGCATAAATGTCTTGGGACTTAGCCGGATATCATTCAATTGCTCATGCACACACATACATCAATAATCATTACACATCCATGTTTCATTTTCGTTACTAAGGCTCAAACACAAACATATCACTTGCATAATCGCCTTGGGACTTAGCCGGGTATCATTCAAATACTCATACACACATAAATCAATAATCATTACACATCCATATTTCATTTCACATAATTCGAGTAGGGTCATTTCTTGAGGACTTACCTCGGATGTTGTCGAACGGCTTCAACGGCTATTCGATCACTTTTTCCTTCCCCTTATCCAATTGTGGCCCTCTAAGCTCTTGAGCTAATTCAAACAAATTCAATTTATTAAAGTCTCGCTTGCTAGCCTTGGCCGAATACACACATCATTGACTCAACATCACATAACTAAGCACTTTAGTCAATTTTCTTTAATTACGCACACATTCGGCCTTAGCTCACAACAAGGTAGCTGATTACCTAAGTCAAGAATAGGCACCATTAAGCTTGCCTCTAACCGAATGCATGCACAATAATTCCCCTCATGTGGCCGATTATACTTAGTCATACTTGCACAAAATCAACAATAAATTGCAAGATTTTCACATCATATGTGTACTAGGCCAAATGTACTTGCAATTTCACAAACATTCTTCAACACTTTCTTCTTTAAACAAACATATTTATCACTTACTTCATAACCAAAACATCATGTGCAAACATATATACACATATAGGTGCAAGGCCGAATTTCAAGGTGTCCATAACCATCCAAAACACAAATTTTAACTAACATGCAAGAAGCATAAACCATGCTCATGAGCATACCATGGCCGAATACATCACACACCATACCCCTTTTAATTTTTTGGTCATGGTTAAACAAAGGATTCAATGTCTTACTCAAGAATGCTAAAAGAAATTTCAAGAGTAGTCAATCCATCATTGCATGCATCATCAACAAGCTTCACATTTAGCATGCAATGGCTTTAACACAATATCAACCTTGGCCAAATACCATTTCCATGGCACAACAAGGATTTGGACCATGGGCTAACATGAACATCAAGTTAGCAACTAAAACATGCATGAATCTCATGACACAACCTCAAACATACCTTAATCTTGATGCAAGTATAGCCAAATCTCCTTCTAGATCTCTTCTAAACCAAAAATGGAGCAAAAATCCCTCCTTCTTCCTTAGTTTTGGCTCAAAGAAAGGATGAACAAATTTTTTCTTTCTTTCTCTACAACTCACGGCAATGGGGGAATACCACACTCACACATTTTTTTCATTCTTTTCTTACCCATACTCCTTTGTTTATTATTTCTCCCTAATGCACCAACAAAACATGTTTATGACATGTTTTGCCCATCCTCTCTTGCCATGGCCGCCACCACCTATAAAAGGGGGTATTTGACATGCAAGTCCATTGTTTTGCATGCATGCTTTAATTAGTCATCACACATTTCCTTATCATACTTTCAAAGTTTACTACTAGGCCCTTTCTAGTGAAATTCACATTTATAACACTAAATCAAATCATCAAAAATGTCACACACAATTTACCACATATCATAGGCATCAAAATAAATTTTAAATTATTTTTATGCCTCGGTTTTGTGGTCCCGAAACCACATCCCGATTAGGGTCAATTTTGGGCTGTCACAAGGTAAAAATTGGCTAGCATGAATTTTAATTAACAGTGGTTAAATTGGAAGTTTCGAGTTTATGGATTAAATTAAAAGTGGTTAAATTTCTTAACGAAATTTTCGCACAATCATTCAATCATATTGTAGACCTTAAAGAAATTGTAAAATAAATATTTCTACTTCAAATTTGTGGTCCTGAAGCCACTGTTCCAATTTGACCCAAAAACGGGCTGTGACAACTCTCCCCCTTTTTATGGATTTTCGTCCCCGAAAATCTTACTAGTGAATAGGTTTGGATATTGCTTCTTCAGTTTCCCACGTAGCTTCTTTGACTCAATGTCTTTACCATAAAACTTTCACTGGGGCTATATTTTTATTTCTCGGATGTTTAACTTCCTGGGCTAAGATCTTGATCGATTCTTCACCATAAGTCATGTCGGGTCGAGTTTCAACCTCAGTTGGTGAAATCACATGTGATAGATTTGATCGATATCTTCGCAACATAGACACATGAAACATGTTGTGGATCCTTTCCAATTTCGGCGGTAAAGCTGGCTGATAAGCTACTAGTCCTATCCTTTCAATAACATCATACGGCCCAATGAATTGCGGACTCAACTTGCCTTTGCGACTGAATCCAAGGATTTTCTTCCATGGAGATACATTCAGAAACACCTTACCACCAACTTGAAATTCAATTTCCTTTCGTTTTAGATTTACGTACAATTTCTGTCTATCTAAAGCTATTTTCAAACAATCACGAATTATTTTCACTTTTTCTTCGATTTCTCTAACCAAATCAACCCCATGAATCTGTTTCTCACTGAGCTCGGTCCAGTACAATGGAGTTCGACACTTATGAACGTACAATGCCTTATACGGTGCCATCTTTATACTCGACTGAAAATTGTTGTTGTAAGCAAATTTGACTAAAGGTAGATATTTTTCCCAACTACCTTTGTACTCTAAAACACAACAACAAAGCATATCTTCAAGTACTTGAATCGTCCTTTCAGATTGACTGTCGGTCTGTGGATGAAATATGGTACTAAAATTCAACTTTGTACCCAAAGCTTCTTGCAACTTCTTCTGAAATTGAGACGTAAACCTCAGATCTCTATCTGAAATAATAGAAATAGACACTCTGTGCAATCTAACAATTTCAGCGATGTACAACTCAACTAGCTTATCAAGTGAATTGTCGGTACGTACTGGAATAAAACGAGCCGATTTTGCCAATCTATCAATAAATACCCAAACGAAATCTTTCTTCTTCGGAGTCATAGGTAATCTAGTTATGAAATCCATCGTAATTCTGTCCCATTTCCACTTGGGAATCATCACAGGTTGAAGTAATCCCGAAGGTACTTGATATTCGGCCTTTACTTGTTGATAAATCAAACATCTTGCTACGAATTTAGAAATATCTCATTTCATAACTAACCACCAATACAATTTCTTCAAATCACTGTCCATCTTCGTACTTCCCGGATGAATAGACAGACAACCACTGTGTGCCTCGTGAAGAATTTTCTGAATAAGTTTAGTATCTCTCGGTACACAAATCCTTCCTCAGACATCAAACAATCATCGGCCCCAATTTGAAAATCTGAATCACCAGTCAATTCGTACTAAACTCTTTTAGCTTGAAGTTCTTTGTCACTTTTTTGAGCTTCGCAAATTTGTTGAAGAAATACCGGCCTAGCTTTCAACTAACTAGAATCGAACCATCATCAGATAAAGTCAGTCACATATTCATTGTTCTCAAAGCAAACAAAGATTTCCTACTCAAAGCATCGATGACTACATTCGCCTTTCCTAGATGATAATCAATTGCTAACTCATAGTCTTTCAACAACCCAATCCATCTCCATTGTCACAAATTAAAATCCTTTCGAGTCATTAAATACTTCAAAATCTTGTGGTCGGTAAAGATGTGGCACTTCTCACTGAATAAATGATGTCACCAAATCTTTAAAGAAAACACAATAACAACCAATTCCAAGTCGTGTGTCGGATAATTCTTCTCATGCAGTTTCAATTGTGTTGAGGCGCTATCACTTTGGCCTCTTGCATCAACACACATCCAAGACCGTTCAATGACGCATCACTGAAAATCAAAAACTCTTGTCCCGACTCAGGTTGCACTAATACAGGTGCCTCAGTTAACAATGCTTTCAACTGTTCAAAACTCTTTTGGTATTTCTCTAACCACTCGAGCTTAACATTTTTCTATAACAATCTTATCATAGTTGTAGTGATCATCAAGAATCCTTTGACAAAACATTGATAATACCCAGCCAAGCCAGTAAAGCTTCTAACCCCGGATACATTTCTCGATAGTTTCCAATCCATAATTGTTGAAATCTTACTCGAATCGACTCTTATACCTTTCGCTAATACAATATGCCCCAAAAATTTGACTTTTCAGAGCCAAAACTCACTTTTACTGAATTTAGCAAACATTTCTTATCTCTTAAAGTCTGCAATACAATTCTTAAATGTTTGCCATGCTCAGACTCATCTTAGGGATAAATAAAAATGTGATCAATAATTACAACCACAAACTTATCCAAATACGGTCGGAAGATCCGATTTATCAAGTCCATAAAAATAGCAGGAGCATTAGTTAATCCAAAAGGTATAACAAGAAATTCATAACGCCCACACCTCATTCTGAATGCAATTTTCGGCATCTAAGTATTTAACTCTCAGCTGATAGTTGCTATCTTCGAAACACTGTTGCGCCTTTCAACTGGTGAAACAAATCATCAATCCTTGGTAAAAGATACTTGTTCTTTATCATAACCTTGTTGAGTTGATGATAATTGATACAAAGTCTCATGGATCTGTCTTTCTTCTTGACGAATAACACCGGTGCACCTCATGGTGAAAAACTCGGTCTCGCAAAACCCTTATCTGTCAACTCTTGCAACTGAGACTTCAATTCTTTCAACTCAGTTGGAGCCATTCTATACGGAGCTATTGATATTGGTGTAGTACTCAGTACTAAATTAATAGAAAACTCCACCTCTCTAATCGGTGGTAACCCCGACAACCTTTTTGGGAGCACATTCAAATATTCAGAAACTACCGCCACAGATTCGATTGTCAATTTAGACACCTTAGTATTCAATACATATGTGAGAAATGCTTCACAACCTTTTCTTACATACCTCTGAGCCGACATTGACAAAATACCAATAGGCAATTCACCCGACTCATCCAACTCAACTCGAAGAATTTCATTGTTTTGACATTTCAATTCAATAACTTTTCGTCTACAATTCACTACTACATCATGTAGAGTTAACCAATCTATTCCAAGAATTACATCAAACTCATCAAGTGGAAAAATCATTAAGTTAGTCGAAAAATAGTGACCTCGAATCATTAAAGGAGAACTCTTGCAAACCTTATTAACTAAGACATATTTGCCTAAGGGATTCGACATCTTAATCACAAACTCAGTAGACTCAACAGGAAAATTTTTACTAGATACCAAATTCATAAAAATCTAGGAATGAGTCGATCTAGGATTAGTTAATGCAACTAAATTAGTGTCATTAAGAGAAAATGTACCAGTGATCACATCAAGGGAGGACGCATCCTCGCGAGTACAATGGCATAAGCTCTTGCAAGTGCTCTAGCTTCCGATCTCACAATTGAGTCTTTGGATACTCCTCTACTACTGGTCCCATTTCCTGTATTTCTCACTGGCCTTCCTCTAGCAACAATGTTACTCGATTTTGCATTCTGAAAATTATCCCTTTCAGTCATTTCAAGGCAATCCCCAATGAAGTGATCTTGGGAGCCACATCTAAACCAAGCCCAGTTATTCATCCTACATTCACCGGGATGTCGTCTACCACAGTGTTGGCATTCAGGCTTTTTAGACCTAGCATTACCAACGCTCGCTATGGATGTAGTTTGGGCTTTAGAACCTACATATTTCTTCCCACTATCTCTGTTGGGATACCCAGCTGAAGCATTAAAGCGAGCATACAAATCTCTCAATTTCTTTGACGAATATTGAAATTGCTTATTCATCAGCCCCTTTCTCAAATCTCTAGCCTCAAATTAGCTTTTCTCTTTTTCTTACTCAACTCTTTAGCTTTGAAAGCTCGTTCGACTAGTACAACAAATTCTTTCAACACTAAAATCCCAACTAACAGCTTGATGCCCTCATTCAACCCATCTTCAAATCTCTTACACGTAATAGCCTTTGTTGAAATACATTCCCAAGCATACTTACTGAGTCTAACAAACTCTCACTCATATTCGGTCACAATCATTCGGCCTTATTTCAACTCCAAGAACTCCTTGCATTTCTGATCAATAAACCGCTGACTAATATACCTCTTTCTGAATTCCTCTTGGAAGAAATACCAAGTAGCTCTTTCCCTCGGTACCACAGATATAAGAGTGTTCCACCACTGATATGTCGTATCCCTCAAAAGTGATATAGCACATTTCAAGCACTCCTCCGGTGTGCAAGAAAGCACATCAAATACTCGAATAGAATTCTCAAGCCAAAATTCTGCTATTTCAGGATCATCATCAACATTTGCTTTAAATTCTTTAGCACCTTGATTTTGAATCTTATCAACTAGAGGCTTATTCAGTCTTTCCAATTCCACACCTTGGGGAGCTACAGGAACCGATTGGGGGTTAGGTGGTGGTGGAGGGTGTTAGGCAACCAAATTTGTCCCAACAAACTCGGCAAACCACTCATTCATCCTTTGGAATAAGGCTTCTGTAGCCTCTCCTCCTTAACTAATCGTCACTGGTCTACTTTCAGATGGCGTGGTCCCTTGAGCGGGAGCCGATGCCTTACTCTCAACGTCATCAGCCACTTCCCGGTTGGGATCCATTTACTATATGAAAACACAATTTAAATTGTCAAGAGTCGTCACATTTTCAAAATTTATATATGAAATGTATAGCTAGACTCTTGCACTTACTATGTTAGTCTGATAATATACTAAACCATAGCTCTGATACATCTAAATATAACACCCCTTACCCATATTCAATGCCAAAATAGGGTACGAGGCATCACCGGACTTACAACACAAGCATTCACACAATTTCGAGTCATAAATTTACATTCAAATTAAAACCATTTGCATTCAAACATAAAGTCCCTAATACGCGCCTATCAGGCCCAAAACATGCATTACCGGTGGTCTAGGACTAAACCGAGGACTTTAGAAATATTTACAAAACTTAAAAAAAAATTTACCCTAAAAAGGGGTCACACACCTGTGTGAGCAGGTCGTGTGGTCACATATGCCCGTGTCCCTAACTCGTGTAACTCACTGTTTTGTAATGCATGAACAAATTGATGTCACACGGCCAAGTCACACGCCCTTGTGCTAGGCCGTGTGGATAATTAAATTTTCACAAAATAAGTGCAGATGTGACAGCCCAAAATTGACCCTAGTCGGGATGTGGTTTCGGGACCACAAAACCGAGGCATAAAAATAATTTAAAAATTTATTTTGATGCCTATGATATGTGTTAATTTGTGTATGACATTTTGATGTTTCAATTTAGAATTATAAATGTGAATTTCACTAGAAAGGACCTAGTAGTAAACTTTGAAAGTATGATGGGGAAATGTGTGATGACTAGTTGATCATGCATGCAAAAATAAGGGATTTGCATGTCAAATTTCCCCAAAGATGGTATAGTGGCCGGCCATGACAAGGGAATATGGGCAAGGAAAACATGTTATGACATGTTTTGTTAATGCATGATGTGATAAATGATAAAAAATTAAGCATGTAGGAAGAGAAACAAAAAATCAAAATTTGCTCATCCTTTCCCCCTTTTGCCGTGAGTGAAAGAGAAGCAAAGAAAAAATTTTGTTCATCCATTTTCTCTTCTTTGGCCGAAAATACTAAGGAAAAAGGAAGGATTTTTGCTTCATGCTTGGTTTAGAAGAGAACTAGAAGGAGATTCGGCTATAATTGCATCAAGATTAAGGTATGTTTGAGGTTGTGTCATGAGGTTCATGCTTGTTTTGGTTGCTAACTTGATGTGCATGTTAGCCATGGTTCAAATCCTTGTTATGCCATGAAAATGGTATTTGGCCAAAGTTGATATTGTGTTAAAGCCATTGCATGCTAAATGTGAAGCTTGTTGATGATGCATGTAATGATGGATTGACTACTCTTGAAATTTCTTTTAGTATTCTTGAGTAGGACATTGAATTCTTTGTTTAACCATGACCAAAGTTAAAAGGGTATGGTTGTGATGTATTCGCCATGGTGCATTCATGAGCATGATTTATGCTTGTTACTTGATTGGTAAAATTTGTGTTTGGATGGGTATGAACCCTTGAGATTCGACCATGCACCTATATATATATATATATATGTTTGCACATGATGTGTTGGAATGACATATATACTACCTCAAAGTATGTATTTTCATGTGATTGTGTTTTGATTATGAAGCAAATGATAGATGTGTATTGAGCTACAATATGTAAAGCATTAGCTAGTAAAATGTGTGCCATGCATGTGTGGTATTAAACATGTAATTGGCCTCAACATCAACATGCATAATCGGCCCATGAATGAGTACCTAAGAGCTTGTGTTGTTCGCCATGAGTAAGCATGTTGAAGGCTTTGTGTGTTGAGTCGATTCATGAATTCGTACTTATGTGACTTTAATGTCTAGTGAATATATGTGGGCTAAGTGCCTTGAGTTCCTCTTTTGATACTCAAATGATTGAATCAATTTATTTGCTAAATTAAGCTCAAGAGCAAAGAGGACCAAATCCGATAAAGGGAAGGAAAAAGTAGTCGAATAGCCATCGAATCATTCGACAACATCCGAGGTAAGTTTTGAGTATCGAAACTTAGATTTTGATTCGATTGAATGAAGTAATAAGCAATCAAATTCTGCCCTTGTATATGGCCATTGAGCGAAATGATATTTTGTTAAGTGAATTGTGCATAAAAGTTTTGTTGTGAAAATGAAACAAAGATGTGTATGAATGTTCGAGTGATATCCGGGCTAAGGCCGAAGGCAATTGTGCGAGCTATGATACCCGGGCTAAGCCCAAAGGCAATCATGCGAGCTATGATATCCGGGCTAAGCCCGAAGGCAATTGTGCGAGCTATGATACCCGGGCTAAGCCCGAAGGCAATTGTGCGAGTTGTGATATCCGGATTAAGTCCGAAGGCATTTGTGCGGGTTACCATAACCAAGCTATGTCCGAAGGTGTTTTGAACAGTAGCTATATCTAGATAAACTCGAAGGTATGTGAATTGAAATTTATAAGCTGCTGGAAAATTTTCAGTTATTGCACATGTGAAATTCCCAACAACAAGGTATGTTTTGTGTGTGCTTTGCACACTATGAGTAAATGCGCATTGAATATTCGCTCTAATGATAAATGAGCTATCGGCATTAACTAGGCCGTTATTTGCGTATGAATATAAGAGTTGGGATTGTGAAGTAAGCATGTCTTTGAGAAATTGTGCATATGAATTATTGTTTAGCTACTGGAATGCTATGCTTTGGTTGTGTGTATATTATGGCTCGAAACTTACTAAGCATTAATTGCTTACTCCGTTTCTTTGTTTCTCTGTTTATAGATTTTGCTCGTTAGCGATCGGATTCGGGATCATAGAAGTTGAAGTCAACCACACTATCAAAGCCCTTTTGGTACTCCTTTAGTTGAGTTTTGGATATGGCATGTATAGGACTACCCTCGGTTATTTTAAGTACTTGTGATGTATATGTGTACGGCCATGCGAAAATGGTTCGTAATAGTGGAGTATGGAATTTGACCATATGTGGTTTGTAATTATATTTGGTTTCATGATGTGATTATGGTTTGGAATGAGAGAGTTGGTCACATGATCAGCCATTGGAATGGTTAAATATGATCATATGTGGACCTAAGTATGACTAGACTATAGTTGGTCCATGGGAACTACAATATAGGTAAAGCCTACCTTAAAAACAGAGGCTGCCAGCTGCAGTGACGTGGATGTGAAAAATCAAAAAAATTTGTAGGAATGGTGTTAAATAGTGAATAAATTATGTGATCGAACCTTGACGAGTCTATTTTCATATGAAAGTAACGAAACGATCATATGATCAGTATACCGAGAGATATTAAAGTTCTCGTGAGATAGGGCCAGAACGGTTTCTGGGTCCCCTGTCGTGACTTTGAAAATTTTCCATAAATTATCCAGAATGAATTAGAAGTCATGCCTTATATTTTCAGATTCCTTTTTGAGTCTAGTTTCATTGGAAACAAACGGTATCAGTATTGAAACCCTGTACAGAGAGATATTCAAGTTATAATGCGCAAAGGTCAGTGTAGTCGACCCCTGTAACATGGGCGACTTTAACTAATAAACTGTACCAATTGGCCCGATCAAAAATTCTAGAAATAAATCCATGGATGGATATATGAGTCTAAATTCAGGTAAAATTTACAGAATCAGTGTCCGAGTAGTGAAACTCGAGATATGCTTTTAAGGCGACAGCGACGCAGTTTTCCAGCTTGCTGGGAATGTCAAATTGGTCGGTGCCATAAGTGGTTTTGGCTTGTTACCCCTCATGTCCGGCTAACCGCAACGGTCTCGGGTTCGGGGTGTTACAATTTTATTGGTATCAGAGCTACGGTTTAGTCGATCCTAGGACTACCGTGATATGTTTGGGGTCTAGCTATACATGCCATTAAGTGATAAATTGATAGTGTGGTGATTTCGACAATCGAATTTGTGTTTGTTTATAGCAATGGATCCGATCCCAACCGAGCAATAGTGATGATGTAGAGAACGGCGCCTGCTCCGCGCAAGGGACAGGCATGGCGGACTCTCAACCTATTGCCAACAATCCGAATGATGAGGCTAAGCAAGCCTTTTATAGTGTGATGAATGATTGGTTTAACCAATACATTCGAACTAACACGGCTGTTCCACAACCTCCATTCCCGACTAATGCAACCCCGCACCTACAATACCTCCGATGAATCGACCAAGTAAGGTCAAGTAAGCCCCAATCGACGAATTGAAAACATGGGGCTACTGAATTTAAAGCTACGGATAGCGACGATGCCGAGCAAGCTGAATTTTGGTTGGACAACACTATCCGGTGCTCGATGAGTTATCATGTACACCGATGAATGCTTAAAGTGTACTATCTCCTTGCTACGCGATTCCGCCTACTATTGGTGGAGTACTCGACTTCGTGGTGTCTAGAGAGCAAGTAACTTGGGAGTTCTTCCAAACTGAATTCAAAGAAGTATATCATCAAAGATTTATAGACCAAAAGCGAAAGGAATTCCTTGATCTTAAGCAAGGTTCCATGTCGATTCTGACTACGAACGAAAATTTGTGAGGCTTAGCTGATGCGCTGCTGAATGCATTTCTTGAAGGTGTGATGTAAACGCTCAAGATGGATGAACGATGATATAAGTTGTATGTTGGCATTTTGGAAATCCGAGAGTTTGTGGCTCTTGTCGAGCGGCGTGCAAAGCCGAGGAGCTCAAGATGGAGAAAAGAAAAGTGAAGTAGGAGTTTAGTAAGAGGTCTTGGGAAACCCTTCCCACATCATCAAAGAAATTTAGAGATGGCTTAGGCCGGTCTAGAGACATTTCAGGCTTTTCTAGACGAGACCGCGATCGAACCCCCCTATGGGCACGCGAGTCACTTCGATCGCCAGTGTTGGCAATGATCGTCGAGACAGAACGGAGTGCCAATATTGTGGCAAGTGGCATTCTAGGAGTTGTAGATTCCGTGACCACTCCTGTTACAAGTGCGGATCAGTCGATCATTTCATTAAGGATTGCCCGAGTTTATCTGAACAAAACGTAAATCAAAGTGGGAAACCGGGTGCTACAACAACTCGAGGTAGGCCGTCTAGAAACACGGGCAATGCTAGTGGCGGTCAGAGAGGATCTAGAGATGCCACCATCAGATCTGAGGCTCGTGCTCCTGCTAGGACTTATGCCATACGCGACGCGAGGATCTTGCCTCACCGGATGTTATTACCGGTATCCTCACTCTTTTCGATACTAATGTGATTGCTTTGATTGACCACGGTTCTACTCATTCTTATATATGCGAAACCTTAGCATCCAAGAAGACTTTGCCCATTGAGTCTCTGAGTTTGTAATTGGTGTCAAACCCTTGGGTCAT
Source organism: Gossypium arboreum (assembly GCF_025698485.1). NCBI lineage: Eukaryota > Viridiplantae > Streptophyta > Magnoliopsida > Malvales > Malvaceae > Gossypium > Gossypium arboreum. The sequence continues at coordinate 86,225,797 of NC_069073.1, forward strand.
TACGTGCTCGTCAACAAAGTGTGTAAGAAAAGTCCCTAGTATTTTGAGGTTCTTGTTTTCCGGCGGACTTGATGCTTTTGCCATTCGACGAATTCGACGTTATTCTTGGTTTGGATTGGTTGACCATGCACGATGCGGTTGTAAATTGCAAAAGCAAGACTATTGATCTGAGGTGCACGAATAATGAGATAATTCGGGTTGAGTCTACAGACTTAAAGGGATTGCCACCGTAATATCGCAATGTTGGCTCGAAATACGTAAGAAAGGGGTGTGAAGCATACCTTGCGTATGTTCTAGATGACAAGGAGTTAGAAAAGAAACCGAATCTGTGCGATGGTTTGTGAATACCGGATGTTTTCCACAAGAATTGTCGGGTTTACCACTGTTCGGAAATAGAGTTTGGCATCAAATTGGTACCTGGTACCATTCCAATTTCGATAGCTCCGTATCGTATGGCACCAACGGAATTAAAGGAGTTGAAAGCTCAGTTGCAAGAATTGGTGGATAGAGGTTTTGCTCACCCGAGTTTTCGCCTTGGGGTGCGCCAGTGTTGTTTGTGAAAAAGAAGGATGGAACCATGAGGCTGTGCATCGACTATCGTCAGCTTAATAAAGCGACAATAAAGAACAAATATCTATTACCGCGTACCAACGATTTGTAAAAAGGTTTCTCAACAATAGCCACGCTAATGACGGTTACTCCAAAAGGATGTTAAGTTCGAATGGATGGAGAAATGTCGAAAAGTTTCGATCAATCGAAAACTTATTTGATGAAGCCCCAATTCTAGTGCAACCCGAATCGGCAAAGAGTTTGTCATCTATAGTGACGCCTCCCTACTTGGGTTAGGCTGCGTATTGATGCAAGAAGGTCGAGTTGTGGCCTATCGTCGAGGCAATTAAAGCCACATGAGAAAATTATCCGACCCATGGTCTCGAATTGGTGCAATCGTATTCGCCTTAAAGATATGGCGACATTACTTATTTGGTGAGAAGTGCCATGTGTATTCAGATCATAAAAGTCTCAAATATTTGATGACTCAAAGAGACTTAAATCTGCGATAAAGACGTTGGCTCGAGTTGTTAAAGGATTATGAGTGGTCTTTGACTATCACCGGGAAAGGCGAATGTGGTTGCGGATGCCTTGAGTCGTAAATCATTATTAGCTTTACGAGCGATGAGCGTGCACTTGTCCGTTCGATCCGACAATGTGTTAGTAGCTGAATTAAAAGCCAAACCATTATTGATACATCAAATTCGTGAAGCTCGTGAAGTCGACGATGAGTTGGGCGCAAAAGCAGTGAGTGTGTTCGAACAAGGAATCGAGTTTCAAATCGATGATGACAATTGTCCGAGGTTGAGAAATCGTCGTGTGTTCCAAAGAAATTGAACATATTTCGATAATTCGAAAGAAGCCCATTGTAGCCGAATGGCAATCCACCGGGAGTACTGAAATGTACAATGATTTGAAACGTCGGTTTTGGTGGCATGGTATGAAACGAGACATCTCCGACGTCGTTTCGAGGTGTTTAATATGTCAACAAGTGAAAGCGGAACATCAAGTGCCTTGATTACTTCACCGATCACGATACCCAAGTGGAAATGGGATCGAGTCACAATGGACTTTGTATTGAACCGCCATTGTCGTGACTAAGAAAGATGCGATTTGGGTCGTTGTAGATAGATTGACTAAGTCGGCTCACTTTGTCCCGTGACGCACGGATTTTTCAATGGACAAACTAGCCGAATTATGCGCTTCTCGGTTGTGAGATTACACGGGTGCCTATTTCCATCGTGTCGGATAGAGATCCGAGATTTACCTCGCGATTTTGGAAGAAGTTGCGAGAGGCTCTGGGCACTGGTTGCATTTCAGACCGCCTTTCACCCCAAACCGATGGTCAATCCGGCGGATGATTCAGATACTTGAGGATATGTTAAGATGTTGCATCCTCGAGTTCAGTGGTTCATGGGAACGGTATTTACCTTTGATTGAATTCGCTTACAACAATAGTTTTCAATCAAGTATTAAGATGGCACCTTACGAGGCCTTGTACGGGCGTAAATGCCGTACACCATTGTGTTGGACGGAGCTCGGTGAAAGCAAAATTTTCAGGGTGGACTTGATTAAAGATGCTGAACAGAAAGTGATAGTGATCCGTGAAAATCGGAAGATAGCCTCCGATCGTCAGAAGTCGTACGCGGATCTGAAGCGTAAAGACATCGAGCATCAGGTGGGAGATAAAGTGTTTCTTAAGGTTTCGCCTTGGAAAAAGATACTCAGATTCGGCCGTAAGGGCAAGTTGAGCCCGAGGTTCATTGGGCCATATGAGATATCGGAGCGAGTCGGTCCAGTTGCATATCGTTTGATTTTTGCCCCCTGAACTCGAAAAGATTCACGATGTCTTTCATGTTTCGATGCTTCGACGCTATAGATCTGATCCATCTCACGTAATTAGTCCATCAGAGGTTGAAATTCAATCCGATATGAGTTATGAAGAAAAACCGATTCGTATCCTAGCTCGTGAAGTGAAAGAGTTGCGAAACAAAAGGGTTCCGTTAGTAAAAGTGTTATGGCTCAAACACGGGATGGTAGAAGCTACTTGGGAACCCGAGAGCTCTATGAAAGAGCGTTACCCAAACCTATTTACGGTAAGATTTTCGGGGACGAAAATTTCTTAAGTGGGGGAGTTATTACACCCAAAATTGACCCTAGTCGGGATGTGGTTTGGGACCACAAAACCGAGGCATAAAAATAATTTAAAATTTATTTTGATGCCTATGATATGTGTTAATTTGTGTATGACATTTTGATGTTTCAATTTAGAATTATAAATGTGAATTTCACTAGAAAGGACCTAGTAGTAAACTTTGAAAGTATGATGGGAAATGTGTGATGACTAGTTGATCATGCACGCAAAAATAAGGGATTTGCATGTCAAATTTCCCCAAAGATGGTATAGTGGCGGTCATGACAAGGGAATATGGGCAAGGAAAACATGTTATGACATGTTTTGTTAATGCATGATGTGATAAATGATAAAAAATTAAGCATGTAGGAAGAGAAACAAAAAATCAAAATTTGCTCATCCTTTCCCCCTTTTGCCGTGAGTGAAAGAGAAGCAAAGAAAAAATTTTGTTCATCCATTTTCTCTTCTTTGGCCGAAAATACTAAGGAAAAGGAAGGATTTTTGCTTCATGCTTGGTTTAGAAGAGAACTAGAAGGAGATTCGGCTATAATTGCATCAAGATTAAGGTATGTTTGAGGTTGTGTCATGAGGTTCATGCTTGTTTTGGTTGCTAACTTGATGTGCATGTTAGCCATGGTTCAAATCCTTGTTATGCCATGAAAATGGTATTTGGCCAAGGTTGATATTGTGTTAAAGCCATTGCATGCTAAATGTGAAGCTTGTTGATGATGCATGTAATGATGGATTGACTACTCTTGAAATTTCTTTTAGTATTCTTGAGTAGGACATTGAATTCTTTGTTTAACCATGACCAAAGTTAAAAGGGTATGGTTGTGATGTATTCGCCATGGTGCATTCATGAGCATGATTTATGCTTGTTACTTGATTGGTAAAATTTGTGTTTGGATGGGTATGAACCCCTTGAGATTGACCATGCATCTATATATATATATATATGTTTGCACATGATGTGTTGGAATGACATATATACTACCTCAAAGTATGTATTTTCATGTGATTGTGTTTTGATTATGAAGCAAATGATAGATGTGTATTGAGCTGCAATATGTAAAGCATTAGCTAGTAAAATGTGTGCCATGCATGTGTGGTATTAAACATGTAATTGGCCTCAACATCAACATGCATAATCGGCCCATGAATGAGTACCTAAGAGGTTGTGTTGTTCGGCCATGAGTAAGCATGTTGAAGGCTTTGTGTGTTGAGTCGATTCATGAATTCCGTACTTATGTGACTTTAATGTCTAGTGAATATATGTGGGCTAAGTGCCTTGAGTTCCTCTTTTTGATACTCAAATGATTGAATCAATTTATTTGCTAAATTAAGCTCAAGAGCAAAGAGGGACCAAATCCGATAAAGGGAAGGAAAAAGTAATCGAATAGCCATCGGAATCATTCGACAACATCCGAGGTAAGTTTTCGAGTATCGAAACTTAGATTTTGATTCGATTGAATGAAGTAATAAGCAATCGAAATTATGCCCTTGTATATGGCCATTGAGCCGAAATGATATTTTTGTTAAGTGAATTGTGCATAAAAGTTTTGTTGTGAAAATGAAACAAAGATGTGTATGAATGTTCAAGTGATATCCGGGCTAAGGCCGAAGGCAATTGTGCGAGCTATGATACCCGGGCTAAGCCCGAAGGCAATTGTGCGAGCTATGATATCCGGGCTAAGCCCGAAGGCAATTGTGCGAGTTGTGATATCCGGGTTAAGTCCCGAAGGCATTTGTGCGGGTTACCATAACCGGGCTATGTCCGAAGGTGTTTTGAACAGTAGCTATATCCGGATAAACTCGAAGGTATGTGAATTGAAATTTATAAGCTGCTGGAAAATTTTCAGTTATTGCACATGTGAAATTCCCAACAACAAGGTATGTTTTGTGTGTGCTTTGCACAAGATGAGTAAATGCGTCTGAATATTCGCTCTAATGATAAATGAGCTATCGGCATTAACTAGGCCGTTATTTGCGTATGAATATAAGAGTTGGGATTGTGAAGTAAGCATGTCTTTGAGAAATTGTGCATATGAATTATTGTTTAACTACTTGAATGCTATGCTTTGGTTGTGTGTATATTATGGCTCAAAACTTACTAAGCATAAATTGCTTACTCCGTTTCTTTGTTTCTCTGTTTATAGATTTTGCTCGTTAGCGATCGGATTCGGGATCATAGAAGTTGAAGTCAACCACACTATCAAAGCCCTTTTGGTACTCCTTTAGTTGAGTTTTGGATATGGCATGTATAGGACTACCCTCGGTTATTTTTAAGTACTTGTGATGTATATGTATGCGGCCATGCGAAAATGGTTCGTAATAGTGGAGTATGGAATTTGACCATATGTGGTTTGTAATTATATTTGGTTTCATGATGTGATTATGGTTTGGAATGAGAGAGTTGGTCACATGATCAGCCATTGGAATGGTTAAATATGATCATATGTGGACCTAAGTATGACTAGACTATAGTTGGTCCATGGGAACTACAATATAGGTAAAGCCTACCTTAAAACAGAGGCTGCCAGCTGCAGTGACGTGGATGTGAAAAATCACCAAAATTTGTAGGAATGGTGTTAAATAGTTAATAAATTATGTGATCGAACCTTGACGAGTCTATTTTCATATGAAAGTAACGAAACGATCATATGATCAGTAAACCGAGAGATATTAAAGTTCTCGTGAGACAGGGCCAGAACGGTTTCTGGGTCCCCTGTCGCGACTTTGAAAATTTTCCATAAATTATCCAGAATGAATTAGAAGTCATGCCTTATATTTTCAGATTCCTTTTTGAGTCTAGTTTCATTGGAAACAAACGGTATCAGTATTGAAACCCTGTACAGAGAGATATTCAAGTTGTAACTCGCGAAGGTCAGTGTAGTCGACCCCTGTAACATGGGCGACTTTAACTAATAAACTGTACCAATTGGCCCGACCAAAAATTCTAGAAATAAATCCATGGATGGATATATGAGTCTAAATTCAGGTAAAATTTATGGAATCAGTTTCCGAATTGTGAAACTCGAGATATGCTTTTTAAGGAGACAGCGACGCAGTTGTCCAGCTTGCCTGGGAATGTCAAATTGGTCGGTGCAATAAGTGGTTTTGGCTTGTTAACCCCTCGTGTCCGACACCGGCAACGGTCTCGGGTTCGGGGTGTTACAGCAGACTTCACATGCCCATAACACATGCCCTACCTGAGGTCGTGTCATCTACACAGCTGAGACACACACTCGTGTCTCTGCCCGTGTGCTCAATTCCAAGCATTCTATTTCTAAAAATTAAGGTGTAGGGGACACATGGCCAGAACACATGCCTATGGGGTAGACCGTAAGTCACACACAGCCTAGACATACGCTTGTGTGTCTACCCCTGTGGACAAAATAAAGGCTATTTACCAAGCCATTTGCCACCCTTATTACCACAAACACTCATACCAATTCAATATCACAAATCCATGGCACAGTTAGGCAATCAAACATCCACAATCATGGCTAATGCAATCAATGTAATACCATCATCTAACATGCACATGGCATTTAACAGGCTAAATCAAACATACCACTTTCACATTTCCAAAACACCACTAAGACTAATGCCAAGTTGTATTCACTTATCAAGATGATATAGCATATAAATAAAACAACCCATCCAGTTCACAGCAAGGCATTAAACCACAATCAACAAGTAACAAACCATTATGAACCACATCACTAAAAGCATTAGCACATACATGCATATAAATAGACTTACAACCATGTTAACCAAGATGAGCCAATTTACATGGCCAATTTCCACAACAAGCCTTTGACATTTACAAGCCAATACATTGCCTAAAATCATAATGGCACATATAAAAAAATAACCAAGCCCCTATACATGCCATACTTTCAAATACTACGATCATCAATACCCAAAATGAAAGTTTCATATTGTGAATCGAATCTTCGACAATCTCTGATCCGAGCTAGCTTGGTAACACTATAAAAACATGGAAAATAAATGGAGCAAGCTATATAGCTTAGTAAGCTCGTATGCAAGAAATAAGCAACCTTATCATGCATATAACATTTAAATATTATAACATAATTAAATGTAAATTTACCATATTCTCAAGATCATAATTCATTCAATCACCAAACTTACCTAATTTTTATCATTTTAATCATTTAATAAACATGAGCTTTACATACATATCTGAACCACCTCAAAATGAACCTACACATATTCTCATCTTTGTCATACCTGTTAACCACTTGGAATAAAAATCTCGAATACCCGTGAAATTTGCACACTAAGTGCCACATATGTAGCCAAAGCTACCCAAGTCTCATATCACACAGTTGCTCGCTCCCGGGCCATCAACGAGCCTGCTCACACAAGCTGGTAGTCAGGACGTAGCTACACAGTGCTGCTCACACAAGCTATCAAGTATCCAAAACATACTAGCTACTAGTAGGACATACAAGACTAGCACCTGGAACACATAATCACATAACACATAATGACCCTAATGATATGTCACTTGTATCCTACCCTATTCCTAAGGTTCAAACAGGATTTCTTACTTGTCGAATCATTGTCGAACTCGTCCATGGAATTAAACTCATTCATATAATCAAACATACCATTCATACAATATTAAAGCATTTAAAATACAATTATTCTAAAGCTTACTTTTAACATACGAACTTACCTCGGTACAAAATGGCTAATAGTTCGATTTAGTCCGTAACTTTGTTCTTCCCTCGATCTAGGTCAGAACCTCGTCTTTCTTGATCTATAATACCAAATTTAAGTCATTCAATCATCACATTATTCAATTTAATCCGAAAAACACCTTATGGCAAAAGCTACATTTTTGCCCCTAACTTTTCAACTTTTTACATTTAGGTCCTTAGACTCGTAAAATGATTTTCATTCGATTTCTTCATTACCCAAGCCTAGCCAAATATTATTAGTACCCATATCAGCCCACATTATTCATTTATTCACATTTTTACACACATTCTACAACTTTTACAAATAAGTCTCTATTTGACATTTTCATCAAAAATCACTTGGTAAATGTTGTTTATCTAACACCAAACATACATTTTCTACCATTAAACATCAAAATACACAAATATTCAACATGGGTAAAATTTTAGACTTTGATTTTCTTTCAAATTAGTCCTTGAAATAGCTAGATTAGGTTGAGACAACTTCAAAAACATAAAAAACATTAAAAACGGGGCAAGAACGGACTTACAATCGAGCTTTAAAGCTTGGAAAAAACCCTAGCTATGGAGACCCTTGGAATTTTGGCTAAGTGACTAATTTGATGAAGATGAACATCATTTATTTTAGTTATTTTTGTCTTTATTAACCAAATGACCAAAATGCCCTTCACTTAAAACTTTGAAATTTCATCTAACCATGTACACTTTTTTCCAACTTAAATTATAATAGTGTAATTACCATTTAAGGACCTCCAATTTAAAATTTCATAGCAATTAGATACCTCTAGCTTCTAGAACACACATTTGTCACCTATTGCAATTTAATACTATTAGTCAAATTGGATACTCTATCGATAAAATTTCTTAACGAAATTTTCACACAGTCATTCAATTATACTATAGACCTTAAAGAAATAATAAAATAAACATTTCTACTTCATATTTGTAGTCTCAAAACCACTGTTCTGATTTGACCCAAAAGCGGGCTGTTACATTCTGAATCTTGTGATTTTTTGATTTAAGATTGCAAACTTATTTTTACAAGATTTTTTGAATCTTGCGGCTCATTGATTTAAGATCGCAGTCTTATAGTTACAGGATTTTCCAACTCTTGCAGGTTGTCAATTTAAGATTGTAACCTTATATTTAGAATTTTTTTTTAATCTTGTGGCTCGCTAATTTAAGATCACAGCCTTATACTTATAAGATTTTCCAAATCTTACGGTTTGCTGATTTAAGATCGCAACCTTATACTTATAAGATTTTTTGAATCTTGTCGCTTGCCAATTTAAGATCACAAGCTTATGTTTACAAGATTTTTCAAATCTTGTGACTCACTGATTTAAGATCCCAACCTTATACTTAGGCTTAGTTTAGTAATGCTTCTCAAAAGTCCTTTTGGGGAAAAAAACACTTTTATGGAGAAGCCAAAATTTTCAGCTTCTCAAAAAAGCACTTTTAGGCAAATTTTTGGCTTGGTAGAAGCACATTTTCTCTCAAAAAGTAGCTTTTTAGGAATGCTTCTATCTCAAAATGGTTTTTGGTCCCAAAAAGTGCTTCTTAAAAGCAATACTAAACACACCCTTACAAGATTTCCAGAATCTTACAGTTGCCGATTTAATATCGCAACCTTCTCATGTAGTTGATTTCAATTTTAAACTTGCAAAACCCTCAGAATTAATGTAGTTTTTCAGTATAGTTCACTGTATTTTTACAGTGCAGTCCGTAGTATTTTTGCAACACTATTTACATTATATTTACAATACAGTTTACAATATTTTCATAATAAAGCTCATAGTATTTTATAGTACCAATTGCACTATTTTTAAAGCACAACTCGTTGAATTTTTGTTGTACAGCTTGCCGAATTTTTTTTGTATAGTTTTCCTAATTTTCCGATATAGTGTTCGCCATTTTTCACTAAACTATAGGTATTTTCACCATACAGCTCGTCGTATTTTGGCTATGCTGCTCACCATACACACCGTTGTTACCCCTAATGTTACATGTTAAATTAAGTGGAAATTTTAAAGTTATGAAAAAAATAATATTAAAACCCAAATCAACATTAATGACACTTCTCAAAGAATCAAAGTTTACATGCTGCTGTCACGCAACAAAGTTTACTTAGTAAGTTTCAATTAAAACTTACATAACAAACCCTCAATTACATGGGTAAGGCGTGTAAACCTGTCTAAGAAAAATCACTTTATAACTATTCTTCGACAAAGTGGGGGACAAATTGCCATATAATACCTCACAAAATCGAAATTTGATTTGCCCGGAACATATAGAATCCAACCCAATCAAGGAAGGGATGTTATGTAGCTCACCACCTTCACTAGCTCACCACTCTGCTAGCTCGCCACTCCCTAGTTCGCCACCACCCTGTTCGTACACCCATAAGGATACCTCTCCGAGGATCGCCTCAAAAGATACGTGTCAGGTTTAGGGGGGATAACGTGTCCTTATGCATAGCACCTAGTTATCCCCTAGCACGTCTAATGAAAGAACCATGTCTTATAAATTCAAGGAGTAATTCCATGAGAGGGGGAAAAATGAACCATTAACAACTTCAATTTTTTTTATAAAAGTTGGTATCTCAATTTTTTACAATATCATTGATTAGCCTAAATACTTTATTTTCATAAAAATATTGATATAACTTTGAAGAGTTGTTAACATTATTAAAATTTTGTTAGATTCAAGTCCATTGCAATGCTATTTTTTTGTTACATAGCTAGTAGGTGAGTCTTTTTTCTAATTTTAAAATGTCACACTATTGAATTTAACAAAAAAAAAAATTAATGGTGTTAACAACTAGATATGAATTTTCAAATTTTAAAAATAAAGGAATTAAATTTCTAAAATTAAAAGTATGAAGACTAAATCACAAATATACAAAGGGTACATAGACTTGAATTGTATTTTATTATCCAAGTATTTACTCTATAATTTGACAAAAATAATTAATAGAATACATATTAATTATATACTAGAAAAGAATTTAAGTAAATCTACTTGATTCATTAGATTCGTGTACTTGATTAGGTAATTTAAATTGCAAACAATATATTATAAACTATAAATTAAAGTAAAATTTCAGGAAATTTGTACGGTGGTAAGAGATTGTAAGGTGAATATAAAATTTTCAAAACGTGATTTCATTTATTATTTAATTAATTTGGGTGATATTTATGGAAATAATATAACAAATTATTAACCATTTGTTTAGGGAAGATGAATGTTGAAAATATGTTTAAAAGTAAGGGTTAAACACCTAAAAAACTCGTGATTCTGAGGCAAAAAGTAGAGATGTTTGAACTGCAAATCATCACAACCAGATTCGAAATCTTGCATATGTCTGAATTTGAATCTGTTTCTAATTTTTATTCTAGACTATGTAATGTTGCAAATTAGGTTTATACATTACCAGAAGTACATTTTGAAGAAACGCAAGTTCGCAAGGTGTTTGTTGGATAACTACGGACCTTTTCAATAAATCTAGAAGAATCCAAGAGAGAAAAGAATAAAACATAGAAAAACTGCCTTTGTGTGGCAAAGCTTGTGGGCAGTTCCTCTACAAAAATTAATAAAGCTACCTCAAATATTGAAGAGCTAAAAGAAGAGACGGCCTTCTTAGCTAAAAATTTCGGAAGTACTCACGAAATTCTATAATAGACCAAAACCTAATGAAAAGAAGGGCAAGAAGAAGGTGACATTAACTAATTCTAATTTTAAAGAAAAAACAAAAGGGCATTCAGTGCCATGAAAGTGAATATGTGCATATTCAAGCTAAATATGCAAACAAATTGAAGAAGAAAAAGAAATCCTTTAACATCACTTAGAGTGATGATTCATAAAGGAAGGAAAGTAAAGATGATTATGTAAGTAATTATGTAGCATTTTAATGTTGTTATTGTTGATAATTCTTTTGATGTAAACAATGATAATGATGAAGATGTAAGTGCATAGCCTGCACAATCCTATAAAGTTATGTTAGACAAATGGGATTCGCTATGCAACGTAAATGAATTAGAGGCTCACAATGTTGGCTCAAGAAAAGAGGATAAGATGAGCTAGATAGAGCAAAGCTTATGAAAGCTAGAGACATCAATAAGAAGCTTGGTACCAAAAGTGAGAAATTGGATGAAGTCTTAGCTACTGTCAAAAGAAAACTGGAAAATGCAAGTTTGGGTTTTATTGGAGTGCCTAAAGTAGATTTTTGTAAGGCTATTGAGACCTAAAAAAATTAAAGAAATAAAAGGCAAAAGATCTAGCCAAAGGTAAAATCATTGTTCGATTTATGAATTCAATCATTAATACAAATATAACTTCAACACCTTTAGAAAATTAGTTTTAGTTGCTGACTCAACTCTAAGCAACCAACCTCTCCTTATTTGTTTGGTAACCCAGAGACAACTTGATTGAAATTATTTACCAAATTTAAAAATAACCTCGTAACTCAACATCCAAGATTTAACTTACCAGTAACATTAAGAACTAAAGAGACCTAATTCTAATGAACAAACTCACCTTAGCGGGGTTCATTTGAGTTAGATCATACATTCACACCATGTAATTGTAACAAATAAAATTTTAATGATGTCGAAATCAATTTTAGGGCTGAATTTATTAAATTGAGTTAGTGAAAAATTAGAATTGAATAATTATGTGTCAAGTACAAATGATGGGGCCGAATTATTAAATATAATTAATTAGAAATGATAGGTGATTATAATACAGGGACTTGGTTGCAAGGTTAACTGAATAAGTGGATTTGATTAAACTTTGAACAAATCCTATGCAATAAAATCGAGGACCAAAATGGTAATTAGGCCATGAATCAATTCAAGTTAGTGGAAGACCATGATCACTACCATCCATTAGCACTAATCATTTCATAAACTCAATACTAGCACTTGATTATACTTGTTAATTTAATTACTAATGAATTATAAATGTTAAAATAAATACAGTGGAAACAAAACAATTTTCTTAACATTATCATTTATTCTCCACCATTTACACTTGAGAAAGGAGAGAAAATTTTATTTGGTTAATTTGCCTTTGCCATGAGCTATATAAGAAGGATTTGGTGAGTTTTCTCAATTTTTGTAATAATTGAAACTCAAGTGTTATACTAGTTAATTGTTAATGCTAGTTGACATTAAAGAAACTTTAATATAGTAAACTTGAAATCATGAAGAATATGGTAGAATAAGCTTGATTTTTTTATAGATATGTTGGAAATGAAACGGGTTAACTTAGAATGTTGTTAAATTAAGTGAAAGCTTAATGATTATGTTGTTAGGGACTAAGTTGAAAAGAATTGAAAGTTGTTAGAATATTATATCATTGATTGAAAGCTAGAGGTCTCTAGTGAAGAAATATAGATTTGATTTTTTATTCAGTAATGAATACCAAATGATATAAGCATTTTGAAAGTTTGGGTTAGCAGGACTAAATTGAAATTCTTGTTTAATTGATATGCTTTCATGTATTTGTGTGAAATTGATTTGTCTTTATGATTGAATTTATATTGAATGTAGCTAAAAAAAAAAGATGAGATATATAAAGATAAAGAAAAAGCTAGAGCCGTCGACAAGTGATCAATTCTAGTTTGTGCTTTTGTAATTTTTATTTATATAAACATACATAAATGTGTAATTAAATAATTGAATAAAAGTGAGAAGGATGTTACTATTGTACATGGCCGATAGGTACTCATATTTTTTACTCTGTGATGTGGTTGAGGTTGGGTAAATTGTTAATTATTCGATATGAGAATTACATATGAAAATGTTTGCTATATGTGGTTTGGGTGCTATTTTAATGGAAATATGTTTTACGATAATTATAAATGTAAAATACCCTATTAAAGTTGTCGGATAGGCTTATGGGTATAGTTAGCATGCCATAGGGTTCATTTTGATAGGTGGAAGATTCAGTGCTATGCACGTACATATTACGATAGTTCTCTAAATCCTTAAGGGTTGATAATGTAATACCAACTCAAATTCCTTGATGGTGCGAGTGTATTCTATTGTGGTTGATGGGATCGGTGTATTTATACTCGACTAGCATGTCGTGTGTATATTGGTGTGTTAGTAGATTGATTTGAGTATTTTTCCTTGAGTCCAATTCTATTAATAGGGATTTAAGTATGAAATTACATGAAAAGTAAATATGATATTGAACTATGATGAAAATAAATTTATGAGTCATGGCTTCTAACATGTTTATATATATATATATGCAAATACCTTAGGGTTCCTTGAATCTTTGATATATGTTTATAAGTAAGCAGTTCATTGATTATTAATACGATTATATGATGTTTCAATATGATATACCCAAAAAGTTTGGGTGGAACTTGTAATTTGATTGTATGGACTACAAATTATGATATGAAAATTGATTGTAATTAGACACATATGTATTTAGTTTTAAATTAACTTGTTTTAACATTTTCATTGATTTTGAATTACATTAGCACCATTGAGTAAACATTACTCAGCATACGGTTATATTTGTTTCTATGCATAGGTCTTGTTTGGGTACTAAAGTAGGTTAAATGTTCTAAAGCATTGAACTCAACGCTTAGCTGGAAAGTTAGCTTGTGCCTATTTTGTATGTACGTATATGTTATTGGTCAAATGGCATGTTCCTAGGTTGGTTTTTACTTGGTGTTTAAGTTAATGAATTGGTACATTTTGGTAACTTAATGTATCATGTTCTTAAAGTTGAAATTCACCTTTCGGTTAGTACATAATGATGCATGTTTATTTGTGTTTGGTTAGGCATTGATGTACTAGATGCCGTGATTTAGTGGTGTTAATTTAGTACATCAGTGTTTTTCATATGCCAAATTGATGGTTTTGAATTGGTGCAAGTTTTAGGTAAATTTTGGTGTAATTTAGTATGGGTTTGAAACCTTGAAAAAGTGCATTTTAAGTCACTCTACTATTGTCTCAAGATAATAAGAAAATGTCTTGAGACCATAAGAACAAAATTTACCATTTGGCCCATTTTATTGCCTAAGGTCTCGAGACTTACTAAACAAGTCTTAAGACAATTCCACCTAGGTTTCAAGACAAAGTGGGACAAAAGCATATTGAATCTTAAGTAATTTGTCTTATTCTAGTTCTCGAGACAAGAACCCATTGTATTGAGTCATTTAAACATCGAAGATAAAATAAGAAAATAGGGGAGGTCTATCTCGAGACTAGTCTCTAGACTTGAGAATCTGTGTCTCAAGACATGGTTTCTAAGTTTGTCTTGAGACATAAAGTTCCTTGTCTCTATGTTAAAATTTGACAAAAGAGCTTGGATTCAAATCCTAATATCATATTTGACCCCATACAAACTCTAATTGTTTAAATTTTGTTTAATGTTCATTCATATAAGTCATTTATGAATAGTGTAATAATGTATAAGCACTACGGATTGGTCGAATGTTAGATTACTTGTTATGTGAGATTGATTTGGTATGAGTTGCTTTGGCAACATAATGTGATGTCACACATCCAAATTCAGTGATCGGTTCGGGTGTAGAGTGTTATACAAACTTAGCCATTTAGAGGAAGAAATGTTGAAATGATTTCTTAAGGACTGCAAGGAAGCTATTTGATGGACCATAGCTAACATCAAGGGATTAAGCCTTACATTATGTTTGAACCAAATTTTGTTAAAAGAGAATTCCAAACTTGGATGAGTTGCTTAACAAAAGTTGAATCCACCAATAATGGAGGTGGTAAAGAAAGAAGTAATGAAACTTCTAGATGTAAGTATTATCTACCCAATCTTGGATAGTATATGGATAAGTACAATACAGGTCATTCCAAAATAAATATGTATTATCATGACTGAAAATGTTAGTGGTGATTTGATGCCCGCTCGAGTTCAAAATGGATGGCGAGTTTGTATAAATTATATAAAATTAAACGCGTCAAGTAAAAAAGATCATTTTCCTCAAACTTTTATTAATCAAATGCTTGGCCTTTCTCAGCACTGTTGTTTAGATGGTTATTTAGGTTTTCAACAAATACTTGTTGCACTGAAAGATTAAGAACAAATGACATTCACTTGTCCATTCGAGACTTTTGCTTACTGACTAAAGCCTTTCGACCTTTGCAATGCTCCAACAACCTTTTAGAGGTGCATGGTTAGTATATTTTCTTATTTCATGGAGGACATTCATAGATGATTTTACTATTTATGTTTATTCTTACGATTCATGCTTGACTAACCTTACCAAAATTCTTGAATGGTGTATTGAAATGAACCTTGTCCTTAATTATGAAGAATGCCATTTCTTACAACTTAGTTTTCCTTGGCAACAAAATCCTATGACTTTTTCCACGAAGAAACCTTCAAGAATACCTTATCACCCACTAAATACTTGATATATTTTCATTTCAAATCCACATATGACTTCTGCCTATCGGAAGACACTTTTAATCTACCATAAATTGACATTTTTATATCTTCTGCTTTCTGAATGAATTCTTGCCCGATGACTTTATTTTCACACAATTTTGACCATTATAAAGTTGTTCTACACTGTAGAACATATATCTCATAAGGAGCCATTTGGATGCTTGTCAAGAAACTATTATTATATGCAAATTTAGCTAACGGTAAATAATGTTTTCAACCAAATTCGATATCAATCACATAGGCTTACAACATATCTTCCAGCAACTGAATAACTAACTTTGATTAGTCATCAAATTAAGAATTGAAAGATATGCTAAAATTCAACATCGTGCCTATGGATTCATACAACTATTTCCAAAATCTCAAGATAAAACGATGACCTCGATTGGAGACAATAAATACAAGAATGTTGTGTAGTCCAACTATCTTGCAGATATATATTTTAGCCAGCTTTAGAAGTGACCAATCAGTCCTTATTTTCAAGAATGAGTAGACTTCATCAACCGATCAATAATCACCCAAATGTCATTTTCTTTTCTCGGTCGTATCAGTAAGCCAACTACGAAATCCATTATGATTCGCTCCCATTTCCATTTCGAAATAGAAATAGGCTGTAACAACCCAGTAGGAACTTGGTGCTCGACCTTTAACCACTGACAGGTCACACATTTTGCGGCATGTTTGATGATCTCCCTTTTCATTTTGGGCCACTAATACGATTCTCACAGGTCACGATACATCTTCACACCACCAAGATATATAGCAAAGGAACTATCAAAAGCCTCGCGTAGAATCAATTCTTTCAACTTAGCATCTTCAGGAACAAGAATCCAATTACAGAATCTAAGGCAATCGTCCTTATCCATACTAAAATTTTTAGAAATGTTGACCTACCACCAGACGTGGTGGCAATTTTAGTACATTTCAATACTTAAGAGGTTTAGTTACTTTCAAAATAAGCATTTTTATAATATAATTGATGTTAGTTGACCTATTAGTCTAATTCGAGACTTAGATAGTTTTAATGTGTTGATTTGAGTGTGTAGGATGTGTATTTAGCAACTCAGAAGTCTTATGAATGACACCTGAGTGTAGCATAAGTTTCTCAGGACATAACATGAAACCAAAACTCCAAGCTTAGGAAACCGATGTCGTGTCGCGACACATCTTGGCTATGTCACGACAAAAGTTTGAATGTGGGGCACAAGACTAGACAAAGCTAAAATATTCTGTGCAATCAATATTTTTTTGGGATTTTGGCATGTAATAGACCTAATTAGGGTTCTAAACATATTTATAAAGTGAAAGGTTATTTCTAATATGTAAGCAAGCTTTTAGGAGTTGTAGTTAGTATATTTAGGTTTTAGTTCATTTTATTTTGTTTTATAAACACTTTTTTCTTTTTGGCTTGGTTCAATTTGTACCTAAGTCTATTCTAATAGAGTATTCAAATATTTATTTTATTGTTCTTTTGGAAACATCAAGATCAATTAAAGATCGAGAGATTATGCAAGTTCGAGCACATCCATTCAATTAATTGAGCAATTTCTTACCCCTTTCTCTTACTTTAATTTATTTGTATTTTTTTGCATGTTTATATTAAATCTAAGAGTTATAACATCTAGATTCATAAGAGGCTAAGTCTCTAGGGAGATTATCAAGTAGATGTGGGAGTAGTTAAAGGAAGAATGCGGGTTTCCCATAGGAATTAATTGGTTTTAAATTATGTATGCCTAAACCCTAGGATTAACAACCCTAGGAAGTAATCTAGGTTAAACAAGGTTTGAAGATTAGTTTGCTAAGTAAATCGTGATTTATCCTATTGGGGAAAATGAGTCAAAAGATAAGCGAATACCTATCGATTAGTTAATTAATAGGGGCTGAGAGGTAATCCTGGTTAATTAATAGTTAATTCCATTAAAAACCAAATTCTGAAGTTAACTACAACCACTAAAATGAGTTAATCTTCTGCTTGTTAATCATTCTTAGTTGTTTGTCTATTTTTTGTTATTTAATTTAGTTTATGCTTGTAACCTATTTTATTATTTATCGTAAGATAAGTTTTAATTACTACTACTTAGACTTGTTATTGTAGAAGTAAATTTTTTATTTAATTCGTCCTTCCTTGCATATGATCCTCAGAATACTTCCTTTTGTTCCATTTTAACATTCTATTATATCAAAATTTGACCTGTATACTTGTAGACATTGTTGTTTTATTTATATATCTTTTGCTACAATATTTTCTGGCCTAACGTTTGCACGTTTTGCGGTATTCAAGTTGTTGGATCTATTACCGAGGAGGTTTCGACATTAAATCAAAGTTTTATTTCTAGAATTAATAAAATAAATAGGAAAGTTAAAGTTTATTGATGCTGATTCTTTAATTTACTATTTTAATTACTAACTTTTATTTTTCTATCTTAGGTTTTAGTGTATGACTCGAAACAAAAGCATCCCAATTGAGTCATGCCCTAATCCAAAGAAACTCCTAAGGTGTCATTGTCAAGTAACAAAAGACGATCCAAATGCAATAATTGATTTACCTCAAGAGAACCCATTATTTGACGATCCACTCAAATAACAAGAACAAATTCATGGAGAGCTACTAATGAATGTTAGCATGAATTGGCTCAACGAATGTTAGCATGAATTCGTACTACCAACATTAGATGCCATGCAAATGACCGACGATCAACGCCAATAATTTCAGGATAAAGAAGGCTACAATCCAGATGATCTAAAACACATTAAAATTAGAGAATCCGAATAAAATTTGAAGCGATTCCTTTAACTTTGTGACACCTTCTAGTATAATGGAGTTGTAACACCCCTTACTTGTATCCAACGATGGGACAGGGTTCGAGGAGTTACCAGAATTAAACATAAACATTCATACAAAACCTAGCCATAAAATTTGGACCAAATCAAATTCATCCAATCACATGCATATCATCCCTTATACGGGCCCACGAGGCCCAAAACCTACGTTGGGAGTGGTTCGAGACTAAACCGAAAACTTTTGGAACTTTTACTACACTTAGAAAATTTTCATACTTTGGAGAGTCACACGTCCGTGTGGTTAGGCCGTGTGGTCATACACACGCCTGTGTGGCTTGGGGCACGCCCATGTCCTCAACCTGTGTAACTCTCTATTTATGACGTCATGCACAATTTGGGGTCACACGGCCAAGTCACACACCCGTGTCTCAGGGCTGTGTCCTTCACACGGCTGTGTCTCTTCCCGTGTGGTGAAGGAAATGGCTATTTACCAAGCCATTTCCCACCATCATTTGCATACTCACATACACACTTTCAATGGAACTTAACATGGCACAATTAGGCTACCAACACAACCATAATCAAGGCTTAAACATATCAAAACAATCATTTACTGTTCATAACAAAACTGTCCACTTGAGTCATAGTGACTAAATTATTTATATCTTGAGCTAAAAAATTATAAATTAAGATCTGCTGGATTTTTCTGGAACTAGACTCAAACATCTTCATATCATAAAATTTTTAAAATTTATGATTTATCCAAATAAGTACAATTAATTCTTCATATTTGTCCATGTTCTGTTGTTTAACAGTTTCAACCTTTCTTCACTAAAGATTAATTATCTCTTAGTACGGGATTCGAATGATGTTCCTGTTTGTTTCTATTTAAATTAGACTCATTAAGAAATTAAATATATAAATTTAAACCCCCAAATATTTTATAAAATTTTTAATGATTTTCCAAATTCAGAACAGGGGAACCCAAAATCATTCTCAGCTTGTCTCACAAAAATTAAAATATCTCATAAAATAAAATTATTTTGCTTACACCGTTTCTTCTATGTAAAACTAGACTCAGTAAGATTTAATTTCATATTTTAGTAATCCTCTAATTCGATTTCCATAATTTTTGGTGATTTTTCAAATTTGTACTACTGTTGTTATCCAAAACTGTTTTAATGCTAATTTTACTCTTTCATGATTCCCTTGTACTAACTTTCATTAACATACCATTATAAACCATATCACACAATGACATTGGCATAGGCATATGAGTAAGTAATATTCTTGCAACCCATTAGCCAATATAAGCCAATTTATATGGCTACATACCAAATCAAATCCTTATTCATTACAAGCCAATACATTTGGCCATATCATAATAACACATACACAAAATGACTAAGTCCTATACATGCCATAGACTCAAAGGTTTGCATTCATTTACCTATCACGATAGCTTTATAGTGTGATAGAATCTCCGACGATCTCCAACCTGAGCTAGTTGAATAAACCTATGAGAGGTGGGAAAGAAAAGGGGGTAAGTTGTAACGCCCCGAATTTGGGCCTAGAAGTATTAGGTTTTGAGCAGGGGTGCAGTTAGGAGACTGCACATAAAGATTTAATTGTACAGGAAAGTGACACAATTGTGTGTTCAGCTTAGTGGTTGTGTGCTCTGGAAGTGTCTGGGAAGTCATAGGTTCAAGTTCTGGCTTCCACAAAAATTTTGGTTTTTTTTAAGGAAAAAACCCCTATCATTGGTCAGTAGGGTTATAAATAAAATTTTGTAAGGAATGACATAAAAAGCCTATTGATCTAGTGGATGTGGCATGTGGATGTTTCTCTTGAGCTCTAAGGTTCAAGTCATGGCAAGGTAAAAAGATTAATTATTTTGCTCTTTTGCCATGTGAGAAGCAGAAGCCGACTGAAACTCTATAAGGTAGAATTTGAATTGGTCAAGGAGAGGAGGGTGGAATAAATCAAGGTGGAGATAAAAGAGGATTTTCAGGGACGGGTTTGTGGAGAAAAGAAGGAGTTTGAATTATTGTAGGAAGTTGGCCGAATAGCGGCTCTAGGCACTGATGAATTTGGCCTAGGGGTCCTACACCTCATTTGGTCAGTTTAGCACTCTCATTTTCCTTTTTGCGTTTTGGGTATTTTTCCTTTATTTTCTGAATAGTCGATTTCTGCTAAGGGACTTGGGGAATTTCTCGTTTTGACGATTTGGGTACTTGCCTATTTTCATTTTTTGGTTTTTCACAAACAGCAACTGACTTCTCTTCCTCTCCTTCTCAACTTTCGAGTTTTTTCCTGATTGATTGTTTCCTCTTCTTCCCTCTAATTTCCTTTGCTTCTCTACTATGTTGGCTTAATCTAGGGTCTTTTATTCTTCAAAGCCGAACATCCTTCATTTTTTCCACTTCTCTGCTTTCTTCTCTTGGCTAGATTGTTCTTGGTCGAATATCTATTTACTTTTTAGGCGATTTCTAGGCTTGGGCCTTGGCTAGGTATTCGTAAGTCTTATTCTCAGGTTTTATCGTCTTCTTCTTCGAGGGGCCAAATGTACCCTTCTCACTCATTCTCTTTTTCACCTTAATGATTGACTTGTAATACTGTGATCTTACCGAATGTTGCTAGGGGCTCGATTTCTATAAGCAAGGTGTTGGGCCGATTACTTTTCCCTTTACAAGTGATAATTCCTCCACTGGTAAGGGTTCAAGTTTTAGACATATTTGTATGGGATTATAGATGTTTATGAGTTAGTTTACTGTTCTTGCGAAGGTAAAGCTTTTGGAAGGAGTACTTGGAGTTAGAGCAAGGGAAAGTTGTGATTATTATTTGCTAAGTAGATGTTTTGGTTGCAACGGTTTCAATATTATGGTATTGGATTAACAAGGGTTTGAGACTAATAAGGGGTTGTGGTTGATCATAGGTTCTCATTTTAGAAGTGGTTCGGTTGCAACTCTATAGTAGATGTGTATTCACACACTGAATAGACTGTAAAACGGCAAAAGCTGAAAAGTCGAAATGTTGAAAAGTCGAAAAGCCGAAAGAATGGCCTTTTGACCACATGGGTGTGTGAATGCTCATGTGGTAAACCAAGCTCATGAATCATGGGCATAAGACTGTAGAGGCCACCATGGGCGTTCTTATAGGCCTAGGCTGTTTTGGGCCTCGATGGGCCAAAATGGGCTATGTGGGCCTAATGGGCTCGAGGGCTCCACACGGATAAATTCAATGGTACATTGTAATTACCGAATTGGGTTGTGTAGTTCGCATGGCTGTGGTAATTTTTGGGCTTGATGGGCCACACGGGCGTGTGGGCCTACTTGGATCGCATGATGGGCCTTGGGCTCATTTACAGTATTAGAACCGTTAAGGTTACATGAGTCACTCGAGGTGACTGTAGACCTTCTGATGGGTCGATAAGAGTACCTAGATCCCAAGGCAGGTAAAATGACAAAAATACCCCTATAGGGAAAAATGACTATTTTACTTCTCGAGGGTAAATGACTGATTTGTGCTATGATTTGACTGTTCTTTTTGAGTATGACATGATATTTTGCATGGGGATGGGTTTATATATTTTAGAGGAAGTGTACTATGCTGATATGGTCGCACGGGTCGCACAAGACGACTGTGGACCTACTAATGGCTTTTGTGCCGTTATTGATGGCTTTGTGCCACTATTGATGGCTTCGTGCCGCTACTCATGGCTTTGTGCCATATACTGATACTGGTAGCTTTGCTGCGTTACTGTTACTAGCAGCTTTGCTACAATATTATTACTGGCAGCTATGCTGCGATACTAGTGTGTTGGCTGGGTGGGTCGACTTTGTCCCCACATGGTGTGTTGGTGGTACGGAGTGCTGTGTTGGCTGGTTTGGGTTGGGTTGCATGGTTGTACTGTACTGTTATTGCATTGGGCTAAGGCCCACACTATTACTATTTCATAATGGGCTCAAGCCCAGATTGTTACTGATCTGGGCCTAGGCCCGGACTGTGTTATTCACTGTTTGATTGATATTGGGATTACACACTGAGTTTTCATAAACTGACCCATTTGTTTTAACTATTTAGGTAATCCTTAGGCGGATCGGTGCTGTGAGGGACTCAAAAATGGCCACACTACTGCTTTTGTTTTTTTATTCACTATTAAATTTTGTTTTGGGTTTTGAATTATGTAATAAGGCCCCTCTAATTTTCTTGTCTTTAATTTGGGTCTTTGTTTATTATGATATATACCTGTTGGACATAGAACGAGGTTTTTCAAAATGATAACTATTTTAAAAACACTACATTTTTTGCAACGCTTTTGAAATGCTTCTGCAATAAACATAGTTTAAAAAGTAATAACAATTTAAAATGAATAACGAATAGCTAGAATGATTTTAGATCTAACAAAGAGGCTTTATATTTCCAAACGGGTTTTCATCAACAAGAGCAAGTTTTCGAAAAGCACTCCAATGTGACACCGCCTGATTCGGCCATAACGTCTAGGCCGGGTTTGGGGTTTTACATAAGCTATATAGCTTAGTAAGTTTGTGTGAAATAAATAACAACTTTTAACATTCATTTACTTTATCCTTTCATAAGGGTATTATTATTACAGTTTGCATTAAATCTCATGATTACGACTTACTCATTCATAATGCTTACTCTTTTATCTTACAAACACCAACTGTATGTCTTTGCATTAGACTAGCAAACATAATCTCCCTATTATAGCATATCACATTATTAACAAGTTATTTCAACTCACTTAACAACATGCACATCATGTACGAGGAATCATAATTTCAACATATAGATTAACAATCTGTCACATATCTATAGCTCACTTTTCTCTATGTTTTCATAATGACTTTAATCGATGGTTATGCTTGTCTTTTCTTTTTCTCGTATCCATTGAATCATAGCTTAAGTATGTACATCGTACTATATCACAACTCAATTAGGCTCATAAGTGGAACACATGATTATTTTCAAATCTTATCATACATACATTCATCATAAATGTAGATCATTAGTCACAAGATTATCAATATTTCACAAGCATAACTTTCTCGTATGCATTCTTACCACATATTCATAGTATATCAAGTCTTTTACTCATTAGTTATAAGTACATACCTGTACTAACTCATAGTGTAACAGCCCGATTTAGACCCCAATCGGAATGGTAGTTTTGGGACCATGAATCCAAGTCATGAAAATATTTAAAAATTATTTTCTATGTTTATTATGTGTGAATCAATATCTGTGAAATTTTCGTGATTTACTTTTATTGTTTGAGTGTCTGATTAAATAAAAGGACTTAATCGCGTAAAAGGAAAAGTTGGTGGTTAAATGTGAAAGTGCTTAATTGTTGTTTTCTTTATAAGTGGAGACATTTAAAATGAAATTAGACCAAATTTATGAGTAGTGGACGGTAATGGCCTTAGATTATAATGATTTTATATTAAAATTAAAAGGTTAAAATTGTAAATGGAATAATATGTTATAATATATCATATAATAACATAATTAAAAGCCATAGTTCATATATTTTCTTTTAGCCGAAACTTCAACAAGAAAGAAAAAGAAAAGAAAGCTAGGGTTCGGTTACATTCAAGCTTGATTAAAGTATGAGCTTAGCTCAATTTTTGATAATTTTTACATTTTTGAGATCGTTGCTTCGAGTACTACAAAACCCATGCTTGAATTTTTTATTTTGATGAATTTTTTGAGTTGTGCCATTTTTGAGAGCTTGTGATTTTTATTGTTTCATGATGAAATATGGAAGAAATGTTCTAGATTAACATGTTTTGTATTGGAATTTTTGATGATTTTGGGTAATTAGGACTAAATTGCAAAAATAATAATTTGAGGGACTAAAATGTAAAATAAATGTAATATATGGACTGGTATGAACACTAGGAACATTCGTCCAAACATGGGTATCTTGAGATTTTGCTTATTTTGTGTTTTGTGTAATAAGGACTAAATTGTAAAAAGTGAAAATGTCAGGGGTAAAATGGTAATTTTATCATTTATGTGTATTTGGACTAAATTGAATGGAAATATGTTTGAAAGATCTTAATTTGAATATGTTTTGATCAAAAACTAAAGAAATCGAATTTGGATTACGGGAAAACGAAAGTTGTCAACTAGCTGCCTTGTTCCATTTTGTATCGTCTGAGGTAAGTTTATAAGCAAATAAACATGTTAAATTATAGTTAAATGTTAAATATACATCCTGGTATGAAATGTATGAATTTATACATGCTATGGCCGAATATGAAAAAACTTGGTTACTACATTTCTGAATTCGTTTAGATCGAGTTATGACATCCGAAAGCCCCGTATAAATCTTAGGAATAGTTAGGCTACATATTTCATGACATAGGACTCCGATATATGTGTGCGAGTAAGACCATAGAATCGATATGTGATTCTGATATATGTATGTGCGAGTAAGACCTTGTCTGGGACAGTGGCATCGATTTGTGATTACATGTAAGACACGTCTGGGACGTTGGCATTGTATGATATATATATATGTGATTATTAGAGTGTCCAATCCAATTTTGAATGGTTCATCGGGCATAGATGAGTTGTGATTGAATGTGTAAAACGAGCTAAATGGCCAGGTATGAATTGGTTTGTTATTACCCAAAATAAGGTAAGTGTAATCAACCTTGAGACTATTATTGAAATGAGCCTTAAAATTATGCGTGTGTGATTATGTGTATTCGGTTATATAATTTATATATGCATATGGAATTATATTCTGACTCATGAGTTTGTGTGTTTGTTTGTATGTGAACTAGGTTGATAATAATTATTTGGCTTTGGAAATTAAATGGTAATATGTTAAACTAGTGATATAAGCATTCGGTCAAGGTGACTTTTATGAATGAATATTTATATTTATAATATGAACTTTATATGTTGGAATGTGAATGTGTTTATATGATATAATTTAGCCTAATTTTATTAAATTGATGGTATTATTACATTACACTTTTGCTTATGACTTACTAAGCTATAAAAAGCTTACTCGAGGTATATTTGTGTCTCTGTTTACAGATCTTGGAGTCAGCTACGAGCTCAGGGATTGTCAGCAAAGTTCATCACACTATTATCTATTTCAGTACCTTTATAAGTTAAACTCGGATTATGGCATGTATAGGTTGAACTATGCTCGAGATGTTGAATTTTGGTTGTGTATAATTAAAGCCATGCAAAAATGGCTTACTTCGAAGTTTAGTTTTGGTTATGTTTGATTATGGTTTAAACTGTTTTTTTTTTTGGGTGATGATGCTATGAGTTATGAATAAATGGTACAGGTGATAGATGATATACACATTATGGAAATGGTTGAGTAGTGACATGAGTTAGGGCATTAAAGTTGGTTAATGACTTTAGAAGTGGCATGAATGAATCGGCTAAATATGTTTGTTTGGTTAGGATGTATTTTATGCTAAGATATGTTATACATGTGAATTTATTTATTATGCATAGATTTGGTCTAATATGTTCTTAGCTATAAAACTTATTGAGGTTAGTTTTGATAATTTTAGTAATGGTAATTTTGGTGTGTAAGTGTATTGAAATAACATGATTCGGTATTACAGGATTGGTTGCTCATGTCCGAACATGATATATCTTTCTCTTAATTTCTTTATTAATATGATTAGCAAAATTCATGTTACTAATATATTTATATAAATTACTTAAATGACTATGATTGTAGTAATGATATTCGGTTATAAGATGGAGGATGTGAATATTATTTTTGAGCTATCTATAGTTCGGCATTTGTGATTATGCATGTAATGAAGTGGTTGGATGTATTATTTGAATTATATGTTTTAAGATAAAATGATTTAAAATATAGAGATTAGGAGTTTAGCGGTAGTTTATGTTCATTGACAAGTATAAAATATATATTAGTCATATGTATTCATTACCTTGGTAAAACATTTATTAAAGTCTTAAAGGTTAGATTCATAAATGAACTATTATTATAGTGATAGCATGCATAATTGTTTGGTATAATTACGTGACTTATGTGGTTGTTTTTGAGTTTAATATTTGGTATAAAATGAATTAGCTACTCCGTAAATAATTATTAAGATATTTGTTTGTATAATGTAATGACATGTTATTTTTAAGTATAAAGTTTAATTGATATTAGACATTTAAATGATGTTTGGTTTGAGTTGTGTGATCATATCATTAGTTAATATGGAAAGTCAATGTATACTTATGTATTATATTAAATGAATAAGTATTTTGGTTTATATCATATCGGATTTGGGTTAGGTAAGCATCAGCACTTGTCAAGTCCACAGTATGGGGTTAGGAAGTTTATATATAGGGGAAAGACATTTCAGATGACTTTATTTTTTACTTTATGATTCTAGTTCTTTTTTATTTAACCAAGATGTTTTCTTTTTCTTCGTTAAGTTAGAGTCAAGATTTCGTTACATATTGAACTAATGCATAAAACTCTTAATGTAGATAAAACTTTGAAATTACAATGAGTCCACGAGGTATCCGTGGATGTGGTACTTGAGGCCATGGTAGAGGCTATAGGAGGCTCAAGTTGAGTCCTCATCTCTAGGTAGCATGACAAATGTAACGCCCCATACCCGAGACCGTCGTCGGAGTCGAATACGGGGTGTTAACAGACTTAATTCATTACTTAAACAGCTCAAACAATTTATTTTTAAAATTTCCAGTCAAGCTAGCAATCTGCGTCACAGTCGCTTAAAAATTCATATCTCGAGTTCCGAAACTCAAAATCTAATTTTGTAAATTTTCCCTAAAACTAGACTCATATATCTATTTACTAATTTTTTCCTAGAGTTTTTGGTCAATCCAATTAGTACAGTTTATTAGTTAAAGTCTCCCCTGTTTTAGGGTTTGACTGCTCTAACCTCTGTATATTACGAATCAGATATCTCTCTGTATAGAATTTCAATGACTATGAAGTTTGTTTCTATTAAAACTAGACTAAATAAGTAATCTTTAAATATAAAGCATGAATTCTAATTATTTTTTTACAATTTATGATGAATTTTTAAAGTCAGAATAGGGGATCCAGAAATCACTCTGGCCTGTTTCACAAAAATTCAAATATCTCATAAAATATAATTTATATACCTGTTTTGTTCAATCCATATGAAAATAGACTAATTAAGCTTCAATTTCATAACTTACTCATCATTTAATTCCATTTCTAATATTTTTAGTGATTTTTCAAATTTACATCACTGCTACTGTCAGATTCTGTTTTATGGCAAATTTCACTTTACTAAGGATTTTCATGGACTAAATAGCATTTTAAACATAAATAACATCAAATATGACTTAGATTGGCCATTCCAATGGCTAATCATTTACAAACCCTTTTCTTACCAAACCATAGCCATATCATAAGATCAATTGCACAAAGTGAGTGTTTTGCCATACATACCACATTCAAAATACACAAGCCATTTTACCAATTTAAGCCTTCGGATAGTGTGAACGAGTCTTCGACCTATCCCGATTCTCAAGCCGGCTTGTCAAAACTACAATGAAAGAAAAAGAGGGAGTAAGCACAAATGCTTAGTAAGTTCACATGCAAATAGCAAGTAACATAATCACACAAACTCACATAAAACATCATTTGCATAAACAACACCAAGACATTCATGTTTCATTTACATTTAATATCTTTCTACGATTTCATCATACCAAGTTTTCAACCTGAGGGTTTAAGCACATACCTGTCAAATTTTCTCATTTACCACACTTACCAACATGTCACCTTCATTTTAGGCCTTCTTCTTATTCACGTAAGATTCACCCGTTGAACACATCGGAATATAATTTGAATACGCGGATCTCATGAACATAAGAGCCATACCCGCAGCTAGACAAACTCAATAGCCTTCGGAACTTATGTAGCCAATCTACCATGTAACCCGCCCATAAGTGAACTTGGACTCAACTCAATGAGCTCGGATGCCTAGTTACATCTCACGAACTCGAACTCAGCTCAACGAGTTCGGAACTCAACCATCCTAGTGACATGTCACTTGTATTCTAATCTATTCCCAAGGTTCAAACGGGCATTTTCCTCGATCACACATCTTTGCTGTCTTCCACGGAATGTCGAAATCAATACTTCAGTGATAGTTCATACTCATCAAGTAATTCACATAATTACTTATTATTCAACAATAACCACAATGTGACAGCCCAAAATTGACCCTAGTCGGAATGTGGTTTCGAGACCACAAAACCGAGGCATAAAAATAATTTAAAATTTATTTTGATGCCTATGATATGTGTTAAATTGTGTGTGACATTTTTGATGATTTGATTTAGTGTTATAAATGTGAATTTCACTAGAAAGGGCCTAGTAGTAAACTTTGAAAGTATGATGGGAAGATGTGGGATGACTAGTTGATCATGCATGCAAAAATAAAGGATTTGCATGTCAAATTTCCCCAAAAGAAGCATAGTGGTCGGCCAAGGTAGGTGTTGATGGGCAAGGGAAACATGTTTCCAACATGTTTGGTTAGTGAGTTATGTATGAAGAAATAAAATAAGAATTAGCATTAAAGAAATGAACAAAAAAAAGATGAGCATGGATGCCCCCCATTGCCGCAGCAACTAAGAAAGAAAACAAAAAATTTTGTTCATCCTTGTTCTCTCCTTTTGGCGAAAATACTAAGAGGAAGAAGAGATTTTACTTCATTTTCTTTGTTTAGAAGAGATCTAGAAGGAAATTTGGCTAAACTTGCATCAAGAGTAAGGTATGTATGAGGTTGTGTTATGAGTTTCATGCATGTTTTAGTTGCTAACTTGATGTTCATGTTAGCCATGGTTCAAATCCTTGTTATGCCATGGGAATGGTATTTGGCCAAAGTTGTTATTGTGTTAAAGCCATTGCATGCTAAATGTGAAGCTTGCTAATGATGCATGCAATGATGGATTTTCTACTCTTGAAATTTCTTTGTAGCCATCTTGAGTAAGACATTGAGTTTTCTTTTTGTTTAACCATGATTGAAGTTGAAAGGGCATGATTGTGATGTATTCGCCATGATGCATTCATGAGCATGGTTCATGCTTCTTGCATGTTAGTAAAATTTGTGTTTTGGATGGCTATGGACACCTTGAAATTGCCTTGCACCTATATGTGTATATATGATTGCACATGATATTTTGATTATGAAGAAAGTGATAAATATGTTGTTTAAAGAAGAAATTTGTTGAAGAATGTTGTGAAATTTGCATGTACAATCGGCCTAGTACACATATGATGTGAAAATCTTGCAATTTATTGTTGATTTTGTGCAAGTATGACTAAGTATAATCGGCCACATGGGGGAATTATTGTGCATGCATTCGGTTAGAGGCAAGCTTAATGATGCCTATTCTTGACTTAGGTAATCGGCTACCTTGTTGTGAGCTAAGGCGAATGTGTGCGTAATTAAAGAAAATTGACTAAAGTGCTTAGTTATGTGATGTTGAGTCAATGATATGTGTATTCGCCAAGGCTAGCAAGCGAGACTTTAATGAATTGAATTTGTTTGAATTAGCTCAAGAGCTTAGAGGGCCACAATTGGATAAGGGAAGGAAAAAGTGATCGATTAGCCGTCGAAGTTGTTCGACAACATCCGAGGTAAGTCCTCAAGAAATGACCCTACTCGAATTATGTGAAATGAAATATGGATGTGTAATGATTATTGATTTATGTGTGTATGAGTATTTGAATGATACCCGGGCTAAGTCCAAGGCGATTATGCAAGTGATATGTTTGTGTTTGAGCCTTAGTAACGAAAATGAAACATGGATGTGTAATGATTATTGATGTATGTGTGTGCATGAGCAATTGAATGATATCCGGCTAAGTCCCAAGACATTTATGCTAGTAATTATATCCGGGTTAAGACCAAGGCCATTGTGCTAGTGACCACATCCGGCTAAGACCAAGGCATTCGTGCAAGTTGTTAAATCCGGGCTAATACCCAAGGCATTTGTGCAAGTCGTTCTATCCGGGCTAAGACCAAGGCATTCGTGCATGTGGTTATATCCGGTTGTATTCAAGAAGCTTGGGCTGAAGGTGGCGTTGGTTGCTGTAATAAATTTAATTAGTGCGCTCGAAAAGCCCAAAGGAAAAGGTATGTTTATATGTGCATTGGAAAAGTCGATATGTTTGAGTAACATTCGTTCAATCGACTAACGAATTTTCAGCTATTGAATTGGTTGATATCTTGTGAAAGTATACAATGATGAAGTGTGAAGTAAGTATGATTATGTGAATGTGTATTAATGAAATGATTCATTTGGCTATGTGAATGTAATGCCTTAGTTAAAGCTGATTTTATTGCTTGAGACTTACTAAGCATAAAAATGCTTACCCGTTGCTTTGGCTCTCTTTTATAGATTTTGCTCGTTAGCGATCGGATTCGGGATCATTAAAGTCAAGTCATCTACACTATCAAAGCCTCCATTTTGAGTATAATTTTGGTTGAACTTTGAAATGGCATGTATAGGACTACCCTATTGTAGAAGGTCATGTACCTTTCGGTTTTATGTAAGCTTGGATAGCCATGCGAAAATGGCTTAGATACGTTGTTAGTATGATTCTATAATCGTTTGTATGATGATCATTATGGGGTATGGAACGGTTTTGAAAAGATTAGCCATTGGAATGGTTAATCATGATCACACTTGTGCTATGTATGCAAAAAGGGCCTATTGAATCGTGGAAATCATGAAATAGGTAAAGGTTACCTTGAAAACAGATGCTGGCAGCAGCAGTGGTGTGGTTTTGAAAAATCACCAAAATTTGTAGGAATGGTATTAAATAGTGAATAAGTTATGTAAATGAACCTTGATGAGTCTACTTTCATATGGAAGAAACGAAACGGTCATAGGAGTTACTTGTTGAGAGATATTAAAGTTATTGTGAGACAGGGCCAGAACGGTTTCTGGGTCCCCTGTCGCGACTTTAAAAATTTTCTATAAATTATCCAGAATGAATTAGAAGTCATTCCTTATATGTTCAGATTCCATTTTGAGTCTAGTTTCATTAGAAACAAACGGTACCAGTATTAAAGCCCTTTACAGAGAGATATTCAAGTTGTAACGCGCGAAGGTCAGAGCAGTCGATCCCTGTAACATGGGTGACTTTAACTAATAAACTGTACCAATTGGCACGACCAAAAATTCTAGAAATAAATTCATGGAAGGATATATGAGTCTAAATTCAGGGAAAATTTACGGAATCAGTTTCCGAGTTTTGAAACTCGAGATATGATTTTTAAGGCGACAGTGACGCAGTTTTCCAGCCTGTCTGGAAATGCCAAATTGGTCGGTACTTTAAGAGGATTTAGCTCGTCAACCCCTCGCGTCCGACACCGGCGATGGTCTCGGGCTCGGGGTGTTACAATTTTATTGGTATTATAGCTATGGTTTAGTCGATTCTAGGACTACCGTGATATGTTTGGGGTCTAGCTATACATGCCATTAAATGATGAATTGATAGTGTGGTGATTTCTGACAATTTGACTTTGTGTTTGTTTATAGCAATGGATCCCGATCCCAACCGAGCAATAGCTGATGATGTAGAGAGTGTGGCGCCTGCTCCCGCGCAAGGGACAGCACCAGCGGACTCTCAACCTATGGCCAGCAATCCGAATGATGAGGCTAGGCAAGCCTTTTATAGCGTGATGAATGATTGGTTTAACCAATACATTCGAACTAACACGGCTGTTCCACAACCTCCATTCCCGACAAATGCAACCCCGCACCTACAATACCTCCGTGAATCGACCAAATAAGGTCAAGTAAACCCCGATCGATAGGATTCGAAAACATGGGGCCACTGAATTTAAAGCTACGGATGATGACGATGCCGAGCAAGCTGAATTTTGGTTGGACAACACTATCCGGTGCTCGATGAGCTATCTTGTACACCGATGAGTGCTTAAAGTGTACCATCTCCTTGTTACGTGATTCCGCCTACTATTGGTGGAGTACTCGACTACGTGGTGCCTAGAGAGCAAGTGACTTGGGAGTTCTTTCAAACCGAGTTAGAAAAAAGTATATCGATCGAGATTCATCGACCGAAGCGAAAGGAATTTCTTGATCTTAAGCAAGGCTCTATGTCGATCGACTACGAACGAAAATTTGTGAGGCTTAGCCAGACGCGAGAATGCATTTCGTCCGAAGCTATTATGTAAACGCTCGAGGATGGGCTGAATGATGATATAAGGATGTTCGTTGGCATTCTCGAAATACGAGAGTTCGTAGTACTTGTTGAGCGAGCTTGTAAAGTGAAGAGCTTAGGAAGGAGAAACAAAAGTTGATGTGGGAACTGGAGAATTCGAAAAGGTCCTCGGAAAGTCTCTTCAATAGGCATCAAGAGATTTCGAGATGATGTGAGCCGGTCTAGAGGCGCGGGCTTTTCTAGACGAGATCGCGGTCGACCTCCTGTGACCACACGAGTCACTTCGATCGCCAGTGGTGGAAATGATCGCCTAGAGAGAGCGGAGTGTCTGCATTGTGGCAAATGGCATTCGGGGAGCTGTAGGTTCCGTGATCGCTCTGCTATAAGTGTGGATCGGTGACCACTTTATCAAGGACCGCCCGAGGTTGCTTGAACAAAATGTAAGTCAAAGTGGAAACCCGGTGCTACCATCGCCGAGGTAGGCCATCCGAAATGTGGGCAATGCTAGTGGCGGTCGAGAGGGTCGAGAGATGCTACAACGAGACCCGAGGCTCATACTCTGCTAGGACTTATGCCATACGCGACGCGAGGATCTTGCCTCACCGGATGTTATTCTTGGTACTTTCACTCTTTTCGATACTAATGTGATTGCTTTGATTGACCCTAGTTCTACTCATTCTTATATATGTGAAACCTTAGCATCCAAAGAAGACTTTGCCTATTGAGTCATCGAGTTTGTAATTCGGTGTCAAACCCTTGGGTCATTACGTGTCAACAAAGTGTGCAAGAAAAGTCCCCTAGTATTCCGAGGTTCTTGTTTTCCGCGGACTTGATGCTTTTGCCGTTCGATGAATTGACGTTATTCTTGGTTTGGATTGGTTGACCATGCACGATGCGGTTGTAAATTGCAAAAGCAAGACTATCGATCCGAGGTGCGTGAATAACCGGATAATTGGGTTGAGTCTACGGACTTAAAGGGTTGCCACCGTAATATCGCAATGTTGGCCCGGAAATATGTAAGAAAAGGGTGCGAAGCGTACCTTGCGTATGTGCTCGATGACAAGGAGTCGAAAAGAAACCCGAATCGATGCCGTGGTTTGTGAATACCGGATGTTTTCCTGAAGAATTGCCGGGTTTACCATTGCTCGAAATAGAGTTTGGCATCGAATTGGTACCGGTACCACTCCAATTTCGATAGCTCCGTATCGTATGGCAATCGACGGAATTAAAGGAGTTGAAAGCTCGGTTGCAAGAATTGGTGGATAGAGGTTTTGCCCGCCCGAAGTTTTTCGCCTTAGGGTGCGCCGGTGTTGTTTGTGAAAAGAAGGATGGGACCATGAGGTTGTGCATCGACTATCGTCGACAATAAAGCGACGATAAAGAACAAATATCCGTTATCACGTATTGATGAATTGTTCGATCAACTAAAGGGAGCCTCGGTGTTCTCGAAAATAGATTTGAGATCGGGCTATTATCGATTCTTAATTCGAGATTCGGACGTACCCAAGAGGCGCCTTGAGCGAGATATGGTCACTACGAGTTTCTAGTGATGCCGTTTGGACTTACTAATGCCCTGCGGTATTTATGGATTTGATGAATCGGATCTTGGACCATATTTAGATTGGTTCGTAGTCGTATTCATTGATGACATCTTGGTCTATTCAAGAAATGAGACCGAACATGCTGAACACACGAGGTTGGTCTTGCAAATTCTACGGGATAAGCAATTATATGCTAAGTTCAACAAGTGTGAGTTCGGTTAGAGAGGTTAGCTTCTTGGGGCATGTGATATCTCGCGATCGGGCATTCGAGTCGACCGAACAAAATTTCAGCCATACTTAACTGGAAGCCTCCAAGAAATATTACCGAGGTTCGAGCTTTTGGGGCTTCTAGGTTATTACCGACGATTTGTAAAGGTTTCTCAACGATAGCCACGCCAATGACGGCTTACTCCAAAAGGATGTTAAGTTGAATGGACGGAGAAATGTCGAAGAGTTTCGATCAGCTGAAAACTTATTTAATGAAGCCCCAATTCTAGTGCAACCCGAATCGGCAAAGAGTTTGTCATCTATAGTGACGCCTCCCTACTTGGGTTAGGTTGTGTATTGATGCAAGAAGGTCGAGTTGTGGCCTATCGTCGAGGCAATTAAAGCCACATGAGAAAAATTATCCGACCCATGATCTCGAATTGGCTGCCATCGTATTCGCCTTAAAGATTTGGCGACATTACTTATTTGGAGAGAGGTGCCATGTGTACTCGGATCACAAAAGTCTCAAATATTTGATAACCCAAAGAGACTTAAATCTGCGACAAAGACGTTGGCTCGAGTTGTTAAAGGATTATGATTTGGTCATTGACTATCACCCGGGAAAGGCGAATGTGGTTGCAGATGCCTTGAGTCATAAATCATTATTAAACTACGAGCGATGAATGTGCACTTGTCCGTTCGATCCGACAACGTGTTAGTAGCTGAATTGAAAGCCAAACCATTATTGATACATCAAATTTGTGAGGCTCAGAAGGTCGACGATGAGTTGGTTGCAAAACGGGCCGAGTGTGTTCCGAACAAGGAATCGGAGTTTCAGATCGATGATGACGATTGTTTGAGGTTCAGAAGTCGTCTGTGTGTTCCAAAGAATTCGGAACTTATTTCGATAATTCTGAACGAAGCCCATTGTAGCCAAATGGCAATCCACCCGGGGAGTACGAAGATGTACAACGATTTGAAACGTCGGTTTTGGTGGCATGGTATGAAACGAGACATCTCCGACTTTGTTTCGAGGTGTTTAATATGTCAACAAGTGAAAGCGAACATCAAGTGCCTTGAGATTACTTCACCGATCACGATACCCGAGTGGAAATGGGATCGAGTCACAATGGACTTCGTATCCGGACCGCCATTGTCGATGAGTAAGAAGGATGCGATTTGGGTCGTTGTAGATAGATTGACTAAGTCGGCTCACTTTGTCCCCGCACGCACGGATTTTCAATGGACAAATTAGCCGAATTGTACGTTCTCGATTGTGAGATTACACGGGTGCCTATTTCTATCGTGTCGGATAGAGATCCGAGATTTACCTCGCGATTTTGAAGAAGTTGCAAGAAGCTTTGGGTACCAAGTTGCATTTCAGACCGCCTTTCACCCCAAACCGATGGTCAATCCGAGCGGATAATTCGAGATACTTGAGGATATGTTGAGATGTTGCATCCTCGAGTTCGGTGGTTCATGGGAAGCGGTATTTGCCTTTGATTGAATTCGCTTATAACAATAGTTTTCAATCAAGTATTAGGATGGCACCTTACGAGGCTTTGTACGGTCGTAAATGCCGTACACCATTGTTTTGGACCGAGCTCGGTGAAAGCAAAATTTTCGGTGGATTTGATTAGAGATCTTTGAGCAGAAAGTGAAAGTAATCCGTGAAAGTCGAAGATAGCCTCCGATCGTCGAGAAGTCGTCGCGGATCTGAAGCGTAAGGACATCGAGTATCGTGGGAGATAAAGTGTTTCTCAAGGTTTCGCCTTGGAAAAGATACTCGATTCGGTAGGAAGGGCAAGTTGAGCCCGAGGTTCATTGGACCATATGAGATATCCGAAGCGAGTCGGTCCGGTGGCATATCGTCTGATTTTGCCCCGAACTCGAAAAGATTCACGATGTCTTTCATGTTTCGATGCTTGACGCTATAGATCGATCCATCGCACGTGATTAGTCCATCGGAGGTTGAAATTCAAGCCAATATGAGTTATGAGGAAGAACCGATTCGTATCCTATCACGTGAAGTGAAAGAGTTGCGAAACAAGCGGGTTCCGCTAGTAAAAGTGTTATGGCTCAAACACGGGATAGAAGAAGCTACTTGGGAAACCGAGAACTCTATGAAAGAGCGATACCCAACCCTATTTACCGGTAAGATTTTCGGGGACGAAAATTTCTTAAGTGGGGAGAGCTGTGATGACCAAAATTGACCCTAGTCGAATGTGGTTTCGGGACCACAAAACCGAGGTATAAAAATAATTTAAAATTTATTTTGATGCCTATGATATGTGTTAAATTGTGTGTGACATTTTGATGATTTGATTTAGTGTTATAAATGTGAATTTCACTAGAAAGGGCCTAGTAGTAAACTTTGAAAGTATGATGGGAAGATGTGGGATGACTAGTTGATCTTGCATGCAAAAATAAGGGATTTGCATGTCAAATTTCCCCAAAAGAAGCATAATGGCCGGCCAAGGTAGGTGTTGATGGGCAAGGGAAACATGTTTCCAACATGTTTGGTTAGTGAGTTATGTATGAAGAAATAAAATAAGAATTAGCATTAAAGAAATGAACAAAAAAAAGATGAGCATGGATGCCCCCCATTGCCGTGCAACTAAGAAAGAAAACAAAAAATTTTGTTCATCCTTGTTCTCTCCTTTTTGCCGAAAATACTAAGAGGAAGAAGAGATTTTACTTCATTTTCTTTGTTTAGAAGAGATCTAGAAGGAAATTTGGCTAAACTTGCATCAAGAGTAAGGTATGTATGAGGTTGTGTTATGAGTTTCATGCATGTTTTAGTTGCTAACTTGATGTTCATGTTAGCCATGGTTCAAATCCTTGTTATGCCATGGGAATGGTATTTGGCCAAAGTTGTTATTGTGTTAAAGCCATTGCATGCTAAATGTGAAGCTTGCTAATGATGCATGCAATGATGGATTTTCTACTCTTGAAATTTCTTTGTAGCCATCTTGAGTAAGACATTGAGTTTTCTTTTGTTTAACCATGATTGAAGTTGAAAGGGCATGATTGTGATGTATTCGCCATGATGCATTCATGAGCATGGTTCATGCTTCTTGCATGTTAGTAAAAATTTGTGTTTTGGATGGCTATGGACACCTTGAAATTCGGCCTTGCACCTATATGTGTATATATGATTGCACATGATATTTTGATTATGAAGAAAGTGATAAATATGTTGTTTAAAGAAGAAATTTGTTGAAGAATGTTGTGAAATTTGCATGTACAATCGGCCTAGTACACATATGATGTGAAAATCTTGCAATTTATTGTTGATTTTGTGCAAGTATGACTAAGTATAATCGGCCACATGGGGGGAATTATTGTGCATGCATTCGGTTAGAGGCAAGCTTAATGATGCCTATTCTTGACTTAGGTAATCGGCTACCTTGTTGTGAGCTAAGGCCGAATGTGTGCGTAATTAAAGAAAATTGACTAAAGTGCTTAGTTATGTGATGTTGAGTCAATGATATGTGTATTCGGCCAAGGCTAGCAAGCGAGACTTTAATGAATTGAATTTGTTTGAATTAGCTCAAGAGCTTAGAGGGCCACAATTGGATAAGGGGAAGGAAAAAGTGATCGATTAGCCGTCGAAGCCGTTCGACAACATCCGAGGTAAGTCCTCAAGAAATGACCCTACTCGAATTATGTGAAATGAAATATGGATGTGTAATGATTATTGATTTATGTGTATGAGTATTTGAATGATACGGGCTAAGTCCCAAGGCGATTATGCAAGTGATATGTTTGTGTTTGAGCCTTAGTAACGAAAATGAAACATGGATGTGTAATGATTATTGATGTATGTGTGTGCATGAGCAATTGAATGATATCCGGCTAAGTCCCGAAGACATTTATGCTAGTAATTATATCCGGGTTAAGACCCGAAGGCCATTGTGCTAGTGACCACATCCGGGCTAAGACCCGAAGGCATTCGTGCAAGTTGTTAAATCCGGGCTAATACCCGAAGGCATTTGTGCAAGTCGTTCTATCCGGCTAAGACCGAAGGCATTCGTGCTTGTGGTTATATCCGGTTGTATTCCGAAGAAGCTTGGGCTGAAGGTGAGCGTTGGTTGCTGTAATAAATTTAATTAGTACGCTCGAAAAGCCCAAAGGAAAAGGTATGTTTATATGTGCATTGGAAAAGTCGATATGTTTGAGTAACATTCGTTCAATCGACTAACAATTTTCAGCTATTGAATTGGTTGATATCTTGTGAAAGTATACAATGATGAAGTGTGAAGTAAGTATGATTACGTGAATGTGTATTAATGAAATGATTCATTTGGCTATGTGAATGTAATGCCTTAGTTAAAGCTGATTTTATTGCTTGAGACTTACTAAGCATAAAAATGCTTACCCGTTGCTTTGGCTCTCTGTTTTATAGATTTTGCTCGTTAGCGATCGGATTCGGGATCATTAAAGTCGAAGTCATCTACACTATCAAAGCCTCCATTTTGGGTATAATTTTGGTTGAACTTGAAATGGCATGTATAGGACTACCCTATTGTAGAAGGTCATGTACCTTTCGGTTTTATGTAAGCTTGGATAGCCATGCGAAAATGGCTTAGATACGTTGTTAGTATGATTCTATAATCGTTTGTATGATGATCATTATGGGGTATGGAATGGTTTTGAAAAGATTAGCCATTGGAATGGTTAATCATGATCACACTTGTGCTATGTATGCAAAAAGGGCCTATTGAATCGTGGAAATCATGAAATAGGTAAAGGTTACCTTGAAAACAGATGCTGGCAGCAGCAGTGGTGTGGTTTTGAAAAATCACCAAAATTTGTAGGAATGGTATTAAATAGTGAATAAGTTATGTAAATGAACCTTGATGAGTCTACTTTCATATGGAAGAAACGAAACAGTCATAGGAGTTACTTGTTAAGAGATATTAAAGTTATTGTGAGACAGGGCCAGAATGGTTTCTGGTTCCCCTGTCGCGACTTTAAAAATTTTCTATAAATTATCCAGATAGAATTAGAAGTCATTCCTTATATGTTCAGATTCCATTTTGAGTCTAGTTTCATTAGAAACAAACGGCACCAGTATTAAAGCCCTGTACAGAGAGATATTCAAGTTGTAACGCGCGAAGGTCAGAGCAGTCGATCCCTGTAACATGGGTGAGTTTAACTAATAAACTGTACCAATTGGCCCGACCAAAAATCCTAGAAATAAATACATGGAAGGATATATGAGTCTAAATTCAGGGAAAATTTACGGAATCAGTTTCCGAGTTTTGAAACTTGAGATATGATTTTTAAGGCGACAGTGATGCAGTTTTCCAGCCTGTCTGGAAATGCCAAATTGGTCGGTACTTTAAGAGGATTTAGCTCGTCAACCCCTCGCGTCCGACACCGGCGATGGTCTCGGGCTCCGGGTGTTACACACAAAGCATAATATTTCATGATAATAATGAGCATCATATCATATAAACAACATTAAATTGCTTAAAATGACAATTATGTTACTACATTTACACATGAACTTACCTCGGTACAAAATTATTAGCAATCGAGCCTATTCTTCGTAAACTTTGTTTTTCCCTCGATCGCGACTTAAATCTCGTTTCTCTTGATCTATAATGCCAAATTAATCTTATTTAATACATACATTCATCAAAACAACCTTTAATACGAACTTTGGCAAAATTATATTTTTGCCCCTAAACTTTTACATAATTACACTTTTGCCCCTAGGTTCGGGAATTAAACTTCATCCCTTATTCTTATGTTTTATGACATGCTGATCATTTTTCCCTTCTATGGAAACATCAAATTCACACTCTAACATGTACTTATGACTATTAGGTATTTTTACTAATTAAGCCCTTTTACTCGTTTTCACTTAAAATCGAGTAGTATAAGTTGTCTAACATAATTTAAAACCTCATATTCTATCATAAAACACCAAAATACACAAATTTCACCTATGGGTATTTTTCCAAATATGAACCTTAGGTTGAATTATTGCTAGCATAAGCTTAATTGAGTTACCGGGATTCCAAAAACGTAAAGAACATTAAAAACGAGGCTTGGAATCACTTACTATGGAGCTTGGAAGCTTGAAACAAACCCTAACTATGGAGAACCCTTGAAATTTCGGCCTAATGAAGAAGATGGAAAAAAATTGGCTTTTAATTTTGTTTTTAATTCATTTTAATAACTAAATGACCAAAATGCCCTTACTACTAAACTTTCCAAAAATTCCATCCATGTCCAATTTTTGTCCATAGACTTAGAAATTGGTCAAATTGCTATTTAAGACCTCCTCATTAATATTCCAAAACAATTTCATACTAAAAACTCCTAGAATGCAAGTTTTGCAAATTATTAGATTTAGTCCCTAATTTCAATTTAAGCACTTTAGGCATAGGATTTCATCACG
The DNA here is from genome assembly GCF_025698485.1 of Gossypium arboreum. Lineage (NCBI taxonomy): Eukaryota > Viridiplantae > Streptophyta > Magnoliopsida > Malvales > Malvaceae > Gossypium > Gossypium arboreum. Next base: position 86,266,820 of record NC_069073.1, read on the forward strand.
AAATTTTCACACAATCATGCAATCATATCATAAACATTAAAATAATTATAAAATAATTATTTCTATCTCAGATTTGTGGTCACAAAACCACTATTCCGATTAGGCCCTAATTCGGGATATTACACCAAACTTGGATAATGTTATAATATTCGAATAATATAATTCATATTAACGCATGTGAATAATTTGACTGTATGTATATGTATGATAAGAAATGCTTCAAATTTAAGCGTTGTTTTTGTTCATGAAATTAATTTTGACTGGTTTCCGAGACTCGTTCATGTGTATATATTAATGATTGGAATTGTGCTTATGATTAGTAATTCCTCATAACCCTAATTCGATGATGGATACGGGTTAGGGGTGTTATATTTTACTGGTATCAGAGCCAGGTTTAGTCGGTTCTAGGACTAGCGTGGCGTGTGTGAGTCTAGCTATACATGCCATATTATACACTACGATAGTGTGATGACTTCTGACATTTGAAAATGTGTTCTCATATAGTAAATGAATCCCGATAGAGCTGTAGCTGATGATGTCGAGAATGTAGCACCTGATCCCGCACAAGAGACAGCGCCGGTTGATTCTCGACCGATTTCGAGTAACTAGGAGGGAGAGGCTAGACAAGCCTTTTATCAAATAATGAATGATTGGTTTACTCAGTATATCTGGACTAACCTGGCTGCACAATAACCTCCACCTCGACTAATCCATCTCCGATGCCTGCTGTACCTCAAGTAAGTGATCAGTTGAGATTGTATAAGCCACCTGTTGATAAAATCAGAAAACATGGGGCTAAAGAGTTTAAAGCTACTAATGATGATGATGCTGAGCAGGCTGAGTTCTGGCTTGATAATACTATCTGTGTGTTTGATGAGTTGTCCTGTACCCCAGATGAATGCTTGAAATGTGTTATATCATTGCTTCATGACACAACATATCACTGGTGGAATACCCCAGTATCGGTAGTTCCAAGAGAGCGAGTGTAACGCCCTAAATTTCGGGCCTAGATGAATTGGGCTTTGGGTTCCATAAAATTTTTAAGTGAGCAAGAAAATGACAAAAGACATGTTGGCTTTAAGGGTTTAAGGAATTTCAAGTGTCTAGGTTTGTTGGAGAAGTTCTGGGTTCGAGTTTTGTGGTGGAGGAATTTTAATTTAATTAGGAAAAGATTTAAGGTTGGGAGTAGTTAGGCTTTTAAATAAAGATAGGGGAAAATGGCATCAAAAAGCCTTGTGGAGGAGTGGCTAAGTGACGCCACTTAGGGCATAGGGTGGTGGCATTAGTGGCTAGCAAAGAGATCTGAGGTTTGAATCTTAGCTTAGTATTTTTTTAGGAGTTTAATTTTGGCCTTGTAGATGGTTGGAAGTGGCGTGAAGATGGACTCTAAGGGGAGTGTTTAGAAGAGAAAATTTAGGAAATAGTTTGGGGAGTTATTAGAGAGAAAAATGAGGAGATGAGAAGGGGGAAGTGATGGAACTGAATTAGGAATTGAGGGTCAGGAAATTTGGCTAGAGGCTATAAATATGTGCTGAGTTTGGGATCCTAGGCTAATGCCAAATTCTTCATTTTCTTTTAGTGCCGATTGGCTTTTCCATCTTTGCTAGGTGATTCTTGTGCCATTCTTTCTCTCCTCAGATCTCTTTTGATTTACCCTTTGGGTTAGCCGATTCCTTCTTTTACCCTTCTTCTTTAATTTGTGCCAAATAAACCTTATTCACCATATTAGTTTGATAGCCGAAAAGCCGAATCTCCCTTGGGCCAATTACTCTTTTTGGGTAAGTACCTTATCTCTTTTTCAGCTAGTATTGTTAATACTTATTACTCCCCTACCTCACTCTTTTTAATCAAATTTGGTAGAGAATTAGTATCGGATCTCAGGTTTTAGCTCTCTGCCGAGTTGCTCCTTAGATGTTTTGGGGTTTGGTAAGTATTTCTCTCTTATTGACTAAGGTTGGCCTAATGATCTTAAGTGAGATAAGGGGGTGAATTATGTTGGATGCTATAAGGGGGTGAATTATGTTGGATGCTAGTCCCCTAGTATCTGGTTTTAATTAGTAAGATTAATGCAGATCTAAGGAGTACATGATCAAGGAAAAACTATTAGGGATTGGTGTTCAAGGTAAGGTTAAGGTGAGGTTTTGGTTTTTTTGGGTAAAATATATGCTAAGCATACGATTAATGGAAGGGTGATATCATTTTTAGGTTGGTGACTAATGGAATCGCAGCACGCTTGCTTACCAGGTGTGTACTTACACTGCACACACAAGTAGATCGGCAAAAGCCGAAATGCCAAAAAGCAAAAGTTTGGCTACGGTAGTCTTGCGAGTGCGTGAACACTCGTAAGGGGGAGACCGATAGGTTGCCTGAGGCCCATGGGCAATTCCATGGACTTGGATTGTGAATAGGCAAAATGGGTCGGAATGGGCCAGAATGGGCTAAATGGGCCCAAGAGGCTGTTTGGCCAATATTAGGAAAAATTTGATAAGTGATGCTATGTGATAGAAAATTTGTATGTGAGCATGAATATAATGTGATTTGGGCCGGATGGGCCATATAAATGAGATTGGGCCTAATGGGCCATATGAATTTGATTGGGTCAGATGGGCTATATGAACGTGAATTAGGCCGGATGGGCCATATAAATGAGATTTGGCCTAGTGGGCCATATGCATGTATGTAGGGGTTTTGGGATTAGTATATGATTACTATATAAAACTTAATTAAATTGTTGAGACTATGGACAAGTCATAGGGGTAAGGTGTGGCAACGGGTATATGCATGTCTAGGATTGGATCTAGGGAGAGCTTGGTACTTAAGCGGTCTTAATGACCCACCTCCTCTTCTCTAGAATCCTACCTGGTGCATAGTATTAGTTCATCTTAGCTCTCAGGATTTGTTAACGGGCCAAGGTAAGTGAAAACCGTAATAGTGAGAAAATTACTGAAATGCCCCTATGGGCGAAGATAACCAAAATACCCCTATGTGTTGAATATAGGTTTTATGAATATGACATGCATATCTGCTGCATACATATGATATTCTGCTTAGGTTGCATATGGTTGGGATATAGAACGGAGGATGTATATGAGGATCGCATGGTTGCTTGACAATTGTGGATCCACCGACGGCTTTTAAGCCCAATGTATAAATGAAGGTAGTTCTGCAACCGGGCTACCATGGATGTGTATCAGTTAGGTGGGTCGATATTTATATCCCTACATGATGGGTATTAGGGGACGGAGCTGGTGTGTAGCGGGTGGATTATTGGGATGGGATTGCACTTCATTGCATTGCATGTTTGATGTATGGTGAATATTGAATGATTGTTACTCCTCGAGGGTTGTACACACTGAGTTTATGAAAACTCACCCCCTCTTTTATTTTATTTTCGGGAGATGCTGAGTAGAAGGTTCGATGTTTGGAGAAACTCTGGGTGACCAGCTAGCAAGACAACTTGGACTTGTTTCTCTTTTAAAAGCATATAAGTTCTTTATGTTATTAAGTACTTTTCGGACCGGAATGTAATAAGGCTTCCTTTTTGTTATTATTTGGATTATTAATTTATGCGTTGTAATTACAAGAAGTTAAACATGGACTTTTTAAACCTTAGTTTTTTTATATACTACGTTTCCGCAACTAAATTTCAAAATGACAGGTTTTCATAGGTTTTCATAAAATCATATGTTTTAAACAGGTTTTTGTGATTGAAAGAGAGAGTTTAATAAGTTTATTAAGGTTTCATATTTTTTTCAAGGAAGGGTTTTCAAAGAAAACAAGGTTTTTGCTAAAACACTTCAATGTGACACGCCAGATCTGGCTATAATGTTCAGGCCTGGTTTAGGTGTTATATTTAGTGGTATTAGAGCCCAGGTTGCAAAACTCAGGCTATGACGTGGGTCTTATTACTTGGTTCTGTGTTTTAAAAAAAATTTGATTAAATCACAATGTTTCAAAAAAGGGAAGTCTTGCTGAGCGGCACACCGAGTCTCCGACGTCGAACCAAGTAAGTTCTTTTGTTCTTAAGCCTGTTTAAGTTGTTATATAGTAGGTAGTTAAAGGGCTATTTTAGATTATTATGTTAGAATAGAGCTAAAGCTCGTATGATCTTGAAACTGTAGAGGATTTACCAAAACAACCTTCTCTTTAAATGCTTTCATAAAACATCAGTTTAATTGTTGAAACTAACTAAAACTTCATAAAATTTCTAATCCAAAAAATACGTGAATCGATAATGAGTGCTAGAAGAGGCGCGAGAGGCAGTGGCCTAAGCCACGGAAGTGCTAGGGGCTGAATCATCGGCATTGGGCCATATGCCCGATGTTGGAGTAGAAGAGGCTCTAGCCTCACCTGTGGCTGGGAATAGACCGTATGATCGGGCCACGGGAGAAGATGCGTTGTCGTAGGCAATGCTGAGGATTTTGGAAAGGGTCACTGGACCTAATAATGGATGGGGAATTAGGGGCCCATTCTAGAGCGACTTCGGTCAAACGGGGCTGAGATCTTTAAGGGCGTGGATGGTGTGGCTCCTAACGTGCCTGAATACTGGTTAGAGGCCACTGAAAGGATAATGGAAGACTTGGACTATTTGCCTGAACAAAAGATGAAAGGCACTTTGTCACTGCTTAGGGAAGAAGTTCACCAGTGATGGCTGACAGTGAAAGAGGGCACCCAACCTAAGCAAGTCACTTGGGAGTTCTTCAAAGTTGCGTTCCAAGGGAAGTATGTAGGTGCGAGTTATGTGGATGGAGTTCCTGAACCTGAGCCAGGGAAACAAATCTGTGGTGGAGTATGAGGCGGAATTTTTACACCTTAGTAGGTATGTAAAAGTCATGGTGGCAACAGACTATGAGCGTTGCATTAGGTTTGAGGATGGACTTAGAGATAGCCTCAGGGTATTGATAGCTCCACAAAAGGAGCGAGTTTTCTCAAAGTTGGTGGAGAAAGCAAAGATAGCAGAGGAGGAAAAGCACACGGAGCGCCTAAATCGGGAAAAAGAAAGGGGTAAGAATAAAAGAGAGGTTGAGACTCCTGGTGTTGGAGAGAGGCTTAGGGTTAGGGCCAGAGATAATGGGCCAGTTAGAGAAGGGCCCCCTACTATTAATCCAGGGGTGCCACCTTATGTTGATTGTGGGAGAAGCCATGGAGGCGAGTGTTGGAAGAGGACGGTAGCTTGTTTAGCTTGTGGGTCTATGGAGCATAGGATCAGGGATTGCCCTAGAATACTGGGTCGACTGCCAGTGGTGGGTCAAGGTGGTGCTCAGCCTCCAAGGGGTGGTGGTCAGGCCAGAGGTGGAAATGGTTTGGGCCATGGAGCACCAGGCAGAGGTGCTGGTCATGTTGAGGCGAGACAGCCAGCGTTCGTCTATGCAGCACATCGTCGAGAGGATAGAGATGCTCCAAAGGTGAATATTGGTACGTACTTTAACCATAATGTGCTATTTACTTAGTTTGGAATCACAATGGCACAATGAAAGCGTGGTGTGGTAGTCTATGTTATGCAGCTGTACTAATAGTTGGGAATTTCAAGGAAAAAATTTCTTCTAGAGGGAAGAGTTGTAACGCCCCGAATTTTATGCCTAGATGAATTGGGCTTTAGGCTCTAGGTTTCATAAAATTTTTAAGTGAGCAAGAAAATGACAAAAGACATGTTGGCTTTAAGGGTTTAAGGAATTTGAAGTGTCTAGGTTTGTTGGAAAAGTTCTGGGTGCGAGTTTTGTGGTGGAGGAATTTCAATTTAATTATTAAAAGAATCAGGGTTGGAGTAGTTGTGCTTTTAAATAAAGATAAGGGAAAATGGCATAAAAAAGCCTTGTGGAGGAGTGGCTAAGTGACACCATTTAGGGTGTAGGGTGGTGGCATTAGTGGCTAGCAAAGAGATCTGAGGTTCGAATCTTAGCTTAGTATTTTTTTAAGAGTTTAATTTTTGCCTTCTAGATGGTTGGAAGTGGCGTGTAGATGGACTCTAAAGGGAGTGTTTAGAAGAGAAAGTTTAGGAAATAGATTGGGGAGTTATCAGGAAGAAAATCAAGGAGATGAGAAGGGGGAAGTGATGGAACTGAATTGGGAATTAAGGGTCAGGAAATTTGGCTAGAGGCTATAAATATGTGCTGAGTTTGGGATCCTAGGCTGATGCCAAATTCTTCATTTTTTTTAGTGCCGGTTGGTTTTTCCATATTTGCTAGCTGATTCTTGTGCCATTCTTTCTCTCCTCAGATCTCTTTTGATTTACCCTTTGGGTTGGCCGATTCCTTCTTCTACCCTTCTTCTTTAATTTGTGCAAAATAAACCTTATTCACCATATTAGTTTGACAGCTGAAAAGCCAAATCTCCCTTAGCAAGATTACTCTTTTTAGGTAAGTACCTTATCTCTTTTTCGGCTAGTATTGTTAATACTAATTACTCCCCTGCCTCACTCTTTTTAATCAACTTTGGTAGGGAATTAGTAACGGATCTCGGGTTTTAGCTCTCTACCGAGTTGCTCCTTAGGTGTTTTGCGGTTTGGTAAGTATTTCTCTCTTATTTACTAAGGTTGGCCGAATGATCTTAAGTGAGATAAGGGGGTGAATTATGTTGGATTCTAGTCCCCTAGTATCTGGTTTTAATGAGTAAGATTAATGCAAATCTAAGGAGTACGTGATCAAGGAAAAACTATTAGGGATTGGTGTTCAAGGTAAGGTTAAGGTGAGGTTTCATTTTTTTTTGGGTAAAATATGTGTGAAGCATACGATTAATGGAAGGGTGATATCATTTGTAGGTTGGTGACTAAGGGAATCGCAGCACGCTTGCTTACCAAGTGTGTACTTACACTGCACACAAAAGTAGATCGGCAAAAGTCGAAATGTCAAAAATTTGAATTGCTGAAAAGCCAAAAGTTTGGCTACGGTAGTCTTGCAAGTGCGCGAACACTCGTAAGGGGGAGACCGATAGGTTTCATGAGGCCCATGGGCGATTCCATGGACTTGGGTTGTGAATAGGCCAAATAGGCCGAAATGGGCTAAATGGGCTCGAGGGGCTATTGGGCCCATATTATGAAAAAATTGATAAGTGATGCTATGTGATAGAAAATTTATATGTATGCATAAATATAATGTGATTTGGGCCGGATGGGCCATATAAATGAGATTGGGCCTAATGGGCCATAGGAATGTGAATTGGGCCTAATGGGCCATATGAACGTGAATTGGGCCGGATGGGCCATATAAATGAGATTGGGCCTAGTGGGCCATATGCATGTATGTAGGGGTTTTGGGCTTAGTATATGATGACTACATAAAACTTAATTAAATTGTTGAGACTGTGGACAAGTTATAAGGGTAAGGCGTGGCAATGGGTATATGCATGTCTAGAATTGGATCTAGGGAGAACTTGGTACTTAAGCGGTCTTAATGACCCACCTCCTCTTCTCTGGAATCCTACCTGGTGCATAGTATTCGTTCATCTTAGCTCTTGGGATTTGATAACGGGCCAAGGTAATTGAAAACTATAATAATGGGAAAATTACCGAAATGTCCCTAAGGGCGAAGATGACCAAAATACCCTTATGTGTTGAATGTAGGTTTTATGGATATGACATGCATATCTACTGCATACATATAATATTCTGCTTAGGTTGCATATGGGTTGGGAAATATGGAACGGGGGAAGTATATGAGGATCGCATGGTTGCTTGACAATCGTGGATCCACCGACGGCTTTCTTTTTATTATTATTTGGATTACTATTTTATACATTGTAATTATGAGAAGTTGAACATGGATTTTCTAAACCTTAGTTTTTTTATTTACTATGTTTCCGCAACTAAATTTCAAAATGACAGGTTTTCATAGGTTTTCATAAAATCATATGTTATAAACAGGTTTTTGTGATTGAAAAGAGAGTTATTTTTTTTCAATGAAGGGTTTTCAAAGAAAACAAGGTTTTCACTAAAACACTTCAATGTGACACGCCAGATCTGGCCATAACGTCTGGGCTGGTTTTGGAGTGTTACCGCGAGTGACTTGGGAATTCTTCTAGGCTGAGTTTCGTAAGAAGTACATCAGCTAGAGATTTATTGATCAAAAGTGAAAAGAATTTCTGGAGCTAAAATAGGGTCAGATGACCGTGACAGAGTATGAGTAGAAATTTCTGAGACTTAGTCGGTATGCCCGAGAGTGTGTTTCTACCGAAGCCATAATGTGTAGAAGATTCGAAGATGGGCTAAATGAAGACATTAAACTGTTAGTTGGCATACTTGAGATAAAAGAGTTCGTAGTACTAGTTGAGCGAGCCTGTAAACCTGAAGAGCTTGGGAAAGAGAAAAGAAAAGCTGACTTTGAAGCCAAATATGCACGTAAAAGGACATCCGGTAAGTCATTCCAGCTGGCACCAAAGAAGTTTCAAGATGATTTTAGTCGTTCTAAAGCCACTTCGGGTTATTCTAGACGGGATCAGAGTAGACCACCTGTGAGCTCGAGAGCTACCTCAGTAGCTAGTGTGGGTATTGTCAGATCAAATCAACCCAAGTTAAAACATTGTCGCAAATGACATCCTGGCAATTGCAGGTTGCATGATCGGGCTTGTTTTAAATGTGGATCGATGGATCATTATATTAGTGATTGCCCAGTCTTAGCTGAAGAAAATCCAGTGCAAAATATGAGGTCGGGTAATACTGCTGCTCGAGGTAGACCACCTAGAAATGCGAGTAATGCTAGTGGAAATCAAAGAGGAATTAAAGATACAGCAATTAGACCTAAGGTTCGTGCACCTACCAGAGCCTATGCTCTTTGTGCACGAGAGGAGGCTTCATCCCCAAATATCATCATTGGCATATTCACTCTCTATGATACTAATGTAATTGCATTGATTGATCCTGGTTCGACTCATTCTTATGTGTGTGAGACATTAATATTTAGTAAGACTTTGCCTGTTAAGTCTATTGGGTTTGTGATTAGGGTGTCAAACCCCTTAGGCTAGTGTGTTATGTTGACAAAGTGTGTAAGAATTGCCCCTTGATGGTTTGAGATTCGTGCTTTTCGGCTAATTTGATGCTGTTCCCATTTGATGAGTTTGACATAATTTTGGGTTGGACTGGTTGACTTTGCATGATGCTATTGTAAACTGCAAAAGAAAGACTATTGATTTACAATGCCAAAATGATAAGATTATTTTGATTGAATCTAATTATCTGAATTGGTTACCAGCAGTGATTTCTTCGATGCTAGCTCAGAAATATGTGAGAAAAGGGTGTGAAGCATATTTTCCCTACGTGCTTGACAGTAAAGTGGCTGAAAGAAACATTGAATCAGTACCACTTGTGTGTGAGTATCCAGATGTGTTTCCTGAAGAATTGTCGGGTTTTCCACCTATTCGGGAGGTAGAGTTTGGTATTGAGTTAATGTTTAGGATGACTCCGATATCCATAACTCCGTACAGAATGGCACCTACAGAATTAAAATAATTGAAAGCTCAGTTGCAAGAATTGACAGATAGAGGTTTCACGCGACCGAGTTTCTCTCTGAGGGGTGCACCTGTGTTGTTTGTGAAAAAGAAAGACGGAGCTATGAGAATGTGCATCGACTATGGACAGCTTAATAAGGTGACTATAAAGAATAAGTATCCGTTGCCAAGGATTGACGATCTATTTGACCAATTGAAAGGGGCTACAGTGGTTTCAAAGATAGATTTGAGATCGGGCTACTATTAGTTGCGAGTTAAAGACTCCGATGTGCCTGAGACTACTTTTTGAACGAGGTACGGACACTATAAGTTTCTGGTTATGCCATTCGGGCTTACTAATGCACCTGCTATTTTCATGGATTTGATGAATCGAATCTTCAAACTGTATCTAGATCGGTTTGTGGTCGTGTTTATAGATGACATTTTGATCTACTCTCGTGATGAAACTAAACATGCTGAGAATTTGAGATTTGTACTACAAACTTTACGAGATAAGCAGTTGTATGCAAAGTTCAGTAAATGTGAGTTCTGGTTAAGCGAAGTCAGTTTTTTGGGCCATGTTGTATCAACATCGGGTATTTGGGTTGATCCGAGCAAAATTTCAGCTATACTTGATTGGAAACCTCCGAGGAATATTTTAGAAGTCTGAAGTTTTCTAGGACTTGCTGGTTACTATATACGGTTCATAAAAGGTTTCTCTATGATTGCAGCTCTGACGACGAAGCTATTACAGAAAGATGTTAAGTTCGAGTGGACAGGGAAGTGCCAAAAAAGGTTTGATCAGTTGAAAGTCCTTCTGACCGAAGCTCTAGTGCTAGTTCAACCAGAATCGGGTAAAGAATTTGTTATCTATAGTAATGCATATTTAAATGGTTTGGGTTGTGTTTTGATGCATGAAGGTAAAGTTATAGCTTATGCCTCGAGACATTTAAAGCCACATGAAAAGAACTATCCGACACACAACCTAGAATTGGCAGCTATTGTGTTTGCGTTGAAAATTTGGCGTCACTATCTGTTCGATGAGAAATGTCATGTTTATTCTAATAACAAAAGCATGAAATACTTGCTGACTCAAAAAGATCTAAATTTGAGACAACAGCGATGGTTAGAATTGTTAAAAGACTACGAGCTTGTGATTGATTATCATCTGGCAAAAGGCTAATGTTGTTGCTGATGCTTTAAGCTGAAAATCATTGTTTGCTTTCTGTGCAATGAATGCACATATGGCTATGTCTAATGATGGTTCAATAATAGCTTAATTGAATGCAAGACCATTATTTGTTCAAACAAATTTGTGATGCTCAGAAGGTTGATAATGAATTATTAGCAAAACGAGCTCAATGTGAGACAGATGCTGATTCAGAATTCAGAATTGATGCTGATGACTGTTTGAAATTTAGAAACCGAATATGTGTTCCGAGGAATTCAAAATTGATTCAAATGATTTTGAATAAAGCTCACAGCAGTCAGTTGTCTATTCACCCAGGTAATACAAAGATGTATAATGATCTGAAATAGCTTTATTGGTGGCATGGTATGAAGCGAGACATTTCTGACTTTGTTACAAAATATTTAGTCTGTCAACAAGTAAAAGCTGAACATCAGGTACCTTCTGGAATGCTTCAGCCGACCATGATACCGGAGTGGAAGTGGGACAGAGTTACTATGGATTTTGTATCTGGTTTACCATTACCACTGAGCAAGAGAGATACAATCTGGGTTATTGTTGATAGATTGACTAAATCGGCTCATTTTGTTTCGATACATACAGATTACTCACTTGATAAGCTAGCTAAATTGTATGTTTCTCAGATTGTGAGATTACATTGGGTACCTATTTTTATTGTTTCGGATGGAGATCCGAGGTTTACATCGTAGTTTTGGAAGAAATTGCAAGATGCACTAGGTACGAAATTACATTTCAGCATTGCTTTGCATCCGCAAACAAATGGTAAGTCTGAGCGAATCATTCAGATACTTGAGGATATGTTGAGATGTTGCATTCTCGAGTTTGAAGGTACGTGGGAACGATACCTACCTCTGATTGAATTTGCGTATAATAATAGATTCCAGTCAAGTATCAAAATGGCACTTTATGAGGCTTTTTATGGTCGTAAATGTCGTACGCCATTATACTAGACTGAGCTTAGTGAAAGTAAGATACACGGGGTTGACTTGATCAGAGAAACTGAACAGAAAGTGAAAGTGATTCGTTAAAGTCTAAAAGCAGCATCAGACCGTCAGAAATCATATGCGAACTTAAAATGTAAAGATATAGAGTTTCAGATCGGAGATAAAATCTTTTTGAAAGTCTCACCGTGGAAGAAGATACTCAGATTTGGTCGTAAAGGCAAATTGAGTCCTAGGTTTATTGGGTCGTATGAGGTAATAGAATGTATTGGACCAGTTTCTTATCAATTGTTGTTGCCACCTGGGTTAGCAAAGATCCACAATGTATTCCATGTTTTGATGCTTTGTAGATATCGATCTGATCCCTCATATGTGATTAGTTTGTCTAAGATTGAGATTAAGCCCGATATGACATATGAAGAAGAACCGATTCGTATTCTAGCTCACGAGATTAAAGAGTTACGAAAGAACATTCCATTGGTTAAAGTATTATGGCATAAACATGGAGTTGATGAAGCAACGTGAGCTCCAAAGAATGCAATGAGAGAACACTATCCGAACCTATTCACCGAAAAGATTTTCGGGGATGAAAATCCCTAAGGGGGGAGAGTTGTAACAGGCTGATTTAGACCCTAATCGGAATGGTGATTTCAGGACCATGAATTCGAGTCAGAAAAATATTTAAAAATTATTTTTTATGTTTATTATGTGTGAATTAATATCTGTGAAATTTTCGTGATTTAATTTTATTGTTTGAGTGTCCGATTAAATAAAAGGACTTAATCGCGTAAAAGGAAAAGTTGGTGGTTAAATGTGAAAGTACTTAATTGTTGTTGTCTTTATAAGTGGAGGCATTTATAATGCAATTAGACCAAAGTTATGAGTAGTGGACGGTAATGGCCTTAGATTCTTGTAATACCCCTCACCCGTACCTGACACCCGGATGGGGTTCGAGGCATTACCAGAACATTACATTTTGAAACATACCAAATTGGGTCACCAAGTTTTACTCAAATTTTAAGCTCTTCATCCATGAACAACTCGTCCCTTATATAGGCCTTCGAGGCCTATAACATACTTAGAGGCAGTGCGGGACAAATTTGGGTACGTTCAATAAACCTTGGGGTCCTTAAGAAAATTTTCCTTATCCTAAAGTGTCACATACCCGTGTAGGTGGGCCATGTGGACTCACACGCCCGTGTGACTGGGGGCACGCCCATGCCCTTCAGCCGTGGGCAATACTGACTTATCAACACAGCCATGGCACACACCCGTGCTGCCTGCCCGTGGATGACATTGTCTTTTTAACACGGCCATGGTGTTCGCCTATGTGGCCTACCGGTGTACAACTTTGAGCTAAAATTTTAAGTGCAGGGGACACACGGCCATAGCACATGCCCATGGGAGGGAACCGTGTGTCACACACGGCCTAGACACACGCCCGTGTGTCTAACGATGTGGATTCTAATAGGCTATTTTCCAAGCCTTTAGTCACCCCTTTCTACTACTTGTGCTTAGTGGTTACCAAATTCAAAGTAAAACACAATTATACACTTGTAAATAATCTTGATTAAACTAGATGTACAGAAACCTCATATCATTGGTTTCATACATGATAGGTTATTTCCCACTTAGTGTTTATGGGTTCCCATGTCATTTTAATTCATTCGAAATTGGCTTGTTCATGTGACTCATTGCCAATTGGTAACGACCCATCACTTGTAAATAAAACCATGCATAAATTCTTAGGTCATAGCCTACTTCAATTAAGCCAATTTTCATAGGCATATATAAAGAGATAAACATATTCTACATGCCTTCATTTGGCAAATCAAATAACACATATAACAAAATACTCAAAAATACTATACATGCCATTGAACAAAACAAACAAAGTCTTTATACCAAAGCTTGTCTAGTTGATAGTGTGTTGACTCTCCAATTGTCTTCCTATCCTTTCGAATCCTCGAGCTTTGTGAGACATGGAAAAAGAGAGAGGTAAGCATTTACATGCTTAGTAAGCTCGAATATCCAGAAAGTAAACTTATAGAGTAATTAGCATACATCCATATTTAAAACATGAAATCATCAATTATGAAACGATTCCCTATCACATGCACTCAATTAATGAGTTAGTTACGTAACAAAACATCATGTAATTTATGTAGATGAGCTCATCATTCATCATCTTATTGACATACATCATATTAATCCCGTTGAATTTCTAGGAAATCTCGATAGAATACTCATTATCCGTCAATTCTTACAAATGATCATTTCACATATATGCACTCCCGCGAACCTCACATCTCATGGTAGGATTACCAGTCTAGGCTAAATCCCCCATATCATGAACTCATAAGGTGATGTCGGGATTACCAGTCCAGGCTAAATCCCTTTTAACGACAAACACCATTAATGAGCTCGGATCTGAATTACCAGTCCAGGCTAAATTTAGACCCTAATGAGATTACCCGTCCGGGCTAAATCCATAATACACACATATTCTTTGGGAGGCTTGATCATTCAAGGAACACCCGTTTGGGTTAGATCCTTTTCATACTTGAGATCAAGGATTACCCGTGCGGGCTAAATCCTTACTGCAGCACATGCAGGATCTCTTTACACATATCAATGAGGGTTTATCCATCGAATTCCCTTTGTCAACCTCATCCGAGACATTTTTCACATGTTACCATCAAATATGCATTTCTATGATATTTCATGCTAATAATAAATGCAATCATCATGCATTCATAAATCATTCAATTATGCATGTTAGGGGTTCACTTTAAGTTATCCGAACTTACCTGGTATTCTTTTCGGATCTGTGTTTCGGTTATTCCGAAACCTTACTTGTACCTCGATCGACCTCCGAGGTAACCTTGAAGTCGAAATAGACATAGAAATATACAGACTAAAGAGTTAAGCGAAACACTCACAATTAAAACAAGGTTAATAAATAGCCGAGTTTCCATGGATTTTTTATTACATCATTACCATTACTTAAATATTTCTCAGTTAGGAAGGAAAATTATTCTAACACATGCATGCTATTGTAATTACTCTTAAAACTTGCGTACTTATTTCCCTATTTGTTTAATTTAAATTTAAGCATACTTAAGTTAGTTTAATATAATTAGAAATCCATCACTTTAATTTATTTTCATCACTAACTAATTTGCTTAGTAATTAATTTTGCAACATTTGATTTGCACAAACAATCCCTATGGAGACAATAACTCTTACTCACTACTTTATTACTTGTCAATGATTGTGTATACTTGCACATCAATCAAATTATTTTTTGAGATAATTGTGATATAGGTTTATCCTAGACGGTTAACCTGATAAATGTACATACTCAGCTCGAACGAGCAACTGGTGTGGTGTAGTTTTGTGTATCTGAGTCCATTTACTAGGGTTCTTCAGGCAAAATGGCATAAATGAAATCTAAAATTTGAAATGTGGTGGAACAAGCTTGAAATCAAAATTGAAAAGTCATTGAATGGACTGAATTTTGAATGATATATCTTTTTGATTGCTAATAGCAAAGGTGATCAAATTGAACCATGTATACTTGTTAAAATCTTATGCTTGTTGATTGAATACACAATATTGATAAGTTATATGAAAGTAACATGAATTGGTATGTTAAGTTACTTGTAGCATCTAACGATCTTGGTTATAAATAGTTGCTCACCTTGTTGATGTTTTGAGTATCATGTTCTAGCCAAAGTTACGTCAAACTAAACTAGCTTTAAATGTTTAGGTAAAAACAAGGCAAACATAGTATTTTTGTAACACCCCTAACCCGTATTCGTCGCTGGAATAGGATTACGAGGCATTACCGATCAATTACAGCCTACAACATACATTTCTCATACATGAATCCATTATCACATAAACATTAATCATATTGTCCCTTATAAGGCTCTACGAGATCTTAAAACATGTTTAAAAGAGATTCAGGACTAAACCGATATCATTTGAAAACTTTGGGAAACTCATAAAATTTTCATGCATATAGGAATCACACGCCCGTGTGAACAGGCTGTGTGTGCAACACCCAAAATCCGACCTAGACGTTATGGCCAAATCTGGCGTGTCACATTAGAATGTTCTTCAAAAATTGATCATTTCGTTAAAAATTCGTTATTGAATTCAAATCATTTTATTATTAATTAACGAAAGTTCTCGTCAAAATGTTTACCTTACTAACCGTCAATGTTATAATAAATTGATTTAAAAATGCAGAAGCTTTTTAAATCGATGAAGTTTAAAACGCGTGTCTTAGAAAACAGTAATTGTTTTAAAAAACTCATCTTTACCTAAACTAGCAATTTAAAAATATATAATCTAAAGCCCAATTAAAAATTAAAACCCACGAACGACCTAATTACAAAATTAAAAACCCAAAACTGAAATATAAATTAAACAAAGTCAAATGCAAGACTCAGCAGTCGTGTGGCCACCTCCAAGTCCCTCGCAGCACGAAATCGTCTAAAGCTGGGGATTACCTGTACAGTTGAAAAGAAAGGGTGAGTTTACGAAAACTCAGTGTGTAATCCCAATAACAAACAAACAGTGAATAACACAGTATGGGCCTAAGCCCAGATTGGTAATAGTCTAGGCCTTAGCCGTATACAGTAACAATGTGGGCCTAAGCCCAATGCAGTATCAGTACAATGTAATGCAATTATGCATCCCACCCAAATCCAGCCAGCACACCACCCGTACCAACCAACATATCATGTGGGGATATAAATCGACCCACCCAACCAAAGACACCGATATCGCAAAGAAAGTTGCAAGATAATAATGCAAAGATAGGCGCTAAAAAGCGATAAATGTAGCAAAGCCACCAGTATCAGTAATTGTAGCATAACCACCTGTAACAGTGAATGTGACATAGTCACTAGAACAGTACTTCTTCCATGTCAAAATCCCAACCCCATGAAGTATGTCATGTCATAAATATTATGTGTATACAAAGTCATACTCAATATAATCATATATGTAAATCATAAGCACATCAGTCATACGGAACATAAGGTCATAATTGTCATTTTACCATACAAGGGTATTACATTCATTTTACCCTACAGGGGAATTATGGTCATTTTACCCTTCAGTGGTATTACGGTCATTTTACCCTACAAGGGCATTACGGTCATTTTACCCTTCAAATAACGACCTCACCGAAGGTCTACAATCGCGTCGAATGACACAGATAACCTAAATAATCATAACGGTGAAAATAGAACCAAAGCCCATTGCTCGGCCCAAGTGGGCCCACACATTCGTGTGGCCCATTTAGCCCAGAAACATCTACAGCTATGCAAGCTTCATAGTCCAAACAACACATACCACATCACATACATTTTATCCGTGTGGGCCCACAAGCCTATTGGGCCCACACGGCCCATTCTGGCCCAACGAGGCCCAGAACAGTCCAAGACCAATAGAACGCTTGTGGTGGCCTTTACAGTCTAACGCCTATTTTCGTGGGCTCAGTTCACCACATATGCGATCGCTTTCTCGTGTGGCATCATACGCCATATTTTTGGCTTTTAAATGATTATCGAAAATCGCACACAAATACACACACTTTCGGCTTTTCTGCCGATCATCAAACACAACATACGGTTACACACGTGATTATGAAAGCGAACTGTGCTCAAAGTAACCTTGTACCTAAATTAATCCAAAAATATCCGGTTAGAAACTTAACTCATAGCACTAACAAAATCTAACGGAATTCCAAATCAAATACAATACCCTTACCAACAACAGAAGCGATCACCTCTTCAGTTCACAAGCAAAGCACCAATCACCCTTGGCCACAACCTACACAAGAACCCCCTTCTTCTTTAGATTCACATAAGCCATACGATATCATTACAACAAGAATTTTATACCTTATTCTCCACCACTTACCAGAACGCAGAACCAAATACCAATAAAAAAAGTAGCATACACAAGTCGAGAGTCTATTTAATCCGAAGAGTATACCAAAATAATATAGTTGGTGCGAAAAGGAGAAAGAAAAGATAGAGATGAGAACAAGAAAGGTTCGGCTAAGGAAAACCGAAAGAGGGAATAGGGAGAGAAAAGAGATCAAATCAGCAAAAGATGAGGAAGGATGAGAAGAGAGTAGAGGGAATAGAGAAATGGTCACAGTAGAAAAGGGAGAGAAGCAATGTTTAGTAGAAAAGAATAAGACCCATTGAAAAGAATACCTGTTCGGCCAAAAAAACCAAGAAAGGCAAACAACAAAAAGAGAATTAATAACACGAGCGAACGCAACCTCGAAAAAATAGAGTACCTAAATTGAATTGGGAGAATTCGGCCACTTGCACACTACACAAAACGTCCCAACCTTTTTCCCAACCGAAACCAAGAAAGCCTTAGTGTTCCATTCAGGCATAACCTCCAACCATCATCGCATCCCTTGATTTTCTGCAAAAATCTCTCCCCTTATCCCTCCACTATTTACTCCAGAAATCGCTCCAAAACCACATTCAAATTCCTCATAACCAATTCAAACTTAGAGTCTCAATCCAACTCCACCACCCACATAGCCAAGGAATAAAGTGACTCAAACTCAAGCTCCCTTTCCACTTTAATGACGCCACAACCACTAGAATACGAGCTTACTTGTGACATAAATCTACCACAACTATTTATAAGGCCTACAAGCTAAAGCCAAGGTTCACATAAGGGAAAAAACTAAATTTTTTGCAAAATCCCAGACTTGAACCTAGGCTTCTCAAACACTCCCAAACACACCCAAATCACTTAGCCAATAAAGCAAACATGAAATTTGTGTCACTTTCTTGCTTAACTAAAATATTTATGAGCAGTCTCCTAACCGCTCCCATGCTTAAAGCCCAATACTTCTAGGCCTAATTTTGGGGCGTTACAGTATGCCTCACATGGCCACTACACATGCCAGTGTCACAGACCATATGGAAACAGGGCATACATACTGACTTGCATCACACGGCCAAAGACATGCCCGTGTGCCATGACCATGTGAAATTTAGAGGGTATATTGACTTGGGTCACACAGCTGACCACACGCCCATGTGCCAGCCTGTGCACCATACACGACCAATAGACACGCCCCTGTGTTTAATCTGAGTAACTTTCTAACTTGTTTTAACTAGTATTTAGGGGTCATACAGTCGAGTCAAACGCCAGTGTGCTCATCCGTGTGGCATGAAAATAGGCTTGATTTAAGCCACTATTCCCACCTATCATTCATGTACCTAAAAGCATTCATTTGGCATCATTTTCACATAAAATAGACAACCAAAAATGACCATTTCATGCACATTTCATGCCATTTACATTCTATTCATTTCACTACTCAAACCCACAACCAAAATCATGCCAAATCAATATGCCATAACCTTAGCTTCTATATGCATTTCCTCATAATCTTTTTGACTATTTGATGTCATAAAACATACCAAATTATCATCTTAAAACCATGCCACAACATGCCATGTTTCAAGAAACAATATACAAATTGATAATTTGCTAAATCAATGATCCATCTAACCAACACATTAACCATATTAAACTTACCAAAACATAAAGCATTATATGCATCATATATCACTTATCAAACTTATGAATTAAGCCAACTTATATAGCCAAATACACACCAAAATTACATCATTTCACAAGCCAATACACATGGCTAATATCATAACTCAAAACATATTATCATATCATTACCCTCTACATGTCATATACCATATTTACAAAGCATCCAAAAATACCACCAAGTAGTCAGTGTAATAAAGGTTCCTAATGATTTTGATAATTTATAAAACAGGGAAAGAACATAGAAAGTAAGCCTTAAAAGCTTAGTAAGCCATATACGAATAAAATTACCACATGAATCAACACTATTTCCATCAAATAGGAAAACTATGAATAAGGACAAATAAGTTCACAAACCTTTCCTAATGTATACATATTCAATGTCACCTGTGAATTCATCAAATACTTCCTTTTTCAATACTCGTATGAATCTCGTACATACCTGAATCACTACTTGAATTTGCTCATTGAACCTATCGACATCGTTAAGCATGCTTGAAAATCACATATAGCTCGTACAATGCCATATCCCAAATATGGTCTTACATGTTTTCACATATTGTTGCCAATGTCCTAGACATGGTCTTACACAAAATCATAAAACGATGCCAATGTCACTACAAGAAAATAGACTTTTAGCGGCCTTTTTTTTGGCTACACCTCTATAGCTGACGCCGCTAAGGTTTGTGGCATTTATTTAAAAAAACACCGCTAAAAGTCATGACCTTTAGCGGCGCTTTTCCCACAAACGCCGCTAAAGGTCCAGTCCTTTAGCGTCGCTTTTCCCACAAACGCCGCTAAAAGTCATTAAATTTAAAAAAATAGTAATTAATATAAAATATTATGAAGGTCATGAAAAATTAAAATTTATTATCAAAATATTGAGAAGAATAATATCCATGATATAAATATTCTATTAAAATTCATTATCAAATTAAACTTTCTATTAAAATTTTAACTAAAAATATTAAAATAAAAATAAAAATTTAGAATCAAAACTAAAATAAATAATAAAAATTAGATTAAAATATAAAGATATCAATGAAATAAGGACTTAAATCATAACCATGTAAAATATAAGATATTATCATCAAGATTTACATCCTCATCTTGCTCAAATTTTGGTGGCTTGTACCCTTTCTTGAACTGTTCATCTTGTAGAATTTTAAGAATAGTTAAACGCTGCCAAAAAGAACATGCAGAATTTCAACCAAAATGCACGCGCTAAAGCTTATATTGTGATCAAAGATTGCATGTAATCATAAATTTTTTGAAACTTATGGTAAGAGGGTTTGGATCAAGAATACGCTAATCAAATTCCTAGCACCAGATGAAAACCATGATGGACAGCTGAAAGAAGCCTCCCAGATCTGAAATTTATCAAGGTACAAACAATTTTAATGAAGTTCTCATCTAAAAAGATGGCCAAACTGGAGGGTACTTACTTTCTTATACAAGCCTATAAGGCTTGGCTCATCAAAAGGCAAATAACCAGCCATGAGAACAAAGAGAATAACTCCATAAGACCAAATATCGATGATGTACCATCATAAGCTTTATCTTTGAGCACCTAAAATTAAAATATCGATACCAAAAGAAAAGGCAAAAAAAAGAAAAGTTGTACCAATACAACTAATTATTTTCGAGTTCATGAGTGAAAACCTCGAGCAACATAATTTGGAGTCCCGCAAGCGGTGTAAAAATGAAAAAGAAATGCATCAAGCGGCTCCTTTGTAAACTTAACAGCAGACTTTGAAGAGAAAACAAAAGTGAAAATCATGTGATTAGCAATCAAACATTGTTACATCAGCAATCAATCATTATTGACGGGTTGGCTTAGGGAAATCATGTGATTAGAGAGTATAACGGCACAAAAACAGAAGGATAAGAAAAACTATGGAATATATTTGTCTCATATAGCATGATATAAGGCATAACATCTGTTAGAATAAAGTTGACACCTAAATGAAAGCAATAGCAGCAACAATGGTGAAAAAACCCAGCAGAGAGGGTTGTTTTCATGCTAAAATTAGAGGTTATCTAAAAGGCATAGAAAAACAAATGTAAAATTTCTTTGTATTAAGTTACTTGGTCCCATATTCCAATAAATACATCCATCCATGACAAAGAAACAGGAAACTGACCTGTAAAGGAAGCATTGCTCAGTCCTGCATTAATTAAAGATAGAATCATAAAATTAGCTTAATTCTACTGGGAAAAATTGCCAAAGATCACATGTAATTCCTGTTTTAAGTAAATTCGAAGCCTTAAGGGCTGGTACAAGTTACTAATATCACATGTAATTCCAGTTCATGGCTGTTATAATGGTATTGTACAAGTAAAAAATAACTTTGCTCATGTAATGATGAAAATGCCCCATCCAAGTTCAATTAGTTGCTGACAAACTCAAAAGAGCTCATATGACTATTACAATACAGATATACAGAGTAAGAGCAAGTTCTACCTTCTAAAACAGGACTAGCCTATTAAGTTATTGGTCATTCTTTAGCTAAAAAAATTCAATCATCATTATTTAGTTAGTTGACAAAAGGCTACAACTTACATGCTGCAATTGATTCTAAAAGCCATGTGTGACCAATGACTTGTCCACCTAATTTTGTGGCTATATCCTGTGCTTCACTAACCCTCTGCCAAATAATCAAAGAGCTTTGGTGCTTGCAAGAGAAAGAAGTTAATTATTTGCAAAAGTAACATTACCAACTTGAAAAACTAGCACACTTGAGCTCAAAAGAGTAAGACTCACATTATCCAATACCCTGAGTCTGCCAGTTTTAGGACCATCACAACACCCATGGTTGTCAAGACTAATTTCATCAATCATGAAACTTTTAACACCAAAAAGAATCAATTAATGAGAAATTTCAGTACTTGCAAAAATATCATCAGTATACGAGTTTACCTTTCAGCACAATAAAACACATACGAAAGTCAAAGATATAATTATTAAAAAAGATAACTACTCAACAGAAAAATGAGTTTCATCTAATCTAACCTTTTCCTCAGGAGACAAAGCAGATCCACATAAAAAGAGACAATCTTTTTTTTTTTAATTTAAGTTTAATTAAATATTAAAGTTCTTAACAATTTAAATAGTAAATCCTACTTTTAGAAACCATTGAAGTTTAATATTTGGAACTTGTATTAATAGCAATAATGCTTCTAGAAAAGCACAGCAGAAATAGCATCTACCTCTCACGAGTTTCATCAATACACTAAAATGGGAGCTATTTAAATCTAATTACCAAAGGACAATTTTTTAACTTATGAATCTACCAAGTTGGGGGGTTTGCCTTTAAAACAAAGGCTGAACTTGGGGGAACTTTATCATGTGTGATGCTCATCTGCAAAATCAAAGTTAGTAAAAATATAAACCATCCTCTTTGTTTTGATCCTGTATTTGAACTATCTGAATTACAAACTAACAAATAAGTCTGTCGATAACTACGATTGTTCAACGTGATTAGTAATCGCATCAGGGCAGGATTGTGCTTGTAGAAGCTCCAATCGATTGAATGGTGGTGCGAATTGTAGTATGTAGTCCTCATCTGAATCCAACAAAAGAAAAAGAACAATCACATAGTCATTAAAAAAATAAAGAGTGAATAAAATTCTCAACAAGTATGATGTTGTCTTCAATGAAGATTTTATTGCTCAACTCTTTCACAATTCAAAAAGTAATGAATTTGCAGAGTAAATCAATAAGTCGAAAAAAGAAATTGACTTCAATATTTTAATTAAAATAATTAAATATATTAGTTAAATAATATTATGTAAAAGAATTAAATTATATTAATTTTAAATATAAATTTTAAATTTTAAATTTAAATATTGTAGATAAACTATAACCTAAAATAATTTATGTATAACATAATCATCTTTTGTTTGATTTAATAAAAGTTTGAATTAAGAAACATTTTAAATTAAATAAAATATAATTGATACAATCAATTATCTGTTGACACAAGGTGAAACAAACTAGTTAAAATAATCAACAACGGGTACTTAATCAATTAATCGGTGTTCATTTATCCATTTAAGGGGTAAAGATTGAGAAATATTCAGGAATATGGTTCCCATATTCCCATTTTCTCCTCTCAACCACCGCTATATATATATATATATATCAAATAACAATCTCATCAAACTTGTCAATACAGATAATGGAATCCCCTAAATAGAGGAGTAATAATAATAAATGAGACGAAGTAAAACATTTTCTTTAGTATTAATTTCCCTGTCAACTTGACGTGATCCATAGACTGATTTTGTACCTATTCATAGCCTAGCAGTTCATCAAGTCAAATTTGCTATTTTTTTATATATATAGAGAGTAGTGTACATCAATAGATCATTAACAGATTTTTGGCCAGCTATATACAGTATATATTTTTTATTCAATCATATAAACTACTATATATTTCTACCAAAAAACAACCAAAGTGGCGAAGTTGAAGCCACAGAGTAGCGAAGTTGTTGTATTGGCATTGCAGACCAAAGGGGTGCTGATGATACTTGATTTTATTCAATCTTATAAACAATTATACATTTCTATCAAAAACAAACAAAGGGGTTCAAGCACATGTTGAAATGGAAGTGGAAATTATAATCTTACTCTCTTTGACTGTTCTGTAAAGCCAGCACAGTACCTCATCAGCAAATGCCAGGCAGACTCTTCCCTAACAGCCAAGTGCAGCACCTTTTAGTCCACATCTGAACAATTTGAACAAATGGTGCATGGAACATTTTGAACTTAATACCTCCCTCATAAAGAAAAACATACCCGAAAAAAAAAACACAGCAAATAAAGGACAATTCAAGCAACAAAAAGCATGGCCATTCACCTTAGCCCAAGCCCTAAAGAGCCATCTCCGATTCTCCAGTCTCCACTCTCCATACCAAGCTACCAACAATAGTTTGGAGAGACAAGTAGACGAGACGGCCAAATGCTTCTGTAATGTATTGAAGAAAAAACATAGAAAAATCAAAACCGAAATTAAGAACAGAATAATGAATATAAGAATTGAATAAATAAAAAGAAATTATTGGTTTGGTGCACTTATGGATAAATCTTCCAGTTACTTCAAGGTTTTGATATGATTAGAATATGAAAAACAAGTGAGAATATTTGAAATTAATCAACAAACCTTAAAAGACAATAATATTATATTTAGTGTCAACAAATGATTTAGTGGCAACCAATAGTAAAAATTGCGGATGCAAATATAGTTTATATGAATTACATAGTATTAAGCAATTAAAAGTAAAACTATTTAATATACCTGGTCAAGACAGATTTGTCGATGCAAGGGAACTTGAGCCAATCATAGGAATGTGATCTAAGTATTTCCATAGTTTTTTCCTTCAAATAGGCTGCACAATCAAGTTGGAGCAACATGCAAAGCTTTGTTACAGTTCCAACCTCCAACATTTCATGAACAACCCATCTGGTGGTTGAGAACTTGCTTATCAACGAAAGTATCATTACTACTCGATCATCGGCTGCCGGTGAAACTCTCATGATCCTCTTTGTGACAACGGCGATGCCGCCTTTATGGCGGAGAAACTCTGCTCTCCCATCAGCACAAGAACATAAATGGAAGAGTATACCCAGAATAAGCTCGGTGGTTCTCTTTTCGGGTGATCCTAATTCAAGCTCGATAAGCGCGGAAACTGCTCTTGATTCAACCATCATTAGCCAATTTCTTCCCCAAGGGCAAGCGTCTAAAAGAACATGCAAAGCTGAATTTATTCCCCGTTGAGTGATCCTGGTTGTGCATTGTTTCAAAACTCCGACAATTATCTCGAAGAACTTGGGTTCTAATCTTTTGAGTACAACCGAACTTGCTATTTCAATGATGGATTTCAATGCTAAAGCCGCATGGGATTTAACCATAACCTGGGTGTTGAATTCACATCCTAATACCCAGATCAATGATTTGATAATCTGATCATTTTGTTTGGGTAACAACTTTGCTTCAGCTGATGGAATTCGAATTAAGAAAAGGGCACTTAGGGCTTCCTCTAGGCCACTAACACAGTCTTCCTTGAAACAATTTACAATAAACGACAGCATAGCTTTAGGCACCCCAGCTTCCACCATGTATTTCCTATTTCTTTCATTCTTGACCGCAAATAAATCCAATTCCTTCAAAGCTTTCATCTTGGAATCAGGATGCTGAAGTTGTTTGATAAGTTTAAGGAAATGGAACATGGGTTTTTCAAAACCAAAGGGAAAGGGAATGGGAAAGGGAAAGGGGAAGGGGAAGGGATCGTATGGGTTTCAAGGTAAACCGATGAAAACGACGTGTGTGAAAATGAAGTTTTGAGGATACCAATTTTAGGGGGAAATTTAGGGTTTCGAAGGGAGGAGAAATTTGGGAATAAAAAGGTGCCATTTTTTTAAGTAAAACGATTGTTTGCGGAGTTTTTATAAAAAAACGCTCTTATTGTTTATCTTTTATAGCGTTTTTGCACTAATTTCTATTTTATATATTTTTATTTTTATATTTTATTTTTATTTATTATCAATGTTTTTATTTATTTATCAATGTTTTTTAAATCTAATATTTAAATATATCAAATGGTTTAGATTAAATATTTTAAAAATAAAAGTATTAATTTAAACCCTTAACCCTTAACCCTTAACCTTAAATTATAAAACATAAACCCTAAAATTTTACCCTTTAACGATTAAAGTTTAGCATATATTTTATAATTTTGAAATGATTAAATCAAAATTTTCCATTATTAAAGGGATGAAGTGCAATTTTACCTTTAAAATTTTTAAAAATTTCAAAAAATCGAAATGGAAAATTTTTCATTTTAGAAGGACAAAGACCCTTTCAACCCCCTACTTATGGCCGTAAATATATATTAATTATAAGGTTTAGGATTTAATTGAATATGATTCACTTGAGATTAACGCAAACTACCCATGGCCATTAAACCTTAAACTATAAAACCATAAAACCCTAAATCATAGACCTTAAATCTTAAATATTAAACCCTAAATCCAAAAATAAATTTAATCAATATTAAGCATTGCTTCCTTAATTTATTATGAACATAAGCTTTTACATTAATATCTATGTATATACACATCAACATCCATATGATGTTTTTTGGGATTTAAGGTTTAGGGGTTATAGATTAGTGTTTAGGGTTTTTTTGGGTTTAGGGGTTTAGGGTTTATATAGACTAATGTCTATGATTTTTTATGGGTTTAAGGTTTTAGGGGTTAATATTAACTCTGAACCCATAACCCATAACCCATAACCCCTAGCTCCTAAATTTTAAACCTTGACCCTTAAACCATAATTCATAAACCTTAAAATAGTAACTCATAAACCTTAAACCTTTAACCATATACCCTAAGTTGTAAATCCTAAACTATAATGATTAATTGATTCAATATTTTTAAATTAACATTATCTCTTTTACAATTATATAAAAAAATATTTATCATATAAATTAAAAATACTAATTAACTAAACCCTAAACTCTTAATCCTTAATCCTTAAACCATAAACCCTAAATCCTAAAACATAAACTCTTAATCATAGACCCTTAACCCCTAACCCCTAAACCTTAAACCCCAACACTTAAACCATAATTCCTAAACCCATAATCCATAAAACTTAAAATAGTAACTCATAAACCTTAAACCATTAACTATATGCCCTAAATCGTAAACCCAAAACTATAATGATAATTAATTCAATATTTTAAAATTAATACTATCTCTTTTACAATTATATAAGAAAATATTTAACATATAATGTGCATCGACATCCATGTGATATTTTTTAGGGTTTAGGGTTTTATGGGTTATAGTTTAATGTTTAGGGGTTTTTAGGGTTTACGAGTTTAGTGTTTTAGGGGTTATAGATTAGTGTTTATTATTTTTTTTTGGGTTTAAAGTTTTAAGGGTTATATGACTTTTAGCAGCGTTTTACAGAAAGCGCCGCTAATGCTTTGGTTTTTATCGGCGTTTTACGGAAAGCGCCGCTAATGCTATGGTTTTTAGCGGCGTTTTATCGAAAGCGCCGCTGATGCTCTGGTTTTTAGCGGCGTTTTATCAAAAGCGCCGCTAATGCTCTGGTTTTTAGCGGCGTTTTACCAAAAGCGCCGCTATTGCACTGTGTTTTACAATTTTTGCAGCGTTTTTTGATAAAACACTGCTAAAAACGCCACTAAAGCCCTATTTTCTTGTAGTGTGTCCCAGACATGGTCTTACACGTAATCACAATACAATGCCAATGTAACACCCCAAACCCGGCCAAGACGTTATGGCCAGATCTGACGTGTCACATGGACTTACGACTTAGTATGTATTTGTCGGTTTAAGTGATTGGGGTGGTCTTTGTAAAAACAGCGGTTGAATGAAAAGTCGGTTTATCAATCTTTAAGCTATTCATTTATTGTGCTTGTTGAGTATTGGAAAACGTTCATTAATTTTGAAAACCCACGCAACCTCACACTAGCAGTTTCGACATAGTATAAATATAATCGTAAAATAAAACTATAGCGGAAAAGAAATTTAAATAGCATTTTATTACAACTTAAAACCCAAAATTAAATCAAAATATACAATAATAAAATAAACTAACTTAGAAAACCAACTGCGAGATGATGTGGCCACTCGAATCCTCACAGCTCCAAGCCCACTATGGTTGGGGATTTCTGCAGAGATGAAAATAAAGGGTGAGTTCAGTAAACTCGATTGTGTAACATAACCCAACCATAGCCCAAAATAGATCAAACCTCGAGTCGACTTATCTAGGCCTTGGCCCAAGATGTAAATCGAATGAAACCCATAGGCCCATAGCAGATACAGAACAAATATATCATGAATGCAGAAATTCCAACCCAGAGCCATCCATAACACCTCCGTACCAGCCTTACACCATGTGGGGAGACTACTCGACCCACCCAACCGCTACACACCACAGAAATTGCAGCTAGGCTGCCAGATATTGTGACGAAACCACCAGATACAGATATTGTGGCTAGGCCACCAGAACAAATATATATATGTGGCGAAGCCACCAAATTGCAACGAGGCTGCCATATATTGTGACGAAGTCACCAAAACAGATATATGTGGCGAGGCCACCAGATTGCAGCGAGGCTGCCAGAACGCTTCCTCCATCAATATAAACCCATGTCCCATACAATAGAAATAATATGTCATGGCATACGTATACAGAAACAGAACATCATGATTTTCAGAAAAAATATAACACTAGGGGTAAAATCGTAATTTTGCATGCATAAGGGTATTTCAGTAATTATTACCTATTTGCTAAGGTTTCATGCTCATTCTAACATTTACCAAGTAATCAGAAGTACTTACCTCGTCTTTTTACCAAAGTGGGCCCGTTGGCCCATTGGCCCATTTTCGGCCCATTAAGCCCAAAAATACCGTTGTGTACGAAAATGCACACTCTGCACTCTAATCATCCAAATGCACCATATTCATTAACAACTATTCACAAGCGCCAGACGTCATGAGTTCACAAAATACCAACGTTTTGGTATTTCGCTTTACCGATTCATCTAAGGGAGGTGTCGTTTACACACGGTTGATGACGATTGATGACGATATCTCCCACGCGATAATCCTACAATCGATCACTAACACATTAGACTTACGAATTAACGATAACTAACATAAATCAACGCCAAGTAACCCAATCATCCCATAAGTTAGTCATTTACGCACGAGGGGCAAAATAATCATTTTACCCTCCAGGGATAAATTGGTAGTCCTACCCTACAGGGGTATTTTAGTAATTCTACAACTTATCCACTTGGGGCTACAGACCCATTGGGACGACATGGCCCATTTCAACATATCGCAGCCCAAAATAGCCGTCCTACTGCTAGAGTAATGAGAAATACACACCTGTTAGGATACTGCAGTTAATCCGTGCTCCAAACACTCTTAGCTGATGCCCAACCCAAACGAGCACGTCACAAAGTGAAAGGGATCAGCCAAGAAGGGTATGCCTACTCTCCTAATGGTTTGCTCTATTTAAAGCTAGCCCTCCATCTACTATTATGCCAGCTTCCCGATGTGGGATCCCTCCATCACCAGAGTTTAAAACCAACACCAACTCTTGCTGCCCCAACATAGCAAAATAATCAACCTTTGCGTACCAAGGGATTCAAACCAAAGTCCTCTCACATGCCAACTCACGCCACCACCATTAGGCCATCAACTATTTGTGTCATAAATCCAGCATATTAAACTTTAAAGCGCACCTACTTGCTTCCAGATTTATTGAAAAGAAAAACCAAAATATATTGCAAGAGCCAATACTTGAACCTTAGATCCTTTGTTTCCTCTATGGCGTCACTTCCTTGTCCCCTAAGTGGCCCCACCTTGCCACTACACCACACTCCTTTTTGTGTCATCTTTTACCCCTTTACTCTTAAAAGCCCAAACGCCAATTGCATCACCTATTCATAAAATTAAAATTTCGAAGACTACCACGAATTTAAATTAAGTTTGGGCCTTCTAAAGGCCCACTAACCTACTAAAATATATATTTTAACCAACCAGAACGCACACAAATTTTAAAAATCACAGAAATACAGAAAACCTGAAAAATTGGGGCGTTACAACTCTACCCTCCTTAAAGTAATTTCGTTATCGAAATTTTACCTGAACCAAACAAATGAGGATATTGTTGACGCATTGCCACTTCTGGCTCCCAAGTAGATTCTTCTTTGCCATGATTACGCCACAGCACATTTACTAGCGGAACTGATTTCCTCCTCAAAATCTTAACATCTTGATCCAAAATCTACACAGGCTCTTCCTCAAAAGTCAAGTCTTTTTAGACCTCGACCTCTGCAACCGGCATAACATGAGTAGGTCAGAACGATACCGCCTTAACATGGAGACGTGAAAGACATCATGAATCCTATCCAACTCTGGAGGTAGCTCCAACTGATAAGCCACTGGACCCACTCGCTTAAGAATCCGATAAGGTCCAACGAACCTTAATATTTTCTTCCAAGGCGAAACCTTCAAGAAGACCATATCACCCACAGAGTACTCAATTTCCTTGAGCTTCAAATCTGCTTATGACTTCTGTCTATCAGATGCTTCCTTCAACCGGTCTCTAATCAACTTGACCTTATCCTTAGTATCCGCCACCAACTCGGGTCCAAGAACCTGTCGTTCACCCAACTCGGTCCAACAACTAGGTGTACGACATCTTCGTCCATACAGTGCCTCATAAGGAGCCATTCGAATACTTTCCTGATAACTGTTGTTGTATGCAAACTCTACCAACGGTAAGTAATCTTCCCAACTGCCTCGAAAGTCGATAACGCATCCTCTCAACATGTCTTCCAGAATCTGAATAACCCTTTCCGACTGACCATCAGTCTGAGGATGAAAGGTATACGCCTCATGCAACTTTTGCCAAAATTGAGATGTGAATATAGGATCTCGATAAAAAATAATCGACACTGGCACTCCGTGAAGTCACACTATTTCTGCCACATACAATTTGGCTAACTTTTAAAGTGAATAATCAGTGCAGACAGGTATGAAATGAGTAGATTTGGTCAACCTATCCACAATTACCCAAATCGAGTCCTTCTTCGACGGTGTGAAGGGTAACTCACTCACAAAATCCATGGTTACCCTCTCCAACTTCCAAAGTGGTACTTCCACTGGCTGCAAAAGTCTAGAAGGTAATTGATGTTCAGCTTTCACTTGTTGACAAGTCAGACATTTTCCCACAACTTCCATTACCTCTCGCTTCAATCCAGGCCACCAATACAACTCCTTTAAGTCGCGATACATTTTACTCCCTCTAGGATGCATAGCACACAGACCTCCATGAACTTCTCTCAGAATTGCTTGCCTCAAGTCAGAGTCCTTTGGAATACAAACTCTACCTCGATAACACAGAACTCCCTCACTGTTCAGTTCGAACTCAGAAGTATCCCCTATAACACCCCGAACCCGAGACCATCGCCGGTGTCGGACACGAGGGGTTAACAAGCCAAGTTCACATATTTTGCCCCCCAATTTGACATTTCCAGTCAGGCTGGAAAACTGCGTCACCGTCGCCTTAAAAATCATATCTCGAGTTTCAAAACTCGGAAACTGGTTTCGTAAATTTTCCCTGAATTTAGACTCATATATCCATCGATGGATTTATTTCTAGAATTTTTGGTCGGGCCAATTGGTACAGTTTATTAGTTAAAGTCACCCATGTTACAGGGATCGACTGCTCTGACCTTCGCACGTTATAACATGAATATCTCTCTGTACAGGGCTTTAATACTGGTGCCGTTTGTTTCTAATGAAACTAGACTCAAAATGGAATCTGTACATATAAGGCATGACTCCTAATTCTTTCTGGATAATTTATAGTAAATTTTTAAAGTTGCGACAAGGGACCCAGAAACCGTTCTGGCCCTGTCTCACAATAGCTTTAATATCTCTTAACATGTAACTCCTATGACCATTTCGTTTCTTCCATATGAAAATAGACTCATCAAGGTTCATTTACATAGCTTATTCACTATTTAATACCATTCCTACAAATTTTGGTGATTTTTCACATTCACGTCACTGCAGCTGGCAGCATCTGTTTTAAGGTAGGTCTTACCTATTTTGTAGTCTCCATGAACCAACTAGTCTTGCCATACATAGGTTCATATATGATCATTTTAACCATACCAATGGCTGATCATGTGACCAACATTCCCATCTCCAATCCATAATCACATCATGACACCATATATATATATACAAACCGCAAATAGTCTAAGTTCAGTACTTCACTTTTACGAGCCATTTTCGCATGGCCGTATACATATACATCACAAGATATTTAAACCAACAAGGGGTAGTCCTATACATGCCATTTCAAAGTTCAACCAAAATTTATACCAAAATAGAGGCGTTGATAGTGTGGATGACTTCGACTTTAATGATCCCGAATCCGATTGCTATCGGCGTAATCTATAAAACAGAGAGCCAAAGCAACGGGGTAAGCATTTTTATGCTTAGTAAGTCTCAAGGAATAAAATCAGCTTTAATTTAAGCAATACATTCACATAACCAAATGCATCATTTCATTAATACACATTCTCATAATTATTCTTACTTCACACTTCATCATTATATACTTTCACAAAGTATCAACCATTCCAATAGCTGAAATTGTTAGTCGATTGAGCGAATGTTGCTCAAATATGTCGACTTTCCAATGCACATATAAACGCACCTTATTCTTTGGGCTTTTCGAGCTTACTAATTGAATTTATTACAGCAACCAACACTCACCTCCAGCCCAAGCTTCTTCGAATACAACCGGATATAACCACGTGCACGAATGCCTTGGTCTTAGCCCGGATAGAATGACTCGCACGAATGCCTTGGTCTTAGCCCGGATGTAGCCACTAGCACAATTGCCTTGGTCTTAACCCGGATATAATTTCCAACATAATTGTCTTGGGGCTTAGCCCGGTATCATTCAATTTCTCATGCACACATACATCAATAATCATTGGACATACATATTTCATTTTCGTTACTAAGGCTCAAACACAATTATAATCACTAGCATAATCGCCTTCGGACTTAGCCCGTATCATTCAATACTCATACACACATAAATCAATAATCAATACATCCATATTTCATTCCACATAATTCAATTAAGGTCACTTCTTGAGGACTTACCTCGGATGTTGTCGAACGGCTTTTACGGCTATTCGATCACTTTTTCCTTCCCTTGTCCAATTGTGGCCCTCTAAGCTCTTGAGCTAATTCAAACAAATTCAATTTATTAAAACCTCATTGTGCTAGCTTATGGCGAATATGACAAGGAGTTTAAATGGTCAAATGGCCACCCTTTAGCTTGAATACACAATGGTCATGCACATTTTATACTACATCAAGCAATTCAATACAATTCATTCGGGCATCAAGGAAAAGCTAAGGCCTTCAATAGGCTACCTAAGGCCGAATATACATGTCCATGTTGAGGCCAATTATGCACTTAATACCACACAAAAACAGCATGCATTTTACTAGTTAATGCTTTGCATGTTGTAGCTCAAAACTTATAATATAGCATTAAGCACTCATATGTGTGCTAGGTAGAATGTGCTTGCAATTTCACAAGCATTCTTCAACATCTTCTTCTTTAAACAAACATATTCATCACTTACTTCATAGCCAAAACATCATGTGCAAACATATATATACATATATGAGCATGGCCGAATTTCAAGGTGTCCATAGCCATCTAAAACACAAATTTTAACTAACATGCAAGAAGCATGAACCATGCTCATGAATGCATCATGGCCGAATACATCATAATCATGCCCTTTTATCTTCAATCATGGTTAAACAAAAGAAAACTCAAAGTCTTACTCAAGATGGCTACAAAGAAATTTCAAGAGTAGACAATCCATCATTGCATGCATCATCATCAAGCTTCACACTTAACATGCAATGGCTTTATCACAATACCAACCTTGACCAAATACCACTTCCATGGCATAACAAGGATTTGAACCATGGCTAACATGAACATCAAGTTGGCAACTAAAACATGCATGAATCTCATGACACAACCTCATACATACCTCAATCTTGATGCAAGTTTAGCCAAATATCCTTCTAGATCTCTTCTAAACAAAGGAAATGAAGCAAAATCTCTTCTTCCTCTTAGTATTTTTGGCCAAAAGGAGAGAACAAGGATGAACAAATTTTTTGTTTTCTCTTCTTGGTTGCACTTTGCAATGGGGAATGCTACTCTCTCACACACATTTTTTTTCATTCTTTTCTTACCCATGCTTATTTGTTTATTATTTCTCCCTAATGCCCAACAAAACATGTTTCATGACATGTTTAGCCCATATCTCTTTGTCATGGCCGGCCATCACTTGTAAAAAGGGGAATTTGACATGCAAGTCCATTATTTTGCATGCATGCTTTAATTAGTCATCACACATTTCCCTATCGTACTTTCAAAGTTCACTACTAAGTCCTTTCTTGTGGAATTCACCTTTATAACACTAAATCAATCATCATAAAATGTCATACATGAGCACACACATATTATAGGCATCAAAATAAATTTTTAATTATTTTTATGCCTCGGTTTTGTGGTCCCGAAACCACATTCCGACTAGGGTCAATTTTGGGCTGTCACATCCCCATTCTTAACCTGCCAAAATCGAGAAACTAGGGACTCATCCCTCGACTGTTTTTCCTTAATCTCATCCACCTAGGTCGGCCTAACTTGCAGTTCTGCTAACAGACTACCATCGTCATACAGACTCAAACAAGCAAACATGGCTTTCAGATCAGATACAGTTCTACGACATAGGGCATCAGCCACCACATTAGCTTTTCTTGGGTGATACTCAATCACGCAGTCATAATCTTTAAGCAACTCTATCCATCTCCACTGCCTAAGGTTCAACTCCTTCTGAGTCAGCAAGTACTTAAGACTCTTATGATCTGTGTATATAATACACCTTTCTTCGTACAGGTAATGTCTTCAAATCTTAAGCGCAAAGTTTACTGCTGCCAACTCCAGATCATGAGTAGGATAGTTAACTTCATGTGGTTTAAGCTGTCGCGATGCATAAGCAACCACTTTACCTTCTTGCATCAGCATACAGCCTAACCCTACATGTGATGCATCACTGCATACGGTAAAATCTTTTCCAGACTCTGGCTGAATCAGTACAGTTGCCTCGGTCAGAACTTTCTTCAGCTTCTCAAAAGATTCCTATTGTTTCTCAGTCCAAACAAACGGTACTCCCTTCCTTATAAGCTTTGTCAAAGGCACTGCCATCACAGAAAATCCTTCCACAAACCTTCTATAATACCCAGCTAAACCAAGAAAAGTTCGAATTTCTGACACTGACCTCGGTGGCTTCCATTCCAGAATCGCTTCAATCTTTCGAGGGTCTACCTTGATCCCTTTAGCAGAGACAACATGCCTCAAGAAAGTTACCTCTCTCAACCAGAACTCACACTTACTGAATTTCGCATAAAGCTCCTTCTCCCTCAGCACTTGTTCTGAATGTCGTCTTGTGAATATCCACCTCCTTAACCCTTAACTGATGATACCCAGATCGAAGGTCAATCTTGGAAAATACTAAAGCTCCTCTAAGTTGGTCGAATAAATCATCGATTCTCGGCAGTGGGTACTTGTTCTTAATCGTCAGTTTGTTCAACTGCCGATAATCGATACACATCCACATTGACCCATCTTTCTTCTTTACAAACAACACTGGTGCTCCCCACGAAGACACACTTGGTCTAATGAAGCCTCTATTCAATAACTCTTGAATTTGGGCTTTCAGCTCCACCAACTCCTTCGGTGCCATCCTATAAGGTGCAATGGACACCGGTGCCATTCCAGGCAACAAGTCGATTCCAAACTCAACCTCTCGATTCGAGGACAAACCCGGAAGCTCTTCTGGAAAAACATCTTGAAAATCCTTGACGGTTCTAATTTTATCCACTGTCAGATCCTCAGTTTTCGATTGGCATACAAATGCCAAATAAGCCTCACATCCCTTTCGAATCCATTTATCGGCTCTCAATGCCGACACCATATTAGACAGATAATCCCTACGCTCGCCTATCACCAAAACCTCCTCATCCTTTGTGGTTTTTAACATTATTCGCGTAGCAGCACAATCCAGAGTAGTCCTATGCTTAACAAGCCAATCCATTCCCAAAATGAGATCGAATTCTCCGAAAGGTAGCTCCATCAGATCTCCAGAGAAAACTTTTCCTTGAGTTTCTATAAGCACATCTCTATACAGTTTATCTACCCTAACCAAGTGACCCAAAGGACTTAGTACAGATACCACACTCACGGTCTCCTCAGAGCGCACACCTAGCGACCCAGATAGAGCACATGCAATATATGAATGGGTATATCCAACATCTATCAACGTAATGTATGGCATACTGGAAATCAGAAACGTACCAGTTATGACGTCAGGTGCATCACCCTCCTTTCGGCGACGAGCTGCATACACCAACGCCGGTTGGCGAGCCTCAGCAAATCCAACACCCCTGCCAGGTGATCCTCTTCCTCGACCATTTCCATTACCACCACTGCCTTGCCCACGTCCTCTCAAAAACTATGGTCCACCCTCATTTGGTTGAGCGACCCCGCTTCTAAAACTTGAACTCGATCCGTTCTGGGAATCCTTAACCCTATGCTCCATAGATCCGCATCAGAAACAAGCACCAGAACATTTCTGACACTCGCTGTAACACCCCGTACCCGAGACCGTTGCCGGAGTCGAACACGAGGTGCTAACCGACTAAATTCATTTTTCTCTCACAGTCCATTTGAAAATTT
The DNA here is from genome assembly GCF_025698485.1 of Gossypium arboreum. NCBI lineage: Eukaryota > Viridiplantae > Streptophyta > Magnoliopsida > Malvales > Malvaceae > Gossypium > Gossypium arboreum. The sequence continues at coordinate 86,303,407 of NC_069073.1, forward strand.
TCTGCATAAGTGGATAATGCATCACCGACACCTTAAAAATCATATCTTGAGTTCCAAAACTCGAAAATCAGTTTCGAAATTTTTCCCTAAAACTAGACTCATATGTCCATCTACATATTTGTTTCTAGAATTTTTGGTAGGGCCAATTAGTACAGTTTATTAGTTAAAATCTCCCCTGTTACAGGGTGCGACTACACTAACCTTCATGCATTACGATTTGGATATCTCCCTGTACAGGGCTTCAATACTGATTCCGTTTGTTTCCATAGAAATTAGACGCAAAGAGAAATCTATACATATATGGCATGACTTTTAGATGTCTCTGGTTAATTTATAATGAATTTCCAAAGTCAGATCAGGGGATCCAGAAACCGTTCTGGCCCTATCTCACGAAAACTTTAATATCTCATAATATACTGTTCATATGATCATTTCGTTACTTTCTTATGAAAATAGATTCATCAAGGTTCGATTACATAATTTATTAACTATTTAATTCCATCCCTACTATTTTTAGTGATTTTTCACATCCACATCACTGCTCTTTGCCAAGATCTATTTTAAGGTAAACTTTACCTATTTCATGATCCTCCATGGATCAACTAGAGTTTTTCATACATATATCAAAAGTGATCATGAATAACCATTCCCATGGCTAACCGTTACCAACATTTCCTTGCCTCTCGACGGACAACATACAAAATGATTATAATGCTATGATCAAAGTATATTTAAGCCATCTTCGCATGGCTATCCAAATTTACCCAAAACCGAAAGGTACATGACCTACATCAAAAGGGTAGTCCTATACATGCCATTTTAAAGTTCAACCAAAAGTATACCAAAAGGAGCTTTGATAGTGTGGGAGACTTCGACTTCAAAATCCCGAGTCCGATAGCTGAAGAACCAAAATCTATAAAATAGAAAATCAAAGAAACGGAGTAAGCATTTAATGCTTAGTAAGTTTGAGTCATGAATTTAGACACAATCAAAGTATAGCATTCGTGTAACTAAACAGAAAATTTCATATGCACAATCTCTCAATATCATACTTATTTCACATTACCAACCCTTATATTCATACACAAAGATCAACTTAGCCAAAGGTAGGTAGCTCATTTATCAATCGAGCGAATACTTATTTGTAAGCTCAACTAATTCAAAGCACATACTGAAACATACCTCATTGATGGGATTTTACAAGCGTATTAACTGAAATTTTTACAGCAAGTTCATTCATTCCCGAATCACGTACCTTCAGAATTTAACCGGATATAGCTACTCGTTCAAATGCCTTCGGGACATAGCCCGGTTATAGTAACTCGCACAAATGCCTTCGGGACTTAACCCGGATTTGGTAACTCGCACAAATGCTGTAACACCCCTAACCCGAGACCGTCGCCGGAGTCGAACACGAGGTGTTAACAAACTTCAAACCACTTATTGATAATTTCCCAGACAAGCTGCCAATCTGTGTAATAGTCGCTTCAAAAATCATAACTTGAGTTCTACAACTCAAAAATCAGTTTCGTAATTTTTCCCTGAAACTAGACTCATATGTCCATCTACAGATTTTTTTCTAGAATTTTTGGTCGAGCCAATTAGTACATGTTATTAGTTAAAGTCTCCCATGTTACAGGGGTCGACTACACTGACCTTCGTGCGTTGCAACTCGAATAACTCCCTGTGCAGGGCTTAAATACTGATGCCGTTTGTTTCTATAGAAACTAGACTCAAAAAGGAATCTATACATATATGGCATGATTTCTAAATGTCTCGGGTTAATTTATAATGAATTTTCAAAGTTGGAACAGGGAATCCAGAAATCGTTCTGGCCCTGTTTCACGAAAACCCAAATATCTCTTAACATACAACTCATATGACCGTTTCGTTTCTTCCATATGAATATAGATTCATCAAGGTTAATTTATATAATTTATTCACTATTTAATTCCATTCCTACTATTTTTAGTGATTTTTCACATCACATCACTGTTGCTGCCAGCATCTATTTCTAGGGTAGACTTTCTCTAACACATAGTTTCTATGATTCAACCACCCTTTTTCATATATAGTCCAAAATATAATCATGATGACCCATTCTAATGGCTGGTCATTGCCAAACATTTCGTGCCTCTTAATGAGCATATACATACCAAATGATTATAACATTATGCTCAAAACATTTATAAGCCATTTTGCATGGCTATTCAAAATTTTACATACCAAGTTCAAACAAAACATAATAGCCTATACATGCGAAATGTTCTCTTAGACCATCTAAGAAGAAGATACCAAACGTCGCTAGTCGGTGTGATGACTTCGATGACGGTCCCGAATACGCAAAAAGTCGAGTCCAAGAAACCTAAAATAGGTGACAAGCAAACACCGAATGAGTATATAACTCAGTAAGTCATAAGCAATGCACTACCAACCATTAATAGCATTATCGCAAAAGGAAACAAAATGGAACGAGGCTAATTACTCCATTCAAACTGAACTATACCATAGTTCCTTAGACCATTCGATTCAACCACATACCAAGTTACACATTCACATTCCATATACTAATCAATAGGATATTTGAAGCATTTCTATACACCATTTTGTTTTCGTCACAATCATACATCTACATGACCTTTCACTCACTCCACGATAATTCTTATGTACGTGACTTCAATTTACATTGTCACATAGGTTCAAACTTACCAAGCTCAACCCCAAATATAAACATAGCGCCTATTAGCCATGAACTCAAGGTACTTACCCGATCCATTGTCGTGATCAACTCAATAGTGTCGCACACTCGGTGTCAATAGTGATTCAAAAGCATATAGTGAGTCCGCACACTTAGTGCTATATAATCAACTCGCACACTTAGTGCTATATGATCAAACTCGCACATTTAGTGCTGTACAAGTTTTAAACCCGCACACTTAGTGCCATTCTCATGATCACAAATGTTTATACCCGCACACTTAGTGCCGAAATCAACAACTCAATACATCTCACCTCTTTTCCTTTCATTCAATACTTCCATCACTACATACATACATGTATATAAATTCATCATTCCTTTCGGCATAATTATATAGATATTATGTCTATTCAAATCAATACAAAATATATGCTTAGTGACTTACCTTGTGTTGGGTAAAATAGTCTAGGTCGGCTACTCGATGACCTTTGTCTTTCCCTTGCTTGATTCTCCTTCTTTAACTCCTTGAGCTTAATCAATAAATCAACTAGTTTAACCATCTTGCTAAACATTCATAATTCAATTACACATGCATATGTATGTTTGTATATTCGGCAACCATCCTCACTTATTACCCATTTAGTCAATAATCTAAGCCAAGATAAGGCTTCAATATGGTTGCCTCTAACCGAATACATGCACACCAATCTACTTCATTTGGCCGAATATGCATGTCTATGTTGAGGCCAATTTTACACTTAATACTACACAAAAAAAACAGCATACATTTTACTAACTAACGCATTACATATTGTAGCTCAATACACATCTCTCGTTTACTTCATAACCAAAACAACATCACAAGCAAATATACACCTTAAAATAGTATATATGTCATACCAATACATCATGTGCAAACATATATTCATGTAGGTGCAAGGGCGAATCTCAAGTTGTTTATATCCAAATATAAACACATATCCAAAGCTCAAATCTTACCTACCATGCAACATGCATGAATCATACTTATGGATATACCATGACCGAATACATCACAACACCATAATTTTGGTCATGATTAAGCAAAGAACTTAATGTCTTACTCAAAAATACTAAAAAGAAAGTCCAAGAGCCATCAATCCACCATCACATATACCATTAGCAAGCTTCATATTTAACATGCAATGGCATTAACACAAAATCCACATTGGCCAAATACCATCCCCATGATATAACAAAGATTTGAACCATGGGCTAATAAGAACATCAAGCTAGCGACTAAAAACATGCATGAATCTCATGGCACAACCTCAAACATACCTTAATCTTGATGCAATATAGCCAAATCTCTTCCTAATCCCCTTCCAAACCAAACATGAAGCAAAAATTCCTTCCTTCCTCTTTGGTATTTTCGGTCAAGAGAGAATGAAATGGATGAGCAAAAATTTTTTTCTTTTCTTTTCTTCAATGCACGGCAATGGGGGGGTTCACTCACACACATTTTTTTTTCTTTATTACCCATACTTATTTGTTTATTGTTTCTCCCTAATACACCAACAAAACATGTTTCATGACATGTTTAGCCCATACTCCCTTGTCATGGCCGGCCACCTCCTATAAAAAGAGGGATATTTGCCATGCAAGGCCATTGTTTTGCATGCATGCTTTAATTAGTCATCACACATTTCCCCATCATACTTTCAAAGTTTTCTACTAGGTCCTTTCTAGTGAAATTCACATTTATAACTCTAAATCAAACATCAAAAATGTCACACACAAATTAACACATATCATAAGCATCAAAATGAGCATTAAATTATTTTTATGCCTCGATTTTGCGGTCCCGAAACCACATTCCGACTAGGGTCAATTTTGGGCTGTCACAACTCTCCCCCACTTAAGAAATTTTCGTCCCCGAAAATCTTACCAGTAAATAGATTTGGGTATCGCTCTTTCATAGAGTTCTCGGGTTCCCAAGTAGCTTCTTCTCTCTCGTGTTTGAGCCATAACACTTTCACCAGCAGAACCCTTTTGTTTCGCAACTCCTTCACTTCACGAGCTAGGATACGAATCGGTTCTTCTTCATAGCTCATATCGGCTTGAATTTCAACCTCTGATGGACTAATTACATGCGATGGATCAGATCTATAGCGTCGAAGCATCGAAACATGAAAGACGTCGTGAATCTTTTCAAGTTCAGGGGGTAAAATCAAACGATACGCAACCGGACCGACTCGTTCGGATATCTCATATGGCCCGATGAACCTCGGACTCAATTTGCCTTTACGGCCAAATCTGAGTATCTTTTTCCAAGGCGAAACTTTAAGAAACACTTTATCTCCCACCTGATACTCAATGCCTTTTCGGTTCAAATCCACGTACGATTTCTGACGATCTGTGGCCGCCTTCAGACTTTCACAGATTACCTTTACTTTCTATTTAGCATCTTTAATCAAATCCACTTCGAAAATTTTGCTTTCGCCGAGCTCGGTCCAAAACAATGGTGTACGACATTTACGCCCGTAGAAGGCCTCGTAAGGCGCCATCTTAATACTTGATTGGAAACTATTGTTGTAAGCGAATTCAATCAAAGGTAAATACCGTTCCCATGAACCACTGAACTCGAGGACGCAACATCTCAACATATCCTCAAGTATCTGAATTATCCACTCGGATTGACCATCGGTTTGTGGATGAAAAGCGGTGCTAAAATGCAGCTTGGTACCCAAAGCTTCTTGCAATTTCTTCCAAAATCGCGAGGTGAATCTCGGATCTCTATCCGACACAATAGAAATCGGTACCCCGTGTAATCTCACAATCTGAGAAACGTACAATTCAGCTAGTTTATCCAATGAAAAATCTGTACGCACGGGGATAAAGTGAGCCGACTTAGTCAGTCTATCAACAACAACCCAAATCGCATCCTTCTTACTCGCTGACAATGGCAGTCCGGACACAAAGTCCATTGTGACTCGATCCCATTTCCACTTGGGTATCATGATCGGTTGAAGTAACCCTGAAGGCACTTGATGTTCCGCTTTCACTTGTTGACATATTAAACATCTCGAAACAAAGTCGGAGATGTCTCGTTTCATACCGTGCCACCAAAACTGACATTTCAAATCGTTGTACATCTCCGTACTCCCCGGGTGAATTGACATTCGGCTACAATGAGCTTCGTTCAGAATCATCGAAATGAGTTCTGAATTTCTTGGAACACACAAACGATTTCTGAACCTCAAACAATCGTCATCATCAATTTGAAACTCCGATTCCTTGTTTGGAACACACTCAGCCCGTTTTGCAACTAACTCATCGTCAACTTTCTGAGTTTCACGAATTTGATGAGTCAATAATGGTTTGGCCTTTAATTCGGCTATTAACACATTGTCGGGTAGGATAGACAAGTGTACATTCATAGCTCGTAAAGTAAATAGTGATTTTCGGCTTAAGGCGTCCGCAACCACATTAGCCTTTCCCGGGTGATAATCAATGACAAGCTCATAATCTTTTAACAGCTCGAGCCAACGTCTTTGTCGCAGATTTAAGTCTCTTTGAGTCATCAAATATTTGAAACTTTTGTGATCCGAATACACATGGCACTTCTCACCAAATAAGTAATGTTGCCATATCTTTAAGGCGAATACGATGGTAGCCAATTCGAGATCATGGGTCGGATAATTTTTCTCATGTGGCTTTAATTGTCTCGATGCATAGGCCACAACTCGACCTTCTTGCATCAATACGCAACCTAACCCAAGTAGGGAGGCATCACTATAGATGACAAACTCTTTGCCAGATTCGGGCTACACTAGTACTGGAGCTTCCGTCAATTGGGTTTTCAATTGATCGAAACTTTTCTGACACTTTTCCGTCCATTCAAGCTTGACATCTTTCTGAAGTAGTTTCGTCATGGGTGTGGCTATCATCGAGAATCCTTTTACAAACCGTCGATAGTAAGCAAGTCCCAAAAGCTCGAACCTCAAGTAATGTTTCTCTGAGGCTTCCAGTTGAGTATGGCTGAAATTTTGCTCGGGTCGACTCGAATACCGATCTGAGATACCACATGACCCAAGAAGCTAACCTCTCTTAACGAACTCACACTTGCTTGAACTTAGCATATAACCGCTTTCCCGTAATATTTGCAACACTAATCTCGGGTGCTCGCATGTTCGGTCTCATCTCTTGAATAGACCGGGATGTCGTCAATGAACACAACTACGAACCGATCCAAATATGGTCGAAGATCCGATTCATCAAATCCATAAATACCGCGAGGGCATTAGTGAGCCCAAACGGCATCACTAAGAACTCGAGTGACCATATCTCGATTCAAGGCGGTTTTGGGTATGTCCAAATCTCGGATTCGCAATTGGTAATAGCCCGATCTCAAATCTATTTTTGAGAACACCGAGGCTCCTTCAGTTGATCGAACAAATCATCGATACGTGATAGCGGATATTTGTTCTTTATTGTCACTTTATTGTCGACGATAGTCGATGCACAACCTCATGGTTCCGTCCTTCTTTTCACAAACAACTTTGGTGCACCCCAAGGTGAAAAACTTGGTCGGCGAAACCTCTATCCGTCAACTCTTGCAACCGAGCTTTCAACTCCTTCAACTCGGTTGGTGCCATACGATCACGGAGCTATCGAAATTGGCGTAGTCCGTGTACAAGCTCAATACCAAACTCTACTTCCGAGCAGTGGTAAACCCAGTAATTCTTGGGAAAAACATCCGGTATTCACAAACCACCAAGCGATTCGGTTTTATTTTTAACTCCTTATCATCAAGTACATACGCAAGGTATGCTTCGCATCCTTTTCTTACATATTTCGGGCCAACATTGATGATATTACGGTTGGCAACCCCTTCAAGTCCGTAGACTCAATTGAATCATCTCGTTAGTTGCGCACCTCAAATCAATAGTCTTGCTTTTGCAATTCACAACCGCATCATGCACGGTCAACCAATCTAAACCGAGTATAACATCAAATTCATCAAGCGGCAAAAGCATCGGTCCGCGGAAAGTAGGACCCTCGGATTACTAGGGACATTTCTTGCACACTTTGTCGACAAGCACGTATTGACCCAAAGGGTTTGACACTCGAATTACGAACTCAAGAGACTCAGCGGTAGAGTCTTCTTGGATGCTAAGGTTTCACATACATATGAATGAGTAGAGCGAGGTCAATCAACGCAATCACACTAGTATCAAAGAGAGTGAAAGTACCGGTGATAACATCGGGGAGGATGCTTCCTCTCGTGCACGGATGGCATATGCCCTAGCAGAGTACGGTCTCGGATCGAACAGTAGTGTCGGTGGCCCTCTCGACTACCACCCCTACCTCCTGAAATTCTTGGTGGTCTACCTCTGTTGTCATTCCACTGGGTCTTGCACCTTGCATCCTATTCTTCTCATCAAGCTCGTGCAATCTCTAATGAAGTGGTCCTTGAACCGCATCGTAACAAGCCCTATTGGTAGACTTACCCCAACATTCACCTATGTGTCTTCTCCCACATTGGGGCATTCAGTTTCTCTTGACGGTTATTGCCCACACTAGCTACCAAGTAGCTCGGGAGTCCGTCAATGGTCGTGCTCTTATGGAAATTCCCATGATCGTCCTCGATTTATTGGTGTCCTCCCGAACTTCTTTACAACCGAGAATGGAGCTTTACCGTCGATCTTTTGTGATAGTCTCTAGCTTCAAATTCACCTTCTTCTTCTCTTTTCCAAGTTCCTCCACCTTGCGTGCTCGTTCAACTAGTGTTACGAATTCTTTTATCTCCAAAATACCCACTAGTAGCTTTAAATCTTCATTCAATCCTTCTTCAAACCTCTTGCACATAGCAACCTCATCACCACACACTCCGGGCATCTTGGTGAGTCTTACGAACTCATGTTCAGTATTCAGATCTTGTCATACGGCCTTGCTTGAGCTCCAAGAATTCCTTACACTTTTGATCGATGAACCATGACTAATATATTTCTTTGAAATTCTATTTGAAAGAAATCCCAAGTAACTCGTTCGTTTGGGACTATGGAAATCAAAGTCCTCCACCAATAGTAAGTGAGTCTCTTAACAAGGATATAGCACACTTTAGACATTCATCGGTGTGCATGCAGTTCATCAAACACTCGAATGGTGTTATCAAGCGAACTTCGGCCTTTCGGCATCATCGGTAACTATGGCCATGAACTCTTCAGCCCCGCTTCCTAATCAAGTCTACTGGTGGCTTACTCGGCCTCACAGGGTCGAATCGATGGCATTACGAGCTCTTGGGGTGGATTATTCAAATTCGGAATTGTTGGATGGCCGGATTGGTTCGGGCATATTATGCGACCCACTCATTCATCATGGTAAAGAAGGCTTGTTTAGCCCCTCACCTTGATTATTCGCAGATGACCGAGGTTCAACAGTGGCGTCCCTTGTGCGAGAGCAGCCGCTACACTTTCAACGTCATCCACCAAGGTTCTCTCTACATCGGGATCCATTTACTAATCAAAACAAAAAATTTTAACCGTCAGAAGTCATCACACATTTAAACATTAACATCAAGGCATGTATAGCTAGACTCATACGTGCTATGGTAGTCCTAGAACCGACTAAACCATAGCTCGATACCAATAAAATTGTAACACCCTAACCCGAGACCGTCATGGGAGTCGAACACGAGGTGTTAACAAACTTCAAACCACTTATTGATAATTTCCCGGATAAAGCGCCAATCTGTGTACTAGTCGCTTCAAAAATCATAACTTGAGTTCTACAACTCGAAAATCAGTTTCGTAATTTTTCCCTGAAACTATACTCATATGTCCATCTACAGATTTTTTTCTAGAATTTTTGGTCGAGCCAATTAGTACAGTTTATTAGTTAAAGTCTCCGATGTTACAAGGGTCGACTACACTGACCTTCGTGTGTTACAACTCGAATAACTCCCTGTGTAGGGCTTCAATACTGATGCTGTTTGTTTCTATAGAAACTAGACTCAAAAAGGAATCTATACATATATGTCATGTTTTCTAAATGTCTCGGGTTAATTTATAATGAATTTTCAAATTCGGAACAGGGAATCCAGAAACCGTTCTGGTCCTGTTTCACGAAAACCCAAATATCTCTTAACATACAACTCATATGACCGTTTCGTTTCTTCCATATGAATATAGATTCATCAAGGTTCATTTACATAATTTATTCACTATTTAATTCCATTCCTAATATTTTTAGTGATTTTTCACATCACATCACTGTTGCTGCCAGCATCTATTTCTAGGGTAGACTTTCTCTAACACATAGTTTCTATGATTCAACCACCCCTTTTTCATATATAGTCCAAAATATAATCATGATGACCCATTCTAATGGCTGGTCATTGCCAAACATTTCTGTGCCTCTTAATGAGCATATACATACCAAATGATTATAACATTATGCTCAAAACATTTATAAGCCATTTTGCATGGCTATTCAAAATTTTACATACCAAGTTCAAACAAAACATAATAGCCTATACATGCGAAATGTTCTCTTAGACCATCTAAGAAGAAGATACCAAAAAGTCGCTAGTCGGTGTGATGACTTCGATGACGGTCCCGAATACGCAAAAAGTCGAGTCCAAGAAACCTAAAATAGGTGACAAGCAAACACCGAATGAGTATATAACTCGAGAAGTCATAAGCAATGCACTACCAACCATTAATAACATTATCGCAAAAGGAAACAAAATGGAACGAGGCTAATTACTCCATTCAAACCGAACTATACCATAGTTCCTTAGACCATTCGATTCAACCACATACCAAGTTACACATTCACATTCATATACTAATCAATAGGATATTTGAAGCATTTCTATACACCATTTTGTTTTCGTCACAATCATACATCTACATGACCTTTCACTCATTCCACGATAATTCTTATGTACGTGACTTCAATTTACATTGTCACATAGGTTCAAACTTACCAAGCTCAACCCCAAATATAAACATAGCGCCTATTAGCCATGAACTCAAGGTACTTACCCGATCCATTGTCGTGATCAACTCAATAGTGTCGCACACTCAGTGTCAATAGTGATTCAAAAGCATATAGTGAGTCCGCACACTTAGTGCTATATAATCAACTCGCACACTTAGTGCTATATGATCAAACTCGCACACTTAGTGCTGTACAAGTTTTAAACCCGCACACTTAGTGCCATTCTCATGATCACAAATGTTTATACCCGCACACTTAGTGCCGAAATCAACAACTCAATACATCTCACCTCTTTTCCTTTCATTCAATACTTCCATCACTACATACATACATGTATATAAATTCATCATTCCTTTCGGCATAATTATATAGACATTATGTCTATTCAAATCAATACAAAATATATGCTTAGTGACTTACCTTGTGTTGGGTAAAATAGTCCAGGTCGGCTACTCGATGACCTTTGTCTTTCCCTTGCTTGATTCTCCTTCTTTAACTCCTTGAGCTTAATCAATAAATCAACTAGTTTAACCATCTTGCTAAACATTCATAATTCAATTACACATGCATATGTATGTTTGTATATTCGGCAACCATCCTCACTTATTACCCATTTAGTCAATAATCTAAGCCAAGATAAGGCTTCGATATGGTTGCCTCTAACCGAATACATGCACACCAATCTACTTCATTTGGCCGAATATGCATGTCTATGTTGAGGCCAATTTTACACTTAATACTACACAAAAAAAACAGCATACATTTTACTAACTAACGCATTACATATTGTAGCTCAATACACATCTCTCGTTTACTTCATAACCGAAACAACATCACAAGCAAATATACACCTTAAAATAGTATATATGTCATACCAATACATCATGTGCAAACATATATTCATGTAGGTGCAAGGGTCGAATCTCAAGTTGTTTATATCCAAATATAAACACATATCCAAAGCTCAAATCTTACCTACCATGCAACATGCATGAATCATACTTATGGATATACCATGACCGAATACATCACAACACCATAATTTTGGTCATGATTAAGTAAAGAACTTAATGTCTTACTCAAAAATACTAAAAAGAAAGTCCAAGAGCCATCAATCCACCATCACATATACCATTAGCAAGCTTCATATTTAACATGCAATGGCATTAACACAAAATCCACCTTGGCCAAATACCATCCCCATGATATAACAAAGATTTGAACCATGGGCTAATAAGAACATCAAGCTAGCAACTAAAACATGCATGAATCTCATGGCACAACCTCAAACATACCTTAATCTTGATGCAAGTATAGCCAAATCTCTTCCTAATCCCCTTCCAAACCAAACATGAAGCAAAAATTCCTTCCTTCCTCTTTGGTATTTTCGGTCAAGAGAGAATGAAATGGATGAGCAAAATGTTTTTCTTTTCTTTTCTTCAATGCACGGCAATGGGGGTTCACTCACACACATTTTTTTTTCTTTCTTTATTACCCATACTTATTTGTTTATTGTTTCTCCCTAATGCACCAACAAAACATGTTTCATGACATGTTTAGCCCATACTCCTTGTCATGGCGGCCATCTCCTATAAAAGAGGGATATTTGACATGCAAGGCCATTGTTTTGCATGCATGCTTTAATTAGTCATCACACATTTCCCCATCATACTTTCAAAGTTTTCTACTAGGTCCTTTCTAGTGAAATTCACATTTATAACTCTAAATCAAACATCAAAAATGTCACACAATTAACACATATCATAAGCATCAAAATGAGCATTAAATTATTTTTATGCCTCGGTTTTTGGTCCGAAACCACATTCGACTAGGGCAATTTTGGGCTATCACAACTCTCCGCCACTTAAGAAATTTTCGTCCCGAAAATCTTACGATAAATAGATTTGGGTATCGCTCTTTCATAGAGTTCTCGGGTTCCTAAGTAGCTTCTTCTATCCGTGTTTGAGCCATAACACTTTCACCAATGGAACCCTTTTGTTTCGCAACTCCTTCACTTCACGAGCTAGGATACGAATCGGTTCTTCTTCATAGCTTATATCGCTTGAATTTCAACCTCGATGGACTAATTACATGCGATGGATCGGATCTATAGCGTCAAGCATCGAAACATGAAAGACGTCATGAATCTTTTCAAGTTAGGGGTAAAATCAAACGATACGCAGCCGGACCGACTCGTTCGGATATCTCATATGGCTCGATGAACCTCGGACTCAATTTGCCTTTACTGACCAAATCGAGTATCTTTTTCCAAGGCGAAACTTTAAGAAACACTTTATCTCCCACCGATACTCAATGTCTTTTCGCTTCAAATCCGCGTACGATTTACGACGATCGTGGCCGCCTTGGACTTTCACGGATTACCTTTACTTTCTGTTCAGCATCTTTAATCAAATCCACTCCGAAAATTTTGCTTTCGCCGAGCTCGGTCCAAAACAATGGTGTACGACATTTACGCCTGTACAAGGCCTCGTAAGGCGCCATCTTAATACTTGATTGGAAACTATTGTTGTAAGGGAATTCAATCAAAGGTAAATACCGTTCCCATGAACGACTGAACTCGAGGACATAACATCTCAACATATCCTCAAGTATCTGAATTATCCGCTCGGATTGACCATCGGTTTGTGGATGAAAAGCGGTGCTAAAATGCAGCTTGGTACCCAAAGCTTCTTGCAATCTCTTCCAAAATCGCGAGGTGAATCTCGGATCTCTATCCGACACAATAGAAATCGGTACCCCGTGTAATCTCACAATCTGAGAAACGTACAATTCAGCTAGTTTATCCAATGAAAAATCAGACGCGACGGGGATAAAGTGAGCCGACTTAGTCGATCTATCAACAACAACCCAAATCGCATCCTTCTTGCTCGCTGACAATGGCAGTCCGGACACAAAGTCCATTGTGACTCGATCCCATTTCCACTTGGGTATCATGATCGGTTGAAGTAACCCTGAAGGCACTTGATGTTCCGCTTTCACTTGTTGACATATTAAACATCTCAAACAAAGTCGGAGATGTCTCGTTTCATACCGTGCCACCAAAACCGACATTTCAAATCGTTGTACATCTCCGTACTCCCGGGTGAATTGACATTCGGCTACAATGAGCTTCGTTCGTAATCATCGAAATGAGTTCGAATTTCTTGGAACACACAAACGATTTCGAACCTCAAACAATCGTCATCATCAATTTGAAACTCCGATTCCTTGTTCGAACACACTCAGCCGTTTTGCAACCAACTCATCGTCAACTTTCGAGTTTCGCGAATTTGATGAGTCAATAATGGTTTGGCCTTTAATTGGCTATTAACACATTGTCGGGTAGGATAGACAAGTGTACATTCATAGCTCGTAAAGCAAATAGTGATTTTCGACTTAAGGAGTCCGCAACCACATTAGCCTTTCGGGTGATAATCAATGACAAGCTCATAATCTTTTAACAACTCGAGCCAACGTCTTTGTCACAGATTTAAGTCTCTTTGAGTCATCAAATATTTGAGACTTTTGTGATCCGAATACACATGGCACTTCTCACCAAATAAGTAATGTTGCCATATCTTTAAAGGCGAATACGATGGCGACCAATTCGAGATCATGGGTCGGATAATTTTTCTCATGTGGCTTTAATTGTCTCGCGCGATAGGCCACAACTCGACCTTCTTGCATCAATACGCAACCTAACCCAAGTAGGGAGGCATCACTATAGATGACAAACTCTTTGCCAGATTCGGGCTATACTAGTACTGGAGCTTCCGTCAATTGAGTTTTCAATTGATTGAAACTTTTCTAACACTTTTCCGTCCATTCAAGCTTGACATCTTTCTGAAGCAGTTTCGTCATGGGTGTGGCTATCATCGAGAATCCTTTTACAAACCGTCGATAGTAACCGGCAAGTCCCAAAAAGCTCCGAACCTCAGTAATGTTTCTCGGAGGCTTCCAATTGAGTATGGCTGAAATTTTGCTCGGGTCGACTCGAATACCCAATGCAGATACCACATGACCCAAGAAGCTAACCTCTCTTAACCAGAACTCACACTTGCTGAACTTAGCATATAACTGCTTATCCCGTAATATTTGCAACACTAATCTCGGTGCTCGCATGTTCGGTCTCATCTCTTGAATAGACCGGGATGTCGTCAATGAACACAACTACGAACCGATCCAAATATGGTGCAAGATCCGATTCATCAAATCCATAAATACCGCGAGGGCATTAGTGAGCCCAAACGACATCACTAAGAACTCGTAGTGACCATATCTCGCTCAAGGCGGTTTTGGGTATGTCCGAATCTCGGATTCAAGAATCGGTAATAGCCCGATCTCAAATCTATTTTTGAGAACACCGAGGCTCCTTCAGTTGATCGAACAAATCATCGATACACGTTAACAGATATTTGTTCTTTATTGTCACTTTATTAAGCTGACGATAGTCGATGCACAACCTCATGGTTCTGTCCTTCTTTGTCACAAACAACACTGGTGCACCCCAAGGTGAAAAACTTGGTCGGCGAAACCTCTATCCGTCAACTCTTGCAACCGAGCTTTCAACTCTTTCAACTCGGTTGGTGCCATACGACACGGAGCTATCGAAATTGGCGTAGTCCTGTACAAGCTCAATACCAAACTCTACTTCCGAACAGTGGTAAACCCAGTAATTCTTGGGAAAAACATCCAGGGTATTCACAAACCACCAAGACAGATTCGGGTTTTATTTCTAACTCCTTATCATCAAGTACATACGCAAGGTATGCTTCGCACCCTTTTCTTACATATTTCGGGCCACCATTGATGATATTACGGTTGGCAACCCTTCAAGTCCGTAGACTCAATTGAATCATCTCGTTATTTGCGCACCTCAAATCAATAGTCTTGCTTTTGCAATTCACAACCGCATCATGCACGGTCAACCAATCTAAACCGAGTATAACATCAAATTCATCAAGCGGCAAAAGCATCGGTCCACGGAAAGCGGGACCCTCGGATTACTAGGGACATTTCTTGCACACTTTGTCGACAAGCACGTATTGACCCAAAGGGTTTGACACTGAATTACGAACTCGAGAGACTCAACGGTAGAGTCTTCTTTGGATGCTAAGGTTTCACATACATATGAATGAGTAGAGCCGAGGTCAATCAACGCAATCACACTAGTATCAAAGAGAGTGAAAGTACCGGTGATAACATCGGGGAGGATGCTTCCTCTCGTGCACGGATGGCATATGCCCTAGCAGAGTCGGGTCTCAGATCGAACAGTAGTGTCGGTGGCCCCTCTCGACTACCACCCCTACCTCCTGAAATTCTTGGTGGTCTACCTCTAGTTGTCATTCCACTAGGCCTTGCACCTTGCATCCTATTCTTCTCATCAAGCTCCGTGCAATCTCTAATGAAGTGGTCCTTCGAACCGCATCTGTAACAAGCCCTATTGGTAGACTTACCCCAACATTAACCTATGTGTCTTCTCCCACATTGGGGGCATTCAGGTTTCTCTTGACGATTATTGCCCACACTAGCTACCGAAGTAGCTCGAGAGT